>NC_064645.1:509638416-511006332 GCF_023864345.2 Schistocerca serialis cubense
TGAACTGGAACCGCGCGACTGCTATGGTCGCAGGTTAGAATCCTGCCTCGGGCATGGACGTGTGTGTGGTGTCCTTATCCTTAGGTTAGCTAGGTTTAAGTAGTTCTAAGTTCTAGGGGACTGATGACCTTAGATGTTAAGTCCCACAGTGCTCAGAGCCATTTGAACCATGTCTTCTCTGAACGTAGACTTTCGGAATTTCGGTGTAAACCTATCCGTGGTGCACAACGCCTCTCTTATAGCGCCTACCACCGGAGTTTGTTGACCGTCTCCGTAACGCTCTTCGCGCTGACTAAACGATCCTGTGACGAAACGCGCCGCTGGGTTTTCTCTTTCTCTTCTATTGATGCAATCATTTAAAGGTCCCCAGACTGCTAAGCAATACTCAACAACCGGTCGAACAAATGTTTCTTAAGCTACTTCTTTCGTGAATGAATTACATTTCCTTAAAATTTTCTCTGCTGATCTCTGCTTTCCCTATTATCAAATGGTCGCTCCGGATTATTGCTCGTTGGTATTGTACGGTAGTTACCGTTTCTAGTAATTTGTTTCCAACATTGTAATTCTACAGTAGCGGATTTCTTCGATTGCTTCGCCAATGACTGAGTCTCTGCACATCTTGCGGTAATTTGCTACAGTCTTCTTGTGTTGCTACCTTCCCAAAGAGAGACGCATCGTCTGCGGACAGCATCGTGCAACTCCTGACGTTTCCCCCCCATCATTTATATACACTGTAACGATCCTGTTGCAGTCCCGTGGGGTACTCCTGAAATTAACTTTACATGTGTTGATTTATTCCTTTAAGAGCGACGGGTGGAGTTCTGCGTGCAAGGAAGTACTGAATCCAGCCACAGGCATCCTCCTATTCTCGGTAAACTCGTAGTTTTTCCACTGAACGACAGTGAGGACTATATAAAACGCCATTCTGAATCGAAGGAACGTGTTATCAAAGCGGGCGCCATGTCTGAGGCGCTCTGCATCTCATGGGCGAACAGAACGAGCTGAGTTTCGCAAGACCTATGTGCCACTTGTGGCTTCTTTTGCGAAACAATGGCAAAATGAGTCAAAAAAGCAACCGCATGACAGTTTCCGTAACGAAATAATTGCCTGTCCTATGTATAAAGTTTTTCCCAACTGATTAATTGTATGCGCACCCTTCCAGCTAAACAATTCAGTCAAGCTAAGATTGCAAGACTTATCGATTTTGAATTTGTAATTTGAACTATGGAAGAATGGTGTGTGAATTGAAGTGGTTGCCAGAATCGTTTCCGTCCTACTTACGGTGACGTCACGTTCCAGCTACGGCAAAACTTGTTCCGTCTTTGGTGAAGGAACGGCGATATGCGCCGAAAAAGCAGCGAATCGCATCGCACTGTCTGTCACTGAGTAATTGCCCTCCCGACGTCTACATTATTGCTGCAGTAGCGTGATTTCCAGATTACTGCACCCAGCCGGCACGTTTTGCGTACAGTTATGGTTCAATAACGCCCAATATCCCTCCCGCAGGGGCGCTGTAAGAGAGCGGCAGTTGGAAATGCACCGCAGTAGCGAGACTAAAGGGTGCGGTGGCCGGCAGCCTCCAGTCTCGCACATGACGATTTCTCGGTAGCCGCTTCTTCTGGCGCTGCCGTTCTCTTCACGCTCGGGCAATTAGTAGTCCGTGCCCCCGCGCGCCGTGACCGCTGCTGCGGGACCGGCCCACAATGGCAGATGCTGATGCGGGCGCGCGCTCCGCGCTTATTGAAACGGGGGCACGCTCTTCCGTAATGAGTGTTTTTGTCGCGCGCGCCTCCGACGTAGCGGTCTGCGGCTGACACCGCCGCGAGGGCGATTCGCGACGCCCCTCTTGTCTGGAGACGTTTATATTAATTTAGTCAGCGGGTAGGGTAGGCACTGTGCACTCTGCAGCAGTGCTGCTGGCAGTGGCCCTGCCAGGGGCATAGCTCGGCTGCATCCGGATTGCTTTACGGATTACGAACTTTTCCCTTGGCTTGTAAGGAAACATCACCAGCCTGACCTCACAAGAGGTGCGATCAAAAAGTAACGGGAAATTTTTAATTTCACGGGATTCATACAGCCGATTTTACAAATTTTTTTTTGTCCTGTTGGTCCACCTGTTCCTGATATATATTTTAATTTTCAGCTGTTTTGAGTATTTAGTTAATTGTTGACAGGCCAAAAGGTTGTACGTGTTTTCGAGTGCTCGGCGAATTTTTATTTTCGAAAAAGATGGATTAAAGGATCTGCATTGAATTTTCCCCGAAAAATGGAATAAAGTGCAGCACCGCATTCAAAATGTTGACAGTGGCTTTTGGCGAATCTACTATGAGCAAAACAAGAGTTTACGACTGGTATAAACGTTTCAAAGAGGGTCGAGAGGACGTTGAAGATGATGCTCGCCCTGCACACCCTAGAACATTAATTATTGCCGACGGTGTGAAATAAATAAAGAAAATGTCTCTGGATGATGATGATGATGATGATGATGATGATGATGATGATGATTGCTTTGCGGGGCGCTCAAGTGTTCGGTTATCAGCGCCCGTACAAATGCCCAACCTTTGCTCAGTCCAATCTCACCACTTTCAAGAATGATGATGAAGTGATGAGGACAACACAAACACCCCTGACCCCGCCGGGAATCGAACACGGGACCCGTGCTCGGGAAGCGAGAACGCGACCGCGAGACCACGAGCTGCTTTTTTTCTGAAAAATCGCTGATCGCCATCAGTGAAGTCGCTGACAGTGCCGGCACATCATTCGGCTCATGCCAAGCAATTTTTAGGATGTTTTGGGGATAAAACGTGTAGCAGCATAGTTGTTTCGAAATTGTTCAATTTCGATCGAAAACGACGTCGCTTATACATCTATCAGCAACTGCTGAATGAAGTCGACAAAGATCCAGAACTTCTAGAGAAATGTCGTCCAGACTAACGCCCTATCATTCCAATACAAACTGCCTGAAGAGCCAAGACCGAAAAAAATTCGATAAGTTCCATCGCATGTGAAGGTTCTTGTCACTGTTTTCTTCGATTACAATGGGGTAGTCCGTCATGGTTCCTGCCTTATAGTCGTACGATCAGTAACGAATACTACCTCGAAGCTTTGCGCCGTGTGCATGAAGCTATCCAAAGAAAACGATTAGAAGCGTGACAAAACCACTCCTGGAAAGTACTTCACGAGAATGCTCAATGCTTGTTCGTGATTTTTTGGCAAAAAACAAAACCGTTATGTTGTCTCAGCTACCGTATTCGCCGGACATGGCTCCCTGAGACTTCTTTCTGTTCGCGACGCTGAAGAGAACCATGAAAGAACGTGTTTTGTCACCGTTGATGAGATAAAAACGGAATCGCTGAAGGAGCTGAACAAGATAACGAAAACGGATTTCCAGAATTACTTCCGAGATTGGAAAAAGCACTGGCATAAGTGTGTTACATATGTGAGGGGAATTACTTTGATGGGGAGAAAGTTTATGTTGATGAATAAATAAAGATTCTTTAAGAAAAACAAAATTCCCCATTACTTCTTGATCACACTACGTATTTGAGAGAAGGAAAAACGCACTTCCACGATATCAGCCACAGCATTCCACTCCGTGCGACAATTTGGGCCATAATTTTGATAGTACATCTTATGATCAGCTAAAAGTGCAGCTTTTAAAGTTTCGCACTTACCGGTGGTTCGTCACTCGCTCCGCAGCCGCCTAATGGTCGAGCGCGCAGTACTGTACATATGTTTGTGAAATACTATTTGGACACTGTTAACATGATTTGTTCACTGTGTCGAAATGCATGGTTTTTAGCTTTTAGCCGGTGTCTGTGATTGCTTTGGACATTTTTATTCACAAATGCACTGCATAAGAATGAAACGAATTAGTGGGTCACTAAAGATTTTTGTAGTTCTATCCAGTTACTAATGTTGCTGCTGTGCCTTAATTTCTTTGGATTTTAAAACTGGCCGCTGTTAAAGTGAATTGTAAGGGCCGATCACAAAGTTTCCTTTAAAAGGCTACACTAACCCTTTACCTACACGTCGGTGCTTATATCACCGCATTGGACTCGCGCTGGGTTGCATATGCGCTGTAGCATCACCCTGAAACGGAAATTTTTTGATCGGACCTTTGCAGGACATGCAAACGTGACTGGTCCGACTGAATTGTGAAACGAAAATATTTAACAGTTGGGAGTATCTATATTAGTACAGTATCTGTATAGTTCGATGCAAGCCGTATTAAATTATGAAATGCATTCGCAAAATTGTAAATACTGTTGTACAACAGCTGTGCTGTTTACTAGTAACGTATGAAAATTTGTGGCGGACGGGGACTAGTATCAACATTTCTCGCTTTACG
This sequence comes from Schistocerca serialis cubense, assembly GCF_023864345.2. Classification (NCBI taxonomy): domain Eukaryota; kingdom Metazoa; phylum Arthropoda; class Insecta; order Orthoptera; family Acrididae; genus Schistocerca; species Schistocerca serialis. The sequence goes on from NC_064645.1 coordinate 509,642,768, forward strand.
CGAAAGGTCGGAAATTCGGGTTCGAGTCTCAGTCCGGCATAAATTTTCAAATGTTACTAGTAAATCGTACAGCTGTTGTACAATCATATTCGCAGTTTGCGAATTCATTTCATAATTTAATACGGCTGGCATCGAACTATACAGACACTGTAAAAAATAGACACTGCTCAAGTGTCAAAGATTTTCGTTTCACAAATTAATCAGACCGATCACGTTGAACCGTAGCGCATCTCCTGCAAATGTAGATGGGGTAATGAAAAAGTTTCCATTTGAGGGCTTTGCTGCAGATCGTATGCAACCCAGTATATGTATTTAGCTGCAGTATGTCACCACACAAGACTATTGTTAAAATATTACTGAACATATATATGCGTGGACATATTACATATTCATATTGCGGAACTTACTATTTTTCGGGTAGAGTGACATGTGTTCTAGAAAAAGATTTCTTTTCCTCGCCCTCAGCATTCCGCGAATAAGAGGGCTCTGGTTGTCACGCAGCCGTGCAATAATTCGCGCCCAGGCACTAGGCGGCTGCATTGGGACGGAGCGAATGATAAACAACTGGTGCGCGCGAAAGATTAAAAGCTGTACTTTTATATGGTCATAAATGCGTTCCATAAGAATTATGGCTCAAAATTTCTCGCGGGATAGATTTCTGAGACTGATATCTTGCAAGTATGTTTGTGCCTCCTTAAAATGTGAGATCAAGTTGATGACTTTCCTTGTTATTGCAAAGAGTTGGTTTACAGCCCGGTTGCTTCCTTGCTAATACTTACTGAATTCCGAATCGTTCCGACTTGAATGTCCTTCTATATTCATCAACAACACGAAGTCATACTTATCGACTTCCATGCATCATCTTCATCTTCGCTAAATCCTGCACTTGCGTTCTTCTTCTATATTTCGTTAGTTGTTTCCATACTTGGACTCATTGTTCGAATTGTAGCAGTTGTACTTTTGTGCGCCTACTCATATCAGTTCTGCTTCCATATTCAGGAAATTTCAAGAAGAATAATATCTGTAGGGTGTTGAAAAAGAACTATCCAGTATTTCAGGGGATGATTATATGCATCAAAACAAAACAAAAAAGTTCTTATAACCTTGGGTCCCACAAAACATCTGACTTATGACCACTTGTCCAGAGAAATGCTCAACATTCATCTCAGTGCCTGCCTCTGCCCTTCGCTGTAAGGACTCACGCACTCTTTTAAATCGCCGTTGTTGCTTCTGAATGCGTTCAGATGCACTGAAGGCACGATTGTGTAGTGTCTGGACATCGTTTATTCGAATGGTATAGATCAACTGCTTCATGCGTCCCCATAACCAGAAGTCTATGGATTTAGGTCCGGGTACCTCCTCGGCCAAGGTATGGGACCTACCCGGCAAATCCACCGGTTTTCAAATGTCCTTGTCAGGTGTCGACGCACAATGCAGAGAAAATGTGCTGGTGCGCCATTATGCATGAACCACATCTGTAGTTGTCCTGATATGGCACATCCTCCAGCAAGAAAGGCAGTACGTTCTTCTGAAAGTGGTGATAACAAGGCCCGGTTAATCTCTGTGGTAGCACGTATGGGCCTAGTAATCTATCGCCAATAACGCTTAGCTATATATTGATTAAGAATCGATCATATGCCTTGTTTCTTGAACCGCTTGGGGATTGTCATCGGCCCACAGCGCTGATTATAGAAATTTACAATGCCGTCTCGTGCAATCCCTGCCTCATCAGTAAACAAAATCTTGGGGACAAATTGGGATCTGCACCACATGCCGCAAGAACCATTGGCGAGAACTGCACTCTGGCTGGACGGTCTTGTTCCCTGAAAGCCCTGAAGCGCTGAATGTGGTACGGATACAACAATTGTTCATGAAATACCGCCCAGACCAGAGGATGACAAACACTTTGAGCTACTGCTATTCGTCGCACACTGGTTTGAGGATTATCGTCCGCTGCACCTAGAACACGCTCTTCCATTTCAGACGTGTGGACTGAACGAGGCCTTGCACTATCTACTTCGTTGTGTGCTACGGAACCGGTTTCCCCAAGACGCTGGAAGAATCGACTGAACAGCTTAACAGATGGTACCCTGGAAACCGTTCAGTGTACAGTTTACGGACCCTTAGATTAACTCCATCTGCTAAACCATGACAGTAAATCATGTAGGATTCATTTTATATGAGTAACACATCCTGCTGCAGCAAGAAAAAGAAGGGAACCAGCGGAAAAACGTTCCTCTCGGGGCACAAAAAAGGCGAATATGTTCCTCTTTAAAACACTCTGACAGAAAAATTGGGGAACAGCTACCTCATTCCGCCTTCCTCTCTAAAATTTTGGCGATTTTTTGTGGTGGAAGATAGTAGCAGAGAGAGACAGCGACGGTGGAAGAGAGAGGACGCAGTGCCGGTGGCAGGGAAAGAGAGAGGAGATTGTGATTTAGGAAGGGAGAAGTGCAATCTAAAGACAAAAAGACATGGTTGTAGACAACAGCGGTGGCAGCCAAAGAGAGAGTAGATTCTGATGGTCAGTAAGAGACAGAGACAGTAAACGAGAAAGAGAGATGGATAGAGATAGAAGCAGTGGGACCGAAAGAGAGAGGAGACAGCGGAAATGAAAAATAGAAATGAGTGGAGACCATACGTTGTTGGTCTAGACCCTTCCAGACTGGCGAAATTTAACGTGTAGATTGTTGTAAGTTATTCCCCCCAGAATCTTTGAGCTGCTGAGGTTTGGTGGAGACACTGACTGGCAGTGACAGTGGGAAAGAAAGACCAAAGGAGGCAGTGTAAGTGAGAGAGGAGACAGTGGCGTGTGGGGTGTATCGTAAATCCGTGGGAGGGAAAAGAGACAGTGGGAAATAGACATGCAGAGAAACTGACTGTGAGAGGGAGATGCTGAATGTGAAGGCTTCAGTACAAAGAGAGTCTGGGTAAAATGATTTAGAATGTTCTGCCTTAAAAGAAGGCGGATATTTTCGCGTGCCAAATTTATGGCGAGGGAGACGGATTTTAGAGGCAGCTGGTTTCCCACGTTGGTGTCAGAGTCTTTTAAAGAGGTACATATTCGCCTTTTATGTGCTGTGGTAGCAGCATTATTCCCCTGGTACCATAAATATACCTTTACTTGTCATTTCCATCACGAAAATGTGGTCATCGACCTTGCATTGAATTCTGCTTTTGTTATCGTTTAATACTGGTGATATTTAACTTTCAAATATGCCTTTACTTCTCCACAACATAATGGCAATTATTTCCCTCAAATCCCAACTATTTTTGTTTAATTTGTTTCTTTTTTTTTTCAATTTTCCATTTCAAAAAGTTTGTGATCAATGTAACGACATCTTCAGCTACAGTTAGTCACAAAGTATATTCGGGGTCTCGTTACACGTAGTCGGCCACTTTGCTGGAGGAACAGGTCTTCGAGATGTCTGCAGTCTTCAATATTCGTTCTGTGAAGGTGCGGCTTCACTAGTCTTATGCCTTTAGGAAGTGAAACCCGAAGCTCTTAATCAGGAGGCTACTCAGGCTTTTTTTTTTTTTTTTTTCGTTTTCATGTTGTTAGTTGGTTGGTTTGTTGGAAGGGAGAGGGCACCAAACACCGAGGTCATCGGTCTCATCGGATTAGGGAAGGATGGAGAAGGAAGTCGGCTGCGCCCTTTCACTGGAACAATCCCGGCATTCGCCTAAAGCGATTTAGGGAAATCACGGAAAATCTAAATTAGGGTGGCCGGACGCGGGTTTCAACCGTCCTCCCCCCGAATCCGAGTCCAGTGTGTTAATCAATGCGCCACCTCGCTCGGTTTTCATGTTTTACGTATCTTTTGTACGAGAGCAAATTTCTTTCGCCCTCTGATAGGACTGGAAATTAAAAATGTGTATCAGAAAACGTTTGTGTACGGGTACCACATAAACGTATTGACTACATTTGAAGATAGTCACCATGGTAATAGAGACAATTTTCGAAACGGTGAACCAGGTTTCATTAAATTGTCAGTAAAGGGCAAAAAGAAATTGTAGGTTCCTATTCACCGGGATGTACAGTATTTAACTCACTGTTTTTGCGGACGATCAGGTTGTAGTGGCTGATACGCAAGACACCTTACAACAAGCCGTGTGGTCCTTACGTATATTGTCAAAACAATGTAATTTGACAATAGTACCGACTACAATTGCAAGCAGTGCGGAAGCATAAAGTGGTTGAAATGTTACGAAGGGGACGTAGAACCATCAGCTGTCGGTCTGATCAAGCGGCAATGCCCGACCGCATGTTGCTGCGACAACTGAACTGCTGTAGTTCTTCAGCGATCCAAACGGATGACGGTGAACTTTCCTCTCTACAGATGAAAACTGACACTAAGAGACTTGTACCTTTTTCCAGTGGATGATGAACAGATTGAACGAACGACGTTTCAACTGAAGTGAGAGACTGCAGAGCACCGTGGCCACCATAAAAGAAAGGCTCCTCAGACAGGCGGCAGAGCTCTTGAGGAGCAGCCTGGGAAGCAGGTACACCGGTACGACCGTGTCTCAGTCGTCATTAGGACTACTTTGAAAATGAGTCAATGTATAGATATAGCATTAGTAAATGAACTCTTCTTGATACAAGTGCTTGTTCTGAAAAAGTTTTGCCTGTGTAGCGATTGAAGGACGAATATTCACCGTATTAATAATCGAAGTTTGCATAAATAGACATTGTTTTAGTGTTTCTTAGTCATATAACACATAGGACAGAAATTCTGATTTACGATTCAGGACTGCGGCGTAATTTGCCATATGACGACATAAATAATTGAGTAGTTTTCCTAACTAACTTGATGCGGATGCCGGGATTTTTCCTTTGGAAAGACGACGGTCGATTTCCTGCCGATACGACAGACTGTAATGACAAAAACTTGTATGGATGTTAACTCTAACCTCCCTTCCGTCTCGTACATTTTTATTTGTTTAGTTGTCATGTAACTGACTCTGTTCACACCTTCCAAGATGGAATTTCCTCAACGATGCAAAGAACTGACTAGGGTGCTGACCGTATCCGAGACACTCGCTATTAAACGTGCTAAGAAGAGCATGAGGAGTTGTGCCCGGAGTGCAGCAAAACAGGCATCAGTCCATTTTAGTCGTGTGAAGTTAGCACCTCTTTTTCGAGAAATATACATTTTTTTCGCAGTTCTTGTTAGATGTGCCATAGTTCTAGAGTTCTTTCCACAAAATTTCAATAGTTCTGCAAAATGTAACGAAGAAAACAACAATACTCGAAAAAATTTTCGTATCGAAAATATTCTCTGACAATTTCCGCAAAATGTAAATAAGTACAAGAGTTCTGAGCACAGTTCTGAAAAGAGCTCCAAGAGTTCTTCCGAAAATCCAAGTAACATTTTTTTGTGCAGCTAGTAGTTTACGAGATAATTGCAATTTAAGGAGAAAATCTTTTCACTTACTGTGAAGTTGGCACCCTTTTTTTCACAAATGTATACTTTTTTCAGATTTCTTGATAGATATGCCATAGTTCTAGAGTTCTTTGTACAAAATTTCAATAGTTCTGCAGAATTTAGCGACGAAAACAATATTCGAAAAAATTTTCGTATCGAAAACATTCTTCGTCAATTTTCGCAAATTGTAAATAAGTACAATAGTTCTGAGTACAGTTCTGAACAGAACTCCAAGAGTTCTATCGAAAACCCAAGTAACATTTTTTTGTGCAGCTAACAGCTTACGAGATAATTGCAATTTAAGAAGAAAATCTTTTCACTTACTGTGAAGTTGGCACCCTTTTTTTCAGAAATGTATATTTCTTTCACAGTTCTTGACAGGTATGCCATAGTTCTAGAGTTCTTTGTACAAAATTTCAATAGTTCTGCAGAATTTAGCGAATAAAACAACTATATTCGAAAAAATTTTCGTACCGAAAACATTTTTTGTCCATTTTCGCAAAAATTAAACTTGTACAACAGTTCTGAGGACAGTTCTGAACAGAACCCCAAGAGCTCTATCGAAAATCCCAACAACATTTTTCTATGGCGATAATAGTTTGTGATAAATTGATTTAATGTGGGACACACTTTCTCTACAGAAAATATAAATATATTCGTACAACAGTTCTGATAACAGTTCTGGACACCACGTGAAGAGTTCTATCGAAATTCCTAGTAGAATTTTTTAGTGCAGGTAATAGTTTAAGAGGTAATTGCAACTTAATTAAGAACCCCATAAGAGCTCCTAATGTGAAGCTGGCTGGCACCCTTTTTTCAGAAATATATATTTTTTTCAGAGTTCTTGATAGATAAGTCATAGTTATAGAGTTCTCTGTACAAAATTTCAATAGTTATGCAGAATTTAGCGAAGAAAACAACATTGCATAACATAGCTGATTCAGAACCCTTTCCTTCTGATACAATTCTTACTGTTGCCACAATAAATCACTTGTGCATAGATTCCAACGGTACTGATCATTACAAAAATACAACCATTGACCAGCGGCGCACATTTCTTGCAGCGTTGTACAAAGCATTCGGCTTATCCGCTGTGAAAATACCACGCTTAACGCATTTTAAAATTTACGGTGGATGGCTCCCGTTTATCTACAATGTCAGCATCTATCGAATTATCTTCATGCAAACGTGATGCCTGGATCACACACGTCCCCTTTTTAGGTACGGAGGAAACTAGAGTTCAGTCTTGTGGAAGCCAAAAAAGGAAATGTGGGCATCCCTTCTTTTACTGATAGCAAACTCTAGAGAAATCTCCACGCTTGTTTTTCTTCATCATGCCAACAAAAGAAAAATTCTCCCTTCATAGCTCTATTATCATTCCAGTACTAGTAAACCAGTTGTCCGCTTTCACATTTCGACCTGACTGATATATAGGTTTACACAGTCACAGAACAACATCAGAATGTTTATTGCTCAGTTGGTAAATCCTTCTGGTTGCAACACAGCGTATATTTCCAAATTGTACAGGTAAAATACTTAAGAATCCACACTTAAGAATCCATACTCGTTTGTTTTGATTGATACATATTGGCGAAAACTGTACCTTCCACAGAATCCTTCCAGCTTCTTGTCTACTGTAACATTTTCTCCAAGGGTGTAAGATTTGAGGTAGTTGCGTACAAACACAGTAAATATTTCCCGAATAGCTGTTAGCTTGTCTAATTGTCTCCTTTCATCACGAATAGCGCAACTGTAAAATCTAAGGCTCTCCAGAATAAATTTGAAACGTTTTATGTTCATTTGCGAGGTGAAATTTTTCAATGCCATCACCATCAGTTCCACACAGATCTTCCAGGCTTTATCTGTTACTTTTGTTAACAACAATTAAAAACAAGAGACTCATGAAGGCTTTCAATTCAATATCATCTATTGATTTTACCCCTCTCTCACGTTGAAATGAGGCTTTGATGCTCTCAAAATTCTGATTGGAATACAAAACTACAATAGACAAATATCGTTATCTATGAGGTAATTACAGCATCACAAATGCTGCTTTGGCTGCACCTATTGGTACAGGTAAATTTCGAATAATATTATGCTCTTCGAACAATATGCTTTGGATTTCTTCAACACTATCTAGTACTTCCCACTTACAATAATAAAATTTCTATAAAATAACGCAACCACGCGCAGTGTATTGATCTGAAATTTGACGTTCAGACAGCGGACACTGACTATTAAACAGTTCAAACAGAATTTAAGTGCAGTTTACATTCTGGATTAGCTTTGTGCTACTTACTACGGTGATAAACAAATAAATTAATCGCTGAAATGAAATATGAAAGGGCACAGTGAATAAAAACGAGCAATCGGCTCATATCTCATCAAGAGAGCATTAGCGTCGATACTGAATCATACAACAATGAAAGGCACACATGAAGTGTATACTTTTAGAATCAGGAAGAACCAGATGAATTTTATTACGTAAAACAGTAATTGTTTTGGGCTCTCATGACATCCAGGACCCACTAACAGCTAAAAATATGCCCAGGACTCTCATGGATGACAGTTATGTGGCAACATCACCAGCCGCTAGGATACATAAAAACATGTGCTGTGTGTAACGAATAAATTTGAAATTGCTGTCGTTAATATTGTTGCAAACATTTGTTCTAGTTAGAAAGGAAGTGTGGAAGTTTGATGAGTTACACTACAGCAAGAGTTAAAAGTCTTTACAATGTATAGAAATGTAAGTATATTTACTGAATATATCGTACAAACGAACTAAGTAGTATGTTTAAATCCTAATTCAATACATGACTGATAGAGGTGTTATAATGTTGAGGGTATACAGTACTAAAGTTAATAAGAAGTTCGAAACTTGTAAATAAGAACCTCGTTTATTTGGTCCTCAGTAATCCGGATTTTCGGGTTATCCGGATTCATATTGTGTGTCCCTTGGTATTTTTCTCTTTTTTTCTTATAACACGAAGATGTGTAGTCGGTGAGGTACATAGGCTGCTTATCACTAGGCCGGTAATTTAGTCTAGTACTGAGTGATAAGGAACTCGGAGTGTGGGAATGACATTGTTTCTCAAGTATTGTACATTAATATAACGGTGTATTGATGCCCATCAAGTAAGTTGCATAGTAACCACGCCAACAGCACTCCACCACAGCTCATTGTACCTCTGGTGCGATTCTCGACAGGTGTGACACCATCTGGTTAGTGGCGCGTGTGAATGTATCTGCTCTCTCAGCCGTCTGTTTGTTTTGCACTGACGAGCCTTCTCTCCTTGAATCATCTAAGCGTGCACATCCCACGCTTCCACCTACAGTTACTACAGTCAGTTTTAAGAAGGTGTACTGGCATTTGTATAGTGCTGAACATTTAAACTTTTTGTATTTAGTAGAATATACATCCGGGTTTTCGATTTTCGGTTTTCCAAATTAAAAGTGAGAATTTACGATCGTACTCATAGCTGTACTTCCAGCAGTACTTTAACTCCTGCGTTCCCAATCTCGTAGAAGTTGTCCTACGAAAATTGCAGAAGAAGCACTCCTGGACGAAAGGATATTGTGACGATATTCTTTCGTCACAGCCTGGGGTTAGAGACCCGGTCCGGCACACAGTTTTTATCTGCCAGTAAGTTTCACATCGGCGCACACCCACTGCAGAGTGAACACACAATCTATTTCATAATCTACTGGCACCATAAAAATGTTATGAGGGTTTTTAAAAGAACTCTTTCGGTGCTATCCAGGACTGTCAGCAAAAGGGTTGTGCCAATTTATTATAATGTAGACCAAGTGGGTCTCTCGAAAATGCTATCATCTCATTAACTGTTATCCCCACAAAAAATGTTATTACAGTTGTCGGTAGAACTCTTAGGGTCGTATTAAGAAATGCCATCAGATCTTTTGCACGAATTTATTGCTTTTACATGACAAAAGTGAGTCCCACATTAATTATCTCAAATAATGTCATCGTCACAAATAATGTTATTATAGTTTTTGGTAGAACTCTGTGGGTGATATTCAGAACTGTCATCAGAACTATTCTACGAATTTTGCTATATTAGATAAAGTGAGTATCAGATTAAAACAATTATTGTATAAACTATTATCGCCACAAAAATGTTCTTATCATTTTCAATGCAACTCTTCCGGTGCTATCCAGAACTGCCAACAGAACTGTTATACAAATTTATTTTTTCCAAACTGACAAATAATTTTTTACCATACCAAAATTTTGCCGAGTTAATGTTTTCTTCCCGAAATTCTGTAGAACTATTCGTGTTTTGAGCAGGGAAATCTAGAACTATTGCATATAAATCAAGAACTGTGAAAAAAATTTATATTTATCGTAAAACGGGTTCAAACTTCACGGGAAATGCTCATAAGCATTCCTTAATAAAGGCAGTTACTACGTAAACAATTACCTGCACAGAATATGTTACTAGTATTTTCGATAGAACTCTTACAATGCTATCCAGAGCTGGCATCAGAGCATACGAACAGACATAATTTTTTTTTTTTAGTAAGAGTGCCCCACAATTAATCAATTACCATACAAACTATTATAACCACAAAAATGTTATTATGACTATCGATAGAAGTCTTGAGGTGTTGACCAGAACTGTTCATCAAAACTGTTGAACGAATTTACTTTTTCTGTGGAGAAAGTGGGTCTAACATCAAAGCAGTTACCGTATAATCTACCATCGCAACAAAAAGATATTATTAGGATTTTCGATAGAGCTCTTGGTGTTCTGTTGAGAACTGTTGTACGAATTTACTTTTTGCAAAAATTGACAAAGAATGTATTCGATAAGAAAAATTTTTCGAGTATTGTTGCTTTTCTCGCTAAATTCTGCAGGACTATTCCAATTTTGTACAAATAACTCTAGAACTATGACATTTCTATCAAGAACTCTGAAAAAATATATCTTTCTGAAGAAAAGGATTCCAGCTTCACAGTAAGTGAAGAGATTCCCTCCTTAAATTGCAATTATCTCGTGACGTGTTAGCTGTACAAAAAATTGTAATTAGGATATTCGATAGAACTATTGGGGTTCTGTCCAGAACTGTCATCAGAACTGTTGTACGAATATATTTATATTTTCCGTAAAGAAAGTGTGTCCCATATTAAATCAATTTATCTCAAACCATTATCGCCATAGAAAAATGTTGTTGGGATTTTCGATAGAGCTCTTGGGGTTCTGTTCAGAAGTGTCCTCAGAACTGTTGTACAAGTTTAATTTTTGCGAAAATTGACAAAAAATGTTTTCGGTACGAAAAATTTTTCGAATATAGTTGTTTTATTCGCTAAATTCCGCAGAACTATTGAAATTTTGTACAAAGAACTCTAGATCTATGGCATATCTATCAAGAACTCTGAAAATAATATACATTTGTGAAAAAAAGGGTGCCAACTTCACAGTAAGTGAAAAGATTTTCTCCTTAAAAGTGCAATTATCTCGTAAACTATTAGCTGCACAAAAAAATGTTACTTGGGTTTTCGATAGAACTCTTGGAGTTCTGTTCAGAACTGTGCTCAGAACTGTTGTACTTATATACAATTTGCGAAAATTGACGAAGAATGTTTTCGATACGAATATTTTTCGAATATTGTTTTCGTCGCTAAATTCAGCAGAACTATTGAAATTTTGTACAAAGAACTCTAGAACTATGGCATATCTATCAAGAAATCTGAAAAGAGTATACATTTGTGAAAAAAAGGGTGCCAACTTCACAGTAAGTGAAAAGATTTTCTCATTAAATTGCAATTATCTCGTAAACTATTAGCTGCACAAAAAAATGTTACTTGGATTTTCGAAAGAACTCTTGGAGCTCTGTTCAGAACTGTGCTCAGAACTCTTGTACTTATTTGCATTTTGTGGAAATTGCCAAAGAACATTTTCAATGCGAAAATTTTTCCGAGTATTGTTGTTTTCGTCGCTAAATTCTGCAGGACTATTGAAATTTTGTACAAAGAACTCTAGAACTATGACTTATCTATCAAGAGCTCTGAAAAAAATATATATTTCTGAAAAAAAGGGTGCCAGCTTCACTGTAGGAGCTCTTATGGAATTCTTAATTAAGTTGCAATTACCTCTTAAACTATTACCTGCACAAAAAAATTTCAGTAGGATTTTCGATATAACTCTTCACGTGGTGTCCAGAACTGTCATCAGAACTGTTGTACGAATATATTTATATTATCCGTAGAGAAAGTGTGTCCCATATTAAATCAATTTATCTCAAACCATTATCGCCATAGAAAAATGTTGTTGGGATTTTCGATAGAGCTCTTGGGGTTCTGTTCAGAACTGTCCTCAGAACTGTTGTACAAGTTTAATTTTTGCGAAAATTGACAAAAAATGTTTTCGGTACGAAAATTTTTTCGAATATAGTTGTTTTATTCGCTAAATTCTGCAGAACTATTGAAATTTTGTACAAAGAACTCTAGAACTATGCCATATCTATCAAGAACTCTGAAAAAAATATATATTTCTGAAAAAAAGGGTGCCAACTTCACAGTAAGTGAAAAGATTTTCTCATTAAAATGCAATTATCTCGTAAAATATTAGCTGCACAAAAAAATGTTACTTGGATTTTCGAAAGGACTCTTGGAGCTCTTTTCAGAACTGTGCTCAGAACTCTTGTACTTATTTACATTTTGCGGAAACTGCCAAAGAACATTTTCGATACGAAAATTTTTTCGAGTATTGTTGTTTTCGTCGCTAAATTCTGCAGAACTATTGAAATTTTGTACAAAGAACTCTAGAACTATGCTACATCTATCAAGAACTGTGAAAAAATTAATATATTTCTCGAAAAAGGGGTGCTAACTTCACACGACTGTCCATTTTACTTCCAGCAATTTCTAGTTGTCCAGACGGTGCACAAATTCTGAACTTAAGAAAAGCACCTACTTATTAATTTATAACTTTTCCGGTTTAGATTTCATAACCAAATATCCCTCAAAAAGTATTTCCTGTGTGTTTATTTGCAAACATCTGTTTGTTTGCGTTCGTGCCGCTTCATTTTCAAGTGTTCGTGTACATATCACAAGTCGCACATCCAGTGCCACAACTGTGACAGCCGAGGAAATGGTAGACCAGAGTCAACTACTGTGAGCAACAAGTTGTTGAGGGCATGGTCGCTATTGCAGATTTAACAGGCGGATAGACGGATGATAATTCGGCAACTGGCACCTGACAGAGCAAACAGATTAACATGGCGCAAGGACACGTCTGTAGCACACTATAATATGGGACAAGATCCCCATAATTGATAATAGCCAGTATAAATTAATGCCTGTCGTTGGCAGGTATGAGTAAGTCTAGAAAACCTCAAGAGGGCAGCGTGCAGGCAAACTGGGAAGGCACCCTTCTGTGAGGGACATCACACTGTGTGAAACAGAACTCTGCTATCGTCTCTCACCGACGAACAATGCAGCGAACTGTTTTCCGGTGATTTACACCCATTTGTTCGTCCGCGACACCCTAAAGATGACCTGTAGGTTCAGAAAGACAGTCCACCCTTCGTCGTTCTTAAATTGTTCCATATTCATTCGAGGAACACTCAGAGAATTAAAGAGTTCCTGACCTGAATCAGCGTGGCTCCCCAATCCTTTCGATGTCTTGCGGAACCCATACAAAGACGTGGCACCGCCGGAATCGTGCGAAGAGGGTGCTACACACTATTATGTGGGTGTGTCTGGCTGGCCGGAGTGGCCGAGCGGTTCTAGGCGCTACAGTGTGTAACCGCGCGACCGCTACGGTCGCAGGTTCGAATCCTGCCTCGGGCATGGATGTGTGTGATGTCCTTAGGTTAGTTAGGTTTAAGTAGTTCTAAGTTCTAGGGGACTTATGACCTCAGCAGTTGAGTCCCATAGTGCTCAGAGCCATTTGAACCATTTTTGGGTGTATCTGATGAAAGTGCTGATGAGTGCATTTGTACACTAGGAAATGTTGTAATGAGGCTCTTACGATGCAGGCGTTGCAGTTTTGAGGCGTTAATGATGAGGTTAACAGAACAGTAATGCTAACGATACGAAACCTGTGTCAGTTTTGGCGCCGGGAAAGAACATTTTCTCTATTTATACGAAGCACAATCAGTGCTAGGAAGGTATTATTTGTCTACATCTACATCTACACGTAAAAGATTGCTCTCCAATTCCGTTTATGGGCAACAACACACTGGCCGCGTCTCACGGCCGCTGGCGGGTGTAAGCGGCTGTCACCCGCGGAAAACTCGACAACCGCGCGATGACGCGTTGTTGACATCGGCAAGCTTGCGCGGGAGATAACGCACGTGGCCACACTTCACGCCAGACGTCTGCCAAGATCACGTTGCGATGCATTTCGACACGGAGAAATCTGTTTTCAAAATGAAAAATCGTCCTGCCTTGTGGAATATGAAGGCGAAAGAATACAGCGACAGAATTTTAAAGCTTAAAATATGGGGACAGATACTAGACATATTTGGAGAAAAGAATTGTCACAAGATGAAAAGAAAAAGCTAGGTAAGTTCTTTTTTGCCTTTACTATTTTAATATCATTACATTCTTTTTTTATGCATGAATTTGAATGTGTTGCATCATATGTTAATCAAATCGATCTTGCCTTTGTAGTGGATTTACGTTTACAAAAATGTGTCAGCGCAAGTCTTTTGGTGATAACTGATCAGCTCTCTAAACTATTCGTTTTCAGTATCCTCCAACCCTACTTGTGCGTATGTAACGGCTGCTCGAAATTCTCAGCCATGTCTTTCGCGTGTAAAGTTACGAAATACACAAAAAGCTGCTACAGTGTTTTGTGCCAGATTTGTGTTAACATTTAGAGGTCGATGTAATATCCACCATTTGAAAGTATGTACGTATCCTGATAAGCCTAAAATGAAATATTCTGTCGGCCGGTGTGGCCGAGCTGTTGTAGGCACTTCAGTCCGGAACCGCGCTGCTGCTGCGGTCGCAGGTTCGAATCCTGCCTCGGGCTTGGATGTGTGACGTCCTTAGGTTAGTTAGGTTTAAGTAGTTCTAAGTCTAGGGGACTGATGACCTCAAATGTTAAGCCCCATAGTGCTTAGAGCCATTTTGAAATATTCTTTTGTATTTACTTCAGTTATTTTCTGCGTAGTGTCGTAAAACATAACTGATAAGCTTAATGCTTCATCACCAACAATTAAACAAGGAATTTTGCCCTGAATACATACTATTTACCCATTGTTTGATATTTCTAAATTCCCATGTGTCAGTTGTTTGTTCAAGAATGAGTTTTAAGAAACTGACGAATCGCTACGTATTCTATATGCTGTCGTGTCTACAGTATGAATTTATAATTGCTATCACAAAGTACCATTAAAATTTGTGAAAAAATGATTGGGACTGTAATAAAGTGACCCCTTGTTGCTTAGTTTTATTACGCGGATGTGTTTCCCGTGTATACCTCCAATAATATGAGAAAAATTTGCCATCGCGACAATAAATGTCGTTGTTGTAGTGATTGCCGCCAGAAGTCTCTTAATCATACCCGTGACAACACACTCCGCTATTTAGTGATAATACGAAACGAGCTGTCCATATATGAACTTTTTCAGTTTTCGCAGTCAGTAAGGATCCCACACAGTGCAGCAATACCCCAGCTGAGAACGGACAAGCGTACAGTACGAAGGCTCTTTAGTAGAATTGTTTCTGCCTCTAAATGCTCTGCCAATAAAGCGCAGTCTTTTGTTCGCCATCCTCACAACATTTTCTCTGTGAAGATTCCAGTTTCAGTTTATTGTACGTGTAATTCCTAGGTTGTTGGTGAAATTGACAATCTTTAAATTTGTGTGATTTATCGTGTAACCAAAATTTAAGAAATTTGTTTACTAGTCATCTGAAGGACCTTACAGTTTTTATTCTTCAGGGTGAATTATCACTCATATCTTGTCTAAATCATTTTACAATTAGTTTTGATCTTCTGATGAGTTTAGTAGGCAGTGAACGACAGCATCATCTGCAAAAAGTCTAAGATGATTGCTCAGATTGTCTCCTAAATCGCTGACACAGGACGTTTAAAATAATGTCACATATTTCTGCAGGAGGTAGTATTGGTCGACACTCGAAGAGAAGTTCCTTTGTACGTCCGAAACCCAATATCTGCTGAGATACGAGCCGAAGATTCGTATTCACAGCCTACACTCTATTTACACATGAGGCAGATTCATGCGATGGCATAGTACATTACCACAATACACACGTGTCTGCAGATGCAAATCCTCAATCAATCATGGAGGTAAGGCGTCAGGATCGCTTCAGTATCAATGTATGGCCAGTAGTTATCGGTCAGTCTCATAGGGCCATACTCTCTACCAAACAAATTAACCGGTGCTGGTGTACCACCGATTTCTGCACGATGAATTACCCGCGCTCTTGAAAGACGTTACTCTTGCAGAAAGACGACGACTGAGGTTTAGGCATGACGGCGGTACCCCATTTTCTACGGATCGAGCGACCGTATGTCACCGCAACGTTTAATGGGCTATGGATTGGCTAAGGAGATCCGATAGCATGGTCTCCCCGTTCACCGGACCTGAATCGGTTGAATTTCTGGCTACATGGATATTTAACAGCATTAGTGTGTAAGCAACCCATCGATAGTGAGCACACGTTACAGGAGCATATGACGAATGAATGTGACGCAGTCCGAGCAGAGCCAGGTGAATCTGAAAGAGTGCGCGATCCACTACGAAAAAAATCTGAAGGATGTGTCAGGATCCATGCAAACCACATGCAACACTGCCTGTGGTGTCCACTACGTAGCAGACGGGGAATTAGAGGACTGATTGCCTCGCATCTCAACAGGTATTGGTTGCCGCACATGTGACTTAACTTCTGAGGTCATCAGTCGCCTAGAACTTTTATTCAAGTTTTGACCAATAATACCTCGAGTACGAACAAGTGACACTTCCTTTTAAACACGCTGTATAGATGCACAGCAGCAGAAGGCCTGTAGCACTTCCTTGTGGAATCCCAGATACCACTTCGGTTATACTAGATGACTTCAAAAATGGTTCAAATGGCTCTGAGCACTATGCGACTTAACTTCTGAGGTCATCAGTCGCCTAGAACTTAGAACTAATTACACCTAACTAACCTACGGACATCACACACATCCATGCCCGAGGCAGGATTCGAACCTGCGACCGCAGCGGTCTAGATGACTTCCCGTGAGTTATTACGAACTGTGATCTTTCTGGCAGGAAACCAAGACTCCAGTCGCACAGCTGAGACCATACTCCCTAGGCACGCAGTTCGATTCGTCAGTTGAAGAGAAGTGACAGGTGAATGCTTTATCCATCTGTGCTCGTTATATCGAGGATCAGTTATTAGATTTGTTTTCTGTCCGGCACCACAGGTAGAAGCTACACGTCGAAGAGTTTCGCCTCTGCTGCAATGCTTGGAGAGGTCTGGCGGACGTTGCCCCGCGCGGTCCCTCCACCTTGTGATAGCACGTCCCGTGTCCTGGCTCTTACTGGCTGCCGCAGACAATACCGACCCAGGGCACCGTAACTAATCCCTGATTGGGGGCCGCGGTTCGCCACACCACGTTTCCTGCAATACTTCGTACTTTCGGCTGTTTTGTTGCCGCGGCGACATCTTCGTCCAGGCACGATGCTACTATTGGCTTCAGATTCTCTCTTCGATTTTTGACGTTTCCGCTTTGTGACTGGCTTAGTGTATTAGATTTGGCTGAAGCCCTCTCAGAACAGTTACCTCACAATCCACGTAGCCGCTGTGGATACAAATGAGTCTCGCATTCAAAGATTCCAATTGGAAAACGAGTGATGGGTAGAAAAAATGGGAGCATAAAAAAATTTGAAACGACTATTAAAATGATGTGACCAAGGTATACAAATACAAAAATCACATTTAAACAAATTATCTGAATAAAAATAATGATCAAGCGATAAAGATTTCAAAATAAAGAATTTCAAAGCGCTTGATGATATTTGAATCCACAATGTCTTGCATATGATGCGTGTACTACAACATTTAGGCTGAGCGACCAATCTGTATGACATTCCTTTTTTAAAGCTGTAGAGCATCACAACAAATTCCGGAATTTTTTCATCCATTACTCGCAAACGAGGGCCCATCAGGTTGAATGGCAGCAGTGTGTGATATCTGGAATCTTAACCTACAATACCATATTTCGTCTACCATAATATTTAAACATCAGAATATGCCGATCCATCGGCTGAAAAGTAAAAGACGAAATAATCTATATATTGACTCTGCAGTGGTGTCAGAAAAGTAACTGTCGTTCAAAGAAGTACATTTTCTTTGGTAGTAATCGTCATGAAAAGCATGAAAAAATTTCAAACATAAATTCCTATTGTTCTGTGGACAAAATAAAGCAGATGAAGTTTTAAACGAATGAAAGGATTACAAGTAAAACGAAAAATTCTAGCAAAGTGAGGAACAGAAATAATTAATGCAATTACATGGCCGAAAATATGGGATGATAGAACGGAATAAATTAAATTGACGTTAATACGTGGAAACCACGTGTACAAAGATTCCGAGTGAAAAAAGGATTATAGGAAAAAAAAATGAGAGCAATTGAAGAATTTAGTACGAGAATTAAAAAGAGGTGACAAAGGAATAGAAATAAAAATCATTTAAACCAATTAGTTCAATAAAAATAATGATCAAAGTCATTTCGATAACGATTTAGAAATAAAAAAAGTTAAGCACCGATGAGATTTGAACCCACAATCTCCAGTATGTGAGGCCTGTACTACAACTATTACGGTACGCAGCTAACCCATGTTACGTTCCTTATTTACAGCTGTACATCATCACGCGAAATTCCGAATTATTTTCCGTCGAGTGCTCGCAAACGGGGCCCCACCAGGTTGAATAGCTGCAGGATGTATTACCTCAAACCTTCAGCAACATACCATATTGATGGTTTCAAACAGGTGATCCCACCGCTGGGGACCTTTCCTTGTTAGCAGTATCCTGTTTCAGTATAGATCTATGTTTTTATTGCTCGTAAATCTTTTACTTATTGGTATTGCGAATTCCTAACACCTTCTCCAGAATCCAAACAAATGAGGGGCCCTCTGTTGACTGGAACGTAGTCGAGAGCTTACACCTTCGTATACTGGATCAGAAATACCCCTGAAATCTCCTTCGGATTTAAATCACCTGGAATTGAGAGGGCTGTGGCTGTGCCTGGACTTAGGGATGTGACAGCGAAAAACGAAGTCAACAAGATTCGCAGATTCACGTTCCTGACCTGTTGACATCACAATGAAGGTCCTTGCATAAAAACTGAAACCTTGATGAATAAGTATTGGCTTCAAAGTATTCATTGGCATGGTATTACGTTGGTGCGTAAGTTTGTACCGTTTTTCCATACAAGCGGCTTGTGGTGAAATTGCGTGCTTGTGGAAAATCGTCTCAGTTACAGGACTGGATTTGTGATTTCCTGTCGGAGAGCTCACAGGTCTTAGTAATCGAAAGTCAGCGAGTACAACAGAAGTTTTACGGGGTAATGTTATAGGCCCTATGCTGTTCCAGATGTACATAAACGATTTAGGGGGCAAACTGAGCAGCCGTCTTAGGTACTTTGCAGATGATGCTATCGTTTATCGTCCAAAGGTATCAGAAGATCAAAACAAATTGCAAAGCGGTCTAGAAAAGATATCTGTATGGTGCGAAAATTGCTAATTGACCCTAAATAATGAAAAGTGTGAGGTCATCCACATGAGTGCTAAAAGGAATCCTTTAAACGTCGGTTACGCGATAAATCAATCAAATCTAAAGGCCGTAATTGCAACCAAATACTTAGGAAGTACAATTACGAGAAACTTAAATTCGAAAGAACATATAGAAAATGTGTGGGGGAGGCAAACCAAAGACTGCATTTTATTGGCAGAACATTTTGAAAATGCAAGAGCGAAAAACGTGATAATCTGAGGTCGCGAGATCGGTTGAATAAGGTGGGTGCGGACTGACTTCCCAACTCAACTCCTATATAGAGCTAGTTGTCAGTGTAGCAGATGCAGGCGGGCGGTATCGTGGAGTAGCATCACTCCACGCAGTCTTCCAGGTCGTTGTTCATGGGTTGCGTCTGCAAGACGTTTCAGATGTTGATAGTAAAAGTCGGTAGTGACGGTTACATTTGGGGAAAGCAATTCGTCGCTGTGCCGCGCGGGATTAGCCGTGCGGTCTTAGGCGCTGCAGTCATGGACTGTGCGGCTGGTCCCGGTGGAGGTTCGATTCCTCCCTTGGGCATGAGTTTGTGTGTTTGTCCTTATAATAATTTACGTTAAGTAGTGTGTAGGCTTAGGGACTGATGTTGTTGTTGTTGTGGTCTTCGTTCCTGAGACTAGTTTGATGCAGCTCTCCATGCTACTCTATGCTGTGCAAGCTTCGTCATCTCCCAGTACCTACTGCAACCTACATCCTTCTGAATCTGCTTAGTGTATTCATCTCTTGGTCTCCCTCTACGATTTTTACCCTCCACGCTGCCCTCCAATGCTAAATTTGTGATCCCTTGATGCCTCAAAACATGTCCTACCAACCGATCCCTTCTTCTAGTCAAGTTGTGCCACAAACTTCTCTTCTCCCCAATCCTATTCAATACCTCCTTATTAGTTATGTGATCTACCCATCTAATGTTCAGCATTCTTCTTTAGCACCATGTTTCGAAAGCTTCTATTCTCTTCTTGTCCAAACTATTTATCGTCCACGTTTCACTTCCATACATGGCTACACTCAATACAAATACTTTCAGAAACGACTTCCTAACACTTAAATCTATACTCGATGTTAACAAATTTCTCTTCTTCAGAAACGCTTTCCTTGCCATTGCCAGTCTACATTTTATATCCTTTCTACTTCGACCATCATCAGTTATTTTGCTCCCCAAATAGCAAAACTCCTTTACTACTTTAAGTGTCTCATTTCCTAATCTAATTCCCTCAGCATCACTCGACTTAATTCGACTACATTCCATTATCCTCGTTTTGCATTTGTTGATGTTCATCTTATATCCTCCTTTCAAGACACTGTCCATTCCATTCAACTGCTCTTCCAAGTCCTTTGCTGTCTCTGACAGAATTACAATGTCATCGGTGAACCTCAAAGTTTTTATTTCTTCTCCCTGGATTTTAATACCTACTCCAAATTTTTCTTTTGTTTCCTTTACTGCTTGCTCAATATACAGATTGAATAACATCGGGGAGAGGCTACAATCCTGTCTCACTCCCTTTCCAACCACTGCTTCCCTTTCCTGCCCCTCGACTCTTATAACTGCCATGTGGTTTCTGTACAAATTATAAGTAGCCTTTCGCTCCATGTATTTTACCCCTGCCACCTTTAGAATTTGAAAGAGAGTATTCCAGCCAACATTGTCAAAAGCTTTCGGTAAGTCTACAAATGCTAGAAACGTAGGTTTGCCTTTCCTTAATTTATTTTCTAAGATAGGTCGTAGGGTCAGTACTGCCTCAGGTGCTCCACCATTTCTACGGAATGTAGACAGATGTTCCCCGAGGTCGGCTTCTACCAGTTTTTTTCGATTCGTTTGTAAAGAATTCGTGTCAGTATTTTGCAGCCGTGACTTATTAAAGTGATAGTTCGGTAATTTTCACATCTGTCAACACCTGCTTCCTTTGGGATTGGAATTATTATATTCTTCTTGATGTCTGAGGGTATTTCGCCTGTCTCATACATCTTGCCCACCAGATGGTAGAGTTTTGTCAGGGCTGGCTCTCCCAAGGCTGTCAGTAGTTCTAATGGAATGCTGTCTGCTCTCGGAGCCTTGTTTCGGCGTAGTCTTTCAGTGCTCTGCCAAACTCTTCACGCAGTATCATACCTCCCATTTCATTTTCATCTGCATCCTCTTCCATTTGCACAATATTTTCCTCAAGTGTATCACCCTTGTACAGACCCTCTAGCATACGGAATACCATCATCTAAAACAAAAGCGCTTCGATGTTATACCCAATAAAAATACTGTAAAAGATAGTAGACATAATTTTTTAAATTAATTTTTACATTTATTGCAGTCTCTCGGTTTTCCATGAATGGATTAGCCACGGAGGGTTAAATTATACTTTCATGTTCTAGATGTTAAGTTCGTCACTTTTCTAGGGGAATAGACAACCACAGGGTAAAAGCAAAACCAGTGTGTTGGTATCTGTATATGTGCATGCAGCAGGAGCATCGGCTGCTGATAGCGCTCGCGTTATGCAACGCGCGCGATAAGATTACGTGCCCCGCCTAGCGAGGTGCTGCGATTTGTCCCGAGTAGGAATGGCGGCATCAAAGCGAGCGCCCGCCCGCTCCAGCCGGCGACTGCTTTGATACGCTCGCGAGTTTGATTGAAGGCAGTGGAGCCGGCAGCGCGACGTAACGCGCGCGCGCTGGGGGCTGCCGGTAGCCGCGCAGGGACCAAACTCTGGTAATCGAGTTGCAGAGTCCGCCGTAAACCCGGCAATCAATACGGGATTCGATCAATCTCCGTCCTCGCTCGAGAGACGAGCGCCCCTCCAACTTGTCCCCTGGCGCTGTCTCGCGGAACTTGAGGATATTTTTCATGGCGAGAAAAATGGTGGGGTATTATGGCCGGCGGCTGGCGGGTCGCCTCCGTCCTTGTGTCTGCGCGCCCGCCCTCGTAGAGATGCTTCAGTAACCAGCGTCTCTTTTCCACACCGCATCGCTTCTCCTTAGGCGATTGAAATGTGCTCCGTGACAAACTACACTCAAATACTGCAAGTCGTTTGTTGTGCCGCCGAAGTAACTCCTGTAGCAAAGTTTTATGGCTCCACGTAATAAAGGAAGGAAGGAAGGAAGGAAGGAAGAAAGGAAGACTTTTTGCCTTAACGTCCTATCGACGGCGAGGTCATTAAACGTGCAGCACAAGCTTGAATTGGGAAAGATGGACAAGGAATATAGAACGCGATCTTTTCAAAAGAGCGAGCCTTGCATTTCCTTATGGGGGTCGCCCTTCTTGAAGACATTAAAAAATAATGATTTTCGTGATTTTTTGAAGTAAAATGAAAGGTACCGCTAAATCTGATCGTACGCTTTTATACCTTACGCTTTTCTGTTTGAGAATTCATTTTTGTCTCCAGAATGACATTTTCAGTCTGCAGCGGAGTGTGCGCTGATATGAAACTTCTTGGCAGATTAGAACTGTGTGCCGGACCGAGACTCGAACTCGGGACGTTTGCCTTTCGCTGGCAAGTGCTCTACCAACTGAGCTACTCAAGCACGACTCACGACCCGTCCTCATAGCTTTAATTCCGCCAGTACCTCGTCTCCTACCTCCCAAACTTCACAGAAGGTCCCCATGTGATAGTGAAGTGGAAACGTGAAGGTACACGTACATCACAAAACCGTACAGGCCGACTTCGTCTGTTGACTGACAGAGACCGCCGACAGCAGAAGAGGGTCGCAATGTGTAGTAGCCAGACATCTATCCAGACCATCACACAGGAATTCCAAACTGCATCATGACCCACTGCAAGTACTATGGCAGTTAGGTGGGAGGTGAGAAAACTCGGATTTCATGGTCGAGCGGCTGCTCATAAGCCACATATCACGCCGGTAAATGCCAAATGACGCCTCGTTTGGTGTAAGGAGCGTAAAGATTGGACAATTGAAAGGTGGAAGAACGTTGTGTAGTGACGAATCACGGTACACAGTGTGGCGATCCGATGGCAGGGTGTGGCTATGGCGAATGCCCAGTGATCGCCATATGCCAGCGTGTGGAGCGACGAAAATAAATTTCGGAGGCGGTGGTGTTATGGTGTGGTCGTGTTTTTCATGGAGGGGGTTTGCACCCCTTGTTGTTTTGCGTGGCACTATCACAGCACAGGCCTACATTGATGTTTTAAGCACCTTCTTGCTGCCCACTGTTGAAGAGAGAATCGGGGATGGCGATTGCATCTTTCAACACGATCGAGCACCTGTTTATAATGCACGGCCTGTGGCGGAGTGGTTACACGACAATAACGTCCCTGTAATGGATTGACCTGCACCGAGTCGTGACCTGAATCCTACAGAACACCTTTGGGGTGTTTTGGAACGCCGACTTCATGCGAGGCCTCACCGACCGACATCGATACTTCTCCTCAGTGCAGCACTTCGTGAAGAATGAGCTGCCATTCCTCAAGAAACCTTCCAGCATCTGATTGAACATATGCCTGCGAGATTGGATGCTGTCCTCAGGGCTAAGGGTGGGCCAATACCATATTGAATTCCAGCATTACCGATGGAGGATGCCACGAACGTGTATGTCATTTTCAGCCAGGTACCCGAATACTTTTGATCGGATAGTGTATCGTTTATCTTTCGTAATTTTAAAAATCAAAATGTTCAGAGAAATTTCTTTTTCATTCTTTAGTTTAGTGAGACGCTAATGTTGATGATGGTGTGGAGGAGGGAGCTACTGCCTAATATGTGATTGCATTCAGGGGTGATGGTCTCAGAAAGGTCGGGACTCCCTGCCTCAGTGTGATCAGATACTGTATTAGCTAGCACCCACTCCCCCCTCCCGCCCCCACCCGTAACGTAACGAAAGATAAAAGAAATTTAATATTTGAATTTTATTAAACCACGAACTAATGTTTCAATGAGACAATTGGTATTGTTTATTTGTAACGACTTTTTTATGTAGAGTGAAGAAGCATATTTTAGTGTATCGCGAGTGCTACCTACAGGTCTGTCTCAGAAAAGGACTACAACTTCGTTTCCTCCGTTTTTCTCGAAGTTCGAGCCTTTGTTGTGAAAAACTTGCAAAAAATTTACGATTCAAAGTATCGGCCATCGCTGGTCACTATTGTCTCCCATCTTTGGGGTAGCGTACGAATCCTATGGCGGAAGAACAGGGCGTCTTTTGAGGACTGTCTTTCAGTTCTCGGCCCAAACGCATCAACTGCTTTCATTGACGATCTCCTGTGATTGTTTCCGTCGCTTTCAGTAGCATCGAAAATACTTTTTCTTCCATCGCCGTTATTCGACGTCAAAATCACCGTTGTTGAAGCGTTGAAATCATTCTCCGCAAGTTCTTTCACTAATGGGTGCCTCACCATAGGAACTACATAGCATTTTATAGCCTCAGCCGCAGATTTCTTCATGTTAAAGCAGAAAATAAAAACTTCCCGTAAATAGTGAGAAATGGGCTCGCGAATTGGCATGTTCAATCGAGAATTGTAAATCGACTAATATTTTGATGGCGTTGTGTTTGCAAGTGCTTAAGCTTATTGTATAACACTTACGATGTATCACCAGCACCTCCACTTGCCGTTACTGCCATCTGTTACAAAACGGCGAAGCGAAGTTGCAGACCAAATAAGTATGCACATTATGCGCGTCTATGGTGGAGGTCGTAAATGCCACTTTTGCAGTGGCATTCGACTATCGGGTTAGTTGGTTCGAATCCAGGTGGTGAAAAAGAATTTTCACCGCCGGTATTTGATCGGCAAGAGGAGGGGAGGTGGTGGCGTAATCTCCCTGATCACCAGACTTTGCGCCAGTGACCTGGTTGAATACCAGACCTCACCGCAGTGTGACATGAAGTGAGGGATTGTGCCACTGTTGACGGTGATCCATCCGTCTGATGGGGCATTAGGCTTGGGGGCCTCCTTGGTGCTATTCGCCGGCACCGGGTTTCCTCTTCCCTCATCATCATCATCATCATCATCATCACCATCATCATCATCGTCATCGTCATCATCACCAACAACAAAAACATTACACACTACACACACACACACACACACACAGTAGGGTGCTTATAATTGAACTTTCCCTAGTTAACACGTTGTTGTTGTTGTTGTGGTCTTCAGTCCTGAGACTGGTTTGATGCAGCTCTCCATGCTACTCTATCCTGTGCAAGCTTTTTCATCTCCCAGTACCTACTGCAACCTACATCCTTCTGAATCTGCTTAGTGTATTCATCTCTTGGTCTCCCTCTGACACGGAAACTAATTACCATACGAGTACGAAACTTGGTAGCATTAGTGTCAAGGGCACGGGGAAGAGAGATATAATGCAGAATCGGTTCCATTGAAACACTTTTAACCTGCAGCTTCGGTACATCATACCATTACATACCGGTACGACTACTGCTACAAAAGGGGCTTAGTATGGCGCCCAACAATGTCCAGAAGAGTCTGAAACAGCAGGATTGCACTCTGCACAAAAGAAGGAAGCATGTCGTTAGATATGCTACTACCTCTCTCGATATGCTGCGTTTCAGATCAGCACAGCTGTGAATGTTCCCCTAGTAAATTCTGTCCTTCAGGTAACCCCACAACCAGAAATCACAGGGAGTGAGATCAGGTGATAGTGCCTGCCAAGCATGTAGAAACGATCCGCTGATAATTCGATCGTTTCCAAATATGTTTCGGCGAAACAGGTGAATTTCACGCGCGACGTGCAATGGGGCCGCATCTTGCCTGAAAACTGTTGAGTTCATTGCTTCTCTCTCTCTCCTGAAGGACGACTATGACATTTTGGCGAAGCATATCGCAGTAAAAATGGAAATGTCGTGTGGCTAGGGCCTCCCGTCGGGTAGACCGTTCGCCTGGTGCAGGTCTTTCGATTTGACGCCACTTCGGCGACCTGCGCGTCGATGAGGATGAAATGATGATGATTAGGACAACACAACACCCAGTCCCTGAGCGGAGAAAATTTCCGACCCAGCCGGGAATCGAACCCGGGCCCTTAGGATTGATAGTCTGTCACGCTGACCACTCAACTGCCGGGGCGGACATATCGCAGTAACGCTGTCTAGTCACACTGCACGTCTTTGGTCCTTGAGCGCCAACCTGTTCAAGAATGAATGTGCCAATAATGAACGTAGCCGTGAAGCCACGCCATACGATGAGAGGCTCACCATACAGAGGAACTTCATGCACAGTGACTGGAGGTGAAAATGCCCACACTCGGCAATTCTGTGTGTTCACCTCGCTCGTCAGAGAAAAATGAGCTTCGTCTGTCCATAGGATGGTCCGGGGCCAGTCCTCGTCAGTTTCAATCCTTGCGAGAAAGTGGAGAGCGAAGTCAACACGTCGTTGTGCGTCCTGTCGCGCAAGCTGGTGTACGATATGGATCTCGTACGGATACCATATGAGAATGGTTCGAAGCACTTTCCGTACAGTGAACCACTGGATGTTCAACTGTCGTGACACAGCACACGTACTGCCTTACGATCATGAATTGCGCGCAGCGTTGTCTGCCATAGCAACAGCCATTTCATCAACCACCTGTGGTGCAACCGGTCATCGGCCTCTTCTCGGAGCAACGCCCAGTTCTGCAGTTCGTCCGAACTTCATTATGCTCCGCACAGCAGGCGGAGAAAGAGGACCCTTCGTAATCCTTTCAGCCGGCGATATTCTCTAAGTGCAGGTGCAGCATTGCTGTTGTTTTGATTATAGAGCTTCACCAGTAATGCCGTGCACCTTTTATCCAAGCTCATGTTGACACGTCAGCAAGTGCACTGCGACTGGTCATGTGTGTGAGACTATGGATCACGATGACTGATCACGGCGTCTGATGGCCATAGTGGAACTGGACGGTGGTGCTGTGACGCATGGACATCATGCACCCCCTACTCTGGTCATTAATATTACTACGCTTGTTACTCGTACGGTAATTAGTTTCCTTGTTATAATGTGGCAAATAGGGAAAGTTTAATTATAACAAACCGGTGTATAGTATTACAAATATTGTAATGGGGGATGTTGTAAATAAGCGAGAAAACTATGCACCACCTTTTGAAATCACCCAAGCTAAAATAAAATACGTGCACCTAACGCATCATGTGCCTGCCTCTTGTTCCTTAAGGGGGGTAGGACGCCAAACGGGCCGACCTGGAGCAGGAGAGGCATCACAGGACATTTTAATTTACACTGTCTATACTTTTACAAATAAATTCATAAAACTTTGTCAGCGTGACCAGGAAGGATTCAGAATTTACACTCACAGCAGTGGAAGTTCGAAAACATAACAAAATAATTTTTTTTTTTTTTTACATTTGAAATTTCATCATTTTTTTCAGTTACTAATGGTAGCATTTGTTGCTATAGGTACACTTTTCTTCATAAGTAAGAGAGATTGTTCGATGAATTTTGTGCAGCATACAAACCATACATAAAGGTGTATGAAACTCTAGAATTTTCCACATCTGTTAAAAACTGTGGTAAAAATTGAGGCAATTAACTAGAACATTTTTGTTTTTTCTTAACATGAATTTTAAAATATAATAGCTGATTAGTTTTTTCATAAATTAAATGAATTCTAGAGTTTCATACCCCTGTGAGTATGGTTTGTATGCTATGCAAAATTCATCGAACAATCTCTCTTACTTATGAAGAACTACAGCAACAAATGCAGCCATTAGTAAGTGAAAAAATGATGAAATTTCGCACGTAAAAAAATTTATTTTGATATGTTTTCGAACTTCCACTGCAATGGGTGTGAATCGTGAATCCTTCCTGGTGATGCCGACGAAGTTTTATGAATTTATTTGTAAAAGTATAGACACTGGAAATTAAAATGTCCTGTGATGCCTCTCCTGCTCCAGGTCGGCCCGTTTGGCGTCCTACCCCCCCTTAACCAGTACTCGCACGTTCACGGATACGCTCTGACCCGTCACGTCCACCAGCCTGTTACGCTACACGAAACGAGGCACGCTGGACGCTGTGAGATAGGTTTCCCTGCGACGACGTAGCAATGCGTCTCGCCCGGCGTGCCCCTGTTGCGGATGGTGACGAGGAAGTCGCCGGAGGAGGACCCAGTTGCAGCGGATAGTTGGGACGCCGGCCCCGTAGGCGCCGGAACGCGGCCGCCGCCGGCGCCAACTCGGTCACCAGGCCGGCGAGCACAGCGCGGGTCGCAGGTCGCGTCGCCACGGCGGCGGAGGCGGCGGCGGCGCTCCCACGCCAGCTGTGCCGTGCGTGCCGGGGCTACCTGCCGCCGCTTCCGCCGCCTCCCCGTCTCGGCACGCGGCCGCTCCTCGCTCTTCTTGGCAGCACCCAGACACTTCTGAAGGCACGTACACACTAGCCCAGCGAAAGCAAAAGAAGACAGTCGATTGATTGGGCCGAACGCTGGTGGCCAACGCATTGGCGTGCGACCTGCTATCCTCCACCAAATCAATGGGCTCTGGTAGCTTCTCGAGGTTGCTCCCTTTTGATATTGTTAAAAAGTAGCTTTTTAATAACAAAGTAGCTTTTTAATAACAGCTCCACCTGCAGATATTGTGAGGGAGGAAGAGGATTTACCAATCAGCTTATCTGGAGCATTTATTTTACTGCAAGAAGCTGATCATCATAAAAAAGAATTACAAAAAGAAACTACGCTGGAATACGACCTCTCCTTTAAAACGTAGGAAGCAGTGTGATGGGACAAAACTAATGTCTGACCTTAAAGGTGAATTGGAATTTGAGCTATTTCACAATTTTTTGCGAATGAGAGCTACAGATTTCGAACTGTTACTGCATTATGTAGGCCCTAAAATTTCCAAAAATGACATCTCTTCTAGGAGAACTGCACCTGGAATAAAAATATATCCATAAACGTTGCATTTTCTTTTTCACATCGTAGGCATTATTTTCAAACTGCTCACATATTTCCCTTCAAGCCTCAAATCTTTTCAGTTTGTTTTTACAATCGCAGTTCGTGGGGTCCCACAGACATTCCCGTTCACGATAAAAGTGTCAGATTTATTACTGTGTCCGTATTCCACTCATTATTTCAGTATTTTTAAACACAGTAAGTACATCCCGTTCAACAGACGCAGCAAATCGCTGCAGAATCAACGAACTTTCGTTCCGACGTCCACACCAGGAGGTGGGACCCAAGCCCAACTCAATGCCGACACTCTGATGTTGCTGCCGGCACTCCGAACCGCAACCAACCCCAACCGATTCGATGGCTCCGATTTGCCGCCCGTACACACTAAGCAGATTTCTGTCAACGAAGCGGTTGGTTATCGTTCGTTGCCCTCCGTTCGCCTAGTGTGTACCCGCCTTATCAGGTGCGATCGAGGATAAGTTTCTAGATAGGATTGACAGGTTTTCAGTCTCCCTCACACCGACCTCCACTGCACCCCAGAAATATATATACAGGGTGCCCCTGAAACGTTGCGACAAATTTCTCGGAGATCTACAGGATGTTTTCAGGAACAAGTCGAGGATAGGAACCCGTATCCGGAAACATCATCCAACTGCGCTACAGAGCGCCGAAACCATAGGCTAGTGACCAGAATGACATTTTCACTCTGCAGCGGAGTGTGTGTTGATATGAAACTTCATGGCACATTAAAACTGTGTGCCGGACCGAGACTCGAACTCGGGACCTTTGCCTTTCGCTGGAGAGCTTCTGGGAAGTTTGGAAAGTAGGAGACGAGGTACTGGCGGAAGTAAAGCTGTGAGAACGGGTCGTGAGGCGTGCTTGGGTAGCTCAGGCGGTAGAGCACTTGCCCGCGAAAGGCAAAGGTCCGCGAGTTCCAATCTCGGTCCGGCACACAGTTTTAATCTGCCAGGAAGTTTTATAGGCTAGTGGCCTGCCACTAGGCCATCCTTTATGCAGGAAGCGTGACTTTGTACGTTGGCGGTCTGTAGGCGGAACGTCTCCCAATGTTTGTTGTTCAGTGATGCGTCTGATTGCCACGATCGCCAGTGGAGAAGATGGAACTTGGTGCTGTTCAGGGAGACCTTGTCTCCTATGCTAGCGATGCACTGTGGTCTTGGTGCACGACAGTTTCAGACACAGATTTGCATCCATAGTTTACTTTTCACCTGCAATCCTCTAAAATTTCCAATGTTTTGCCGTATGCAGGAGAAAAATAAACCACAGACGTAAACCCCGTGTCCGAAACCGTCACCCACCAACGCAATAGAGAATGACATTCGTAGGAGCCAAGGCCTTTCTACGCAGCAGCTAGCTCCATATTCTACGTGACGATATCTGAATAACAACCAGCACTGCGAGAGATCCGCCTACACGCCTTCAACGTACAAAGTTAAGTTTTCTGCCGAAGGGTGGTCTTGTGGCGGACTTCGGCGCTTGTAACTTCAACACTGTAGCGTCGTTGGATGACGTTTCAGGATACGGGTCCCAATCCTCGATTTGTTCCTCAAGACACAAGCCTTCGAAGTTTGTCGTAACATTTCTGAGACACCCTGTATATAATTTCCGTCATCTTCACATTAAACGCCCACAGTTGCCTAGGAGTTCAATAATAATAAACGTAAAATATACAAAATGTTGTAATATGATCATTTTTTAGCCAATAATAAAACAGAAGCAATCATCAAGAAAACTTTAATATATATCCAAAGTTAAGGTTTAGGTGAAAGTTCAAAACCTTTCGAAATTAAAGCAGGCGTGAGGCGGGGGCCATGGACTGTCTCGATCATTATCCACTTCTGTTGTTGGAGACAGTAGTACAAGAATGGAGGGAAAGGAACCGTAGAAGAGGGAACAGATAGAGTGAGACTTGTAAGAAAGAGAGAAAACCTTGAAATTCACTGTTTACCTATTTAGGAGAGAACTTAAAAGGTGGAACTAAACATACAAACATTTCCCAAGAGGTAGCAGAAAAAAAGGGGATTACAAATTTTATTTGAAAAAACGCGTACAGGGGTAGAACAAAAATGCTTTCTGGAAGTATATTTAGATGCTAGCGAGGCCTGCGAATTGCACTGTTGTATTTGCCACGGACGGCTCCTGTGCAGTGTTCTCATAGCGCTGCAAGTGTCCGTCGTGGTCGGAACAGTATTCTGTGTAGTTACGAATGCACTATTTTTGAGCTCAGTGCATTCTAACGTGGTGATATTGGTGCTTGTATGTTGCGTGCTTCCGTAGCCAAGGTAACCGAAGTGTTTCAAAAGGCATCGTATCGATGATTTGTACTACAGGGAAAATAGAAAAACGTCGTTCGCTAAGTCACAATGCGGACGAAAATGCATGTTTTGTAATCGTTACACATGGTTAATGACGTGGTGTGCCACGAAAAGTTAGAGGATGCCAGCTCCACGATGGGAGCTCCATAACCAGGGAATTTCAGGACGAGCTGGAATTCCAAAACAACACGTCAGTGATGAAAATGCCCGTAACAAGAAAACGTGGTGTCGAACCCTTAAAACGTAGACTCTGGAGCAACGGAAAAAAAAAAAATTGGATGGGTAAATTTTATTGCACCTGTCCTCAACTTCTGGCCGTGTTTACGTCCAGAGAGTGAAACTTAGCGGGGCTTCGGTGACCACATGGTTACTCTGCAAGTTCGCTTTCCTGCCAAGGCTTATGTGACCCTTTCGGGTGTTCAGGTCCGTCTTATGGTACAGTGTTTGTTCCCTAATGCTGATGCTGTGCTCCAAGACGACACAGCTCGCATCGTTCAGAGCTGGTTCGGTGAGCACGAGCGTGAACTGTCGCATGTTCTCTGGCAACCACTGTCACCAGATCTCAATATTACTGGGCCTTTGTGGTCTACATTGGAGACCGTCTCCACCATCGTTCCCTGATTTTTGCCACTATTTTTCAGAAAGAATAAGATTCGCATGAAACCTATCCAGGACCTGTATTTATCCACTCCGAGACGATTGGGAACTGTTTTGAATGTCAACGGGTTTCCTACGGCGTGTGTCCGGGTTTCCATATTTTTGTCCAGTCCATGTTTCTTCAGGAAGAACAAGCATCATTTCTAAAAAAAATCCTTAACCGTTAGTACGTATTTGTACAAAATTGAAGCATTACAATATGGTAATGGAAACTGGACGTCTTCATACCTCAGAATTCCTTGCCATAGATACAGGCCGCCCGGGTTGGCCGAGCGGTTCTAGGCGCTACAGTCTGGAACCGAGAACCGCTACGGTTGCAGGTTCGAATCCTGCTTTGGCATGTATGTGTGATGTCCTTAGGTTAGGTAGCTCTAAGTTCTAGGGGACTGATAACCTCAGGAATTAAGTCACATAGTGCTCAGTACCATTTGAACCATAGATATTGCCAGACAGCTAAATAATATTGAGAAGAAAGAAAGAACAATTTTGGGTCCAAAATATGAAAATGGTATTTGGAGATTGAGAAGCGTCAATGAGGCGTATGACAAAATTGAAAATGTAATAGATACAATGAAGAAGCAGAGGACTACTTTTCATGCCTGCTTAAAAAGAACGGATAACAAGAGGCTTACCAGTATTATATTCGACGTCCTTTACAAAAATCCAGAAACACAAATTTCATGGTTTGCCGTAGGAAAGAAAGATCTACAGGAGTTGGGAATAACACACAAAGACATAGACAGCAGACATTTATTCAGGGCCGGCGGCGCTGGCCATGCGGTTCTAGGCGCTTCAGTCCGGAATCGCGCGACTGCTACGGTCGCAGGTTCGAATCCTGCCTCGGGCATGGATGTGTGTGATGTCCTTAGGTTAGTTAGGTTTAAGTAGTTCTTACTTCTAGGGGACTGATGACCTCAGATGTTAAGTCCCATAGTGCTCAGAGCCATTTGAACCATTTTTTTTTTAGGGAAAAAAGAAAAAGTCTATGATTTCCAAAAGAAAACGACAACAGATACCAAAAGCGAGGAAGTAATGGGAAACCAAAAAGAGAAAAAGAATTTGATATGGTAAATCAGCTGTTTCTCGGAGTCCTGAGTTGGCCAGTTACGAACAGTGAAGATAATCATAATAACTTGTGTCCGTTAGTAGTTTGTACAGTGATTTCCATTTATTTGGGAGAGTTCATGACCCCTATGATCCCCTCCTCTTCACCCCTCGGTTCTACACCTGACCCTAACGGCGTGACTTGGGATCAGTCACTCAACGGCGTGATTTAGGATGAGTCACGCATGTTTTCAAGACAGAATGTATGTGAACATATGCACACCAACGCAATTAGGCTTAGGCGACGTTCGACGTGGTCACGGCGGATTCCCGTTACTGCTTTGTCACAGATGTCATAAATATACACCAGGGGGAACCGTGCTTGTCGAAAGTGGAATCCACCTTATATTTAAATCAGAATATGTAACTGTAAGACGTTCCTCTGGAGAAAAGCTCTTCCTAATCACTTTTTCGTCCCAACTGATTCTGTCCTTGATGGTGTCCACTAATAATCTTCCATTTCTGTGATGAAAGTGGCATGATTGCGATAACTGTGCTTCTTCACCCAGGCATCACATTCTCTGTCATTTATGTTCATGTTGACTGCAGAAATACCTACAGCCGGAGTGTTCGATTGTTTTCACACGGAACAAGGCTGCAAGGCACCACGGGAAACTTTAGAAGTGATGAACGTTGAAGTAAAACTGTGATAACCTTAAATTGGTGGTATTAGTGATTTTTTTCTGTAACTTAATACCTTTCCGGCTTGCTGTAGCAACTGGGTGGACTGACAAGCTCAGTACCTTCTGTTGTCGGACCAAAGCCGGATAAAAGAGGAAAATTAGTGTGTTGAGAAGGCGTGAAATAATTGCCAGAAAAGAACTGGAAGCGGCCTCTAAGTTTCATTACCTTAGTTACAACACTGAGATCGACGACGATCGATGTAATCCTATTGAACCTATAAGCATGACGACAAACGATTTGTAGAGCTTAGTTTTCTCATGAGTCAAGCTTGGGCTGTCTTAATAAAATAGTTCCGAACCACACTGAGGATTGCCACAAAAATTTCTGAGCTGACATAAGAATCAGGACGGGTTTTCATTTCGTGGGGAAAATAGATTTTCTTCTGGAAGTTATAGTACACAGTCCAGTCACGTTAATGTGGACACCGCCTGTATATGATGTCAACGTGCAATAACCACTCACAGATGCAAGTGGCAGCGCTAGCAGTGGAGGGGATTATAAAGCATGTAGGGGGCGGACAAAAACAGTGCAGTCGTTGTCGTAATGTGGAAACGGAGTGATTTATCTAACATGTAACAGGGGATGATCACTGACTTTTGGACAACGGTGGAAGTATTTCCGAAGCGGCTAAGTCTGAAAACGGTTCGCCTGCAGCCGTAGTTGAAGTATACCATGTATGGCAAATGGTGCTATCCAAAACCGGTGCCGAGGTAAATGTTGTGTGAACGAATGAATAGACGAGAACCTGCCGAGCAACAGACCGCCCAGTGAACCAGGGGCTACCAACAGTATCTCCTCAGCGATCGTTCAGCGAACCTACCTGCATATGGGACTCCACAGCAGGCGCCTGGTTCATACACCATGCCGACTGCTGTTCACCGCCGACGAAAGCTGTGGTTTCCACGCCCGTACCGCTGCTGGACGTCCTTCAATCACAATCTGTGCTCCGTGAGACAGACGGCCTTTGGCGTGTATGGCGTGAAACGTCTGAAAGCGAACACCCGGGATGCGTTATGGATGGGACTCTTTTCGTGGCATTCCCTGGTTGATCTCGTCATTCTGGAAGTCACAATGGCTCAACAGAAGTATACATCTATCCTGACCATGCCCACCTCTACATGCAGTTTGTTTTCGCTCGGCCCGATAGCCTGTACCAGCAGGAGACTGCTACGTGTCATACAGCTATCAGAGTGCGTGTGCGTTTTGAATAGCATCAGAACGAGTTTATACTCATGAGTTTATACTCCCCTGGCCACCAAAAACCCCGGATTGAAACACAATCGAGAATCTGTGGGCCCACATCGATCGGGCTGTACACGCTGTGGATCCTCAACCGAGAACCGTGGCTTAGCTGGACACAACACTAGAGTCGGCATGGCTCCACATACCTGTCTGTACCTCCCAGAACCTCACTGAGTCTCTTCCCGCACATCTCGTAACGGTGGGTGCCGCAGAAGGTGTCAAACGGCCGTGTGCAGAAGGCTTTTGAGAGACGGTCACATTAATGTGACTGGACATTGTGCAAATAATAATAGCCAGCACGTGGTAGAGGCGGGAAAATAACGGAATACGAGGAAAGGCTATTGTAAATGTTGGTTACTGAGACAGCCTCTATAAATACCGTGCTGGTTAATTAAAAGTTTGTGTATTGAACAAAAGAATGTGAATTAGAGGATCTAGTACTCAGGCATGGAATTCTCTAGAGGGATGCCGATGTCTTTGGGTGTTCTACTAAGTGCAGATGAAAGTGGTATACCGGTACCCTTATCCTTTTTTTTTACTATGGATAGTCGTTAAGTTTTACTTATCACCTCGAAAAAATCAAGCTGCGACTATGAAATTCACTGTGGTAATAACGCTGTTTACACGTTCACTCTTCAGATCGGCACATTTTTCCTAACGATGGACGATTGGGCGATGAGATTTGTTTTATAATTGCACGTTTTGAATGTTCAGAAAATATTCCACCTCAAAAACCATCTCGGCGCTGTTTGACATAGCTTTCTTAACTGTATGGTAACCTTTTCCATCCAACTTCCGAATTATGATACACATGTCCATCTCTTCGGTGCGAACTAGACAGAGTGAGTATTACATATTGACAGCTGAGTTATGACCAATATAGAGTACAACATATCTGGCTCTGAAGAACATCTGAAACAGCTATTACATATTCACATCTAAGTAAGGCACGATACTGAGATACGTATCCGGCCCTCCAGAACGCCCGAAACAGAGAGACTAGCGCAGGCAAGTACTTCGTCTCCCAGGCGCGCCAAAGCGACCCGAAGGTGTCCGAAGCACTTCCGCTGCAATATCGTTACTCTTATGTTTCTCAAAACTAGTGAAATTTAAGAAAGAAAAACGATAGACTCGTAGGGTAACCATGAAAGATTGTCATACTAAAAACTGAGTTAAATACAACGAAAAGTATATAAAAAATTAATACGAGAAGTTAGGCGTTTTGGCGCCTAGCAACGGAACGTGCCGACCAATCAGAAGCAAGTCTGAGTTTAATTTTTACAGCACGGAAGATGATCACTATGTGATCGAAAATCGATTGTGCTATCAATAAAACATCAATATTACGGCCAACGCTGACCTTCCTTTTAATTTTTAAGTTCAGTACAATTGGCGGACTGTCCCACGGGCCTGGTACATACTGCACCATCTGTCGCTTGTACCTCACTCCACTTTTGTACCGTATGCTACTTCACGTGTATCAAGTTGCATCAAAGCGAGATTATAGCAAAATAAAATACTGGCGGCCACAGCCAGGAATATCACTTGTTCTCGAAAAGTCTGGCTCACTTTAATTTCTTCACTAGAGGAAAGAGAAAGAAGTAAAAAAAATGGTTCAAATGGCTCTAAGCACTATGCGACTTAACATCTGAGGTCATCATTCCCGCAGACTTTGAACTACTTAAACCCAACTAACCTAAGGACATCACACACATCCATGCCCGAGGCAGGATTCGAGCCTGCGACCGTAGCAGCAGCGCGGTTCCGGACTGAAGCGCCTAGAGCCGCTCGGCCACAGCGGTCGGAAAGACAGTACAGAGGGTGACGCAAAATTTGATAAGCCGCGGAAAGTAGCCTGATGACTGTGGCCTGTGGAGAAGAATATGGGACGTTCTTACTGAGCAAAATTACCCTTGGACAAATGGCCGCGACGCTTCGTCTTGTCACCTTCCCATAACGTCGAGATTTCGGTAGTATGCTGCTGTGACGGTGTGGCACTTGCGAACATAATTTGCTAGCACCACACTGTGGCAATCCCCCTCCCCAGCAAAAATCAGTAAGCATACCCTTGGCCGATGACGGCCACTCTTGTGCATGGCAATTTCGCGGCTAAAGAAGTCATTTGAAGTGAAGACTTTTAAGCCTATAACACGCATCTGTTCCAGACGGAAGTGACTCATTGCGGCATACAAGAAACAAACACCGTTCGAACAGGCCTTGAAGGCCCAATGGCACCGATCGGCCGCCGTATCATCCTCAGACCTTAGACGTCACCGGATGCGGATACGGAGGAGCATGTGGTCAGCACTGCTCTCCCGGACGTCGTCAGTTTTCGTGACCGGTGCCGCTACATCTCTGTCAAGCATCTCCTCAGTTGGCATCACCAGGGCTGTTTGCACCCCGCTTGCCAACAGCACTCGGCAGACTCGGACGGTAACCCATCCATGTGCTGGCCAAGTCCAGCAGCGCTTAACTTCAGTGATCTGACGGGAACCGATGACACCACTGCGGCAAGACCGGTGGCCGTTGCGGCGTACACCATATTTATTTTGCCATATTTAGCTGTTTTGTATTATAACTTGCAGTATACGATTCAAGGTAACGTGGCATTTTAAGATAATTTATATTATTAAGACGTCACCCTTATCATTAAATGTCAGTAATCACGCATCAACGGTATAAGATTTCAAGAGACACTACGATAGTCCTCTGTCCATCGTTGTCGTTGGGCGGAGCATTGTCGGCGCGCCTTTCTCTGCTGCCGAGTGAAGGGACGCTTCAACAGTAGCAGCCGCGTGCCAGTCATTTGCGCTCCAGGCTGCATCGCACTGTCCATACGGGTACCTGTCCTGCTGTAAACAAATCCATTTCCTGACTCAAGATGCGTGACGTCCTGTACCACCTTGTACGACGCACGTAGTGGTATTTCGCCCTAAAAGCTGGCCAAAAGTCGACTTTTCAAATGCAAGTAATTCTGGGAATACCTAACTTCCTGCGATAGTCTGATAGATGAGACATCGCTGAGGCATTATGTTATTTGCTCATTGTGCCCCGATAGACTGTAGAACTAGTCTGAGTTCACGTCCCGCTTGCTGTGCATCTGAAAGTTCTATACTGGCTATAAATCACACTGCGTTTGTAAATGTGTTAGAGTGTGTTTTTACTTGAAGCGTGCTGAAAATCAATATGGATTCGGAAGATCTGAGTATGTGCCAATATTTATAATGATTTTCATTGATATTATTTCCTACTTTTATTAGTACTCATTCTTCGAGTTATAGTTGAAGTTGTTTCCCTGCATGAGTACGATAGAAAAATAATTTCTCTACTGGAAATTAAAAAAAGTAGCTGCTGAATACCGCAGTTTGACTTTGTAAGATTTTCTACATTAACGGCCGGCCGAAGTGGCCGCGCGGTTCTGGCGCTGCAGTCTGGAACCGCGAGACCGCTACGGTCGCAGGTTCGAATCCTGCCTCGGGCATGGATGTGTGTGATGTCCTTAGGTTAGTTAGGTTTAACTAGTTCTAAGTTCTAGGGGACTAATGAGCTCAGCAGTTGAGTCATAGTGCTCAGAGCCATTTTTTCTACATTAACGTGTTGTCAGCAAACAAATATGTAATCTCTGAAATGAATTGTGAAAGCATCTTGTTTTTATCCTCGATCCTTCGAAAGTTAAAATTATGACAAGGCCCTTGTGGCCTTATGCAGAGATAGATACTCTGAGAAAAAGTGTGTAAAAAGACTGGACATTATAGAAAATTATATATACTCAGATCCTACCTTCCTTGATGAAGAAAAGAAAGGTTTTAAACATAAACTGTCTTATAAACTGATTCACAAAGAGCGCCGGTTTTCATACATCAAAGTATGAAGTTTATTTTTACAAAAAACGCAAACAAAACACAGAAACTTGTTCATCTAAGCTTCCCATTTCATGTATGAAATGTGTGAGGCGTATCACCTCGTTTACTGCACTGGCTTTCAAAAACTCTGTCCATGAAATTCACTATGACTGCACGAGAAGTTTCCACATCCATTTCGGTGACAACTCGTCGAATTTCCTCCTCCAAGTCATAGATGTTGGGGGTTTGTTGGCGTACGTCTTTGATTTAAGGTGAACCCAAAGGAAACAGTCAGGAGGAGTTAAGTCACACGACCCTGGTGGACAGCACTGCGTGAAATGAGGCGATCCAGGAGGTACTCCACGGAGTAACTGAGTTATTTCACGGGAAGTATGGCAGGTGGCACCACGCTGCTGAAACCAAAACTCTTCAGTGTCCATTCCTATTCAAATCAGGGCACAAAAACCCCTTATCATCGTGCGGTATCGGTCTACATTGACTGTCTCAGCGTCTCCTGCCTCATCTTCAAAAAAATAAGTGCCGAAGACGCCGCTTGACCGAAAACCGCACCAAACTGGCACTCGTTGTGGATGCGTTTCCCTTTCTTGGAGCATGCAAGGATTTTCTGGCCCCCAGATACGGCAGTTCTGCTTATTCACAAAAACATTCAGGTGGAAATGTGCTTCATCGCTGAAAATGATTTTGTGTGCGAAGCTCTCGTCCCCCTGTCGTCCTCTGAGTATCCAGTCAACAAACTGACGTCTCTTCTGGTGATCCGTCACCTTCAGCTTCTGCGTCATCTGAATTTTATGGGGGTGGAATGGAGATAGTACCGGAGCATTTTCCGTACTCAAGAAGAGCTTACGCCCAATTGTTGGGAAGGTGACGAATGATTTCATTGGGCTAAACAACCACACTGTCACGAACTACCACAATGTTCTGCTCACTTCGGTCAGAACGACGACGCCAAGGACATTTAAGACTTACTGTTGAACCTGTCTCAAAGGACCTTTTCGTAAGTCTGCGAACTGTTGATTAATTGAGTGCCTCATTACGCCGTAGAATCGTGCAAAGTAGCCTGACGGTTGCTGCATAACTTTCGCCATTCTGATAAAAATATTCACGGTTAGTACACGTTGCGCACAAGCGAAATGCTCCATGGTTAGACAACGAATGCGAGAAATTGTAACCGAGTCAACAATCGGAATGTCCCTGGAAATAGGAACGAATCAAAACGATGTCACCATCGATAAATAAAAATTCACCAGCCGTTTCATAACCGGCGCTCTTTTTGAACCATCCTTTATAATGTCACAATTACGGAAACTATGGCTTGCTTCACACAAAGTTGAAAGTACTTACTTAAGAATTAACCGTAATTGGCTGCATAGGACCATTAAAATTCTATTTTGAAAAACTCGAAATGGTAGGCCATCAACGTAGCGTACTGTTTTATGTATTTCGTATTACAGGTCGTGGGTTACAACATTTAATTGAAGCAAATGTCTTACGGTAGTAGAGGTAAGCGAACATAGTAAAAGGCGTAAGACACATCTGCTGAGAAAAACCTTGGAACCACACAATTAACATATGCTAGTCAAACGGAGCTCCGAGAATCTGAAAATGTTGAGAGTTCCAAAGTGGTTAAAGATATTATTTCATCTCCTACACCAGGAGATAAATATAGACAAGCATTAGATCAGAATCGTAGAGACAAAAAAAAAAGGTAGAACTTTTGACTTTCAGGTATCCAAGCCTTTTCAATCTTTGTAGAAGCCTCGCTGGAAAGGAAACAATACGAAAAAATCCGAACAGACGATAAGAATGTCTATGGCTGTTACAGTATCCTTCAAGTGGCTAAAAAGGAGTGCTACCCTGTGACTGAATCCTAACGGGTGACTGCCATATGTGCGGGGATTCAACTTCAAGTCTTGCTTAGTTAAGCACGTAAACGATTAATATTATGTCTGGAAGAGGTTTTAAATGATCTTCCAAATGATGACATAAATACATTGGAACTTATCTATAGATGGAATTGTCATGATTTACAGCAAATTCAGTTTAAACAAAAATTTGAAAACTGTCATGATTCTCATCAAATGAATTCGCTATTGGGAATAAGGACTACCATCATCTGTAGAATGGAATGACGACAATGAAAATTGGTGCCTTACCTGGACTCGAACCTGGACTTCCCGCTTATCGCGAGCGGCCGCCTTACCATTTGGCTGTCCGTGCACGACTCACGGCTAGACCAAAACTTCCGTATGTCGTCAACCAGGCGTCTACCATGCATGCATGACCAAAAGAACTTTGCACCGTAAACAGAATAACAAGGGCACTGCAACATCGTAACCATGATTCCGGTTCAGTCATCTTAAATACCTCTTCAACTTATTAGTCGCACGAATAAAGACGTCATTTGTTTGCAAAAATCCTACACCATCATTTCCTCGCTATTACAGACCAATAAGAATTAGCTTTGTTCTTGAAACAGCCGATGGTACTAATGAAGAAATTGGTTATATCAAGAGGCAAATTGAAACATTAGAAGAAAAAAAATTCAAGAACAGTGGGTAATTTATCCATAAAACACATGTTGCTGATGACTGGTAGATGCAAATGTCTACAGTGCAACAAGAAAGACAAGACACCAACGACAGTAAAATGCTGCATTTCAAGGCTACCTAAAACACTTCAGTGATCTGTCAGAAACGAAAGTATTAAATGCAGAAGCTCTTCAGTTCGGCTTGTCTATGCTCCGTGCCCGAATTCGATTTTTCGCATTTTCGTTGCATTTGTCCTCTGAAATAAACATCAGCAATTAGCAAAACCGTTCAAAAGAGAAAAAGAAACTTATTCAAGAGAGGAACAAAGTCAAAGAAGAAATGTTTAGAAATCAATTAGGATAATTGTAGATGTTCCGAAGCAAGGTTAAGGAAGTACACTACTGGCCATAAAAATTGCAACACCAAGAATAAATGCAGATGATAAACGGGTATTCATTGGACAAATATATTATACTAGAACTGACATGTGATTACTTTTTCACGCAATTTGGGTGCATAGATCGTGAGAAATCAGTACCCAGAACAACCACCTCTGGCCGTAATAACGGCATTGATACGCCTGGGCAGTGAGTCAAACAGAGCTTGGATGGCGTGTACAGGTACAGCTGCCCACGCAGCTTCAACACGATACCACAGTTCATTAACAGTAGTGACTGGCGTATTGTGACGAGCCAGCTGCTCAGCCACCATTGACCAGACGTTTTCAGTTGGTGAGAGATCTGGAGAATGTGATGGCCAGGGCAGCAGTCGAACATTTTCTGTATCCAGAAAGGCCCGTACAGGACCTACAACATGCGGTCCTGCATTACTCTGCTGAAATGTAGGGTTTCGTAGGGATCGAATGAAGGGTAGAGCTACGGGTCGTAACACATCTGAAATGTAACGTCCTCTGTTCAAAGTGCCGTCAATGCGAACAAGAGGTGACCGAGACGTGTAACCAATGGCACGCCATACCATCACGCCGGGTGATACGCCAGTATGGCGATGACGAATACACGCTTGCAATGTGCGTTCACCACGATGTCGCCAAACACGGGTGCGACCATAATCATGCTGTAACCACAACCTGGATTCATCTGAAAAAATGACGTTTTGCCATTCGTGCACCCAGGTTCGTCATGAGTACACCATCGCAGGCGCTCTTGTCTGCGATGCAGCATCAAGGATAACTGCAGCCATGGTCTCCGAACTGATAGTCCATGCTGCTGCAAATGTCGTCGAACTGTTCGTGCAGATGGTTGTTGTCTTGAAAACGTCTCCATCTGTTGACTCAGGGATCGAGACGTGGCTGCCCGATCCGTTACAGCCTGTCATCTCGACTGCTAGTTATACGAGGCCGTTGAGATCCAGCACGGTGTTCCGTATTACCCTCATGAACCCACCGGTTCCATATTCTGCTAACAGTCATTGGATCTCGCCCAACGCGAGCAGCAATGTCGCGATACGATAAACCGCAATCGTGATAGGCTACAATCCAACCTTTATCAAAGTCGGAAACGTGATGGTACGCATTTCTCCTCCTTACACGAGGCATCACAACAACATTTCACCAGGCAACGCCGGTCAACTGCTGTTTGTGTATGAGAAATCGGTTGGAAACCTTCCTCATGTCAGCACGTTGTAGGTGTCGCCACCGGCGCCAACCTTGTGTGAATGGTCTGAAAAGCTAATCATTTGCATATCACAGCATCTTCTTCCTGTCGGTTAAATTTCGCGTCCGTAGCACGTCATTTTCGTGGTGTAGCAATTTTAATAGCCAGTAGTGTAGCAATGGTGGAAATATCA
The DNA here is from genome assembly GCF_023864345.2 of Schistocerca serialis cubense. Taxonomy (NCBI): domain Eukaryota; kingdom Metazoa; phylum Arthropoda; class Insecta; order Orthoptera; family Acrididae; genus Schistocerca; species Schistocerca serialis. Next base: position 509,686,007 of record NC_064645.1, read on the forward strand.
GTAGAAGATTTTTTTCAGACCCTGAAACGTCAGTAGAAATAACAGGTGTAACTCATCTATGTATTCTGGGTTATTCTAGAAGCGACTTCCAGTGGGCGCAAGATGGATATAAACAATTTTTCTGCATATATAGTTGAAACAGCAAGATTGTATGTTGATTTATACCCGTGCCATCGTAGGCATCCTATGTGTCCCACTGTACTCAAGATTTTGGTACGTGGCCCAAATGTCACTGAGTATGCTCTCTTATCCATAAGCAGTTTACCAGCTGATGCGGCCGAAGCCCGCGATAAGCACTATTGTCTGCGTGGACAAACGTTTACTAGAATATTCTCACGAGCAGAATGCAGTCTGGACTTAATAAAAGGCTACTACAGACATTTGATCCATAAATACAGGTTTGAGACCGAAGCCAAAGAAAACCAGATAACCATTCGTAAGAGAAACATTACATTTGCTGCTCTAAAGCGAAGAATGGATTAGGCAGATCCACCAAGATGGAAATGACGATAAAGAGGAATCTGGAGTAGAAACATACTGTTCAGGTGAATAAGATTATGAGGCGTCATCAAAATAATACATAATATTGTAACTAAGAAATAAAGAATCTAATAAAAATAGCACAATTTTGTTTGACTTCATGTTATAAAGTATGTAAATAATTTATTATCATACAAATATATTTCTCTTGGATCTCGCAGTATAAAAAGTATCCAACATTAATTGTCCGCAGCTCGTGGTCGTGCGGTAGCGTTCTCGCTTCACGCGCCCGGGTTCCCGGGTTCGATTCCCGGCGGGGTCAGGGATTTTCTCTGCCTCGTGATGACTGGGTGCTGTGTGATGTCCTTAGGTTAGTTAGGTTTAAGTAGTTCTAAGTTCTAGGGGACTGATGACCATAGATGTTAAGTCCCATAGTGCTCAGAGCCATTTGAACCATTTTTGAGCCAACATTAATTTGGGCCAACTTTTTGCATGAGATACCCCTGTGTGCGACGGAGCGAACGATATGTCTGTTCAGTTGGGCGCTCACCGCGTGCATCTACATCTGCATGTGCATCTACGTGATTACTCTGCAATTCATAATTAAGTGCTTGGAAGAGAGTTCATCGAACCACCTTCAAGCTATTTCTCTAACGTTCCACTCTCGAACAGCGCGTGGGAAAAACGAACACTTAAATCTTTCTGTGTGAGCTCTGTTTTCTCTTATTTTATTATAGTATAGTAGTATAGTTTTATTATAGTATAATGTAGTAGTGTAGAAGGTGGGCGCCAACAAAATATTTTCACACTCTGAGGAGAAAGATGCTGATTGAAATTCCTTGAGAAGATACCGCCGTATTAAAAAATGCAGTTCTTTTAATTATTGCCACCCCAATTTGCGTGTCATATCCGTGGCGTTCTGTCTCCTGTTTCGCAATAGCACAAAACGAGCTGCCCTTCTTCGAACTTTTCCAGTGTCCTCTGTCGATTCTGTCTGATGCGGACACCACACCACATAGCAATACTCCAGAAGAAGACGTACAAGCGTAGTGGAGGCAGTCTCTTTAGTACGGACGTTGAGACCCTGCGTGGCGTTGAGTGTAGTACTCTTGAATCCATTGATTTTATATTTACGTAACAGGCGTGGGATCAACACGACAGCAATATTGCGGAAAGGTAAGCCGCAGTAGGCCAAGACCCTGCCGCTGTCGGATTCCATCGTATGCTGCGAGACGTTCCGTACACGAGACATAACACGATCTTCTCTCAAACGAGCATTCAGATCCCATTTCTCAGTGAGAAAAACAGCGCTAAATCTTTTCTTATTTACAGAATGTAGATGGCGTTGATCCTACCTACCTTACGCGGTTGCACTGAAATGGTAATTACTTTCATATCCAACCATAAAGTATGCCTTTCCTTCAGTTGCCAGCGGTGCAGATGCACCAAGGTATAGCTACCGTTTGGCTTGTTGTCCATGGCTAATTGTCGAAGGTTCTGTGGATCACCAATCCGCGTTGAATTCTTCTACGGTACCTAACGGGAGCAATTTGCTAGGGCAATGAAAGCATCCACGATGATTATTATGAACATTCGATATATAATAAGTTCGTAGGTTTATGTTATTTGCAGAACATCAAGTATTTGACTGCGAGAATTAAACAAATATACGCTCTAAAAGTCAAGGGCAACTAGCTGGCATAAAAGAGCGTGCTCAAAGTGTGATAAGCAGCCCATATTTGTCTTCATGGGGCGGGTTCTTCGTGGGTGACGTAAAGAATCATTCACAGTTTGTATCTGTTACCTCCTGGTTCTGTGGGACAATTAATTACGTTCGACTCCTCGGTTACGTTTAGCAAGGGTTTTTATTGGATTGTCCGATGACGCCTAGAACAGGCGAAACGCGTCACATGTGAAGATTAAATAAACCTATCTTTTGCAACCAAGGCCGTTTTTTCCGTACCTTAAAATGCTTTTGTTTCTTGATAAACTTGAAGGGTTTTCCTGTTGTGTTATTGTGGAAAATTCCGCAGAAATGTAATGGACCTAGTTGAATGGCATAAATTTATTGTTGGCAGGGTGCATTTTCCAGTTGAGTGGTGAACCTCAGTAAATGAAAATCTGTTGGCACGAGATTTCGTTCTGATACATGATAAGCATCTCTTTGATAAACAGAAATTAACAGGAATGAGATACAGGAGCGAAAAATTATCTATAATTTGTACAAAAAGTAAACTGTAATTTTAAGAGTCGTGGGGCATGAAGGAGAGACTGCAATTGATAAAAAAAGTGAGAAAATGTTGTACCGCATTCCTCATGTTATTCTAGCTGTACTAATGGCATCAGTAAAGTAATGCAAGTAGAAGTTTGAAAAAGAAGTTAACATTAGGAAGTTTGCCGATTATTTTTTAATTCCGACAGAGACAGAAAAGGACTGGAAAGATGGAATGCATAGTATCTTGAATGAAAAAAGTAAATTTAGGAGAGTGGAGTGTACGTGTACAAAGTCAGATGATGATGGGAGAATTAGACTAGGAAAAGAGATACTGCAAATAGTAGAGGCGCTTTTTTGTTAGGAGAGCAAAATCACTAACTACGGCAAAAATAAAAAAAGCGAGGAAAGGTTTTTCAAAAAGGATAAATTTTTCAAAATCGAATATTAATTTAAGAGTTAAAAAGCAATTTCTGAAGATATATTTTGACTGCAGTGTCACCCGATACAACAGCGAAATGTGAGCGATAAACAGTGTAGACAGAAAGAGTTCAGAAGGTTTTGAAGTGTGATGCTGTATGTTAATGCTGAAGACTACCTAATGACGAGAGACCAAATGAAAACCCAGGGAGAAGAGCAATCGAGGAATGTGTGCAAGGGAAAAATTGTAGATGGAGACCAAAGGTTGGCTACGATTAACTGGTTCCGAGGGATACAGGGTACAGTAGTTACGCAGAGAGGAAGATACTTGTACAGTATCTTGGAGACCTGCAGCGGACCCCTCTTCGGGTTGAAGACAACACGATTAGTACAGTGAGTGGGTCTGACGCAAAGCCTAACCTATTTCCCCGTAGTGCCTTTGGAGATAGATCTGGCGGAGACTCGGTTTGGAGCGCACGGCGGTGGGCAGCGCGGCTGTGGCGCAGCAGTAAGTGTAACAAGGCCATAGCGGCGCGGCCAGACAATACAATAGCGCCGGAATGCGGCCGGCTTCCGCGCCAAGACGTGCGCGCCGCTCTGCGCCGCCGCACCGCCACAAACAGGCCGGCACGGATCCCCGGCCCATTCAGCGATTCGGCAGCGTCGGGACGACGGCTGTGCGCGCCAACCCGAGCGAGATGGCGCGCTCCGCTGGTCCGCTAGACACTGGTCGCTCCCTTTTAGCTCCGCCTGTGGACATTCAAAATTTCCCCAGCTTTCGTCTATGCGTGACCATCCACAGACACAAAAGAACAATTAAGGTCTTCTACAACGACGGTATAGCGGAATAATTATCAGATTTCCCCAGTTTTGGCTGGGCAAGGCTTTTCTTCTCTTCTAGGTCTGACCCGATGGACCATCAGGCAGTGACCTCCTAGTCGTCACTGGGCCTGTGTTAGCCTATCAAAGATCTTCTACAAATGTTTTATTAAAGCTGGGACCACGCTCTAACTTTCATAAAACGTACCTCAGTACACCGTCAAAGATTTTATAATACGTCTTTTATGAAAGATATGGAGAGCTGCATCAAACCAGTCTCAGGACTGAAGACCACAACAACAACAACAACATGAAAGATATTTGACAAAGTTCTTTTACATTGTAATATGGGCCTTAATACTGCGAAACATGGCATTCTGCAACCTACATTCCGATTAAAATTACTTGATAGTTGACGTTTGTCACTAGCCGCCCGGTTGTGACACAAACACGGCGAGTCACTTCACAGATGCTGTTAATGTGTAACGCGGGGCAATGTTGGAAGTGGCCGCCACGTGGTATGACAGAAATGGGAGATTTTCTGTCGACAGATGATTTTAAATGACACAGGCAGATTCCAAACGAGAAAAGAATGATAGGAAGAAAGATAAGAACATATAAAAAATGTCAATACGATGATGAAAATGCCGCAGCGAAGTACTAGAAATACAAAAATACTTTTAAACAAGTGAATTGAATAAAAATTAGATTAGATTTAGAAATAAAATACAAGTTCTCTACATTTGACGAGATTCGAAAATGCGATATTTTACACGTCAGGTTTACACGCTACCCGTTGCACTATGCCTCAACACTGGGTTTCGTGGCTATGTTTTGAAATGTGGTGACACAGTCCCATCTATGAATTACAGCCTTCAAAGATTCGGCTTTCACGTAGTGACGTGCGAAGTTTGTCTGATGTAAGCCGTTTTCTATGATTACGATAACTATGTATGTGACGCTGAATCGCGTCTCGTGCGGAAGTATCTAGTAGTATTTGGTTAGTGCTGCGTATGAAACGTGCGTGTTTAATTACCTTCTTTGGCGGTGTCTTGTTTTTGTGTGGTTATCGTGAGTGTTGAAATACGATGTAAAAGAGCCGGAACCATGATTCGGGATCCAAACACATCAAGAAAGGAACCGGACTAGGAATTCGAAGTGAACTCACCAAATGCTGTGGCAGTTTGGCAACGGCGAAGGGTTCGGACGTGACGTTGAGCGATCTGATTGGAGGAAACCATCTCCAGCGTGTTAAGTGTCAACTATCGAGTAATCTTAATCGGACAATAGAGCTGCTGGTTACGTATGGCTGCAGTGATTGTAACCCGCAACCTCCTCTTAGATCTTTCTTATTCAGCCCTGTGCTATTCTGAGGACACGCCTGCGGAAGAGTCTGTCCTCTGTCCTACTTTATACGTTTTAACAGTATTATAGACATTGGCTCACGGTACTCATGTAGTTCCAGTTTATGAACACACGTGTGGTACTGAGGGCAGAACAGAGCTTCTGCATTTGATCTACTTCCTCATCCTCAGCTCTGCGATGTGCTACATTGTTACGTGCCTTTTCCCTCCTGCTTGCGCTACACATTTGTCAGCTTACCCACTTGTTAAGTGTTTTACGTGTCTGTGTTTTCTTACACAAGACTGTATGAGTAGTTTTTTCGTAGTCACAACTTAATGATGCTTACTGGGCTTGACCTTAACGGTATCAAGATCTTTGTAATAGTTGCCGTTCTTTGAGATTACCTTCTTACACTTTTTCCAATTGCAAGCTGCGAAAATATTATAATACACACATATATTTAGGAGCATATATTAATATTTCAATGTAACTTTAGTACAATATACAGTATATTTTCGAAATTTTGGTTTTGTTTCCTGGTTTAGCTTCTAGTCAACATTTTTCTCCTTTGTTGACGTCATTGTATTTCAGTGTTACTCTTAACTCACGCTGTAAGGACTGATTGATTATATTTTAGCTACAATTTTGAAGCAAATTTTTCGGCTGGATTCTCTGTGTTCGTGACATTTGCACTACAGGTGCTGGGAAATGGTCTTCGACCGAAGCAGATAGCTTATTAAAGAATATTTTATCAGCAGTTTACGTGTTGCATGATGTTATTTGTATGGAGCTAATGAGTTGCATTTGCCCCAATCCACGTAAAGCATGTCGCTAGAGATATGCATAGTAAATGCTAAGTGTTGTGTTTCAAGACTCGTACGATGAAGGACTAGAAATTTTCCCATGTTGTGAGGCTTTCCAGAGTCTTTCAACTATTTGCCTGCGATATACTGCCACAGTGTTCGACTGCCGAACTTCCGTCGTGCCTTATCCCAACATATGGCGCAGCCCAGTCAATGAATGACAATTAGGGTAAAAAAATCATCTAGACGTAAATTTTTGTACGGTGGTAGGAGGAAGTTTCTTTAAAAAATACTAAATTCCCCACCGCTTGGGTGGGAGCAAGAGAGTGGGGTGACGAGAGTTTAAAGTTAACTTTTTTATTTTTTCCTCGAATAATCAAAAAGCAAGGCTTCTAGCGTAAATGTTTTTCGGTACCTACAAGATTAAAGTAAATTAAATTTCCTACAATAAAGGTCCGATTCGTCTTTCTCTATAACTAATAGTTTCCTCCTTGCAGGGAACTGAAAAATCGCAGATTGTTATAATAGTGTTTTAATGGTATAACACCACTGTTTACTATTAAATTAAGCAGATTTTGAACAAATATTAAGTATATGTGTACCGCACCTAAAGCCCGCCCGGCTAGCCGGCCGAAGTGGCCGTGCGGTTAAAGGCGCTGCAGTCTGGAACCGCAAGACCGCTACGGTCGCAGGTTCGAATCCTGCCTCGGGCATGGATGTTTGTGATGTCTTTAGGTTAGTTAGGTTTAACTAGTTCTAAGTTCTAGGGGACTAATGACCTCGGAAGTTGAGTCCCATAGTGCTCAGAGCCATTTGAACCATTTGAACCAGCCGCCCGGCTAGCCTATCGGTCTAATGCGGTGCTTCCCGAGCGGGAAGGCGTTCCGGTCCCCGGCACGAATCCGCCCTACAGATTAGAGTCGAGGTCCGGTGTGCTGGCCAGCCTGTGGATGGTTTTTAAGGCGGTTTTCCATCTACCTCGGCGAACGCGGGCTGGTTCGCCTTATTCCGCTTCATTTACACTTCGTCAGCGATTGCTGCGTAAACACTGCTTCCACGTACGACGCGTACACCGTAACTTAACTCTACTACGCAAACATTTGGGGTTACACTCGTCTGGTATGAGACGTTCCTGGGGGGCTTCACTGGGGGCCGAACCGCACAATAGCCCTGGGTTCTCTATGGGGCGGTGATGGAGTGGGTAGACTGTTTTGGCCTGTTACGGGGTTGTGAACCACTGAGGCTACAAAGGGACGAAGCTGCTCCGTCGTTTCTAGGTCCGCAACTTAATACGCAGTACACACAATACACACTGCATCTAAGTGCAATAAGGCCGTTATTAAGTGATAAATTGTGTTCTGCGGCCGTAACACGATGATTGGGGCAGGGGTGGAAGCCAGAACCGCGAGGGCAGGTACCTGTAAGTTGACGGATTGTGGACATGCGCTTGCCTCCGTACATGCTAACTGAAGACTCCGTACATGCTAACTGAAGAACGAGCGCGTGATTCCCCCTCTATCTACCCCACTACGTTACTAGGAGCAACAATAGTGTGCTTCATAACTTTATACCGATTCTCCGTAGAGCACCTTGTGAATCACTGGCGACGCAGTGCGCATACATGCCCGAGGAGTGTTTATTTTCCACAAACTGCATTAACATTATGGATATGAGTTACTAATAATGCTAAAGCAGGAAACGCGTACGGACGTAACTACGCGTATTTCTGCACACTGTTCTACACTGCTAGAGGAGATTGACTGTTAGGCTCCCTGTACGCCGCGCGAGATTAGCGAGCGGTCCAAGGCGCTGCAGTCATGGACTGTGCGGCTGATCCCGGCGGAGGTTCGAGTCCTCCCTCGGGCATGGGTGTGTGTGTTTGCCCTTAGGATAATTTAAGATAAGTAGTGTGTAAGCTTAGGGACTGATGACCTTAGCAGTTAAGTCCCATAAGATTTCACATACAGCTGGCCGGAGTGGCCGAGCGTTTCTAGGCGCTTCAGTCTGGAACCGCGTGACCGCTGCGGTCGCAGGTTCGAATCCTGCCTCGGGCATGGCTGTGTGTGATGTCCTTAGGTTGGTTAGGTTTAAGTAGTTCTACGTTCTAGGGGACTGATGACCTCAGATGTTAAGTCCCATAGTGCTCAGAGCCATTTGAACCATTTTTTTATTTGCTTTATCTGCAAATGAACCTATGTGATAGCTTCCATATACAAAGGCATTGGCCCTCCTTAGTATTTGTATTACGCAACGTAGCTATTATGTCTCTGTAAGTCCATCCTTATACAGAAGGTTGGAGAACGTCGGCTGTTCAATATAAAATGTCGAATCAAAACACCTTTCCACCGTCTAAATTTCCAGTTGTTACTTTATTAAAGCAACCAGTTTCGGGCGCTGCATTACACCATCTTCAGGACCCCTGACCGACCTGTACGAAGATCCGCACCTCTCTTCCAGTCAAAACAGGGGCCAGAATTCAGTGACTGGTATCCGAAGATTTCACACAGCGATCCGTTCGATCGTCACTTCCCGGCCTGACAATCGGCAAGTGATAATTGGAAGAATGGCCGTCGAGGATAAATCAGCGGAAGTCAGTCGCCTGACAGTCGGAAAGTGATGATCGAAGGAATCACTCACTGTGTCAAGTAGAAATCTGCGGATACCAGTCGCTGAATATTGGCCCCTATTTTGACTGGACCAGAGGTGGGAAGCTTTCTACAGGGGGCCTGAAGATTGGCAATTTAGACGACGGAGAGATGTTTTGATTCGACATTTTGTAGTGTATTATGATTCGCTATTGGCAGAGCCAAAGAATATTAAATCTTTAGGAGCGCGTAACTATAAATTTCTCTGCCTTCAGAGCCGACCACTTAAAGCACTGGGTTAATATTTTCTAAAGATCTGAGAGGATACAATCAGTTCTTGGGGAATAATACTTCCTCCTATGTAATGACTTCATCATTGCGATATATTGTAGCTGTGACTGTTTTTAAAATTTCATGATATAGCGCAAACAGAAAATTATACGATAACTGCTAATGGCTTACTTCACTATAAGGCAAAAGTCGATATAAACCATCGGTTCTAACATCGTCAGGAAGTTTGAAAACTTTATGGTAGCCCGAGTGCCGCCTCTATTTCGCTCGCAGTCTTACACAGCAGAATAATTTGATAACTGTGATTGAGCTTGGGCAATGAAACAGTCAAAGCTCTTTTCACAGTTGGAATGCCGCCGATGAATAGAACAGCATGCAGACAAAGGCCCACACTCGTAACAGAACAATGTACACCTTCGTGAGATCGTATCACAAGGTACCGCTCCTCCAGTACCTGCAGCGAGCTGTAGTTCGCCACCCAGTCCGAATGGAACTCGTATTGGTTAACTGTAGGTGCTGGACGCAGCAGAGGTCGTGAGCCGTGTCCATAACAACCGTGAATCATGCATTCCTAGCGATAATTTCAACATATGTGAACATTTTGCGCACGGAAGTCCCCCGTCAGTCCAAAAAGTTTCGAGACTGGATTTCAGAAAAAAAGAAAAGAGAAAACTTTGGATGGTGCTTTTAATGAATATTTCATCCATAAAGGTGGCAGTTATGAAGACTGCGACTATTGATAAACACAAATCAAATAGTTTTCTGCGTCAGTCAGTTGTTTGTTTTGCCACTACACGTTTCGATGCTTCAAACAGTCATCTTCAGTTGGAGAGTATTTATTTTCATGGCTGGTGTCGTTGAAGAGTACAGACGTTTTTCACAGTAGCAGGCCAAGGGTAGTGTAGGTTATGCTGCTTCTTTGGCTAATGATGAAAACTGTTTATTTAGAAAAGGCACTTTTGAGGTTAAAAACATTAATTTCTAGCAGTGAACTATACTAACAGGGGCGGTAGAGTCGCAATAATTATGCACTCCACTGCCTGTTGTACGTCCTCTCCACTGTACTGTATGTTCACATAGTCACTTCGAAGACATGCATGGATACAAATATAGAAGATTATATGGTTTCTATATAAATATGTTTTCCTTTTTTAAAAAAGGAATGTGAATGGCCAGGACCACAATATGAAAATGTGCACAATTCCGTTACTATATTAAGAAGTTATGTATACGCAAATATCTTTTACTTGTATTCTTAAAAAATGTCAGTGATCTGCAGCATTGGATAAAAAAGTGAAACATTAAGTAGTTATGTACAGAAATATGTTTCCCTTTTATTTAAAAAAATGAAGAGGCTGCACCAGAATATGAACGCAATTCAATTATTATATTAATTTCTTATATATAGTTGAAGTTATTGAGGAATGAATGGGAGTGGTTACATTAATTGCTGTGCATTGAAACTGTAAATTATGAGAATGCTTTAAGTGCTTTGTCAAGGCTTTTGAAAATGTTGGTTGAACCTGTTACTGTCGTTGAATAGATGTTTCGCAAGTTTTAATCCTGCGGATAGTCTCCCTCCACTTGAGTACAAAGCAGAGAACATCCATAAAACGGCGTGAAACTGTCAGAAAAAATATTTCTTTGGGATCCTGACATTCGCACCTTCTTTGGCTTTGTCGAACCACCAGAGGGGTATTCTGAACATCATCGTCTTGTGGTACGTTCGTGTTGATAACACCAAGTGACCCGTGATGATTTCTGCCAGAAAAGACTTATCCGCGTTTTTGATTTGAACCCCAGGCGTCCACAAGCTGTTGATTTTGTTTGGGAGTCAAGACGTACAGAACAAACTTTGCATACACTTTTCTCTTCTTCAGAACGTTCTGTAGAACGTCTTGAAAACCCGTTTTAGAGATGCACAGTTTCTTGCTCCACTGCGATTACCGCGCGGAGTAGCTGTACCGTAGCTGTCGCGCGGTTCCAGACTGTAGCGCCTAGAAGCTCTCGGCCACCCCGGGCGGCGATCACTTTGCAATTCACAATTAAGTGCCTGGGTGAGGGTTCATCGAATCATCATTTCTCAACCGTTCCGCTCCGGAATAGCGCGCGAGGAAAAGGAAGACTTAAATCTTTCGGCGCAGGCTCTGATTTCTGTTATTTTATTGTGATGATCATTTCTCCATATGTGGGTGGGCGCCAACGCCACTGCGTAAGGCAGGACTGACCACTAGATGTCACGAGAGGCAGACTCGCCATCATAAAAGTAGGCGAGGAGTACTGTGACAGCAGAATGGGTCGGCAGGAGAGCTCAGAGATTTCGAATGTGGACTAATCAGTGGCTGTCACTTGAGTAACAAATCCATCAGGAACATTTCAACCCTTCTAAATCTGTCCAAGTCGACTGTGAAGTACGAATGTTCAGGGTCAACCACAGCTAAACGAACAGGCTGACGTGTACTGACGGACAGGTACCATCGAACATTGCGGAGGGTGGTTGGAAAAAATCGCATTAAATCAGCAGAAGGAATCACTGATGAGTCCCGAACTGCTACCAGCAGTCCAGCTAGCACAATGGCGGTGCGTAGGAAGTTAAAAGTAATGGGTTAGAGTGGTCGAGCAGCTCCCCATAAGCCATAGATTTCAGTAGTCAGTGCTAAGCAGCACTTGTGGTACTGTACAGAGCCACGCCACTGGATATTTGCTGACTGGAAATCGAGTGATTTGAAGAAATGAATCACGCTGTACCCGGTGGCAATCCAGTGGAAGTGGGTTTGGTGACTGCCATCATGTGTAGAGGGGAAAGTGAAGTACGGAGGATTTCGTGTTACTGTCAGGGTGTGTATTTCATGGTTAGCGTCGGGTGCCATTATTGCACTTAAGGAAACGCGTCCGACATCACACCCTTCCGTGGTTTTGGCTCTTGAGGGAGAATGGGCCGTCGTTCCTCCACAGACATTTAGACACTTAACTGAAATTGTATTCAGCAGCGTTCAAGCCGTCTTAAAGGCGAAATCTGTACACCACCCATGTTAATGTCCAGTAATAGGTGTCCGGATACTTTTGATTAGATAGTGTACCACCCTGGTGTTTTGCGGTTTCTGCAGGTAATGTTGTTAGAAGAACTCCCCTTGGCTGCAGTCGAGGCAAGTGTCCCTAAATGTATACATATTTATTTGCACAGAGTTCTCTTTTACATACTAGGCAGTGTCCTGTCAGACTAGAAATAGCTCTGAAAATAAAGTGTCTAGTATGTAAAAGAATATGTATATACACCATGTGATCAGAAGTATCCGGATACCTGGCTCAAAATGCCTTAAAAGTTCGTGGTGCCCTCCATCGGTAATGCTGCAATTCAGTATGGTGTTGGCCCACCCTTGGCCTTGATGACAGCTTCCATTCTCGCAGGCATACGTTCAATCAGATGCTGTAAGGTTTCTTGGGGAATGGCAGCCCATTCTTCACGGAGTGCTGCACTGAGGACAGGTATGATGTCGGTCGGTGAGGCCTGGCACGAAGTCGGCGTTCCAAAACATCCCCAAGGTGTTCTATAGGATTCAGGTAAGGACTCTGTGCAGGCCAGTACATTACAGGGATGTTATTGTCGTGTAACTACTCCGCCACAGGCCTTGCATTATGAGCAGATGCTCGATCGTGTTGAAAGATGCAGTCGCCATCCCCGAATTGCTCTTCAACAGTGGGAAGGAAGAAGGTGCTTAAAACTTCAATGTAGGCCCTGCTGTGATAGTGCCACGCAAAACAACAAGGGGTGCAAGCCTCCTCCGTGAAAAACACGACCACACCATAACACCACCGCCTCCGAATTTTACTGTTGGCACTACACACGCTGGCAAATGACATTCACCGGTCATTCGCCATGCCCACACCCTGCCATCGGATCGTTGCATTGTGTCCCATTATTCGTCACTCCAGACATTGGTCTCCACTGTACAATCGTCCAATGTTTACGCTTCTTACACCAAGCGAGGCGTCGTTTGGCATTTACCGGCGTGATGTGTGGTTTATAAGTAGCCGCTCGACCATGAAATCCACGTTTTCTCACCTCCCGCCTAACTGTCATATTACTTGCAGTGGATCATGATGCTATTCGGAATTCCTGTGTGATGGTATGGATATATTACACATTACGACCCTCTTCAACTGTCGGCGGTCTCCGTCAGTCAACAGACGAGGTCGGCCTGTTCGCGTTGTGCTGTACGTGTCCCTTCACGTTTCCACTTCACTGTCACATCGGAAGCAATGGACCTAGGGATGTTTAGGAATGTGAGAATCTCGTGTACAGACGTATGACACAAGGGACACCCAATCACTTGGGCACGTTCGAAGTCCGCGAGTTCCGCGGAGCGCCCCATTCTGCTCTCTCATGATGTCTAATGACTACTGAGGTCGCTGATACGGAGTACCTGACAGTAGGTGACAGCACAATGCACCTAATATGAGAAACGTATGTTTTTGGGAGTGTCCGGATACTTCTGATCATGTGGTGCATCCGTGTGTGTGTGTGTGTGTGTGTGTGTGTGTGTGTGTGTGTGTGTGAGAGAGAGTTTCAGTGAAAACCGGTTTTTAAGTAGAACTCGTTTTCTCTAGTTAAAACTACTGTGGCCTTCCTTTGAAACACTAGATAAACCTAGTTTTAGTTAGAGAAACGTGTTTGGGGGAAATAAGTCAATCAAAAGCAATTAAGTGTTGATTGGGGTTAGAGCACATTTGTATTGTTTAATACAATGTAATCACACAGTAAAGGAACATTTTTAAGGACTATCACAGTGCCATGTCGACAGTGTTAATTTAAAAACGTCAAATGAATATCATACACTCCTGGAAATGGAAAAAAGAACACATTGACACCGGTGTGTCAGACCCACCATACTTGCTCCGGACACTGCGAGAGGGCTGTACAAGCAATGATCACACGCACGGCACAGCGGACACACCAGGAACCGCGGTGTTGGCCGTCGAATGGCGCTAGCTGCGCAGCATTTGTGCACCGCCGCCGTCAGTGTCAGCCAGTTTGCCGTGGCATACGGAGCTCCATCGCAGTCTTTAACACTGGTAGCATGCCGCGACAGCGTGGACGTGAACCGTATGTGCAGTTGACGGACTTTGAGCGAGGGCGTATAGTGGGCATGCGGGAGGCCTGGTGGACGTACCGCCGAATTGCTCAACACGTGGGGCGTGAGGTCTCCACAGTACATCGATGTTGTCGCCAGTGGTCGGCGGAAGGTGCACGTGCCCGTCGACCTGGGACCGGACCGCAGCGACGCACGGATGCACGCCAAGACCGTAGGATCCTACGCAGTGCCATAGGGGACCGCACCGCCACTTCCCAGCAAATTAGGGACACTGTTGCTCCTGGGGTATCGGCGAGGACCATTCGCAACCGTCTCCATGAAGCTGGGCTACGGTCCCGCGCACCGTTAGGCCGTCTTCCGCTCACGCCCCAACATCGTGCAGCCCGCCTCCAGTGGTGTCGCGACAGGCGTGAATGGAGGGACGAATGGAGACGTGTCGTCTTCAGCGATGAGAGTCGCTTCTGCCTTGGTGCCAATGATGTTCGTATGCGTGTTTGGCGCCGTGCAGGTGAGCGCCACAATCAGGACTGCATACGACCGAGGCACACAGGGCCAACACCCGGCATCATGGTTTGGGGAGCGATCTCCTACACTGGCCGTACACCACTGGTGATCGTCGAGGGGACACTGAATAGTGCACGGTACATCCAAACCGTCATCGAACCCATCGTTCTACCATTCCTAGACCGGCAAGGGAACTTGCTGTTCCAACAGGACAATGCACGTCCGCATGTATCCCGTGCCACCCAACGTGCTCTAGAAGGTGTAAGTCAACTACCCTGGCCAGCAAGATCTCCGGATCTGTCCCCCATTGAGCATGTTTGGGACTGGATGAAGCGTCGTCTCACGCGGTCTGCACGTCCAGCACGAACGCTGGTCCAACTGAGGCGCCAGGTGGAAATGCCGTTCCACAGGACTACATCCAGCATCTCTACGATCGTCTCCATGGGAGAATAGCAGCCTGCATTGCTGCGAAAGGTGGATATACACTGTACTAGTGCCGACATTGTGCATGCTCTGTTGCCTGTGTCTATGTGCCTGTGGTTCTGTCAGTGTGATCATGTGATGTATCTGACCCCAGGAATGTGTCAATAAAGTTTCCCCTTCCTGGGACAATGAATTCACGGTGTTCTTATTTCAATTTCCAGGAGTGTACATTAAAAATATATTAATTGGTTCAAATGGCTCTGAGCACTATGGGACTTAACATCTGAGGTCATCAGTCCCCTAGAACTAAGAACTACTTAAACCTAACTAACCTAAGGACATCACACACATCCATGCCCGAGGCAGGATTCGAACCTGCGACCTGTAGCGCCTAGAACCACTCGGCCACTCCGGCCGGCTATTAATTAGTCTGATACTTTTAACGAAAGTAGTTGAATCTTAAAGTCAACCATAACACAAAAAATTAAAAAAAAGGGAACAAATAAGCTTACGTTGCAAGGCAAATTACCGTGGTATTGCCTTTATTGTTCCAGAAACACCTGTTTAAAGTAGACACCCTCTTACACAGACAGTGAACAAATCCTTGGCCTGTTCCTAAGGTTGGCGTTTTGGTAGCAGTTCTTAAACATAAAATTGTCGCGGCACTTCTTGTAGTAATGAGAATTTTTCTTTTGATATGTCGAATTCGGACCTGAAAAGTTTCATTTTAATTATCTTTCTTTAAAGACTATTAGGTATTAAATATGAGCTTCTACGCATTATGCATATGACATTAAAAATATTAAACATTAAGACATTGATGGATTACTTGCATAAATAGCAACTAATCTTTTTTTGCGTGTTCATTGATCTGTAACATACTTCTTAAAATTTTTTCTTTCTGTGGCGTTTCTAGATTTAGATCAACCGTGAGAAATGAGTACAAATCGATCTGTACGCGCTTAGTGGAAGAGAAACCGAGCGGGTGTGCGCAGGCGCGCGGTGACTCGGCCGACTCGCAACGCTCGAGTCAGGTGAGGCCGCTCGACCAATCATAGTCGTTCTGATGCCTTACATGTAACTAAAATGAACCTTGTCTGGGTCGAAACAGTTTTAACTGAGTCATTTTGCCAAAACGCGTCTTGTCTAGTTAAAACCAGTTTCAACAGACATTCGTTTTTGACCAGCAGTGAAGACTAGGTGTAACAGACATTCAGTATACTTTTAACTGGTAATAACGCGTTTTAATTGAAAAGAGGTTTTCCGCTATAGCATACATTCTGAGATGAGAAAAGTCATGGGAGACCTAATACTGCATCGGACCTACTGCTGTCCGAGTTTGTGCAGCAAGGAAGTCCCTGCAGAAATGTAGAACCATGCTGTCTCTATAGCCGTCCATAATTTCGAAAGGTTGTTGGTGCAGCATTTGAGCACAAAATGACTTCACGATTATGTCTCATGAACGTTCAACGGGATCCATGAAGGGCGGTGTGAGTGGCGAAATCATTCCCTCGAATTGTCCAGAATATTCTTCAAACCACTCCCATGGCGCACTGTCTTCCTTAAATATTCCATGGTCGTTTGGGGACATGAAGGCCAATAATGGTCGCGAAAGATCTCCAAGTAGCCGAAATTAATCATTTCCAATCAACGATCAGTCCAGTTGGACCAAAGGACCCAGTCCATTCCATGTAAACACAGCTCACACCGTTATAATGCCACCAAAAGTTTACACAGTACCTTGTTTACGACTTGGGTCCATGGCTTTGTGGGGTCTGCGCCACACTCGAACCCTACAGCTCTTACCAACTAAACTCTGTACTCTTCGGACCAGGACACAGTTTTCCAGGCCTCTAGGGTACAACTGATATGATCACGAAACCAGGAGAGGCGTTGCAGGCGATGTGCTGTTAGCAAATGCACTCGCATCGGTCGTCTGGTGCCGTATCCCATCAACGCCAAATTTCGCCCCATTGTCGTGACAGATACATTAGTCATACGTTCTACACTGATTTCTGCTATTACTTCACGCGGTGTTGCTTGCTTGTAGCATTGAGAACTCCTCGCAAACGCCGCTGCTCTCAGTCGTCACGAGAAGGCCGTTGACCACTGCGTTGTCCAAGCTTAATAGCTTGTTTGTCCGTCTTTGGAACGAAATACGTCACTGATTCTGCGTATCCGACAGTTTTTTGGTAGGTTTGTGGAGATAAGTGGCATTAGATGTCTACGAATAGATAATGTAATCCGCGTAAATAACGGACCGCTGATTCATGTACGCGGTGATGGCCCTCGATAGCGACCCAGATGGGCTCCCTAGTCGCTGAGATATCAACCTGAGTTCACCATAGGGCTCCTCAAACTACTGAAGGACGCTTCTGGCTTTCAGACTCGGGCAGTTATACTGCTGAAAGATGTCATCGCCGTCTGGGAAGATGAACGGATGCAGGTGGTTCGCAGCTGTCAGCGTGTTTTCGATTACTACCACTGGTGCCACCAATCTACATGCGTGGCGCCCTGCACTTTTCGAGCGCTTGTGAAGAAGACCGTCGACGTAGTGTAGCAAAAATGTGATTCTCCCGAAGAGCCGACACGCTTCTGTTGATCGACGGTCGAAATCCGTTGGTGTCCACAAAATTAATGTACCAGGCCAATCCTCTCATCTGTCAAATAGCAAAGCTAGCGTCTTCTATCTTGCTCCTGAGATGCCTTCCCCTTCATCTATCTCTATTAGCCAGGCAATCTTCTTTTCCTTTATATTTCCTTAATTATGTTTCATCATGTCTATTCTTCTCCTCCCTTCACCATGAGTCTCCCTCATACTCCCTGCTGCCAGCACTCCTATCTAAAATTTGTCTCTTCAATAATGTCTAATTATAACAGTACTTATGATCTACGAATATAAACTCTATATGTATGTATTTTTCCAGGTGTACCTTTCTAATTGTTTATTTCACTTTTTGTACTAGATGTAGTTTAACATGCCTACTAAAACGTATGAATGTAAAATAAGTAGACTGCCTGGTTAGATGTAAGAGAGGGCCTGATAGCCCTAATCTTGCCAGGTTAAATAAATCAATAAATAAATAAATAAAATAAATAAATAATTGACGATTTCGTTGGATCAACCTGTGAACACATACAGTGCGGAAGTCCATGTTCAAGAATGTACGATGAACGGTATGTTCCGAAACACTTGTGCGTATACCAGCATTGTGCTCTTTCGGCGGAGATGCCACAGATCATCATCTCTCTTACTTAACAGAGCATACATGCCTCCGAACTCCACGTCCTGTGAAAAGCGGGCATCCAGTCATTTAGCGCCTAGTGGTAGCTTCACTGTCCTTTTATCTCTTTCCATGGATGGTCACGACAGTAGCACGTGAAAATTCGATCAACTTCGCCGTTTTCGAGATACTCGTTCACAGGCTCTGCATAATAATAATCTGTCCTATGTCAAAGTCGCTTATGTTAGTGTATTTCCCCATCTGCAGCACAGGTCCCCAGTCCATGTCTGCCCCGGTTACATACTTTTGTTTCCGCGTCACGTGCCTGCAACGCCACCAGGCGGCATGCAACGTCGCGGTGGGCAGTGGTAACGTGTTTTGGCTCGTCACTGTATAGGCCATTGATAACGCCTTGGAACGTGTGTGGCACGATATTTATTTAGTGGCATGTAGTGGACCTGACGTGATAATCATCAACATAATGCATAAAACCTATATGCCACTTGTCAGAGTCCGAGCAAAGAGCTGCAGCTGACACAGCCTTCCCGATAATGATTACCACTCAATGCCGTAGAAAGGGCTTGCGTCTTACGTCATTTATATTTCATCATTGTATGCAAATGAGTGTTTATTTTTTGTAATATTTTAGTTATGTGCCAGTCTTTGTTGGGGTATTGGATGTCACCTGTCTCCGTTCGGTGACAGGATAGTGGTCTGAGAGAGGTTGGCAGCCAGCGGCTAAGCACCTTGGAAGCGAGCCCCGCGTGTGACGCGGAACTGCGTCACCGGCGCTTCGGCATGCGGGCGGCGTCTGCGACAACAGTTGTGGGAACGGACTGCCGCGCAGTGCCCCAGCACTTGGGTCCGGCGCTCCCTCAGCTGAGCCGGCCTCAACCCACTTGGAGGAGGCCGGAACTCAGGCGTGGCCTTAGACAGTCCAGTCTCACTACCGTTTCCAGCCAGGTTCCCGTCGCAGTTGTATTACAGATTATTCGGGTTAAGGGAACAGTTCAAGTCAATGGCATCCAAACACGAATAAGCAAAAGCTCATGGCACGTGAACTTCTTTAATACTGCTGACCTGTCCTACTTGACTTACAAGAAATAAAAATTGGCGACAGAATGGCGGCATTGTGTCACAATAGAGGACAGCGATCGTGTTTTATTATTTTACGAGCAAAACAGTCTAGATCAAATTTTTTAAAAAAATTTCACTCTATTATATCGATTATTGTTGTCAGTTTATTGGTTTCGACCGGCAAAGACTACATTCAGATCTGTTATTCAGTCATATTTAATCCGCTGCAGTACTCATATATAAGGTTAGGGGTCCTGATTCTGTCCCTGCTCCTAATTTCGACCCCCTGGAAATTTCTGCTCAACACAGATGTGAGTAATGTCAAGCTGCGTGCTCATGCTTTACCTGATTCCATTGTCTTATTGAGAAAGTCTGTTGTGCAGCACTTTTCGCTTCCGTGTGGGGGGGAATTCACTTTTTACGCCGAGGTGAGTTAGTGCAGCAGTGAAATTAACATCTCGCCGTTCCCTAGAGTGAGCACTGAGTTGCATTTGGGCTGTATTTCAGTCATGTGTTGTAGTTCGTGGTGTGTAACGGCTATTGTCAAGGGTGCGGCGGCCGTTACTGTAGCGGCCATTATAACAAATCTAGGGAGGTTCGTAATTTCGTCCCTCTTGCATTTCCTATTTTCATCCTGGGGACGAAGTTGGGAACCGTTCTTAAAATTTTATTTTAATGATTTTATAATTAGAACTGTTGTTTTACTTTTTACATGGGAAAACGCAGGCCGAGAGAAATGGGTCAGTTGCACGAAATCCTTGATTGGTGTAACAAAACATACTGTTCTACTACACAAACATACAAATTCACGTATGTCACATATTTAGAAGGCTAAAAGTAAATGTAAAATATTGTTAAACGATGGCCTTCGAATGATTTCTAACAGTGAACGTATTTAGCCATGTTAGAAGGGAAAAATTTATTTATATGGGAAATGAAATTACAAACACTTTTTTGTATTTCTTTTTTACTGTTTACGTAAAATTATGATTATACTATGTATGACAGTTTAACTGTGACTTGTCTACAAGTGGAGAATAAATTCTGAAATATAGATACATACTTTTAGCCTTTTCCATTACATTTCAGGTAATGTGACGAAATTATTATCAGGTTTCATATCCTTTACATACAACGCGTTATAACTAACCACCAACCAGCTCACTTGAGATACGCTTACAGATACGACATCGCGTAAACAAAAATACGAGATCTGTATGCGAGCTACTAGTCGAAGACGATGTTATTGCACTGGGAGTGAGGGAGCTTCGGTCGGCGTGTATTCGAGTTATCAAGTGGATGGTCGGTCACACAATTTTTTCATCTGCTGTTTGTGTTGCCGTGCAATCCGTTCCGGTCTCATCCGCCGTGTCGGTTTTCACGTAACCATCGTCATGTGCTGCACGTTGATCCTCAGTCTCCAGACCAGCATTCATTATTATGCTTTCTACCGCTTCTTCCACTACTAACCCATCGCTGCGCCAATGTTCATTTCGAATTAAATGTTCGCAAGCTTTTAACATTCCTGTTGGGTAATATTAGATAAAAACTGTGTGGTAACTTTTTCTAGGGCAGTTAAACTAACAGTACATATTTTTTCTGTAACTTTTGTTTCCTTGTATTCCACATTAGCTCCCTTGAGTATAGTGGTATTCGGGAGAGCCCCAGCTCACTATACCCCTTCCATTTTAGAACTGCTTACGCTTAAAAAAAAAACCTTCATCTTATTATAACACACAATTTGTAAAAGTTCATTTCTTTTTTTGCTCGCTTCATAGCTGATGTTGCTTTGAATGAGCCGTTCAATAATGTCGTTTTTGCGATTTTCACTAGTGGGGCTTTATGTGTCTGAACAGTGTGATACAGTTAGTTACCAAGAAAACAATACTACCGGTTGGGATATGAGGAATCAGTTTCTTTTCTAACAATTTGTGATAACTGTCCCCATTCATGTCATCGTGATAACCTTGGGATATCGGTTTCGAATGACAGTGTAACTCTGCTCTCTCTATGACACCCGTTGCTCCTCCAGTGTGGAAAACTATAACTCTTTGGCATGCACTGCTGTCATTCATTCCATCCAGAACTTTTCATGCTGCCAGCACCTTTTCATTATATAATGCGTATGCACCCATCCATCGTCCATAAATTTATTTGGTCCCTTTTCATTATTTTTGATTGTTTTCAAGTGTTCTGCATGCTTTGCAACAATGCCGGAACGTTCTGTTAAGATCATTCTCTTATTTTTAAATTTTTAGAAAAGGAATTCCATCTACTTCAAAATTATCCGAAATGTTTCCCTCCCCCCCCCCCCGAAAATTTATCTCAATTTTTGAAAAATATATGCAGCCTTCCGAACAATGGGATTTCCTTCTTCTGGTCATAGTACACCAAAAATTTTCTTCGAATAAGTGCTTTATGGAAATTACCTACAGAAACAGCGGTTCTAGAACGCCTTTGTTTACAAGGTGTTTTAATTTTTTCCCTGCTCCTTCCACTTTCGTAGAATTTTTCAAAAAGTACTTTACCCTTCTTTTTTACAACATTAGCATTTTTTCCTCCCGGAAAATTTGCGTTCTGTGGAGGTACCATAACCTGATTCTGCTTTTTTCCTTCGTGTCAAAAATGTATCGACTTTCGCAACGTATTCCTCTTTTTTCCACTTTCCGCGTATTCATGATTATGGATAACATGCCAATGTACTACTTATTTCACGAGAATACGCTGAATCAATTGGAAGTTCTACGTCTGTTTAAAAAATCCTGGAACTTTCGTAATTTCGCGCCAATAGTGTGTTGGAGCCAAATGCGATTGGCGTCCCGGCACACCCCTGTGTTTACTGCGTAACTGCTGGCAATTTCATTGTTGTATGTCTGTTAGTTAATGTACGGTGCTGTATTGAGTAGAACGTTGTGGCGCACACTTCGCGAATTCCTATATGGCAGAATTAGAGGAGCAACGCGTCTGCATTAAAATTTGCGTGAAACTCAAGGAAACCTTTACAGAGACTCATCAAATGATACACGAAGCCTACGGTGATGAGGGCTTTAGCCGTACTCGATGTTACGAACAGCTGACACGGTTTAAAGATGGCCAGACGGAAGTTAAGAAGATCCCCGTTCAGGACACTCTTCGACGTCTACCGACGACGCTCATGCCACGAACGTTTGCGAAATTGTGCGTGCCAATCGAAGATAGGCTGTCCGAGAGATTGCAGAAGAAGGTAACATTTCATTTCGATCATGTCATGGAATCCTGACTCAGCATATTGGAATGTATCGTGTTGCCGCCAAGTTCGTCCCACGGCTCAATCAGTCAAGACCTGACAGACCTTCGCCTCGCAATCTGTGAAGAACTTTCGGATCGCGCATTTGAGAAAGACATATTCCTTAAGAGAATCGTAACTGATGATGACACGTGGGGCACACGGTTACGGTATTGAGACCAAAGTTCAGTTTTCACAGTGGGTCGGGAAAGGTTCTCCAAGACCGAAAAAAGCTCGTCAGGTCAGGTCAAATGTCAAAGCCATGCTGATAGTTTTCTTTGACTTTGAAGGATTAGTTCATCATGAATTCGTGCCACAGGTACAAACTGTTAATCGATGGTGCTATTGGGACGACACCTGCGAGAAAATGTGAGAAGGAAACGGCCTGAAATGTGGCGAGACAATTCATGGCTCTTGCGTCACGATAACGCACCCGCACATTAATCACTGTTGGTGCGTGAAAACTGCACAAAAAAAACGAAATCACTGTGCTGCCTCGTCCTCCGTATTCTCCAGACCTGGCCCCTGCGGACTTCCTTTTATTTAAAAAGTTGAAAACCCATTTGAAAAGAAGATGATTTGCAACGATAGACGAAATAAAAGAAATTTCGCAACGGCGCTTCGCGCGATCCAGCAAGAGGCGCACCAAGACTGCTCCCTGAAGTGGAAACGGCGTTGGGAGCGGTATATCAGTTGTGGAGGAGAGTACTTCGAAAGAGACCGTGCACGATAAGTAAAGGTAAGTTTAGAAAAATTTTGTGAACAAAGTTCCGGAACTTTTTGAACAGGCCTGGTACATGCACAGCTGACCTGAAAGCTTTGACACTGTGACACGTTTTCCTTGGTCACCACCGTAAGAGTTTACTGTACCGTCACCACGTGTTTCCGTTAACGGCCGCTGGAGGCCAGGTGCAGTAATTTCGTGGCACGGTAATACACAGACGTTTACTGCTGGGTACTTTTAACTGTGTACGTGTTTGAAGCTGCTGACGTCTGTGCGCGTAACATATCCCCCACGTGTTTTTGTTTAGACCAATTTGTACCTCTAGGCGTGTCTCAAGCGAACTAGTTGGGGATAGTTATACTGCATTAGGTGTAAAGGATACGAAAGCTGGTGAAGCTGTGAAATAAAACGAGACCGCTCAGGACAGCAGATTCGACGGTTGGAACTTTAATTGTGGCAACTATTTATTTACAGCTCGTACAAAATAGATACGTATTTCAGAGTTTTACTGACATTCAAAGAAGTCACCAGCTTTTTGTATAACCCGTTGCCAGCGATGTGGAAGTCGTAGGATACTCTTAGCAATGCCAGTTGTGAGGACAGTTCGAGCGGCGCGATCTATTGCCCGATGAATTTGCAGCAGTTCTGAAACGAACGCCGTGAAGTATTTCCTTCAGTTTAGAAATCGAGTTGAACTTGCTAGGGCTTAAGTCAATGGAGTGCAGCAGGTGGTATAGCACTTAGCAGCCCCATCAGTCAAACAAATCAGTAACAACTTGCACTGTACGTGCTTGAGCATTGTCCTGCAAAATGATGGTCAGGTCCCGCAGAAAATGTCATCACTTCTGTCTCTATGCTGTTAATTTTTGGAACACAACCTATGATCAGCTTAGAGACAGAAGTGATGACACTTTCTGCAGGACCTGACCATCATTTTACTGGACAATGCTCAAGCACGTACAGTGCAAGCTGTTACTGATTTGTTTGACTGATGGGGCTGCTAAGTGCTACACCACCTACTGTTCTCCACTGACTTAAGCCCTCGTAAGTTCAATTCGATTTCTAAACTGAAGGAAACACTTCACGGCATTCGCTTCAGAACTGCTACAAATTCGTCGGGCAATAGACTGCACCGCTCGAACTGCCAACACAACTGGCACTCCTAAGAGTATCCTACTACTTCCATATTGCTGGCACTGGGTTATACACAATGCTGGTGACTACTTTGAAGGTCAGTAAAACTTTGAAACACGTATCTATTTTGTTCGAGCTAAAGATAAATAATTGCCACTATTAAAGTTCCAACCCTCGTAGATGTCGAAATATGTTTTTAAAATACAAATTTGTAAACACGGTTAAAAGCGTCAACAAGAGCTTCCAGACTCAGCAAAATATTCACCTATATACGAAATATTCATCTATACTGGGTGTTTCCGTAAGAGCGTGCAAAATTGCAACAGGACATAGAGAATGCGCCACGGAACAATTTGAGGTAGGGATCCTGTGGTCGGAGAAGCCAGCTTAAGGAGATACAGAAGTAAAATTGTCTACCACTTTGTCTAGCATTACTGTGTTTTGTCTTATTTACAGCTAACATGCCTACAAGTTTACATGTACGGTGCTGTTTATTTGCGTGTACAGTCTTCATTTCGTGCAAGGAAACAAGGAGGGCGAGCCTCATTACTGGGAAATGATGATGCAGGTTTTGTTTACTTTACTTGTCCATAAGATGGCTATGGTGTATTTACATTGTCCCATGACAGAACGTGCGATGAGTCAATGACACATCCATTCATTGCTCAGTGCTATTCAGAGACGTAGTGCACAATACGATGGCGTAGTTTCGGAGAACTTACTGACAAGCACCTTGTGGAAGGGGGAAGTACGTTGCAATGCTCTCGCTGCTAAAAGGCTGTATAGGGGATGGTTTCCCAACAGGCATCATCCGTCACGACGAGTATTTATATCTCTCGATCGACGAATGCGGTTGACTGTTCACTGGAAAGAGGAAACGAGGGACCTGGCAACATGAGGACAACTCACACACCCGATTTTGAAGAAGTGGTGCTGGAACGTGTTGCAGCGAACACCACTACAAGTACTCGTCTATTGCACAAACTAGCTTGTGACGAATACTCCACGAACAAGAGTTACACCCATACCACCCACAATGAGTCCATACAATGCTTGTGACTGACTTTGCACCAAGGGTCGCATTGTGATACTGTGGTTGCTCCAACAATGAATAGATCGACCAGATTTCCTCCAAATCGTGCTGTTAACTGACGAGGTCTCATTTGATTATGATGGTAGTTGAACAGCAGGAATAGTTATATGTGGGATGAGGAAAACCCTCACGCTGTAGTAGAGTCATACAATCAAGTACGTCTTGCTGTGAATATCTGGGCCAGCATGGTAGGCGACAATCTCATGGGGCCGTATCTTCTATCTGGCCGTCTGAAAGGTACATGAGGTTCGTGCTATGCGTTCCACCTGAGATGCTGGAGAATTTACCCTTGGCTGTTCGTGAGAGGATGTGGACACAACATGACGGTGCACCGCTTCATTTCAGTGTGAATATCCACAAGCATCTCAATGCTGCCAGAATGAGATTTTCACTCTGCAGAGGAGTGTGCGCTGATATGAAACTTCCTGGCAGATTAAAACTGTGTGCCCGACCGAGACTCGAACTCGGGACGAGATACTGGCAGAAGTAAAGCTGTGAGGACCGGGCGTGAGTAGTGCTTCGGTAGCTCAGATGGTAGAGCACTTGCCCGCGAAAGGCAAAGGTCCCGAGCTCGAGTCTCGGTCGGGCACACAGTTTTAATCTACCAGGAAGTTTCATCTCAATGCTGTATTTTCTGGTCGCTGGACTGGAAGGGGAGGTCCTATTCCAAGGCATGCGAAGTCACCTGACCTGAATCCCCTTGATTATTTCCTATGGAGATATCTAAGTCCCTGATGTATGAGATCCGAGTGGATACGGAGATGGAATTAGTCGCCAGAATCGTATCGACCTGTGATGAGATTCGAAACATGCCAGGTATGTTTGTTAGGGCGCGTCAGAATCTTGTTCGTCGATGTCATTTTTTTAACTGAGGTTGATGGCCCTCAGTCTCAGCACATTTTGTAAGGTACAGTACAAATGCTACGTTCATTGTGTCAGAGATGTTACCTGCAGTTAACTGTAACTAATGTAAATAAAAGAGTACACAGTACTGTGATTTTATTCCTATTATTTCATTAAGCTGGCTTCTCCGACCCCAGGTTCCCTATCTCAAATTGTTCGTGAAGCATCCACTATATCCTGTTAAATTTTTGGACGGTCTTACCGAAACACCCTATATATGACTACTGCAGAAGATTAAATGAGACCGCCGGCCGGGATGGCTGACCGGTTCTAGGCGTTACAGTCTGGAATCGTGCGACCACTACGGTCGCAGGTTCGAATCCTGCCTCGGGCATGTATGTGTGTGATGTCCTTAGGTTAGTTATGTTTAAGTAGTTCTAAGTTCTAGGGGACTGATGACCTCAGAAGTTAAGTCCCATAGTGCTCAGAGCCATTTGAACCATTGAATGAGACCGAGTAACAGATCTCGAGTGGTCACTATGGACCAAAGCAGATAATGTGACGACATTTTTTGTGGTCGTAGACTGGAATTAAGGAAACAAATTTTACACTTCCTGTATCACTGTTTTTGTTCGTGTCAATGTCGCAGCTTATAAAACAGTTTAGGTCACTGCCATTTCGTCACATAATGACGTTACTGCAGAACTGTGGTTGTTAGTGATAGAGAACGTTTATAAAGTCCAGCAACAACCAGCGACAATTTATTGAAGTTTTAGTTTATTGAAAAAAGACCGTTGCCAGTTTCGAATGTACACCATCACTGCCAGACGTCCTTAATGCTTTTAATCAAAATATACGATTCGTCAGTTTACAGATGAGATTCCCTAGGACAACCACAAATTCGGTTTGGAAAGTATGACAATGGTGGAATCGCTACAAACTCGTGCTGGAAAGCAACTGACGTGAAATGACCGCGTCGAACATTTATTTTCACCATCTTTTGGCAACGAATAACATTCATTTTATTCTTAGTGTTTTCACATACGCTCACTGTGGTATTCAATACGGACTTGATTGATAATCAAGACCACTGGGAGAGTATATGGAAGCACTAAGAACAACACGAATGTTACTTGTTGCAGACAGACGGTGTGTAAATGTATGTTAAATCTGTATTGCTGTTTCGGTTATCAACCATAAGCTCTGCTGTCGTGCTGCTTACCACGTGTCCTCATCACTTCACAATGTGTGCTGCATCTTCAACTATCTCCCTTAAATCATATCTAGGTCTGCCCACGTAATACTTTCCTTCTACCTGACCTCTAATTACAGTATTCAGGCAGGGCCTATTTCCTAATACCGCACCCAGGCAAGGATAGTGACTGAAGTCGAAAGATGGCATCTTTAGTTATGTCACTGAAAAACATGAAATGCCTCAACGTGCACGAGAAATGCAATAGAATTTGCTGGCAACAGTCCTTACTTGAATTCTACAGGACCCTTTCACTGTTTCAATATAAGTTTTATACAATTAAGTCTTTCAAAATGGTTCAAATGGCTCTGTGCTCTATGGGACTTAACATCTGAGGTCATCAGTCCCCTAGACTTACAACTACTTAAACCTAACTAACCTAAGGACATCACACACATCCATGCTCGAGGGGGGATTCTAACCTGCGACCGTAGCAGCAGTGGGTTTCCGGACTGAAGCGCCTAGAACCGCTCAGCCACAACGGCCGGCACTTAAGTCTTTAAACAGAATTTTCTCAAGTATTGCGCTTTTGTACTGTGTCACTGTTCCCGCACGAGTGCGATGTATGCCTAACACATTTATCTCGTCGACTGGATAACTTCCTTATCAGGCACAGTTTTCTCGTTGGCTCGCCGGAGGACGTCTTCGTTCACGATCCGAACAATCCGTCTGATCTGCAACACTCTCATGTGGCATCACATTGCAAAGACCTCATATTGTATCGTTTCATTATCCCCACTGTTTACGTTTCGCAACTGTAGGACTCCACATAGCTGTGCTCTCAATACTATTTTGTCGCGTTTTTTTTTCTGGGCTCAAGATTTAGATGCGAAGATCTTTGTGTAATTGATTGCATTCAAGTTATATGTACTTCAACATATGCGATTGATCTACTTGTGTATTGTGAAACGACTTAAGTGACAAATTGTATTGATCTTTCATTACATGCATAATTGTGTTTATGTTGCATTACATGTATGTTTACGTTATTGCAGCTGTAATTAGTCATTTATTTCCAGCAACATAAGCCCTTGTCAAAATAGTACACTAAATGTATATATGCTTGCCTCTAACTTAGAACTTTTCCCTGTATGATATTTAATTTCCTTCTGTGGCTTTATTTTCGAAGATATGATTTTCCATATGGTTTATTAAATTTTTGGCTACTGAGCTGACAATTCTGTACACTGTTGCAAATAAATCAATTTCGCCAGCTGTAAAGTAAGCAACACGTGCGTTGCAGACTCGGCATGCTTCTATCCTGTCTGATACGGATCACACAGCCAGCACACAGCAGTTCGCCAAAAGATGTCAGACATGTGTATTGTAAGCAGTCTCTTTAGATCACCTGGTGCGCTTTCTGCGTGTTCAGCCAACAGATCACAATCTTTGGTTTGCTTTTCCCACAACATTGACTGTGTGATCCTTGCAATTTCAGTTATTCGAAATTATAATTCCTAAGAATTTAGTTGAATTGACAGCCTTTAGATTTTGTGTGATTTATCATGTTACCGAAATTTGGCGGATTCCTTTCAGTGTTCATGTGGATTACTTCACTTTTCATTATTTAGAGTCAATTGCCACTTTTCTCACCACACAGACATTTGTCTAAGTAATTTTGCGATTGGTTTTGGTCATCTGATGACTTTACCAGACGGTAAATGACAGCATCATCTGCATGCAGTCTAAGTGGACTGCTCATTTGTCTCCTAAATCGTTTATGTAGATCAGTAACAGTAGAGGGCCTATAACACTTCCTTGGGAAACGCCAGATATTACTTCTATTTTATTCTATGACTTTCCGCCAGTTTCTACGAACTGTGACATTTCTGACAGGAAATCACGAATACAGGTGCACAGCTGAGGCGATACTCCGTAGGTACGCAATTTGATTAGAAGTCGTTTGTGAGGAAAAGTGTCAAAAGCCTTCCGAAACTCAAAAAATATGGAATCAGTTTGCCTTATCCTGTCGATACCACTCATTATGGTTCAAATGGCTCTGAGCACTATGGGACTTAACATCTGAGGTCATCAGTCCCCTAGAACTTAGAACTACTTAAACCTAACTAACCTAAGGACATCACACACATCCATGCCCGAGGCAGGATTCCAACCTGCGACCGTCGCAGTCGCACGGTTCTAGGCTGTAGCGCCTAGAACCGCTCGGCCACACAGGCCGGCACCACTCATTACTTTGTGAGAATAAAGATCTAGTTGTGTTTCAGAAGAACGATATTTTCTGAAGCCTTCCTGGTTATTTCTCAGTAAATCGTTTGCTTCAAGGTAATTCTTAGTGTTGGAACACGGTGTATGTTCCAAAATCGTATTGCAGATCGGTGTTAGCGACTTGAAACTGTAATTCAGCAGACTGCTGCTATTTCCTTTCTTGGGTATTGGTGTGGTCTGTGCAACTTTCCAGTCTTTCGATACTGAGCTTTCGAGGAACGAGCAGTTGTATATGATTGATAAGCATGGGGCAAAAGGAACCTGACTGGAATAAAATCCGGACCGGAGGATTTACCTTAATTAGGTGATTTAAGCTGCTTCACCACAACGAGGATATCTAAAATTTTTGTTACTAATGTTTGCAGTTCTTGTTGCGAATTCTGGAATATTTAATTCATGTTCTTCGGTAAAGGGTATGTGGGTCAGAGTTTGGTGAAAATTATTTCATCTGATGCTATTTCAGATACACACGGATCAATTTAAATTGGCGGTGTCACCAGTAGTCAGCACCTTGTCGCCCGCTTGGTTTGTCTTCGTGTCACACACAAATGTTTGTTATCTTATTCAACTGCGAACGTAAAAACTTTGTAGAACGTTTATCGACTAAATTACTTTTATGGAAATTACGCAAATACTTACTGGTGATTTTTCTACAATGTGTAACACGCAACCTTCGCAATTAAACAGTGTCTTCTGTCGTCACGTCAGTATAAAATTAGATGATTTTATTCTTATTTCTGTTCCTCTTTTATGGCACAAAGTGAAATAATTTGTAAATTATGAAATGAAAAATTTCATTTTTTAAACTAAAAAAAATAAATTTTATGTTTTCATACATTCCACACAGTTTAATATATAGCACTTGGGTACGGTCTGGAACAATACTATAAATCTGTTTCTTTCTGCTTTTGCTGAAAGCTTTTAAAGGTCTCCAGAATTCCTGTAGATGAAAATGAATTGTTTCTTCTTTTAATATTTTGCAGAGGAATAAGACTCGGAAAACTATTCCTGTTACAGAGGAATGTCTAGTTATAACCTATTTTAGAAGAAAAACATACCAGTGTCACGATCACTAGATTTAGTTTTTGAAGATATTACCAAGAGCCCGAGGAAATGCAAGTATTGTCTGAGAGAGCTGGAACGGGAAGGGAGCGCCAAATAATATGTCACTTGTGCAGAAAAATGATCTCGAACCGGCCCTCAGTAACTTCAGAATTGCCCCAGTCATTATGGACGTCACACCAAAACTTCAAACGAGAGATTGTGCAATGGAAGGGGAGCGTTGGATGGTTGTAACTTTTTTTTAATCCAACACGATATAAAGGCGACAATATTTCTTTGAGTAGAAATAGGATTCCTGTTAAGTGTTCTAGTGAAACGTGATAGAAAAGTAACCAGGACATGTTGTGAAAGCCGAAACTGCCCGAGGCTGTGTTATGTTCTGCTTAGGTGCACAATGTTTACATACCGAAACACGGCGCTGGAGCTTTAGTACTTTGCGTTTCGTCTCTTCTTCCAGGGGAGATGAAGAAAGAATTCCACCAAAATCCTCCTCTTTACGAACTCTCTCGAAATCCTTAAAAATGAGTACATATCTCAATTTGAAAGACAACAGTTTTTTCCATCAGTAGTATAGTGGACAAACAAAATTATTGGCATTGACCGTGTGACATAATACTCAGCCCATTTGTATGCTGTCGATTGTCAAAATTCTTGTTTCGCCATTTAACGTGGATCCCGAAGTACCGGGTGGTTATAACTAAAGTGCGGCTCTCACGGAGATCCGTATGGCAGCGAAATTGGTAGATAAGCTAATACATTAACGCGGAACCGATTTACGCTGAAAAAAATTAGTTCCAGTTTTGCCCACCAGGTGCAAATCTGGCGCTGTACAGCATCTCGTCGACATCTCCAGTGCGCTTATTGAACAAATTGCGTAAACAGCGCTTAATAATAAAATCAACATAATGCCCTTCTCACTTGTTTAACTTTTCTGCCCACATCCCGTTCCTACTTCACTACATATGAAAACATTTCTGTAAGTCTTTATTGCATTCACAGCGCCAGATTTATACCTGGAGGCCATAACTGGAACTAATTTTTTTCGTGCGTGGATCGGTTCCGCATTAACGCATCAGAATATCTGCCAAGTTTCCCTGCCATACAATAATTACAGCCCACACTGGACCTCAGTGAGTAGCTGCTCTTTAATTATAACCACCCGGTATTTAAGCGTCTGGTGTGGTGATTCATCTGGAATACAGGGTGTTACAAAAAGGTACGGCCAAACTTTCAGGAAACATTCCTCACACACAAATAAAGAAAAGATGTTATGTGGACATGTGTCCGGAAACGCTTAATTTCCATGTTAGAGCTCATTTTAGTTTCGTCAGTATGTACTGTACTTCCTCGATTCACCGCCAGTTGGCCCAATTGAAGGAAGGTAATGTTGACTTCGGTGCTTGTGTTGACATGCGACTCATTGCTCTACAGTACTGGCATCAAGCACATCAGTACGTAGCATCAACAGGTTAGTGTTCATCACGAACGTGGTTTTGCAGTCAGTGCAATGTTTACAAATACGGAGTTGGCAGATGCCCATTTGATGTATGGATGAGCACGGGGCAATAGCCGTGGCGCAGTCGTTTGTATCGAGAGATTTCCAGAACGAAGGTGTCCCGACAGGAAGACGTTCGAAGCAATTGATCAGCGTCTTAGGGAGCACGGAACATTCCAGCCTATGACTCGCGACTGGGGAAGACCTAGAACGACGAGGCAATTCTTCGTGCAGTTGACGATAACCCTAATGTCAGCGTCAGAGAATTGCTGCTGTACAAGGTAACGTTTATCACGTCACTGTATGGAGAGTGCTACGGGAGAACCAGTTGTTTCCGTACCATGTACAGCGTTTGCAGGCACTATCAGCAGCTGATTGGCCTCCACAGGTACACTTCTGCGAATGGTTCATCCAACAATCTGTCAATCCTCATTTCAGTGCAAATGTTCTCTTTACGGATGAGGCTTCATTCCAACGTGATCAAGTTGTAAATTTTCACAATCAACATGTGTGGGCTGACGAGAATCCGCACGCAATTGTGCAATCGCGTCATCAACACAGATTTTCTGTGAACGTTTGGGCAGGCACTGCTGGTGATGTCTTGATTGGGCCCCATGTTCTTCCACCTACGCTCAATGGAGCACGTTATCATGATTTCATACGGGATACTCTACCTGTGCTGCTAGAACATGTGCCTTTACAAGTACGACAATACATGTAGTTCATGCACGATGGAGCTTCTGCACATTTCAGTCGAAGTGTTCGTACGCTTCTGAACAACAGATTCGGTGACCGATGGATTGGTAGAGGCGGATCAATTCCGTGGCCTCCACGCTTTCCTGACCTCAACCCTCTTGACTTTCATTTATGGGGGCATTTGAAAGTTCTTGTCTCCGCAACCCCGGAACCAAATATAGAGACTCTTCGTGCTCGTATTGTAGACAGCTGTGATACAATACGCCATTCTCCAGGGCTGCATCAGGGATTCCATGCGACGGAGGGTGGATGCATGTATCCTCGCTAACGGAGGACATTTTGAACATTTCCTGTTGCAAAGTGTTTGAAGTCACGCTGGTACGTTCTGTTGCTGTGTCTTTCCATTCCATGATTAATGTGATTTGAAGAGAAGTAATGAAATGAGCTCGAACATGGAAAGTAAGCTTTTCCGGACACATGTCCACATAACATATTTTCTTTCTTTGTGTGTGAGGAACGTTTCCTGAAAGTTTGGCCTTACCTTTTTGTAGCACCCTGTATATCGGATTTCAAATGGTTCAAATGGCTCTGAGCACTATGGGACTTAACATCTGAGGTCATCAGTCCCCGAGAACTTAGAACTACTTAAACCTAACTAACCTAAGGACATCACACACATCCACGCCCGAGGCAGGTTTCGAACCTGCGACAGTAGCGGTCGCGCGGTTCCAGACTGAAGCTCCTAGAACCGCACGGTCAACCCGGCCGGCTATATCAGATTTCCTGGAATAAATGTCAGGATAACATCTGCCCGACGTGCCTTGTCTCTGAACAGAAGATGATTCCATTTAAATCCAAATTCGCCGTTTTTGTCTGCCTCCGTAGCGCAGCGGTAGCGTTACCGCTTACCTCGCAAGGGGGCCCGGGTTCGATTCCCGGCAGGTAACTGGGTGTTCTGTGTCCTTAATCATCATTTTCATCATCATTGACATCCAAGTCGCCGAAGTGGCGTCAACTAAAAAGAAGACTTGCAACACGGCGCCCGAACCCCAAAGGGGATATCCCGCCCAATAAATTCCATACGATCATTTCATTTACCTATTCAGCATCTGCAACCCGTTTTACATCATTTGTGTGTCTTTCTGGCAATGTTTGACTGATGCTCTTCTAGTTCTCAGTTGAACTCGAAGCTACTGTTTTTTTCCGTAGACGTGTAACCGCTCGGGAAATCGTGGAAGAATCCATAGTCGCCGTTCTTGGTGATCTCCGCTCTCGTTTTCCAGTCAGTTGGTCCGTTTACAGGTTGCAAGAAAGCGTTCCCGCCGGGCACGTAGGCAGTAATAGCGATAATGCGAAGACCGATAGCTCTCAGTGTTTTCTCGCTGCACGCGCCGGGTCAGTTAGCAGCAAAGTGAGCTGCAGTGGGCGGATGTTGCCCGCGGGGTGCCGTGCACCTCGGAGGAACGGCCAAATGGGATGGCTACTTCGCATGCATACTTCATCAGATACGCGCGGGCCTTGGTCACTCAATGCGAACGTCGACCCCGGCGGCCCGCGGCCGGGCTTAATAGCTGAACCTCCTGGTTTCTCTGCGCAGGCAATTTCCGGTGGCATTAGCGAGCAGCCGGAACAGGCTGCGTCATCCTCCCGCAGCGGTCTCAGTTGTTTGTTAGCTGTCCCTCTGTGCGCTCTCCCCCTTCCATTCTCCCTCTTCAGCGCTCTCCTCTCTGCCTTCGCGCCCTTCTGCTGTCACTCTTGCTTATTTGGAATCTGATGTAACGTTAGCAACTTCCTCCTATGGACTTCTGGGCATACTGAAATCTTCTTCCGAACTGGGAAACGAACCCGCGTCTTTTAATTCTCATACGCATGGACCGACTAGAAGTTTCAGTCTACCGGTTATAATATCCATCTCCTTTCACCCACAAACAAGTTATTATAAGCACTTTGGTGATTTAGAACTTGTCACGGACCGAGTTGCCTCAGTGGTTGAGATATTGGACTCCTTTTATGGAGGAGAGGGTTTGACGTCTGTGTCCAGGTATCCTGAATTAGATTTTCCAGAATCACTTGAGGTTACGAGCAGGACGTTCCATCATATGGTCTTGCACGAATTTCTCTTAAAAATACCCGTGTAATTTGACCTGGCGCTGCGTTTATTCATAACTAGATATCACTCTATTTACCCCTCCGTGCTAACACAAACCTCCCCCCCCCCCCCCCCCAAAAAAAAAAAAAAAAACACACACACACACATCCCGCCATTATCAAGAGGCTACAGGATTTGTCCTGTCAACCGATCCCTTCTTTTAGTCTATTTGCCATAAATTGCTCTTCTCGCGTTTAGGTTCAGTACCTCCTCATTAATTATTCGGTCTACCCATCTAATCTTCAGCATTCTTCTGTAGCACCATTTCAAAATCTTCTATTCTCGTTTTGTCTAAACGGCTTATCATCCACGTTTCACTGCCGTAAAAGTATACACTCCAGTCAAATTCCTTCATAAAATTACTTCCTACCACGTAATTTATGTTAGATGTTTACAAATTCCTTTTTTTTCAGAAATAATTTTCTCTCTATTGCCACTATCAGTTTTCCATCTTCTATACTTCGACAAGAAGCAATGATTTTGCTTGCCAATCCAATTGCCTCAGCATTACTCTTGTTCTGATTCTGCTGATGGAACACTTGCTAGTATTAAATTTATCAAATAATATATAGAGTAAGGAATAAACCCACTCTGCGGTAAATTTATGTCGTGTGTACACTCTGAGACTTGTTCTCTGACTGGTGACAAAGCACAGCATTTATTAATAAATTACAAGTTCTGTTGACACCTACGTAGCTGCACACTAACATTAGGTATGCACATAAATTTTATTAGAGAATAATAAATAAAACTGAAATCGTAAGTAACGATGAAAAATTAAGCTTAATGGAAAAAGATGTGAAATACAACTTACAACAGCCAGTTTATAACAGGCTCATAAAGGATGTAATAATAGCCAATAAAAATATAGTAGAAGCGGCTAAGATTGTAATATAACACAAGTACAAAAAAAGAGCTGTTACAAGGAGACAAAAACACTAATAACAATAAAAGATTCTCTAACATAAGGCAATTGCAGCTAAGCCATAAAATGGTAATACTGCAGTAAATGTCCATAAATGAATATACTGAATACTGAGAAAATTTACAATTTTTGAGAAAAATAATATTGCACACATAAAGAAAGAGTCAGCAAACAAAATCCAAGTTCATTCCACAATACCCTTAAAGAACATTGACTTATTACGGCTGAGAAGGAGAAGTACAGTTGTATACACTGTGTGATCAAAAGTATCGGGACATGACTTAAAAGTTCGTGGCACCCTCAATCAAAAATGGTTCAAATGGCTCTGAGCACTATGGGACTTAACATCTATGGTCATCAGTCCCCTAGAACTTAGAACTACTTAAACCTAACTAACCTAAGGACAGCACGCAACACCCAGCCATCACGAGGCAGAGAAAATCCCTGACCCCGCCGGGAATCGAACCCGGGAACCCGGGCGTGGGAAGCGAGAACGCTACCGCACGACCACGAGATGCGGGAGCCCTCTATCGATAATGCTGGAGTTCAATATGGTGTTGGCCCACCCTTAGCCTTGATGACAGTTTCCATTTTCGCAGGCATACGTTCAATCAGGTGCTGGAAGGTTTCTTGGGGAATGGCAGCACATTCTTCACGGAGTGCTGCACTGAGGAGAGGTAGGTATTGATGTCGGTCGGTGAGGCCTGGCACGAAGTCGGCGTTCCAAAACATCCCGAAGGTGTTCTATATGATTCAGGTTAGGACTCTGTGCCGGCCAGTCCATTAACAGGGATGTTATTGTCGTGTAACCACTCCGCCCCCGGCCGTACATTATGAACCGGTGCTCGATCGTATTGAAAGATGCAATCGCCTTCCCCGGCTTCTCTTCAACGGTGGGAAGCAATAAAGTGCTTAAAACACCAATGTAGACTGTGTTGTGATAGTGGCACGCAAAACGACAAGGGGTGCAAGCCTCCTCCATGAAAAACACGACCACACCATAACACCACCGCCTCCGAATTTTACTGTAGGCACTACACACTTTGGCAGATAACGTTCACCGGGCATTCGCCATGACCACACCCTGCCATCGAATCACCACACTGTGTACTGTGATTCGTCATTCCATACAACGTTTTCCCACTGTTCAATCGTCCAATGTTTATGCTCCTTACACCAAGCGAGGCGTCATTTGGCATTTACCGGCGTGATATGTGGCATATGAGCAGCCGCTCGACCATGAAATCCGAGTTTTCTCACCTCCTGACCAACTGTCATAGTACTTGCAGTGGGTCCTGATGCAATTTGGAATTCCTGTGTGATGGTCTGGATAGATGTCTAACTATTACATATGACGACCCTCTTCAACTGTTGGCGGTCTCTGTCAGTCAACAGAGGAGGTCGGCCTGTACACTTTTGTGCTGTACGTATCCCTTCACGTTTCCACTTCACTACCACATCGGAAACAGTGGACCTAGGGATGTTTAGGAGTGTGGAAATCTCGCGTACAGACGTATGACACAAGTGAGACCCAATCACCTGAGCACGTTCGAAGTGCGTGAGTTCCGCGGAGCGCCCCATTCTGCTCTCTTACCGTGTCTAATGATTACTGGCAGTAGGTGGCAGCACAATGTGCCTAATATGAAAAACGTGTGTTTTTGGGGGTGTCCGGATACTTTTGATCACTTAGTGTATATCTCTAAATTCAAAAGCTACACAATTAAGGTCACAGTTAAAGACTTACAATAAAAGCAATCAAATAAGTCCTCTTGTTACCTCTCGAAACAGCTCTCTCGGGAAGTTGATGATTAAACTACATGAGTTACGGAAGAACAATTAAACATATGATGAAAACTACTTTGCCGGCCGGAGTGGCCGAGCGGTTCTAGGCTCTTTAGTCCGGAACCGCGCTGCTGCTACGGTCGCAGGTTCGAATCCTGCCTCGGGCATGGATGTGTGTGATGTCCTTAGCTTAGTCATGTTTAAGTAGTTCTGAGTTCTAGGGGACCGATGACCTCAGATGTTAAGTCCCATAGTGCTCAGAGCAATTTGAACCATTTTTTTTGAAAACTGCTTTGTCGAAAACAGTTTCTCAACAATAATAGAGCTGCAAAAGATTCTTGCTCCTTATAAGTGCTAGATGTCTTCACTGAATGTCAACGGTTTGTACACAAACATCCAGATAGATGCAGTAACTGAATTCATTAATCACAATATTATAAAATATAAAACGCTTTCAGAAGGTGAAATTATCGAATTTATTTATTTGCTGGGAAACGATACTAAATTGTAATTATTTCACTTTCTGTGATACAGTGTAGAAACAGACAGGTATTCAAATGTTCAAGTGGCTATGATGATATCAGTAAACTGATGAAATGTTGTGCAAATGGACTTAGTAATATACTGAGTTACCAATGTAATGAACGTTTCCTAAGTTATGATTTCGGAGAGAGACTTAAACAGAGAAGGAAATTATGTTTGCTCAAGGCAAAATCCTTTTCCAAAACACGTTTACTGGATTTACTCTTGCCTGAAAGTCGGACGGTTTTATAAAAACTGGCCGTTTTGTTGTACTCTTCACTTGACAACGCATACACATGATATGAGAGTAAGCTATTACCAAACGGCACATTGTACTTAACTCGCTCGACTGTATGTTACAGGTGTCTGCTCCAGAGATGAGTATTTTCCAAACGCGAATCGTTTGAGTTAGTACCGAGCGCATCTCTTTAACTCCCATGGTCGTCAACCTCTCTATTTGTCTACGTATATGTTAACGACCATTGGTGATATTTTCTTAAATTTTGCTTTAGAAGGGTGCAAATAGCAGCATCCGAAAGTTCACTAAAAAATTCTGAAGAATGTTGACACTTCCACTGTTGCAACAACTGTGTCTTTAAGTTTCTGCAAAATTCCAAACAAAAGAAGAAATTGTCGACAGTCGCGCCAAAACAAGAAAGAAAGCGACAGATTAGTAACTGAACTAATACTTTAGCACTAAAATCGTGTAGGCCACTGTTCAAAATGGCTCTGAGCACTATTGGACCCAACATCTTAGGTCATAAGTCCCCTAGAACTTAGAACTACTTAAACCTAACTAACCTAAGGACATCACACACATCCATGCCCGAGGCAGGATTCGAACCTGCGACCGTAGCAGTCCCGCGGTTCCGGACTGCAGCGCCAGAACCGCTAGACCACCGCGGCCGGCCAGGCCACTGTTTCGGAGCAGGTAACTGATCACGATTCGCGAGCCAACGTAGCCCATAACCTTTCAGTCGCAAAATCTCGTTATATTGTGGTCGTGCATGGTCTGTTCCACTTGGCAGTCCTCAAATACGATACTTTTAATCTGTTGCACGTCTGTTTCAGCTTAATAATTTATGACTAAGGTAACAAGTTGTGGCCCGACATGGAAGAAAGTTTTACCTCTTGATCTCATCAGCTATAATTTTCGTTTCATACAAACGTTAAGTTACAAATGAACGCGTCCACGGTGCCGAATTTCAGGTGTCTCCCATCGGTACATATTGTAATATGAGCGAATGGCCACATGACATTCAACTCCCCGAATGAAAACAGCGACAGTAGGCCGGCTGTAGGTAGGCTCCAATTTCGAAACTGGGGTACAGCTATGGTCGTAAAGTTATTAAGCATCTCACTCGCCGTCACATGTCCTGTGGTTTCCCAACAAAATTACAACCGTCGTTAAGAAAAACTTTAAATGCAAAGGTTTTGGGTTAAGCCTGAACGTGACGGTTATGAATATGAACTGAAACGTAACCATTCACATTTGTTTTATTCTTTCCGCTGCACGTTTCGGAGGATTACCTACCTGCATCATCAGATGGATTTGTCGGTTAATACGAGTACTTATTTGTTTATTTATAAGTGTACTTTGGTCCATGCGAACCAGAGCTATTTGGTCATGGAACAATCAGTACGTAGTTTACAGAACGCTGATCGTAAAAGTTATAAAGAAATGAATTAAAAAAGTAACTGAAAACGAAAAAACTGTGTGAGAGAGAATACGAATAAATAACACGTTACATAGAGAAGGTCTAAAGAATTGCGACGGTCTCTTGTACAGAATAGTGGAGTGGACTACAAAAAAACCTCCAAAATTGGATTTCAATGCTTGGGGTTTATCATTCAGTTTTATAGTCAACGGCCTTGCATCTTTGAATATACCGTTTCTCGTGATATCACCGATGATAAAAGTCGGGATTAGCCAGTACTTGGATGGGTAGCTCCGGGTACGCCAGGTGTTGTTGGGTGCTTTCTCTTTGCTTTTACTATTGGTGGGGAAAAAAGAAAAGAAAAACCTAGACCTTAGACCTTTTTTGTAGGAAATTTAATGCTGTTAAATTTTGCACATGAATACGTTTTCTCTGGAGGCGAAGGTTTTCGAGCTATTCAAGAAAAACGAGTTTTGAGATCACTTTTGTATATTTTTCTTGAATAATTAGATAACGGTAGCCTATAGAGAAAAGAGTATTCCAGTACAAAATTTAAGTACATTAAATTTCCTATTTAAAGGTTCTGTTCATTTTTCCTGTAGGTCTAATAGTTTTCAGATATTGAACAAGAGAATATGAATATCTTGCACGTGCCGGTCGCGGTGGTCTAGCGGTTCTAGGCGCTCAGTCCGGAACCGCGCGACCGCTACGGTCGCAGGTTCGAATCCTGCCTCGGGAATGGATGTGTGTGATGTCCTTAGCTTGGTTAGGTTTAAGTAGTTCTAAGTTCTAGGGGACTGATGACCACAGATGTTAAGTCCCATAGTGCTCAGAGCCATTTGAACCATCTTGCACGTTGTAAGAGGTCCATGATTAAGGAATTTGTTGCTAGCGCACTCGAGCAGATGTAATTTCGATGGACTGCTCACGCGCTGCCTGCGATATGTAAGCTATAAGAGAATCTGAGACCAAAGAGCTGTGTTGACTGCAGTAGGAACTGTGTAGCAGTAGGAGTAAGTTGCTAGTGAGCAGTCGTGTGTATCGAGTTGGCTGGGCCGGTCGTGGGGGAGCGATGGCGGAACCTGAGCGATGTAATATAAGGTAAAAGCAGCCTCGCGCATATGTAGTATTGTTATATCAAGTCCCATGTAAATGTTTTAAAAAATCTTTTAATAATAATCTTTCTCATAAAAAGTAACTTTCGACAATCATTCATTTCAGTTTAAAGAATTTACTAATTTCTCCGTTCCTTGGTCATCCCGATTAGTGAAAATAAAAATCAGTTGTTTCCTTTTATAAATGACAAATCTATCGGCCAGCATTGCACAGGGCTGTACCAGAAAAATTTCTTATAGGAGCAGATATATATGCGTTATCCGGCGACCTTATTGAGGTAAGAATTTTCAATTTATTCAGAATGATCTTTCAGGGCCATGACGCAACGCTGCTGACGTCCAAAGTTCACCAGTTTAAATTGACATTCATTATTGAAAGGTTATAAGTGAGCGCCAATTTTATTGAGAAGTTAGTCACATTGTATTATTGGGAGGTTACGAAATTTTACTGTTGGGAGGTTTTGGAGTGTATCTGTTGGAAGGTTACGCTGATTGTGAATTATAAACTTATATATTTTTACTGTTGGGAGAATGCTATTCATATTATTTTTTTGTGGGGAGGTTACAACGTGGTATCTGAATGTGTTGTGGGTCGTATAAAACCCAGCAGTAGGGGTAGCTGAATCATGCTGTATTTACGGAGAGGACAGAGTAAGGATTCCGAGACACTTGTACAATAGTCTACACGTAGTTCGCGAACTCATCCCGGAGACTAGTTAGACTGCCCTTTCCTAGGCTAGGAATATAATTGGCGAGTGCACAGGGTTGCCCCAAAATACAGCGCCGTACGAAGTGGTAGAGTGAAAGTAAGCAAAGAAACCAAGTGTGGCGTTCGCTGGGTTATTCAGTGGTTTGGTATTTAACTAATTTGTAAATGGAAATGATACTCTTATTTTATTACATTGAGTAATTACTAAATAATTTTTCTCCCGGCTAAAGATTTGATCAAGTTGCTAAAGAACTCCAAGTTAACGTCGTGTTCAAGTGTTGTCTGTAAGTTGTGTAAGTGTCACTAAATCACAGTTCATACAACAGATTCTGTACAATTATGGATTACGATGGAAACAGTTATCTTCAGCAAAATGATCATTGAAACCACCGAATATAAGCCGCGCACAACGCTGACGTATGTTACCTGAAACAATATTCTTCGCAACTCGTGCGTAATTAATTTCGGATCCATACATCAGCTAGAAAAGTTTTGTTATGTCGATCGTGCTATGAGCACTGTTTTTAAAGAACCAATCTGATTCGAATCATTTTCATTCAAATGAGTTCGGGACCACCGGTACACATTTATTTTCACACATTTGTATTACGTTCAGCATTTATGTCTGCAGAGTTGCGTAATTTGAATTTGCCGCTGAGACAATTGTTAAGATGGCGGCAGACAATTGATAGAGACTTTCTATTGTTAGACCAAATAAGTATTTTAACTGCTTGTTAAACTTTACAGAAACTCTACTTTCGTATTGTGCACTATTTAGACTTCATCAAGCAAACATTTGATTTGTTTCTAAGGAAAACACAGACAAACACGCGATACAAATCGCTATCATCAATGGCTGCGCTCGTTGCAGCGGAAAGAAATAATTAACACAGATAATGCTTACTGAGAGAGGAATTAGAGTTACAAATAATTAATCACTCATATTTATAATAATAATGACCTCTATTTTCAAGTAATAATTAATAAATAATTACCATTTCTTAATAGACCTCAGTTTGATATGCGTCTTGCGTGCTGAACCTAAAAAAGCCATCCAACAAAAGGTAAAAACAAAGGAAGACAAACGCAGATCATAAAAGCACTTTACAATTGTCATTGTCTTTGTATGATACATATCGATATGTCCAATTATATCATAGAATATTATATAAATAATTTATTCACTATAAGTTTTCATTGTTTTTTCATACGTCGAATACATAATGTTTATAACTGTTAGAGGCATAATTTCCTCTCGTCGCACTGTAGCCAAAAATTTATCTCGTGGATGTTACACAAGCACTCGCTTTTCACTGCATTGAGATCATTCTTGTAGTGAAGACAGCGGCCTTCAGTTTCTCTAAATAATTAATGAGTTGTAAACATATATGTATAGAAAATTATCATGAAGGTGTCAGTGTTTCTTATCTATAAGAACAGAAAACTCATCCAGATGTTGCTGTTTGGATGAACCTGTTCACAAGTGATAATCTCAGAAGGGTTTATCAGTTAATATATAATCAAATTTGGCAAGAGTTCACTGACTGCTGAAGCTGAATCAGCTTCGTGCTGATAGTTGTGCTAGCGTCGAAAGGGAGTTTGGATATCTACATCTACATACATACATACATCGCAAGCAACCGCACGGTGCGTGATAAAGTGTTGCTTGTACCACTACTAATCATATCCTTTGTTGTACCGCTTCCAAATACAGCGAAGGAAAAAGACTGTCTACGAGGCTCATTCTGAAAATAATGCCTCCTATTTTTTTATTCATGGAAATTACAGGAGGTACATACATCACAAGAGCACAGCAATATAGAGCAGTATTTTAGCTACAGAATGTCATTCTGCATAGTCACCACCATTCTTTACGCACTTTTGCCAACGGTGAACCAAAGCCTGCATGCCGCGCTTGTAAAAATCGGAACCAATTGAGGCCAACCACTTTCTTAAAGTTTTGACAACAGCATCCGAGTCTTGAAAATGTTCGCCACGTAGTCCATCTTTCAGAGGCCTAAAGAGATGGAAGTCCGAAGGCTCTAAATCGGGAGTGTACGGTGGATGTTGTAAGACAGTCCAGCCGAATTTTGCATTACGTTGCGTGGTCGCAAAACTGGTTTGGGACCTAGCGTTATCATGTTGCAGCTGGAAATTCGGTCTTTCAGCTTAGCGTCGTCTTGTAGAGTGCAGAATTGACAGTTTCTCCAGGCTCAAAAAATGGTCCAAATGGCTCTGAGCACTATGGGACTTAACTTCTGTGGTCATCAGTCCCCTAGAACTTAGAACTACTTAAACCTAACCAACCTTCACACACATCCATTCCCGAGGCAGGATTCGAACCTGCGACCGTAGCGGTCACGCGTTTCCTGACTGAAGCGCCTTTAACCGCACGGCTACACCGGCCGACTCTCCAGGCTCCAGGCCATCCAAAAGAACCTCACACTGGCTATCTCAGAAGACTGTGCACGTCACTTTGCCTGTAGTTGACTGTGTCTTGAATTCCTTGTTTGGCGGATAATCCGCATATCGCCATTCCATAGAGTTTCTTTTGGATTTTGGCTCGTAGTGCTGACCCTACGTCTTATCACCAATTACGATGCAATTCAGAAAATTGTCGCCTCCGGCTTCATATTGGTCCAGCAGTTCCCGATAAGTTT
This sequence comes from Schistocerca serialis cubense, assembly GCF_023864345.2. Taxonomy (NCBI): domain Eukaryota; kingdom Metazoa; phylum Arthropoda; class Insecta; order Orthoptera; family Acrididae; genus Schistocerca; species Schistocerca serialis. The sequence continues at coordinate 509,730,592 of NC_064645.1, forward strand.
CCAGTCGATGAGTTTTTTATTCTGCTGTAAGCATTCTCGGAACTCATCTTGCACAAACATTGCGATAACCAAGATGTTCCAACATTGTTTTCAGGGCATTACAGGCGACATTCAGCGTTGCACACAGTTCTCTGGTCGTTATCCGCCGATCAGCACCCATGAGCTGATCAAGACACACTTCATTGCGAGGGATGACAGCTGTGCTGGGTCGACCGGGCCGTGGCTGGTCGGGCACACCCTTTTCATCACTACGAAAATGCCGTAGCCATCGTCTCACATTTCTCACGTCTATTGTATCGTCTCCATATACCTTTAGCAAGCATCGATGGATTTCAATGGGCGCAGTTTCTTCAGCAGTGAGGAATTCAGTCACACATCGCTGTTTGATACTCGCGTCCATATCAAACGCCTCTGCTGGCGCCATCTACTGCAGAGCAATGGACCCACCTGCAAATGAAAGAGGGAGGTTCAAACATTAGCACTACACCAACTACATCTGGCGCAGACATCCAAAGTCACCACAAAAAATAGGAGGCATCACTTTGGGAACGATCCGTCGTAAATGCGTCCGTACGAGCCCTAATTTCTCTTAGATTTTTTTTTTTTTTTTTTTTTTTTTTTTTTTTTTTTTTTTTTTTTTTTTTTTTTTTGCTCTTACGGGAAACGTACGTTGGCGGCACTAGAGCTTTTTTGCTGTCAACTTGAAACGCAGTTTTTCTGAATTTTCGCAATACTCTTTCGCGAAGAGTGTGTCGTTTTCCCTCCAGGGATTACCATTTGAGTTTTAGAAGCGTCTCCGTAATACTCGCGTTTTGATCGAACCTACCGGTAGCAAATCTAGTAGCTCACCTCTCTCTTGCTTCGATGCCTTGCTTCAGTACGATTGATCACTACTCAAGAATAGGTCACACTAATGTTGTATACGCTGTCCCTCCCTTACATATCAACCACACTTTCACAAAATTCTCCCGGTGAACCGATGTCGAGCATTCGCCTTCCCTAGTACCGTCCTTACGTGCTCGCTCCATTTCATATCGCTTTTCAACGTTACGCCTAGATATTTAAAAGACGTGACTGCCTTAAGCAGCACACTGCTAACGCTGTATTCGAATATTATAGGATTATTTTTTGGTACTCATACTCATTGTTGTTGTGGTCTTCAGCCCAGAGACTGGTTTGATGGAGCTATCCATGCTACTCTATCCTGTGCAAGCTTCTTCATCTCCCAGTACTGCAACCTACATCCTTCTGAATCTGCTTAGTGTATTCATCTCTTGGTCTCCCTCTGCGATTTTTACCCTCCACGCTGCCCTCCAGTACTAAATTGGTGATCCCTTGATGCCTCAGAACATGTCCTACCAACCGATCCCTTCTAGTCAAGTTGTGCCACAAATTTCTCTTCTCTCCAATTCTATTGAATACCTCCTCGTTAGTTAGGTGATCTACCCATCTAATCTTCAGCATTCTTCTGTAGCACCACATTTCGAAAGCTTCTATTCTCTTCTTGTCCAAACTATTTGTCGTCCACGTTTCACTGCCATACATGGCTACACTGCATACAAATACTTTCATAAACGACTTCCGGACACTTAAATCTATACTCAATGTTAACAAATTTCTCTTCTTCAGAAACGCTTTCCTTGCCATTGCCAGTCTACATTTTATATCCTGTCTACTTCGACCACCTTCAGTTATTTTGCTCCCCATACAGCAAAACTCATTTAGTACTTTAAGCGTCTCATTTTCTAATCTAATTCCCGCAGCATCGCCCGATTTAATTCGACTACATTCCATTATCCTCGTTTTGCTTTTGTCGATGTTCATCTTATATCCTCATTTCAATACACTCTCCATTCCGTTCAACTGCTCTTCCAGGTCCTTTGCCGTCTCTGACAGAATTACAATGTCATTATCTTACATTTTTCTACATTCATAGCTAGCTGTAATTCACTAAACCAACTAGAGATTTTGTTTGCGTGATCTTTTATCTTCCTACAGTCACTCAACTTCGACACATTCCCGTACACTAGAGATTGCTGATCATCCTCTCCGTCACATCATTTAAGTGTACAGAGAATATCAGTGGTCTTGTCACACTTTGCCACTCCAATCGTGAGGATACCATTGTCTCTGGTGGTACTTGGCACAGTAAATTCTGCTGCTCTGCATGGAGGTTATGTGCGGTAAAATATACAGATAATTGCCGCCGAGGCCTCTCTTAAAACCTTGACGAGGATGTAAGAATTAAATTCCTTCTCCGGGCTAACTGTTGTCTCTAGTCATTACGTCTCCGTTACTAGCGCTGCGGGCTCTTCCGCGCCCAGTGTGAGCGGACGGTCAGCCGGTGGCCAGTGACCGAGGTTAGCTAATGACCACCCCCGGCAGCTGGTGAAATATTTGTCGGCGCAAGTGGAGCGGCACGCCGAGAGGGCGCAGCAAAAAATTTCCAGATTCGCGACGGGATGAGCCAAAAAGGAAGAACGCGGCCAACAGCCGCGGATGGCTCGCGAGCGGTATCCGATGGCGGGCGGTTGCCTCTGTCTGCTTGTGCGGCCGCGGGCGCTGGCTGCGGCAGCGTGCGAGTGGGCGGTAATGGCGGCCCGCAGCGCCAACACAGTGGGGCAATTAACGTGAGCTGGGTCTGCGTAACCCTGTAGCCAGGTCCTTGCAACGGGACGCCTAGCTTACATGGGGCAAGGGACCGGCCGACTGGCCCTCTTCGATTTTCTTCATTGGTCATTGCCCAGGTATCAATTGCCGGAAGCAGCACAACCAAGTCCTAAAAAGAATCATAAAATCGTCCGTCCGAAAGTCGTTGGTACCAAATTCTATTTTATTTACATTTAAATTCCATAATTAATAACAAACTGAAATATTAATTTACAAATAGTCAGTCCAGTTTTTTTAATAAAATATTGAAACGTCTCTGTGGAGTCGTTTCATAGACGCTCGTTTCACCGGATTCTGTGCATCCTATTCTGTCCACCGCCTGATTGCGGTTCAATTTATTAACTCTCCCAGAAAGACTGAGCAATCAAACTAAGGCTTATTAAATGATATTATGTTTGATTTTTTTGTGTTCCATAGGAAATCATGTCCTGTAGTTATTATGTCTTTCCCTTCACCCTACCCTGTGTGTGCGTATATGTGACTGAATGAGTGTTTTTTACGAGTGGTTTCGGGTTTCTTTTGTGGGGAAAAGTTGGTTGTCGTCTGCTAGGAGCAGGCGATGTTTGCTTCTCGTTTGGACGGTAGCACAGGATGACCAAATTAGGATCCCAGTACCTGGACAGGGAGGTTTACCCCTTTTACTCTGAGGCTGGTTTGTCTGTCAGGTTGGTGGCGGAAGCCTACCGCTCTGGTAGCTTCCGTTGCACCGGTAGTTAGGTGAAGCTCGGTGGAGGAAGGACACTGCAGTTAGCCGTTGGCGAGTACAGTTCGTAGCTCCTACAGAGGGTTTATGCTGAGAGGAAGTAGGTCGAATTAGAACTTCCCTATGTTAAATTCATGGCATATCTAAGTACTTCAGCTTAACTGAAGCGTGTATAGTTGTGCATTTTCGGAATGTGGCATAATTATTTTGTTAAAAATCGGCGATGATGGTGGTTTAAATTAATAGTGTGGAAGTTGCTTTGTTGCTTTCGGGCGGTCGGGGGTATGTAGGTGGAATGATTGAATTATTGTGTTCCACTTCCGTTTTATATGTTTTTCCTTTTTAATTGCGCGATTCTACAAATTTTTTGCGAATTATTTAGCTAAACTTTTTTTATTCAGGCACCGGTCATGTGTATTCATAGGATGTGCATCAAATTCAGTAATGAAATAAATGTGCTACGTAAAAGATAAACTCTGCGTCCTTTATCTTTCTCATTGATGCCAGTTTTCAAATTAATTTTCTGTTCCCTAATTTTTTATATACGACATACAACGCTATTCATCTTGTTAGTTTCTTTAAAAAAATTACATTCTTATAATTAAATTTTTACTTTAATTAAACTTTTAATTTCCAGTTCGTTCTTTTCTTAATTGCTAGGAAGGACTTGGGCTGGTGGTGACCATGTAATTTTTAAATTTGTAATTGTCCTTGTGAGGTGGCTTAACCAGAAATTGCGCACAAGGGTTATATCTCTATTATTCTTGGTATGTAATGTATGTCGAGCTTTGGCTAGGATCCGTTTGCAGTTCTACATACATACTTTACAATATCTTTCTATTGTTGTTGCATTAAAATAAATTAAAATTTGTTAGACATGCTGAATGCCTTATTACGTAATGAGAAAGTTACGGACATCAATAATACTGTTCAGTTTCTACAAATGAGAAACTATTTTGATAACTTTAAATACGAACATTTTTAGGTTAGGCTTTAACGTGACTGTTACTGACATTAAATGAAACAACAAGTTTACTGTTACCAGTCACCGGTGACTGGTAACAGTAAACTTGTTGTTTCATTTAATTTAACTATTTCTCTTATATAATAGAAGCCAGCCCTGTAACATAAATGTAATACGAGGGATGCCCAGTAAGTAATACAATACTTTTTTTTGTGTGAAACAGTTTGGTTTTATTCATGATTCCAATATATCATGTTGTTCCCCACTCTTTTGGCTACAAAATCCTGTTTTTGAACATAATCTCCTTTCAGTGCGACGGCCTGACGCCACATAATTGGCAGCGCCTCTATGCGCGCATAGTACCATTATACTCGTCGACGTCGAAGATACCCTGCTGCATGAATAGCCTCCCCAATCATCCCGATACCGCTTCCCGCGGAGTGCATCCTTCATTGGGCCAGAGAGTTGGAAGTCGGAAGGTACGAGATTCGAGCTGTAGGGTGGATCAAGAAGAATAGTCCAGTGAAGTTCCGTGAGCTCCACTCAGGCACGCAGACTTGTGTGACGCCTTGCGGTGTCATGGAGGAGGAGGAGGAGGTAGTTTGCGTTTTTGTGGCGACGAACACACTGAAATCGTTTCTTCAGTTTTCTTCAGGATTGATCGTTGCACCATGAGGAAACACATCAAACGGAATAACCCCTTCAGAGTGCAAGAACACCGTCGCTATGACTTTCCCGGCTTCCTCGGAGGAGAGGTAGTCTGGCGCCACCCCATGGATTGCCTTTTTGTCATCGGTGCCAAGTGATGAAGCCCTCTTTCGTCACCTGTGTCGATGTTGGACAAAAACTTGTCACCATTAACCTCGTAACGCGCAAGAGACTCCGCACAGACGGTCCTTCCTTTGTCGTCCGTTAGGTGGCGAGGAAAGCGACGGGCACACACCTTTGAGTACACCAACTGGTGGACGGTTGCGTCAATACTATCAACAGAGACGTCTAGTTGTGCAGCGAGAATGTCCGCACGTTCCAACATTTCAGATATCACAGCTGTGTGCGGCCGGCCGCTATGCGGGAGATCGGACACGTTTGCGCGACCTTGTTGCGAGAATGGCAGACGTCTCGCACAGTGATTCAACCCGCTTTTGTTCACTGCCAGGTCTCAGTAGAGGGTAAGTGCCTATGATTATCTGCTGGGAACGCGCCTCCATTACAAACGCCATTTTGAAGACTACGTATAGCGCCGCCACTTATCGGAATTTCATGAAACTATAGGGGCTGAAGCGGGAATAATCCACGATGTCCCACAATGAATTTCGCATTTTTTCAACCGAAACTGGTCGAGAAAAAAGAATGTGTTGCATTACTTATTGAACGCTCCTCGTATATTTTCTTATTCCGTTTGTAAATGATGACTTTCACTTTTTATGCCCTTTAGTCTTTTCTAAAATTACAAAAATAACTTAGAAAAATTAAGGTTTTTCCAAATGTGAATACATGTTCCAAGGCATAATATGGTTATGTACCTAGGAACAAATATTTTGTTGAAAATAAGAGCGTTGCTGTATTGTCAGTGCTGTATTTAATCGTCTGTCTCCTGCATTGTTACTCCACTAAACACCAAGTACTATAAATACCAGCTACACGTTAAAAACGTCTTGAAATAAAAGCTATCTTACACTAACACAAATTTCAATGTGCAAGACAGATAAAATTGTGAAGATAATAAACTCAGTTCATTTGAAAGCATCACATGTTCCATGGCAAAAGACCTCCTCCTGTATCAGGGTACAAGATGGTGATTCCCCTGCAGTTATTTATATCTATTGTGTGTCCCCTCATTTCTAGCGGGCGAATTAACGTATTTTTCCAATATTCTGGGCTTTGTTCTGTTTGACAAATAACCTGCGTGATTTTTTTATTTCTTTTGTGGTGTTTGAGCCTGATGATTGAAAAATTTCTGCTGTAATGCTATCTTCCCCTGACGCATTATTATTTTTGAGATTTTTGGTTTGTCTAGCAATTTCGTTTTCATCTAGCGGTAATGAATTTCGGTTAGTGTCCTCAGGTCTTTGTAGTGGGAATCTTTGTGTCGGTCCTGGACAGTTAAATATCTGGCAAGTTTCTTTGATTGTTTAGAGCCAACTGCCCACTTTCTTTCTTGAAGCAGAGGCTTATTCGTTGTTCTGCTTACTTAGTTGTTTTCATTCTTCTTTCTCATACTGCTACGCTTCTAATGCGTTCCAATGCTGTGAGTATTAGTTTATCAACATAAATTTTGATGAGCGATGGTGACAAAGAGCACTTTTATCTAACACGTCTTCCAATATGTGTCTCATCTGTTTCATAATCTCAGTTTCTTACTATCACTTCCTGTCTGTGTGAATTCTACGTTCATCTACCTTCACAGTGTTTTAAAGAAAACAAGGGTCGAGCATTTTGAATGGTGGTGGTACTCAACGAAGCAAGAAAAGCGAGCCCAGTGAACACGGGCCCGCAACACATACTTCCTTAACTATTAACACTTGTTCACAGAACGGACTGAAAGACGTATCGTTGCATTAAGCCTCGGTTAACAGAATCAATAGAACGTACTGATGACACAGTGTATCACAGTACCCGAGGTACACGTCCGAGCACTGGGTGGTCTGCAGTCAGGCGCGTGATTTGAATTGTCTTGTACTGTGACCTCTGAATACTTCCTTTCTGTGCTGTGAAGGATAAGGACTCCAAATAGTGCAGAAATAGTCTGTAATACTGGTACAGCCACATCTTGATGTGAGAATTCTGTTACAGATGCAAAAAGACCTTCCCAGAACCGTTACAGCAAGTCTTAAACCTTCCATCCGCCTTCCCTACGAAAAAATTTACGTAGTCGTCCTGCTCCTTAGTATGTCGCATTGCTTCTTGGTATGTTACGTGCTGCGAACCTTCACAACTTATTTTGTAGTCGAAAGCAACAAGGTTATAAAATTTCTTGGGAAAACATTTCAGTTAGCACGCTGGTGTTAATGGTGTTATTTTTATACAGATGAAACATAACGTTGGTTCGCTCCGCGGTTTCGAGCAAATGGTAAATTCTCACTAAATGTTGAATATAATCTGTAACGTATTTACCGATGGAATTATGGAATTTCTCTTAGTAAAGAACGGTACAGCGTGTATGTACCGTAATTCAGTTCGTGAGTTTGGAAACCATTTGCAGCATAGTTTACAAGTCAAAGGCGCTGATGATTGCGTGAGTGGGTATAAACAGTCTTGGTCTAACAAGCAGAAAATTGAGTCACGCGCGACTGATTTAAAAATAATGTGAAACCTTGAGCTGATTCGTTGGAGTGGTTTAGCTACCAGAAAAAGTCTTGATGTTTTGTAAAAGTATGTACCTTGCCTTAGCAACAGCTCCATAAGATTTCTGTTTTATTTCGTTTTAGTGTTATTTATGTGCACAAACTACCATACATAATAAAAAAATGGCTCTGAGCACTATGGGACTTAACTGCTCAGGTCATCAGTCCCCCAGAACTTAGAACTACTTAAACCTAACTAACCTAAGGACATCACACACATCCATGCCCGAGGCAGGATTCGAACCTGCGACCGTAGCGGTCACGCGGCTCCAGACTGTAGCGCCTAGAATCGCTCGGCCACTCCGCCCGACCATACATAATGCATCATGACAGCAACATTCACAAAAATTTTCTGGTTTCAGATCGATGATACACAGAGTGGTCTAATTACAGTTATCTTAAGCTTACTGAGAAAAAGAAATAAACATTTTAAACAAACTGGCGCAATCAAAAAGGCAAACTTCACACAAAATAGATTCCCTCTATCAAAAAGTTGTAAAAAGATAATGATACATTGCTTATAGTTTCACACATCTCTGACAGGAATAGGAGGACATACTACACCTTGGAAATTACTGGCAACATATTACACAAAATAGCTAACCTTTTCCAACTGTTCAATATAAACATAAGTTTTTTACAATAATAAACTGTCATTCCAGTTACAAGTAGACCACACAACATGGCCAAACTAATACACTATTGAACTATAGATTATCCAGAAATTCTCAGACATCATGACGGGGCTACATTAAAAAGAGACAGTGAATACACTGGTGTCCTCAATAATTTAAGAAACTTTGGTTTGTAGAATCCACCCATCGTAGTCTCCTATTTCATGTTGTCATCTTCCGTTGCTTTTAAATTCAACGTGTCACTATTTTTTTTAAATTTATCATATAAGAGGCCTTCATAATTTCGTGATAAAGTCCATACAGCATGGTGAAGTTTCACCATGGACTAACGGCACAGCAGATTTCTGCGAAATGTTGGTATTTTGTAGCGCTGTAGTTTTTTTCCACTATCGATCATATTGTATAACTTTTGCTCTCTCAGCTGTGATATGTCGATTTACCTGGCTTGGAAATTAGACATCACATTCAGGAGGAGCGGGTTTCTCAATTCGTCCGAACTTTCTGATTCAGATACTCGGCAGTCCTAAAGCAATTACAATCAAGGGTTGTGGTCCGTCTCTAATTATCTAACATCCACGTGACCCGTCCTCTTTCGGATTCACCTGTATCACCTTGGATCTGAAAGTCAATGGATTGTACCTTCGTCTAATTAAGGATGTTTCTACCAATTAAGGGTAGGCATACAGTTGATCTTTGTCGCTAAAAAGATTACGTGTATATGCGGTTAATTGAAAATTCTATTTACTGCCGATTGTAGTCAAATCCGTCGGATGTTATATGCCTCTGTTCTAGGGGAAATGGGGGTGGTACGTGCATCTGCGGATGTTTTGTAGGTCGCTAACGAACTTGTTAAATTATGACGAAAGCGCTTAAACGAAAACGATGATCGACTGACGTCCGGTTGTCGAATTCAGACGAGGTTCTTACGGCGGCCTTTCGCAGAGGCACTGGAGCCACCGAATGTTTTTGTCTAAAACCGCAGAGCAATTACCGTCGAATTTTCGGAATCTCCCATTCCACTCTTTTCGGCGCTGTTGGCTCGTCTTATTGCTGTTCTTCGAGACCTCAGCTTATTTACTCAAGTGATGCGTGGTGTTTGGACTACACCTCATGGATTCGTGATCTGCCAGTTAAGACTGTTTACAAGAACTTCGACGGCCGGTGTGGCCGAGCGGTTCTAGGCGCTTCCGTCCGGAACCGCGCGACTGCTACGGTCGCAGGTTCGAACTATGCCTCGGGCATGGACACGTGTGATGTCCTTAGGTTAGTTAAGTTTAAATAGTTCTAAGTTCTAGGGGACTGATGACCTCAGATGTTAAGTCCCATAGTGCTCAGAGCCATTTTTGCAAGAACTTCTCTGGTTAATTTGTCAGCCAGTGTTCAAATTTCCAAACCATCTTGACGTTCGCTTCGTATGTAGCAAACCGCGCGCACGTTTGTGTGTGTGTTTGGTCACCAGATCAGCGATTAGGACAGGGACAGATAACTTTAAAGAAGTGCGTCTGATTAACAAGCAGTGGCAATGTAGAAGAATGTATACGAAGAGGTATGTAAAGGTTCATCGATTTTGCTGCTAGTTGCCATAAAGTAGCAGTCGATAATCCTGATATAGTTCTTAAACCTTGGAGATTCGACTGTATTTGGGTTGCCGGTGTGTACTTTATTTGGCCGCTGCATTCAAAAACCCGTAGCTGCATGTAAGTGTATAAAAACAGCTCATGTTGAACGTGGTTAACGAATCCCCCCCCCCCCTCTCTCTCTCTCTCTCTCTCTCTCTCTCTCTCTCTCTCTCTCTCTCTCTCTAGTTTAGTTTAGCTGTGTCATGTTCCGTAGATCATTTTCACGATTATTTTATCGATATGAAGTGGAACAAGTCACATTTCAAGATATATACACACATGAATAGTTCTAATAATAATGTTACTGAAATTTTTAGTTCTACTCATGCAACTACATTTAGAGCACAGTGGTTTTTTTTTAAGGTAATGTTTTCCTTTAGTGTTGTACTTATGAACATCATTGTTGTTCGCGAATTGAGATGGTCTATTTATAACGAATTTCATTAGCGAATGTATATACTCTGACAGTGCAGTTAAAATACCTAACTCCTTGAATAGGTGCCTACATGACGTCCTTGGGTGAACACCACTAAGTATTCCCACTGCTCTCTTTTGTGTAATCAATACTTTATGTCTAAGTGGTGAGTCAGTTACAGGTCGCTGATATAAGATAACAATGAAATATAAAAAATAAAAAACTATTATCACTTGTTGCAGCACAATGCAATTAACTCAAAGCGCCAGTGTAACTAGTCGACACTTACGTCAAGCAGGAAGAAGTAAAATTGCTAATTTAGGAAGAGCAGTCATTGTATCCACGTTGTTGCCAATTGTTTATCACCTTAGAAATCATATCGCAACAACGAAGTAAAATTCCTCCAATGAAGTGTAAAAGTAAGTCAGGCCACTCACGGTACTTTCACAGTAAAGAATAAAATGCATGTGGCGTATTTACTCTTATTATTTGTATTTACTCTTACTATTCGCTGCACAGAAGACATAGTACGAAGTTGTGTCTTAAAATAACATTATTACAACTACAACAGGCAACGTCTATCTTCCATTAGTGTGCTCGACTAGTGTACACATCGTGAAATTGTGTCTGTTGGTAGCAAATTGCTATGAGGGAGTACGAGGACAACTTAGGTGCGTGGACCGTAATGATTCCACGGGACTTGTGTGTTCGGGCAGACGTTCTGTTATTCGACCAGTGAACGCAGTCATTAGAATTCACTGTGTGGCCCCGGCGTGTAGGACAGAATTACCAATCAGAGTCGATTGTAGTTTGTGCCTACAACCAAAATGTCCTCAGTGGCGTAATCGCTAGTCAGTCTTAGATTCACTGTACCACATTTGCCTATGGTTTACCAGTTTTATCACCTATATTTAAGATTGTATCATTTATTTCTTTTGTACTAAATCGAATAAGCAAAAGAAACACTACCAAAGTTGCGTAAAGAGACTTGAATATGTGTCTTCCTGTATTTCGCGATTTGCTTCTTATTGTGAAATCATCGTTGGTGTCCTGACGTCCTTTCGCAGTTACCTGTAGGAATCTCGTAGAACTGCTACAAAATATTTATCAATACTACAAATCCTGGATATAATAACTGCTTTTACTCATTATTTATTTGTTCCCGTTTGGCAAAGTTTTGCCTGGTTGTAGTGAAACCATTGAACATTATGGACTGTACCATTGAAGGTGATACTTTCTTCGGTCATGTCAATACTGTAGTATATATAGCGCAGTTCAGTTTTTTAACTGTTTTCAGGAAGGGTGATCACCCTTACATTTTGGCTGTTGAAGCAGTATATGATGTATTGAACGTAATGTTCCATTATCTAGAATTCTGAATTCTCCTGTGATACCCTTCTTGTGAGGGTAATTGTTAACAACATTTTTGTATACAAAATTAATTATCATCATTCTGTGTTAAAAAAGGAACAAATTTCCAAATTTCAGAGAACGACCGAAACAATTTTGCAATTAATCTTCCAGTATCTACATATTCTTTATACTCCGCAAGCCATTTAACGCTGTGTGTGCTCCAGAACATTGTTTGCAGTACTGTCAGTTCCCTTCTTTCCCGTTTCAGGCACGATGGTGACCGGGAAGAACGATCGTTGATAGCCATCCGTGCTTGCTCCAGTATATAATTTTACCTACCTGGCCTTTCTGCATGATGTACAATATGCGGACACCTAATTAGTAAACATTAATGTGATACGCGACCACCCTCACCTTTAAGACGGCTTGAATTGTGCCAGAGATAATTTCAATGAGATGTCTGCATGTTTGTGGAAGGATGGCGCCCATTCTTCTTCAAGCAGCGAAACCAGAGAAGGTAGTGACGTTGGGCGCTGCGGTCTGGAGCGAAGACGACGTCCTAATGCATCCGAAAAGTGTTCAGTTTGATTCATGCCGGGACTTCGTGGAGGCCAATACATTTCAGAATGTTGCCATCCACAAACCCTGTCTTCACAGTCGGTGCTTTTTGAGATGGTGCATTGTGGTGCTGGTAAAATGTAGTCATATCGTTCTGTAGTTTTCGTTTTCTTTATGCGCAGTAAGGCAACCATACCACCACCACGAGAAACATTCCTGTACCGTAATACTGTCGCCTCTGTAAGCGACTGTGGTACTACGCATGTTGACAGATAAGGTTCTACAAGCATTCGCCAAACGCAACCTCTTCCACCGGATTGTCACAGTGTATAGTGTGATCCATCACTGCAAATCACTCGTTTCTGGTCATCTACTGTCCAATGGCTTCTCTGAGGCACCTGGCCACGGTTCGCGCGACTCCTCCCGTCGGAGGTTCGAGTCCCCCCATGGGCATGGTTGTGTGTGTTGCCCTTAGCGTAATTAGTTTCAGTTAGAGTAAGTAGTGTGTAAGTCTAGGAACCGATGACCTCAGCAGCTTGGTCCCATAGAACTTAGCACAAATTTCCAATTTTTTCCAATGGCTTCGCTCGTTACACCACATCAAGCGTTGCTTCGCCCTGACTTAAGAAACTTGCGGATTATGAGCAGCTGCTCGACCATTGTGCCCCATTATCTTTAACTCTGTACGCATAGTCAGTGTATTTGCTGGACTACAGGTACAACTTCGGAACCCACGAATGATGCCTTCCAATGATTTCATGCAGCCACCCTCCATAATGGTCGTCGGTTCATGTATGTGGACACATTGAGGTCTACCTGGTCTTGATTTGTCTGTGATTGTTCCTTCAAGTTTCCATTTCACAGTCACATAACCAACAGTCGACCTGAGCTGCTTTAGAAGGGTTGAAATATCATTGATGGATTTCCTACTCATGTAATATCCATTAAATTGCCAACTTTCAAAGTCACTGAGCCCTCCTCACCGATCCACTGTGCTCTTAGTGCTTCTTCACTGACAGCACAATACTCGTCGCCTCCTTTTGTAGTGGCAGGTACACCTTTCGTGACATCTAGTGGTAAATTCGGCATTTCATAGTGTTCTCGGATACTTTTGATCAGATACTGTACGCAGGAGGAAACATGACACTGATTGAATCTTCTAGGAAAACGCGCTCAAGACGTTTCAACAGTAAATCAGCTCATGTAACATACAGGGACTGTTCGGAAAGTAAGTTCTGATCGATTGCAAAATTGAAACTACTGTGAAAATCCGATGAAGCTTTGCATAGATGTGTTGGGCAGTGTCTCTAGTATGCCTGTAATCTCGTCACATCGCCCTTTCCAGCTCTGAGTGCATAGTGAGCTCTTAAAGATGCCAAGGAAACAGCGTCTCTCATCTGGTGCGAGATTTCGCCTGATGTTATGCAGACCACATAACACAACTGTCATGCGGTTCTTTCTACTTGACAATTCTCGGCTGCGCTCTACGGGGCAGTGAAGATGCTCCTACAGCATTTTCGATGGGAAGTGTTTGATCACCCACAATACGGCCGATAACTGGCTGCCCTAGAGTTCCATGTCTGCTCACATGAATCGCTGGCTTTGAAGACAACATTTTGGCACGGTCAACGAGCTGTAGACGAGCGTAGAGTGTTGGCGGAAAGCACAGACGGCTGCCTTCTATAACGACAGTATTGGAAACTTGGCACAACGGTACGACAAATGTCTAAGTGGGAGCGGCGACTATGTAGAGAAGAGCTGGAAAGTGTAGCTAACTGTTGCAAATAAAACATTTCTGATTTTCGCAGTGGTTTCCATTTCGCGACCGATCGGAACTTACTTTCCGAATAACCCCCGTGCGCCACAAGAGTTGGACGAGCCTGGCCGTGTCGCTTTCGCACTTACTAAACGAGCCTGTGACGAAACGCGCTACTCCTCCTTGGATCTTCTCATTGCTTTAGAGTTTAGAGGATCGTAAAGCAGCTAGTCATCGATGAAATAATGAAAAACAACAGAAAATGTCGTGCCAGTCTTCATCCTGGCAGAGCCTGCTGTCGCACAGCGTGAGGAACAAGTAATCAACCAGAATGAAAGAAGCTCGTATCATAGCACAAAAAAGGCAAATTTGCCCTGGGCAGAGTTATGGATCTAAAAGAAAGGAACTAGCTTTTCAACTTATCTGTCAGCTTCAAAGACGTTTAAATCAAAACATCTTGACATATTCGCGCCTTTTTACATGTTAATATTAGTACCTAAGTTATGTAATATAATGCATCATGTCAACTAAAGTAACGTGATACATGATGTCATCGCCCGCAGGAAATAAATCCACCCCCAGAAATTTTATCCCCCCCAGAAAGACTTCCGTAGTTACTAAATGTATGCTCTTCAGCATTATGATATTATACATTGTTTACTATGGCTGGCGAAACTTCTGGATTTTTGGCAGAGGATTAGCGACTTTAGCCTATAAATTGCAAGATGCTGGTGTGCCCCTACGTTGCAGCTTAGAGAGCTCACTGCAGTGAGAAAGTAGGGTTAACTCGTAAAAAAACTCGAATACGTCGGAATGCTTTGATTTAAATGTCTTTGAAGCAACCAGTGATTCGAAAAGCTAATTACCTTCTTTTGCATGACTGACTCTGTTCAGGAAAGATTTCGCTTTTTTGTGCTATGATAGGAGCATTTTTCATTCTGTTTCCCAACTTCTAATCTATCATAATTTTCACATTATAGAGTCATGCCTTGCTAACCGATCTAGATGTCTGTTGACTCGGGCGACGACTGATCCGGTATAGGTTTTTTTTTATTTTCTTTCGAACCATGTTGCGTACATCGTGACAGCGGATAGAACTTTCACAAAACAACCGGACGACTGTTGATTACAGTATTTGTCTACCTTCTATTACAACTTGAACCGATTCGCGCAGGTTCGAAACATGTAAATGGCGCACGTAAAAAAAACGTGTTTTTTGAACGTAAAATCCGACTGAAGCTATAGTTTTGAAAGCAAGTTTTCAATTTTATCGCAAGAATGCATTTTTTGTTTATTTTATTTACTTTCGAAGGTTTCCGGTATTAAATTCACATAAGAATGAATTTTACGTGCTACATTCGACTCGACTTTAAACCATCGTAACCCGACAACTGATGGACATTATTGGATAAAAAAAAGTGTAATTTTGAGTTTATCCATTTATCTGCCTTCGTGCAAAGTTGTAACAGATTCGTAGAAGTTTAAAGCATAGAAGTGGTACCCTTCAGAAACCCCACAGAAAAAAATGTTTTTTGCATGTTTTTGCACGTAAAATCTGAATGGTGCACCTACAAATGGTGTTATCAGCTGAGCATTAATTTAAGCCCAATTAACATTTTTTGCAAATGGAATTAATCGATCCGCAGAATTGGCCTACGGTTCGATGTTCAAACCTTGCTTAACTCACTGTAACACAGGTACAGTAAGACAAAGTTCGAATGGCTATACAAATGGCTGCTGGTCCGTGCTAAACCAAATCCTTAGTACCCCATATTCCTAGCTCGAATAGGAGCCGAGCAACAAGACGGCCCTCCCCCCCCCCCCCCCCCCTCCACAATCACCCCAATCCCCCACCCCCCACAACAGCGAATCTGCGCTCGTCGTTCTTAGACATATCTGTCACAGCGTTGATAGACAAAAAACCTTCATTTAATAACTAAATGCCTACGGTCACGTGATTTGTCGCCTAACTTTCCCCACTTTTCTTTTCCAACGTGACAAAAAAATGCGTGTGCAGTAATTTTTCATCGTGTCAAGAAGCTGTTCTCTCCTGCGAAAACCTGTTTATGAGCCGCCGACATAAGAATGGAGCTTTTATTTCGAAAATTGATTCGAACGCATGCAAAGTAAAACGATTTATACCAAATACTAGTTTTGTTTAATTGTTTTTGTAAAAACATAAAAAGCAGCAGTGTATTCGCGAGTGGGGAGTTAGGTGGAAGTACAAGTGGAGGCAGGTTGCTTAGTGCTGTTTAGCCGCTAGCCATACGTGGAAAAGAGATACAGGCGATAAGGCGGGGCAGTGCGTTGTTCTCGCAGGAGCACCGTACGGCGGGGGCGGCGGCTGGGCTGTGCGCGCATTGTGCTCTTGAGAGCCGGCGCGCTCCCACGGCGTACACTGTAGTGCAGCCTCTACTGTATACTGTATGCTGGGAACGTGGCTAGGCTGCTGTCTGCACTCGATTATTTGGCGCTGCCGCGGAAGCTCGGCGCGGGAACGTCAGTGTCCAGGGCGCCGTGTGCGGTGTTCGGGAGCACGCCGGTTCAAAACCCCGCCCCGTCTTAGTTTTCCTTAAACCTCCAGTTGTGAATGCTGGGTCGGTTCCTCTCAAAGCGCCGGCCGAGTTCTTTTCCCATTCCGAGCTCCGGCAATGTCTCTAAGGACGACGTCGACGGGACGCTAAACCCTAAGCTTCTTTCCTTCCTTGCGTCTGGGACGCAACATCTCGAGGGAGATGAGAGTGCACTTCTCAGACGCTTATCGGGTCCGGGACATCTAGAGGCAGATCCAAATAGCTTCCAACCACTAGAGTAAAGCAGGGATACATGAACATGACTTTTTCAAAAGCCAATATAAATAACTAATACACGAAAACACTGGAAAATTTAAAGATATTGCTTTATATATTCATAAAAAAACAAAATAAAACTACATTTAGAAAGTTAGAACAATATACCTTATTGCATTGTCTACGTTGTTAAGAAGAAAGTGCGAAAGAACATCGCATAGTGCTTCTTAACACTATGCCGTCCCGCGACACCACTATTGCGGACACACAACACAGTGATTCCAATACAACATTAATTTATTTCTCTCCAAGGAACGTACATCATGGAATATAAAACATTAATTCAAGGATAATCAATATTTCCGGAGTGTCTATAATTACAAATATCAACCCGCAACACCCTCCCCACCCCGTTCAACTTGTAGAGGAATGACCAGTTGAAAGGGACGTGAGATTATGGATCCTTCTGAAGTTCGTAAGGTTACAGTTCGTATTTTTCCATCTCTTCCTTCTTGAAGATCTTCTATCCGCGCCTTCCTCCACATGTGTCGTGGACGAACATCCTCTTGTAGAAGAACGACATCACCCAGCTGGAGTCTTCCTGAACCTGGCCTTGGTTGATGAGTTTCATGGCAGTTTTTGAGCAGGATCAGATATTCTTTCTTCCACCATCTTCTGCAGCCGTTGAAATTTCTTGGGCAAGTCCTTTCTAACTGGTGATTCTGGACCAGTAGGTAGTGTTGTGATTCGATCACCTACAAGGAAATGTGCGGGCGTCAGTGGCTCAGATTCCTCTCCCCCTTGCGTAATTCGTCTAGAGTTTAGTGCTGCTTCTGTGCTGACCAGGATTGTGTTGAGACCTTCTTCGTCCAACTGCGACTGTCCTAAAACTTTTCTCAGGCAGCGTTTGACAGATCCCACCATCCGTTCCAGGATCCTCCCCACCAAAGCGCTATGGGGCGATGAATTTCCAAGTGATGGCTTGCTGGGCGCGGTATTTGTGCGTCTTGCTTGCCATGAGAGCCTGCCAGAGCTCCTTCAGCTCTAAGTGCGTGGCATGGAAGGTAGTAGCACTATCAGTGTAAATTGTGCTGGGCACTCCTCGTCTTCCGATAAACCTTTGTAGGGCTTGAAGAAATCTGTCAGATGACATATCTGAGCATAGTTCCAGGTGTATGGCTCGTGTTGTTGCGCATGTGAATAGGGCAATATACGCTTTCTTCGTAATATGTCATTGTCTGACATATAATGGGCCAGCAAAGTCAGTACCTGTTACTGTAAATGGTTTCAGTGGTGAGACTCGTTCAGCTGGTAATGGAGCCTCAGTTTGTTGAACAACGTGAGCTTTCACCATCTTACAAGGTAGGCAACGGTGTAGAACATATTTAATTGCCTGTCGAGCTCTAAGGATCCAGAATTCTGTTCTCAGTTCAGATAACACTGTGTTTACTCCAAGGTGATGCAAACGAATGTGGTGTCGTGCGCGGAATAGCGGTCAACGGCCGGCAATACCACAGTGGTGTCGTGTGCATAGTATCGCTCAGTGGCCGGCGACACCAGAGTCGTGTCGTGAGCATAGTATCCCACAGTGGCCGGCGACAGCACGTTAGTATGTTTTGCATTCTGTTGGTGTTTTGTTTACGTAACAATAAGCTACATGCTGCCTGAGAAAAGTTTTAGGACAGTCACAGTTGGACGAAGAAGGTCTCAACACAATCCTGGTCAGCATAGAAGCAGCACTAAACTCTAGACCAATTACTCAACAAGTGTTTTGCCTTTATAAATACTTGTGCCCTTTCATGAAGGCGGACGAAACAGACAATAGGATCATTTACGATGAATGCGCGGACGTCTTGTCTGACGTTCCGGACGACTTGGCCGATTGGGAAGAAGACACTGGATATCAAAAAAATGAAAGTGAAGCAGAATTGTAGGAAGACAGTGAAATACGTCCAAGAAGAATTCGGCGAACGCTACGGTTGCCAGCTGATTCGGATGAATCGGACGAAGAAGGCAGTTCACAGTGCTCAGACTTTGATTTACCGAGGACCATTAACAAATTTGAAGGATCCTCGGGTCCAAACATATTTCCCAAAGGTACACAGAGCGTGGAGGATATTGTACAATTATATATTGGGAGCGATCAATTTGAATATATGAGCAACGAAACCAACAAGTACTACAGTCAAAATTGCAATAGAAGAAAACTGGATTTTTAAAAAAAATGCCAAATTTGTTGACGTTACGGGCCCCGAACTTAGAAAATGGTTTGGGCTTGCTATCCTTACGGGAATTGTAAAAAAAAAAAAAAAAAAAAACAAGAATCGATGATTATTTGTCAAAGAATACGTTAATAGACACACCGATATTTCGCAAAACGATATCCCGCAACCGATTCAGACAAATATTATCATTTGTACATTTTTCCGACAGCAACAATAAACCGGATATTGCCGACCGGCTTGTCAAAGTGCAATTCGTAACTGATTATTTTTCCAAAAAGTTTAAAGAAACGTTTAATGTAAGTCAAAACATCTCAATTGAAGAAAGAATGATTCCGTGGCGTGGACGGTTAAATTTTAAAGTTTACAATCCGTTGAAAATTACGAAATACGGCATACTCATTCGGATGCTGTGTGATTCGAGTGCGGGATACATTTCGTCATTCAAGATACATTCCGACGCTAGACAGCCTTTAGCAAAAACAGTGTTGGAACTATTGACACCTTCATGGAAAGTGGCATCATCTCTGCATGGATAATTGCTATAACAGTGTAGAACTTGCAGAGAAGTTACTCGAAAAGAAAATTCGAGTTTGTGGGACGATACGGCAAAATAGAGGATTTCCGGAAAATGAAAGCGCGCAAAAGTCAATGTGTTTGAAGAATGAGATTTTCACTCTGCAGCGGAGTGTGCGCTGATATGAAACTTCCTGGCAGATTGAAACTGTGTGCCGGACCGAGACTCGAACTCGGGACCTTTGCCTTTCGCGGGAAAGTTGTCTACTGGCGGAATTGAAGCTGTGAGGACGGGTCGTGAGTCGTGCTTGGGTAGCTCAGTTGGTAGAGCACTTGCCCGCGAAAGGCCAAGGTCCCGAGTTCGAGTCTCGGTCCGTCACAGTTTTAATCTGCCAGGAAGTTTCAATGTGTTTGAAGCTTGTCATCAACGGAAAGGTGACAAGCGGCCGGCCACAAGAGAAGTAATCCGACTTAGCGCTGGCGACGCCAAGCGAATAAATTTGTACGAGACGTGCGGATGGCAAAGTGTTAACAACATAGGCACTGCAATATGGTATTTATCCACCGACAACAGGCAGCGACTTTCAATTGAAGATGTCTCCTCTGTACGGGAAGTGCATAATGCGAGTACGAGTACAGGTTGTGGCACAGGAACGGCGACATATGGAAGTTAGAAACCGGCCGTGAGTCGTGTACGGATAGCCAAACGGTTAAGGCGACCACTCGCGTAAAGGGGGAACTCCGGGTGGCTTGGCTGTCTTGCCACGCCACTACACACTTATTTGCTGCATAGTTTAATTCTTAATTTCTTTGCGTGTTTTTGGGTACTTGCATTGTTTAATTCATAAATTTCGGGTGTATTATAGTATTTGAGAGTTGTAGCATCGCGCTTTAGTGTTTACATCGTAGATTCTTACTTAAATTTCGTGTGAGTTTCGTATAGGAGGTGTAATTTCGAGTTTTAGTTACTGTAATCGTAAATTGAGGCAGATTGTAGCGCAGTCGTTAGGCATTTGTACAGGTTAGTTAATACATTCTTTGCGTGTTTCCCTTGCGTTATCTAGTCACGGACTCGTGTTTCAGTAACCGTTGTTCAACATCGATTAGGATGGACAGGGACTGTGATTGCTGTGGTCGGATGAGGGCTCAGTTGGCATCCCTTCGCTCACAGCTGCAAGCGGCGCTGACTTCGGTCGCGCAGCTTGAGGCTGTTGCCAATGGGCACCACTGTGGGGAGCCGGACTTGGGTATCACGGGAATCTCAACCTCGTCCCGTCTGTCCCCAGATCGGTCTGCCGCTGTGGTTGCCCCGGTTGCTGCCCGCAGTGGGGCTGAGCCCTCGCCTGTGGTTGATTGGGAGGTCGCTCCAAGGCGTGGCAGGCAGCGAAAGACGTCCTCGGAGGCTGATCAGAAAGCCTCCCCGGTGCATCTGACAAACAGGTTTCAGGCACTGTCTCTGGCTGAGCCAGATGCAGCTGCCTGCCCTGTTTCAGAGGATGATTGTCAGCCTTCAAGGTCCGGGCAATCACAGAGGGTGGGCTTATTGGTAGTTGGGAGCTCCAATGTTAGGCGCGATATGGGGCCCCTTAGGGATATGGCGGCTAAGGAGGGGAAGAAATCCAGTGTGCACTCCGTGTGCATTCCGGGTGGAGTCATTCCTGATGTGGAAAGGGTCCTTCCGGATGCCATGAAGAGCACAGGGTGCAGCCAGCTACAGGTGGTGGCACATGTCGACACTAATGACGTGTGTCGCTTTGAGGAAATTCTCTCTGGATTCCAGCGGCTATCTGATTTGGTGAAGGCTGCCGGTCTTGCTTACGAGATGAAGGCAGAGCTCACCATCTGCAGCATCGTTGACAGAACCGGCTGCGGACCTTTGGTGCAGAGCCGGGTGGAGGGTCTGAATCAGAGGCTCAGACGGTTTTGCGACCGTGTTGGCTGCAGATTCCTTGACTTGCGCCATAGGGTGGTGGGATTTCGGGTTCCGCTGAATAGGTCAGGAGTTCACTACACTCAGCTGGCGGCTACACGGGTAGCGGAGGCTGTGTGGCGTGGACTGGGCGTTTTTTTTAGGTTAGAAGGTCTCGGGAAAGTACGGGGTGGGCTGCAATCTCAAAGGGTGCATGGCAAATACAGGACGTGGTTGGATCAAGGAACAGTCGGAATTGTAATTGTAAAATGTAGTAGTTGTGCTGGGAAAGTCCCTGAGCTTCAAGCGCTAATAGAAAGCACAGAAGCTGAAATCGTTATAGGTACAGCCTGAAATAAGTTCTGCAGAAATTTTTACGAAGTCTCAGACGGTGTTCAGGAAAGATAGATTAGGCAGAATTGGTGGTGGAGTGTTTGTGTCTGTCAGTAGTGGTTTATCTTCTAGTGAATTCGAAGTAGATACTCCGTGCGAATTGGTATGGGTGGAGGTTATACTTAACAGCCGAACTAAGTTAATAATTGGCTCCTTCTACCGACCCCCAGACTCCGATGATATAGTTGCTGAACAGTTCAGAGAAAATTTGAGTCTCGTAACAAATAAATACCCCACTCATACGGTTATAGTTGGTGGGGACTTCAACCTTGCCTCGATATGTTGGCAAAAATACTTGTTCAAAACCGGTGGTAGGCAGAAAACATCTTCCGAGATTGTCCTAAATGCTTTCTCGGAAAATTATTTCGAGCAGTTAGTCCACGAACCCACGCGAATTGTAAATGGTTGCGAAAACACACTTGACCTCTTAGCCACAAACAACCCAGAGCTGATAGAGAGCATCATGACTGATACAGGGATTAGTGATCACAAGGTCATTGTAGCTAGGCTCAATACCGTTTCTTCTAAATCCACCAGAAACAAACGCAAAATAATTTTATTTAAAAAAGCGGATAAAGTGTCACTAGAAGCTTTCCTAAGAGACAATCTCCATTCCTTCCGAATTGACTATGCAAATGTCGACGAGATGTGGCTCAAATTCAAAGATATAGTAGCAACAGCAATTGAGAGATTCATACCGCATAAATTGGTAAGAGATGGAACTGATCCCCCGTGGTACACAAAACAGGTCCGAACGCTGTTGCAGAGGCAACACAAAAAGCATGCGAAGTTCAGAAGGACGCGAAATCCCGAAGAATGGCTAAAATTTACAGACGCGCGAAATTTGGCACCGACTTCAATGCGAGATGCCTTCAATAGGTTCCACAACGAAACATTGTCTCGAAATTTGGTAGAAAATCCGAAGAAATTCTGGTCGTATGTAAAGTACACAAGCGGTAAGACGCAGTCAATACCTTCGCTGCGCAGTGCCGATGGTACTGTTACCGACGACTGTGCCGCTAAAGCGGAGTTATTGAACGCAGTTTTCCGAAATTCCTTCACCAGGGAAGACAAATGGAATATTCCAGAATTTGAAACACGAACATCTGCTAGCATGAGTTTCTTAGAAGTAGATACGTTAGGGGTTGCGAAGCATCTCAAATCGCTTGATACAGGCAAGTCTTCAGGTCCAGATTGTATACCGATTAGGTTCCTTTCAGATTACGCTGATACAATAGCTCCCTACTTAGCAATCATATACAACCGCTCGCTCACCGATAGATCTGTACCTACAGATTGGAAAATTGCGCAGGTCGCACCAGTGTTTAAGAAGGGTAGTAGGAGTAATCCATCGAACTACAGACGTATGTCATTGACGTCGGTTTGCAGTAGGGTTTTGGAGCATATATTGTATTCAAACATTATGAATCACCTCGAAGGAAACGATCTATTGATACGTAATCAGCATGGTTTCAGAAAACATCGTTCTTGTGCAACGCAGCTAGCTCTTTATTCGCACGAAGTAATGGCCGCTATCGACAGGGGATCTCAAGTTCATTCCGTATTTCTAGATTTCCGGAAATCTTTTGACACCGTTCCTCACAAGCGATTTCTAATCAAGCTGCGGGCCTATGGGGTATCGTCTCAGTTGTGCGACTGGATTCGTGATTTCCTGTCAGGAAGGTCGCAGTTCGTAGTAATAGACGGCAAATCAGGTGTTCCTCAGGGAAGCGTCCTGGGACCTCTGCTGTTCCTGATCTATATAAATGACCTGGGTGTCAATCTGAGCAGTTCTCTTAGGTTGTTCGCAGATGATGCTGTAATTTACCGTCTAATAAGGTCATCCGAAAACCAGTATCAGTTGCAAAGCGATTTAGAAAAAATTGCTGAATGGTGTGGCAGGTGGCAGTTGACGCTAAATAACGAAAAGTGTGAGGATAAATAGTACAATTCTCAAGGATGTCAATTCAACTAAGTACCTGGGGGTTAAAATTACGAACAATTTCAGTTGGAAAGACCACATAGATAATATTGTGGGGAATGCGAGCCAAAGGTTGCGTTTCATTGGCAGGACACTTAGAAGATGCAACAGGTCCACTAAAGAGACAGCTTACACCACACTCGTTCGTCCTCTGTTAGAATATTGCTACGCGGTGTGGGATCCTTACCAGGTGGGATTGACGGAGGACATCGAAAGGGTGCAAAAAAGGGCAGCTCGTTTTGTATTATCACGTAATAGGGGAGAGAGTGTGGCAGATATGATACGCGAATTGGGATGGAAGTCATTAAAGCAATGACGTTTTTCGTCGCGTCGAGATCTATTTACGAAATTTCAGTCACCAACTTTCTCTTCCGAATGCGAAAATATTTTGTTGAGCCCAACCTACATAGGTAGGAATGATCATCAGAATAAAATAAGAGAAATCAGAGCTCGAACAGAAAGGTTTAGGTGTTCGTTTTTCCCGCGCGCTGTTCGGGAGTGGAATGGTAGAGAGATAGTATGTTTGTGGTTCGATGAACCCTCTGCCAAGCACTTAAATGTGAATTGCAGAGTAGTCATGTAGATGTAGATGTAGAAGTGCAAAATGACTTAGCAGGGATGGCTAGAAGACAAATGTAAGGATGTAGAGGCTTATCTCACTAGGGGTAAGATAGATACTGCCTAACAGGAAAATTAAAGAGACCTTTGGAGAGAAGAGAACCACTTGTATGAATATCAAGAGCTCAGATGGAAACCCAGCTCTAAGCAAAGAAGGGAAAGCAGAAAGGTGGAAGGAGTATATAGAGGGTCTATACAAGGGCGATGTACTTGAGGACAATATTATGGAAATGGAAGAGGATGTAGATGAAGATGAAATGGGAGATACGATACTGCGTGAAGAGTTTGATAGAGCACTGAAAGACGTGAGTCGAAACAAGGCCTCGGGAGTGGACAACATTCCATTAGAACTACTGAGGGCCTTGGGAGAGCCAGTCCTGAGAAAACTCTACCATCTGGTGAGTAAGATGTACGAGACAGGCAAAATACCCTCAGACTTCAAGAAGAAAATAATAATTCCAATCCCAAAGAAAGCAGGTGTTGGCAGTTTAATAAGTCACAGCTGCAACATACTAACACGAATTCTTTACAGACGAATGGAAAACTGGTAGAAGCCGACCTCGGGGAAGATCAGTTTGGATTCCGTAGAAATGTTGGAACACGTGAGGCAATACTGCCCTTATGTCTTATCTTAGAAGAGAGATTAAGGAAAGGCAAACCTACGTTTCTAGCATTTGTAGACTTAGAGAAAGCTTTTGACAATGTTGATTGGAATACTCTCTTTCAAATTCTGAAGGTGGCAGGGGTAAAATACAGGGAGCGAAAGGCTATTTACAATTTGCACAGAAAGCAGATGGCAGTCATATGAGTCGAGGGGTATGAAAGGGAAGCAGTGGTTGGGAAGGGAGTGAGACAGGGTTGTAGCCTGTCCCCAATGTTATTCAATCTGTATATTGAGCAAGCAGTAAAGGAAACAAAAGAAAAATTCGGAGTAGGTATTAAAATCCATGGAGAAGAAATAAAAACTTTGAGGTTCGCCGGTGACATTGTAATTCTGTCAGAGACAGCAAAGGACTTGGAAGACCAGTTAAACGGAATGGACAGTGTCTTGAAAGGAGGATATAAGATGAACATCAACAAAAGCAAAACGAGGAGAATGGAATGTAGTCGAATTAAGTCGGGTGATGCTGAGGGAATTAGATTAGGAAATGAGACACTTAAAGTAGTAAATGAGTTTTGCTATTTGGGGAGCAAAATAACTGATGATGGTCGAAGTAGAGAAGATATAAAATGTAGGCTGGCAATTGCAAGGAAAGCGTTTCTGAAGAAGAGAAATTTGTTAACATCGAGTATAGATTTAAGTGTCAGGAAGTCGTTTCTGAAAGTATTTGTATGGAGTGTAGCCATGTATGGAAGTGAAACATGGACGATATATAGTTTGGACAAGAAGAGAATGGAAGCTTTCGAAATGTGGTGCTACAGAAGAATGCTGAAGATTAGATGAGTAGATCACATAACTAATGATGAAGGATTGAATAGAATTGGGGAGAAGAGGAGTTTGTGGCACATCTTGACAAAATGAAGGGACCGGTTAGTAGGACATGTTCTGAGGCATCAAGGGATCACAACTTTAGCATTGGAGGGCAACGTGGAGGGTAAAAATCGTAGAGGGAGGCCAAGAGATGAATACAATAACCAGATTCAGAAGGATGTAGGTTGCAGTAGGTACTGGGAGATGAAGAAATTTGCACAGGGTAGGGTAGCATGGAGAGCTGCATCAAACCAGTCTCTGGACTGAAGACCAGGACAACAACAACAACAACAACAACACTAGAGAGAAAATTTTTTACCCGTTGTTAAGCGTGTCAGTGGGTGAGAAAGAAGTCCAGTATGCAGCGAAAAAAAGGAAGTTTTAAATCTAATTTAAAATGATTTCTTATGAACAACTGCTTCTATTCCATTGACGAATTACTACTTGAAAAGTGGCAGCCAGTAAAAAAAAAATTAGTGTAGTTGCATGAGTGGGACTAAAAATAATGTGTTCATTAATGTTAACATTAGTCATGTATACATATCCAGTAAACCGACTCATTCCACATCATTTCGATAAAAGAATGGTTCAAATGGTCTATGTAACATGTAACTAGCTACTCAAAGGAGATGCTTTTGCATGTCATATTTTCGGACATTCTGTTGAAGGGTTGCTTCCTTCCATGTATATGATAAATTTTTCTACCCGTTATCACGACTGGCAATAGGCATGACACTTTAGTTTCATCAAGATAAAGGTCTTATGACGTTATTTAATGCTGAGGAATGTATTTTAATTAACTGTACCGAGAATGCGTGAGAGCCTCTCAGATCGCACAAAACTCTGAAAGTGACACGGGAGACCACACGGCATTCAGAGGCTTTGTTCCAGCTTATGTGTATCAATGAGCCACCTGAGAGGGCTCACCGATCCCCCCTGTCAATCAAGCTAAGGCGAGGTTCGTGGTATTGGGCACGGTCGGCTCCGTAGCAGGCTGAGGGGGGGTCGTCCCAAGTGCTGGCTGTCATCTAATAATTTATGGTGAGAAACCACAAGTCTTGGAATGTCTGCGCCAACCGGTGGGAGGAAGAGCCTCGCGGAGTTCCCGTCACGTTGGTTAGGCTGCTGGAAATTCAGAAGTGTGTAAACGACACTCTGATTCGCCCATCGCCTACTGATGTCAGACGGGGATTCCTTGAGCAAACTGGCGAAGAAGACGTGCTCTGATTGGCCTGCTTCTGGAGAGTCATTCTGGGGTGGGAATTTATCAAATGGGGCAGCTTTGGCGCTAATTGCGGAAAACCGGACCACTTATCCTGATGGCTGTTGCGGCCGGAACGACGCAAACAGCAGAATCGGGAGCAGGTACATGTGAAGACAGACACTCTCTGTTTGGATGTGGAAGGTGAAAGGTCGCTGGTTTTAAACGTTGAATTCCCTGAGTTCGGACTTCACGGTGTCCGAGTCGTAATGAGCGAGATTCTGGTTCTTCGCTTGCGACAACACACGGCCGAATTGCCGCCACAGCAGACTGATGACAGTAAGCATCAGCACGGGCACAGGATGTTTTGAAAGGGAACGTACCGTGCCACAGTGCCGTTAATGCCGGTAGCAGTGTTAGTATCGTTCTCCTTCATAATTGAGTCAACCGCTGGAGTAACTAAAACATTTGGTGGGTTGCGTTCGTACTAGTGATTAGATGTGCAACTGGAACACGGTAGTGCGTCAAAATTATTTTTGCTGATGAGACTTGTTAAGGAGTCTAATGCTAAGTAGTTGCTTGTAATATAATGAAACACCAATGTAATTTTATTTGTATTTCATTTGAAGTAACTTTTAATTTCTTTCAATTTAGGCCTATTATTATTATTATTATTATTATTATTATTATTCGTCGATTAAGAAAAAATAGTCATTCAGTAGGATTTTATAGCAATTCCCCACTAAAATTTAACATTGTGTCTTAAGGGGCGTGTGATGGAGTCTGGGCAGTTGCATCACTCCGGGAGGATTTCACATCCACGCACTGCGGGTTTTTGCTGTATTTCTTTAGAATTAACGTGTATAAACTTGTCTGCTGTGTCCTGTATTCTGCTGAATAACCGCACTTCACGACTTTTGACGTATTTTCGTCGAGTTTTTGTGCAATATTACTTGTGGGAACCACTTTTACGTGCTGTGATCCCTTAATGTTCTCATACGCTAAACAAACTGTAGAACCAGGCAGGTAATTCCTTTGTATTGGGAAACCGCCCTGTCGTTAACGGTTACTTATTTTGCAAGTGGCTCACGAAGTTAGTTAATTTTGATAGAAATTCGCTTTCGCCGGAATATTGACTCTGTCAGCAGCTGAGATATGCAGCGAGATACCCCGTAATGAGCCGATCAACGGCGACCCATTATCTGCCCAGCGCGATCACAGCCGCCGCGTCGTCTGTAGCCAGTAGCGGTGGCAACGTCACACGCCGGTGAGCTGCGCGCGCATCCCTCGGCAGAGCTTCCGGATACGGTACGTGTCGGGGCCCTGTGAGGCACGGCTCGGCCTCGTGAATGGGCGGCTGAAATAAGTCAGTCGTGATCTGCGTTGCAAATCGGGAAGTGCATTCCCGAACACGCTGTCTGGCTGCAATTAGAGATCTCGTTGCGGATTGGTCGGACGGCCCGCAGCGGCCGGCGAATAAAAGCCGGGCGCCGCGGGGAGCACCACGCAGCCTGGGAGTGAGCTGAGCGCGCTCTATCTCCCTGGAGGTTAACTCTTCTTTTCCGCACCGCCACGCTGGATCACTGCCGCCTGTTTCGCGTATAAAGTCGCTTTGTTAGTTTGCTGACGTCTGCTGCGCTGTTTTGTGGGGCGCCGGGACTGTGTTAACTTCGGAATTTTTCACCGCTTCCTGGGAAACGGTCTAGACAATTACTGGCGCAACCGTACTGCGTCGTACTGGTCAGTTACTCAGGTGTTTGAACCTGGAGGGACAATGCTTCGGAATATTCCACAGCCGCACAGACGTTCTCGTACTTCTGGTTTTCCCGTAAGTGTTGTAGAGGCTGGGAGGAGAGAGGCAGTGGGACAGGAGTCGGACATTGACTTGGCGATATGTCCGACAGATATTTCCAAAACCATTGTTCAAAATCCGGAAATATGTAAGATTCGGCACCCAGGACGATGCCGTGTTCCTTCGCTTCTAGAAGGCATCCAGTACAGTTCCGTATCGTTGCTTATTGATTAGTATACGAGCTTACCGAGTGTCGGCCTAGCACTGTGACTCCATTCACGACTTGGTTGCAAGTGTAACTCATTACCTCTTTCTTAAGGCGGAAAAATCGTCAGACGGAAATGTAACTTCGAGAAGACCCCAGAGGAATGTTACAGGACAGTTATGTATATAAATGTTCTGGGGGATAACGTCGGAAGCATGGTGCGACAGTTCAGAGGTGATAAGGTTTTCAAGGACGTATCAATGCGAGCGCAGTGGAGCAAGACCTGTAGAGGATCGACCCTAGGTTCAAAGACCAGCAGCTGAGCCTCAGCGCAGATGAACGTGATGTACTGCCCGTAAATAGCCTGGAAATTATGATCAGATTACAAGATTCTCAGTAGGTCTATGAAAACAATAACAACTGTAGAATATGTGGAAGTGGTAAGTAATGTACAGGGCGTCCCACGAGGAATGGTCAGTATTCAGGGATATGACAGGAACGATCATTCGAAACAAAAACCTCTCAAAATATACAAAGCAAAGAGCTTGCAGTAGAGGAGTTCGGTTTCGCTGTGTCGAAGATGAAGTAACACTCAGAGCCCTTAAGGTATGCATTTTAGTGCCCATGTTTGCTAGACTTTTTTGCTCAGAATGATCATTGCTCTCATATCCTTGAGTACTGAACATTCCTCCAGCGCAGAAGTAAGTGCTCCGCGAAAAACTATTAATAACATGGTGTTTTTTTCGACATTTTGACGATAATAATTATCTTTTAAAATTTTATTATCATTTCTGTGTTTTTGGTTAAGTTTTAAAATTGACGTTGTCACTGACTTAAACACGCATTCTTCTTTCTTAAAAAATTTATTAACCTTCGAAATAAACTAGTTGTTCCATCAAACTGCCAGGGTTCTCAAAGTGTCCAGTCAGTTTGGGAACCCTTGCTCCAGGGATACACTGCAGAGAAGTCCACAGCGACGAAATGTGGAATAATCGCATTAAACATTTTGTAAAAAAAAGCAGAAGATACGCTGAAATTCATTGCCGGCCGGAGCGGCCGAGCGGTTCTAGGCGCTACAGTCTGGAACCGGGGGCCGCTACTGTCGCAGGTTCGAATCCTGCCTCGGGCATGGATGTGTGTGATGTCCTTTGGCTAGTTAGGTTTAAGTAGTTCTTAGTTCTAGGGGACTTATGACCTCAGAAGTAGAGTCCCATAGTGTTCAGAGCCATTTGAACCATTTGAAATTCATTGGAAAATCCTAAAAAAACGATGAAAAATATTTTCATCCTATGAAGTATCCCCAAGGCTGTGGCCAAACCACTTCTTCGCAATTTCCTCTCGTCCTGGAGTGCTAGTTCCGCAGCGTACGCAGGAGTACTTCTGCGAAGTTTGGAAAATAGGAGAGAGGTATTAACAGAAGTAGAGCTGTGAAGACAGGATGCACTTTCGTGACTGGGTAGTATCGACGGTAACAGCACTGCCTAGAAAAGGTACGGTTCGCAGTTTGAGTCCCGGTACGCCACGCAGTTTTGATATGCTAGGGATCTTAATAGTACCACACACTCTACTGCAAAGTGAAACATTCATTCTATAAGGAAATATTATTCATCCAAAAAAGAAGTGACTTACAAAACGCTCGTTGGAACGGTGTTTGAGTACTGCTCGTCGTCTGAGCTCTTGACCAGCTACAATCAGTAGAGGAAATCACGGGTTCGGGTAATAAGCGCAAGAGTGTTGCAAGATGCTAATCAACTCAATTGACAGAAGCTAGACGAGGAGGTTTAATATTGAAATTACAGAAGCAGACATTTCAAGTGTGCCTATGGAATATAGCCTCAGTTGTGCGACTGGACTCGTCGTTTCCTGTCAGAAAGGTCACAATTCATAGTAATAGACGGAAATTCATCGAGTAAATTAGAAGTTACATCCAGCGTTCCACAAGGAAATGTTATAGGCTCTTTGTTGCTCCTGATCTATATTAAAGACATAGAGGGCAATCTGAGTAGTCCTCTTAGATTGTTTACCGATGATGCTGTCATTTACCATCTTGTAAAGTCATCAGATGCGAAAAGTATGGTGCGAAAAGTGGCAAATGATACTGAGTGAAGAGAAGTGTGAAGTGATTCACATGAGTACTGAAAGAAATCCACTAAATTTCGATTACGCAATAAGTCACTCAAACCTGAAGGCTGTAAATTCAACTAAATATTAGGGATTACAATTACAAATAACTGAAATTGGAACGACCACATAGATAGTGTTGTGGGTAGAGCAAACGAAAGACTGTGGTTCATTGGCAGAACACTTAGAACGTGCAACAGGTCTACTAAAGAGCGCGCTTACACCACGCTTGTGCGCCCTATTCTGGAGTATTGCTGTGCGGTGTTGGATCCGCATCAGATGGGACTGACGGATGACATCGAAAAAGTTAAAACAAGGGCAGATCGTTTTGTATTATCGCGAAATAGGGGTGATAGTACCACAGACATGATACGTTAATTGGAGCGACAATCATTAAAACAAAGGCGTTTTTCGTTGCGGCGGGATTTTCTCATGAAATCTTCATCAGTTTTCTCCTCCGATTGAGAAAACATTCTGTTGGCACCCACCTACATAGGGAGAAATGATGATCACGATAAAATAAGAGAAATCAGGGCTCGCACAGAAAAATTTAAGTGTTCGTTCTTCGCGCGCGCCGTACGAGCGTAGAACGGTAGACAGCCACCTTGGAGATCGTTCATTGAACCGTCTGCCAGGAACTTTATTGTGAATAGCAGAGTAATCACGTAGATGTAGAGGCAGATGTAGATGTTTAAGCGACAGATCGAAGTACTCTGTCGTGGGTGGCGCATGTTCATTGGAGACAAAGGTATCGTCGGAAGTACCCCAGGGTAATGTGATAGGACGACTCCAATTCCCTGTATACAGTGATAAGCCAAAACATTATGTCCACTGCCCAGCGTGACGTTGGATGCCGCTTGGTGGTGTTGCGGGCATGTGACGCTCTAACCAAAGTGTGCAAGCCGAGCAGACACGGCCAGGGATCACCCTAGTTAAGATATGGGCTGCAATTGAGATAAGCAACTTTGACAAATGCTAGATTATTAATACGCAGAGTATGTGAACGAGAATTTCGATAACGGCGAAACTGGTTGCATGTTCACGTGCCACAGTCAAATGGTTCAAATGGCTCTGAGCACTATGGGACTCAACTGCTGAGGTCATTAGTCCCCTAGAACTTAGAACTAGTTAAACCTAACTAACCTAAGGACATCACAAACATCCATGCCCGAGGCAGGATTCGAACCTGCGACCGTAGCGGTCTTGCGGTTCCAGACTGCAGCGCCTTTAAGCGCACGGCCACTTCGGCCGGCGTGCCACAGTCATGAGCATCTACGGAAAGAGGACAGTGAAACTACCACTAGGCGCTAAGTGGATGAATGTCAGCGACGCTTCACAGAACGTGTGGTTTGGAGACTTATCTGCTCTGTAAAGAAGGATGGATGGTGTCTGTGGCATCTGTGCCTAGAGAACACAATGCTGATACACGCACGTATTTCGGAATATACCGTTCCGTATGTGGTTGACTCAACGTCATCGTCAGTTACGACTGCAGTGGATCAACGGAAACGTGTCAGCTCTTCCTGTGAATCACATTTTTGCTGCACTAGGTCGTCTCCACAAACGCCGTCATCGAGGTGAACAGTGGCTCGAAATGTGTAGCGCACCGCGGACGCAGGGGCGGGAGGGAGCAATATTATGGCATGGGAGATATGCCCGCCCGGCTATCCGCGCGGTCTAGTGCGCTGCTTCCGAACGGGAAGGCGTGCCGGTCCCCGGCACGAATCCACCCGGCGGATTAGTGTCGAGGTCCAGTGTGCCGGCTAGCCTGTGCATGGTTTTTAAGGCGGTTTTCCTTCTTCCTCGGCGAATGCAGGCCGATTCCCCTTATTCTGCCTCAGTTACACTATGTCGGCGATTGCTGCGCAACCACTGTCTCCACGTACGCGTACACTTTAATTACTCTACCAGGCAAACATTGGCGTTGCACTCGTCTCGTATGAGACGTTCCCGGGGACCGAACCGCACAATAACCCTGGGTTCGTTGTGGGGCGGCGGTGGGGTGGATGGACTGCTGTGGCCTGTTGTGGGCCTCTCCGCCGTTTCTAGGTCCACGTTTCAATACACAATACACAATTGGAGATATTCTCCTGCGCTTATATGGAACCTGTGGTGGTAATCGAAGACAAACTGACAGCAGCCAACCATCTGCATCCCTTCATTCTTGATATATTCCCACACAGCATCTTTTAGCAGTATAATTGTCGTGTCTCGGAGACAGAACCGTGCTACGCTGATGTCTCGGCGACCAAATTCGCCGAATGTAAACACTATCGGGCGCCATTACCGCGTAGGCAAATCAGCGGCCCGGGACAAACAAGCTATAAAGCAGGCGCTCATACTGTTTTGCCTTTTCAGTGTACACTACGCAACACAATTAAAGGGTCAAATTTCGAAAAACTCTGACTTTTTCTCCTATTGTGACGCAGAAGTTCTAAATTTGGCTCGAAGGTGCCTGGAACCTGTTCTCTGTATTGGTGCAGAGGAATGGCCAGCTGTGATGTCACCCTCGGCTCGGCAATACTTCAAACAGTAAGGTGTCAATAAATGCGGAAAAAAGGCCAAGTTTAGATTATCTGCTTGACTGCGCCTCTATTTAGGATCGAGTTACATGCTTTCAAAGCGACACGATACACCGTCGGCTTCTTTGGGTTTCATTTCTTAGCAGAAGTACGGATAGGGTAGTCAGGGTGAGAGACACTTAGCAGCGAACCATCTGCATCCCAGACGGCAATGTCATCTTTCAGCAGTATAATTTTTCGTGTCTCGGAGACGGAACCGTGCACGGAATTTTCAAAAAAAAATGGTTCATATGGCTCTGAGCACTATGGGACTTAACATCTATGGTCATCAGTCCCCTAGAACTTCGAACTACTTAAACCTAACCAACCTAAGGACATCACACACATCCATGCCCTAGGCAGGATTCGAACCTGCGACCGTAGCAGTCGCACGGCTCCGGACTGAGCGCCTAGAACCGCTAGACCACCGCGGCCGGCACGGAATTTTCGTCTGAACAGTCCTTCGAGCACTTAAATTGATTTGACGGCAGTGTTACTGCTCCATACGATTCAGCATCCACAATTCTCGCTTTGTTTTCATATGAAATCAGTCCTTGCCGTGTCTGTATCTGGAACTCATACTTTTTTTTCGTCTATTTCCTGTTCGTTATTTTAAGCAGTCGATATTTGCCGCGATCTGATAGATATCTTAGTATTTGATAATCAGTGCTACGAGTTACAGGCACAGTGCTTGCGCCATAATACATAGGTTTTCAGAATTCTTGTATTGTGACTGTGAAAAAATAGACCCCCCTTCTTCAGTTAATTGTGCTATTGATTCCGCAGCGCGCGCTACTGAGGAAGGGCCTATAACTTGAAATATTTGCATAATTGGCGCTGGATGGGTATACTGTGTTTTGAATCTTAATATTTGTTGTCCGTATGTGAATAGCTAAATTTTCTTTATTGATGGTGCTGGAAAAGGTATTCCATTTGTTTCGTTTTTCCGATATTAGTGTCATATGCACTGTGGCTGATTTCATCTGTGGGCAATGCAGTTTATTTCTGTTCCTTAGAGGCGATGTGCTGTTAAGGATTTGTTTTCTTTGGATAATCTCACCAGATGCATCAGCCTCCGGTACTCGAGCCACAAAGAACAAGAAAAAAGAAAATGCTGCAATCTTATCAGCGTAATAAAAAAGGAAGATTAGAGTTTACGTTTAGTCTACATGGAGGTCATTAGAGAGGGAACATAAGCTCCGATTGTTTTCAAAGATGGAGAAGCAAGTCGGCCGCACCCTTTCAAAGAAACCACCCCGGCGTTCGCGAGTCCAGTCTGCTAAGCACTGCGCTACCTCGCTCAGTTTATCGGCGTAAGATATGTGACTGACGTGAGAGTAAATGATAAAAGAATATAGTCACCAAAATTTTGGCTATGTCTTCCGAAGCATGTCTTTCTTGCAGGGAATTTATTCTGGTTACACTATTGGCAACGATTAAGCGTTTTATTTCTACAACAATACTTTATCATAGTGATAATATTAAACAGTACCATAGGTCACGCAAAATTTTAGGCATCGGAACAAATACTGACGGAATGCTGAAATTGATAGGCTATGACGAAGATGCCAGACGTAATGGAATAAACATTGCAGATGGGGAAGCCAGACGTAATGGAATCAACGTACAGAAGAATTTGTTTCAGTAATATTAAACAAAAAGAAACACCGTGTTCCCCCATTTTTCCCCTCCTCATATCTCTCTCTCTCTCTCTCTCTCTCTCTGTGTGTGTGTGTGTGTGTGTGTGTGTGTGTGTGAGTGTGTGTGTGTGAGAGAGAGAGAGAGAGAGAGAGAGAGAGAGAGAGAGAGAGAGAGAGAGAGAGAGCCCACGTGTTTCGTTGCCTGAAAATCTCAGAGTCTGTTATTTGATAAAATTATCACAAACATCTCATGTAGCACAAACATCAATTGTTACTGCAATTTAAATCATCAGAAAACAACCACTTTCTTCTTTTTACGATGAAACGACCTAATTCCAGCTATTTAATATCGTGATGCATGCTGTATTCAAATTTTAGCTTTAAAATCTAGTTATTTTGATGATGATAACTGCAAGACATCCAACGGAATCCACCGGTTTGGCAGTCTCAGAAATTCCTCTGTTGGTAACTCAATCGGTAACTCATACAGGGAACATGATCTCTACCTGTTCGTTCGCTCCAGCGACCTCTGCGCAGAGTGGCAATCAGGCTGTGGTACAGCGCTAATGAAAGGACTGGTTAGGAAGACAACACGAACTAATCTGCGGAGATTTAATTACAGATACGTAAAATAAGTAACCGCATGTGTTGTTGGCTTTTTAAGAAAGCGCACTTGCCTAACCGCTCGCCGAGTTTTGGTTTCTTTTGGAACGTGTTGTGCCGCTGCACTGGGGAAGAATCGCTGGTGACCACGTAGTTGAAATCGATGAGCATCGTTTATAAATTTGAGAACGAAGTGACTGTTGTAACGAAGCCGAGGTGTGCATAATCTGATTCACGTCTCCTATACGTTCCGACCAAATTAGACCCCGTTAGGCGATCTGAGAGATTCGCAGTGTTGTGATTCTCAAAAGAGCTGCGGCCACTCATCCGCAACCTTCCCCCGCCTGCAGTTCCACATCCGTACGCACGTATATTTAGTCACTTCCCCGTCGCACACAGGAGGTCGAAGAACCTGTGAGTTGTTCCTCATTTGTGTGGCCTCATTGTCCGTAGTGGCTTTATAATTATTAAAGTTATTTCAGATCCGCCTAAAAATGCGTATCTGTTGTGCAGCACGTGTTCCGTTTTACTCGTCTGAAACATCGTCAGTGGTATATCTGGAAGTGTCGTCTGCTTTCACAGTTGTCCAGGTATTCCTGCGTTTGGCACTCATGTTTTTCACACAGTTTCATTTTGATTTGCAGCACTACGCATTTCTCGACTTAAAACTCGACAAAATATTGCACCACTAATGTTCCATTTACGTCTCTGGGGCGACCTGCTTAGCTGGGTGGTAACGTGCTTGCCTCCCGTGCAGCGCGCCCGGGTTCGATTCCCGGCAGGGTTGGAGATTTTCTCCGCTGGTGGACTGGGTGTTGTGTTGTCCTCATCAGATGATCCTCATCACCGGCACGCAAGTCGCCCAATGTGGCGTCAGCTGAAATAAGACTTGCCCTCGGCGGCTGAACTTCCCCGGTTGGAGCCTCCCGTCCAACTATGCCAAACGCTCATTTCATTTCATTAGACAGAAGATCGTAAAAATACAAAAATAAAGAAATTTAGTTTGTCTTTTGTGTGTTCAAAATGTTCAAATGTGTGTGAGTTCTAAAGTGACCAAACTGCAGAGGTCATCGGTCCCTAGGCTTACACACTACTTAAACTAACTTAAACTAACCTGTGCTAAGAACAACACACACACCCATGCCCGAGGGGAGGACTCGAACCTCCGGCGGGAGGGTTTTCTTTTGTGGTCAGCGTTAATATCCCCATGTTCGTTAACTTTAGGGTATGTGTCAATTGAAATTTCTTTCTATCCAAGTTTTTTTATTGTTCGCTATGTAGACGTCATTATAGCTTTTATTTTTTTTTCTCTTTCAGATATTCCTTGAATCCACTATTCACAATCATTGCTTAAACCATTCCAAATCGTACTGAATATTTATAACTATTAACAGCAATCTGCCATAATTTAGTTCAGGTACGCTTTATTTAAAAAAATCACCGTTACTGGTTTCGAATTTATACGACGTTACATGCTGTTATCATAACGTGTTGTACGGTGATTTACACGTGTCTTGCTGTGACGTGACCACTCGGTACGTTTATTCTCAACGTCCGTCTCCGTCACTTGTTCTCGGTGATATTTGCTGTGGGGTCTTGCCCACTCGTAGCGTATAGGGTGCCTAAAGGATGCTGCGTTCTCGGAATGCTGTACAACAATTCAAGCAAATGACATTAGTAGTTTTATTACAAAAAAGGAGATTGCCAGTACTTAACTTGATGCTTACAGTGGTGTCGCAAGCGATGGGCGACATGCAACATAAATCCGAGTAATTTGCTGTGTACAATGTTCATGCAAGTTTGACGCAAAGTTTGAGGATCACTAGTAATTGCTATTGTAGCACTGTCTGCTAGGGCGTGCTAGTTCTCTGCGAATATTGTCCATAATGTCCGGCCGAGGCTGGCAGGAGTGGCGCATATATTCATTTCGGTTAGATGCACCTCCTACCGTGGTGACGTCCTGGTCAGCACGCTATTGGCCGACGTCGTTTCACCGCCTTCTCTTCTCTTGCGTTCCTCATCTTCGTTTCGGTGCTTGTGGTTAACGCCAGAACATTTGCACGGTGCCAAACAGTCGTCGTCACGTTACCCACGTGTGATGGGCGCGAATACCGATACACACCGCGTGTTTGGCTCACAACGCAGTTTGTAAGACAGAGAACTCACATTTCGGAGATAGGAAGGTTCGAATCCCCGCTCGGCTGTTAAAATTTTGGTGTTCCTTGATTTCCATAAACCGCTTGATGCAAATGCCGGGATACTTTCTGATTTCTTCCTCCATTCTTCCGCAGTCCGCCTTGTTGCGTCTCTAATGACCTCCTTGTTGAAGGAACATTAAACACGGAGCCAAATTGTGGGTGATTATATGACAAAATGACACTCAAAATGATGTCTTGAGCAATTTCTTCTTTTTTTTGCGTTTAGGTGGATTCAGCATAATGAATTGTTTTTATTTCTAAAGGTTCCTTTGGTAATTGCGATTGGTCCTCTAATATCGGTCAGACACATTTCATTCGTTACAGAGCTATCAGAATAACAGAATGCGTTTACTTGCTTTAGAGCTTTATTACCTACCTGAATGTGTGCGCTACGTTGTCAGTCAGATGTGTGCATTACTGTCGCTTTGGTTTTCTTCGTCTTAATTCGTAGCTTAGGGTGGACGGATAATTACTCTAAATTCTCGAGATACAATTCAGGACCTTTTTGTGTACGCTAAGATTACACTACAATCCGCAAATGTGTTTCACGAAGGACACTATTAATGCCGTATTCGAATATAACGGTTTTTTTCCTGCTCATCCGCATTCTTACATTTTTCTACATTTAGAGCTAGCTGCCAATTATCACATAAAGTAGAAATTGTGTGTAAGTCATCTTGTATCCTCCTACAGTTCTTTAAGTTCGATAGCTTACCGTACACCACGGCATCATCAGCAAACACCCGTAGATTGCTGCCCAACCTGTTCGCCAAATCATTTATGTATATAGAGAACAGCAGCAGTCTTCAGGGTCGCAGTGCACCAATACATCACTGATGCGTTAAATTTCTTTTGGGATTTTCTCGAAAGCTCCTGATTAGTTCGCCTTACTACTTGCACTTTATGTTGTCCTAAAGGACTACTAAAAGTGTACAAAGTTTGAAGTAAACAGGTGATCCGTATGTCGTGACCTCCCTTTGTAAGACCGCTTGGGAGCCAGTGAAGGCAGCAGCGACCTGCTGGCGCCAGTAATTGAGCCCGGAGTGCTGGCGCCTCCGCAGTCAATGCTGGGAAGGCAGCTCGCGCACCGGCCAAGATGCAGAAACTTTGCCAATATGTGCGGCACGCACGGCCGGCTGCTGGCGCGAGTCACGCAACATCCGCAGCGTGGAACTCGCACGGCCAACTAATCGCGGCCAAGTGTGGGCACCATCTGCTGCGTCTGTACTCTCGCAACTACTGTGGCTACTTCCCGGTGTAGTAAGTCTTGGTGTTACTTCCCTACCAGTCTCGGAGCGTGGAAAGGATCACTGTGTAAACACCTCATTGCGCCCTGTAATTAGTCTAATCTTTTATTTGCGGTCCCCACGGGAGCTCTAAGTAGAAGGCTGTAGCGCACAGGGTATTTCAAAAAGAATGTACGTGTTCCGATCGTATATATTGATGAGCCATAACATTACGACATATAGCTTGATTGTCCGTCTTTGGAACGAAATAAATCACCGGTTGTGCGTACTAGGAATCCGACAGTTGGTTGGTACGTTTGTGGAGGTATGCGGCATTAAATGTCTACGCAAGGTTGTGTAATTCGCATAAATAAGTGACCGCCGATCTGCATACGTGGTGATGGCGCCCGATAGTGACCTAGATGCGTTCCGTACGATTTACATCAGGTGAATTTGGTCGTCGAGACATCAACCTGAGTTTCTCTATAATGCTCCTCAAACCACTGTATCACGGTTCTGGCTCCGAGACACGGACAATTGTATTGTTGAAAGATGGCATCGCCGTCGAGAAAGACATCAAGCATAAAGTGGTGCAGGAGGTTCCCAGTTGTCAGCGTATCTTTGATTAGTGCCACAGGCCCCATGCAAGGGCAGGAGAACGTCTCCCATAGCATAACACTGCGCCCACCAACCTGCGTCCGTGGTGGGAACCGTCCATCTTGATAATTCCTTTTGTGAAGACGACCCTCGCCCTAGTGTAGCAAAAATGTGATTCACCAGAAGAGTCGACACGTTTTCATTGATCGACGGTCGAAACCCGGTGGTCCCGTGCCCACTTCAATCGTAACTGACGATATCATTGGGTCAACATGTAAACGCGTAGGGTTGGTTTGCTGTGGAGCTCCATGTTCGTCAGTGTACGATGAACGGTGTGTTCCGAAACACTTCTGGGTGTCCCAGTATTGTGCTCTTTCGGCAGAGATGCCACAGATCACCATCTATCTTACTCTACAGAGCAGACAAGCCTCCGAGCTCTACATTCTGTGAAGAGTCGTGGACGTCCAACCATTTAGCGCCTAGTGGTAGTTTCACTGTCCCTTTACCTCTGTCCGTAGATGCTCGCGAGATTAGCACGTGGACACTCGACCAACTTCGCCCGTTTCGAGATACTGGTTCACGCTCTGCGTATTAACAGTCAGCCATTTGTCGAAGTCGTTTATGTCAATAGATTTCTCCATTTGCAGCCCATATCTTCGCTGGTGTGATCCCCCGTCCGGGTCTGATGCGCTTACTTACTTCTGTTGCCGCGTTATGTGCCCATAACGCCATCAGGCGCCGGCATCCGACGTCGCGGTGGGCAGTGGTCGTAATGTTTTGGGTCGTCATTATATAATTATTAAAGTGTAAGGCATACCTCTATGAAACATGGGATACGTATTTACGAATCTCTCAAGCTTAGATTACACCAGTGACATGAACGACATCGACACTCGAATTCCTCCCATAGTAGGGTAAGTATGTCCGTCGTCCCCGATGTTACGACAGCACAGATTCGGCTTTTCTGCTCTTTTAGGTTCTGTGGTAGTGTTGGTACATAAACGTTGTTCTTAATCGAAACCCACGGGAAGAAGTCACAGGGCTTCAAATCCGATGACTCTGGAAGCCAGCTGAGAAGTGCAAAGTCGCTGGCTGTTTGACGACCAATCCAACTGCTCGGTAGAATTTCTTTCAGATATTCCCGCACTTGAACGACTCCAGTGATGGCATGCCGCGTCTTCTTCAGAACCGAAGTTGTCCTTCAGCGCCGGAAACAACCAGTTTTGTAACATAGCAAGATCCCTCTGATCGTTAATCGTCTTTCCATAAAAGAAGAATGGGCCGTAAACAGATGACTAGGATATAGCACAAACACATTGATTATTTTACTCATCGCTGTAATTTTCAGCATCTGTAGTATTATTTTTGGATAAAAGTCAATCATCAGTTGCAAATAAACTTTATTATGCTTTACCGGTTTCGACAAATTATTTTGCCGCTTTCAGAAGCCTACAAAATTAGGGACATTATAATTCTTTAGATCTTGGCTATACATTTGTGTCAAGTACAAAATATATATTGCAGAAACATAAGTAGTGTTGTATAGTAGATATCTATATCTTCTTTATAAAAGATACAAAATGTGAAAATTAGCCCATTCCTTAAATATTACCGAGCGAGGTGGCGCAGTGGTTAGACACTGGACTCGCATTCGGGAGGACGACGGTTCAATCCAACGTCCGGCCATCCTGATTTAGGTTTTCCGTGATTTCCCTAAATCGCTCCAGGCAAATGTCGGGATGGTTCCTTTCAAAGGGCACGGCCGACTTCCTTCCCCGTCCTTCCCTAATCCGATGAGACCGATGACCTCGCTGTCTGGTCTCCTTCCCCAAAACAACCAACCAACATTAAATATATTGAAACTATGCCTCATGTTTTTTTCAAACGTGTTATGTATAACTTCTTTATATAGA
Source organism: Schistocerca serialis cubense (assembly GCF_023864345.2). Classification (NCBI taxonomy): domain Eukaryota; kingdom Metazoa; phylum Arthropoda; class Insecta; order Orthoptera; family Acrididae; genus Schistocerca; species Schistocerca serialis. The sequence goes on from NC_064645.1 coordinate 509,772,565, forward strand.
TTTGATGTATTTTTATATATGCTTTTATATATGTTCAGTGCTGCTAGCGCAACATATATTTGGATGTCATTCAGTTACAGTAAATTATGAATCAGTATTAAAAATAATCACATACAATATTTATATATCTGCACGTACAGTGGCATTATGCTGTTATGAAGAAGATACTGACATCTGCTAAAGCATTATAAATAATTTTCTCTAATATACTTTTTATACTTCACATAAATATATGGGCAAGGTCTAAAGATTTATAATATCCCTAATATCGTAGTCTTCTAAGATGATAAATTAACCTGTCGAAACCGGTAAAGCATTATAAAATTGTTTTGCAACTGATGACTGACTTTTGTCCAAAAAAACACATTGACTTTGTGTGAATCTCCTACATGTTAAGTGTTTGCGTATGGGTTTTGTAGCCCCAAGTTCGAACGTTGTGTTTGTTTACTTTCCCACTAAGGTGGAAAGTCGCATCATCACTGAACACGATGCGTTCTGCGAAAGTGTTATCATTGTCAATAGCATTCTGTGACTGGTCAGAAATTGTCACATCTTTGCGTTTGACATCGTGACATAGAGCCTGTAACAGCTGTAACTTGTACAACTTTATAACCAGCGTAAGTTTCAAAACAAACCAAATTGTAACTGTAGGCAATTGTAACTTCCGAATGGCACGACGAGTTGATTTTGTAGGACTACGTTCGAAACTGGTTTGAGTTCTCTCGGAAACAAGAGGACGGCCAGGACTAAAAAAAATGGCTCTGAGCGCTATGGGACTTAACAGCTATGGTCATCAGTCCCCTAGAACTTAGAACTACTTAAACCTAACTAACCTAAGGACAGCACACAACACCCAGTCATCACGAGGCAGAGAAAATCCCTGACCCCGCCGGGAATCGAACCCGGGAACCCGGGCGTGGGAAGCGAGAACGCTACCGCACGACCACGAGCTGCGGACACGGCCAGGACTCTTTCCTGTGCGTACACATCCTGTGTTCACAAACTGTCGGTACCCGAATGTTCCATCCGTTCGGAGAATCTGTTTGGTACCTTAATCTAAACGTCTTTCCACTTCAATCATGGAATTACACTCGACAAACTCGAGAACACACAATGATTTCCGCTTCGGAGTAGCCATTTTGCGTGTGATGGTAACTAAGTAAACAGTAGACAACCGGCATACAGTGGCAGTGAATATAGAGCAGACAATGTATTCGTTCTTCCAATACCCAATCCATAGTGCAGCGATCGATAGTTTTGACAACGTAATTCTCTGTAATACGTATATTCGTTTCAAACACCCTGTATCCTAGAGTCCTCACTCAGCATTTGTTCTCGAAACTTTGAGAGTAAGAACATGGAAATTCAGGTCCGCCTGTTACACAAAAGAATACCTCTTTTTATTACCCTAATATTTTTCGGCACATTTTTGCTTTATGGAGGTTAGTAGGAAAGTTTACAAATTACTTAATCTTTAAACGTAATTTTGTGATGCGAAAATTTTCGGAACTATGTTTTGTGACTAGTCACAGTTTTTCTTGTGCTTCCTGTCTTCAATTGCATGATCATCTGTTGCAGAAGTACGCACAGAAACAGGATACTTGATTTTAATTAAAATGACACGCACGTTAAAAGTTGTACTTCACAAAACACAGTGTTTAATGTTATTATTGTATGCTTGGAGCCTATTGGTAGTCAGTGGTTTTCATTGTGGTTTTGACACCTCATTTGAACTTTGTTTACTGTTCAGTTATGTATTATCACAAAGATAAGAAAATTCCCGTCTTTTGCAACTGTAACTTATTCTGGAACAAAAGGCGGAAGTTTTCTTATCTTTATGATAAAATATAAGGCTGTAAATATCAACAATATTTGTTTACTCTCTCTCTCTCTCTCTCTCTCTCTCAGCATTCTCCGGACGCTCTCCACTAAGTGAAACAAACCGGTGATCACACTTGGAACTCTTATTTGTATACATTCAATATACCTTTTTAGTCCTTTTTGATATGCATCCCATACACTTCAGCAGTATTCTAGGATTAGTCGTCCGAATGTTTTCTGAAACCTTTCAAATGGTTCAAATGGCTCTAAGCACTATGGGACTTAACATCTGAGGCCATCAGTCCCCTACACTTAGAACTATTCAAACCTAACTAACCTAAGGACATCACACTGTCCATGCCCGAGGCAGGATTCGAACCTGCGACCGTAGCAGCAGCGCGGCTCCAGAATGAAGCACCTAGAACCGCTCGGTCACAACGGCCGGCTTTCTAATCCGTCTCCGTTGTAGAATGACTGCGTTTTTTCTGTGTCATATCAGTGAACCGACTTCTGCCAGCAGCTTTACCTACGACGTTGTTTGTGATCATTCCGTTTCATATCTCCACAAGTCGTTGCACCCATGCACAGGTGGTAGATAAAAATATGGAAACACCTCGAGAAATGTGCGCTTGAACATAAATGCAAATGTTAGTCAACCCTGCAGGCTGTGCCGTTGTGTTTCACCATGAACGACACCTGCGCAATATTCTCACATTGTTGCAAGTCAAAGTCGGTGTCACAACGGTGTTCTGTGTACTTGTGAGTGCATTATGCCGAATCTTAGTGCATTCTAAAGTGGGCAAAATGTTGATGCTACTATGGTGGGTGCCTTCGGTAACCAAGCTGGCCGTAGTGTTTGATGTTTCAAGAGACACCCTATCGAAAGTTTATAGTGCACAAAGGGAAAGCGGAAGAAATGAGTCACAACGCAGACTGAAGTGCGTGCTGGTTGATCGTAGCGGATTGTGACGAAAAATAGTAGGCTGATAGCTGCAAAAGTCGCTGTAGAACTGAATGTCGCGCTCACAGATTCTGTCAGCACAAAACAACACGAGAGGAACTCCATAAACAGGGAATTTCAGGGCGAGCTGTAATTCCAAAACCCCTCATAAGTGATACAAATGCCCATAACAGGAAAACGTGGTGCCGAATCCATAAAACCTGCACTGTGGAACAATGGAAGAATGTCATTTGGTTGGTGGGTCTTGTTTCACGCTGTTTCCAACTTATGGCCGAGTTTACGTTCAGGAGTGAAACATGGCCGGGTTCGGTGATGATTTGGCTAGTTATATCGTCGTATTTCGTCGGCCGCATGGTTACTCTGCAAGTCCCATTACTGTCAAGGATTATGTGACAATTTTGGCTGATCAGGTCCATTCCACGACTTGTTCCCCAGTGGGTATGCTATGTTTCTAGGCGACAGGGTCGCTATTCACACAGCTCGCGTCATGCAGCTCTGAGCACAAGGATGAATTATCGCATCTCCCCTGGCCTCCACAATCACCAGATCTCAGATTATGGACCCTTATGGTCTACTTAAGAGAAAGTGGCGCGTGATCGGCATCACATATCATTGTTGCCTGAAGTTGCCACTATTTCACAAGAAGAATGGTATAAGATTCTCTTGAAAACCATACAGGACCTGTATTTGGCCGGCCGCAGTGGCCGAGTGGTTCTAGGCTCTACAGTCTGGAACCGCGCGACCGCTACGGTCGCAGGTTCGAATCCTGGCTCGGGCATGGATGTGTGTGATGTCCTTAGGTTAATTAGGTTTAAGTAGTTCTAAGTTCTAGGGGACTGATGACCTCAGAAGTTAAGTCCCATAGTACTCAGAGCCATTTGAACCAGTTCAGTGCACTTATTTCCATTCCTCAAAGTTCACAAGCCAGTCGCGGTACATAATTAGGTGCCCCGTATGGTCTTATCTTACTTATTAGTAGAAAACGTTCCTACTGACCTGGCCTATTGTTTTCAAAATATCAATATGATTTGCTGAATAAAACAAATTGTGATTCACACGAGTGAATTTACGCGAATCCCTGCTGAGTCTTCGAGAGAAATTTCTTTTCTCCAGAACGCCATAACGATGTCCGCCTCCGTAGCTGAGCGGCCATCTTTTCTAACTACCAAGTAGAGGAGCCAGTTTCAGCTCCCCGTCTGAGATTTATCCTCTGGAACAGCTGACGAGTTACTCGAAGGAGACATAGCGAGTCTAAACTCTGGAAAGCTGACAACAACCGGGAAAGCGGTCTGCTGCTCTCTTGCTCCTCCATACCACATCACATCACCCTAATAAGGTACAGAGGATCATACGGCGGACGGTCGGCGCCTCGTGGTCCTCCGTGGCCAGGCTTGCGATCGCTTGAAGTACCGGTCCCGGACAAAGAAAACGATGGACAACAGGGTCAAATCGGATGCTTTTCCCAGGCAGATACAGTCTGTCGACAATAAGTTGGCCAATGGTCGGTGTTCGTTGGCGAGCGGGTAGCTGAGACGGAGAAAGGTTTCTCATTTGTCTTCAGTACTGACGACGCTAGCGTGGCCGCGCATCAAATGTTGAAATGTGTGTGAATTCCTAAGGGACCAAACTGCTGCGGTCATCGGTCCCTAGACTTACACACTACTTAAACTAACTTACGCTAAGAACAACACACACACGCCCATGCCCGAGGGAGGACTCGAACCTCCGGCGCGTGCATCGTACCGATCAGTAGCTGTGATGTAAATAAAACAGTGTTACCAAGCCTTAACGAAAATAACTGCATCGGACTTACATAAATTGGTATATTAAAGTACTGAGATATTATGTTTGCGGCACGGAAGTATGGAGTGAAACGCATACTTGCACAACTGGCTTACCTGCGCAATGCGATCATGTCAGTGACGTCACGTCATTCTCGATAAAGAAGTATCGAAACTGTGTACAGGAGCGCGTCGAAGCCTGCTTGGCTGGATTGTTAATGTAAAACCAGCGTGACTACCTACGCGCTACTTCTCATTTAGCAAATTTTAACTAAGACTTATTAAAATCAACTAATTTCTCCAGGATAAAAAAGTTCTGATTTATCCTGTACGCCCTCAAAATTAGGACAGATCTGGGGAAACGCGGATGTATGGTAGCCTGTTTGGGCATTATCAAATGCCACGATATTCGAGTTTCGAAAATGCTCTAGCGTCCTGCAACTGAAGTAGTTAGGGATGTTGGTATGTAATTCTGTATGTCTGTTGTAGTGTCATATCCCTCAAAATGTGTAGAACTTCATCTCAAAACTGCCAGTTTTCTGAAGCGTAATGCGATACAGCAGTGAATTTACGCGAAAACAGGCAGTTCTTGAGATGGGATACATCACGAAGGCCACAGCGGGAGTGCAAAACTGTCATGTGCGAATTGAAATTTTGTTCAGCTTTAAGTAAAATTCCGTACTGGACCAGGGTCTGTGCTTGTACCTTCAAGATTGTATTTTAGGGTGATGTCAGGCAGCAGATATCGTCGTGAGAGAGCAGATGTGTTTGGTGACGGCGGACCGTGATAATAGGTAGGGCAATGCGACGAATGAGTTGAATTATTCAGCATGAATAATCGGACTCCGTATTTAAAGAAATTTTGATTGCAAGTAGTACGTGAAAAGGTATAAATATGTATATAGTGCCACGCTGATGGCACTTTATCGTCACATCAGTTAACTAATAGCGTCTCAACGTAATTAAGCTGCTGAAACATAAAACAGATCTTTACAGTGATTGGTAGCGGTTATGCGACTTTCAGAATGAGGCAACAACATATTCAGACTTAAATATGATCATTGTTGTTTTAAAACTACAGAGAGTGAAAAATGGCGAGCTAACAATATGTCTACCAAATGTAGAAGGGGAAGCCGGAATTTCCCTATAGATGGTTATAGCATTCAGTATAGGGCCCGTGAGAACGCGTCTGCAACGCCATCTGCTTCCTGTAACAACTGAGGACGAATGTCAACACACAGTAACCCAAGTTCCATGCACTGGTATCTGTTTCAAACGCGTAGACATGTGGAGTTTTAAAGACTACGAACTACGATTTGCGGACAGCATTGGTTTTCTGTTATAATTTGTAGAAAACTGCTGCAGAATCGCATCGAATGCTTGTCCAAGCTTTCGGCGAACATGTTCTTGGGAAAACACAGTGCTTCGAGTGTTTCAAAAAATTCAAAAGTGGTGATTTTGACGCGAGAAACGACGAGCACGGGAAACCTCCGAAAAAGTCTTATTGGATGAAGATGATACTCGAACTCAACAGGAACTCGCCGAACACTTGAATGTGACGCAGAAAGCCGTTTCTCTTCGGTTGGAAGCTATGGGAAAGGTACAGAACGGAATGAAATACAACATGCAATTCGAAAGACCACTTGTGAAATGCTGCTCGCCAGACACACAAGAAAGTTGCGTCTCCATCGAATGGTGACAGATGGTGAGAAATGGATGCATTTTGAGAATCTTAAGCGTCGTAAATCATGGGTGAATCCAGGCAAACCATCGACATCCACTGCAAGATTAAATCGCTTTGGAAATAAGACAATGTTCTGTGTTTGGTGGGATCAGGAGGGTGTCACCTGTTATGAGCTCTAAAACCTGGTGAAACCGTTGACACTGATCGTACCAACAGCAAATGATCGATTTAAATCGAGCATTACGTAAAAAACGACCAGAATATGGAAAAAGACAACACAAAGTCATATTGCTCCATGATAACGCCCCATCAAATGGTTCAAATGGCTCTGAGCACTAGGGGACTTTTAACATCTGAGGTCATCAGTCTCCTAGAACTTACAACTACTTAAACCTAACTAACCTAAGGACATCACACACATCCATGCCCGAGGCAGGACTCTAACCTACAACCGTAGCGGTCGCGTGGTTCCAGACTGAAGCGTCTAGAACCGCTCGGTCACAACGGCCGGCTAACGCCCCATCATACACACCAAAACGGGTCACGGAAACGATCGAGACGTTCAGTTGGGAAATACTAGGGCATGCAACTTATTCTCCAGACATGGCTCCGTCCGATTGTCATATATTTGCATCAGTGGGACACGCTTTCGCTAAAAAACGCTTCAATTCGTATGACAGTGTACGAAATGTCTCGCTGACTGGTTCGCTTCAAAAGAAGAACTGTTGTTTTTGTATAAATTGCAATGGAGATTATACGGAATAAAATATCAGTTTCAAAAACAGACTTGTAATTATTGTAACCAAATTCCACTTTCATACTTCTACACCTGGTATAGCCAGGAGAAGAAGTAAGTTACAGAGATGGACACGACGTGTGCCTCGCTTGTTTTATAATAAATGATGAACGAAATTGTTAAGTGGGTTGTAACATATATATGTCAAAGATTTACACTTTCTCCATCATAATGCTTCAACTACTGACAAGATTTATTTATTAGACTACTCTTAAGTTGAGAGTTGCCTACGCTGTTTTCGAGTGACGCGTGGTCGATTTTCTCAGTTGTATTCTTGTTATTAATCGATTTATTGTCCAGATTTCCTTTTGACACAGCCAACATCAACGGTGTAACATAATCTGCTCACCCGCAAGTTGCTAATCGGCTTGCGCAATCGTCATATTGAGGTCCGTGTAAACGTGGAGTGCGGGATTCATATTTGAGATCGACCGACGGCGTCCCGGTCATTCGATGGCGGCAGCAGTTGCCAGGATTTAAGCTTGGGATCGAGCGCTCCTGAACTAAGCTATATAATACAGTCTGCACAGCCGCTTTATGGGAGACGTTCCACACATGTACCTAGAGACCACCTTGTTGAAAACACATTCCGTAGCACCAGTCCAATTTCAAATACCATAATCGTTGCATGCAAAATGCGTTAAAAATTTTCAGTGCATGTTCTGATATCTAGATGACTACGTGGTTAAATTACGTATACACCTGACCACGTAGCTTCGGATGAGGTAACCGGAATCACATTTATCTGCTGCTGCGTGTAGAACGTCCAGAGTACCGTGTCATAGTGCACTGAGGTAGTGTAAAAAGAAAGTAAAGGTGTCCTAAACCCGGAGGTTAGTTTTAATACCGTGATGCTTTACTAGGCGTGTTCGTACTGGAAGTGGTATGCCCTTGCTTTCCTCAAATGTGTGAACTACGGTGTAAAGGCGGTTACAGATTCGAACTGTGATGTGACTTCGCATTTTCGCATTAGTAAATTGCTGTCAGAGGTGAAAGAAACTACAAGTGACTGAAAAAATCCTTGGGCGTCCGACGATTGAAGTCCTGGACCTTCGGAAATTTGATCTGACACCCACGAAGTCTCTAACAAATGTCGATGCAGGGGATACCAGAACTACGCAGACGGCAGGGGATCCTAAACTGGCTATTTTTAGATAGCGAAGCAACTTTTGGAAATGAATTTTCTGGCGGTACGAGGTAGGGGTGCTCGGAAAGCATCGCTGTCTGCAACGTATCGATGTTGGGAGCTTAAACATCGATATTTCAATTGCGATATTGAATTATTAGAAAAATCTTAAGGTTGTTGTTAAAATATCGACTTTAGGTATTAGTAGGGAAATCAGGATACTTGTTTCTGAAGATGACTCATAATGACAGCAGTGCTACACATATGCGCTAGTCAACGTGACGTTGCGATGGGGGATTGGGGGTACAATATTTCTTGAACTAACTTAGGCAAGAACCTCGGCTATTGTTCTAGATAGTCGTGGACTAAAGCCTTTTATTATTAATTCAATCCTGGTCTCTTGGTTTCAAGTAGTGTGAACATAACGTTAATACATTGCGTGAAAACAGAGAAACAAAACTGTATGTATGGTTCAAAATGGTTCAAATGGCTCTAAGCACTATGGGACTTAACATATGAGGTAATCAGCCCCTTAGACTTAGAACTACTTAAACCTAACTACCCTAAGGACATCACACACATCCATACCCGAGGCAGGATTCGAACCTACGACCGTAGCAGCCGCGCAGTTCCAGACTGAAGCGCCTAGAACCGGTCGGCCACAACGGCCGGCTTGTGTGTATGGAGTGATCATTATAAAATAGCACAAGGAAAAAATAATTTGCAGACTGGAACAGAAACAGACATACTATTACAACTCGGATATTAGCTGAAAGGTCGCTCTCTAGCCCTTAAATGAGATCCATTGGAAGTGTGGAGATACCACATCGGTACTACCTATCCGAAGATTCTTCTCAAAAACAGTATATGCTTTCTGTTAACAACACAGTAGACTGACCGGACAACTTTTCTCAAAAATGTTATTTTTGTTGCCTGTTGACATAAAGTTGGATATGTAATGTTAATTACATATGTATTTGTCGATTAATAAATATATTATTAGAGATATTAGTATATTGCTTTTTATGCTGTTCTGTAAATTCATCACTAAACATTAGTGTTAAGAATACCTATGTTTCGGTGTCGATTATTATGCGCCGTCGATGTTTAGAGGTCGATGGTCGACGCACAAGCCGCCGAAGTGGCGTCATGTCGGAAGACTTGCACCCGGCGAACGGTCTCCCCGACGGGAAGCCCTAGTCGCACGACATTTACATTTTTATCAAATTGAAATCAGCATTTGCCAACATCGCACATCCCTAGTACCGTGGCCATGAATGATCAGTGGGCTTCAACTACGTGTCCGTAAATCACTTGTCTCAGTAGTGCCTGCCGCATCGACGCTGGTGATGCTATCTTTCACAGTCGAAGCAGTTAGCTTTGCTCATTACAGCAACTTGTCGACACAAATTTAGTGGCTGGCGCTGCAGGATGTGACGCCCATAAGCCTGACGCATGTACAGAGAAAACATTCGCACTAGAAGTCTTTTTAATTAGAAGAAAATTGTCGCCGCGCATAGAAGGCTATGAGAAATAGCGACAGGTTCTCGACAAAGAATTGTTCACACAGCAGAATATGAGGAGATGCTGCTGGATTGTGCGTGAGAAAGGGGAAGTATTCATCACCAAGAACCCGTCAATTTGTCCGCGAAATGCACAAGGCTGCAAGATTTACTACCAGTAGGTTTGATCAACGCGAGAGAATTACGGAAATGCTCCGTGAATTCAGGTGGGATTCCCTGGAGGGAAGAAGACTTTTTTTTCGCGAGACACTATTGTGTAAGTTTAGAGAAACGTCATTTCGACAGACTGCTCAAGACCCTACTGCCATCAACATGCAGTGTGGTTGTAATTAAACTTCCTCTACTTGAGCCAGCGTAGACGGAAAATTATTTACCGTACGGTTGCGCAACTTCATAGCCATGATGTTCAGACTGTGCGCTGCAGGATTTGCATTGTTAGCAGTGTTTGTAACACGACTTGCCGTTACTGGTGCGGCGACGTAGGACTGAAACACAGTCATCAGTGCGCATTACAGTTGCAGACAGTCAACACGAGTATGGACAAGCTGTCAAGGGCTTTACTCGTAAAGCTGTTTCAGCAAAACAACGGCAATAGTGCTGCAGCTCTTCGCGGGTATCGACGCATTAGGGGAATACGAGAGGTCCTCTTTCCGCATTGGGGTTGAAGAACATGATTTGGAAGTTGGAACTAACTGGATATTTGGGGACTGCTCCTGAGAGAGGCCGAAGGTCAATTGCGCCTCAAACTGATGAAGAAGTTAATGTTGCCATGAATGAGAATGCTCGGTCTTAAAACAGTGCACGAGCTGTCTCACGAAAGCCGAACGTTCCGTGGTCCACCGTTGTTTCGGGTAGTAGTAGAGCAGCCTCCAGTGCGGTTCCATGCTGTCGTGGATGGTGATGATTGTCCACTGAGCAACGTTTGTCACTTGGAACCTAAACATGCTGCGCAATTAACGAATGTTACCCTCTCATGTGGAAATTAAAGTGTGTTTATTCGTTATTTCTCTTTCGCATGTCCTTAAAAAAGTTTCCACAAAGTTTCGTTGTCCCACGATCACTCGTTTTTCCTTGGGACCCACTGGTGTAGCGAAAGTTTAATTATAACCACCGTGATATCTCGCGCAAGGACTGTTCGGACAAGGTAAGAAAAAGTAAGACCCGTACGGAGTCACGTACACAGTCGTTTTTCCCTCTCTCCATTTGCTAGAAGAATACGAAAGGAAAATACAAACAACGGTAATAGGTACCCTAAAACACGCACAGTGTGGTGACTTGCGGAATATGTATGTAGATATATATGTAAAAGTAGACAGTGTCAAGAGTTCTGCAACGATATGTGCAGACAATGGAGCCAAATGGTTTTGAAGCTGAGATTCGGTTTTGTCTGTGGAGTATGTTGAAATGTATTCAGTTTGATTTTCGGTCGTCGCTACCAGCTCAAGTTGTTCCTGTTAGGTGTAAGTTGTCGATGTCAATAGGAAACTACAATTGTTCGTTTGCATGGCCATATTCTGCAACAGCTGTGGCAGTTAACATTGTCTTACTCACGAACTACAGGAATATTGGGTACATAAAACGAGAATAACTGCGTAATGTGAATGTGTGCAGCCAGGTTTTTTTGATTTCAGTCTCTGTTAAAAAAGATCAATGGACTTCAGAAAATGTAAACCAGATTAAAACACGCCGTAAATAAATCCTACGCCAAATTTGTAAAGAAAAGCTTTTTTTCCTATAATCAGCAAAATATACCAACGTATTATGTATACTAAGACCATTGAAGATGCTTCGGATATTAGTTTTTTATTTTAAAACACACAGTTTAGAGGACTCCCCATCTGAAAATTCTGAGTCAAAAGCTTTGGGACAATGTGTAATTATTACAGATTGTCGCGAAAGACGACGGAGAATCGTTCTGTGTCAGGCCTGTGTACACAGCGGATGCTATGAGCACTAGACGTATGTTCGACTCGTTAAACGCTATCTGGACAGAAAGGAAGTGTGGCACTTCGGTCCAGGCATCAACGCGCGTCACGGAAGCCTCATTTACAAAGCTTTGCACGAGTGGGAGATCCTTTTCCGGTTTCTGCTGTACAGCTTGACAAAGGAATGGTAGTCATCACTGATACAAACTGCTAAAGCATTCTTTGGCATTTGTGAGCGAGATACACGTTTCATGGAAACTACCACCAGAGGAGATGAAACCAGGTGAAGCCAGTTCGATGCAGAGTCCAAGAGCCAATCATTGTAACCAGCTTCGCTACTTCAAGGTAGAGTCGCCTACAGACATGAGGGATCAAGCTACTGTCGATAACTTTCCTCTTACAGTGACAGCTTGATCCCTTCAGAATTCTTCCCTGAAGGGCGAAGTGTCAACACAGGTTTAATTATGCGAGGCAGTTCTGGAACGGTTGCCCCTAATCAGCAGACCTGTTCCATCAGAGTTCATGCTATCGCAAAAATGGAACCTGCTGCACGATATCGGCCACTCGCAAGATGCAATCCACTTTCGTCTTCCCGCGCTTCCCATAAATCGATTAAGAAGAATGCTAGGGTGGTTTCTGTGAAGAGCGCTGCTCAGTCGTTGCTGGAATACTGATTACTCTTCGTGCCTTACTGTTCCTCTTGATACACAGGGTGGTCCGTTGATTGTGACCGGGCCAAATATCTCACAAAATAAGCATCAAACGAAAAAACTACAAAGAACGAAACTCGTCTAGCTTGAGAGGGGAAACCAGATGGCGCTATGGTTGGCACGCTAGATGGCGCTGCCATAGGTCAAACGGATATCAACTGCATTTTTTAAAATAGGAACCCCCATTTTTTATTTCATATTCGTGAAGTACGTAAAGAAATATCAATGTTTTAGTTGGACCACTTTTTTCGCTTTGTGATAGATAGCGCTGTAATAGTCACAAACGTATATGTACGTGGTATCACGTAACATTCCGCCAGTGCGGACGGTATTTGCTTCGTGATACATTACCCGTGTTAAAATGGACCGTTTACCAATTGCAGAAAAGGTCGATATCGTGTTGATATATGGCTATTTTGATCAAAATACCCAACGGGCGTGTGCTATTTATGCTCCTCGGTATCCTGGACGACATCATCCAAGTGTCCGCACCGTTCACCGGATAGTTACGTTATTTAAGGAAACAGGAAGTGTTCAGTCAAACGTGAAACGTCAACCACGACTTGCAACAAATGATGATGCCCAAGTAGGTGTTTTAGATGCTGTCGCGGCTAATCCGCACATCAGTAGCAGACAAATTGCGCGAGAATCGGGAATCTCAAAAACGTCGGTGTTGAGACTGCTACATCAACATCGATAACACCTGTACCATATTTCTCTGCACCAGGAATTGCATGGCGACGGCTTTGAACGTCGTGTACAGTTCTGCCACTGTGAATAAGAGAAATTACGGGACGATGACAGATTTTTTGCACGCGTTCTATTTAGCGACGAAGCGTCATTCACCAACAGCGGTAACGTAAACCGGCATAATATGCATTATTGGGCAACGGAAAATCCACAATGGCTGCGACAAGTGGAACATCAGCGACCTTGGCGGGTTGGTGTATGGTGCGACATTATGGGAGGAAGGATAATTGGCCCCCATTTTATCGATGGCAATCTAAATGCTGCAATGTATGCTGATTTCCTACTTAACGTTTTACCGATGTTACTACAAGATGTTTCACTGCATGACAGAATGGCGATGTACTTCCAACATGATGGATGTCCGGCATATAGCTCGCTTGCGGTTGAACCGGTACTGAATAGCATATTTCACGACAGGTGGATTGGTCGTCGAAGCACCATACCATGGCCCGTACGTTCACCGGATCTGACGTCCCCGGATTTCTTTCTGTGGGGAAAGTTCAAGGATATTTGCTATTGTGATCCACCGACAACGCCTGACAACATGCGTCAACGCATTGTCAATGCATGTGCGAAGAATTACGGACGGCGAACTACTCGCTGTTGAGAAAAATGTCGTTACACGTACTGCCAAATGCATTGAGGTTTGCGGCCATCATTTTGAGCATTTATTGCATTAATGTGGTATTTACAGGTAATCACGCTGTAACAGCATGCGTTCTCAGAAATGATAAGTTCGCAAAGGTACATGTATCACATTAGAACAACCGAAATAAAATGTTCATACTGTAAGTAGGCTGTTTAGGTTTTTCTGTTGGTAACGCCATGTAGCGCTCTGTATGAAAATGCCTGGCTGTGCTTTGTGCAGTCTGTGGCTGGGTGGCATTGTTGTAATATTCGCTATTGTAGTGTTTGGCTGTTGGCTGTTTACAGCGCGTAGGGTTGCGCAGATGGAGGTGAGCCGCCAGCAGTGGTGGATGTGGGGAAGTGAGATGGCGGATTTCTGAGAACGGATGATCTGGACGTGTGTCCATCAGAAACGGTACATTTGTAAGAATGGATGTCATGAACTGCTATATATATTATGACTTTTGAACACTATTAAGGTAAATACATTGTTTGTTCTCTATCAAAATCTTTCATTTATTAACTATGCCTATCAGTAGTTAGTGCCTTCAGTAGTTTGAATCTTTTATTTAGCTGGCAGTAGTGGCGCTCGCTATATTGCAGTAGTTCGAGTAACGTAGATTTTTGTGAGGTAAGTGATTTGTGAAAGGTATAGGTTAATGTTAGTCAGGGCCATTCTTTTGTAGGGATTATTGAAAGTCAGATTGCGTTGCGCTAAAAATATTGTGTGTCAGTTTAGTGTTGATCAGAATAGGTAAAGAGCGAAATGTCTGAGTACGTTCAGTTTTGCTCAGCTGTTTGAAAATAAAATAATGTAAGAGATTTATCAGCACAGTAATTCAATAATTTTTCTAAGGGGACGTTTCAAAACGTCCTACGTTCTGTATTTTAATTTAAAAACCTACTTGTTACCAACTGTTAGTCTAAAATTGTGAGCCATATGTTTGTGACTATTACAGCGCCATCTATCACAAAGCGAAAGAGTGGTCCAACTAAAACATTCACATTTCTTTACATACAACACGAATATGTAATAAAAAATGGGGGTTCCTATTTAAGAAAACACAGTTGATATCCGTTTGACCTATGGCAGCGCCATCTGGCGGGCCAACCATATCGCCATTTGGTCTCTCCCTTCAAGCTAGACAAGTTCCGTTCTTTGTAGTTTTTTCGTTTGACGCTTATTTCGTGATATATTTGGTCCGGTCACGATCAATGGACCACCCTGTATAGCAACAAAATGAATAATCCACAAGACTAATAGGAAACAAACCGAAGGTTTCCGTCGACGCTTGGCGTCGCACGAAAGAAGTGATGAGCGGGATTTTTTTGGGCTGACTACAGCTGCACGATGCAAAAAGTAAATTACGAACATTTACCGAAACAGAAGAGAAAATGCGCCGGACGACCCGTGGAGGGGACACCCTGTGTATGTGTAGAAAGTTAAGAAGAAAGAGGTGGAGGAGGAGGGGAAGTAGAAGGAGAATAAAAGGAAAAAACATATGTAACTAATGTCTAGGAAGACATCACACATCCAAAGACTGTGTTTTGCGGTCGTCGAGAACTTCTGATGTAGTGTTACAAAAGTAAATGTGTAAGTAATGCGAGTGTCACAGCTCCAAGTTAACTGTATGTGTCGGCTTACTCAGAAGCAGAGGAGTTGGAAGTCGTAATAAACAGGTAGCTGTTTCTTTCACAGCGGGAACTCATCAGACACACCGAAATGACCCTGATTACACCGTGTAGCCGCAAATTTTGTCCTGTCGTTTTTGGCCCCAGAGGTTAAGCTCTCACACCGGTGACTTTTCAACAATACTTTACAACCGACCAGCTGTGCTTTGACCAACCACTTTGTTTTTAGACGTGTAGGAAATAATGAATGATACTGGGATTAAAAAAAAAAAGTTCTCTTCAGTGTCTGTCCAGACCAGCAGCTGTAGGGGTGTAAAGACACTGTTAAAGGTAATCCTTTATATTTTATTCATGATTTTGGATACAGATTCACTGTATACATTCTTATCATTGACTTTCAATGCTGCCTGACCATCATCTGTGTGCAAATGATTCAGTACAGAAATATATTGCTTGTTGATGCATTGACCTCAGAATATGGTATTTGACTGAAACTATTTGGACACATTATAGTGGACATTAATACGGTGTGTGTCCACCCTTCGCGTTTGCAACGACTTGAATTCTGTTAGTGACACTTCCATTGACGCGTGTGAACGTCTGTAAAGGACTGGCAGGTCACTTTTCCGCAAGAGCCGGAACCAGAGAAGGTAGTCGTGTTGGGCATTGGTGTCTGGAGCCAAGTCGACGTTGTAACTCAACGCAAAGGTGTCCCATGTGGGTTCAACTTGGGGCTGTGGGCAGGCCAGTCCACTACAGGAATGTCATCGTCTACAGACCATTGCCTCACAGATGCTGCTACGTGACAAGTTGGTGTCATGTTGATACAAATAGTCAAAAAAATATTCAAATGTGTGTGAAATCTTATGGGACTTAACTGCTAAGGTCATCAGTCCCTAAGCTTACACACTACTGAACCTAAATTATCCTAAGGAGAAACACATACACCCATGCCCGAGGGAGGATTCGAATCTCCACCGGGACCAGCCGCACAGTCCATGACTGCAGCGCCCTAGATCGCTCGTCTAATCCCGCGCGGCTACAAATAGTCGTCGTCTCCAAAGTGGTCATGTGCTGTACACAAATCTGTTCATATCCTTCCACATTTTTTCGTAAGCCCAACGAGGGGACTACGCCCTAAACACGAAACTCACGCTCATACCTTAACACAACCTCCTGTGTACTTCACTGTTGGCGCTACGCATGATGGCAGGTGACGTTCTCCACGAAGTGGCCAAACCCAGACCCCTCCATCGGATTGCCACAGGATATAGTTTGTTTCAGCACTTCAAATCAGTCGTTTTCCAGCCATTCACTATTCAGTGGTGTCACTCTCTACGCTACACCAAGCGTTGCTTAGCATTGATTGCAGAAATGTGTGGCTTATGGGGAACTGCTTGACCATTGTAGCCCATTGTTTTTAACTTCCTAAGCACAATAATTGTATTAGCTGAGCTGCTGGTAGCACTCACGAGCAATTCCTTGCGCTGATTCCAAGAGATTTTTTACAACCCCCCCCCCCTCCCCTCCCCCCCCCCCCTCCCCTCCCCCCGCAATGCTCGACGGTCCCTGTTCGTCAGTACATGAGATCTGCATAGTCTTGGTTTGGCTGTGGTTGTTGCTTCGCGTTTCCAATCCACAACCACATTACCAACAGTCGACTGGAGCAGCTTTTTAAGGTTTGAAACGTCCTTGATGGATTTGTTTCTCAAATGGCATCCAAGTTGAACTCAAGGTGGAAGTCCATTGAGTTCTTCTGACCTATCCAATTTGCTGTTACTTCACTTCTCCTGACACTACAGTAGTCCCCGCCTCCTTTCATACTGAGCGGCCCGCCTCTGTGATGTACGTGTGTGTGTGTGGGTGTGTTTGTGTGTGTGTGTGTGTGTGTGTGTGTGTGTGTGTGTGTGTTCAGTAGCAGTTGTAATTAGGACTTCATGTTCACACTTCCGAATTTCATTCACTTGTAGATACCTCGAATCTGGCTATTAAGGTCGAAAGGTGCTGCTTGTAGAAGACGTACAGACTTTGTTTCGTTATTACTGCCGAATACAGGAAATTTGATCTCACGTAATAACATTGTGTAGGATGTAGAGCTCAGTTCGAAGAAATTATAGTTATTTGTACAGTATTTTTGTCGGACGTTGTATATGTATTTGTATGTATAGGTATATGTATGTATATGCTACTTGACGACTAAAAGAAACTTTGTTTGGTTTCCTTGGTTGACTCGTCTGCTAATTACTGTTTATCGCAGGTCCTGCTTTTTTGTCCTCTTCCTGCTCGGTGGCTCTCAGTGCATGAGTATCTAAGCTGTTTCTCTGTTGAGACAAATGAAGAACAAAAACCGGCCGTTCCTAAATTAAGCCTAGAAGTGTTTCACAGTCCGACAGTCCTTAAGCTTGTTAGTGCTCTTCAGAAAGATGAGTGGCCATTATGTCCTCTGGAAGGCTTCTTGTGATATAAATGCTGAACTTCCGGAGTTCAACCTCATGGAGCGATCCTAATTGCCTGTGTGGAACTACTGATACACTCCACAGCTGACGTTGACCAGACCCTCCAAACTGCGATTGCAGTGAAGAAACGGAAACTATACTTCTCTTCAATTCGTCTTATTTACTGTTACTATTGTCCTCTCACTGCTAAGGCCAGCCGTTGTGGCCGAGGTTCTAGGCGCTTCAGCCCGGAACCGCGTTGCTGCTACGGTCGCAGGTTCGAATCCTGCCTCGGGCATGGATGTGTGTGATGTCCTTACCTTAGTTAGGTTTAAGTAGTTCTAAGTCAATGGGACTGACGGCTGCAGATGTTAAGTCCCATAGTGCTTAGAGCCATTTGATCCATTTTTCTCACTGCTAAGGTTTTAATTCGGTGTCAAGATTGAATTCGAAACACAGACATAAAATTCATCCAAATACACAGCAGCACCAGCAAAGATTTGATAGTATGAAACAGGTTCCGCTAGTAAGTTTATAATACTACACGTTGTTAGTTGCTGGTTTCGAACAGCTACGAGGTTACATGCAGTTTATGGATTGTTATCACATTTTTTTCACATTTTGTGAGAGCAAAAGTCTGGAAGTGGGACAGAGGGTAACTCAACTGGGAAACTCCTATAGGCTATGTCCAGTTCTGGCAATCACTTGAAGTTCAACAGAAATATATTCAAAACCTTAGTATTTTTTTTCTTTCTTTTTTTTAAAAAAAAATGGGCCTCCTTCCTCCCCTATAGCCCTACCTTTTCCTCTCCAAAAATGCCGCCATCCTCTAGTGTCGACGCAGCACGTAAAGCATGGTGCTGTTAGTAGCAAGACTTATTGCCATAAACCGAAAATAAAAGCGGAGGCATACTCTGCTATGCCTCAGGGGGCGACGACACACTACTCAGAAATACACCTCTCTCTGCAGGTGTGAAGCAAATGATGAGGTTAGAAACTAAAAAGGAAGAAATAAATAAAGTCAGAAATGAAGGCAAAATAAAAAATAGGGACGGCAGCACACACAAATGAAAACAAAACTGGCGAGATAATCCCATCGCCCATAGAATTAACGAAGTAATAATCCTCTAAGATAGATTACGTGTTTTCCAATTTCCCAATAATTTTTCATACTAGGTTCACACAATTCCCATGTTACCAATTGCCATATTAGCAGTATCGTAGAACAGTCGACTCTAGTGATGCCCAGAAGGCCAATGTCAAATCTTGGGTATAGGCAAGTCAAGGGTAGTTTGAGAGTCCGAGTGACATAGATCCAGGGGTACACTCAGGCAATTCCTGAACGAGGTGCCTTAGTCAACCCGGAACACCTTTTGATAACCATGAACCATTGCAACTTTCAGAAATCTTGCAAAGGTAGTGGTATATGTCCGGTCGGATTCCGCCAGGCGATGCTGGCTCCACAGGTAGTCCATGAAAGAGACAGCATCGGTGAAGGAAAGGTCATAGATCGTGAAAATGGTGTGGCCCAAGAGCCACACCATTGCGTTACGTCGTGGTCGGGGGTTGGTCTGAACATCAGGGGTAAGGAACCAGTCGATGGACTCAATGTCTGGTGTCGTCCCACCGATCAGCGCTAATAGCACACGTGCAAGGTCCCACACTTCTGTGACGTGAGAGCATAAGAGACGATGCTCTCTGGTGTCTACGTCACCACATCGGCCGGAAGCAGCCGATGGCCGTAGGCGGATGGCCGCCAGGCGATGATTAGTGGGTATTAAATTGTTTACGACACGATACCATAGCGCTAAAACTTCCGTGGGAAGGGCTGGGTTGTTGATATTAGCCCAAGCTTGTTGCCAGATGACCGACGGTCGTCTGTCCTCTAATTTATGTGGTGTGGGCTGGCCTCGAAGGGCCTGATAAAGGCGCTTCGACGTGCGTGCCTTGTCAGTGGCCACTGTTAGGACGTAACTTTGATTGGGGTAATAGTCGTTGACTGTCGTCATCCGGAACGGAATAAGTGTCAAACATACTGGTGCCCGCGCCGATCGTGGGCGATAACGGTCGAAAAGAACCGCTGTTGTCCCACCTGGGTCAGTTTCACGCAAGGTGGCGATACGGTGAATCAGGAGGGCCGCACATTTGCGGGGAAAGTCAATGAGTCCAAGGCCACCATCGACCTTTGGCAGTGTACAAGTCTGCGCATCAACTTTGAACAGTGCATGCCGCCACAAGAGCCAATATACTGTTTGTGAGATGGCTCTGCCGGTTTCTTTCGGTAGCGTAAGGAGTTGTGCTACATACCATGCCCGTGATAGGATGTAAGTATTAATCAATTGGATTCGTTGATGGAGGTCGAGTCGTCGATCAGCGTGACTCACGCAAAGTCCTCTGATACGCGTGAGAAGCCGCCTCCACGTTAGTGTTAACATGCGCTGCGGACAGGCAGTCACCTCAAGGCCCAAGATACGTTGTTCCCCCACAACTCGGTACCATGGGCATTCGATGGTCAATGATCGTGGTCCAAGCGGGATCAGCACCGTTTTGTTGGAATTTAACATGGCACCGGATGCTCGTTCATAAACTTTGAGAGCTCGGCGAACTGAATCGATGTCCCTAGCGTTTGCGACGAACACACCGACATCATCCGCGTATGCCGCACTGCGGAAGGTGACGCCTGGGAGAGCGACACCATCGACCATCCGTCCGATGTCACGCAGCATGGGGTCCAGCGCTATAGCGAACAAATACATTGACAAGGGACACCCTTGTCGGACTGATCGTCTGATGGGAATTGGTCGTGATCGGCTGCCGTTCACAACGATTGTGGAATTTGTTCCATCCAAGAAGTGCCGGATGATTCTTATGAAGCGCTCCCCAAAACCCATCCGCGACATAACGGCCAGCAGGTAAGGGTGGGAGACCCTGTCAAAGGCACCGGCGAAATCTAGGGAGAGAATTGCAGCCGGGGTCCGAGTTTCGGCGGTGAGTAAGACAGCATCACGGTATATACAAGCGGCGGTGAAGATGGTTCGGTTCGAAACGCCACATGATTGAGTGGGGCAAAGTACCTTATTCATTACCTGTTTAAGACGATAGGCCACGCCGGCCGAAGTGGCCGTGGGGTTAAAGGCGCTGCAGTCTGGAACCGCAAGACCGCTACGGTCGCAGGTTCGAATCCTGCCTCGGGCATGGATGTTTGTGATGTCCTTAGGTTAGTTAGGTTTAACTAGTTCTAAGTTCTAGGGGACTAATGACCTCAGCAGTTGAGTCCCATAGTGCTCAGAGCCATTTGAACCACCACGATAGGCCACGCTTCGCGCCACCAACTTATAATCAGTGTTAAGAACGGTGATAGGACGCAGGTCTTTAGCTCGACAGTGACCTGTGACCTTTGGAATAAGGGCAATACGTCCAGCTAGAAATACGGCGGGTAGTTCGCAACCAGCAAAAATCTCCTCGCACATTTTGCAGAAGCAGTCTCCTAACAGGTCCCAGAATTGTTGGTAGAATTCATAAGGGAGACCGTCGGGGCCAGATGATTTTTGTCCCGGACAGGCACGGAGGACAGATGTGAGGTCAGCGAGTGTGAGTGGCTCGGTTAAACAGTCGCGGTCTCGATGATCTAATGAAGTTGGGACCCCACCGATAAGTGCTCGTTGGGCGGCGATGTCTACCCCAACATCCTGGAAGAGGTGCTTATAATGGTCTGTTAGGTGTTTGAGAACTTCACGATGGTCTGTGAGGCGCGTACCATCGTCTGTTTTAAGGCGTAGAATGGTGTTCTTCTTTGCATGATTCCTTTCAGAGGCAGGGTGATAGCTGGATGGCCTCTCGCCCTCAATCAGGAATGTGGAGCGGCACCTCACCACCATCCCCTCGGCCTTCTCCCGAGAGAAGCGAAGGATTGTCGCTTTAATTCTGTTGAGGCGCATGCGTAGCTGGTCATACCTGTCAGCAGGAAGGGTTAGTGCATCGTTTAGACATTGTTGATAGAAGTCTAATGTGCTACGCTTCCAGTGTGCGACTTCACGACTATGTTGCTGGATAACACGTCGCAGCCGCGGCTTCGCACAGCGGAGCCACCAAACTATAGTGGTAGGGTACTTCGATGCAGTAGCGATGCAATCCCGCCATGTTTTCGTGACAAGAGTGCGTAGTTCGGGCGTTGGGAGATGAAGTGTATTCATCTTCCAATAGGTGCCCCGAGGAACCGGGGTTGGGCCCGTGATATGCAGGGAGCAAGAGTACGCAGAGTGGTCACTAAAGGCCACGGGAATGACTTGGACGGCACAAAGGGCAGGAAGCAAATCAGCAGAGACATAAACACGGTCAATACGGCTTGCTCCAGTGGGGTAGATGTGAGTATATTGTGTGTAGGCGGGATGAAAGTGGCGCCACGTATCATTAAGGTCAGCCGCCTGGAGGAGTGTAGCGAGTGCTTCACACCTCATGGGCGTTGGGACCTGATCAGCATCGGCTACCACACAGTTAAAATCTCCGCCAAACACGATAAGACGACGAGCCGTCAAGAAAGGGGTGATCTCTGACGTAAAAAGTGTTCTTCTGTCATGCCTGTGATTAACTCCTGAAGGAACATAGACGTTAATAAAAAGTACATCCCGAATGATACACGCAAGAACGCGACCATTGGTTAGTTTTGTAACATTGGATGGAGTTAACTCTGATCTGTATAGCAAAGCAGTGCCCCGCCTGGCGTCAGGGTCGATGTTATATAGTGCCTCATAACCAACCAGGTCAGAGAGAAAGGGGGCACAAACCTCCTGGAGAAAGACCACATCAAATGCACCAAGGCGCAGAAAGTCCTTCAGAGAGCGTAGTTTTACTGGGTTGGAGATGGAGTTGATTTTTACTGTTAAAAGGGAGAGGGCTCCCGGCTGACGGTCAATTGCAGGCATAAGGAAGCAACACAGATAAAGTAACGTCAGATGAGGTTATGGTCGTATGTAAGCAGGTGCGTAAAGATCGAAACTGTAAGCCTGCTACTTCACACCGGATGTTAAACACCAATACCAGACAGCTCATGTGGGAACGAGCGCACTCAATCTCGCATTTCGTCGTCTTCGTCGTCAGCCCAGTTCAGTCCTCCCCCATCGGCGGGATAGTCCGAACCAGGCGGCGCAGACGGCTCAGTCGCAGCGGTATGTGAGAGGGTGCGAGTGCGCTGCAGCGGCTGTTCGCTACCCTGTTCATTTTTACGTTTTGCGGGGACTGCTCCCCGATCTCGTGATGAACTAATGAGTGCTTCTAATTGGCAGGCAGTTTTCCGCATACCGTCCGAGCGGTCAGCGGAAACAGAGCGTGTAACTGCTGAGGCCTGAGATTCAGCCTCACTGCTGCTCTCAGGAGGGGGACGCATGACGCCCTCCTCCTCCGCCTGCTGTTCCTGGCTCGCCTTCTTGCGCCTGTGACGACGCCGGGGGGACTTAGCGTCATCTGCCGGTGGGGGTGGGGCAGGAAGAACTACCTCCATATGTTCAACAATGGCCACAGCAGGCGCACTAGGCGCCGCCGGCGGTACTGCCACTACGGGCGTCTGGTCCGAGACAATCTCAATAGGGCTGTCAACAGATGCACTAGGTACAGTGTTGACCTCTCCTGACGGACCCGGACCCGGAGTCGGGTCGTCAGTTCTCTCAGCGGTTCGGTGGGCAGCACCCGCCACTATCTCGCTGAGAAGAGGCACAAGGTTGTCACCTTCCGTGCGTTCCCGCGGCAGTTGCACAGGGCGCCTGCGCGGGCATTCCACGCGTAGATTGACAGAGGGAGCATGTCTGTGGTTGCCCTATATAGGTAAACTGTGCCCTTGTACTCGCAATATTTAAATATGACGGTATGTCATACGAACACTACGGACTCCGCTGTTGCCCTGGAAACGGTAGGCACTGCCCCATTTTTCATTCGTGATGCTAAGCACCTTGCCATACCGCGACAGGACACGGCCGATTACTTCATTGGGACACTCAGGGCGTACGTTAAATACCCGCACAGTCCGTATCCCAAAGCCAGATGGATGTTCCATCGAAGTAGCGGAACGGATGTTCGCCCGCGAGTGCCAGGCCATACTTTTCGTATTTCTCTTGGTCGAGAAATTTCGCGAATAACGAGAATAAGACAAAATCCAGTTGAAAGGTGTCGACGTCATTTTCAGGTACTTTCAGATCACCAAATATCCATTCCTCTATTTCAAAGGCCGTTGGCCGTTTCGCTGCTCTGTCGAATACGCATTTGAATACTGTTCGACCGGTTCCACATATCCACCGCAAAAATATCAACGCTGGAAAAACCAAGAACAAACGAAAACGACCACGACTACGAAGCGCGACTCGCGGCCCGCTACAGAGCACAACGGATCGCTCCGACCGCGGGGTGCTTCTTAGCCAAAAGGCCGAGAAGCGATCGTATGACATTCACTGATCATCTGAGGTGAGTATCAACATGTCTTGTTAATACAGATACACTCCAGTGGAAGCAAATAAATATAGCTGTGCGAGTAATTTCGCCTACGAGAATTCTTCGGAATAAATAGTTTTGTTTCAAGCAAAAAGAAGTCTTTAAACTGTATAAAGTCTTGCTACACTTAGTGTAGATTTACCATGACACTGTTCATGTTGTTCACTTCTGTGAGAAACTACTGCCACTCGAATCTTACTGCGAAGTGACGTCAGAATGACGTGTCTTCCATAAAACTATGTGCAACCTCAAACTCGATAGCATTCGATGGATGAAGAACCTTGGAGAATCATTCGTTTTATAACTTGTGTGTTGGGACAGTATGTCCCGTTTCATCGCAACGGCACATTGAAGATTTATCACGAATACGTCGCTCTTGGAGTCATTTGTTACAGTTAAATGTCAGTTAATGATACATCGACGGTAAAAGCCTCCAGGAGACCCTAAAATCAAAGACAGTGTCTATGATGGATGCTGTATCTGCTCGTCTTAGTGTAGTTTGGAGACGTAGAGTTACGGAGCCGAACGAAGTAGGTTCGCGTCCTGATATATATACTTCCTGTTTGTAAAAGATTTTGGGACCTTATTATTTACGTAATAGAAGTATTCGGTGTTATTTATATATAAGAGTACTCTCTTGTTTGAGTTTGTTCGATTTTGCGACTTCAGTCTGATTAAAAAACGGAAAGATCAAATTTCTGCGAGTCAAACGGGCAAAAATGACAATTATGTCGTTGCTTGTGACAGATATTTAGCATTTTTCCGAATATGTCGCTCACACATCTTACTTTCGTATAATACGATGCGATTACGAAACTTGATAACAATCGACAGGTGTACAGGACAAGTGCACGTCATTTTTAATTTTAAGCACTGCTATTAGGGTGCTGGAGAAAAACGTTTTTGGTACGTGATGTTCAAAAACTCAATTTTATTTATACATTTCGACTAAACTTATCTTCACGATATCAAAGGAGGTAAACCGCTGCATATTTGAGTTGTAATATGAAATCGGTGACTTACACGTGACACCATACCGGGTGTATGAAGCACCTTACCTCCTTTGATTCTCTGCAGATGAATTTACTCGAAGCGTATGAGCAATACTGAGTTGCTGAACATCGAGTGACTAAAAATTTTTTCTCCAGTGACCGTAATACCAGTGTTGAAAATTCAGATTTTCACAAAAATGGTTGCAGGCCTCCGATGTGACTACATCACACCTTAAATTTTAATAAAAGTTGTACCTGTCATTTTGACGTCACTTCTCAGTAAGATTCGATCAAAACTATCTTCTCCGTTTCACCTATACTGCCGGTGTTTTCTTGTGACCAAAGATCTATGAAAAGAAAGTGCCCCACCTGATGACGTATGTAGGTGGTGAGTGGTGCTGCCAAATCTGGCCCCGCCGTCTCCTCTGTATCAAAATGAGTGACATCAGTAACACAACGCTTAGTTTTTAATTTATGCAGTTCGGTCATAAAACGATCGTGATTATTTTGGTATGCTGAGATGCTGGGAAGTCCACAATTGTGGAGTAAACAAATACAGTACTTTCAAGATCCTAGGTATGAAATATTTCAACAGTATGACATAAAATTTTCATTCGCACACCCGATTCTATTTTATTTATTTATTTATTTTTACGAAGAGGCGACCATTTATAAAAAGTCATTCACTGAAGACAACAATGTGCTGTGTCGTTATAAATATCGCCTCATACCATTCTCACTCAGGCAGCACATTTTACACAAGAAAACCTACACATGAATTTCACCGAATCTGATCGATATCCAGCTCACACGTCTCATACAATCAGTCAACTAAGTGTCCTTCCCTTAGAAAATCATTACTAAATCCTTGGCATTTCGAGCTCTCATTACGCATGCTCCACACAATAACGATTGACTTGTCACATTTTCAGATTGTCCTTCACAGAAAAACTCGCTCCCCGTATATCAGTGCTACCCCACAATCCCACTCCTCCTCCCTCTCAACTGTTCTTTGTTTTTCGATCTTCACTAAATTTGTGTTAATAATATTTTCTCTTTCGGCATAGCACGCAAACTACATAAAATATACATGTACGAAATAACACACACACAAAATTTAAACATGTAAGATCATATAGTGAAGATAAATATAAAGGGAAAAAATAAACAAGCAAGCAAATAAAAATTGCATTTCAAGACGATACGATACAACGAGGACCCTCCTCCATGCCCCGTATGGTGACTCGCCGATCATATATGTAGATGTGGATGATAGTGTCGTGTAAGAGTGATTGGTGTCTGCGTTCTCCCCATCTACATAAAGCTTCTCGTAGCCAGGAGCGTGGCTAAAAAAACCTATCGATTGAGATCCAGTTGATCCATGTATTTATTTTATTAGATGTTTCAGTTTTCCCTCTGTATTCGGTGTTCGGCTGGAGCTGCACTTACTCGTATTTAAGACTTGCTTTCCACTGGCCGCACTTTCGTCAGACAGTAACAATTTCGAGGATTTCTCTTGTTAATTTAGTACTTCGTGAATGAAGGTCCCTGCTGTTGTGTTTAACCTTGCTGACTTACATATAAACTGAAATTTCTCTCACTGTGACTTACAGCCTGAACAGTGTCATTTCATTTTGTAGTCGGTGGTAATCCCACAAGTTGCAGTGCACTGCGGTTAGCTGGGAAGATTATTTAGTAGCTTCCGAGATCAGATTGTGGAACCTGATTGTGAGGAGTGTTGCTTTTCCCCTTTCCGGTAGCGAGGTTCTTAAGACTCAAAATTACTTTGCGGCGTCGTACATAGTTACAAATCGCCTTAATCTCGCGATGTAAAGTCTATCGTCACAGTATCACGCATGGCAGCAACAGCAATTTCGTTCGTAATGTTCACATATGGTTCTGTAGATGGGTGTAAGTGCTTGTAGGCAATACGTGAGGCTGTTTGGCCGTCCGCGTAATGTGCGATTATTTTCCTATGATGAGGCTTTGCAACCACTAAAGCCTTCTTTCTGTATGCCTGTGGAAGATTCTGTGCGAAATTAATAATACAGCGCCAGGAACAATTTCTGTTAAGCACGTTTTGCTAACCGCTGATCGTTTACGAATGGTAGGTAAGTACCCGAGGTAACGACCCCCGCCCCATCCCGCTTCTAGGCGTCTTCTAATACTCCTCTGATACACTGTGATCACATACGACCTGTAACTCGTTTACACAATACGGCGGTCGTAGATACTGCCTCCCGTTATGGAGATAATAAACATAGCTATTATGCCTGAAGAGGTACAAGAAGTCAAGTGCTTGTTTATACTGCCATGGGGTTAGCTAACTGTATATAAATAGACCTTTACGAATTATACTATTATTGAAATGCGTAGAAGAAATCTACTGAATCCTCAGCAGTAACAAAGGGTGTCGTTAGTTAGGATTCCTCGCACACCTCATTTCAGTGCAGCTCGCCTCCGATGGTGTAACGAAAGACGCGTCTAGAGGCATTGAGTGTCGCAAAGTTTAATGACGACGGAGATTCTGATCTAGAGACAGTGGTGGCTGGCTGCACGTGCAGCGTCGGTCAGGAGAGCGATAGCTGAAATGGTTCAAATGGCTCTGAGCTCTATGGGACTTAACATCTGAGGTCGTCAGTCCCCTAGACTTAGAACCACTTAAACCTAACTAACCTAAGGACATCGCACACATCCATGCCCGAGGCGGGATTCGAACCTGCGACCGTAGCAGCAGCGCGGTTCCGGACTGAAGCGCCTAGAACCGCTCGGCCACAGCGGCCGGCTGAGCGGTAACTAGCATAGTGCATTAAGCAGTGGCATTCAGGATCAGACCAGGGCATAGTGTTGTCAGGACTGTGGTGAAACGGACCCGTTTTGAAAATGAACCGATGAAAAAGAATATAGCTCAGGGTCTACCTTGTTACCACCATGTGCTGTCGCGTCACCACCATAACATTGCCTGTACTTGATGCAGTTTCACTGTATATTATTAATTTTGTGAATGTCTGCAACTTCTGATCATTTGGGGAAGAATATGGTAAAGGCAGTAAAATTCTTTTCAGCAGTGGTTGTAATCTACGAAGCATAGCATACCGATTACGAAGGTACAGGAGAAAGGCCAACACCGAAAACGTTGAATTAAGAATTTTGGCGTACTTTCACGGTAATATGTGTGACCGGACCGAAGTCACGGTGCGAAAAACATCCACAAAACCTCCAGCGTAAACTACACCATTCACATACTGCGGGTCGGTGCACCCGGTGCCTTGCATCATTTGAAAACGGGGAAAGTCTTGACTCAGCCGACTACATTACTCGTCTCCCGTTAATTAGTGTACAGTTTCTCTATTGTCGGTTCAATGAGAACTTGCAGACTGTAATGGGACTGGTCAGTCCGTCTGACTGTGTTCCGTATCGGAGAATATGAACATCTACATCTACATGGATAGTCTGCGCATCACAATTAAGTGCCTGGAAGAGGGTTCATCGAACCACCTTCAGCCGGCCGGGGTGACCGAGCGGTTCTAGGCGCTACAGTCTGGAACCGCGCGACCGCTACGGTCGCATGTTCGAATCCTGCCTTGGGCATGGATGTGTGTGATGTCCTTAGGTTAGTTAGGTTTAAGTAGTTCTAAGTTCTAGGGGACTGACGACCTCAGAAGTTAAGTCCCATAGTGCTCAGAGCCATTTGAACCATTTTTTTGAACCATCTTCACAATATCCTCTATTATTCCAGTCTCGAACAGCACGCGGAAAAAACGAACACCTATATCTTCCCGTGCGAACTTTGGTTTCTCTTATTTTATTACGATGATCGTTCCTCCCTCTGTACGTCGGTGTCAACAAAATATTTTCGCATTCTGAGGAGAAAGCTGGTGATTGAAACTTCATGAGAAGATCCCGCCGCAACGAGAAACGCATTTGTTTTAACGATGTCCACCCAAAATCCCGTATCATGTCCGTAACACTCTCTCCCCTATTTCACTATAGTACAGAATGTGGTGCCCTTCTTTGAACTTTCTCGATGTACTCCGCTAATCCTATTTGGTAAGCATCCCACACAGCGCAGCAGTACTCCAGAAGAGAGCGGACAAGTATATTGTATTGTAGGCAGTCTCTTTGGTAAATCTATTGCATCTTGTAACTGCTCTGCCAATAAAACGCACTCTTTGCTTCGCCTTCCCCACAACATTTTCTTTGTCTTCTTTTCCAGTTTAAGTTGCTTGTATTTGTAATTCGTAGATATTTAGTTGAATTTGCGGACCTTAGATTTGATTGATTTATCGCGTAACCGAAGTTTAACGGATTCCTTTTAGCACTCGGATGGATGACCTCACACTTTTTATTATTTAGGGTGAACTGCCTATTTTTTGCACCGTATTGTATCTTTTCTAAATCGTTTTGCAATTGGTTTTGATCTCCTGATGAATTTACTGGGCCATAAACGACAGCATCATCTGCAAACAACGTAAGATGGCTGCTCAGATTGTCTCCTAAATCGTTTATATAGATAAGGAGCAGCAGAAGGCCTATAACACTACCTTGAGGAACGCTAGAAATAACTGATCTTATGCAGCCTCACATGGATTCTCGCGGTATACTGTTCCTTGTACACACGTTTGACGGTCCACGTTAATGCACCAATAAATCCTGCAACTTCATTCACGATGTGGTCATGGACAAATTTAAACAAGCTAGATCTTTTCTGCTTTTCTGTCACGCCTCCGAGTCGCTCCATCTTCCTGCGCTCATTCCACACAACCGACTACCACGTTGGGGCCTCCAAGTTAGCAGTGGTGCGTCACATTTCCGTCTGTAGCAGTTCCACTTCACCTACAGCGCTCCTAAGGCACCAGTGTGCTCTTGTGAAGTGGTGATAAATGTTTTC
The DNA here is from genome assembly GCF_023864345.2 of Schistocerca serialis cubense. Taxonomy (NCBI): domain Eukaryota; kingdom Metazoa; phylum Arthropoda; class Insecta; order Orthoptera; family Acrididae; genus Schistocerca; species Schistocerca serialis. Next base: position 509,802,696 of record NC_064645.1, read on the forward strand.
CCTGGTCAGCATAAACATCCTGCAAGAAAGAAACTTCTTCGTTTTGCCTTCGGCGAGAGGTCTTAACAAGTTGCCCTTTGAGTAGCTCCTGGGAGGAATGCTCGGACGTAAAGAAAAATGTCTTCACATAACAATGCCATTCAGCAACAGATATATCACGTGCATGGATCAATCTCTGACAGAATAGTACAACTAATTAAGCACGTATGCCTCACCATTCCTCGTAGGAAATACACTGCCGGAAATAGAAATTCAACACCCTCAAGGACAAGATCATTTTGTTGACGAGTGAGGTAACAGATGGTTCATCATTGTAAGAATATTTAATAACAAATTCAGAGCAAATGAAACACTCATGTCACAGTATAAAGACTGGCCAAACAGTCTCATCATCACAAAGTGTGCTACGGGCCATGTATCCTCACATGCGAACTATCATAAAGCGATAGACTGTCCCAAGCATCGTGCTCTTTTTGTTCTGATTGGAAAATGGTTCTCAGGATCTGGAGAACGACTAATTTCCCGCTTCATTATGTCGCGCACTTGTTCAGTTGGTGACAGATATTGTGATCTTGCTAGCCGGGGCAGTTGTTGTACACCAGCATCTGTACTACGCAGACATTCAGAATATGGTCTATAGACGTGAGAATGTTCCGCAAGCCACTGTTGGAAGCAGCTACGCACCAACAATACATTATGTGCCACATGTGGAGCAACCCGTCGATGCGTCCATACAGCTTCCCGCAGGCCCACAATGCAGCTCCGCTCAAATGGCTGAAGCTGTTCAACAGGAGCTGTACTCGTCAGTGAGGTATAGTTGTACCCTAGAATGAATGCTGCCAGCACTGTTCACCTCTAAACTCAGCAGAGTTACTTCCTGCAGAGTCAAAAGGGCACAGACAGGCCTCACAACCTCCATCTGACCGCCGATGACCGTGACAAATGAAACAGTAACGCTACAACCGCTCAGTATGCACGTAGTATACCGTGGTGCCACCTAACACAGTCCTTCAGGGCACTGTATTTTTTTTCTTTTCTAGCAGTGTATGATTCCTGAGAACATATTGTTGCGCTGCTCCAGTATGTATTATTGCTAAGTCCCGTTGCCTCCGCTGAGCAGGAACGGAAGACGTGATGGTCTAACGGGAACTTTGTGGTGGCCGTCGACGCCGCACTCGTGTGCATGTCGGTGGTAATGAAAGGCTGGCCTGTACTGCGAATGGCAACATTCTGCTCTGCTGGCGCGGAGGGTGGTGGTTAGCGCGCAGCAGTAGCAGTTCCCCAGGCCAGAACGGACACACACTGGGGGTCCGCCGCCGCTAGAACTGTAATGACGTGGCGGGACTACCGACGGAATTCCCTCACTTCGTTCTCGAGCAACAATATGGCTGTACTGTCGCGAATGTAGCGGTACAGAGGGGACGAAAGAACTCCCACGTCCTGGGTAGCAGATGCAGCAACTCCTTAACAACTGAACAGTGCACATTACGTTTGCCACAACTACGTAGCAAGGGTTTGCGCATGAACAGAGCGACCGAGAATAGCTTGTAGGAGTACCGAACAAAACTGCTCTGCGGTTACATTAGACATGAGCATCTTGTAGCGTTTCAATTACCATACCTTAGATTTCTATTTAAGAAAGAGTCTAGCAAGAATGGGACATTGGCCATATACAGTATTCGTGACTGAAATCGTGGAGCGTTAAAGTGGATAGTGCGTAACAAATTGTAGACCGGTTAGAATTTCCTATGGTGTTCCACTCAGTTTTAAGGCACTTTTGTACATCTGTGGATTCAGACCCAAGCGCTTTGTTGTGTGCTTCATGTTAGTGCTAGCTGTTATTGTACCGTACATCATACGTGTCTCCATAATCTGTCGTATTGTCATGATAGCTTTCCGAGATGCACGATGGAGGTTTCTTTTTGTATCTATCTTCAAACCGGTTTGATGCGGTCTGTCACGATTTCTTGTCTTTTGCGTAGAGGATCACTGTGAGTACAGTGCTCATTCCTGTGCCAGTGGAAGTTATTCTCTGATTTTCTTTTCTTACCTTTTTCTATCATCCTGTCCCTTCTTCTAGTCAGTGTTTTCCACATATTTCTTTCCTCGCCTTCCTACGTAGAGCGTTCTCATTCCTCATCATGTAAGTCCATTTCATCTGTAACACCGCTAGTCAAAAACGTTGGTTCTCTTATTTTCCGGTTTTTTCGCAGTCCATGATTCATTTCCGTACAAACTATGCTCCAAACGTACATTCTCTGAAATTTATGACTCAAATTAAGTTTTCACCTTTAGTAGCAGCTGCTCGGTAGCTCAGAGGGTAAGTCTCTCTCTCTCTCTCTCTCTCTCTCTCTCTCTCTCTCTCTCTCTCTCTCTCTCTCTGTATATTCGATAATATTATGAAAAGGATAGATTGCTGCTCACTGTAAAGATGACAAGCTGAGTTGCAGACAGGTACAACAAAAAGACTGTTACACAATGAGCTTTCCCCCAGAATGTTCTTTAGAGCAGAAAACACACACACACACACACACACACACACACACACACAAGCGAGCACACCTCAACCACGCGTGATCGCTGTATCCGGCCGCTGAACTGCGTTCGTTGTGCCTGTCTGCAACACAACGTATCATTTTTACACATAGTAGGAGTCTATCGTATTCATAATATTATTGATATTGTAACCTGGACTTTCCGTTGTTTGATATCTCTGTATTCATTTAGTCGATTCAGAGTCTCCTTGACCCTATGAACAAAAGCACGCCATCCTGGCAGATTAAAAGTGTGTGCCGGACCTAGACTCGAACTCGGGACCTTTGGAAGGTAGGAGACGAGGTACTGGCAGAGTTGAAGCTGTGGAGACGGGTCTCAGTTGTGTTTGGGTATCTCAGTTGGTAGAGCACTTGCCCGCGAAAGGCAAAGGTCCCGAGTTCGAGTCTCCGTCCGCACACAGTTTCAATCTACCAGGAAGTTTCATACCAGCGCACACTCCACTGCAGAGTGATAATCTCATTCTAAAAGCACTCCAGTTCTCCTGCCCTCAGTATCTCCGGCATACTTTCCAGTTTGGAATCCATTTCTGATGTGAATGCGTCGCTCCATCGCCATCATCACTCCAAGTGCCTTCGATTTTCCCCAGCATTACGCTCTTTTCCAGCGAATCATGACTTCTGTTGATGTGTCTAAAATAAGTCAAATTTTGATTAGTATCAGAACTTCCAAGGAGCAATCTGGTTTTATTTTCTGTCGTACTGACCTATTTGTTTCCTTAACGGTCCATGGAACTCTTGAGGATTTTCCACTAGCGCCACAATTCGAAGGTGTCTTTTATGCTGCGATCTGCCCCGTCTTTTGGTCAGGTTTCACATCCAGACATCACCATTGGAAATACAATTGCTCTTACTGTACGGATCTTTGTTGTCAACGTTATATCTCCGCTTTTAAAACTTTTTTAGAGGTGGACATTGCCTTTCTACGAAGTAACAACCATCCCTTAATTTCGTAGCTGCAGTGAGCACGAACAGAAATCTGGGGCTCGAGATAATTGAACATAGACACTGTCTCCATTGTTTCTCATCCTATGTGTCATGAAGTAATTGATGTAGTTGCCACAATTTTGGTTTCCTTGACATTCAGCAGTAGACCAGCCATTGTACATCCTTCTTCCACCTTCAGTAATAAGGTCTTTAACTCTTCTTCACTATCTGCCATCAGGATGGTATCATCTGCATATGTAAGATTATTTATAATATCCCAGCTACTTTTAATCCGGTTTCTTCTGCATGTAACCCAGCATTACTCATAATGTGCCATGTATATATAATGAATAAATAAGGTAGCAATATGCAGCCCTGCCGTACTTGTTTCTAATTCTCCACCCATTTACACTACTGGCCATTAAAACTGCTACACCAAGAAGAAATGCAGATGATAAACGGGTGTTCATTGGAGAAATATATTATACTAGAACTGACATGTGATTACATTTTCACGCAATTTGGGTACCCAGAACAACCATCGCCCTTGATACGCCTGGGCATTGAGTCAAACAGAACTTGGATGGCGTGTACAGGTACAGCTGCCCATGCGGCTTCAACACGATATCAAGAGTAGTGACTGGCGTATTGTGATGAGCCAGTTGCTCGGCCACCATTGACCAGACGTTTTCAATTGGTGAGAGATCTGGAGAATGTGCTGGCCAGGGCAGCAGTCGAACATTTTCTGCATCCAGAAAGGCCCGTACAGGACCTACAACATATGGTCGTGCATTATCCTGTTGAAATGTAGGGTTTCGCAGGGATCGAATGACGGGTAGAGCCACGGGACGTAACACATCTGAACTGTAACGTCCACAGTTCAAAATGCCGTCAATGCGAACAACAGGTGACCGAGACGTGTAACCAATGGCACCCCATACCATCACGCCGGGAGATACGCCAGTATGACGATGACGAATACACGCTTCCTGTGTGCGTTCACCACAATGTCGCCAAACACGGATGCGACCATCATGATGCTGTAAACAGAACCTGGATTCATCCGAAAATATGACGTTTAGCCATTCGTGCACCCAGGTTCGTCGCAGGCGCTCCTGTCTGTGATGCAGCGTCAAGGGTAACCGCAGCCATGGTCTCCGAGCTGATAGTCCATGCTGCTGCAAACGTCGTCGAACTGTTCGTGCAGATGGTTGTTGTCTTGCAAACGTCCCCATCTGTTGACTCAAGGATCGAGACGTGGCTGCACGACCCATTACAGCCATGCGGATAAGATGCCTGTCTTCTCGACTGCTAGTGATACGAGGCCGTTGGGATCCAGAACGGCGTTCCGTATCACCCTCCTGAACCCACCGCAATCGCGATAGGCTACAATCCGACCTTTATCAAAGTCGGAAACGTGATGGTACACATTTTTCCTCCTTACACAAGGCATCACAACAACGTTTCACCAGGCAACGCCGGTCAACTGCTGTTTGTGTATGAGAAATGGGTTGGAAACTTTCCTCATGTCAGCACGTTGTAGGTGTCGCCACCGGCGCCAACCTTGTGTGAATGCTCTGGAAAACTAATCATTTGCATATCACAGCATCTTCTTCCTGCCGGTTAAATTTGGCGTCTCTAGCGCATCATCTTCGTGGTGTAGCAATTTTAATGGCCAGTAGTGTAGTGGTTCCGTATGTGGTTCTCATCGTGACTTGTTGGTCACATTATAAAGTCCGTGTGAGGTAAATGAGGTGATCTGGTATTCCGATGCAGTTGAATACATTAGTTAATTTGTCGTGGTCAACAGTGTCAATGGCTTTAGCATAATCAGTAAATCAGAAATACACACCTTTCTGGAGTTTTCTTGCCTACTCCATAATCCACTGGATTATGGTGTCCGAAATCCAGATTGTTCTTCACGTAACTCTCGGTCTATGTACCGGCAAAATCTATTTTGTAAGATTTTAAACGTGACTTCGCTAGCACATGAAACTAATTTGGCTGTTCGGTGACTTTAATACTTTACAAATTCCATTCTTTGGAATCGGCATGAGTATTGATCTCCAGTCTTTTGCCCACTGTTGATTGCTCCATATTGTCTGAGACATTAAATACAACTATTTCACCTCATTCTTTCCAATAACTTTGAGGAACTCTGCTGGTAAGTGTTCCGTAAGTGCCAGACTCTATACCCAAAGATCCAGGCATTGATTTACAGTCGGCTCAAGGACATTTTCCTGATTGGTATCGCTTCTGTTACCTCTAGCAATCATTGATTAACGTGAAAAATTTCTAGCTGCATCGTGGTTTCGAGTTCCACTGGTTCTCTTACAACCGGCTGAATAACTTAGTAACAGCCCAGAGGAACGAAGGGGCACACCACTTCTAACAGTACAGCGCCTACTATATCACTCTGGTGTTCAGGCCTGGCTTCGGACGCAGGTCATCTTAGTTTTCTATGGTGACCGTAGTACTTTGACATCGCACTCAGTACGTTCGAAAGACCACAGCAGACAAATGTGATTTGACTTGCCTTGTGCTTATCAGGTATGTATCTGGTTGTTATAATTAAACTTCCCCTATTTAACATGTTATAACACGAGAACTACACTGAAGCACCAAAGAAACTCGTATAGACATGTGAATTCAAATGTAGAGATATTTAGACAGGCGGAATATGGCGCTGCGGTCGTCAACGCCTATATAAGGCAACAAGTGCCTGTTACATCGGTTACTGCTGCTACAATGGCAGTATCAAGATTTAAGTGAGTTTGAACGTGATGCTATAGCGACGAAGTGGGAATTTTACCATACGACCGTTTCACGAGTATACCGTGAATGTCAGGAATCCGGTAAAACATCAAATCTCTAACATCGCTGCAGCCGGAAAAACAGGACCAGCGACGACGGAAGAGAATCATTCAGCGTGACAGAAGTACAACCCTTCTGCAAAGTGCTGCAGATTTCATTGCTGAGCAATCAACAAGTGTCAGCGTGCGAACAATTCAACGAAATATCATCGATATGGGCTTTCAGAGCCAAAGTCCCGCTCGTGCACCTTTCACGACTCGTCTGAGACCGTCACCACCGACATTGGACTGTTGCTGACTGGAAACATGTAGCCCGGTCGGACAAGTCTCGTTTCAAAGTCTATCGAACGGATTGAGTGTACGGATATGGAGATAACCTCATGAATCCATGGATCCTGCATATCAGCAGGCGACTGTTCAAGCTGGTGGAGGCTCTGTAACGGTGCGGGGCGTGTGCAGCCGAAGTGATATGGGACCTCTGATACCTCTACATACGACTCTGACAGGTGACATGTACGTAAGCACCCTGTCTGATCACCTGCCTCCATTCATGTCCATTGTGGATTCCGAAGGACTTGGGAATTTGCAGCAGGACAATGCGACACCCCACACGTCCAGAAATGCTACAGAGTGGCTCCAGGAACACTCTTCTGAGTTTAGACACGTCCTCTGCCCACCAATCTCCCCAGATACGCACATTATTGAGCGTATCTGGGATACCTTTGTACGTGCTGTTCAGAAGAGATTTCAACTTTCTCCTATTTTTACGGATTTTTGGACAGACCATGCGTGATTCACGCCGTCAGTTCCCTCCAGCACTACTTCGGACGTTAGTCGAGTGCATACCACGTCGTGTTGCGGCACTTCTGCGTGTTCGTGGGGATCCTACACGACAGTAGGCATGTGCACCAGTTTCTTTGGCCATTCAGTGTAATTTCCGTGCGAGTACCAAACTTGGTAACAGTAATGTCGAGAGTGTGGAGTGCATGGTTTCCTTGGATCACAGCGGCACCGTCCAGTTCCCACTCTGGCTACCACGTGCCGTGAGCAGTCATCGTGATTCACAGTCTCACACACCTGACCAGTCGAGTGCACTTGTTGACGTGTCAACATGAGCTTGGACAAAAGGAGCAGGGTATTGTTGGTGAAGCTCTATTATCAGAACAACAGTAATGCTGCAGCTCCACATCGAGAATATTGCCGGCTGAAAGGATTACGGAAGGGTCCTCTTTCTTAACCTGCTGTGCGGAGCATGATGAAGAATTTCGAATCAACTGGAGAATTGGGCATCGCTTCGGGAAGAGGCCGGCGATCGGTTGATAAAATCGCTGTTGCTATGGCAGACTATACTGCTCGCAATATCCGACAGTGAGGCAGTGCGCGTGCTGTGTCGCGACAGTTGAACATGCTTGTCCACTGTACGGAAGATGCTTCGCACCATTCTCAAACGGTATCCGTACAAGATCCATATCGTACAGCATCTTACACCACAGGACGCACAAAGACGTGTTGATAGTACTCTCTAATTTCTCGCAAGGCTTCAAGTTGATGAGGACTGGTTCTGGATCGTTCCTATGGACAGACGAAACTCATTTTTCTTTGAATGGTGGGACGATCACACAGAATTCCCGTGTATGGGGATCTTTACCTCTAGTCACTGTGCATAAAGTTCCTCTGTATGGTGAACGAGTCACTGTGTGGTCTTGCTTCATGACTATTTTCATCATTGGCCGGTTCTTTTTTGAACAGGTTGGCGCTGAAGGACCAAAGACGTGCAGTGTGACTGGCCAACGTTACTGTGATATATTTCACTAGCATGTCATACCCGCCCTACAGTAGAGACACGCACTGATATCAACAGTTTTCATGCAGGATTGGGCCCCATCGCACAAGCTCGCGAAGTTCGCCTGCTTCTCCGAAACACATTTGGAAACGATCGAATTATCAGCCGATCGTTTCCAAATGCTTGGCCGGCACTATCAACTGATCTAACTTCCAGTGATTTCTGGTTGTGGGGCTACCTGAAGGATAGGGCTTACCAAGGGAGCATTCACACATGTGCTGATCTCAAGAGAGGTAGCCAGCACACCTATGGGCATGCTTCGTGCTGCTGCACAGAATGCAGTCCTACGCTTTCAGACTCTTCTGGACACTGAAGGGCGCCATATTGAGCTCCTTTTGTAGCGGTAATGGTACCGGTTTGTAACGGTATGATGTACCGTAGCAGAACATTAAAAGTGTTTCAGTTGAACTGATTCTGCATATTTGTCTTCCGCATGTCCTTGACATTAATGCTACCAAATTTGGATTTCGCACGGTAATTAGTTTCCGTGCTATAACGTGTTTAAGAGGGTAAGTTTAATTATGACCATCCGGCATCTCGCGAATGCCGGCTCTTACTTTTTGACACTTAAGAGCGCATTCCAAGATGTAACCGTCCATCGGATGTGACTGAAGTAAACCTGAAATCGCTGCCCCAGTGAGAAAACAGTGTACTTAAATACTCCTCCGAACACTAAACTCTGTAGTCTCGGAAAAAATCTTTACTATGGGAATATTCATCTAAAGTATTAATAATTTTAGATATACAACCCCAGTGTGCTAAGTTTTACTAACCTGTACACAATACCGTCAATAAACAACTTTACTGAAAAAAAAACTCACGAAAAACCAGAATACCTTGGATTGTTATCAGCGTAGTTTATTGTTGGCAAGATTACTTTGCGTTTTCTTTGCCCATTGATCTCGGCAGTTGAGAGAGATTGTAAAAACAAATTTCCTGAAACGTTTGCAGGTAACATTGGAGGAACTGGGTCGGCGGTGGATGAAGCTAATGAGTTGTTCATTTTCTTAATATGGTTTCGCAGTTTCTCTGTAGGAACAGGAATAATTTTTATGAAGAAATATTTTACAAAACTGAAAGTCATTACGTGTTCGGGTAGCTATTATCTTGGGATAGTAGTCAAACATTACTCTTCCCTGTGTCACTTCGCTTATATCGGCAAGCTTAACCAGTTCGCATGTTGCTGACCCTGCGTCTCATAATGGCGCATTTGCTCTCAGTAAATTAGTTACCAATGATTGACGAAATACTCTGGGACATCGTTTAAAAATCTGCTTAGGACTCACTGTGTTCATTCTTAGCTAAATGTATAATCGATGAAGCTACTACTAAAGCTTGTGGGGAAACACAGCAACTAGATGTTCTTACCCTGCGGAAACTTCATAGACTAGGCGATATTTTTTTTAATGCTTCGTACGCTAAATACGGACTACGTGCAGGAACCGTCGCCCTTGATAAAGCGTTCTATTCTCGAAAGCTTCCGCCGATGGCGCAATCGATTGTAGGCTGTTATTGCGGCAGCAGGGGGCCAAACAGCCTCGAAGCTTACGCGCTGTCAACAATGAAATACGAGCCGAGTTGTAGGCTGGTAAAGGAATCGTTGCCGCAGGGTGCCGTCGTCGTAGAATGTAAACAAGCTTTTCTCGACAGAGGCCGTTCTAGTAGGCTCCACTGCCTCGGCGTGGAAAGGAGTAACGCTTCTCGAGTGACTCTGGCACGCGTCGTCTTCCAGTGCTCCTTACCTTTTCATTGGTTCAGCACACTCCAATGGCAGCTGTTTTCAACACAAGATTAGCACTTGTCTTGATAAGGCGGGATGTCTTAGGCCTATCTTGATGTGTGTTTTTCTCGATTTCATGTCAGTTTCGCTAGTTTTGACGTGTCGTGTTTTCACAAGTACAGTACATCTAACCTTCGCGATTTCCTAACTGAAAGTTTACTTTCAATTACATTTTGAATTTAGCGTCAAATAAGGCCTAGTTAGTGGGTGATGATGTTACTAGTCAGGCCTAATTAATATACTATATACAAAGTATGGTTTTGGTCTTCCTTATTTCTACAAGTTTACGATCAGTGCCTCAAAAATTGAGGCTGAGGTTTCGCTTAATATTTTTAAATGAATGCTGTTAATTAGTTTGCAGATCGAGAGGCTTGCTTCTGTCTGGAAGACAGATGTGAGAGAACATTGTTCTCTTAATAAACTTCTTGCGTATAGTCATTCGTAGCAGCAAAAAAAGCGAAATGATAATGTTGTTGATGATGGGCGAAACGAAAACGAATTGTCAGTTCCGAGAGCATCTCTTACTATTTACTCCACTAGATGAAGTAGATCCAGATTTAAACAACAGCAGACATTCAAGCGTGTGAATGAAAACAGCAAGGTCGCAACGTCCAATCCTCATGGCGCCACAGAAGTTGATTAACATAAACGAAAATAAAATCAATGTATACAGATTCTTAAAAATAGAATGAAATATGTTTGACTGCATGGCCATCTTCCGCAGCGGCTGTTATAATCAATTATTACTGGTTTTTCCGTCTTAAGCTTACTGCATTTAATTAAAGAGTATTTTACAACACAAGCTTTTAGCTTTTATTTGCAAAGGATCATTCGTAGCCACACAGAAAGTAATAATACATAATGTTTTTAGATTCTTATGGATTAAAAACAGTATTCCTTTGTTACTTTGGTGTGCAGTTTATTTGCGGTGTTTGTGCCTCTTGTTTACGTTTCCTGCAAACCACTGGTTTTTCCTCCGTTGTTAACGGAATTTGAAGTCGAAAGGAACTTGGTTGTATTTTCACTCTAGGCAGTTTATTGCCTTGTTAAAATAACTTTTTCTTACCTCGCATTGATGTTATGACGTCCTCATAGGCTTCTTTCTTTGCTGTCTTTTATCAAGCTAGGTGGTGCAGTGGTGCAGTGGTAAGACACTGGTCCATTTTCTCAAGGACGTCGCTCCAAATTCCCGTCCGGCCATATAGATACAGGTTTTACATGAGGTTTAGTGATTGCAGTGGATGACGTCGATATCTTGGCACGATATTTCGCGTAAAAAACATTGAGAAATCTTCTGGTGACTGTTTTGCATTGTATATAAAAGTCTCACGGGAAGATAACTCAATGCTTGTCAGCCGAAATGTCGTGGCCAGATGTCGACGTCTCCGACTGCATCCCTTAACTTCATGGAATACTCTGTACGCCAAAAAAATTCAAGAATCACATCAGATTTAGGTTTTACGTTATTTCCGTAAATCGATTAAGGTAAATGCGAGGATCGATCGTATGAAAGGACACGGGCTATTTTCCTTCGAATCCTTTCTCAATCCGAGCTTCTTCACCGTTCCTATTGACTTTGTCGTTGAGCCGGCCGCGGTGGTCTAGCGGTTCTAGGCGCGCAGTCCGGAACCGCGTGACTGCTACGGTCGCAGGTTCGAATCCTGCCTCGGGCATGGATGTGTGTGATGTCCTTAGGTTAGTTAGGTTCAATTAGTTCTAAGTTCTAGGGGACTGATGACCACAGATGTTAAGTCCCATAGTGCTCAGAGCCATTTTTTTTGTCGTTGACGACACGTTAAACTCTAATTTTTCTTCCCGTTTTTGGCTATTCTTTAACCGCTTCTTCATTTCGAACTACAACCGCCCACTTAAGTTTTTAATACTCGTCGATAGAACTACACCTTCTTCGTTTTCCAGTCCTTAACCCGTATTTTCATGGGTTGACCATGTTCTTCTGCATTTAGCATTGTTAGTGGCAGAGACTGGATAGATGTCCTCCCTGTCACACTCCCCCACCCCCTGCCCCCGCCTCGCACCCCTACCTCCGACCATCTGGTGCAGGAGTTCTCAAGCTTTGGCTCTGACGGAACACTGAGAATTCCGATACTTTGTTGGAACATTTTGTTTACTTTGAAGGTTAATGCAATTAACAACTAATAACATGTAAATCACAATAAAATTTTAAAAATAAAAAAAAAGTAAAACAAGCCATATTATTATGCCGAGTAGTTTTTCGCGGAGAACTTATTCAGTTCCAGCGCAACACAATGTTCCGCAGAAGAAAGTTTGGGAAACCGTGATTTAGTGTTATCCAATGCGAAAGTGTGTGATTTCAGGATGTTTTTGAGGCGGGCCGTGGGTACCAGCCCGGTATTCACTAATCGGAAGAGGGAAAACGCCTAAAACCATATCCAGGCTGGACGGTAGATGGTCACTCGTTGTTAATCAGCAGGCGCTGGCATGTCTCCCCGAATCCTAAAAGCGGCGTGCTAACGCGTGAAGCAATTCGGCAAAGATCAGGAGCGAGCTCCGTATACTCGCTTTAAACTCGCCAGCGAGTCGTGTGACGTCATCTCCGAACCCGCCGATTCTGTGCGCCCGTAGATTCGGCTCGTGAGTGTCTGTCGCAGCCCACTCCCCACCCGAGTCTGTTGCCGGGTGCAAGTAGACTCGACTCGCTCAGAAAGGAGGGCGAGTATACGAGTTTGCAAGTAAAACTGTGGACTCGCGGCATTCTCTTCCACCTACGCAACTGTGATGAAAGAAATTCCGCCGTTACATTGTTGAAAATTACCATTCATTTATTTCACAGAGTCAAGATTTCGTCTTTATTGCCATTCTCAAGTGCTAGTTGAAAAATCACAAAATGTCCGACCTGCCTAAACAACGGGAGCAAATTATATAACAATGTAACGACTGATCGGTTATTGGTGAATATTGTTCTGTTTACAGATACATTTGTATAAAAAAAAAAGTGTGTGAAATCTTATGGGACTTAACTGTTAAGGTCATCAGTCCCTAAGCTTACACACTACTTAACCTAAATTATCCCAAGAACAAACACACACCAATGCTCGAGGATGGACTCGAACTTCCGCCGGGACCAGCCGCACAGTATTTATTTTAATATAATTTAATATCTACTCAGAGAATGTCTAACAATTACGTTGACATATAGACACTTTCGAGGCTTTACCGGGTCTGTAACGACAGTACCAGAAAACGTGACATGGGGATTGAGTGCATTCTCTAAACGGTGATTAATTACTGAAATAAATTACAGAAATGCGCTATTAGCGCATAAACACAAGTTACAATGACCAAATGAATACAAAAATAGCGCAATTTTGATCGCACAAACATAAAAGTGAAGTTGCACCATGCCCTGGTTTCATTTAACGCAGCACATATATTTTCTCAAGGTGGAAGTGGAATAAACAAGAATACAACCATTTTTTCTTGTATTAGAGGAAATTTGATCGTTTTCCGGATTTGATTGGATTGTTTGAGGGAGAGACCAGACAGCGAGGTCATCGGCCTCGACGGATCAGGGAAGGAAGTCGGCCGTGCCCTTTCAAAGGAACCATCCCGTCATGTGCCTGGAGCGATTTAGGGAAATCACGGAAAACCTAAATCAGGCTGACCGGACGTGGGATTGAACCGTCGTCCTCCCGAATGCGTGTCCAGTGTGCTGGCCACTGCGCCATATCGCTCGGTGTTCGTTTTTCGTCTGAAGTGTGGACTGTAGCGTGAAACTTATTCCAGATATCACTCCTCCTCTGTTGGAAAACATTTGCAATTGTATAGTTTTCATTGATTAATTTTCGTCTTACAGCCTCCACAGTCTCACAAAACACAGCTGCTTTAAAGGCCATGCGATCCTATCAGTTGTCATTTCGCCATGTCGTTGCTACTCTACAGCAGCTAAAACGTGTACTCATCCTCCGCTCTAGTCTTATACTCCTGCACGCTTCAGTAATTGATAACGAGTCTACGAGTATAAAGCGACCCTTTTTCAACAGGCTCAGACACCTGCAGGTGCCGGAGTCTCTGTGAAATAACTTTGTCGACGATTGCAGAACAGTCGTTTAGCACGTGGACAAGCAAAAAGTAATCAAGCGTATTACAATAGGCTGTCCACAGGGGTCGATCTGCGGCCCTATGTTCTGGGACATAATGATGGAACCACTCGTACAGTTACTAGAGGAGTTTAATGTGACAAATGGAGTTGTCGCTTATGCTGACGACCTGCTAGTGGCAGTGGCAGCAAATAACCATGCCCAGCTAGAAGACAGAGCCAATGGAACACTGCGAGCAATAGCGCAATGGTGCACAAACAACAAACTCAAGGTAGCAGAAAACAAAACAACTTATGCATTGCTGAAGGGAATCCTGCACAGGAAGCCAACAGTCAAAATTGGGGACGCAAACATCAAAAGATCAGTAGTCACGCTACATTGGAGCACACGTAGACGAACGCTTGAATTTTCACGAACACATACGAATATGCACAGACAAAGCAGAACAGATACTTCATAAACTAGCAAGATTAAATTCGGAACAATTGGGACTGCCCTTGCCAGTCACACGAACATACCATTGCACTCTCTTCGAGTCAGTACTGTGCTTTGACGCTAGCACGTGGGCCCACAGACTAAGTCTCTCTAGCAATAGAACCACCGTACGTCGTGGGCAAAGAAGCGTCCTGCTTCGACTGTCGGGGCTTTCAGCACAACGTCGGTCAATGCACTATGCTATGTGATGGGGGTGTTCCCAATAGATATAACTATCAGATACCGTGCGGCTCAGTAGTGGCATAGGTGGGGAGGCTAGACCAGGTTCGACAGATCACTGGTGTACCGCATGAAACAACACGCCAACTCCGGCCATGGCGGGTGGTATCTGTTAGGGCGAGTGGGACAATAGTGACAAGGGCCGCCGAGGTTACATCTTATTCCCTGATATCAAGGAAAGACTAAAACTAAAGAATATCGATTCCAGCCGCGGTATGGTACACTTTCTCATAGGTCACGGTCCTTATCCGACGCACTTGAGTGGCGTGAGTCTGCAACAAACAACTTGGTGCACATGCGGGGAAGAAGGTTCCCCTGAAGACACTCTTTTTCTGCAGGCAGCGCACAGACATAAGAGACATACTACACATAAACCAGATGGACATAAATGACCCACTGTACGCTATGTTACGCAATCCTGATCCGTGGACGGAACTAAACACACTTGCTGATGAAACTTTCAAGATCCTACACACAGAATATCTACGTAACAAATCTTACAGAATGCAAGTCGGTATACAAAGACAGCAGAGTGCCCACGGGATGGATGTCTGTCCTGAATCAACTAGCCATGAAGAACCGAAACAGTCTCTGAAAACCAAGCGAAACTCGAGACGTCTCGCGCTGAAGATCCATAGTGGCACCCCACAACACAGCACAGCCAACAAGACCAGAACAGCCGAGTAAAGGGACAAATGATAAAACATACTACAGAGCATAGAGCATTTATGTACATAAACGAGTTGCACTGTCATGCCCCAAGTGTGAGGTGGTCCCACCAGGTCAGCAAGCAGTTGCAAAGGAGCCAAATGTCATGTAACTTTTCAAGGGACCTACGCCTCCTGGTGAGCACCGACGTTCAGCCAGGACAGAAGGATCTTAATTCTCGTTCCTCTGTATAGAACCCAACCCGACAAATACGGGAGTAGATCGGGGAAAACCACTGTACAGGCTGAGTCGTTTGCGTAGCTAGAAGGTGCTTACCACCGGCTGGTGGCCTGAGGGAGTAGTGAGTCGGGCTGGACGTGGAGTGCCTGTTCCTTGGAAGTAGACATAGAAAAGGGAATCGTGGGTGGCGGTCAGCGACTTGAAGTTCATTCCAAGGCCCTGGCCGCCACTGACAACCTGGTGGCGGGAATCTCTCGAATTCTATCCTTTTCTATTTCCTTTTTTTAATAGTCCTTAAATATGAAATTTTTTGTAATTCCCTTTCCAATCTCAATTGCATTAATTTTAAGACAAAATGCTGCAAACGGAAAACAAAAAGAAATCAAAGCGAAAAGAGCCGGCCTCCAAGTGGTGGGACACGGGCAACAGGTCGGCCGTTGTGACCGAGCGATTCTAGGCGCTTCAGTCCGGAACGGCGCTGCTGCTACGGTCGCAGGTTCGAATCCTGCCTCGGGGATGGATATGTGTGATAGCCTTAGGTTAGTTAGGTTTAAGTAGTTCTAAGTCTAGGGGACTGATGACCTCAAATATTAAGTCCCATAGTGCTTAGAGCCATTTGAATCATTTGAGCGGGCAATGGTTTGAGTGGAGGCGGGAGCCGGGGTGGTATTCACACAGCCACCTCGGACTCCGAACCCAATTACAGCGCCAATAGGGTGTTAAAGACCCACCATAAGCAATCAGAGGGTGGGTCTGTAAATAAATGGCTGCAAGTGAAAACAAAAGTCAAAGGTTAATTACTGTAACCAGAGTGTACCGCACTTCTGCGTTTCGTGAGGTGTGGTGATCGACTTTATATTTGCCTTTATTTAGAGGTAGCTGCCAGTCTTGATACGTTGCCGGTATTTTGTCGTGATCTAATAAATATTACTACAATTTTTACCGCGCGGAATTTCTCCTCCGAAAAGCGCATCATCTGCGTAACTTTGGCATAATCGTTAATATTCGCGTGTTTATCGGCTGTTGGCGGAAAATGTGCTGGGCGCTCGAAGAAGTGCACTAAAACGGCAGAATACTGTGCGCTCGGCGTGGAGAGGGCGGTTGTTATTTTGTATTCCGCGGTTCTAGGAAGCGTGTCAGCGGCCTTGCACAGGGCCCTCCTTTTCTGGAGCAGATAGCCATCGGCGGCGCGCGCGCTCGTGGCCCGGCCTCACGGAGCGCCGGCCGGCTGGTTTTCGGAGCGCGCCCTGAACCGTGGCGATCAGCCGGGTCCATCGGCGCGCCGGCCGTCGTTATCGCCGCGCCGCGACTGCATGGCCGGCGCGTCACGTGACGCGCGTAGCGGCGCGCTCGCCGCTGCAGCCTTGAGGAGTGTGCATGTGCAAGCCTCCACACAGGCCTAGTATGCTTCGATCCGTTTGTATTTTGAACTCGTGGAGTTTCTGATACCATTGTGTTGGGTTGGTGAATACGTCCGTATTGTTTTTCTATGAGTTTAATAAATACAACACATACACGTACATCTACATCTACATACATACTCCGCAATCCACAATACGGTGCGTGGCAGAGGGTACCTCGTACCACAACTAGCATCTTCTCTCCCTGTTCCACTCCCAAACAGAACGAGGGAAAAATGACTGTCTATAAGCCTCTATACGAGCCCTAATCTCTCTCATCTTATCTTTGTGGTCTTTCAAAAAAATGGTTCAAATGGCTCTGAGCACTATGGGGCTTAACTTCTGAGGTCATCAGTCCCCTAGAACTTAGAACTACTTAAACCTAACTAACCAAAGGACATCACACACATCCATGCCCGAGGCAGGATTCGAACCTGCGACCGTAGCGTTCGCGCGGTTCCAGACTGTAGCGCCTAGAACCGCTCGGCCACCCCGCCCGGCTGTGGTCTTTCCGCGATGTATAAGTTGGAGGCTGTAAAATTGTACTGCAGTCAGCCTCAAATGCTGGTTCTCTAAATTTCCTCAGTGGTGATTCACGAAAAAGAACACCTCCTTTCCTCCAGACACTCCCACCCGAGTTCCTGAAGCATTTCCGTAACACTCGCGTGATGATCAAACCTACCAGTAACAAATCTAGCAGCCCACCCCTGAATTGCTTCTATGTCCTCCCTCAATCCGACCTGATAGGGATCCCAAACGCTCGAGCAGTACTCAAGAATAGGTCGTAATAGTGTTTTATAAGCGGTCTCCTTTACAGATGAACTGCCATCACATGCTTGTCCAATTTCATATCACTCTGCAATGTTACGTCCAAATATTTAATCGACGTGACTGTGTCAAGCGCTACACTACTAATGGAGTATTCAAACATTACGGGATTCTTTTTCATATTCATCTGCATTAATTTACGTTTATGTATATTTAGAGTTAGCTGCCATTCTTCACACCAATCACAAATCCTGTCCAAGTCATCTTCTATCCTCCTACAGTCACTCAACGACGACACAAAAACTTTACTCATCATATTCTCCTTTGCAACTGTATGCCAGCGCTGGGGTAACTTTTCGGTTCCGCGACTGTAGAAACCATGTGCTTGTGAAGCGAACAACTCTTCGAGCCATGTTGGGAGCTCATTTTCATCCGGAAAGGATGCTCTTCGAAAGTAGTTCGATACCGAGCGGAAAAGGTGAAGATAGGAGGGGGCAAGATCAGGTGGATAAGGTGGGTGAGGAATGAATTCTCAACCCAACTCCTGTATAATGTTTTTCTGTCTGTCTAGCAGAGTGCGGGAGGGCATTATGGTTGAGTAGCATCACTTCATGCATCCTTCCTGGTCGTTTTTCGTGGGTTGAGCCTGCAAGACGTTTCAGTTGTTGACAGTAATTGTCCGAAGTGATAGTTACACTTCGAGGAAGCAATTCGTAGTGCACCACACCGTCGCTTTTCCACCAAATGCGTAACATGCATAATCTTTTGTCACCAGATGCGTAACAATATCTTTTTCGGATTCGCACAGGTCCTTCTACAGGGAGTTGCTGCTTTGTTTGAGCTTTATCGTTTCCTTATTTTCCTTGTGTTATCATAAAGAGACCTTTTCTCGTGACCAGTAACGATACCTGATACAATTGGTCGCTGTTGTTCACGAGCCACTTGATGACGAACAAACAGAGATGCACCCACAAATTTTTGTGATTTTGGCTGAGAGTTTGTTGTACCTATACACCCCATTTCTGAACCTTCCCCATTGCATGCAAAGTCGCACGATGGTGGAATGGTCACAGTCCATCACATTTGCCTGTTGTCGAAATGACACTGCGGATAAATGCGTTTAAATGATTTTCTTCAAACCACGAAGGTCCTCCTGAACGTGGGGTGTCACTAATATAAAAACGACCCTCCTTAAAACGGGAAAACTATTTACTTGCCCCGCTGCGTCCCCTTACACAGCACAAACGTTCCTGGTTACCTCCGCTGCTGTTAACCCTGTTCTGATCTCAAACAGAAGAGGATGTCGAAAACGTTCCGATTTCTCCAATTGGCACTCCATTTTCAAGCATCCGCAGCTCCACTCACTATCTCTAAATGACAAAACGTAAACACAAATATCAACAGCGAACTATAAATAAAAATGAAAGTTGATAAATAAACCCATAGCAATCGGAATACCAACACGCAAACAACAACGCTACGAACTTACGCACCAACCTAATACTTCATAGGCGCAATTGCTCCTGGTAGAGCCGGGGAATGATTTTCAATTTGATAATTAATGTAATGTTTGCAATGGAAGATAGCTTTTATTAGATCGTAGAATGAAGAGCCAAAGAGTTATTACTATATGCTTAACTGCATGTCGGTCAACGTTTGGAACGAAGTACAGTAGCAATTCTGCGTCGCATTCTTTCGAGAAGTTGCTGGTAGATTGCTGCAAGTGTGCGGCATCACATGTCTACGCACAGCCTATGCAATTTCTGTAAATTACGGGCTGTGTCCGACAAAGTCCCAAACGTATTCCATCGCGTTCACATCAGGCGTATTTGGTAGCCAAGGTATCAACATGAGTTGCGAAATTTCAAAAACTCTCCGGGCGTGTAGATTGTTCGTTAAAATTTCAGGTGAACTGTCGAATGCCAGTAACTTGTTGCCACGATGTTTCGGCGCAGATTCTTGTGGTCATCTTCAGATATGTCCTGTCGAAAGTGTACTGAGCTCCCCTGTTTATAAACACGCTGGCGCATGGGTGGTGTACCCAGTTGTCACTGCGCACGTGTTGCTAGCGTACGTGGGCGTCTGCTACAAGCATGGACGTACGGTATAATCATGGAGGTATAACACATGGAGTTGTCATGACGTCACAAACTTTGAAGCCGACTTCCGCCAAGTTAGTAGCCCCCCCGCCCGAGGCAAAAAAAAAAAAAAAAAAAAAAAAAAGAAACGCAATCTTCCATCGTTCTGATCACAGTCTAAAGTTTAAAGGAATCACATTTCATTCGTTAGTGGACTCGTTAAAGCAACCTTTTTCATACACGAATTTTCGTTGCGCTGATTACTTTTGCTGTAGGGGTTTTATGTACGTCATTTAACTTCAGATTTCCTAATTTATCAAATCGAAAAGCTCTGTGTGTGTACGCTGTGATAAGGAAAGATTGGATACCGTCCAAAAATTTCGTATATTTCCAAGCATTTTTGGGAAGAGGACATGGACCGAACATCAGTTTCGTAAGTTCGTATTACGGAATATGCTGGTTTACGAGAGCGGCCTCCTTATATCACAAACGTCGCTTCTTGTTTATTCGAAACGAGTAACAAATAAGAAATTTACATTAATGAGCGACATACGTCGCTTGCTCAAATACACCTTTATGACCGCAAAAACGTCTGAGGATGCGTTTCTGACATATGCTATTCGAGAAAGCACTCTGTGCGGCTGGTCCCGACGGAGGTTCGAGTCCTCCCTAGGGCATGGGTGTGTGTGTTTGTTCTTAGGATAATTTAGGTTAAGTAGTGTGTAAGCTTAGGGACTGATGACCTTAGCAGTTAAGTCCCATAAGATTTCACACACACACACCGAGAAAGCACTGTTATATTTACTATTTAAAACGACCGTTGCGTGGGTACGACAGAAACTGAGCACAAGAAGTAATTGTAATTCTAATGTTTAGTGTCTGCTAAAATGGCGGAGTTGGCTTCAAATCAACGCATAGCGTAAGTCTGTGTCGCCCCCTCGAATTATTATAACTGCATGAGCATGGCAAGGGGAGATGGTACGACAGATTTTCGCTGTACATTGCATGGAACCCTCCGCCGCCATGTTAGATGCCCTTAAACGTTAGCAGACTACTGTTCACGTTTGACTCTTGTTTTTAATTTTTGTCCTGTGTACGCAACAGATGCTTTAAATAGAAAGTGTTGCAGTGTTTTCGTGAGTAGCACAGCGTCAGCAAGGAATTACCAGGTCTTTTTCTGACATTAAACGCATATTTGACCCAGTAATACAAATGGTTCAAATGGCTCTAAATACTATGGGACTTAACATCTGACGTCATCAGTCCCCTAGACTTAAGTACTTAAACTAAGGACATCACGCACTTCCATGGCTGAAGCGGGGTTCGAACAGGCGACCGTAGCAGCAGCGCGATTCAGAACTGAAGCGCCTAGAACTGCTCGGCCACAGCGGCCGGCTGATCCAGTAATGCAATGCATTTCGCCTCGTTAATGTAAATTTCTTTTTGTTATACGTTTAGAATAACCAAGAACAGAAGCATGTGATATAAAAGGCTGCCTTCGTAATACAGGTATTTCCGCAATACGAAATGACGGAACTGATGTTCCATCCATGTCCCTTTCCCGAAAATGAGAACACAAACTGACGGAAAAAAAATCGCAACACCGAGGATTACTCGTGTGACATAATCGAAAGTTGAAAGGCGTATTTATACATCTGAAAGACGATGTTTGTTCAAATTTCGCGCCTGTCGCATGAACGTTGACTGGAATACTCTCTTTCAAATTCTAAAGGTGGCAGGGGTAAAATACAGGGAGCGAAAGGCTATTTACAATTTGTACAGAAACCAGATGGCGGTTATAAGAGTCGAGGGGCATGAAACGGAAGCAGTGGTTGGGAAGGGAGTGAGACAGGGTTGTAGCCTATCCCAGATGTTATTCAATCTGTATATTGAGCAAGCAGTAAAGGAAACAAAAGAAAAATTCGGAGTAGGTATCAAAATCCATGGAGAAGAAATAAAAACTTTGAGGTTCGCCGATGACGTTGTAATTCTGTCTGAGACAGCAAAGGACTTGGAAGAGCAGTTGAACGGAATGGACAGTGTCTTGAAAGGAGGACATAAGATGAACATCAACAAAAGCAAAACGAGTATAATGGAATGTAGTCGAATTAAGTCGGGTGATGCTGAGGGAATTAGATTAGGAAATGACACACTTAAAGTAGTAAAGGAGTTTTGCTATTTGGGGAGCAAAATAACTGATGATGGTCGAAGTAGAGAAGATATAAAATGTAGACTGGCAATGGCAAGGAAAGCGTTTCTGGAGAAGAGAAATTTGTTAACATCGACTATAGATTTAAGTGTGAGGAAGTCGTTTCTGAAAGTACTTGTATGGAGCGTAGCCATGTATGGAAGTGAAACATGGACGATAAATAATTTGGACAAGAAGAGAATAGAAGCTTTCGAAATGTGGTGCTACAGGAGAATGCTGAAGATTAGATGAGTAGATCACGTAACTAATGAGGAGGTATTGAATAGAATAGGGGAGAAGAGGAGTTTGTGGCACAACTCGACAAGAAGAAGGGACCGGTTGGTAGGACACGTTCTGAGGCATCAAGGGATCACAAATTTAGCATTGGAGGGCCGCGTGGAGGGTAAAAATCGTGAGGGAGACCAAGAGATGAATACACTAAGCAGATTCAGAAGGACGTAGGTTGCTGTAAGTACTGGGAGATAAAGAGGCTTGCACAGGATAGAGTAGCATGGAGAGCTGCATCAAACCAGTCTCAGGACTGAAGACCACAACAACAACAACAACAACAACACATGAAAGTGACGTTAGTAACGCCACTATCAGGGTGTAAATCAGGTTTGCTGTGAATACGTGCTGTAACGGTCGAGAGCTGTCTTACCTTCGAGACGCCAGTATAATCATCTCACTCAGTTTGAACGACGTCGTGTAATAGGGCCGCGAGAAGCTGGGCGTTCCTTTTGCGATACTGCAGAAAGACTTGGCAGGAATGTAGCCACTGTACCTGATTGCTGGTTGCGGTAGTCACGAGAATGAACGATTTGCAAGGTGACCGGGTTCTGGACAGTCAAGTGGCCCTACCCGAGACGGGAGACATTCGTGTTCGGCGTGTGGCATTGTCGTATCGCACTGCAGCTGCAGTAGCAATCTCAGCAGTAGTTGGCACCTCAAGGACAGCTCCGAGCCAGCTCATTGGATCTGGAATTATGATCTGGGGTGCGATTTCTTATGATAGCAGGAGCCCTTCGTGGTTATCCCACGCACCCTGACACCCTGACACTGTACGTCAGTCTGGTTGTGCTACCATTCATGAACAGCACTCCAGGCGGTGTTTTCCAACTGGATAACGCTCGCCCACATACTGTGGCTGAAAATGATTTACATGTTCGTGGCGCCCTCCATCGGTAATGCTGGAATTTAATATGGTGGTGGCCCACCCTTAGCCTTGATGACAGCCTTCACTCTCGCAGGCATACGTTCAGTCAGGTGCTGGACGGTTTCTTGGGGAATGGCAGCCCATTCTTCACGGAGTGCTGCACTGAAGAGAGGTATCGATGTCGGTTGATCAGACCTGTCACGAAGTCGGCTTTCCGAAACATCCTAGAGGTGTTCTGCAGGATTCAGATCAGGACTCTGTGCATTACACGTATGTTATTGTCATGTAACCACTCCGCCACTGGTCGTGCATTATGAACAGGTGTCTTACAATTTTATTTACTAAAATGTGTTACCTAGGCAAATGTACTACTGAAATTTCACTACCCACTTTAATTATTTTTTGGCGTTGTGGTTTTTTCCGTCAGTGTGTATTGCTATATTTGGACGGCTTCCAACATTTCCTTCTCACAGCAAACACACACAGACTTTTTTCGACTTAGTTTGGTAGGAAACGTAAAGTCAAATGACATAAATAAAACCACTAGAGTGAAAGGAAACAGCATAACCAAAATTCATGTATATATAAAAAAATGTTGCTTTAACGATTCCATTTATGAATGGCATATAATTCATTTACACTTTAGACTATAATCGGAATAATTAGTACACTGGTAAATGACGCAAGGTTGCGTTTCTGATTTAAACATTTCCCCTTCTTATAATTGGCTCTGAGCACTATGGAACTTAACTTCTGAGGTCATTAGTCCCCTAGAACTTAGAACTACTTAAACCTAACTAACCTAAGGACATCACACACATCCATTCCCGAGGCAGGATTCGAACCTGCGACCGTAGCGGTCGCGCGGTTCCAGACTGTAGCGCCTAGAACTGCTCGGCCACCCCTGCCGGCTCTTATAATTCCGTGGTTGCAAGTCTGTACGCTGCTGTGAGCGCCCTCCGTAGGGAAAGGTCGTCTCATCCATATCAGACTGATCGTCCTCACACGGCCAAATCTCAGAACGTCGCCCGGTTACACAGGGCTTCTTTAGCACGAAGCTGTGGTGGAATACGAGATCCATTTGATTGCACTACAACTGGCGGACTCTCACCACGCTTTAACATTTGGTCTAAACCTAGCAAATGGCATTTCAGTCAACAGTGTGTGACTTGATTGTGAGTTAGATTTAAGCACTACTGAAAGCAGATCTCAACCAAACTTTCTCATTTGATACAGATCCAGTACATGCTTATTCGGCGACAGTACGTATTTCGATATTAGCATTTCTAATGGAATTTTGTTACCTTTGTATTTTGCTGTAAATCCAATAATTTACGTTTCGATGTAGAGCGTCTGATTGTGTCTCCGTAAACTTTCCCGGCTTGATAATTGGTTGTATTCATATCGGGTCTTCAGCAATCATTTTGGCATCAAGTTTTGCGTTGCAGACTATGCTGGACGTTATGCCAAAACACTTCCAGTCTTAAACTCTTACGTAAACAGTTCCGCACAAGTTTCCCAAGAATAGTGTTTGGCATAACACTCAACAATGAAAACTCCGTGTCTTATCGTGAGCACCATTTTGTGTTGCATTAAACTAGTCACTAAACACACTGTTCCTCTCACGCATTCAAACGTGACGACACAGCGAAGCACTCAGGACAGAGCAAGCGTGACAGCAATCGGTTGGTGCATCGAAGTCACTGTTTCCAGCATTTTATAAGATGGACAGTTATCCTGAACATTAACAAGAGTAAGTTACGCGCCAATCTTATAAATATTTTCTGGGCCAGTTTTATTTTGCCCTCTCTCTACTATAGGCCCTCGTGTGTTACTAATGCCTATAAACTTTGGAAATTGTGTTTTATGTTTACTGTTCAGTTGGATGGATTATTTATTGGTCACGCTTGTTTCACCAAAGGGAGATAGGAAAACAAAGAATTTTGAAACTAAGGTACACGTACACAAATTTAAAAAGACACTGCCGCGCTGTTTGTGCCGTCATGTTACGGACTGGGCGGCCCCTCCCGCCGGAGGTTAGAGTCCTCCCTCGGGCATTGGTGTGTGTGTTGTTCTTGGTATAAGTCAGTTTAAGTTAGTTTAAGTAGTGTGTAAGTCTAGGGACCGATGTCCTAAGCATTTTGGTCCCTTAGGAATTCACACACATTTGAACATTTGAAAAAGACACTAACAGTGGTAAACGTATCTAGCAAAAGGCCTAATGCTAAACACACGTGGGTTATCGATTGTAGTATCCTTGCTCATGTGATATTAAACTATTGTTTGGAACGGGACCGTTCGCCTGGCCGTGGCATGTGGCACATTACAAATAGAACCTGTGAGCCTACACAGTTTTGAGGGGCTGAACATGTCACACGAACACAGTTAAACAAAGTCACTCACTACTTTGTCCACTGACAGTTGAATCACACGCCATTCAGCTTCCATGCAGTACCTGGCGGAGGGCGTATTAGGGCAATTCCATGTCAAATCAACAAGTGCTACGACCTGACCCTCTCAGATTTTTTTGAAATTAAGTATGCAAATATTACACATAAATCATGACACACATTAATTTTTTCACATTTTTCTGATGAAAAGTTACCGAGTAATGGATGTTTAAAAATTGAAAAGATGACAAATTTTTGACTCGCGGACCGATGTTGTTTTCTTTACAATTCGTGTTCTAATTAAGCTAGAACAATAAAATTTACTTCATTGGAAAGCTCTTTTAATGAGCTTTTATGATACCAAACATCATTAGTTTAATATATAAACAAATTGTTTAAAAAACAACATTGTTGAATTTATTGAATTTTGAAAAACTGTATTTTTAAAATTCTCAAAAAGATATATGTGAAAGACACACTGTATGGCCGTTGTAGTCTTGCTCGAGCTGCAAGTCTAACTGTTCCACCAACACCATCACTAGCCCCCTTCCCATGCGAGGTGGCTGAAAAATGCCATTCAGCTTCAGTTTGCAAATCTTCTTCATGATGGCACAGGTTGATAAAGTTCTTCCTATTTTTATAATGAGCTGCTGCTCCATCAGAGAAATAATATTTTTTTCTTGGTTTTCTACCGAATTTAACAGTCAGGAAGTCCAATTACGATTGGAACAAATGCACAGCAACAGTGTCATGCGTTAGGCATTCTGATATGATTACAAGACTTGTGTTCCCACAAGACTTTGTTCCCATCCTTGTAATAAGCAACAATGGGATGAATCGTTGCTTGCATGTTTGTCCAATGATAGCCTTGAACTTCGTCCTGGATGACAAAGGAGTAATTCTCAGAAAAGTCACAGATCACTAAGACCTCGCCTTCTTTAAGTTCATTTCTCAGTCTCTTTTGTAAGGTTGATTGTTGACTAGCAACAAATGAATGTCGTGTAAGCGATTTTAATTTATCAAAAAAACAATCAATAAAGTTGTCAGATGATTTTATGATTGTTTCTAGAGATGTGTGATCAACGGAAACCCATTACTGATAAGTTATATTATCAATATCATTAGTATTCAACAAATCTTGTAAATATGTCTTAAATGTTTCTGGGCCAGGGCAGAATTTACATTCACCAAAATGACAAGCAGGTAATGACGGATTACATACAACTCTTGCAATGCAGTCTTTGCAAGTTTTTATTGGATTATCTTCATCCTTTGTCAGCTGAGGAATGTTACATCAGTCAGCATGAGTTTGAAGTTTTGATGGGTAGTGCACACACAGACACTGTGTGTACCACTACTTCCAGCTAAAACACAATTTTTGGGACGTAGGTCTGCAAACTTCGAAAATCCAATGTCGAGCTCTGGATGGTTGTCTTTAAAGTTCGCGTAAATTTCTTTCAAATTAGTTAAAACTAGCCGTTTTTGTACCTGCAGTTTTTCTCCGTTATCTCTCACAAGCACAAAATCTTATTTTCCCAGGCATTGCCCTGCTTATCTCATCAGAACAATAAAATTTTCTAACAAAATCAGCAGTTATTTGATCAAGAGTCTTGCCAGGTTTTGGGTTTGGTGAAGACAAAATTCCCCTGGCCTTCACCAAATCTTTTACTCTTCGAGCCATGTAATTTGTTACGTTAAATTCATCTTGAAGCTTCTTAACATTCCAGCTTTTAGGTAAAAGGGTAAGAATTTCCATCTTTTTACTTCAAGATGTACATGAACGAAATTTATCTTTTAGCTGACTGATCCTCTCAGATTCTGCGTGATCATGTACCTCTTCTTCTTTTTCGGAAGGATGCAATAATATTCTTTAGGATACTTTGCTTCACACAGTTGTTTCTTTTTAATTGGCGATTCACCAACGGACTGCAAAGAAGCATTCAACCTTTATAAGGCCTCACTTGCTGCAATGTCTTTTACGTCACTATCAATAAAACCTTTTCACTTTCTTGTTTCACCACAGAATACAGTAGATCATCATCATTTTCTGTGCTAGACGTATCACAAATTTCTACTCGTGCAATTTTTTTACGGCAGTTGTCACACTTTTTGATTTAAAGTTAAGAAAGGTTTTCTTGCTATCATCCATTGTGAAACAGGCCTTAAGTTTTCCTTGTGGTTATTGTGGCCCTTTTCATTAAATGGATTACAGCACAAAGCTGAAATTTTAGGCATTTTACATTTCTCAAGTGAACAAACTAATTTTAAAAAATGTTTTTGAAGTTGAATGCCCCAGCTTTCTATATTCAATACTACACAATATTACTTCTTTATTCTTTCACTTCCCGTAAAAAAATATTTCATTATGTTAATAGTATGCAAACATTAACTGGTTGTAGGCATACAAACTTACAGACTCTTGTGAGGTTTGTACAAAAGTACCTTCAAGCTAAATTCAAAACACATTTCAGAGTTAATCACATAATTGCACTACAGCTGCCTCACAACGAAAGAATGTGTGGGTCACTTTCAACAATAGGTGAAAATTGCTGACAATATTAACCAGAGATAAAATACTGAATAGATTGCAGATAGTAACACCAAAGATTCATTTTATATATAATCTTTAAAATGAGAGATAGCTTCCTTTTTTTCTTTTTTTACGTGGTTTTACACCTATTAATAAATAGTTAGCACTAAAGTTTAATAAGCAGTTATTCATTACTACTACAATTTGTGGACCATGTAACAAAATTTAACACTGTAATATTTTCATGTGTAGCAAAATAATAGAAATTCACATATCTGACTGTTATTTTGGAGAAACGTGGTAAACATAAAATTGCTTTTGATAGTGATCCCATGCTCATCCCAAGTTCAAACTTTCTGAATTTGTAGATGTTAAGTGTACCTTTCACATATAGTTTTTTGAGAATTTTAAAAGTACAGTTTTTCAAAATTCGATAAATTCAGTAATGTTGTTTTTATAAACAATGTATATATATATATATATATATATATATATATATATATATATATATTAAACTAATGATGTTTGGTATCATATAAAAGCTCTTTAAAAGAGCTTTCCAATGAGGTAAATTTTATTGTTCTAACTTAATTAGAACACGAGTTATAAAGAAAGCAACATTGTTCTGTGAGTCAAAAATTTGTCATTTTTACAATTTTTGAAAGTCCATTGCTCGGTAGGTTTTTATCAGAAAAATGTGAAAATATTAATTTGTGGTACTATTTATGAGTACTATAGACATACTTAATTTCATTTAAATCCAAGAGGGTAAGGTTGAAAACGATGGTTTCATTTGTTGATTGGACGTGGAACGACCCATTAAGTAATGTTCCAAGGTTACTGACACACTTGCGTATGTTCTGAAGCGCTTCTAAAGTACTCAGTTTCACTGTACCCAGGTGTATATACTGTGATGTACTAGTGGACAGGGCAGAGTGTCGCCAGACCGTTGATAGAGCTACACGTCCCTTAAGTTCTGCAGTATTTGTCTGAGGTTCCATTTCTGGGTGCCGAAAGAGCACTGCTTTTAAGTTAATGCCGACATTTTTTTCTGTCGCATCATACTAAGAAAATACTTTAGGGTTCATACTGTTGCTGACCTCACAGTTACACATGAATGTGTATGTCCCATTGGTTATACAGTTATTAAACTTACGGTGTTCCGGCTGCTGGAGTGCGGGTTGTATACATCGCAGTACGCTGAAACATTAATGCGATCAAACACACTATAACAGGGGTTCTGGCCCATTTATTAGGATGTGGTCATACGTTACAACATGTGTTCAGTATGATCGTCCAAGTCAGCAACATACTGCATCCGTAATGCGGCATGGTCGACAGTTGTTCATAGCATATCCGGTGTAATCAGAGCAATATGTCGTCGTATGTTATCATTCAGATCAAGAAGGGTTCGGATTCATTCCTGACTGACACGATGTTTTAGATATCCCCACAGCCAGAAATCGCATGGATTTAGGTCGGGGGATTTGGAAGGCCATTCATCGTGAAATTGCCTAGAGATAATACGGTCGTTAGAGTAAGTTTATCGAAGTAAATCTGACAAGCGACATTTTGCATGAAAATCATGTTTCGGACACGATTACGTTCTTGCAAAGCTGGAATCACATGTTGCTCGAGGAGGTCCATCTAATTGCAAGTGTCACTGTTTATCCAACAGGACCGGGAGCTGTCATGTACGGCGAAGAAAAGCGGACCGAGAATAAAGGTGCGTTTGAAACCACAGCACAGAGACACACAGGCTGAGTCAGTGGATGTTTCTGGACAACATGTGGCGGAGCGGAACCCCAAATGCTTCTGTAAATCTAAAAATATGGAATCATTTTAATATCCCATGTCAATAACACTCACTACTTCGTGAGAATAAAGAGATAGTTGTGTTTCCTTATTGGCTGTTTGTCAATAAATTGTTTTATTCGAGAAAACTCATAATGTCCGAACAAAGTGTATGTTCATCTTAGTTACAAGGAAAAGAACTATTCGTCTTTCATCACATGACAGCATTTCTTTCATTTTTTCATTACATATTTTTCACTGTGTGTAAAAAAAAAAAAATGGTTCAAATGGCTCTGAGCACTATGGGACTTACATCTGTGGTCATCAGTCCCCTAGAACTTAGAACTAGTTAAACCTAACTAACCTAAGGACATCACACACATCCATGCCCGAGGCAGGATTCGAACCTGCGACCGTAGCGGTCACGCGGTTCCAGACTGAAGCGTCTAGAACCGCTCGGCCACCGAGGCCGGCTAGTCAGTATCAATAGCAGTTTCTGACACAGCCGTCGGCCAATGTATGGGCTATTTATAATGACCAGTTTCGTGAATACTGATTTAAGCGAGGTGTACTTTTCGGTATATAGCGTGGTCAGTGTTGCTCACAGCCAATAACTAAACTCAAAAAGCGCTTTGGACAACCACATATCACCTTGTGGGGAAATCTGACAGGCATGCAGCACAATTTATCGCCTCTTCCTTAATCATCGAAATTTTTTGATTCGTAAAAGAATATTAAATATGAATAAGTTGAATATGTTTTTTTCTTTTTAATGATGTTAGAATGTGGACATTAAGTTGCATTTGTAAAAGGTTGTAGTGCTTCCTGCTAAGAGCTACGAGCTGGTAATAAAGATTAATGATACGTTAAAAATATCTTTAAAAAGCATTATTTGTGCCTCATTCTAACAGAATGTGGTGTCTGATGTTATACACCGTCGGATGTTCAGTGAGACAGACGTGGAGCCTTTGGATCGTGTGTGTGTAGTCTCGTCCGCTTAGTGTAGACGAGAGAGCCACAGGTTCTGTCAGCGGCCAGCACATGTCAGCGGCCTACCATTGCGTGTCCCCCTGCCTGCAAGGAGTGCGGTCGGCACACGCTGGCTCGCAGCACGTGTGCTGCCGGCTACTGTGTGCCTAAAGGCAGAGAGGGGGAGCTGGAGACGTGTCCCGGCGACGCGTCGCTAATCGGACAGCGGTACGAGTCGCGGCCTCAACTATTAATGGGCCGGCGACGCGACGGCTGGTTTGTGTGCGGACACGTCTCGCGTGTGACAGCGCGCTAGCTGGCGCTCGCGGCTGGCGGGCTGCGGCTTTGCGGCGACGCGAGGGCAGCACTGGCGCGCGCCGCACACGTCTCCTCGCACCTGCGTCGCGTTCAGTCGCACGCGGCCGCTGCGGTGCCGTTACCGCCGTCACGTCTCTCCACACTGGAAGAACCTAACCCAAAAACATGCCAAGAGCCAAAAAAATTGTTTCCGAGTTACATTAACAAAATGTGTCACACGAGATTTCTTGTTAAATTTTAATATTGAACGTTGTTGTTGTTGTTGTTGTTGTTGTTGTTGTTGTGGTCTTCAGTCCTGAGACTGGTTTCAAGCAGCTCTCCATGCTACTCTATCCTGTGAAAGCTTCTTCATCTCCCAGTACTTACTGCAACCTACATCCTTCTGAATCTGCTTAGTGTATTCATCTCTTGGTCTCCCTCTACGATTTTTACCCTCCACGCTGTCCTCCAATACTAAATTGGTGATCCCTTGATGCCTCAGAATATGCCCTACCAACTGATCTCTTCTTCCAGTCAAGTTGTACCACAAATTTCTCTTCTCCACAATTCTATTCAATACATCCTCGTTAGTTACGTCATCTACCCATCTAATCTTCAGCATTCTTTTGTAGCACCACATTTCGAAAGCTTCTATACTCTTCTTGTTCAAACTATATATCGTCCATGTTTCACTTCCATACATGACTATACTCCATACAAATGCTTTCAGAAACGGCTTCCTGACACTTAAATCAATACTCGATGTTAACAAATTTCTCTTCTTCAGAAATGCTTTCCTTGGCATTGCCAGTCTACATTTTATATCCTCTCTACTTCGACCATCATCAGTTATTTTGCTCCCCAAATACCAAAACTCCTTTACTACTTTAAGTGTCTCATTTCCTAATCTAATTCCCTCAGCATCACCCGACTTAATTCGACTACATTCCATTATCCTCGTTTTGCTTTTTTTGATGTTCATACTATCATCTTATATCCTCCTTTCAAGACCATGTCCGTTCCGTTCAGCTACTCTTCCAGGTCCTTTGCTGCCTCTGACAGAATTACAATGTCATCGGCGAACCTAAAAGTTTTTATTTCTTCTCCATGGATTTTGATACCTACTCCGAACTTTTCTTTTGTTTCCTTTACTGCTTGCTCAATATACAGATTGAATATCATCGGGGGAGTGTACAACCCTGTCTCACTCCCTTCCCAACCACTGCTTCCCTTTCATGTCCCTCGATTCTTATAACTGCCATCTGCTTTCTGTACAAATTGTAAATAGCCTTTCGCTCCCTGTATTTTACCCCTACCACCTTCAGAATTTGAAAGAGAGTATTCCAATCAACATTGTCAAAAGCTTTCTCTAAGTCTACAAATGCTAGAAACGTAGGTTTGCCTTTCCTTAATCTTCCTTCTAAGATAAGTCGTAGGGTCAGTATTGCCTCACGTGTTCCAACATTTCTACGGAATCCAAACTGATCTTCCCCGAGGTCGGCTTCTATCAATTGTTCCATTCGTCTGTAAAGAATTCGCGTTAGTATTATGCAGGTGTGACCTATTAAACTGATAATTCGGTAATTATCACGTCTGTCAACACCTGCTTTCTTTGGGATTGGAATTATTGTATTTTTCTTGTGGTCTTGAACGTATTCTACAATAAATAGAAGGATACTTTGTAACCTCCCCACAAAAATATTTAAAAAAATATGAACCATGTGTAAACTCCCCCGGAAATAATAATTAAATGAATTTTAAATATTGTAACCTCTGAACAAAATTGGCTCCCATTTATAATCTCTGTGCAGAAATGCATTCACATTTAATGTACCCACAAAATTCTTTTCTCATTTAATGTTAAGTTCGAAATAGAAAAATTCCTAAACCCAAAAATAATAAAAAAAATTCAGTAACCTGGTAAATTTTATGACGACAGCAGCGCTGCGCCTCGGCCCTGTATTCTGAATAAAAAAGCAAAAAATTCTTACCTCAATAAGAACTGCGAATATATCTGCTCTTACCTAAAAAATTTTCGGCACAGCTCCGTACAATGCTGGCCTATGCTTTGTGACTCGTGAAAGGAATTATCACGCATTGAAAAAAAATCTGTAAATTGAAATGAATGTTTTTTTTAAAAAAAAATACTATATATTATATAAATTATTATTGGGGCATTTTATTAAAAAAGAAATTGAATGACAGTTAACATACATTACTAGATATGCGCAAGGCTGCTTCTTTACCTTCTACAATAATACTCATCCTCCAGAGTCCCGACCAGAGCAGACTGCAGACAAGCGCAGACACGCGCCGACTACTGCCGACTCAGGCAGACTACTGAAGACTACTGCAGACTAATGTCGACTAGCGACAAGCAACAACTAACTACATACTGCTATCTGGTCAGAGACTCTCCTAAGTCTTGCCTGTTGCTGGCAGCGCATATAGCGCATACCTCTTACATATCCCTCCACTTTCGGGGCAAAAATTTGGCAGCGATGGTGAGTCAATTGGACTTGCCATGAGCAACAAATTTTTCTTAATTAACTAAGTTTACAGTTACAGAATATATACATATATATAAGTGCAGAACATGAAATAAAATATAGTGCACTTGCACTGAGTACAGAACATATCAAGCAATGACAAAATGTATACGCAATGAGTACAAATCATATTAACAAATGACAAAAGTGCACACGCACTGTAGTACAGAACATATCAAGAAATCACAAAAAGTATACGCAATGAGTACAAAACATATTAACAAATGACAAAAGTGCACACGCACTGTAGTTCAGAAAATATCAGCAAATCACAAAATGTATACGGAATGAGTACAAATCAAATTAACAAATGACAAAGTACACACGCACTGTAGTTCAGAACATATCAGGAAATCACAAAATGTATACGCAATGAGTACAAATCATATTAACAAATGACAAAAGTGCACATGCACTGTAGTTCAGAACATATCAGGAAATCACAAAATGTATACGCAATGAATACAAATCATATTAACAAATGACATAAAGTGTACACGCACTGTAGTTTTTTTACTATTTTACAAGAACTAGGATAGGAAAGGGAAGGATTGCATCATGGTTGTAGCACATTAGGTTGCACGCAGCTGCACTGAAAGTCCATATCTTTCTACAGAAGCACAACACCAAGTGAGACAATCTGAAGTTCTTTTCCCTGAAGTATTAATCAGCGTAGCCAAGACACTGAAATGTCGTATTAATATTCCATGTTATCATTTTGGTAGTACATTGGGTACACCAAACAGTGGGACCATAATAACATCTCCATCGCTCAAGGTGGTGGACAGCATGTCGTGTCAACACCACATTCTTGTAAGGTACACAAACGTAGAATTAGTGCAAAAACCAAATATAGTGCTCCATGATCATGAGGATAGACAGGACAAACGGATATTACAGTAATTTCTGGTAATTAGGTCAGAAGGTGAAGGACATTAAGTCTTATGCCAGTCATCATTGATAATTACTAGTCTATCAACTGATTTGATTAATTAGTGGCACTCATCGCCAGTTACTGAACATTTCTGTACCATGTATGAAGTATTACAGAATAATGTTCATAAGTTATCTGTTTACAGAGAACATTAGCACTCATTGACCAGTTACAAACCATCAGAAGTCATCAATCAAAACAGGAGCTAATGAGTGTAGCATCAAGCTACTGGTATTCATATATATAGCATGAAAGTGACATAATACAAATTTAAAATATAAGAAACAGTGGCATTAATTGGTCAGCAAGTATTGAATATTACAAAACATTTTTCATCATTCAAGTGACATACGACATATTCAAAAATAATTATTGGCACTCATTGGCCAGTTACAAAGTATCAGAAGTCTTCAGTCAAAACAGGAGCTAATGAGTGTAGAGCATGCATGCATTATTACAAAATATCATTCACTATTACTCAGAACTCATCATTCAAGTGACATAAGACATATTTAAAATGTAACACTCTGTAACTATTACTCAAGTCTGTAGTTGGAAAACATCATTCAGTATTACTCATAACTCTTTTAAACTAGTAGCAATATTTGGGACTGGTAAAAAATTTTTTTTGTGCTAGCAATGCATTGCGTTGGGATCGATGATTAATTGCTGGGGCATAACAATATTTGCTTTTGACTTATTGCTGCAAATGAAGATAGGTAACGTCATTCGTCATGACTCAGCTGTAGCAAGGTTATGAAACAAATAGAGTATATGTGATCACATTCATGAATGACACACACAAATGGGTAAAAAAAATGCAAGTTTAATGACCAACTGTTTATAGCACATTAATTTCATGAATAGCTTCTCCAGGAAATATACAAAATGGATTATTAAGCTGAAAGAAGAAATGCATATTATGCTGAAAAGTAGTGAACTTCGAATTAACTGGTAATGAAATGTGTATTAAATATATATGTTCCCTAGCTGTCCTTTCCAAAACCTTCAGTCATCATACCATGCGACATAAGACATACTGTCAAGACGAACTGCAACAAATACTTAAATAACTACATAGCATAAATACAGAAACGTCAACATTATCCTCATCTGCAAAGAAAAACTTCATTATCATTACTATTATCACCCGCAACGAAAAACTTCATTATCCATATCACCATAATTCCATTATTATCATCACCTGTAAAGAAAAACTTCATTATCCATATTAGCATATCCTGCATCACTATTCATCATCATTCATTATCATCTGTAAAAAAGTCACTTCATTATTCATTATACAACTATTCATAGTATAGAGTTCCTTATTTCTAGCATATTTCATCACTAAAACTAAGATGTGTAGTTCTGTGTGACAGGCTGCATCAATTGCCTCGTATTCTGAAAGAAAAAATTAGTTAAGAATGCTATCATGCGACGTGTATAATGCTTGTTAATGCTTGTTAATTCTGTTCAATTGACTCTTCGTGACGAGGTATTGCATCTTCTTTCGTTCATTTCGAAGCTGAAATTCCCATTTCATAGTAATCCACTGTGGTCTGTTTAATTTATTTCACTGACACGTTATTGCTTTCTGAAAATGATGAACAATAATTAATGTCTTGCATTTAAATCATATACCCATTAAATAAAAACTGGTTTGTAGTGATATAATTGAGCATACAGCATAGCATGACAGAAAACGTAATATGTCAAAAACATAGACAGTGCTCAGATGCAAAAATGTACACAGAGTATCACAGTGTAGCAGCAAAAAAAATGTAAAATAGTCACGATTTTGAGATATCATCAGCCAAATGTCAAAATCAACTGGTGTTTGTTACATCTTAAATATTTCATAGTGCATACAAACAAAACAGTAAAAACAATCATACATACATAAAAAAATGGAAAATGTGCACGGTCTGATGTGTAACGACAAGAAGAGCGACCTGCTAACCTTACCTTGCCAGGCACTTGCCAAGAAAAAATACGATAATCATCAGTAAGTGTTCATGTGAATATAATTGCATAAGTGGTCATAAAAAAATCAGGAAATGGCAATTACAGTGTGATAAATCATAAAGTATGTTCATTCAATAAAAGGTTTGATGTTGGAGATATGGTGATTCCCTTTGGTTTTTCTGGTTCTCAGAGTTTCAACGTGTACTACATTGGGGTGAGGAATGCTGCGAATTCGATATGGACCTGCATATAGAAGCTCAAATTTACTACATCTACTTTTTCCTCTATTAGATAAATAATGTGTGCGTACTAATATCTTCTGTCCAATGTGAAAGTCACGGCGTGTACAAACCTGTTTTTGCTGTCTTCTCCGGCGCTCTGCGGCATGTTTGATGTTGTTCAGCGCAATGTCAATTATTTCATGGTGTCGTAGTCGAAGAGATGTAGGAAAGGTTACTAATTCTTTAATTTTGTTAGGTGGTTCAACATTTTTCAGTATAACAGCCGGAGATAGCATAGTAGATTCATTTGGTATGGAATTAATTACATCCTGGAATGAGAGTATGTGTGTTTCCCAATCAATATGTTTTTATGGCAGTATATCCTACACAGTTTACCAATTTCTTTCATTAGTCGTTCACAAGGGTTCGAAGAAGCATGGTACCTGGATATATAGATCGGAGAAATGTTTCTAGCTCATAACATACGTGTCCATATAGCAGATCGAAACTGTGATCCATTGTCGGAAATAACTTTCAATACATGCCCTACATGAAATAAAAAACGTTTTACAAATGTTTTCGAAACAGTTTTAGCAGTAGCTTTGCGTAATTGAGTGATGGTAACAAATTTTGAAGTGAGTTCAACAGCGACAAAGATGTAGCAAAAACCTCTATTAGTTCTGGGAATCGGACCAAAAATGTCTACAGCGGCCATGTGTCTCAATTTAACAGGTACAATGGGATGTAATGGAGGAATATGTGAAGTCGTATCTGACTTAGCTTTCTGGCAGATTTTACATGACGCTAAAACTCGTCGAATACGTTTCTCCATGTTGGTAAAATAACAGTTCTGTCTCAGTATAAGAAAACATTTTCTGGCTCCGTAATGTGCGTAACTTAAATGAGTATACCAGATTAATGTGTTAACAAGTTCGTCAGGAATGCATAATAACCAACTGTTGCTGTCAGGGTGAGAGTGGCGAAACAGAATGTTATTGCGTACAGTGTAATGGTTTCTAATGGTAACATTATTCCTATCTTGCCAAAGGTGTTTAATTTCTTTCCACACGTTGTCTTTACTCTGCTCTTGCGCTCTGTCTTGTAATGACGACGAAATGAAATTTTCAAATGCAACTTGTTGAATGTACATGACGCTGAAATTTGCTTTGCAGAAGTTGGTTGCGATGTCTTGCTGATTGTTGCTGAGAGAACGAGATAATGCGTCTGCTACAATATTTTGTGTACCGGGAATGTGAATAATTGTAAAATTAAATTCCTGCAAATAAAGTTTCCATCTGCTTAATCTGTCGTGTGTAAATTTAGCGGAAAGTAAAAGCTGTATCGCTCTATGATCTGTGTAAACGGTCGTATGTCTTCCATAAAGAAAATGCCGAAATCTCGTAAATGCCCATACAACACATTATGTTTCAAGTTCTGTAACAGAATAATTGCGTTCAGCAGGTGACAGAATGCGACTCGCAAAGGCTATGTTTTTAATTACTGTAGTGCCATCTTCTTCAATTTCCTGCAAAATGTGTACGCTTAAAGCGGTGTTAGAACTGTCAGTGGCAATGGAAAATTTTCGGGTAAGATCTGGATGTGATAAAAGTGGTGCATTCAACAACGCATGTTTCAAATAACATTTTCGTGAACAAGATTCTGCATGTCAAAAGTATTTCTTGCGTTGCTGGAAGATGCAACCTGTACTGTATCTAGTCAAATTCTATCTTTCGGGAGGATGCTGTGGCATTTCAACTATTTGTACTGTTCTGTTATTTCTTCCTGACGTATTACGTTCGGGATGATATCTACTGTCTGGTTCATTCATGATAATATGTTGTTGCGGATGATTTTGCTGTTGATAAGACCGACTGTTATTAAACGTACGCTGAAAATTGTGCTCAATACTTTTATGTCTGTCATGATAGTCATTTCTATACGGTGCATTGTGATAGGAATTGAAATGGTGTGTTTTCTGTACATACTGATTTCCTTGTTGCTGTGCGTTACTATTTGTTGGAGCTGACGCTATACGTGTAGGCGGCGAAACATTAAAGCTTGGTTGACCTTGTACATTACATTGTTGGTTAGGTATGCTAACCAGCTGGTTTTGTTGCTATTGCGGTGAAAAACCTCTATTGTTACCAAAATGTGGTTCCTGTTGCTGGTAATTTTGACGATACTGATGATTAAAATTTTGTCTGATATTAAAGTTCTTGTGTTTGTCATTTCTGGAGCGTCTAATGAAAACTGTCACTTTCGGTAAAAACTTGACGTATCAGGTTTTCTTTACTCTTTCATAATTATAGATAGATCGATAGTTGAAGAGCTGTTTTAATAGATATAAAGGATAGTAGAAGAGAAGGCAGCAGTGCAGAAAACTAAAGATGAAACAGCACTACTACGGCTCGGGGCCCTGTGCACGCTACGGCACACATTCATTAAAGCGTAATGAATCCCCTGAGGTCAATTACGCGCTACAAATAAATTTTAGCTACTGCGTTACAGGCAATGCCAATGAAAATTCAAAAACAAATTGCTGTATCCATGCTAATTCTAATTTCTGCATTACACAAAATGCCGGTAAAAATTCAAGAGCAAATTGTCGTATCCAATTCAAGCGTGTACCTGTGCTCTGTCATTTTTAAATACCTTAGATTTTCTTACAGATAAAAATTGCTCGTAATCAACGTTATCGTCTCTGAATGTGTGAACAGGTTCAGGATTGCATGTGAATCTGTTTGCGTACGCTGTGACGTGTTAGTGACTGAAACATTTTTCATTTCTGTCACTTTAATACGTTCGTCAATTTGGCTGATCTGTTGTTCAAATTTCTTATCGACTTCCGTATCCAGAGTGTGTGAAAGTTCTGGTGACTTTAAATTAAACTCGTCGCGTATCTGTATTGCGTTTTCTGAACATTGTTCAGTGACTGCACTAATTTCATTTCTAAGTGATTCTGTTGTGGCTGCATGTGTATTATTTAATTCTTGTGCAACGGATCTAATTTCTTCACTACTGTTCTTAACATAAGCCTCATTTTCGTCACGTAATTGTCCTTTAGTATCATGACATTGCGCGGTAACGGCTGTAATCTGTTCACTAAGTTGTTCGTTCTGTTCATTAAGGTTGTCGTGTTTTTCATTCAACTGTTTGGAATTTTCATTAAGGTTGTCTTGTTTTTCATTAATTTGTTTGAAATTGTTGTTTAGTTTTTTATTCCACTGCCCGAGATTTTCATTACGTTGATTGTACGATTCATGAATTCGTTTGAGTTTTTCATCAAGTTGTTTGTACTCATTGTCTATTTTTTTATTGAGTTGTTGTAATAATGCCATAACTTTATCCCAGCCAAAATCATCGGCTCTATTCTCTGTACTGTGTAATGGTGTATCTGCATTTGTCACGTTTTCTGTAACCATTTCGTTATTCTGTGATTCTTGAAAGGGTTTGCCAAACGGATGTGCACTGTTAGTCACTACCTCGGAATCAAATAAATCTGTCGTACTTTGAGTACACTGTTCATTTTCGTTAGAAACAATTATCTGTTCGCTACGTAAGTTTTGCAAATCGGGCGTGTCGAACTGGGCAGCGTTCATTGTAACAGAACGTCCCGAGTCATCAATTGTCGTTAAATTAACAGAGGACACAATTGAATTTGTTTGCTCATCATTAGCATTAAAATCATTACTAGTGATCAGTACGCACTGGATGTCTGTAAATGGAGGACTATCATTAAGACACTGAGTGTCGCAAGTATTATCGGTCAAACTATTCGAGTCGGCTATTTCACTCATTACACATCGCGATGTATTGCTAACAGTTTTTCGCGGCATTTTTCACAAATCAAAATTATTCACAAATGAAACAAGGACAATGCAAAATGCAACAAACACAATTACACCAAAGAGCAACAAATTGCCGATTATCTGTGAAAGAAAGAGTGACAAATTAGTAAATGCGTTGCGCCAGATGCAAACTACATTTAAGTAAATAAGAGCAGATATATGACTACTTATCAGAAGATTCACAAAGAAATACGATCCTGGCCGGATGTCGCCAAGTGTAACCTCCCCACAAAAATATTTAAAAAAAATATGAACCATGTGTAAAGTCCCCCGGAAATAATAATTAAATGAATTTTAAATATTGTAACCTCTGAACAAAATTGGCTCCCATTTATAATCTCTGTGCAGAAATGCATTCACATTTAATGTACCCACAAAATTCTTTTCTCATTTAATGTTAAGTTCGAAATAGAAAAATTCCTAAACCCAAAACTAATAAAAAAATTTCAGTAACCTGGTAAATTTTATGACGACAGCAGCGCTGCGCCTCGGCCCTGTATTCTGAATAATAAAGCAAAAAATTCTTACCTCAATAAAAACTGCGAATATATCTGCTCTTACCTAAAAATTTTTCGGCGCAGCTCCGTGCAATGCTGGCCTATGCTTTGTGACTCGTGAAAGGAATTATCATGCATTGAAAAAAAAATCTTTAAATTGAAATGAATGCTTTTTTTAAAAAAAATACTTTATATTATATAAATTATTATTGGGGCATTTTTTAAAAGAAATTGAATGACAGTTAACATACATTACTAGATATGCGCAAGGCTGCTTCTTTACCTTCTACAATAATACTCATCCTCCAGAGTCCCGACCAGAGCAGACTGCAGACAAGCGCAGACACGCGCCGACTACTGCCGACTCAGGCAGACTACTGAAGACTACTGCAGACTAATGTCGACTAGCGACAAGCAACAACTAACTACATACTGCTATCTGGTCAGAGACTCTCCTAAGTCTTGCCTGTTGCAGGCAGCGCATATAGCGCATACCTCTTACAACTTGTAACTACATTGTTATATTTAATTGATGATACTGCATGTCACATAAATAGTATGAATTGTTAAAGTCAGAAATGAGAAATATGGCAAAGTGTCTATAACGTTTTCTCAAAAATCAGCTAAATGCCAAAGGTAGTTTCCGTCTTACAAGGGGAGGCCACGACGTTTGGAACGCGGATTTACTGCAAACTTCGTACAATCGTAGTACCCCATGAGGACAACAAAATGTGTAAGCAGTAACGGGCACTTCTCAAGCGTTACTGAGAAAATCGCTAGATAATTTCAGTCATCAAATATGTATCTGTGCGTGGCCATTTTAACCATGAAGCGATTGCAGCCGAGTGGTGATAGCACGGTAGCTCAGCGTGTTCGGTAAGAGCTTTAGCTTCCCTTTCTAATAAAAAAACTGAGCGAACAGATGAACGAACAAACTGAACGGATGTCATCGCACGTCCGCCCTGAACAGATTCAGCGAACAATGTACAACATTATGTTTTTAAGACGCTATTAGAATACACTCGATACTGCATAACCAATTATCAGCGCCGATTTTTAAGGAAATACTGCGTTATGCATGGTTTGCTTCCAAACTATCGTCTGAAAGAGAAGTTTTTGAAAATGTTAACAAGGTTTGGTTTTCCACAGAAAACGTTAAAAGACCTTGCGTATGCGGATATATAGCATTTATTCAATGCAGCTGGTGCCGTTTAACTTTATGTTTTCCATGTTTTTACGAAAAATACCATCCTGCAACTTGAAATGTCGAAAGCGACGATTAATTGTACATCTTTCGAAAGCCGTCTGTGCCCGTCAAAACTTGGAGGTAACAAGTCGTTTCGCTCTCCTTCCAGGTATAAGGGATTTCTCAAATCACGGACAAGCATACATTTTTAGTATGACTTTATGCATTTGGTCCTTTACTAGTCGATAGTTATGAATTTTACATTATTTGTGATAATAAAAGTTAGTAGACTGCCAAATAACATTGTAAATTTAATAAAATTTCATCAGATTACACGTACTTTCTCCATTACATCATTTGTAATATGTTTTTTTTTTATTATAAAGGGTAACTAACGATCTGACCGAACACGCTGAGCTACCGTGCCGGCACCACTCGGCTGCAGCCGCTTCATGGTTAAAATGGCCACGCACAGATACATATTTGATGACTGAAATTATCTTGCGATTTTCTCAATAACGCTTGAGAAGTACGCGTTACTGCTTACACATTTTGTTGTCCTCATGGAGTACTACGAGTGTACGAAGTTTGCAGTAAATCCGCGTTCCAAACGTCGTGGCCTCCCCTTGTTAGTGCCAGTACCCTATCGGAATGAAAGTCACCATCCAACTCAGTCCCCATAGTACAATACAATTTCTCATAAAATTATCTATATTTTTCATCCAAATTGATACCATTATTAACAAGTCCTCGTTTTTTTCCTTGCGAAGTACTCTTTGCCTTTCAATTCCGTTGAATCCTACATGTCTGATGTCAGAAACTTTCATTCCCTTTTCTAGAATATTAACATTTTTCCAAGTTTCCAATTCGCTGGAGAAAATACTTTTATGACCCCGGGATTCCTGGCTGAGAAGTGTACTTTGACATCTAAACCTTTCTGTTGTTACAAAAGAATCGGCAGCAGAGTGAATATTGAAACTTTTTTCAGTTAAGCCAACGAGTTCAAGTTTGTTAACATCTTTAGCTGATCTTACAATATTATGCAGGTATTCAGGTACAAATGCCTTGCACAACCTCTTCGTCTTCTCAATCAGTGCGAGGTGCCTGTCACACGGCAAGTAGGTATGGCCGGATACTAAAAACTTTAGTTCAGTGATGTCGGAGATTGCAAATGAGACAAGATAATCATCTACATCTACACGGATACTCTGCAAATCACACTTATGTGCCTCGCGAAGAATTCATCGAACCATCTTCATAATAATTCTGTATTGTTCCACTCCCGAACAGCGCTCGGAAAAAGCAAACACCTGTACCTTTCCGTGCGAACTTTGATTTCCCTTATTTTATTACGTCGATCGTTTCTCCCTACGTTAGTCGGAAACAAAAAAATATTTTCGCATTCGGAGGAGAAAGCTGGTGATGGAAATTTCTTGAGAAGGTTCCGCCGCAACGAAAAACGCTTTTGTTTTAATGGTGTCCATCCCAAATCCTGTAACATGTCCGTGACACTCTCTCTCCCATTTCGCGATAGTAAAAAACTTGCTGCTCTTCGTTCAACTTTATCGATGTACTCCGTTAATCCTATATGCTAAGAGTCCCAGAACGCACAGTAGTACTCCAAAAGAGGACGGGCGAGCGTAGTGTAGGCCGTCTCTGTAGTATATCTGTTGCATTTCCTAAGTAATCTGCCAGTAAAACGCAGTCTCTGGTCCACCTTCTCCACAACTTTTTCTATGTGTTCTTTCCAATTTAAATTGTTCGTAATTGTAATTCCTAGCTGTTACGATGATTATTATCCTGTTTCTGTTCAGATCAGCTATTGATACTTAGCAGACTTCTAGACAAATAGGTGAGCAACATAGCATGT
The DNA here is from genome assembly GCF_023864345.2 of Schistocerca serialis cubense. Taxonomy (NCBI): domain Eukaryota; kingdom Metazoa; phylum Arthropoda; class Insecta; order Orthoptera; family Acrididae; genus Schistocerca; species Schistocerca serialis. The sequence goes on from NC_064645.1 coordinate 509,846,935, forward strand.
TGTCACAAATGCATGAACTAAACTAACCACTAAGGGGTGCACCCATGTCCTGGGTGCATTGACAGTGATACATACATCGGTTGTAATGCAAAAACGGATGTATGTAAAAAAAGCATATGTCAGGTTTTTGGCGTACACGCTTCAGTCATGTTGTCTGTTAATCTGCTGTGACTAATTACCTGAAATTAATAAATTTTTGAATAACTGGTGATTTTTTAAAATTATTTACACTAATACACTACAGACCATTGAAATTGTTACACCACGAAGATGACTTGCTACAGTCGCGAAATTTAACCGTCAGGAAAAAGATGCTGTGATTTGCAAATGATTAGCTTCTCAGAGCATTCATACAAGGTTGGCGCCGGTGGCGACACCTGCAACTTGCTGACGTGAGGAAAGTTTCCAACCAATTTCTCATACACAAACAGTAGTTGACCGGCGTTTCCTGGTGAAACGTTGTTGTAATGCCTTGTGTAAGAAGGAGAAATGCGTACCATCACGTTTCCGACTTTGATAAAGGTCGGATTGTAGCCTATCGCGATTGCGGTTTATCATATCGCGACATTGCTGCTCGCGTTGGTCGAGATCCAATGACTGTTAGTAGAATATGGAATCGGTGCGTTCAGGAGGGTAATACGGAACACCGTGCTCAACGGCCTCGTATCACTGGCAGTCGAGATGACAGGCATCTTATCCGCATGGCTGTAACGTCTCGATCCCTGAGTCAACAGATAGGGACGTTTGCAAGACAACAACCATCTGCACGGACAGTTCGACGACGTTTGCAGCAGCATGGACTATCAGCTCGGAGACCATGGCTGCGGTTACCCTTGACGCCGCATCACAGACAAGAGCGCCTGCGATGGTGTATTCAACGACGAACCTGGGTGCATGAATGGCAAAACGTCGTTTTTTCGGATGAATCCAGTTTCTGTTTACAGCGTCACGATGGCCGCATCCGTGTTTGGCGACATCGCGTTGAGCGACCATTGGAAGCGTGTATTCGTCATCGCCATAGTGGCGTATCACCCGGCGTGATGGTATGGGGTGCCATTGGTTACACGTCTCGGTCACCTCTTGTTCGCATTGACGGCACTTTGAACAGTGGACGTTATATTTCAGATGTGTTACGACCCGTGGCTGTACCCTTCATTCGATCCCTGTGAAACCCTACATTTCAGCAGGATAATGCACGACCGCATGTGTGCTGTACATGCCTTTCTGGATACAGAAAATGTTCGACTGCTGCCCTGGCCAGCACATTCTCCAGTTCTCTCACCAATTGAAAACGTCTGGTGAATGGTGGCCGAGCAACTGGCTCGTCACAATACGCCAGTCACTACTCTTGATGAACTGTGGTATCGTGTTGAAGCAGCATGGGCAGCTGTAGCTGTACACCCCATCCAAACTGTGTTTGACCCAATGCCCAGGCGTATAGAGGCCGTTATTATGGCCAGAGGTGGTTGTTCTGGGTACTGATTTCTCAGGATCTATGCACCCAAATTGCATCAAAATGTAATCACATGTCAGTTGTAGTATAATATATTTGTCCAATGAATACCCGCATATATCTGCATTTCTTCTTGATGTTTCAATTTTAATTGCCAGTAGTGTAGCTTGAATGAAGAGCAGTGTTTGCCTATTGACGCTCCTACCCCCCGCACGTTCTTGACAAAGAGTAATTCGTACAGTTGATTACAGAAGAACCATGTCTTGATAGTGATGAGTCATGCAAAAGAACCTACATCAAAAAAACAACCGTAATATTGCGCATAAAATGAGGAGCAATAACAGATCAGTCACGAACATTTTTGAGCAGTGTGGACAAGTGATTTTGAACCCAAAGTTCAGTTCTGTTAACAGCATTATGCTGTGTAGTAGTGTCTCTTTGAACAGTTGATAACTTGCTTATCTAAGCGAAAAGCTAGATATTCATAAACGATCATTACTTTGTTGTGTCTCGTACTCTGTTCAGGATACTTTACGATCTGTTTAATTTTGAACCTGAATGTAGGAGAGATACATTTTACGTTACCCAGACGTGACGCACGCGCTCGTTTGAGGCATTGCTGTACGCATTCAGTCGTGTGACAAGAATAGAAATGTAAAGCTAGACCTGTGGAATACAAGAAATGGACTTTAACTGTGCTGTGGTGATTCGCCAGTGAATTTTACTGCAGTTATTTTAATTCGTTTGCTCGATTTGCTCACTGACAACATTGCCATAAGCATAATATTTGAGTGAAACTTAATAGCACCGTTTTCAAAGCTGGGAGAGATACCGAGCATATGCTCTATAACGAAGCATTAGCATCTCGGCATATATTATCTGATTGCTTTCTTTGTACTCCTACACGCAGTGCTGCGTTATTATTATTCGAACCGACTGTGACGAGCTTTTGTGCTGGTTGATTCGTAACCAGCTCGTACTTTTCGAGTACAATCACCGCGGCGATAGGTATCGCGAAATAACACACTCGAAACCGCGCGGCGGCATCTTAAGTATTGCAATTCGTTCCGGCTGGAAAGGTATCTCTCGGGCAGTGGGCGCTTATTTTAATCATTGGCCGCGTAATGGCTTGCCGACGGGAAGTTATCCCGGGATGTCCTTTCAGGGGCGAGCGCACTCGCAGAGCTACGCAAACTTTCATTTTTCTTGTATCCATTAATCGGATATCATTAATCATACGCTGAGTATGCGGACAGGACGGGCGGACGGGTTGTTAGGAGTCGGAATGGTCTCGGGGGGCCGATCGGAGCGTGAAAGACGAGTGAGTGGGTAGGCGGGATGCGGACGTCTTGCCGTCGGCGCCGAACGGCTTTCGGCCACGTCAGGCGGCATCGGCACAAGGGCAGCCCTCACTGCACGGGGCAAGACCATTGAAAAAAAGTCACGTAAAAGACAGGTCCTGTGTACTGGTGCGGAAGGTAAGGTCTGTAGCTAATTGGTTAACGTTGCTCTTCTCCCCAATACAAAGTTTGTACTCACAAGGGAAACTCCCCATTGCACCCACTTGAGATTTAGTGGTAAGAAGACCCAGTTGTCAGCTCGTCAAAAACTGAACACAGATAAGCATGAAGACAGGAAGGTGTACTGAACCGTGAAAAAAAAAGCAAAATAGAAAGAGTGAACGGTCCAAGCACAACAAGTGTAACATAAAGCAGTATATGGCAGAGCCACGGCGACGTGGTTAAGTGGTGACGAAAGTGGACTGTAAAGCGGGCGAGCCGTGTTCAAAGCTCCCACGTCCCAATAATTTTTCTTCTCTCTGTATTGAAATCTGTGCCTGTGTCGTCTTATAACATCCATTTGCCACAGCGAGGTGTAATGTAGGGACCTATAATGACAGTTGATTCTACACAACTACTGTATTAGCAGCTGAAAGGGAGTGGCTTTCGAATAGGTACCGCAAACGTTTGACGATAACGCGACGAGTCAATCGTATCCTCCACTGGAAAACACGTCTGGTGCTTCACACACGGCATTAGTGACAGTAGGTTTGTCATGTGATAGGTATCTCCTATCGACACACCTAACTTGTACGCCCCGTGAGTGAGTGAGGTATGCCTCCTTGTCCCATTTAGGTGTTGTAAGTAGGCTGTTTAGGTTTTTATCTTGGTAACGCCACGTAGCGCCCTGTGTGAAAATCACTGACTGTGCTGTGTGCAGTCTGTGGCTGGCTTGCGTTGCTGGAATATTCGCTACTGTAGTGTTGAGCATTTGGATGTGAACAGCGCGTAGCGTTGCGCAGTTGGAGCTGAGCCGCCAGCAGTGGTGGATGTGGGGACAGAGATGGCAGAATTTTCAGAGCGGACGATCTGGACGTGTGTCCGCCAGAAAAAAGGAAATTTGTAAGACTGTCATGAACTGATATATATATGATGACTTTTGAACATTATTAAGATAAATACATTGTTTGTTCTCTATTAACCCCCCGCGGTGGTCTAGCGGTTCTAGGCGCTCAGTCCGGAACCGCGGGACTGCTACGGTCGCAGGTTCGAATCCTGCCTCGGGCATGGATGTGTGTGATGTCCTTAGGTTAGTTAGGTTTAAATAGTTCTAAGTTCTAGGGGACTGATGACCACAGATGTTAAGTCCCATAGTGCTCAGAGCCATTTGAACCATTTTGTTCTCTATCAAAATCTTTCATTTGCTAACTATGCCAATCAGTAGATAGTGCCTTCAGTAGTTAGAACCATTTATTTAGCTGGCAGTATTGGCGCACGCTGTATTGTAGTAGTTTGAGTACGAAGGTTTTTGTGAGGTAAGTGATTCATGAAAGGTATAGGTTATTGTTAGTCAGGGCCATCCCTTTGTAGGGATTATTGAAAGTCAGATTGCGTTCCGCTAAAAATATTGTGTGTCAGTTTAGTGATGCTCAGAATAAGTAAAGAGAGAACTGTCTGAGTGCGTTCAGTTTAGTTCAGCTGTTTTAAAATCAAATAACGTAAGAGGTTTTCCAGCACAGTCATTTATAAAAATTTCTAATAGGACGTTTCAGTGTTCGTATGAATGTGAATATGATCACTCTCGAGGAAATGATGAACACACAACAGTTTGTCACATGAGCTGGAACAAATGAATGCAACAGTTCCACAATCACAAAGTTTTCGCTGTGCTCGTCAAAACATATGTATTTAACGTTTTTGAAGTTGCGTTCCGTTTTGGACGTTTTGACTCTGAATTCCTTTGTTGAATAGTTCACACCTGGTTATCTGTTGTTTTTCATTTCTGTGAGACGTCTTTGGTATCTCGCCTGCCCTCACTATTCATCACATTTGCTTGCGACTGTAATGTATTCTTACCACATCACTCGTATCATATAACCAACGTATAGTATGAAAACTGCCAGGACTACAGAATGAGCACAAACATTTCAGTGACCGGACGGACAGTCCATAGCTTTGCGAAGAAAATAAAATAAAAAAAATTATTGATACGGACGAGTTGTGAACTGGGGGTCTCCCCGTGGCAGTCCAACACTGTGACCATTTAACCACGACGCCACACCTCTACACTTGCGCTCGATGTTGCCCTTTTTAACCTTGGACCGTTCACCGTTTCTGTTTTGCTTTTTTGACACTTCTTCCTGTTTTCATGCTTGATCTGTGTTCAGTTTTTGACGGGCTATACATTGGGCCTTCTTATCACTAAATCTGAAGGGGGTGCGATGGGGACTTTCCCTTGTAATACGCACGAGCAACAACACCTGACTTATTTGTATGAATGTATTTCAGATTACTTAAAAGACTGCCTGTACGTTTATTCCAATGTATAGGCTGACAAATAGTTAAAGAAAATAAAGTTGGATAACCTATGCACTGAACAAATATAAGACGTGACTACCAATATTAGGATAATTTTGAACATACTCATGATGTGAATTTTCAATAAGATAATTAAAATCGTAAAGCCTGTTTATTGTACCGCTTTTAAACAGGGATCCGATACTAGGGTGAAGACGAACAAACGATATGAGTGGTAGGCTTTGGTCACTAATGTAATGTTAATGGCTACTACCACGTCACCTTTTGGTGCATATATTCACAGCTTTGAACATTATGAATTACCTCGAAGAGAACGGTCCATTAACATGAATTACCTCGAAGAGAACGGTCTATTCACTTATAGTCAACACCGATTTACAAAACACCGTTCTTGTGATGTAAAACCAGCTCTTTATTTACAAGAAATACTGAGTGCTCTTGCAAAACGGTTTCAGATAACGGTTTTGGCGTTGCACCTCACAAGTGGCTTGTAATCAAATCGCATGCTTATGGAATATCGTCTCAATTATGCGACTGGGTTCCGGTTTCCTGTCAGAGTGGTCACAGTTCGTAGTAATTGACGGAAAGTCATAGAGTAAAACAGAAGTGATTTCTGGCGTGCCCCAAGGTAATGTTCTAGGTCCTCTGCTGTTCCTTATTTATATAAACGATTTAGGAAACAACCTTAGCAGCCATCTTAGGCTATTTGCAGATAAAGCTGTCGTTTATCGTCTAGTAAAGTCATCAAAAGATAAAAATAAATTGCAAAACGATTTCGATTAGATATCTGTGTGGCACGAAATTTGGCAGTTGATCCTAAATAATGAAAAGAGTGAGGTCTTTCGTATGTGTGCTAAAAGTAATCCGATGAAATTCGGTTACACGATAAATCAATCAAATCTAAAGGCTGTAAATTTAAGGAAATACGTAGGAAATTAGGTACAACTTAAACTGGAAAATAACACACAGAAAATATTGTGGAGAAGGTGAACCGAGTACTGAATTTTATTGGCAGAATACTTAGGAGATGGAACAGATCTGCTAAAAAGACACCCTGTACTAGGTTTGTCCGACCTGTTTTGGAGTATTGCTGCGCGGTGTGGGATCCTTACCAGATGGGATTGACAGAGTACACCGAGAAAGTTCAAAGAAGGTCAGCACGTTTTGTATTATCGAGAAATCGGGGAGAGAGTGTCCCGGATACGATTCAGGATTTGGAGTGGACATCGTTAAAACAAAAGCTTTTCTCGTTGTGGCGGGATCTTCTCATGAATTTTGTTCAAAAACTTTTTCCTCCGAACGCGAAAATATTTTGTTGACGGCAACCTACGTAGGTAGAAACGGTCATCATAATAAAATAAGGGAAATTAGAGTTCGCACGATAAGATATATGTTCGTTTTTTCCGCACATTGTTCGAGAGTGGAATAATAGAGAATTAGAGTGAAGGTGGCTCAATGAACCCTCGGCTATGGACTGAAGTGTGATTTGCAGAGTAGCGATGTAGATGTAGGCCCTATCTGGTACAGGGACGGAACGAACTGTTGTGTTTGAAGACTGGATGATGTCGTGCCATACCAAGGTAATTTGTGTCTGAATGTGAAAAGTAACTGTTATTCAGTGTAATTCCAAGTGAATCTTTCATTCTGCAGCGGAGTGTGCGCTGTTTAGAAACTTCCTGGCAGGTGAAAGCTGTGTGGTACACCGAGATCGTATTTTTGGTATATGTTGTGCTTGTGTTTATTGGCTTTCTTGCTTCTACAGCATTAACTAGATATGTAACGTACACTCCTGGAAATGGAAAAAAGAACACGTTGACACCGGTGTGTCAGACCCACCATACTTGCTCCGGACACTGCGAGAGGGCTGTACAAGCAATGATCACACGCACGGCACAGCGGACACACCAGGAACCGCGGTGTTGCCCGTCGAATGGCGCTAGCTGCGCAGCATTTGTGCACCGCCGCCGTCAGTGTCAGCCAGTTTGCCGTGGCATACGGAGCTCCATCGCAGTCTTTAACACTGGTAGCATGCCGCGACAGCGTGGACGTGAACCGTATGTGCAGTTGACGGACTTTGAGCGAGGGCGTATAGTGGGCATGCGGGAGGCCGGGTGGACGTACCGCCGAATTGCTCAACACGTGGGGCGTGAGGTCTCCACAGTACATCGATGTTGTCGCCAGTGGTCGGCGGAAGGTGCACGTGCCCGTCGACCTGGGACCGGACCGCAGCGACGCACGGATGCACGCCAAGACCGTAGGATCCTACGCAGTGCCGTAGGGGACCGCACCGCCACTTCCCAGCAAATTAGGGACACTGTTGCTCCTGGGGTATCGGCGAGGACCATTCGCAACCGTCTCCATGAAGCTGGGCTACGGTCCCGCACACCGTTAGGCCGTCTTCCGCTCACGCCCCAACATCGTGCAGCCCGCCTCCAGTGGTGTCGCGACAGGCGTGAATGGAGGGACGAATGGAGACGTGTCGTCTTCAGCGATGAGAGTCGCTTCGGCCTTGGTGCCAATGATGGTCGTATGCGTGTTTGGCGCCGTGCAGGTGAGCGCCACAATCAGGACTGCATACGACCGAGGCACACACGGCCAACACCCGACATCATGGTGTGGGGAGCGATCTCCTACACTGGCCGTACACCACTGGTGATCGTCGAGGGGACACTGAATAGTGCACGGTACATCCAAACCGTCATCGAACCCATCGTTCTACCATTCCTAGACCGGCAAGGGAACTTGCTGTTCCAACAGGACAATGCACGTCCGCATGTATCCTGTGCCACCCAACGTGCTCTAGAAGGTGTAAGTCAACTACCCTGGCCAGCAAGATCTCCGGATCTGTCCCCCATTGAGCATGTTTTGGACTGGATGAAGCGTCGTCTCACGCGGTCTGCACGTCCAGCACGAACGCTGGTCCAACTGAGGCGCCAGGTGGAAATGGCATGGTAAGCCGTTCCACAGGACTACATCCAGCATCTCTACGATCGTCTCCATGGGAGAATAGCAGCCTGCATTGCTGCGAAAGGTGGATATACACTGTACTAGTGGCGACATTGTGCATGCTCTGTTGCCTGTGTCTATGTGCCTGTGGTTCTGTCAGTGTGATCATGTGATGTATCTGACCCCAGGAATGTGTCAATAAAGTTTCCCCTTCCTGGGACAATGAATTCACGGTGTTCTTATTTCAATTTCCAGGAGTGTATTTTGCAGTAATACTCGTGTGACAGACACGATTATAGACTTACATATGTTTTTCCTACAGAAAACTTGTGTAATTTTTACTATGTACTAGAAAACCCGGCAGTGAGTTGCAATTGTTAAATGTGAATGGGAATTGGATATACATTTTAAACTCATTCCCCCCTTTCACTCTGCCCATTTTCTCTTCCCCCGACCCTTTGTTTATCCCTTACTCCTCCCCCTTCTCCCTCTCCCCCTCTCTCCCTCCCTCCCTCCCTCCCTCCCTCCCTCCCCCCCCCCGCTCCCTGTCTATGTATACATCGTCTCTTCCCTTCTCTCTATGTGCAGATTCTCCCCCCGCGCACCCCCCCCCCCCCCCACCCTCCCGCCCTTTCCTACTCTTCTCTTGAAAATGGACCTTGTGTATTGTTATCGCAAACGAAACCTTGATTGGGAATATAAGTGGGTGAATTGGTTGAGATCATTGGCATATGTGGTGTGAGGAATACCTATTGTAATGTTGGAATTGTGAGGATAGTGGGTTCCATCACAATATTTAGCGAAAGTTTAATCTAGGAACTGGAAGATTATGAAGGTTCTGACTATTCAGATTCTGTAGTAGTATTCTAATCATAAGCTGATAAATCATAAATACTATTTTCCTGTTTTTTATTAAAACCTACTGCTCGGAAGAAAACTAATAGAACAAGTTGTGTATGCAATATTTGTTTAAAAATACGTATAATGAGAAAGAATATCTATTGGAGAAACAAATTGTCTAATGGTTTAGGTGTCGTACTATCGTAGTCTGCGTGAAAGAAAACAAAGCCGGCCGCGGTGGTCTCGCGGTTAAGGCGCTCAGTCCGGAACCGCGCGACTGCTACGGTCGCAGGTTCGAATCCTGCCTCGGGCATGGATGTGTGTGCTGTCCTTAAGTTAGTTAGGTTTAAGTAGTTCTAAGTTCTAGGGGACTGATGACCACAGCTGTTAAGTCCGATAGTGCTCAGAGCCATTTGAACCATTTGAAAGAAAACAAAACCGCCCACATTAACAGCAGAGAACAGAACAACATTTTCTTTCTCGCAGTTTTTTCAACAGAAAATCTGAGCCACGTTTAGTAGCCGCGAGGTTTGAAGCGCCATGTCAAGGATAGCGCGGCCCCTCCCGCTGGAGGTTCGAGTCCTCCCTCAGGCATGTGTGTGTGTGTGTGTGTGTGTGTGTGTGTGTGTGTGTGTGTGTGTGTGTTGTTCTTAGCATAACTTAGTTTAAGTAGTGTGTAAGGCTAGGGACCGATGACCTCAGCAGTTTGGTCCCTTAGGAATTCACACACATTTGAACATTTTTAGAAAATCTGAACACTGTTTAAAAAATATATAGTCTTTGTCCTTACGAATGTGTATTGGAGTACCTTGTAAGGCATTGATTTAAAACGGTCAACAATTTTTCGGAATTTTTGATAACAACGTTTCCGCTTCACTTATATTTTTATATAATGTGCATATTTAAAAAAAAAATGCATAACCGATGTCTGTCCGAATGTATCCTGCAAAAATTTAAGCAGATAGGCCAAGTACTTACAGAAATTTTTGCTAACAACTTTTTCAATTTCTGTATTAAGGATCTATTCACATACTATGTATATTCAAATAGTATGGGCTATGTCCGTCCGAATGTACATTAGAGGATCGCGTGGAAATTCGAAGCATATATACATAATTTTTTCAAAATATGTGCCCTACATCTGCCTGAATGTTCAAGAGAATCGTGCAAAAGTTTGAAGTAAATCGGTCGTCAACTTCACGAGATTTTTGGTAACAATGCTTCCAGTTTAGATATATATAATTAATTTATTTATGTGGCACAATGATAGAAAAAATATCGCAACGCCCAGGAGGAGCTGTGTGACATAAACGAAAGCTGGGAGGCGTGTTACTACATCTGAAACATGACGTCTCTTCAGAACTCACGCCAGTTGCATACAAGTGGCGCTAGCAGCGCCACTATAAGGATGCAAATCAGGCTGGCTTTAAATACAACCTGTAGCTCGATGCAGCGAGGCTCTGTGTGTTGTCAGACAGCAACATTACGCATATAAAAGTCGTTTCCGTAATATTATACGTAAATTTACGGTTTATTGCGACATGGCAACACCATGCAATGGTGCAGGCCTACGAGCTTGTTCACGCTCACACCACAGCAGTGAGCAGTCCGCCGTCTCGTGCTGACATGCGGTGGGGAAAGGAGGGGAAGGGTGCGGAATATTGGAACAAGATACTTTCGAAAGATTCTACGGTCGATTGTAATGTTATATGGAGACGTATTCCTGTAGGGTAGCTTATTAATGCGTTTTGTGGAAAACTTATTTTCTATGACTGTTGTATGGCCGACCGATGTGGTCGAGCGATTCTAGGCGTTTCAGTCTGGAACCGCGCGACTGCTACGATCGCAGGTTCGCATCCTGCTTCTGGCATGGATGTGTGTGATGTCCTTAGGTTAGTTAAGTTTAAGTAGTTCCAAGTTCTAGGGGACTGATGACCTTAGATGTTAAGTCCCATAGTGCTCAGAGCCATTTTTGAACTGTTGTATTAACGAGAAATGGCAATAAATGAAACTTACATATACTTTAATATATTGATGAAGCGATGAAGATGGGGCATGTAGCTTGGAAACATGATGTTTCGTAGGACTGATGCAGCTCTACGATGAATGCTGGTTTTAGAACGAAATTTAAAGTGACATCAACTTGTAACCGTAAATATTTTATCTGAACGTTAAAGATAATACCGCATGAAGTCCATGAATATTACTTATTTTGCCTGTCACTAAAGAATCAATATCTCGTAGCATTTTTGAGCACTGCTAATTCGAGGACAAGGTTTTAAATTGAAGTCTGTCACTAGGTTTCTGGTGGGAGGGGGGATAGATTTCGTACTCTTAATAGTGGAAAAAAAGTGGCTCACATAAGTGTGTGGATCCAAACATCGACGTAATTATAGCTGCAAACTTGAAAAGTCGTAGAAGTTGTCTTGAAAAAAAATTCTTGTAAATGTCTGTGAAACTAAGTTTATTATTAAACTTGTTACGCAACTTCCTGCCATACTGTAGATCTATAAGTTGTAACTGCAATACAGTTTCCACATTGCCAACGTCAACTGAAAAGGGGAGTGAAAAGACAGTAAACTTTTCATTTAATTTTCAAAATCCGTGAAGCGGATCTCAAATTTACATCCATGGCTATGCCGAAGATACCTATGGTCATTCCTCTGAAGAGGCTTTCCCTGAAAGCACTTGTTTGCACTTTCGCTGTGTTACGTGATGCCACCTGGCAAGTGCATTTTACCCCAAGTGCTCTGTGCCTAGGAGGGGAGCCAGTGTGAGCGCTCTTGCTCGCCTAGCCGCCTGTTTAACAGGCCTGCAATGGAGGATTAACAGTTGTAAATAATCAAATTTTCGAGGGTGAGTATTCCGTTTTTTTTTAGAATTTCGTCGTACTGCTTTAGGGAAGTGACGTGTAGGCGCTGATCTTGAGATGCTGTGAGTAGGAAGTGAGTGGAAGAGGGCCAGTCCGAGAGATGCCCTCGTCTGTACTGGGCACTCGCTAGATGCAGCGGCACGAGCCGGAATGCGTGGCTGCGTGACGCGGCTCGGCCCTCGCACACGCTTCGCCAGCTGCGATTAATGGCTGCCCCCAGCCTGCGTACATCTTCCGGCGTCTCGGTGCTCCATCGAGACCTTTGATGACGACGTTAACCGCCGGCACGCTCCGTAACTGTGTTGTGCTCGCTGCGTGCCCAGAGGTCGGGGGTCGGACACAATGAGCGATCAGGCGGCGGTGCGGTCCGGTCCACACCAATGTCGGGCCCATCAAAAGCACCAACACACGCACTCTCTAGCAGTACGGTTGCTTTTGTCGGCTCGTCTACAACGCCGCGCTCTGTTTTGTTGTTGTGTTATGCTACAGATAGCAACTAGGAATGCAGTCATTAATTTCTTATCCACCGGGCTAAAATAAACTTCCTTCTATTGTACATTAGGCTGTAGACTGACTGCTGCTCCATCCATTCGCCACTGCATCGCTGAACGGCGTTTCGGGGCCGGAATCGTTACTACACCGTTACAATTTCGCTACAACCGTCTGGTGGAACAGTTTTACTGTGAGCCGCTGGGACGGACCAGCATAAAATGCGAATCGTACATATGAATGTCAGCACTAACAGCTACTTGTCGAAGCTTTACCCTCTATTTCTGATGGCTGGATTTTCATCTGGTGTGAACCAGGAACCAGATACCAACCCGTTAATGTACTTGAAAGGGACCTGTATGGCGGTAGTGGTTTGATGGTGTGGAGTGGGGTTATGATTGGTGCACGTACACCACGTCTTTGACAGAGGAACTGTAACAGGTCAGGTGTATCGGGACGTCATTTTGCGCCCGTATGTCCGCCTTTTCAGGGGGTGGGTCCCACCTTCCTCCTTAAGGATGATAACGCACGGCTCCATCGAGCTGCCATCTTGGAGTAGTACCTTGAAACAGAAGATATCAGGCGAATGGAGTGGCCTGCCTGTTCTCCAGACCTAAACCCTATCGAGCACGTCTGGGATGCTCTCAGTCGACATATCGCTGCACGTCTTCAAACCCCTAGAACACATCAGGAGCTCCGACAGGCACTGGTGCAAGAAAGGGAGGCTATACCCTAGCAGCTAGCTGCTCGACCACCTGATCCACAGTATGCCAACCCGTTGTGCGGCCTATGCACGTGTGCATGGTGATCATATCCCATATTGATGTCGGGGTACATGCGCAGGAAACTGGCGTTTTGTAGCACATGTGTTTTGTGATGGTTTTCTCAACTTATCACCGATACCATGGACTTACAGATCTGTGTCGTGTGTGTTCCGTATGTGCCTAAATAGCCATTAGCGCCAGTTTTGTGTAGTGCTACGTTATGTGCCACCACATTCTGCAATTATCCTTAATTTATGAGCATGAGTGTAGCTGATTAATGAAGGAAACGGGGGGAGACTACAACCAGTAACAGTCAGATAGCTCAAGGGAAGCCGGATAGATTAGGAAGACACATAGAAATGTGATGCACTCTTGTTACGGAGAAGGGAGGAACTTGCCAGTCGACAAATCTTTTTTTACATTTCATTGGCTGTCACTTTGTGCCCATGCAGCCTCTCAATAGTAGAAAGACGAAACGACAGTTCGTTTGAAGCGACTTTTTTGTCAGATATGACGATACGAATGTAAGGAGAACACAACACCAAGTATCCGATCGGAGAAAATCTCGGACCTGGTCGGCAATTGAACCCGGACCTCTTCGTTTAGAAGTCGACAAGTCTGGACTACGCAGGTGATCCGCAGGGTCGTTGTGGGCCACTTCGAAAGTACATAAAACATAAAAGAAATAATGATAACCAGTCCGGTCCTTAGAGAGAGTATCGATACATTAAAATAGGAAAGAATATCCTGAATCTGGAGCACAAACTAAGGTAATGGGCCATGAGCAGACACATGTTGCAAGTATGAAAACAAGGACTGTGTGGCACATCTTACAGCCCTAGCATTGCAGGTACTGTGAAGCTAATCCCTCGCAGTGCAGATCGTGTATTTGCAACTTAATCAGTGGAGGAAGTGTTACATGCATTCTGCCGCGAACGTCGCAGCTAAAACTGAACGTAACAGTATATGGTTGCTTCCCCTTGGTGATGGAAAGAAACACATTTATCACGAATCTGGCTGCAGCTGCAGTACCGTGCTACTGCTTGTAAAGCCTGTCAAGAACTGCAACGAACTGAGATCAGGAGGGCATCTCTCATCATTCTTTTTACTGTCAGTCCTCGAAAAATGTGTGCTCCCTCCGAGAGAAAAATCCCCCATGCAGCCAATTTACCTGGAGGCGGAACTAAGGGTCGCTTACAAGAAACCACTTGAGTGCGAGGTTCCAACCTCAATCTTTAGTGAGGCTAATTTGAAAGTATTGCGCTAACAATTACGACAGGAAAAATATTAGCTGCTAATGATTCACCGTGTGTCTCAGGAGAGCGACAGAAAATGAGTGACCAGGAGTTGCAGAAGTCAACCTTCTATGGAATGTGTATATTACACCTCACAAAATGGACATCGTCGACATTCAAGAAATGTTCAAAACAAACAGTTAATTTGCACCATGAGCATCGAATGAAAAATGGTGCAGCACAGTGGTCACAAAGGTTCGTTCCATCAAGATCGAAGGCGAACTCCTTGGGAGTTACAATCCGTGCAGGACGTTCACCTAGATACCCACTCTTAAACAGTGCATAAAGAATCAGTCATATTGGTGTAACGGGGTGATGGGAATTGATGGAATATGATGGCATTCAACCGAATGCGAAACAGTCGTGGAGCTTATTATCGTGAAACTGGCTGTCGTTTAGGGCATAGTTGGACAGAGTACCGTAATACGATTTATAGGCACGAAAAAAAAAAAATCTGGAGGCTGAATTTGTCCGCTGGTTCAAGGTGGTGTGAACTGCAATGTCTCACTCTTTTATGGAGGGATGGTTTGCTCAAAAGGAGTATGATTTTCATATGGAGTCCAGGAATCAAGCAAAAGCAAATTATTTTTACCAGCTACTGGCCAGATGCAGTAGTTATACCATACGAAGATCTCTTACGGCTACCTTCCCACTCGTTCTCGCTGTGACGTAACTATTACGTACTGCCCTTGGATAGGAGAGAAAATCATGTGGGCAGAGCACCTGCAGCTTTCCCAGTACAACAAATAACTTTCCAGCCAATTTACCATCCAGATCATTAACAGCCGGAATAATTCTATACGAATGCATTAAGCCATTGATGTTAATTGTTCTTGATACAACTTTCTTGGTACTTCTAATTTCGAGGATTCCTTTCATGTGCATTTACTCTTTAAATCCCGATTGGACGGAATTGAAAACAAATTCCTTACTGAACGTTGCGATAAGCTTGTTTATCTCATCTACAAATTTTCGGACCGATTCCGCAGTTTGCTGTGCATCGTCAAGTTGATGCTTTGTTTGAAATTTCGTTCTCTTACGTCTTTCAATTCGGTAGCACTGTTTGAAGTTATGCAACCATCCAAGGCTTACCTTGAAATGACTGTAATCTATATCGCGCGAAATTCGATGTACATTTGATGTAAACTGTATTTTGAACTGCACAAACAGCGGTTTTTGTAACAAGTGCGCCTTGTTCTCCCTTGAGTATCCTTTGTTTTTCTCGTGCACTACTCGATCTTATTGTTGCGGACATTTTTTTTACCATGCTGCGGTTGATCTTCCGTGTGCCCACGCACGTAATTATGATTAGTACCCCCTCCTTGAACAACGATTGTCCTTTTCTACGATTCACTGGAGACTGGATTTGTGCCTCTCTGTCCGACGAGAATGATGAACTACACGGCTCGACACCTGTTTGATTATCACTTTTACTTGTTAAGCATGTATCGTGATCACTGTACTCCTCATGTACATTATCCGCACAGTCGAGCGTGTACGACACCACGCATTCCACTGACTAATCTCGCAGAAGTGCTGTATTTCATCTGTCACTTCTTTCTCGCTCTAGGAAATTCCTTGGGTTCTTTCCGACGAAATGTCAACCTCGGCAACTGTTGTAGAAATAATGAATGTTTCCTCAGTTTATCGTTGTCATGGCTCTGCTTTGTGTCAACAGCACTAGTACTGTTGTTACTCGCCGACTAAGCAGTTCATCTATGCTCCGTAGCCTCATGCTGTGCTCACCATTGCATTAGATACCTCGAACCCCTTCCCAGCCCCTGCTGCCATTAGCAGTCAATATTGTGGTTGCATCATATACAACATGTGGGGAATCGAATGCCCTAAACATCACTGGCTTTTTGCGACCTCGCACTCAAGGGGTTCTTTGTTAGACTTTGTGCCGAGGGTCAATTCGGTCCGCTCACGCACTTGTTGGCATTCCTGGGGCGACGCCAACTTTCTGACACCGGACAGGCTGGTCTCCCTCTGAGCACCCGTTGCATCGGCTTGAATTTGAACTAACGGCCACTGGATTTTCTGTAGATTTACGCCACCTTGTGTATTTTATGAATTAAATTATTGGTGACCAGGGAAATTGCTCCGCGCCCTCCATTCGGTAGTCCTCTTCTTGGTCAGGCTATTGAAGACTTCAGTTGGCTTGCGAAAATTACTTTTAATGTATAAATAAGCAGATTAAATTCATCGACCTTTTAATTAAGGTTATACAGCCCCCTGCCTCCCACCATGGGACCGGTAATCGCAGAGGTATTCCGAATCTGTGGTTGGAAACGCGGTTTTAATTTTACTTTACTCTCTCTCTCTCTCTCTCTCTCTCTCTTTCTTTCTTTCCTTCTTTCTTTCTTTGTGAGTGGGAGTGGGCAGGACAGCTATAGGGACTTCGCTACGTGCGGTAGACGTCTCCGAAAGCCTCTTTGTCACAAACCATGATCTGAAACACTAAACAATCGTCAGTCAATGTTCCCAAAACGAGCGCCGGTGACGATTGGTCAAGAAGTAGCCAGAAGGGACTAAAATTTTGCACTTACTTGATGCTCTGCAACTATTATTCATTTGAGCACAAACTGGATGTCGGCTCCTTACAAGGGGAGTACCCCAGCTCGAATGGGTAAAACCAAATAAAAATTATGTTAAAACAAGAAGATGTGTTTATTCTACCACCCATTAGGTCCATTTTGTGTGTAAAAATCTGCTTTTGTGTACTATCAGCGTTTCGAGGTTAACGGGCAGCTGGTGCCACTAATCTGACTAATTTGATCACTGCGGCTTTTGATATCAGACGACTATATTGCGGATGCCCTTATCACATGTTTACACTCTTCGAGTTTGCTGATTTCAAACTCTTCGTTGAAACTTCACATTTGCATTTTGATGACGAATAAGGGGAAATATATGATAATACAGCAACAACTATTTAGGGAAGAGTGGCTCTGTAAATACTGTAAGTGCCAAACTACATTATTTCAAGTAAATATTTAGCTTTGTAGAAGCACATACCTCACTTACTGTTGTCGTGAATCTGCTGGTCAAAACTGTCCGTTGCACTGTATTGTTTCTTCAGCAACTTGGACAGATACAGAATCTTTATGAAGGAAAGTATTACATATTTTTCTTATTACAAAGGAAATTCTTAGATTTATCAAGTGAATAAACAAAGTTGATTTTACTATTGTAATTTGTAATTTGCATAACTTGAAACATATTTTAACAGAGTGGAAAAAAGAGATTATACCTGATTATTAAAAACTGAAATACCATTCAGCGTCATATATTTATTGGTTTCGATTATTTCGAATGGTCTCATCTTCCAACTTTTCGTAACGGAGTGTAAAATGTCACAATGTACACCGTATGGGTGCTCCACAAGGACCGAATCTGGCTTTCCTACTCTCCAGCTTCTCTCTCGTTCCGACAGCCTAACTGCCACAGGTCATCCTGACTGGCCAACATACAAGTCTTCAGTGCTTGCAGATAATATCACAAGCACGACTCTGTTCCAAAGGTTTCATTGCATTTTTAGTAGTGAATGATATCGTTGCTATGTATTTGCGACTTTTTAACTTGGCAACATATGGTTTAGTACACCACTACTGAATGGTTCCTATTGGGCAGGGTGCATAAGTCCATAACTGTCTGCAGTTCGAGTTGGAAGGCAGATTCCGGCAAGGGAGTTGATATGAGGCGATACACTGTGGAATGGAAAGCTGTATGCTTGTGACTTTGTGGATGCTGGGAGCTTGCAGGGATTGTTATACCGGTAGCTGCTGTTTTTTTTGTGTAAATGCTAAACAAGTGCTTCTTTGCGCTAATAGCTGGATTAATGTCCAAGAAATGTGTGGAAGGGCCTCCCCACTCTACAGTGAATTGTGTTTTCTGATGTTGGCGGTTTAAACGTTCTGAGAATGTGTTTAATTGTTTTGAGGTACCAGTGTATAAACGGACTACTATATCCACATACGTGGTCCCATATTAAATTTCCAACACAGTGGTTCTTCCTAAAAAAAAAATTGTTCTGCATTGTCTATGAAAGTAACAGGTAGTTCACGTCTGACGGGGGAACCTACAGCCAGGTTATCAGAGCTGGGAGGCCTAAGTCAACATCACTGTCACTTCAGGGAAACGGGCCTGTCTAGACAGGACACGGGCTTGGCGAAACCATCTAACTAAGAAATCTTTGTAGGATAACCCTGCAATAACGATTTTTTGAAAAGTCGATGAGGGATCAGGAGAGCAGAACAATTCTTACACATACATCTACGCCTCTGGAAGCCATCCAGTTACAAATAAAAGCTGGCGAGGTGTGAGTAAGTCTCGCGCCCTGAGGGTTCCCTACAAACTTAATTATGAATGTTGATAGTTCATCCTTCCCGGGAATAGAGAGTCTATTAACTGAAACATGAGTACAACTCAAATTTTACTTTTTCATGCAGTAATACCCTTCTACTATGCTCGTGGCGGATGGCGATAGTTACAGTATAACAATTTTCGGATTCTTTTCTCTTACTTGTACTGTGAAACCTTACTTCTTGCCAAATTTCATAATTAATTTATTGATTGGGTTTGCGAGTTCAAAATGTGTGTTATAAAAGGCCGTATCTCTTGATTGCACTGACTTAGAAGCATAAATGTTTTACACAGCCAAGAGACTGTAGACCTGTGTGTGACATAAGTTTAAACTGGATACGCCTATCCATTCCTGAGGAAAAGGGGTCATAAAAGACGACAGATAGACAGTCGGATAACAATGGACAAAAAGTTTTTCGTGTGATCAATTATAAATTATCAGTTTTCGAAATTTGTCCTTTAATTGTACTGTAAAAACCTTGCGTCTTGCCAAATTTCCTGATTCTAGGTCTACAGGACGTATCATATAGTTTTAATGAGTGGGTTTGCAAGTGTCAAAATATGTGACATATATGGCTGTATCTTAGCATTAGCGTAGACCGTAGACCTTAGCATGCGACATAAAATTCAACTTGACACGCGTACCGATTCTTGAGAGAAAGAGGTGTTAACAGACGGACAGACAAACATACGGATAAAAAATTACTAAAAATATTTTTTTGGCGTATTATATAATTACAGATTAACAATTATCGTATTTTTTCCTTTAGGCTTGCTGTGAAACCTTTCTCCTTGCCAAATTTCATTATTCTAGGATAACGGGAAGTACGCTATATGTTATGATGAGTGAGTTTGCGAGTATCAAAATTTGTGACGTAAATGGGCGTATCTTCTGATAGCACTGACGTAGATGCTTTCAGTTTTTGCACCGCCGAGGGACCGTGGACTTTAGTATGTGACACAAAATTTCATTTCGTTACGTCTGCCGGTACCTGAGAAAAAGGATTCTTAACAATCGGACAGACAGACAGACGCACAACTAAGCGATCCCGTAAGGCTTTCGTTTTTACCGACTGGGGGCGGAACCGTAAGAAGAGAGTTTGATTGGCGAATACCTGATACCTACAGAGCTTCGGAACTCTCAGAAATTTAGCATGGTCGTTGTGTCATGCATAGACCTAAGGTGGAGTCATATCCAAGGATTAAGTGGTGGTGGTGGTGGTTAGTGTTTAACGTCCCGTCGACAACGAGGTCATTAGAGACGGAGCGCAAGCTCGGTTTAGGGAAGGATTGGGAAGGAAATCGGCCGTGCCCTTTCAAAGGAACCATCTCGGCATTCGCCTGAAACGATTTAGGGACATCACGAAAACCTAAATCAGGATGGCCGGAGACGGGATTGAACCGTCGTCCTCCCGAATGCGAATCCAGTGTGCTAACCACTGCGCCACCTCGCTCGGTAAAGGATTAAGTGGTGAGTGGGAAGAAGAAGGTGCTATTGCCATAAGAAACATAAACAAGCGTAAGGATGGTGAGTCTGAAAAAAAGAGCCGCAATTTATGTCCAGTTTATGCTATGAAGCCGCGTGATGTGCACGAGGAGCCATTGCGCTCGCCGGACGCGTGTGTGTGTGGTGTGGGTTCACAAGCATCTTTATTCCCAATTCGTTCTTCTTTGAGCATAATACACCCAGACGGACTGTCGGATAAGTCTGCACGTTAGCGAGACCTCCTTGTACGCATGTGAGTCCTGCTTTGGAAGAGCGCAACTTGTGTGGAAACCATTGTTTTCACGTGAGAGATCTGCTTAATGCAACTTTCCACGAACGTTTTATCTCCGGTGGTTTTCCAAAAGCATGTCCTGCAAGATCAGCTGATGTGAATCCATGTGACGTTTGACTTAAGGGATATCTAAAAGAACGCATTTACTAGGGACACGTTCGGTCCGTACCTGATCAGAATACCAGTATCCTGGAACACTTTGCTCAGATTCCGCCTGAGCTGCTACGTCGTTTTATGGGTGCAGGATCTCGTCGATGTCTCCGGTGCTCATATTGAACAAATTCTGTAAGTGGGGATCAGTAATAAGATCCCACTTGTCTGACATTTTCTGCCCTCGTCCCATTCCTAATCCATTACATATGGAAACATTTCTATATGGCTTTCTTGCATTCACAGCGTCAGGTTTGCACCTGGTGGGCAAAAGTGTAACTAATGTTTTTTCCGGAGTAAGTCGGTTCCACATTATCGCATTATCACATACAGGGTGTAAATTTTAAGTTGAAAAATTAGAATAACTCGAAAAATAAGCTTCACACGAAAAAATGTGTAGAATACAAAGTTGATTATTTTTAAGGGGCACATCTGCTGGTGCTAAAATTAGCCCGCCACCGCAGCCCTTGGGGGGTGGGGCGGGAGGCAACTTTAAACTTTCAAATGGGAACCCCCATTTTTTATTGCAGAATCAGGTCCTACATAAAAAACTACGTACATTTTGTCGTAAACCATTTGTTTTGATTCTTGTTAGTTGGCGCTGTAATTCAAGAAAATCCATGTTCTCATTTTTGCGTGGAAAATGGTTATAGATAGATAAAAAATACTTATTTTCTTCGTAAATTTTGATTCGCTAAAACTAAAACCTTCCCTCTCTCCCCATAGGGTGGGGTTTGAAAGAGAGGAATTAGAATTTTACAAATGTCGACCCAAATATTAATTTTTTCCGCAGATTCGGATAAGTTTTGTTTGTTTCGTGGTCATGAGGCCACACAACTTTTAATTATCAAACAAATCATCTGACTAGCTAACTAAGAGGGAGAGTTTTAGTTTTAGCGAATCAAAATTTATGAAGTAAGTATTTTTTATTTATCCTTAACCATTTTCCACGCAAAAATGAGAACATGGATTTTCTTGAATTACAGCGCCAATTACCAAGAATCAAAACAAATGTTTAAGACAAAATGTACGTAGAATGTAGAATCTGATTCTGCAATAAAAGTGGGGGTTCCCATTCGAAATTTTAAAGTTGCCTTCCACCCCACCCCTAGGGGGCTGGGGGGTGGCGGACTAATTTTAGCTTCAGCAGATGTCCCCCTCGAAAATAATCAACTTTGGATTCTACACATTTTTTCGTGTGAAGCTTATTTTTCGAGTTATTCTGGTTCGTCAACTTAAAATTTACACCCCTGTATATCGAGGTTCGCTGTTATAGAATAATTACAGCACACACTGGATCTCGGTGTAGCTCCGCTTGAATTATAACCACCCGGTAGTATGATGCTAATTTGATGTATGTTGCGTGCCATCTTCAAGGTATTGCAGTTTTAGCCGGCAACGAGATTAGAGCTCTCTGTAACGCTTAGCGCAGTTTGTTTTCGGACATCATATGCAAATGGAACTGGAGGAAATGATTGTGGTACCAGAGTTACCCATCGCCACACACACTAAGGTTGAGGACTATTGATGTACACGAAAATAAATTTTTGTAGACTTCTGAGAGTGAAAGGGGAAGATCACAGCTAGCAGCGCCACAGTGCAGTGTCACTTCGTGGCAAGAGAGCAGGTGCGTTAGTTGGCGGTGCCTTTGAGCTGAACTGGTCCATGGCGCAGCAGCGTCAGCATCGGCGTTGCGGGCGTCGCTAATTGCGGGCGGACGCCGAAACGGCGCGGCCGCAGCCTCGGCCGGTTCACGTTACGCGAATTAATTGCTGTCGTCCGTGAATTTTTGTGATAATGAAGGCTCGTCAGTCTACGGTTTCCGCCCAGGCACCCGCTGATTGGGAACGGGATACAAAGCCAGCGCTGCGGAAAGACGAAACTCGCTGCTATGCTAGCGCTAGCTGCGGTCCGCCAACTATTAGTGGAAAAGCGCATTTTGTAGCGACTTTTGATGCTATGTCTTTGTTCATGTAGATTCTTACAGGGAACACATTCATGAGATACGGATTAGCTACATATACAAGCATCGATTCGTAACCGCATACACTAATGATCCAAAGCATCATAAGCGCTGCCCACCCCGTGGCTGAATGCCTCCTGATGGCGGTAAGGAAAGTACATGTTTTTTAACAAGAGGTAGAGCCCCTCCACACCCACACCGGCATGAATGGCTCTGAGCACTATGGGACTTAACAGCTGAGGTTATCAGTCCCCTAGCACTTAGAACTACTTAAACCTAACAAAACTAAGGACATCACACACATCCATGTCCGAGGCAGGATTCGAACCTGCGACCGTAGCGGTTGCGCGGTTCCGGACTGAAGTGACTAGAACCGCTCGGCCACACCGGTCGGCCACACCGACATGATGGCCAACTCAAAAGGTCTACTCCCATCTCTGCATAAGGGTTGGCTTTCACTAAAGTGAGGTGTCGCAGGATGTGGGTACTGCGATGTCTGCGTACGTCTGGTTAAGGTTAACCATTAATACGCGCTCATCTGGAGATAGATTGTGTCGAAAGTCGAACGAAGGGTAGCGGTTTGAAGGGCAGAGGAAAAAAAAAAGTGGCAAGGCAAGAGCCAAGGGAAAAAAACCTCTGCGATAGTTAGGTCGGGTAGTAGAGCAGTAGCGAATGTCTTGCTGCCTGCAACTAGAGGTGTACATGTTCCGCTTTTAACCCGCCCATGCTTGCCCGGTGGCCAGGCGGGCAGGCCGCCGCGCGTTGTCAACAGAACGGGCAGGCTGCTTCACTCCCAGCCAAGCCAAGCACAACCCAACCCGGGCAGGCTGCGGGAAACTTGCTTGCCTGCCCATATTACTGCCGAGCTGCGCTACGCAGCCGTTTAGTCTGCGCGCTTCATTGTCGTACTATGAACGTTAATTGAAAGTTTTTATTTTACCTGAGCACCAAAAGACAAACCCTAACATTATATATATATTAATTTCAGGTCAAAAAATATTGGGTTTTATTTGTACATTCTTCCTTTACGCGTATATTTCGGGCTTATTATCTATATAAATAAAAATGAATTGCCAAATGCGTTGATAAGCGTAAAACTCGAGAACGGCTGGGCCAATTCGGCAATTTTTTTTTTTTTTTTTGCTGTGTTCGTAATTCTCAGGACAAGGTTTTTATGAAATAAAATTTTTCGAAAATCGACCGAAAAATTGGAAAATTTGAGAAAAACTGAAAGTGTGTTTTCATTGTGTCCGTGTGTTTGTATTGCATACAATCTTGATGAAATTTTGCACAATATACATTGAAACCAAGAGGAAGGTCACAGTCTACTTAAAATTTCGTAGGATGCATAGCAGAGGTTACTTTACCTAACGGAATTCGACAAATTGAACGTTTTTATTCCGATCTTGATGAAATTTGGCATACTTGATATTCAAAGCAGGATGAAGGGCGCTGTCTGCTTAAAATTCTGAATGGTACATGGCGGAGGGTACTTTACTTACACACTTCTACACCAACCTACAGTTTTATTCCGATCTTGAAGAAATTTTGCACACCTGACCATCAAGAGGAACATTACTGTCTACATAATATTTCGGACAGTGCATGGAAAAGAGTACCTTACAAAAGATTTTGACATCGTTTGCGGGTTACCATGAAATCCTTCTCCCTCTATACTGCTAAATGGTCTCAGGTCCTTAGCACACATTTCGACGCCCTTTTCGGCCACTAAATCTTTGTCCTCTTTCAAGATATTTACGGAGTGAAGGAACTGCTTGTCAAATTTGCACACATGTCGAAACATACTCGAGGCTCCTAAATAAGTACTTAAGAGCTTTTTACATAGTTTGCATTGAGACACACCTACCGATTTATTTGAAGCGGCCTCATAAACACACGAAAACGTTTCCTATGGGGCACTTGTGCTCTGTTTCGTTACCAGCATGTATTCGCCAGTTGTCAATTTTTTTTCAATCTCACTAAAGTCCGACCTATTCATTGTGCTGCCCCCACCGTTGCGATAAATGTACTGCGGGCTAACTACCTGGCTACTCTAGTCACGGTAACTTGACAGCGCAACCTGTTGTCAGGCGTAGCAAGCTGAGCGGGTCCCGTGAAGCTTGGCAGGCCTGCGGGAACCCAGGTAGCCCGGGCTTGCGGGAGCCCAAGTCGCTCGCATTACCCACTATGCCTCAGTACATGCGTACTCTTGTGCTTACGTCGCGGCAAGCTGACCTGCATGAATGGTTGCAGAGGAGCTAGGGGCAAGCAGGCTGCAATGGGAATTTGTACACCTCTGCCTGCAACAGGTCATCCAAGGGTAGGCTTTGTTAGTAGTGGGTATCATGCAGGTCGATACCCTTGACGTTGTGGGTGCTGTTACTCGGTGGCTGCCGCTGGATGCCGATGTTGATCTCTTGGTCAGCGTCAGCGTACCTGTAACAGTTAGGTTCATCATCGTTTTGCATCCGATAGGTCATGTATCAGATGTACAGTGTAGGGTGATGATGGCGATTTGTTTATGCGTCAGTGGGCGAGCTCGTCGGTTTCCCTGCTGTAGCCTGTTGGTCGGCTTTGATAACAGCTGGTATATCCAGTCAACGTTGCTGATATGCAGGGGATTGCCGACGTTTGTCGCTTGTTGGTGTGTGTTAGCTTTCTATAGGTGGTTATGCCCTGGCTAGTAGTGTCTTTGGTGACCCAAAAGTCCGTTAACATTTGAAAATGCTCTAATTCACGGAGTAATCTAGTAAGAGAAGTAAAAATTGACACACATGCTTGTAATGAGACGGGGTACAGTTGAAAGCAAAAATGAGTGCAAAAACTCGCCAGCAGGTGGGGCTGGATAGCAAAACGTCAGTGACGTCACGTAAAAATCGTGTATAAAATGAACTGTATTGAGAGAGCGAATCAGATGCGCCGGCAATCGCGCTGCATTGACTATACCAGAAAAGGCGCTTTTAGTGAATTGTCTCTAATGAAAAACAGCTCACAGTTGCACTAAATTATGTTTATTTTAAACCGTGACCATGGTTTCTGCTATAGTAATATAGCCTTCTTCAGAAGTCATAGACACTAATAAATGAAGCTTTACTATCAGAATGGAGAATCCGCTTCTGCATTCTTACGAGCCTGTCGCCCTAAGAAGACTATTCGAACAGGTAAAGGTCAAGTCAGAAGTGTCGATGAGAAGAAAATGATCACGCGTTCAAAGCCACGGGTTAGTTAGACGATCGGGCCCGTAGCGGGCGACCAAACACAAGCGCTGCTGCTTCTCGGACAGTTCAAAAATAAATGGTTCAAATGGTTCTAAGCACTATGGGACATAGCATCTGAGGTCATCATCCTCTAGACTTAGAACTACTTAAACCTAACTAACCTAAGGATATCACAATGTCACACACATCCATGCCCAAGGCAGGATTCGAGCCTGCGACCGTAGCAGCAGCGCGGTTCCGGACTGAAGCACCTAGAACCTCTCGGTCGCATTGGCCGTCTCGAACAGTTCATCACTGCTTTGTGAAGTCAGTGCTCGTGAAGTCGCACGTCGCACTGGCATTCCGTTCACTAATTTTCGGAGACCACTAAGGCGTACCTTCCTATGCTATCCGTACAAAATCAAGCGTCCTCATCCACGGATTTTATGTCGTGGAGAGCATTTGCGGTGCGAGCAATGGAGGGACTATAACGATTGGTTGTCTACAGTGTTGTGGATCGATGATCGATGAAACCCATTTCACCCCCCCCCCCCCCCCCCCCCCCCCCACCACCCCTCGAGGATCTGTTACAACTGCAGAATTCGGGCTACCACAAACCCTAGAACTCTCGCGTGAACGCCACTGTGAGACAAGGAAGTAACGGTGTGCAGTAGCTGTATCACATCAGTTGTGAACGGATCTTTTTTCTTTCAGCAGATGCGGGGTACTCATTTTCTGTCAGGGTGACTGGTGGAACCTACGTCTATATGTTACAGAGTCGCATCATTCCTGGCCTGGATGGTAAACACCTGCTGGAAGGTATGAATTATGCAGAATGGCACTCAACCCCATATTGCCACACTTGTGAAAGGTCTCTTGGTCACATCGTCTGGTGAGGATGGCGTGCTGACCCTCCACTACCGTTATGCTTGGCCTCCCTGGTCCTCAGACCTCAACCCGTGTGATTCTTGGTTGTGGGCTTTCTCGATGTTGCAAGTCTACTTCGACCGTCTTTTAGGGACGCTTAAAGACTTCATCTGACGGCAGTTTCTCACTATACCTAATGATATGCTGTAGAGTGCTGTTCACAACGTTCTCCGTCAGCTACAGGTATTGTTGATGAATGGTGGCCGACTTGTTGATCATTTGTTACAAGGAACATCGCCATTGCTAAAAATTAATAGTTCTGTTAATTATTGCTTTTGTATCATATGAAACGTCATCTGTTGCTCACGTGCACATTTTTTTGTTTCAATAAAATCCCATGTCTTTTAAAGCATGCGTGTCAGCTATTACCTCTCTACTTACAAGGAATTGCTTGAGTGCGAGGTTGCAAGTTCAGTCTTCAGTAAGGCTCATTGGAAAGTGTTGTGTTAGCAATTATGACAGGAGAAATATTACCTGCTAATGACTCACCAAGTGAATCAGGAAGACGACAGAGAATGAGTGTCCCTGACGTGAAGAGCTGAAACTTATGCTGGATTTACGCATTAAACTTCACAAAATGGACAAGGTCGATATTCAAGAAATGTTCGAGACAAACCATTAGCTTGCACCGTGAACACCAAATGAAAAATAGTGTGCCGCAGTGATCACAAAGGTTCGCACCATCAATATCGAAGGCGACCTCCTTGGGAGTTACAAACTGTGCAGCACGTTCAGCTAGGTATCCACTCTTAAACAGTGCATAAAGATTCATGTTGGTGTAACGGGGTGACGAGAACTGATGGAATATGATGGCGTACAGCCAAATGCGAAACATTCTGTCGTGGAGCTTATCGTGATACCGGCTGTCCTTTAAGACGTAGCTGCAGATAGTGCGATAGTATCTTTTGTAGGCACGGAAAAAACAAACATTCAGAGGCTAATCGTCGAGTGATTCGAGGTGGCATGAACTGCAATGTCACACACTTTTCAGGAGGAAATGTTTGTTCTAAAGGAGTATGATTTTTGCACGCATATCAGGAATCAAGCAAAAGCTAGTTATTTTGACAAACTATTGGCCAAAAGCAGTGCTCATACTATAGTTGCAGTTCTCTTACGCCCATTTTGCTACTCTTCCTTGCTTGACGTGAATATTCCTTATTTTCCTCGCAAGATCACCTGCACACAAGAAAGAATCATAGGGGGCAGAGCACCTCCAACTACTCGCAGCACATTACGTAAGTTTCCACTCAATTTACCATCCAGATTAACTATCATCATAGTTGTATACGAATGCGTTAAGGCATTATTGTTAGTTGATCTTGATACAACTCTCCAGGTACCTCTGATTTCCAGTATTCTTTTTATATGCATTTCCTCTTCCTATCCCTGTTGGTCGGAGCCGAAACCAAATTCATTACTGAACGGTGGCATAAGTTTGTTTATCTCATCTACAAATTTTCGCGCCGATTCTGCAGTTTGCTGTGGATCGTCGAGTTGACTCTTTGTTAAAAATTTTGTTATCTTACGTCTTGCAGTTCTGCAGCACTGTTATGCAATCATCCACACTTTACCTTGAAATCACTGTAATCTATGTCGCGTGCTATTAGGTCACTACCATGCACATCCTCTAAAATGTATCGAGCTTTCTCGAAACGAGCAAACAGCAGTTTTTGTAACAAGCACGTCTTATACTCCCTTGGATATCCTTAGTTTATCTTGTGCACGACACGGTCATACTGCTGCGGATTTATTCATATTTGTTTCTTTTACCATGACGCGGATGGTCTTCCATGTACGTACTTGTGTTTAGTACCCACTCCTTGGACGATTGTCCTTTATCACGTTCACCGCGGATGAGATCTGTGGCTCCCTGTCCAACAAGGATGGTGAGCTACGTGGCTCGATACCTTTTTCAGTATCACCATCACTTATTAATCACGTATCGTCATCGTTGTACTCCTCATGTACATTGTCCGCTTAGTCGAGCGTATACGACGACGCCCATTCCACTGACTTATCTTGCAGGAACGCTAATATTTCATCTGCCACTTATTTCTCACTCCGCGAAATTCCTAGGATTCCCTTGTAACGAAATGTCAACTTCGGCAACTGTTATAGTAGATATAATGAAATGTTTGGTTTCTTAATCTTTGCCGTTGCTCTGCTTTGTATCAATATCACTAACAATGTAGCGCTGTTGTGTGTTACTCGTCGTCTAAGGAGTTGAAACCGCGAATAGGCAACATGTTGTTGGAAGACAACACCTCATCACACAACGTGGAAGTCGGAGTTTTCACCGCTCTATAAAGAAGAAAAGGCTGCTGTACGGGGCAGATGGTGCAGGCACAACTTTTTCTCAGCACACCTTTCAGTGCACGTGGTTCAACATGTAGTTCCGCAGCAAAAGACCCCTAACTTTTCCCATGCTCCCCCAATGACATCATCAATCACGATTGCAGTGGGCACGGGATCCTTAAGATTGCATCTTAGAAATGTGGAAAGATGTCGCCTGATCGAGTGAATCCGATTTATTTTTTCACCAGGTCTATGGTTGTGTCCGGGTACGCTGTCTTCCAGGCGAACGCTCCTGGAAACATGGACAGTGCCACCGCTTCCGGCTGGAGGAGACAGTATTATGATATAGAGCACATTCACCTGGGCTTCTAGGGAACCTGCGGTAGGATTAGAAGACACGATGGCAGTTGTGGAGTCTGTGAACTTTATTGCGGACCACCCGCATGCTTGAGGTCTTCCTCGACGACTTTGGCATCTTCCAGCAGGATATCTGTCTGTGTCAGAATCGTGCTACAGTGGGTTGAAATGTGTGAAAGTGAACTCACGTTGATGTCTTGGCGAGCAAATTCGCCTCATCTGAATCTGATGGAACACTTTCGGGACGCTATCGAGCGCCAGCTTCTTGCCGACAAACTAACAGTCCATAATACCAGGGAACTAAGTGATGTGGTGCACATACCTCCGGGAACCTGCCGAGGACTTCTCGAATCCATGTCACGTCGAATTTCTGCTGTATAGCGAAGCTCGAAAGCAAATGGTCGTAATATTTCGGCTCATCATTGTAGGCGGGGGAGGCATCTAAGGCATGCGGGTAAGCGTTGTTCATAATCATTCCCGGGGTGTAACGACTACACGAAAAGAGCGAGTTAGGAGAGTCACGTGAGCCCATGCTCCCTTTTCGTTTGTTCAGATAACAATAGGCGCTTAGTCCATTGACAGGAGTATGCGAAGGCATGCTGTTAGGTTTGTGACCAGTGTGAATTGGCCGTTGGGTGAACGGGAAAGCCGTAACTAGAAGTCCTTCCTAGATAGTAAAAAGGGATTAAAACGCAGCCATATTCATTCATACGCATTGACGGCTGTTGGTGTAAAATTTAGACCCACATTATTTGTTCAGTTATGATGATTTTGCAATAGTCTAATCAGTTTCAATTATTTGGGAATCCCAACTCGTTATCTATAGCCACCAGGTCTTGTCCACTAGGTGACCGCATGGATGTTGTTTTCAACTTTCGGAATGCTTACGGAAGATCTGATGAGGCGCGCCATTAGTTTGGTTTCTTGCCAGGCAGAACTCAGTCCGGTCTGCACAGATACTCGTCGTCGGGAGGAATCAGAAAAGTAGAGGAGGGTTGCTGCTGTTCACGGAAGATTTAAACCAAAACAGCAGTATCTTTGTTTGATAGAGGCATCCTTCCTGAGAGACTCGCCTGTTCGATGGGCATATGTGAAACATCACCGTTGGTTACGGCAACTACCAGCTCTGAGACAGATTCATTGTGATGTGCATCAGTAGAAGAAAGTTACCTGAACTGTCTCAGGAATAATGGAATGGCCTTTTGGAGTGTCATGGAAAGGGAGTGTGGGATGGTATAACTTTTCCACATAGGAAACTATTTGCAGAGGCGGTCGCACTGACACTGAATCAAAACCCAGTCAGTGCAACTCCGCATTTCAACTTCGCCAAAATAGAAAAAAAAACAATCTGTCTCCTTACTAGATCAGAACGAAAATGAAGTTACTTTGGTTTATTAAACGGAACATATGTCAATAATTACAGCTAATGTGTACTACGTAAAGCTCAGTAAATTGAGACGTGCCATATACG
This sequence comes from Schistocerca serialis cubense, assembly GCF_023864345.2. Lineage (NCBI taxonomy): Eukaryota > Metazoa > Arthropoda > Insecta > Orthoptera > Acrididae > Schistocerca > Schistocerca serialis. Next base: position 509,877,915 of record NC_064645.1, read on the forward strand.
ACGGTTGTCCAGACGGTAATGCGTAACATGTTTTTTTCTTCAACAATTGCTTATTCGTTACAGTGAAAATTATACACATGAAAGAGTATCGTTTTATCTGCAGACCCTATTTTTGGCCTTCCTCCAACGAGACACAGGGACGTGTTTGCCCTGTCGGTGACAGTCCTTGTTCTGGTCACGAAGCCATTTCTTCACTGTCGGAATCACCTCGCCGTCATCCTCAAAACGTCTTCCACGAATGCTATCCTTTAATGGGTCAAACAAGCGGATCTCCGAGGGAGCTAAAACAGGGCTATGAGATGAATGGGGCAACAATCTTCAACCCTGTTTGGGGTGATGTATTCAGAAGTCTTCAAAATTATCTGATACTGGGTGCTATCGTGTTTAATCAAAATATCCCTTGAGTTGTTATGATGACGAAGTCGCTGGAAACGCTTATAGAGTGTGGTTAATGCGTTCACGTATGCCTCCAAATTAATGGTACTGCCTTTTGGTATTACATCGATGAGAATCACACCCGTGCAGTTACAGAAAACAGTCATCAAGATGTCAAATCGATGAACCCTGGTTTTATCGCCTGTCACAGTTAGAAACGAGAAGGACTCCCCATCAACTGCAGAACATAAGAATAACTCATAACGAAAGTGTGTTCTGTGAGGTAAGTGTTGCATCGTAGGACAGCGCGGAACAAATCTTGCACACACTTTTGACTATCCAAGAGCGCGAATAATTGCATCCACACTATCTGTTCTGGTTGACAACAGCAGCACCAACTGACGAATTGTAATGCGTCGATCCTGGCGGATAAGAACATCGGCACGCTGCAACATGTCAGGTGTAACAACCGTTGATGGTCTCCCCGCTCGCTGCAAATCGTGGAGCTCCGCCTAGAGGTGTACATGTTCCGCTTTTAACCCGCCCATGCTTGCCCGGTGGCCAGGCGGGCAGGCCGCCGCGCGTTGTCAACAGAACGGGCAAGCTGCTTCACTCCCAGCCAAGCCAAGCACAACCCAACCCGGGCAGGCTGCGGGAAACTTGCTTGCCTGCCCATATTACTGCCGAGCTGCGCTACGCAGCCGTTTAGTCTGCGCGCTTCATTGTCGTACTATGAACGTTAATTGAAAGTTTTTATTTTACCTGAGCACCAAAAGACAAACCCTAACATTATATATATATTAATTTCAGATCAAAAAATATTGGGTTTTATTTGTACATTCTTCCTTTACGCGTATATTTCGGGCTTATTATCTATATAAATAAAAATGAATTGCCAAATGCGTTGATAAGCGTAAAACTCGAGAACGGCTGGGCCAATTCGGCAAATTTTTTTTTTTTTTTTGCTGTGTTCGTAATTCTCAGGACAAGGTTTTTATGAAATAAAATTTTTCGAAAATCGACCGAAAAATTGGAAAATTTGAGAAAAACTAAAAGTGTGTTTTCATTGTGTCCGTGTGTTTGTATTGCATACAATCTTGATGAAATTTTGTACACTATACATTGAAACCAAGAGGAAGGTCACAGTCTACTTAAAATTTCGTAGGATGCATAGCAGAGGTTACTTTACCTAACGGAATTCGACAAATTGAACGTTTTTATTCCGATCTTGATGAAATTTGGCATACTTGATATTCAAAGCAGGATGAAGGGCGCTGTCTGCTTAAAATTCTGAATGGTACATGGCGGAGGGTACTTTACTTACACACTTCTACACCAACCTACAGTTTTATTCCGATCTTGAAGAAATTTTGCACACTTGACCATCAAGAGGAACATTACTGTCTACATAATATTTCGGACAGTGCATGGAAAAGAGTACCTTACAAAAGATTTTGACATCGTTTGCGGGTTACCATGAAATCCTTCTCCCTCTATACTGCTAAATGGTCTCAGGTCCTTAGCACACATTTCGACGCCCTTTTCGGCCACTAAATCTTTGTCCTCTTTCAAGATATTTACGGAGTGAAGGAACTGCTTGTCAAATTTGCACACATGTCGTAACATACTCGAGGCTCCTAAATAAGTACTTAAGAGCTTTTTACATAGTTTGCATTGAGACACACCTACCGATTTATTTGAAGCGGCCTCATAAACACACGAAAACGTTTCCTATGGGGCACTTGTGCTCTGTTTCGTTACCAGCATGTATTCGCCAGTTGTCAATTTTTTTTCAATCTCACTAAAGTCCGACCTATTCATTGTGCTGCCCCCACCGTTGCGATAAATGTACTGCGGGCTAACTACCTGGCTACTCTAGTCACGGTAACTTGACAGCGCAACCTGTTGTCAGGCGTAGCAAGCTGAGCGGGTCCCGTGAAGCTTGGCAGGCCTGCGGGAACCCAGGTAGCCCGGGCTTGCGGGAGCCCAAGTCGCTCGCATTACCCACTATGCCTCAGTACATGCGTACTCTTGTGTTTACGTCGCGGCAAGCCGACCTGCATGAATGGTTGCAGAGGAGCTAGGGGCAAGCAGGCTGCAATGGGAATTTGTACACCTCTGGCTCCGCCCAACCGCCCTCCGATGGCTTCACCCCTTCCAACGACCAACTGTACTCCTCTCGATTGTAGATGCTCCATAGACTTCACACAAACGTTCGTAAATATTCTTCACGATTTCTTTCTCGGCCGTGAGAAATTCAATGAAAACACGCTTAGTGACGCCAATTCGAAACATTGCTGCAGCTACGGATATTCCGCGGGCGCACTCAGGAAACATCATAGAATTCATACCTAATGTTGTCGGCTCAAAAAATAAAATGTGTGACTTTTTCTGGGCGACGCTCGTAAAATCGACGGAGCAAGAATAAGATTCAGCTTTCCGGTATGTATCACCTACCCTATAGTCACGACCTTGTCCATGGAGCAGTAGCTTGTTGGACAGTGATTTGTAGATGGTGAAGAACTCAACACTCTTGCAGTTAACTGATTGAATTCCCAGCTGGAGAACAGGGGGCTCAAGAAGCCAGTGCAATGTTACTGAAAGAGTTTATTAGCGATCGGCGGTTACACGTGAAAGTGAAGTAAATTTTTAGGATACCAAAAGCGCCAAAAAAGCTTCTTATAATGCATCTGTAATATTACGTCAGAACGGCCCCCGTACTCTTCGAATACTCGTTCTTTTAGTTGATTTTGTTGTTGATGGGTGTGACCGGGACTCTCCTCCAATTGCTCGGAACTGTTTGCTTCTGGCGGGAAAAGCAGTGAATTATAGGTGAGAGTGAAGATAAATTGATTGGAAAATACACATGGAGCGCAACAAAAAATGTTTGTGAATTGCTAAGGGACCAAACTGCTGAGGTCATTGGTCCCTAGACATACACACTACTTAAACTAACTTACGGTAAGAACAACACAACCACCCATGCCCGAGGGTGGATTCGAACCTCCGGTGGGAGGGGTGACCCTAACAGAGAGAGACTCTGAACTATGTGAGGAATCTGGAACGACACGTCGGTCGGTCACATTGCAACCACATGCTGTTGTCAATCAGGGCACATAATGTAGATGCAATTATTCGCGCTCTTGGACAGTCAAAAGTGTGTGCAGAAACTTACGTCTACACGGGCCGTTGATTGTTACATATTGGTGACAATATAGTCCGGCAACGTTTCACAGCAACATAGCGGCCATGTTCAGCAACATTGTCGGCCACTGTAGTCCGGTAATGATTGCAGCGGTAGATTGGCGGGCCAGATTTGTTTGCAGTATTGTTGTCAAAAGACGAAAGTGAACAACAGGAAGTGAGTGCGGCATTCCTGCTTTTGCATTCCACAAAGGAAAAACGTTAGCAATGAAAAGAGACTTCGGGCTTTGTGGGTGCGTTCTTTTCTAAATAAGCGAACTGCTTCTGAAACTTAACTCGCGAACTGATGCTGGATCGATATCTTTTCTGTATCTACTTTCACTATATCTTAAAAGTAATTACTCCAGTAAATGGTAAGACTAGTAGGAATATGAAAGACAGTACGATAGTTTTCAACCAGAATGGCCATCACCATTCGGTTTTTGGCTACTCGTGATTGATTAAGTAATTTGACGTGCTTAATCAGTGTGCACTTCACATCGATGTACGTTCTTTGGTGGAATGACTAAAGAAATTCATTAAGTTTCAAATAGCAATTGACGTTTATGTTAATATTTTATTATGATTCACCGGTACAGTGAGAGAACCATGGATTTCATAAAAGCGATACATCTGTGATCCGAGTTGTGGGACGTGAAAAGTGATTTACACGAAGGCATGTAAAACGCCGTTGGGAAGTTGCTGCCCTGGAACAATGAAAGACGTGAGAGGAAGCCTAAAAACGTGTCATTCATTGTGTAAGCCTAAAATGAAAGTTTAGGAGTCTTAATCTACACTGAAGAGCCAAATAAATTAGTACACCGGTCCCTCAGAGTATGCAGAAGTGCCCCAACACGACGTGGCATGGACTCGACTAATGTCTGAAGTAGTGCTGGAGAGAATTGACACCATGAGTCCTGCAGAGCTGTCCATAAATCCGTAAGAGTACGAGGGGGTGGAGATCTCTTCTGAGCAACAAGTTGCAAGGCATCCCAGACATGCACAGTAATGCTCATGCCTGGAGAGTTTGGTGGCCAGCGGAAGTGTTTAAACTCAGAAGAGTGTTCCTGGAGCCTCTCTATAGCAATTCTGGACGTGTGGGGTGTCGCATTGTCCTGTTGGCGTTGCCCAAGTCGGTTGGAATGCACAACAGACAGGATGCAAGTGATCAGACAGGATGCTTACGTACGTGTTACCTGTCAGAGTCGTATCTGGGCGTATCAGGGGTCCCTTATCACTCCAACTGCATATTCTACACACCATTACACAGCCTCCACCAGCTTGAACAGTCCCCTGCTGACACGCAGGGTCCATGGATTCTTGAGGTTGTCTCCATACCCGGGGGTCCATCCGCTCGATGCAATTTGAAACGAGACTCGTCCGACCAGGCAACATGTTTCCACTCATCAACAGTCCATTGTCGGTGTTGATGGACTCAGGCGAGGCGTAAAGCTTTCTGAGATGCAGTCATCAAGGGTACATCAGTGGGCCTTCGGCTCCGTAAGCCCATATCGATGATGTTTCGTTGACTGGTTCGCACGCTAACGCTTGTTGATGCCCCAGCATCCAAATCTGCAGCGATTTGCGGAAGGGCTAAACTTCTGTCACATTGCACGAGTCTCTTCAGTCGTCGTTGGTCCCGTTCTTCCAGGACATTACTCCGACTGCAGCGATGTCGGAGATCTGATGTTTTACCAGATTCCTGATATTCACGGTACACTCATGAAATGATCATACGGGAAAATCCCCACTTCATCGCTACCTCGGAGATGATGTATACCGTCGCCCGTGCGCCGACTATAACACCACGTTCAAACTCACTTGAATCTTGATAAACCTGCCATTGTAGCAGCAGTTACCATCTAACAACTGCGCCAGACATTTGTTGTCTTATATAGACGTTGCCGATCACAGCCACGTATTCTGCCTGTTTACATATCTCTGTATTTATATACGCATGCGTGTACCAGTCTCTTTGCCGCTTAAGTGTGTGCAGAAGAAGTTGCGGCTCAGTGCTGCAGATCTTTTGCTACACGGTGTCAGCGAGAATGTCTTTTTCAAAGCTGTGGTTGGTCCGCAGCTCATGGTCTCGTGGTCACGTTCTCGCTTCCCGAGCACGGGGTCCGGGGTTCGATTCCCAGCGGGGTCGGGAATTTTACCTGCCTCGAGATGACTGGGTGTTTGTGTTGTCTTCATCATTTCATCATCATTCATGAAAGTGGCGAGATTGGACAGAGCAAAGGTTGGGAATTTCTACGAGTGCTGATAACCGCGCAGTTGAGCGCCCTACAAACCGAACATCATCATCAAAGCTTTGGTTTTTGTACGAGGGCAGTTCAATAAGTAATGCAACACATTTTTTTTCTGGGCCAATTTTGGTTGAAAAAACCGGAAATTTCTTGTGGAATATTTTCAAACATTCCCGCTTCGTCTCGTACAGTTTCATTGACTTCCGACAGGTGGCAGCGCTGTACGCAGCTGTTAAAATGGCGTCTGTAACGGATGTGCGTTGCAAACAACGGGCAGTGATCGAGTTTCTTTTGGCGGAAAACCAGGGGATCTCAGATATTCATAGGCGCTTGCAGAATGTCTACGATGATCTGGCAGTGGACAAAAGCACGGTGAGTCGTTGGACAAAGCGTGTGTCATCATCGCCGCAAGGTCAAGCAAGACTGTCTGATCTCCCGCGTGCGGGCCGGCCGTGCACAGCTGTGACTCCTGCAATGGCGGAGCGTGCGAACACACTCGTTCGAGATGATCGACGGATCACCATCAAACAACTCAGTGCTCAACTTGACATCTCTGTTGGTAGTGCTGTCACAATTGTTAACCAGTTGGGATATTCAAAGGTTTGTTCCCGCTGGGTCCCTCGTTGTCTAACCGAACACCATAAAGAGCAAAGGAGAACCATCTGTGCGGAATTGCTTGCTCGTCATGTGGCTGAGGGTGACAATTTCTTGTCAAAGATTGTTACAGGCGATGAAACATGGGTTCATCACTTCGAACCTGAAACAAAACGGCAATCAATGGAGTGGCGCCACACCCACTCCCCTACCAAGAAAAAGTTTAAATCCATACCCTCAGCCGGTAAAGTCATGGTTACAGTCTTCTGGGACGCTGAAGGGGTTATTCTGTTCGATGTCCTTCCCCATGGTCAAACGATCAACTCTGAAGTGTATTGTGCTACTCTTCAGAAATTGAAGAAACGACTTCAGCGTGTTCATAGGCACAAAAATCTGAACGAACTTCTCCTTCTTCATGACAACGCAAGACCTCACACAAGTCTTCGCACCCGAGAGGAGCTCACAAAACTTCAGTGGACTGTTCTTCCTCATGCACCCTACAGCCCCGATCTCGCACCGTCGGATTTCCATATGTTTGGCCCAATGAAGGACGCAATCCGTGGGAGGCACTACGCGGATGATGAAGAAGTTATTGATGCAGTACGACGTTGGCTCCGACATCGACCAGTGGAATGGTACCGTGCAGGCATACAGGCCCTCATTTCAAGGTGGCGTAAGGCCGTAGCATTGAATGGAGATTACGTTGAAAAATAGTGTTGTGTAGCTAAAAGATTGGGGAATAACCTGGTGTATTTCAATGCTGAATAAAACAACCCCTGTTTCAGAAAAAAAAATGTGTTGCATTACTTATTGAACTGCCCTCGTACATATTACTTTTAATGTTCCATTCGTCAATACGAGGTTAACTTGACTGCCCACTCTCACATACCGTAGATAACAAACAATGATAAAGCTTCCACGTACATGCCATTTTCCTAACTGGAGCGAAATAATATTGTTTCAAAGCTTACGTGATTTGCATGCAGCGCTATCGGCGTGAGAAAGAGGGAGCAGAGCTGATAGAGTGAGGGAAGCATTTGTAGACAAGGATAGCGATAAACGTGGCCCAGCCATACCAAACATTGCCCACCCTTGGTAGACAACAGCGGCAACACGTCGACCATACCTTCTCAACTACCTGCAACCGCTGGCTCCATCAGCAATATTGCGGAGCCACATCGCAGTATGCTGTGTATTGCAGCTGTGTTGACGACAGGACTTCTGCGGCCAGGCGTTACCGTAGAATGTGGGGTGTGTAAACACAATGTTACGAAGCAGAGGCCGACTGGTGGGACATATTCCCTGCCCGCAGTAAGGCCCTCGAGCGCCGCTTCGCCCTGCATACCTCGCCATGTTTGCTGAAGTGCTAGCACGCCTGGAGTTTGCTTAGCGAAGCTCTTCCATTAGCCGGTGACAGCGCCCGTCCCCAGCCCGGGGCAGCAAAGGCCAGGAAATCCTATGCGCTCACCGCAGCGTTCTATCGGCTGCGGGCCAATATCTGCCACGGTTACAGCCCCCACCACCAGTTCTCGGAAACGAAATGACTCGAATTAGCCGTGCGTGGGCATCCGTCTTTTCTCACGCAGTAACTGCCTCCGTAGAAATGCTACGATCTTTTCAGGTTTTCTTTATCTAAACTTAAAAACTGAATGCGAAATAAATCACTTGATAAGTTAATAATTATGTCGATACTTTCTTCGATGAGTGCTACTGATCTCAATGTTAAGAATGGTTGGGTATGCAATATTATTTTACCATTAAGCACAAATTTACACACTTGCAAAGCTGCCGGCCGGTGTGACCGAGCGGTTCTAAGCGCTACAGTCTGGAACCTCGTGACCGCTACGGTCGCAGGTTCGAATCCTGCCTCGGACATGGATGTGTGTGATGTCCTTAGGTTAGTTAGGTTTAAGTAGTTCTAAGTTCTAGGGGACTGATGACCACAGATGTTAAGTCCCATAGTGCTCAGAGCCATTTGAACCATTTTTTTGTGTTAGCAATGATAACTCTGCGCAAACGCCGCTGCTTTCGGTCATTAAGTGAAAGCCGTCGGTCACTGCATTGTCAGTGTTGAGAGGTAATGCCTAAAATTTGGTGTTCTCGGCACGCTCTTGACACTTTGGATTTCTGAGTATTAAATTCCCTAGCGATTTTCGAAATGGAATGTCCCAAGCATCTAGTTCCGACCACCATTCCGCGTTAAGAGTCTGTTAATTCCCATTGGGCGGTCATAATCACGTCAGAAAGCTTTTCATACGAATCATCTGAGTACAGATGACAGTTCCGCCATTGCAGAGTCCTTTTATACTTTGGGTACCCCATGACTTTTTCCATCTCGGTATATTTTCTGTATGAGTGAAGATAGAAATTTGGCGTGAATTTTAGAAACTACAGACTTTTTATTTTCAAAAGACACATATGGTTATACAAGTTTTTTTTTCACATCCACGCACTTGCAACGTTGTGTTAATTTATACAGTAACGTTTGCCGTCAAGTAATTCGTTTATCTTTCGGAAGTGTTAAATATCCTCCCCATCCGACGAACGACAAACTACCATTGGATAATGAAACTTGAATTACACCTATCCAAGCATGTTTGGAGTTACAACATCCGCAAGATCTCTGTCTACGGAATCTATGTTGATTTTTATGGAGATTTTCTTTCTCCAGAATCGTCATAATGTGTGAGCACAGAATATATTCCAATATTGTACAACAAATTGACGTTAGCGAAATAGGCGTATAATTATATACATCAGTTCGACGACACTTTTTGAAAAGAGGAGTGACCAGTTCTTTTTTATCAGTCGCTTGGTACTGTTCGATGTTCCACTTAGAAAGGGCTTAAATTCATTCGCATAATCTGTAGTATCAGAGGTGTGTCTCGTCTGGTCAAGATGCCTTTCTACCACTTAGCGATTGTAGTTACTTTTGTATTCCACCATTGCGTTTCTCAATCTCTGCCAGTAAGACGTTCGTGTGGCGATTGAAAGGAGCATACGTCTGCGGATATCGGTGTGGTTATGTATACGAGGGTTGTCCAGAAAGTAAGTTCTGATCGGTCGCTAAATGGATACCACAGTGAAAACCCGATGAAGCTTTGCACAGATGTGTTGGGTAGTGTCTCTAGTATGACCGTCGATCGCATCAAGACGTTCTTTTCAGTTGTGAGCGCACTGTGAGCGAGTAAAGGTGCCTAGAGCAACGATCTCTCCCGCCAAGTAGGAGGGCCCGCTGAGAGGCTTCGCCTTAATGAATGCAGCCCACCTAACACAACTGCCACGCACTTCCTTCTTGATGGCAGTTCTCAGCCGAACTCTGCAGGGGCCGTGAAGACGCTCCTGCGGCCATTTCGATGGGAAGTATTCGACCACCCACAACACAGCCCTCATTGTCTCGTCCTGATTATCATCTCTGTTCAAATGAAACACTGGATATGAGGACAACACATGGGCGCAGGCTACGTGCTATAGACCAGCGTAGAGAATTATCAGAAAGCATAGGCGGCTGCCTTCTATGACGATGGTGTTTGAAATTTGGTATAACGCTCCGACAAATGTCTTAAGTCGGAGCGGCGAATATATAGAGAAGTTTCTGGAAAGTGTAGCTAACTCTTGCAAATAAAATGTTTCTTATTTTCACTGTGGTTTCCATTTGGCGACCGATCAGAACTCACGTTCTGGACGACCCTCGTATTAATCTTCGTTTTAATTCCACGTTGTTTCCTTTTTTTCGATTTTTAGGATTGTTGTCAAGTACTGTTATGAAATCTATTTTCAGTAATGTCTGTATACATGAGATTTGATCACCCAGAAAAATAGTTGGTGCTTTACGCAGTGTCATTTCATGAAAAATTTTTGTCCGCGTCTTGATGTAGGTACATTGATGACCCTACTTACGGACGACATACCCAGCATTTATTTGTAAATACTGACTCCTATTCTATGTTTCACGCACTGTGTGGGGTGCGAGTTGTTTCTCTGATGACTGTAGCAGTGTCTTTGTTTTAGAGGCCTGGCTTTGACCAGGCGGCCCTCACTGGGACCTACCTGGCGAGACGTCATTTTTCGTCGCTCTTTATTAGCCAGCCGACACTTGTCGACGGCCGCTAACGGCGCTCTTTATTGCGTTTGATAAATACGCGTCCGACGGGAGCCGCGTGTCACGCGTCATCCGTTATTGGCAGGCAGCTCCACGTGGACGTGAGGGGCGGCCATGGGGTCACGCCATCGCTCTCCCCGGCTAATACGTGTTTGTCCGCATAGAGGAACTAGCCGGCGTTTTCTTTCTTATCTAAGCGTTGTACATATACTACGGAATTTGTCCCTGTCAGTGTATACCTGGTCTACGATTCTATCATGACCATTGTGTGATATGTAGTGTTTCGTCATCAAAATGTCAGTGTCTCTCCCCGTTCAAAGTGTTCACCTGTATCTTTCCTATATTTCCTGCTTTTTTACCAACGATCGACCGAAAAAAGATACCTATCATATCTTTGAATTCCTTTCATTAAAAAAATTAATTACGCAAAAATCACTTCGAACTAACATATTTTCATTTTCCTTTGTTCCAGGTGAGTCAAACGTCCATTCTTCTCGATTCCACGAGATGGATTCTGAGTAAGTGAATCTGTGTCCTGTTTTTTACTGTACATATCTTATCAACAACTAAGATCATTCGATTATAAAACCACTTTTCGAGTTGGACTTTTTCCACCGTGTGCCGCCAGGAATCAAGGTTATGTAAACATCAGGAGTAAACGTCTGAGTTTAGATATACAAGGTGACAGTTATTGAACTCTGTAAAAAAAAAAGTAAATTAGTTACAAACTACGGCGTGCACACACTTTATTCTACATGTAAACGTCACTGCATATATTCGGATTTAGGTTATGACATGGTCGATATGCCTGCCATCATTGGCGATGATTTGGTGCAGACGAGTAGCTGAATTCTGCATGATCCGCTGAAGTGTCGGAACATCGATTCCGTCAATAAGTCCTGAATGGCCGTTTTCAGCTCAGTAATATTTTGAGGTTATTGTTGCACATCTTGTCTTTAATATAGCCCCACAAAAAGGAGTCGCATGTTCTCACATCCGGAGAAATGGTGGCCAATCGGGTTCCGTGCAGTGGGCTCTGGGTACCCCAGAGCGAGAATGAGGTCCCCAAAGTGCTCCTCCAGGGAATCAAAAACTCTCCTGCTTCGATGGGGTCGAGCTCCATCGTGCAGGAACCACATCTTATCGAAATCAGGGTCACTTTGGGTAGTGGCGATGAAATCATGTACCGTTCGGTAGTCACCGTGCCAGCAAGGGATATCGCATTGATTATTCCTTGGCTGGACATTGCACAACCACACAGTAACCCGTTGGGGGTTAAGACACTTCTCGATCGCGAAATGCGAATTCTCAGTCCCCCAAATGCACAAATTTTGCTTATTGACGAACCCGTCCAAATGAAAATGGACTTCGTTGCTAAAACAAACTATAATGCGCATACTAATTCCCATCGTTCCGCGTATCGAACCGTGCATTTTGAAATTCCTAACGCAAACCGTTCAGAAGTTATGATGTACCCTGTAGGTAGACTGTTTTCTAATCTGAAATTCCCGAGTTACTAATATGTCACGTTGTAAGGGGTTCGTTATGTAAGAGCTTTACTGTTCACTACCCTACTGGAGCAAATGTAATTTCGATGTATTGCTCACGCGCGGCCTGCGATATAAAACATCTCTGCTGCAATAGAATCGCAGGTCAGAGCAAGGTCGGCAGGAGTAATAATCGCTCGCTTCTACAGGGCAGTCGCTATAGTTCGTTGTTACGGAGCCGTCGCAATAGTTCGCTGTTACGGAGAAGTCGTAGTAGCTCACGGCTACAGTACAGTTGCTAGCCATGTAAGAGCAATAGCAGTCGCCGCTGGTGCAGCGCAGTTCATAGCCATGTAGTCTAAGGTAAACATTATTATTCTTCATCGCCATGCGCGTACTTCAATTTGTCGTCTGAGATGTTAATATGAATTTGTTTCAATCTTTTGCGATTTTTCAGCACTAATTAAGTCAGACTTGTAATGTTCAATTTTTTATGTAATGGCTTGCAGAAATGTTTTCAGTAATAAGGTTTTTCGGAACATAATTTTTTACCAGTCATTTACTTGAATCTAAATATTTTTCAAAATTTCCCAGTTCATAGTCATGTGTTGTTTGATAATCAGAGGACTAGCTATGCAGCTGTGTCAACAAGCGAAGTCAGTTTTTTTTCTAATAATGCAAATCTCAGACAAATGTTGTCCAGTAGTAGTAGATAGGCCACCATTGCACTAAGCTGTGCCATTTAGGAGCACATATATATACAGCGTTAACTGGCGACACCATTATGAGGTAAGAATTTTTCAGTTTATTCAGGTTGATTTCACAGGGCCATGACGTGGCGCTGCTTACGTCCAAAATTTATCAGTTTCAATTCTCAGTCAATTTTGTACCGGAAATTTTTATATACGGGAAGGTTACAACGTAACCATCTGAATTACAAGGCCAGACTGAACTTATTTTTAATGCACGAGGGGCGTTCAATAAGTAATGCGCCACATTTTTTCTCGGATAATTTCGGTGGAAAAAGTGCAGAATTTGTTGTGAGACATCGTGGAATATTCCCGCTTCTGTTCCTATAGGTCCCAGACTTTCTGATAGGTGACGGAGCTATACGTAACCTTCAAAATGGTGTCTGTAACGGAGGTTCCAAGCAGAGAGCTGTTTTTGAGTTACTTTTGGTGCAAAACCCGAGCATCACAGATATTCATATTCGCTTCTACAGAGACCTGGCACTGAACAGAAAAAGCACGGTGAGTCGTTGGGCGAGACGTCTGTCATCATCGCAACCAGGTCGCGCAAACCTGCCCGATCTCCCGCGTACCGCTCAACCTCACACGGATGTGACTCCAGCAGTGTTGAAAGTGCGGACACCCTCATTCGCGGTGATCGACGCATCACAACCAAACACCTCGTTGCACAACTGGACGCGTCTTTTGGTAGTGCTGACATACTCCACCATTCGGGGTTCTGAAAAGTGTGTGTTCACTGGAGGATACTGATGCAGCAGCATGTTCGCTCCGTCGGCGACTGGCAGAGTTTTACTGTTGGGGAATGCAGGCCCTCCTTGTAAGTTGACGTAAGGGCGTCGCACTGATTACAGAATATGTTGAAAAATAGGGTCTGTAGCCAAAAGAGTGGGGAGTAATATGGTGTATTGGACTGTTGAATAAACGAACTTCTTTTCAGAAGAAATATTTGTTGCATTACTTATTAAACGCCCCTCGTATTTTTGTTTAGTTTTCTGTACATCTACCTCTGGCTCGGTGGCTCTTTGTAGGGAGACGGAAAAACGTAACGAAACTTCTTCGTATCGAGTTCTTCGATACTCTTTACTCGCTACTTCTCAGTTCTTTTACTCATATCAGTACTCTGTAGCAGCTCTGTATCGAACGCTCCGATGGTTTATTACCTTTATCATTATTTACCCAAAATGTTGGCGGCCTGACTCTGTACCAAACCTTTCAGCAAGGGAATGCGCGAAGGCAAGTAGGTGAACAGTTGAATGATCGCAGTGCCTGCGATCAACAGAGCGAGTGCGCGAAAACATTTGCGACGCTTCGCAAACCTTGGCAGCACTTCCTTCGTAGTTTGCTCGCATGGAATCCCATACTTTACACGATTCGATTTACTTATTTGTTATTTGTACCGAAAATGAAACGTCGCAGTGAAATTGATGATAATGACATGAGTTCCAAAATTTATTTGAAAAATTTTGAAGTCTTGGCGAAACACTTCAAACATGAAAAAGCGTTTGAGAAATCTCCCAGCGCAACAGTGAGGTAAAATTATTTTCTTAAAAGGAAACAATATGAGACTTTCGGATCATGCAATATTAGAACTCAGCAAAAGGAGATAAGAAAGACGGGCAGTCGGCTCTTTCGAACTTGACATCCCTGGTCAAAAAAGCGGAATGAGTGTTTATCTGGCAATACCTGTGGCACCGCTGTCGACTAATTCTTTAGAGCAGCGTTTCCAAAACTGTGTTCCACTGTGTTCCGCGGAACTCTGGTGTTCCGCGGGAAGTGAGCAAGTGCTCGCAAAAAACTGTTAATAAGATTTTTTTTGTCATTTTGACCATAGTAGTCCGTTTTTTCTTTTACTATTATTTATGTGTCAGTAGTTAGTTATGATTTAAAATTGAAGCAATCACCGAGTAAAACAAGTTTTTCTCATTTAAAAAATTTTATTAACCTTCAGAATAAACAAGGGGTTCCGTCAGAGGAAAATTGGGATCCCTTGCTTCAAACAAATGGGGGGGGGGGGGGAGGGGACATGAAAGTTCTGTGTCCCCCTCCACCCCGCCCCCTCGTCGTTACACAATCTAGCCAATGAGTACCTGACAATTCCAGTGAGATCAGCGTCCTCTGAGCATTTATTTTCAGTGTCACCCAGCACGTTCTCAAAGTCATGTAATAGGTTTACAGTGAAACGGCATTGAGTTCCAAATTGTTCACAATAGTAATTTTTAATTAATTTGAAAACGTAACTTGATCAAACGCTTGTATTATTCTATTTAAAACTTGTGAAAATCGAATTTCTATTAGACACAGATATTAACAACAGACTTTTTATACTCAGCCTAACAAAACTGTGAAGCATCCAGAAGATGAGAAGGAAACGAAAAGAAGTGAAACGTCACGAGTTGAGAGGGAATGTGAAGCTATTTCAAAGAGTACAACAACACCTGTGTACTGTCACAAGATAGAAACACATGAGAACGCAGGATATCCGTGACTTACTGTTGTGCCGTCAGAGATTCCTCAATCACTACCAGCCGTGAGCTGAAATCATATCGGACCGCTCCCCACACCATGACTATTGTGCCTCTGCAAAATTTAGGATAGGACTTATTCCCAAGTCGCCGCTATAATCGCTATCTGTGGTCATCTCGGATAGTGCAGAGCCACGATATGCAAAGAACGTGGCAGTATGAGCCCACTTATCAGGATTCGGTGCTATGTCCTATACTCTTCTCAGCGTATGTCAGTCATGTGTCACCAGTTTTGTCTCGCTGCAAATACCACATGTACGCTTATGACCTCTAGTTATTCTCAAGTACAAAATCAATAAACCTGAACACAGCTATCGAGAATCTCAATATCGACTTGCGTGTGCTATCTCAAAATGACGCAGGGTATCGGGCTAAAGCTCAACCCACCCAAAACCCAAGCGGTTCTGGTTGGCCACACTGTGCTCATTAGCCCGAAATACCGGGGATCCCTGCCGTGTTCAACCCTAAACGATAGAAATATCAACACCTCTCTCTCAATAAAGTGTCTGGGACTACTAATAGATGAAAATCTAAATTGGATTGAGCACGTAACCGCAGTGTACAAGAAGCCATCAGCATCTCTCCGTGACCTACAACAATATAAAAAAACTGTACCCTCTTGACCTGAAAAAGAAACTTGTACATATACTTATACTTTCAGTTATTTATTACAGCGATATTATCCTGCAACTTGTTTCTCACGAAAGCTCACGGTGCCTGGAACAGCCAGTGTTCGTTATATCCGTGATGTTTGACTCTTTGATCATATTTCACCAACGTACGCACAACTACCTGCCTTCTCTACTTTCCCATCAACGTACAATTGTCGCTTATATCTCTCCTTGACCTTAAAGCTCTTGTCTGAACAACATGGCAGAAACACCCATTCCCATCAGAGCAAAATCCTTCCCGTCCCACTCCATCATTGTGCACATTCTCGAAGTCCTTCACAGTAGCAGGAACTCGATTGTGGAACAACCTTTGGCATTAAATTAGGGAACAGAATAATATCTCCAGCTTCAGACGACAGTTAATGATATATATATATATATATATATATATATATATATATATATATATATATATATATATATATATATATATATAGAGAGAGAGAGAGAGAGAGAGAGAGAGAGAGAGAGAGAGAGATCATTATTGTTGCATTATACATGTATATGTATATATAATGTGTGTGTGTGTATTAGTTACATTGTCTCTATAGACACTCAGATCATTTTAATACTATTTATCATATTAAAATTGCTATTCCTTCGGTAACTATGATGTAAAAAGGTATTGTATGTGTGTAACCTCGGTCTGAGGTAAGAGAAGGCCTGATGACCCTAGTCAGATCAGATTAAATAAATAAAATAATAAATAAAATCAGTATGACGAAGCACCTGCCTTAAATGTCTGCACTAATTCGATTGGAAACGGTGTTATAAAGCCGTTGTATCTCTCCTAAGGGTGCTGGTCCACAACTGCTGTAACTGTCCCTTCATAAGCTGGATACTGCCACTGGGAAGCAGTTGACATCCGAGCTGGTCCCACACATGTTCTATCGGGAACAGATGTGGGGATCTTGTTAGCCACGGGAGATGCCAGCATCACGCATACAGTTCATGGAGACGCGTGCCGTATGTGGAAGAGAGTTGTATTTTAGAAAAATCACACCTGTGTACTGTCACAAGATAGAAACACATGAGAACGCAGGATATCCGTGACTTACTGTTGTGCCGTCAGAGATTCCTCAATCGCTACCAGCCGTGAGCTGAAATCATATCGGACGCTCCCCACACCATGACTATTGTGCCTCTGCAAAATTTAGGATAGGACTTATTCCCAAGTCGCCGCTATAATCGCTATCTGTGGTCATCTCGGATAGTGCAGAGCCACGATTCATCGCTGAACTCAGTGTGACGCCATTCCTCTGGAGCCTGTGCTTACCAGTCACGGCGCCACTCCAAACGTAGCTTGTTGTGTTGCTTAACGGCTGCCTACAGAAGGAGCGGTCATTCCATAGCCCGGTAGCCGCTAGTGTCCGGAGCCGTACACAGAATGTTGCAGGCAGTCCATTACTTGTTCTCGAATCACAGGCGCAGAAGTAAAGCGTTTGGTGCACAGTACGGCGATCGTGCCTTGGTGGTGGTCGTACGTGTTTTACCGGAACCTTGGCGATGAGTACGTCTGCCCTCACGTTCCCAAGCAGTCCAACATCGGGACCGAGCGAGGTGGCGCAGTGGTTAGCACACTGGACTCGCATTCGGGAGGACGACGGTTCAATCCCGTCTCCAGCCATCCTGATTTAGGTTTTCTGTGATTTCCCTAAATCGCTTCAGGCAAATGGCGGGATGGTTCCTTTGAAAGGGCACGCCCGATTTCCTTCCCAATCCTTCCCTAACCCGAGCATGAGCTCCATCTCTAATGACCTCGTTGTCGACGGGATGTTAAACACTAACCACCACCAACATCGGGCTATTGTCAAACCCCATTGCCCCGCAGACGTGGATACTGAACACTTCGACCAGCCGTCCAAATGGAGAGCCAGAATGAGGCCCCTTTCAAACATTATCAGGTACTGATAACGCTGTCTCAGACGAGTACGCGTTTCCTTCGCGGGGATCACTCAACATCTGGCACTGTTGACGCCCCTTATATACCGTACCAGGCCTGGTAAGAACACTAACACTAACAGCACTAACGCACTCTGATGGTCGTTGTACCTGTCTCGGGGAACCGCGTCTGTAATCATTTATGAGCCCGATGATAGTGTGTACATGTACTAATGTGCGCTGACATCCGATCATGTCTTCTGGCTTTCAGGCAGTGTAGGTAGATTTTAAAAACGGACATATTATAGATGTAAAATTTGGTTAACAGGACATCTGTAACTGAGCATCGTGGAATCAGATAAAAAACCGCTTCAGTTGTAAATAGTTGTATTGGTTCAGTCGCGGCCGGTTTCGGGCGATTATGAGCACACCTTCAGGTGAACAAGTTCCAGGAAGCACACTGGACATCAGGCTGCGGGCAGGTAACAGCCTGACGTGAAGCCGAGTATCCATTGAATGCACTGAACTGTAGGCTCATAATCATTTGTCCTCACTGCTTGCACACACTGTTTGTGATAGGCGTGAAGTTGCTGCTCCACCAGTACTGTCCATACTGTGTTCTTCGAGGCATGCGTTTCAAGGACGAGTTGACGGGTGATTATTGATGAATGCTTTCATACACAATCCAGCACCATCTGTTCAAATTGTACCGTGTAAGCCGGCAGGAGTGGCCGAGCGGTTCTAGGCGCTACAGTCTGGAACCGCGCGACCGCTACGGTCGCAGGTTCGAATCCTGCCTCGGGCATGGATGTGTGTGATGTCCTTAGGTTAGTTAGGTTTAAGTAGTTCTAAGTTCTACGGGACTGATGACCTCAGATGTTAAGTCCCATAGTGCTCAGTGCCGTTTGAACCATCTACTGTGTAAACGATTTTTAAGCGAACTTTGGCCAGCGGTGTCTGGTTGGTATACTGTTCTTCAGCTGTCGCCGTGTGATTTTTCAGATCCTTATCAAGCTACCCTGACATCTGACGTCGGAGAAATTTACAAAGGTGCTACTAGACTTACAACAGGTCAGCAAAGCCCATGCGAGAGCAAAACACAGGTACTAAAAAGACTTAAATGGGGATAGTTGAAAGTAAGGTGGAGTTGGTCTCACGAAATGATCGGTAAATTTAGAGGACAAGTGTCATTTAACATCTGTTTGAAATTTTTATTTTAAGATTGTTTGAAAATCTTGTCACTGGACAGTAGTGATTGTGACTGTAAAATCTGCTAAAGTAGGTGTTCTCCCGCAGAAGCATGCATATGTGAATGGACAAGGATAGGATATTACTCCACGTAGAAAATGTCGACGTCTGCCTGCTGTTGCCTTTAGTGCTGTTGATAGATCAACGGGCACGTTAGAGCCCTACTGGCAGCATGTGCTGTTAGCCATAACGTTATCATTACGAAGATACGGAAAGTCTTTCACACATTTTATAGATTATATAATGATTCTTTGTCTCCTCTTTTTACCCACTGACGGTCCGAAGATTGTGAAATACTCTTGTGATTGTTTTGTGAGAAACAAAGGAACATGTTTAATTGTTGTCTGTATAACGTTTTGCTGTCGCCATCCTGCAGCGCCCAAAGTTCGGAAAATCTGGTCCGCGGCCTCTGCTGAAACTCAGCAAATGTGGCAAGAAGTGGCGCACGGCAGACGATTAATTCGTTCGTTTGAGTTTCCAACTAGAGCTCTTTCCCGGGCCACGGCACCTGTTGGCCGGCCAAGTTGCGCCGTCCGCTAATGCCACGTGCCCAAGTTGGCGCGTACTTGTTGCACGGCGCAGCGCGTAAGCTTCTTTCCAAGTTGTGTCCGTAACCCGCGCTCCCTGGAGGTGGGGGGGGGGGGGGGTGCTGGCCCCACCCCGGCCGCAACAAAGGCCGCGGTGCCGGTGGCACATGTAATTTCATAAGCCGATTTGCATCCCTCTGTTTCTTAAGCATGCCTTCGCTAAAGATTCCCCTCGTTTTCTGCACGGGGTAGTCACAAAAAGAAAAGAAAGAAAAATGGTACGGAGACAGCCCACAAGTCGACTTAAAGTGGCCAGCAGATCGTAGCGGACAGTTCACGGCATTTAACAGCTCTTCTCAGGTTGTTTTGCTATGACTGTCGCTAGTTGCCAAGTAGAAACTTGTCTCGGAACTGAGGAGACACACTGCTGAGGGGGATTCACCCTTGCCCCGAGCATCTGACAGACTGCTCGCTTTGGAACGACTGGAACCTGGTAATATTTGTATGTCGTTTCACATGTCCCACCAAAGAGCAAAATGAGCCTTCTCTTACCTGCCCCAACCATTAATTTGTCGAGGTATTTCGGCATAGAAAGAGTAACATTCATTTTCACTTATGTTTGCTTTTCCCCTTTGTTTGGGATTTTAAAAAAATAACATTTGTAGCTATTGAACGAACATTGTCTGATATTTCACGTCTGCGATGTGGTAACATATCAACCCCTTACAATACACATTTATTTAACACTGCGTGATGCCTTCATCTTGAATGAGCTGCTCTCTCTTTCTGTACAGCTTGTGGCTTAGTATGTCTCTTCCCTTGATGATAAGAATTAAGTAACGTTATAAACAATTTTTGTAATGTTTTCGTGTCAACTGAAAAAGTATAAACTTCAACATGCATTCTTCCTGGTTCTGCGCCGGCCAGAAAAAAGTCTCAACACGACTATCGCTCCCTCCCCCCTACTATATTTGAGCCCAATGTTTTTGTGCTACTTGTTAGGTCTCGAGTCACATGACCCGTATAATTTCTCATCTCTTACTTTACTATCATAATACACTTTTAATAAAAGAACAGATCATATTAAACAAAAAAGGCGGGGTAAATGGGAGCACGATTTGGAACTCTCTGTATGGGAAAAAAAACTTCAAGTGCCAATAATACGAAGACAGATAATTTTTTTCGATTATCAATGAACTAACTCTGTCTAAAGCAACAATAAAACAGAAAATGCACCTACAAGCATTTTTATTCTTATGTATCGCGTTTTCTGAGGCGGAGATTGCGAAACAGCCAGCATTTGCCTAAACGAGCATAGGAACGGGCCTGTAAACCACTTCTGGGTTGCCCGATGTTCTGAACTCACATCCCCTGTGCACTCCTAAGTTAGCTGTTATTTTTGTAGTTGTCTACGAATCGACATAACACAGAGGAGTGACAGTTTTGTTCCGCCTAATGCTGCTGTAATACATGTTTTACAGCGGCATCTGTGTGATCGTGCTTTGCTAATTTTGTGGAAATACAGTAGACACGGACCACGCCCTATAACTAAACAGATCATCTCCCTGCTCAAGTTCACGAATCATACAGCTAGTGAATGTCTGCGAATAACTTTTTGGGAATGTAGACTTTTCGGCAAATTTCAGTGGTGAAGTCTTCTCGGCTTATCGGCTGTCAAGGCGTCGTTCTGCGGCATTTCGACGAGTTTGCTACTCGTCATCTTCAGATGGAGTATCGGGTTCACGTCCAGTCCGTATCTGTACAGCAGCTGGACCGCGGACTCCTCTGCCTCGTCGGCAGCAGCACGGCCAAACGCGTTCCTCCGGAAGGGATGTCGCGGATAGTGGCGGTGGTGGTGGCCTGAAGTGGTCGCGGTCGTGGTGGAGGTGGAGGTGGTGATGGCGGCGGAGGGATGGGGGAAGGGGTCGGAATCGCGACCGGAGGTGAGAGAGACCCCAGGTGTGTTGGAGGGTCCTGGCATCGCGTCCTCGTGCTGCCTGTCCATTCCATCCGCTGCTGTCGCCGCTTTCATATCAGAGCGCTCTTGACGAGTTCTTGTTAGCGCTACATCCCATGCGGAGCTCAGCTTTTTTTTTTGTTATTATTTTGTTGGCCAGTGTCATTACACTAAAGAGGATGAACGTCATGGAAACACTTTGTCGATACAGCCATCCCACATACCACGACATCGAGACTAGAAAGTTATGTGTCTTTTTCTCACTTTTTTTAACAAGATATAGAATCAAGTACGACTTGGGAAAAAAAGGAAATGAAAGTGCATACTCAGTTTTGGCGCATCAGAATGATCTTAAGAAGATGATCCTCTATATACTACTCTTCACGACCTACAAGAAGACATGTGATTCTCTCCCTCCGGAGGTTCGAGTCCTCCTGCGGGCATGGATGTGTGTGTTGTTCTTAGCATAACTTAGTTTAAGTAGTGTGTAAGTCTAGGGACCGATGACGTCTGCAGTTTGATCCCTTAGGAATTCACACACATTTGAACATTTTGAATAAGACATGTGATTACAATGAAATTTATTCTATAGATTACAGACATGACTATACGCTAATGGTTACAATTACAAAACTGTACGTGCACTGTGACTGTGATTGTTCAATAATGTGTGAATCCGCCAGTTGCTGCAGTCAGAGCCTCTAGACTTCGTGGCATGGGATCAAAGAGGGCCTGTATATCCTGCTGCAGAGCACGCTGCCACACAATATGTAGGTGCATCCATAAAGCGTCGACACTGGCTGAAGCAGAACCAGAACGTAAAATGTTGCTGACCGGCCGTATTCCAGAATTGTTCGATTGGCAACATTACAAGCGAAAATGCAGATCAGGGACTCAGTGGTACCCGTCATTCTCCGAAGAAGACTTGGACATCCCTCGCCACATGTAGATGGGCACTGTCCTGCTGAAGTATGGTATGTGGAGATGCGTGCAGGAGAGGCGGTGCCTCGGCCTCCATATGCACCGTGAGCTAACTGTTGCTCTTTCGTTTGCCCTCAATGTTTAGAAGGCAAGAACACATGCTACACTTAGTAGCACTCTAAAGCATCACTTTTGGCATTTCTCAGCTATGCTACTCAACAAAGCAGTTTGTCTGAATGCGTTAAGCCGGCCTGGGTGACCGAGCGGTTCTAGGCGCTACAGTCTGGAACCACGCGACCGCTACGGTCGCAGGTCCGAATCCTGCCTCGGGCATGGATGTGTGTGATGTCCTTAGGTTAGTCAGGTTTAAGTAGTTCTAAGTTCTACGGGACTGATGACCTCAGAAGTTAAGTCAAATAGTGCTCAGAACGATTTTTTTGAATGCGTTAAATACGGTAACTTCTAACAGATGTGCAGCCATCACCGTGGGACAAGTAGAAATAGTTATATGAAAGCGTGGTGTCTGTTATTTCGGACGTGTTCATATAACTGATTAGCCTCGATGGGCACTGAATCCAAAGTCTTCAATGTGGTTGCACTGTCACGTTCGACTTCCAGCGGGGATCCAAAATTAACGAGTAGTGAGGACATGGATTGCGGATGGGTGGCGCTGGATGGGAGTGTGGATCAGCTGGGACTCGTGCCGAGATAGTCCGCGCATTTGCGATAAACACTGTGTCCGGTTGCTGCAGTGGTTAACTTAACTGCCTACTAAGTGGAAGATCCCTGGTTCGAGTTCCTATCCACCACACATTTTCACTCGTCGCCGCTGATTGCGCATTAAGACCCGATGCAGCTGACAATAGTACTTCCTTCCCTTTCCTTTCCTTTGCCCTACCTCCGCCTTCAGTTTACATAAGCTGAATCAGGATTCATTGCAAAACACCACATTCTGCCATGCGACATTCCAGTGATGACGTTCAAGTGCCGATTGTCGTCTGAGGCGTTGACAGTTCCTGGTCATTGGAAGTGGGCGCAATGGCATGTATGCCACCAGCCCAGTTCTTTGAGAGCGACTTTGAACCGTCAGTGCAGACATGTCCACACCCTCTGCAGTTCTCCAGAGTAAAGCCAACACTGCAAATAAAAGATGTTCGTCGTTTACAGCCATGCAGACTAGATAGCTCTCGCTCCATGCTGTGGTCACATTGCGTGGTCCAGGGCTTGTCACTGTGTGCGATACTCTCCTATTCACTGTTGTCACACATGCATTACTGTCACAGCAGCGTACGGCACGATATATTATAAACTGAGCTCAAGTGACTGTCTTGGTCGAGTGCTGCAGTTGAATAACATGCGCGTTCTTTAACTGTCAAATCTGTGCGCTACCAGGATGTGGTATTTTGTTTGCATTTCTGTAATCACAAAGAAGTGAATGGCTTTGTACACGTTTGTGCTTATGCATCGCAAACTGCCTTTATTACAATGCACCACAAGACACCGTTTTAAGGAGAAGAAAGGGATGAATCTGTGGATATGTAGATATACTGTGCATATAATATATGATAGAAGTTACAGAGCCGAGAAGGTTCTTTTATCGGAAATTTATAAATAATTAATAACTTCTGTAAATTTTATTGTTCAAAGGAGATCGATCTATCAAATAGTAGCACACCTCAACACACATCGACTGAGACAGTGACATATTCTATTATTTTAAAATTAACCCGTCAGAGACATTTTATTTCAACCTTTGATTTAAATCGGCATATTATATAAAACACGAGACACTACCAGGAATGCAGCATATGTGCTGAGACGTACTTGCAAATCACCAACAATATTTAGTTTATAAGATTTATGTTGATGACCGTTATTTTTAATTAATTGCTTATTGTTTTATATAGTTTCGCCCATGGTTAGAAAATGATTAGGTTGTGTCAAATTTAATTTCAACAATGGAAAGAACAGGACAGTTTCTGCAGGAGAGGGATAGCATACATGTACATACAAAGATTATTCGAGACATAGTGAGCGTAAAATCCATTTGCCCACTCCAATAAAAATATACATTTGTTAATCTTTGATTTGTGCGGAAACTACTTCAAATAGAGTCGAGTATGGTGTGTCATTTCGTTTTGATGTTTAGCGCACATCTATTGGCGGATACAAAAATGCATTACTGTATAAATAAGTGTAAAACAAGAAAGACGATTGCTCCAGGTCGGCCGGCCGGGGTGGTCGAGCGGTTCTAGGCGCTACAGTCTGGAACCGCGCGACCGCTACGGTCGCAGGTTCGAATCCTGCCTCGGGTATGGATGTGTGTGATGTCCTTAGGTTAGTTACGTTTCATTAGTTCTTAGTTCTAAGGGACTGATGACCTCAGATGTTAAGTCCCATAGTGCTCAGAGCCATTTGAACCATTTTTTTTGCTCCAGGTCGGTAACTGACGTAGATGCTTGGAATTTCCGGGGAAGGGGTTCCAACCGTATATAATACGGCGACCATCTTGCCTCTTAAGCACTATTCTGGACTGAGTTGTAGACCTGTGTCGCTTCGGGTGTTGGTATAGCAGCTCGCAGTCACGTTGGGTTCTTTAATAACGCTTCCCCAGATAAATATATTCTAAATGTATATTCAGCATATATTGTTCTAAGAGTATCCCATACAAAACCGGTGCGCCTCACGCCCAGGAATTAAGTAACTAAAAAACAATAAATAATAGTAATTTTAAAAAACTTTTAGTTACCTGCTTATTAGATCTGCTGGAAGTGGTGGCCATGGGCATCCAGGCATCGCTGACTTCATGTGATGACGTTACCAGCGAGCGACGTGCTGTAATTCTGCATGGGTGATGTTGTTAACTTCTTTAGTAATGTTCCGTTTAAGATCGTGTGTTGTGCGAGGACTGTCAGCATGTACTTGACCTTTTAGTGCGCCCCACAAATAAAAATCTCACGATATTAAATCCAGGGATCTCGTGGGACAGAGGCCTCTATTGACTGTCTTCAGGGAACACTTTGGTAATGTGGGCCATGCTTTGCTTGGACGTGTGAGCGGTTATTCCAGCGTGTCGGAGTACTGCATACAGCTTCTCTGCATCTGTTAATTGTGCATAGAAAGAGTCAAAGATCTCTAGCTGTCTGGCGTTGTTTAAGATGTAATTAAAAATATGGGGCTAGCAATGCGTATGCCAGACGATGCACACCAGACACCCATCTTGTCTGAGTGAAGAGGTCCTCAGTGCACAATATGTGGGTTGTCAGACGACAAGTATCTGCTGTTCTGGGAATCTGCATGACCTAACAAATGAAACCAGGCCTCATCTGACATGAAGTAAAGCAAGGGCTCCAAGTAATCATTAGCAATTGATGTTAACAGCAAGTAACGATTTTTTTTCCTGTTTCTCAGATTCCTTCTCTTGCACAGCACTCACAAGGTAGGCTTTTAATTTCATGTTTTTTTAGTACACATGGCACAATGTACGAGATACACCAACCTGCTGCAATAATCTCCTTACAGACTTGCGGATACTTCTCGTGACGTCCATGCGGATTCTGTCTGTAGTTTAAGGGTCCTCACTGTCAGTCACCTATTCCTCTGCACATTCTGAACGGATCCAACAGCCCTCCATTTCCTGCACAGATGATTATTGCTGGTCGTGGGGAGTTTTCTATACTACCGAGCCTATTTTTACGTTCAAACATGGTTCAAATGGCACTGAACACTATGGGACTTAACATCTTAGGTCATCAGTCCCCTAGACTTAGAACTACTTAAACCTAACCAACCTAAGGACGTCACACACACCCATGCCCGAGGCAGGATTCGAACCTACGACCGTAGCAGCAGCGCGGTTCCGGACTGAAGCGCCTAGAACCGCTTGGCCACACCGGTCGGCTGGCTTTATGTAACACTCCACAGTATCAATGCGCTGTTCTAATACAAACTGCACCATTTCTGTAACAACTCAGTACCAGCTCCTCACAACTGACGCTCGAACGCACCGCTCCACAGTGTGATAGGATCGTTACTGTTTACAGTGTATAGTATATGAATAATCTAGTAGAAAGCGACGGATGCTGTTAAGACTGTTCGCAGATGATGCGATTGTCTGTAAGAAGTTAGTAACCCCAGAAGACAATATCGATTAGCAGAATGACCTGCAGAAGATGTATGAGTGGTTCAGGCTCTGGCAATTGACCCTGCACGTAAATAAATGTAACATTTTGCTCATACATAGGAACAACAACACTATAGATGAGGAACGGTATTTATTGTAAATAACTAGGAGTAGCTGTTCGTGGAGGATGACCACATAAAACAAATCAGGGAAAGTAGATGCCAGCCTTAGATCCGTAGGAATATTCTTAAGGAAATGAATTTCATTCACGAAGGAAGTGGTTCGTAAGGCGATATTTCGACCGATTCGTATGTTCATCAATATGCGACCCTTACCAGTTCGAACGGATACAAAATACACAGAAGATCCAACGAACCGCGGCGCGTTTCGTCACGGGATCGTTTAGTCGGCGCGCGAGCTTTGCCGAGGTGCTCGACAAACTACATCGGCAGACAGATTAAAACTGTGTGCCGGACCGAGACTCGAACTCGGGACTCGGCAGTATCCCTTCTTCCAGGAGTGCTAGTTCTGCAAGGTTCGCAGAAGAGCTTCTGTGAAGTTTGGAAAGTAGGAGACAAGATACTGGAAGAATTGAAGTTGTGAGGACGGATCGTGAGTCGTGCTTGGGTAGCTCAGATAGTAGAGCATTTGCCCGCGAAAGGCAAAGGTCCTGAGTTCGAGACTCGGTCCGGCACACAATTTTAATCTGTCAGGAACTTTCATATCAGCGAACACTCCGCTGCAGAGTGAAAATTTCATTCTGGATACATCGACAGACGTTACAAGAGAGGCATTGTGCCCACGGAAAGGTTTACCATTGTAATTTAGAGAGAGTACTTCCCAGGAAGAGTCGGACAGCATGTTACTTCCTCGCACGTACGTATCACGTAATTGCCACGAGGAGAAAATTCGAGAAATTAGAGCTAATACAGAGGCTTAGCGATAATCATTCTTGCCAAACAATCCGCGAGAGTAACGTGGTGGGGGCGGGGGGGGGGGGGGGGGGAAATAAGTTAGTAGTATCGTAAGTACCTTCCGCCATACACTATTAGGTGGCTTGCGGAGTATGATGTAGGTGCATTAAAAATGTTCGAAAACGACCTGTTGGTACTCCTTTCCTGTATTTAGAATTGACTTGAAATACTTTAAAAGCAACAGGCTCAATCTGTCTCTTATGTGTGTTGTTTAACGCGTCAGCCAAGCCGCTAGTCGCTTATCTGGCCAGCATTCCTTTCTCGGAATGTGTGCAGGTTAAACATTAAAGTGTTACTCCTGCTCTCGGTGTGGTGTTAGGATTCTCAGACTTGCTGGGTTGGCCTCAGGTGATGTGTAGCAGCTTGCCTTCAGGCTGCTGAGGAGAAAATTATCACAGGCCAACGAAAATTTTTTTTTGAAAAACTTTTTCACTTTGATAGCTGATCTTTATAGATTTTTATGAGCTGAGTCCAAATCTAGCCTTAGTTTTTTTGTATCATCCATAGGTTTCAAACAATATGCTTTTTACTATATAGTATAAAAATTCTATGCTATACGGTAAACGGGGAATTAATGAAACGCTTTGTTACAACATAGGCATAGTTTGTATTTACAGTAAGCATGGAAATTTAGTAAAGCCATCTTGCTGACCATGGAGCATGCATGTCACTTTTAGATCGCCGCATGTCATCCAACCACCAGCAGAATAGCCTATTTTATTTAGCACTATTTGTAGGTTTTCATAGCTTTCTTTCATATGTACAGAATGTCCAACAGGTATAGATGCATAAATGTTACCATTGTGTAATAAAACAGCCTTTAAACTAGTTTTGGATGAATAAATAAACAGCGTCTAGTCTTTTTTTGTATTCAATACCAAACTCATTCATCAGACCGGGAATGTCTGAGCAGTACACTAAATCACCTTCTTGTTGAAAAAACTTGGAATATTGCTGCTCTCTCTTTCTATACATGTTTATGCTGGTTGCAACTGCCAATAAGTTCTTTCCTTTTAATCTAGAGCGAAGCGTTTAAGCTTTTTCTTTCCTTATGCCCAGATTCCTAACCAAATCGTTAAGCTCGGTCTGAGTAAACAATTTGGCCTCTAGACTCTCTGTATTACAATGCAATTCATCATTATCTGGTTCATCTAAATCACATTCTACATCAGAAACTACTTCTGTTGGAATAGAATTTAAGTCATCTGGTGGTTCAGGAACCAGCAAATCTACACCATGTTCTACTGGTCGAATGGCGGACGGAAGGTTAGGGTAACTTATTACCTTCTTGTTTTTCGAATTATGACCAGTAGTATCAACACTGCAAAAGTAGCAATCATCAGAATGATTTCTTGGCTCCCTCCATATCATAGGGACAGCAAATCTAAAGGCTTTTTTTCTCCTTTTTGGACAATTTTCTCAGATCTTCAACACGCACAGAACATACCTTATGCGGCACCCAAGATTTATCTTGATCACCAAGTTTAGATCCAAAGTATGATAGGTAAACCTTTTCCACAAAGTATGTAATGTTTCTTTGGTGTTTTTTAATCACAAATATAACAAAAACTGTCAGCAGAGTTTTTAAAACCACCATTAGACATTGTACTGAGTACATGTACAGGAAACGAGAAAGTGAGGTTAGGTTGACAGTAAACAAAACACCATCTGTTAACACAAAAATAGAATCGACCTTTTTCTGCCAGCAAATGTTTTAAAGCAGTGCCACCAACGTCATCTACATTCATTACTCCGCCTTTTTAAATTATTTTAACTATATGAATGTTGTTAAATACTGTAAAAATCGCTGAATTTAATTAATTTAACTGTAAAAATGTGAAGAAATGGAGGATGATACAGTTTTTTAAGTATCATATTTGGATTTCCCACCCTAAAAACCATAAGAATAAGGTATTTCCAGCAAAAAAGTTTTTCCATCGTTGGCCTGTGTTATTGTCGCAGCGGGTCCGGCCAATGTGTTGTCTGCCTGCAGTGTTGCCTGTGGCCAGATTCCAAGACGAGCCGATTCCGGGATTGCCCCGGCTTCTCGTAGAATGAGCGAGGAGTCTGCCGGATTCTGTCCCGCAGCAACGGGATGCCCGTTTTTTCGTGCAGCAGACGAGTTGAATACAGCCTAGGGGGGCGCTGAGCGACTTTCAGAGCTCGGTTTTGCGCTCTCTGCAGCACCACGATGTGTGAATCAGCGGCATTTCCCCAACTCACGGCCGCGGTAGGCAGAGAGTAATGCCGTGGTGCAGAGGCAGCGACGATCGCTGATGAAGCAGAGAATACAGGGCGCGGAGATGCACCACTGCTCTGCTTCTGATGCCGCATGTTTGTTGGGCCCGTGTGAGCCTCTGGTCGAGGATCACCCCGAGGTATTCCGCGGTCTTCGGCCCTCCCAGAACGTTGACAGACGGCAGATCTGGCGGCAGCATCCTTCAGGTGAAGATTACTGCCTGACACTTGGCAGCGTTGGCTTTCAAGCACCACTTCGTCTACCAGCAACGCAGTCTGTCGTACCCGAGTTGGGGGCGGCGTTTCATTGACTGGACGTTCACACTGCGGGTGAACAGCGCTGCATCGTCGGGTTAACCTTCACGCGCTCGCGCGGGCGGTGGAGTGACCGCCTTTTCGCAATTTCGCGCCGTACTTACTCCACAAAGGTAACGAGGCGGCGGGAGGGACATGTATTCTCTAGTTGCACGTTTTTCCGAAAGATGCTGCTCAGAGTTCATCCAAGTCGCACCTCTCTGCATCTCAGGACAAGTTCAAATAGGTCCGAACACGTTCGGCGGTCAGTTTACCGCCTTGCGAGCGCTTACGGCACTTACAAACACGGTAAGTTTACCGCCTTGCAAGCGCTTACGGCACTTACAAAAAGGTCAGTTACCGCCTTGCGAGCGCTTACGAGGCTTTGTTCTACTCGTCTACTTCGGAACGTAAGTATTTCTTTTTGTAATTCCCCTATAATTCCTCAATTTTATAGACTCTTCCAATTCTCTAGTGAATGTGCATGTGCTCCAGAATTTCAACACCAAGAAAAACACAAATGTGGCCTGCATGTATATTTTTCCGCTCACTTGACTTGGCAGGAATAAATTCGTTACGCACTTTTCAATTCAACGCAGGTAATATGAAAGAAAAAACGAGAGGACAATTCTTACATGCGTTATCTTTGGAACTGATGAGCGAAAACCTGAAAGAAAGAGCTAAACTGAAGCATTTACCAAAAGATTTGTTAGTATTTTTGGAAAATTAGAGAGAGAGTGACGTAGTTTATCCAGCTGTATCAACCCCTACAAGGAGAGGAATATGTTATTTGTGTGGCTCAAAAAAGAATATAAAAACAAAGCGAGAATGCGGTGAATGTGGTAGAAACGTCTGTCTACGACATTCAACCACGACAGTTTCGTGCAATAATTGTTGTCAGCCTCAAAACGAAAATGAAATGGATACAGACTGGTCAGCATTTTTCATCTGACAGAAATGTTTGTGACGTTTTCAAGAAAAAAATTATTTTTCAAAGCAAAATTAGCTTTTCTTGTGGCGAGTTAAGACAGTGAATAGTTCTAGTCTTAAGTATTACATTATATAGTCCCAAAACATTACAATTAAAAAAATGTTCTTATATTTCATTTGGGTACTTGGCTTCCTTTTTGTATTCCACTGTATATTTTATTGTTAAGTAAATAATTTG
Organism: Schistocerca serialis cubense; assembly: GCF_023864345.2. Lineage (NCBI taxonomy): Eukaryota > Metazoa > Arthropoda > Insecta > Orthoptera > Acrididae > Schistocerca > Schistocerca serialis. Next base: position 509,909,178 of record NC_064645.1, read on the forward strand.
ATTACAAATGTGTGAGATATCCTATGTAGATATTTTATGGAAATATGACCTTTAAAAGCGGGCAACCTCAAGAGACTGATGAAAACTCTCGGGCGGTAGGCCGGCCGCCCGCGCGAGCGCTCGCGTGACTATTTCTAGCGCGAGCGCATGAAGGTTAAAGCGCCGCTCCAGATCTCTCACCAATTGAAAACGTCTGGTCAATGGTGGCCGAGCAACTGGCTCGTCACAATACGCCAGTCACTACTCTTGATGAACTGTGGTATCGTGTTGAAGCTACATGGGCAGCTGTATTTGTACACGCCATCCAAGCTCTGTTTGACTCAATGCCCAGGCGTATCGAGGCCGTTATTACGGCCAGAGGTGGTTGTTCTGTGTACTGATTTCTCACGGTCTATGCACCCAAATTGCGTGAAAATGTAATCACATGTCAGTTGTAGTATAATAATTTGTCCAATGAATACCCATTTATCATCTGCATTTCTTCTTGGTGTAGCAATTTTAATGGCGAGTAGTGTATCAGCCTAACAGATATACAAGGCTTACCAGAGGCATGTGAGCGTGCGACTACTTCACAGACGTCTAGCGAAATTTAAGCTTGTGGCATTTGGAACTTATTTTCTTTTGGACAGCTGTGGTGGCTTTTCTGTCCGGAACGAGCGGGACCGGCGCCTGGCGAGGCATGTGGTTCCTTTTCCGCGTCTGCGCTCCTTCACGGCCGGGGTAGGCGTAGCGCAGCACAGAGCGAGACAGGGTAGGAAAAAGCGTCTCCGGGAGAAGTCCCGGTGAGCAGAGTCGCAGGGCGCGAGGCGAGGGAAGGCGAGACGCAAGAAAGGCCATTAGCGGGCCGCTTCTTGCCGGCCGCCGGCGCCGATTCAATTGCTGTGCGCAGTGGGCCACCCACGCGACCGCGCCGCTCTCCGCTTCCCGCGTACGTACGCTCGTCTCCCGGGTCAGACGCAACGGCGACCGCCGACACTCTCAGATGTAAATCAGAAGGGCGAGCAAAGTGATTTTTCCGTCCTGTGTCGTCTAACAAAAGGTCTCCTTCTAACCCTTTCAGACGATCTCGTTCCCTTTGAACCCGTCAAGGATTTTCTCTTTTCGTGGAATATACACTGTACCTACATTTGTAGCCATCCTTTATGTCTCCAGTACATGCTGCCCTGTAGCGGCTGCAGGTTGAACAACTTCATATGTTTCGAATCTTAGCAATTAGACGAGCAGCATATATTGCGTTAGTAATTAAAATGGTTCAAGTGGCTCTGAGCACTATGGCACTTAACTTCTGAGGTCATCTGTCCCCTAGAACTTAGAACTACTTAAACCTAACTAACCTATGGACATCACACACATCCATGCCCGAGGCAGGATTCGAACCTGCGACCGTAGCGGTCGCGTGGTTCTAGACTGTAGCGCCTAGAACCGCTCGGCCACACCGGCCGGCTCGTAATTAAATTTAACTGTTTATTGAAGAGGTTGAAAAATCAGCCAACCAGTTGCGAAACAAAGGTTTATAAGCCCTTGACCTAGGTTTCGATATTTCTCCTTCAGAAGGAGTGGGGCGTGTTTACATCACATCATGGTACATTAGATTGGATGAAGCCGAGAGGCTCTTGTTATATATAAAATTGACAGAACAAGGATTATCCCAAGCCATAGCTTTAGATAGCAGCCAGACTACGTATATCATACTTTAGAATGAATGCTCACTAGTAAATGCCCACAGGTAGAGACTCTTGTCAACATCAAGCGAGGTGGAGCAGTGGGTAGCACACTGGACTCGCATTCCGGAGGACAACGGTACAATTTAGGTTTTCCGTGATTTTCCCAAATCGCTCCAGGCAAATGCCGGGATGGTTCCTTTGAAAAGGCACGGCCGACTTCCTTCTCCATCTTTCCCTAATCCGATGAGACCGGTGACCTCGCTGTCTGGTCTCCTCCACCAAACAACCCAACCTAACCCTCTTGTCAACATAAAATTGTAACAAGAGTCACGGGATAAAATATTTGCATAAGTTACGTGTACATCATGCCAGAGACTAAGACAGTTGGCCTCAGTCTCAACACGAGTAGCTGTAACAGGTTGCTGTACTTCCAGTTTCACAGGATGCACTCTCGCAGAATAAAGGAAAACAAAATTCTGGCGTGCCTTTTGGAAGGGATTTCTTTTCTTTTGGTACCGACTCAGATTGACAGCAGCAGTGAAAGTGGAGACGATGTGTTAGTTCAAGACGAAAAAATCAGTGTTTTCTTGCATTATTTCAGAGAATGAAAGCAAAGAACCATGAGGGAAAAAATGTACGTATCACAGTTGTTCCAATTGGAAAACATACAAAGAAGCAAAGTATTTGCCAGTACATGGCACCTCAAGGCGCTGTGTACACTGTAACACAAAAAAAAACCATCACATAAGGAAATGGAAGTGTGCTGTATTTCACCATCTGACTTTATTATTATTATTATTATTATTATTATTATTAATTCCTCGGACCAGTTTCAATACCTATTCGTTGTTCATTTCTTTTCTTCCAGTACTCTTTCATCTGCTGAGTGCGCTTTTAGGGTTCGTACATCAATCTATAAAAGCCGGACCCTTATAGGATAACTTATTTGCTCGTCTGTCTGTCTATCCGTCCGACTGTCCAAAGCCCATTTTTCTCAGGAATGAGTAGACATAGCAAATTGAACTTTAAAGCCCGTCTGTGGTCTCTTGGTGATGTAAAACACTGAAGCTTCTAAGTCGATGCAGTCAAAAGGTACTGCCATTTACGTCACACATTTTGATACTCGCAAAATCACTCAGCAAAACGTACAGCATACTTCTCGTTGACCGAGAACCATGAGGTTTTGCCAAGAAAGCAAGGTTGCACACTGTAACCAAAGGAACAAATCTAAATATTGTGAATTTGTAATTATATCACATCAAAAGAAAACTTTTTAGTCATTTGTTATCAGACTGTCTGTCTGCCCATCCGCCTCTTAAGACTCCTTTTTCTCAGGAACGGGTAGGCGTATCAAATAGAAATTTATGTCACACAGTAACCTCTGTGATTCATTGGCGGCATAATAAATATTAGCTTCTAACTAATGCAATCAAAAGATGCGGCATTTTATGTCATATACACTGAAGCGCCAAAGAAACGGGTATAGGCATTGGTATTTAAATACACAGACATATAAACAGACAGAATACGGCGCTGCGGTCGGCAGCTCCTATATAAGACAAGTCTTTGGTGCATTTATTAGGTAGGTTACTGCTGCTACAATGGCAGGTTATCAATATTTTAAGTGAGTTTCAACGTGGTATTATAGCCGGCGAACGAGCGATGGGACACAGCATCTCCGAGGTAGGGATGAAGTGGGGATTTTCCCGAATGGCCATTTCACGAGTGCACCTTGAATATCGGGAATCCGGTAAAACATCAAATCTCCGACATCGCTGCTACCGGAAAAAGATCCTGCAAGAACGTAACCAAGCAAGACTGAAGAGAATCTTTCAACGTGACAGAAGTGCAACCCTTCCGGAAATTGCTGCAGACTTCAGTGCTGCGCCATCAACAAGTTTCAGCGTGCGAACCATTCAACGAAACATCATCGATAAGGGCTTTCGGAGCCGGAGGCCCATTCGTGTACCCTTGGTGACTGCACGACACAAAGCTTTAGCCTCGCCTGGGTCCGTCAACACCGACACTGGACTGCTGACGACTGGAAATATGTTGCCTAGTCGGACGAATCTTGCTTCAAATTGTACCGATCCAATGGGTCCCCGGGTATGGAGACAACCTCATGAATCCATGGATCCTGCATGTCGAGCTGGTGGAGGCTCCGTAATGGTGTGGGGCATGTCCAGCTGGAGTGATATATGGGACCCCTGATACGTCTAGATACGACTCTGACAGATGAGACGTACATAAGCATCCTGTCTGATCACTTGCATCCATTGGTATCCATTGTGCACTCCGATGGATTTGGGAAACTCCAGCAGGACAATGCGACAACCCACACTTCCATAATTGCTACAGTGTGGCTCCAGGAACACTATTCTGAGTTGACTCATTTCCGCTGGCCACCAAACTCCCCAGACCTGAATATTATCGAGCGTGTCTGGGATGCCTTGCAGCGTCCAGTTCAGAAGAGATTTCCACCCCCCCCCCCACCCCCCCGTATTCTTACGGATCTATGGACAGACTGCAGGATTCATGGTGTCAATCGATATGTGGGCAGAATCAATGTCGATAACAGGCAAAAACTGTCGACATTATCGGTTCCTAGAGTGGATGAACTGTTCAAAAAATGGTTCAAATGGCTCTGAGCACTATGGGACTCAACTGCTGAGGCCATCAGTCCCCTAGAACTTAGAACTAGTTAAACCTAACTAACCTAAGGACATCACAAACATCCATGCCCGAGGCAGGATTCGAACCTGCGACCGTAGCGGTCTTGCGAGTCCAGACTGCAGCGCCTTTAACCGCACGGCCACTTCGGCCGGCTGGATGAACTGTCTATTTACCCACTAATAAAGTTTGTGTGGGGCCGTGAATGCGCGAGTCCCACTCTCACCTGGCCAATTTTTTTTCCGGTGTTCACACCATATTTTTCTTTCTGCCACCTTGCAATACTTCTATATTCAATACCTTTCCCTAAACACTTCCCTGTCAGCTGTTTCTTCAGCTTTTATTTTATTTGTTTTTTCTAAACCGTTTTTTACTCCGTGGATCCAACTTATTGTGATCATTTTAGACATAATATTTAAGTACCAGACTTCCGTGATTATTCGTTTTGTGCATTCAAGTGCGGTTAAATCTTGGATTTCAATATATACCTTTCTCAAAATTTACTTTTCAAAAATTTTTTAGTTTCACCTCTTCAGATTTTATTAAGGTCCAAGTTCCATAAGCGGATGTTAGAACAGGTAATACAAGAGTTTTTTTGAATAAGTTCGTATTATGTTCACTGGTGCAATATAAAACCTGTTTACTTTTTGTGTTGGTCGGTTAGAACGAAACCGCTATAGGATCAGTCTGTTATCCGTCTGTCTGTGTGTCTGTCGGTCGGACTGTTCAAAACCTTTTTCTCAGCAACGGGCTGACGCATCAAGTTGAAATTTATGCCACGTATTAAGATCTATGGTCCCATGGTGATGAAAAAATTGAAGCTTCTAAGTCAACGCAGTCAAAAGATGTGGCCATTTATGTCTCATATTTTAATACTTCCGAATTCGCTAAGCAAAATCTAGAGGGTACTTCCCATTGAGCTAGAATCATGAAATTTACCAAGAACCGAGCTTTCACACTAGCCAAAGGAAAAACTCCGATAATTGTTAATTTGTAATTATATCACACGAAAGAAATTGTTATTTGTTATCAGAGTTTCTGTCCGTCCGTCCGTCTTTTTCTCGGGAACGGTTAGACATATCTAGTTAAAATTTGTATCATACCAAGGCCTGGTCCCTTGGCGGTTTAATAAACGCTAGATTGTAAATCAAAATAGTCAAAAGATAGGCGCATAAATGTCACTTATTTTGATAATCGCAAACTCACTCTTCAAAAGCTATAGGGTACTTTCTTTAGGTCTAGAATCGTGAAATATAGCAAGAAGAAAAATTTCAAAGTAAAAGTAAAGGAAAAGAATCTGAAGACTGTTAACTTCTAATTATATCATACCATAAATATTTCTTTTGTCATCCGTCATGCGAATTCGAACTTGAAATTAAAAGATTGTCGAAAGTCTTCCAATTCCTGGGACCGATATCATGCCAGTATCATTGTCAACGTGCAAAAATCGTCGGGATCCCCTATTTCCGGAATGGATGAACTGTCTCTATCCGCCGGCCGGTGTGACCGAGCGGTTCTAGGCACTTCAGTCTGGAACCGCGCGACCGCTACGGTCGCAGGTTCGAATCCTGCCTCGGGCATGGATGTGTGTGATGTCCTTAGGTTAGTTAGGTTTAAGTAGTTGTACGTTCGGAGGGACCGATAACCTTAAATGTTAAGTCCCATAGTGCTCAGAGCCATTTTAACATTTTTTGTCTCTATCCGTAATTAGCCTGTACGAAACCTTAAGTGTACACCGCAGATGGTCATTTTTAACTGTGTTGTCTGTTGCGAAACCTGTCCCCAGTTAAGTGACGTGATTTCCTTTTTAAGGTATTTTTAGAAGCAATTTTAAGATACGCATTGCATTAGTTTGCCATGACACAACAAAGAATTTCGTGTAATTAGGAATTAGTTTCTTGCTTAATTTCTCCTACGATTACTATCACGTCTGGTTATACCAATATATTAAACCTGTGTACTAGTTTTGATCCAAGAGGTTATGAAATTATTGTCATGATAATATGCTACGTAACAAGATTCATTGGTTAAACAGGATTTGGCAGCCATTTCATCAAGTTACGCGATATGCTTTCGGCCGAGATGATAAAATTACAGTATCGCTTAGTTGTTGTTGTGGTCTTCAGTCCTGAGACTGGTTTGAAGCAGCTCTCCATGCTACTCTATCCTGTACAAGGTTCTTCATCTCCCAGTACTTGCTGCAACCTACATCCTGCTGAATCTGCTTAGTGTATTCGCCTCTTGGTCTCCCTCTACGATTTTTACCCTCCAAGCTGCCCTCCAATACTAAATTGGTGATTCCTTGATGCCTCAGAACATGTCCTACCAACCGATCCCTTCTTCTAGTCAAGTTGTGCCACAAACTCCGCTTCTCCCCAATTCTGTTCAATACTTCCTCATTAGTTATGTGATTTACCCATCTAATCTTCAGCATTCTTCTGTACCACCACATTTCAAAAGCTTCTATTCTCTTCTTGTCCAAACTATTTGTCGTCCACGTTTCACTCCCATACATGGCTACACTCCATACAAATACTTTCAGAAACGACTTCCTGACACTTAAATCTATACTCGATGTTAACAAATTTCTCTTCTTCACAAATACTTTCCTTGCCATTGCCAGTCTATATTTTATATCCTCTCTACTTCGACCATCATCAGTTATTTCGCTCCCCTAATAGCAGAACTCCTTTACTACTTTAAGTGTCTCATTTCCTAATCTAATTCCCTCAGCATCACCCGACTTAATTCGACTACATTCCATTATCCTCGTTTTGCTTTTTGTGATGTTCATACTATCATCTTATATCCTCCTTTCAAGACCATGTCCGTTCCGTTCAGCTGCTCTTCCAGGTCCTTTGCTGTCTCTGACAGAATTACAATGTCATCGGCGAACCTCAAAGTTTTTATTTCTTCTCCATGGGTTTTAATACCTACTCAAAATTTTTCTTTTGTTTCCTTTACTGCTTGCTCAATATACAGATTGAATAACATCGGGGAGAGGCTACAACCCTGTCCCACTCCCTTCCCAACCACTGCCTCTTTTTCGTGTCCCTCGACTCTTATAACTGCCATCTGGTTTCTGTACAAATTATAAGTAGCCTTTCGCTCCCTGTATTTTACCCCTGCCACCTTCAGAATTTGAAAGAGAGTATTCCAGTCAACATTGTCAACAGCTTTCTACAAGTCTACAAATGCTAGAAACGTAGGTTTGCCTTTCCTTAATCTGTTTTCTAAGATAAGTCGTAGTGTCAGTATTGCTTCACGTGTTCCAACATTTCTACGGAATCCAAAGTGATCTTCCCCGAGGTCGGCATCTACCAGTTTTTCCATTCGTCTGTAAAGAATTCGTATTAGTATTTTGTAGCAGTGGCTTATTAAACTGATAGTTCGGTAATTTTCACATCTGTCAACACCTGCTTTCTTTGGGATTGGAATTATTATATTCTTCTTGAAGTCTGAGGGTATTTCGCCTGTCTCATACATCTTGCTCACCAGATGGTAGAGTTTTGTCAGGATTGGCTCTCCCAAGGCCGTCAGTAGTTCTAATGGAATGTTGTCTACTCCGGGGGCCTTGTTTCGACTTGGGTCTTTCAGTGCTCTGTCAAACTCTTCACGCAGTATCATATCTTCCATTTCATCTTCATCAACATTCTCTTCCATTTCTATAATATTTCCCTTAAGAACATCGCCCTTGTATAGACCCTCTATATGCTCATCCACCTTTCTGCTTTCCCTTCTTTGCTTAGAACTGGGTTTCCATCTGACCTCTTGATATTCATGCAAGTGGTTCTCTTTTCTCCAAAGGTCTCTTTAAATTTCCTGTAGGCAGTATCCGTCTTACCCCTAGTGAGATAAGCCTCTACATCCTTACATTTGTCCTATAGCCATGCTTGCTTAGCCATTTTTCACTTCTTGTCGATCCCAATTTTGAGACGTTTGTATTCCTTTTTGCCTGCTTCATTTATTGCATTTTTATATTTTCTCCTTTCATCAATTAAATTCAATATCTCTTCTGTTACCCAAGGATTTCTACTAGCCCTCGTCTTTTTACCTACTTGTTCCTATTCACTTCACTATTTCATATCTCAAAGCTACCCATACTTCTTCTACTGTGTTTCTTTCCCCCATTCTTGTCAGTCGTTCCCTAACGCTCTCCCTGAAACTCTCTACAACCTCTGGTTCTGTCAGTTTATCCAGGTCCCATCTCCTCAATTTCCCAGCTTTTTGCAATTTCTTCAGTTTTAATCTACAGTTCATAAGCAATAGATTGTGGTCAGAGTCCATATCTGCCCCTGGAAATGTCCTACAATTTAAAACCTGGTTCCTGAATCTTTGTCTTACCATTAGGTATAATCTATCTGAAACCTGTCAGTATCTTCAGGCTTGTTCCATGTATGCAACCTTCTTGTATGATTCTTGAACCAAGTGTTAGCTATGATTAAGTTATGCTCTGTGCAAAATTCTACCAGGCGGCTTCCTCTTTCATTTCTTCCCCCCAATCCATATTCACCTACTACGTTTCCTTCTCTCCCTGTTTCTACTATCGAATTCCAGTCACCCATGAGTATTAAATTTTTGTCTCCCTTCACTACCTGAATAATTTCTTTTATCTCATCATACATGTTATCAATCTCTTCGTAATCGCTTAGTAAGTTTTTTTTCGTTTTTGGATGGGAAAACGTTCGGCGGGATAAAAGAGAAATACGATTCTTTATTGATTACCCTTTCTCATCAGTGACAACAAATTTAAACTTTGTCTGATATCCGTTTTTGATGGCGATCGCCCAGGATGTCCCCCCTCCGCAAGACGTGTTTATTGACGAAATCAGCAAATAAGTTTGTAAAATGACTGATTCTCGCTGATCCTCTAACGAAAGTCCGCGAAGTAGCAGAGGTTTCACTAATGTCGATGAGAACTGCAGTTAATACATTACGTTATAGATTGAATAAACAAGTTTTGTACAACGATTTATGAACCTAGTCAACAAGTAGATGTGACATTCGTGTGTTTCGGGCAATTCAAGTGAGACGCGGACATTTCGCGTCGGTTTTTCACCGTTGATGAGACCTGGTTTCATAATTGTATCGAAGAAATCAGACAACAGACAATACATAAGGTTGATTCCGGAGATTCTGCCACGCTTCTACAAGAAACTGGAGGAAAGACGGTCACTATTGGCGAAGAGGAAGTCGTAGCCATTCTCACTCTGGTATCGACGAAAAGCTCTCGGATTTTAAAAAACGAAAGTGTTTAAAATACGTAAAACAGTAACAAAACTGCCCTATAATATTTGTCAAAACTCATTTGATCTATCGCATTCACACACGCAGAGCTCTCGAGCGTACGGATCCTACAACTTCTAATGTAATCGTCGTGTTAAAGTGTAATATTTTTGATTGACTTGACTGAGGAATATTGCTGAAACATTAAAATAATTACAGAAGAAATACATTTTTGCCTTACTTCTCACAACTTTTTATTTTACTCGACGGAAGTCTAATGTTACATTTTCATTCTTTTGATATACTGCGAAACAGAGAATTTACGTTCATCAAAGACATTAAACTGTAATGTGAAATTCATTAAGATCTTACAATATACGACAAAGATATTAAGTGGTTTTATGAGACATTGATGGTTTGAGACATTATGGATTAAATATAAAGTTTCACGCTACGCATTGCTGACAGAAGGTCACTGGTTACCACATAATTGCGTGTTAAGATTGTTTCAGTGAATGTCACAGTATTTAAGTATCAGTGTAGTCGATTAATGGGTCTTCCCACCTACTTGTACACAGTACGTTACATTTATTTATGCGGACTGTCAAATCCGCTCCCTGCACCAAGTGTCGATCCACTGCAGGCCTTCCTGCATTTTGGTTCAATTTTCCGGCGTTGCAAGTTTGCTGTATCCAACATTATCATCCGCGAATTGCCTTATGCAGCTTCCGACGTTGTCCACTTGATTATTTTTGTATTTAATGAACAGTAACGGCCGTATAACGCTCATTTGGTGTACGCCCGGGATTATTTCTACATCTGACAGTTAAGAATGATGTTTGTTATTCTGTGTGTTAAGAAGTCTTGCATCGAGACGCAGACCTGGTCTCTGTGCCGTAAGCGCATGTTTTGTTCTCTAACCGACGGTACAGAACTGCGCTGAATGCCTTCCAGGGTCGAGGAACACGCCATTGAACTTGATGCCGGTGTCTGTGGCACATTTAATCCCTTGGAAGAGCAAATGAAGCTGAGTTTCATAAAAATAATTCTTTCATTCCCATAGAGATCTTCATTATCCAGAAACATTACAATATGGGACTATAAAGCGTGATTAAGAACGAAAATGTGGCTGGATGCTGGTTGGGATGGTTATGAAGTAATCGAAGAAACGCGAATGCACAATTGTGACCGAACTCTTAGGAGTGATGGCAGTCGAGGATTTGCTGCGTTGAAGAGGACGGAATCCAGCAAAAAACTTTTCTCTGAGATTTTTACGAATCTTTCGATTGCGTCAGTGACACTGGTTCGATGTCGTTCGGTGAATACAAACCGATATAAACAGTATTCTAGGACAGATCTTACGCCGAAGGGGCTTTGCATGAGAATTATCTTCTGTTGTCGAAAGAGATTTCTGCGGGAGGGAAGATGTATGGTTTCATTGTCAGGCAACTGCTTTCGACGTTATTGGCTTATTGATAGGCCGTCCAGACGATTATAATTCCATCGAAGAGCAGATTTATCTTCATATTATGAGCAGGGAGTGTTGATTTAATGGAATCTAAATATCGATAGGGTTCCACTCTACCTTCGTGTTATCGACAGCTCTGTGTTCCTCACACTGGCGTACGTTTCCCATCCTTCCTAGAAAGCAGAAACCTATAAGTATTACGTCCATAAAGAAAGACGTAATGAGGATTGCCACTAATTAAATACAAATAAAACAACTTTTTATGTCACTCATCTACTTGTGATACCGCTATGCTCTTCAATGGTTCATACCGTCATCTTCCGTTAAGCACATTGCTCTCCCTGACCACAAGAATTTAACTATGTGATTGTCCACCTAAATATGATAGTCTGAACCGCTGAAACACGTAGTGGTATGAATAAATAAATAAATATTTGTAAACAGTCGTCTGTAATAATCACTATGATCAGTCGCCTTAGCTTCTGCAAAGTATTTTTGCTTTTACTCGGATCATGTCGATTCATTATTGTGCATCTTTTGCAGTTTTACAGTAGTATTAATATCGATTTAAATCGTTATGGAGCTTAAATTTCAGTAATAAGGAGGAAGTGTCTGTTTTTACAATAGTTACTTGTTTCACATTAATTATAACTATAATCTCAGTGTTAAATATTCCGACAGTGACGAAAATTGCTTCTTTGGCTTTACAGTTACGCAGTTTACTGAAGGATAGTATAAAAAAGGGAATGGGTAGAATGTTCGAGTAGTAGTTTTTTCTTTGTGTAGTGTATAAATACGCCAACGGCCTTGCCACAGTGGTAACACTGGTTCAGATCACCGAATTTAAGCGCTGTCGGGCTGAGCTAGCACTTGGATGGGTAACCATCTGGTTTTCCGAGCGCTGTTGGCAAGCGGGGTGCACTCAGCCCTTGTGAGGTAAACTGAGGAGCTACTTGATTGAGAGGTAGCGGCTCCGGTCTGGGAAACTGACATACGGCCGGGAGAGCGGTGTGCTGACCACATGCCTTTCCATGTTGTGAGGTAACGGGCGAGTTGTGGCGCCCAGAAAATATTCTGAGTTCGGAGTTGGCGCGGCTGAACGGGCCACTCTGCAAGACGGGGCTCGTCAGCAACGGCGTGGTGCCGAACAGTAGCCGGAGCAAGTGGGGTAGCATCAGCGCGTGGTGACGATCCAAGCAAAATACATTGCTTTACAACGAAAGAGAATAACTGCCGAAACTCTAACCAACAACATACCACGAACCAACTTGTTGTACTAGGAAGCGGAAGCCTAACAGGGCAACACTGTGGGAGAGCCTGGTAAACCTGTAAATATGGTAAAGTCTAAATACATTCGTAAGGTGCAGTATTCTCCAGTGTTGTAGGTGTACATTTGGTACATGAATTGCAGGAAGTTACAAGGGCGTTTATCAGAATTCACAGAGCTCAAGCGACAGTAATTATTTCGAGCCAGCGCGACCCTACTGCTACGAAGGAAAATGTTACTCGCATATAAGTTTACGATTCCAAGCTGCCACAACTCTGCTATGCTGGGCGGGATATGATTTGTGCTCTCTGCCATTGCGACTTAAAACCACACCATCAGACCAGTTTAGGATCTGCTGGCGATTAATAACTCGATATGTCGAAGACACAAAAATAATCTACGCCAACGTTTATGACCAAGAGGTCATCAGCGACGATATAATCACCAGTGACGGCTCGTACCCATTTTCGTTGGTGAGGCCCAGATGAAAAGACAATAAACTTCATAAAGAAACTGTTCCGAACTGTTGCTATATGTCGTTCATGTTTGTCATTTATGTCAGAAGAAAGAAACCTTCCTACAGGTTTCTTCTCCTTAGTGGTGTCTTCCCACGGTTCGCGCGGCTTCTCCCGTCGGAGGTTCGACTCCTCCCTCGGGCATGGGTGTGTGTGTCGTCCTTAGCGTAAGTTAGTTCAAGTTACATTAAGTAGAGTGCAAGCCTAAGGACCGAAGGCCTCAGTAGTTTGATCCCATAGGAACTTACTACAAGTTTCCAAGTTTTTTTCTCCTTAGTGTTCCGCAGTATAATGACCAACTAACTTTTGCACGTAATATTTATTGTTTCATCTGGTTGCACAGAAAGAAAAGTGGCGGCATTGGTATCTTTAATCAGTTTTTCAATCTAAACTTGGTAGTTGCAGTCTAAGAATTCTTTTGGTGTAATTTGTGACCTATATTTACTACATACTAGAGCTGTCTAAGTGGTCATCTAACGTACTGTCAAGATTTCCTTGAAGCGATAATAAACCTAAGAAATTGCCACAGTTAGCTGAACACTTAGTGCTAACTCATGAGTTCCACAAAATGTTAAACACTCTACTACTCTGTTTATTGTGTGTCTGTTCTTCGTAACTAATACATTATGTTTCTAAATTGACATTTTATACGCTAAATCATTCTGAGCAGCAATGTTAATGGCATCAAACATATTGCTTTCAAATGAGCAACACGCCGAACATCAGTGTAAAATATTACCCAATATTTTAACGTGAACTCCTAATGGATACTGATAAAATCTATTGTGTCACTATTCTTTCTAAAATTTAAGACGAATCTGTAACAAGATTATTCGGAAACGCAGTATAATACTGATCTTAAGGTATCCAGGCAATTTCATTTCATAGGGAAATTTATTACGAACGCAGTCAGCACCAAATCAACGCGAAGGGAGCTCCATAAGCATGGAACGGCAGGGCGAGGTGGACAATACCACACATCAGTTACGCAAATGGCCGTAGCATGAAAACGCGGTGCCGAAAAAGCTGGACTAAGGAGCAGTGCGAGACTGTTTCCAACTTCTGGCCGAGTTTACGGCCCAAGAGTGAGACATGGCGGGGTTCGGTGATGATTTGGGTAGCCATATCGTGGTAGTCCATGGGTCCCACTGTTACTCTCCAAGGTCGCATTACTACCAGGATTACGTGACCTGTTTGACTGATCGGTATTCATCCCATGGCACAATGTTTGTCCCCCAGTAGTGATACTGTGATCCAAGATGCCAGGGTGCCTGTTCAAACAGCTCGCTTCTGCCTCGGCCACCACAGCCACCAAGTCTCAATGTCACTGAGTCTTCGTGGTCCACTTTGAAGAGAAGTGTGCGTGATCGCCATCTACTTCCAACAGAGTTACCTGAACTTGGACTATTTTGCAAGAAGAATGAATTAAATATTCCCTTAAAATCGTACAGTAACTGTGTTTATCCATTCCGAGACGACTGGAAACTGTTGAAGGCCAACGGATATCCTAGATGGTATCATGCATAGTAATGTATCTTTTCTATTATGTTTCCCTAATTTTGTCCACCCCATGTGAGCGAAAGCAAGGAGAAACTTAGACAAAAGTAACATGAACATTTTTTTTCTTATTAAATCCAAGAGTGAGCAACGGAATTCTTGACTAAGCTGCAGGTATCTTCCTGTGAGGAAAGGGTATCGGCCCAGAGATAATACGATCCTGCGATTCGAGAATCTCGTAATGCTCCCAGAAGATACATCTGCTTACACCAAGTCTTCACGTCGAGCTTGCAGGAAACAGAAAACAGCAAAAAACAATTTGTGGTCTTGCGTAAACAACAATAATACGAAATTCATTGTCAATCATAAAAACAGAATACGTAATGTACTTCGCGGTGTATCGTGTAGGTGGCAAAACTCTGAAATGGTCTAGCGCCAGACGCTGTATCACTCCAACAGTCACAAAATTTGGCACGCTACGGCTTCCACCTATTCCGACGTTTAAAGAAATCTGTATGTGAAAAACTATTTATTCCGGTAAAAGAGGTTGTCTCAAGCATACATGGTTACTTTCAGACATTTCGGAATCGTGCTTCAAGGATAGCGTCTACCCACTGGGAAAACATCGAATCAAATCAATTGTCCTAAAAGAGCTTTGCCAAGGAAGATAGGTGCACTTTTAATTTTTTTTATCTTAGGAATGTAGTCTTCCCCTTCTGGTCAAGAAAGATTGTTTTTGTGCAAATGATGGAGATATCTGTGAGGAAATTCTTCCCATTAAAAATTCGCAGTTATATCTAGTTAGATGTCGAGAAAACATCAGCCTCATGCAGACAATGGCGACTTTCTCTTAGTGCATAGCAAAACTGTGAATTTCACAAAACGTAAAAAACGTGTTATCCCCAGATTACCACTTTAGCGAGTGACAATTACAATCGTTCCATTCAAATATTTGGCTGCAACAATGAACAGAAATCTGGAATGGAACGAACACGTGGGCTCATTCGGACGGCAGCAAATGGCAAGATACTATTCATCCATAGCATTCTGGAGGACTGCAATTTTTCTACAAATGAGATTACGCACTCAACACTGTTTTCTGCTGAAGTGTATGAGATCCATATACAGGACATCGAGCAGATTCAATGAAAGGCGATGCAAATACTTAGACACTTCTTGGACATGAGAAAAAGGTAATATAAATGTTGAAAAATCTAAGGATACCGTATATATCGCGAGAAACTGTTTATAAAACTTGCGAAATAGTCTTTCGGTGCAGCAGCGTTGAATATTGTGCAGCCATACGTGTCTCACCTGTAAATATCATGCAGGTAAAAGTAGGCATATACGAGCTAGACAGGCTGGTAATCAGTAATTTTTTCCAAGCTCCATTAGTGAGAGGAACCGGAGATGTAAATGTGCTACGTGTTGAGCCTTGAAATAAGGAACTTCTCAATTTTTTAAAAATTTATTGGTCTCTGGATACATGAGTACAGGCAGTTTAAACTCACAAAGATACCTTAAGAGAAGGCATCAGTCTTTCTTTTCCGCAAACTGTTGAGTAATTTGATTTTAATGGTACTGGCGACATCACTTATATACGTGCAGTGGTCGAAAAGTCTCTTAGATTAAGATACTAGTTTATAAATAAGGGAAACACACACACACACACACACACACACACACACACACACACACAAGTTATCAGTTGTAATTAAAAAAGTTAACCCTACTGGACGTTAAGCGTGTAAGCGAAACAGTGTTTAGAAAGGTTCAAATTATGTTTAAAGTTTGTCGGAAGTCGCTAAGTGCTCTCATTTTGAAATACAGCTGGTTTGTTAATTAGTTACACAAAATTAACCTTTAATTAAATAACTTACACGAATGTTTGATACACCACTGAATGCAGTACATCTTCAAGTTTTTCCCCCGACTACAAGACTGCCGAACTTGCTCAATTGCTGCGTCAGAGACTGCTTGCCAAGTCTGACCCGGTGTCCTATGCCATACACAGCAATTTCGGTGAAACAGTTGTACTAATTAATAACAGTTTGTCTTTCAGGTGGTGGCTTACGACATTTAGTGCTGAATTATCCCTGAAGTGTAGTGTGGATTTGGAATCTTTTTCTTTATTTCCGTTTACTGAAAAGGCTTTCGGTTCGTGCCCGTGCAACCATCTCAGTAGTGGAAATATTATATGATAGTGTGCTTGAGGCGGCTTTCAACGATACGAATGCAAGGACAACTCTACACCCAATCCCCGAGCGGAGAAATCTCCGACCCGACCGAGAATCGAACCCCAGTTCGGATTCATGACACCAGAAACTACACTGCGCACGCTCTGTACCATTACGCGACTCCACGATGACTGTATAACTCATTCGCGCATGCCACCTATAGGGAACGTCGGAACTAACAGTGTTAGGTAGAAATAAAACTTGAAGATACACTGCATTCAGCGCTGTAGCAAACATTTCTTGAAGTTAACCACCCTTTTTACAATAAAAGCTTACTTTTGTATAACTAATTTGTAAACATCCTGTATGAACGGTGCTTACGTGTTTGAACATGGTGAGTTACATTGCCTTAAGATATGTACACGGTTTCTAACTGTAATATTTGTCATGTTAAAGGTTTAACATAAAATTACAGCTCGTAGTGATTGGTTTATGACAGCATTTTACATGTTTAAATTGGCTCATTAATTAAATGAAATACTGAAAGTACAAATTTTTGATGTCCGAGGAATATACCGAGACCGTTCAACTGGCACGGGTGCCGCATACTGGATTAGTCAGTTAGTAAAGTAGAGGCCAACTTTTAACCGGAATTTCACGAGCCAATCATAAATGTTTATATTCATGGCTTCCAGGTGTGTCAACACAAGCAAGAGTTCTTGTTTCATTTTAACCAGCTCCGTGACTAGACATTCCCTATTATTTTCTGTGACTAAGCCACCCAAAGAATATGTGGGTTACCGTTCGAGAAAGGATAATCTGCCTGATGAAAGTAGTACGAGGGCCGACGACGCAACCAAGTAAGTGCAGCAGCAGACCTAGAGCGCGTCCGGACGCGCGCGCTGTGTTTATACCAGTAGGCCATCCTGGGATTGACTCTGCGCCCCCGCAGGCCTGCTTCAGCGCCGACCGAGACCCATTCCGGCGTCCGCGGCCGTTCGCATTCATATATTCATCTAATATCTCGGATCCGCCACCCTGCATTCATTTCTGGATTGAATACTGAAGCGGCATTTTCTTCCGCCCGCCGTCGGTGATGAATTCTTTAGCATACCAACATTGTCACCTCAAGGCTGCTGTCTGCTCACCAGTCGCGTTTCGCCCGGGTTTTCCTCGCCTTCCCGCAATCGGTCGAGCGATATTCCGTAGTCATATAGTCACCCTCAAATTTAATGTGAACGTAGTACTCCATTTAATCTACGTCTACAGCATACTCCGCAAGCCACCCAATGGTGTGTGGCGGAGGGTACTTTCGGTACCACTATCTGATCCCTCCAACCCTGTTTCACTCGCGAATAGTGCGTGGGAAGAATGGCTGTCGGTAAGCCTCTATATTGGCTCTAATTTCTCGAATTTTCTCCTCGTGGTCAATACGCTAGATGTACTTGGGGGAAGTCATATGTTGTCCGACTCCTCCTGAAAAGTGCTGTCCCGAAATTTCAGTAGTAAATCTCTCCGTGATGCACAATGCCTTTCTTGTAACGTCTGCCAGAGGAGTTTGTTACGCACTCTCGCCAGATAAACGATCCCGTGACTAAACATGCCGCTCTTCGTTGTATCTTCTCTATCTCCTATATCAGTCCTACCTGATAGGGATCCCAGGTAGATGAACAATACTCAAGAATCAGGAGAACAAGCGCCTTATAAGCCACTTCTTGCGTGGATGAGTTGCATCCCTTAAGATTCTTCCGATGAATCTGAGTCTGTTATCTGCTTTTCCACTATCTGTTATATGTGGTCATTCAATTTAAGGTCGCTCTGGATAGTTACGCCTAGGTATTTTACTGCAACGCTGTCTCCAGCTGTTTGTTATCAATAGTGCAGCAATACAGTACTGGATTTCTTTTCCTATGTATGCGCAATATGCTACATTTATTTACGTTCAGGATCAACTGTCAGAGCCTGCACCATTCATCAGTTCTCTTCAGGTTGTTCTGCAAATTCTTGTTATCTTCTGGCGTTGATTCTTTGGTATAGACAACTGCATCATCTGCGAACAGCCTTAAAGAGCATCCGACACACTCTTCTAAATTATTTATATATATTGTAAACAGTAACGGTCCAATCACTCTTCCTCGTGGTACGTCGGATATTACCTTTACATCTGTCGATTTAGTTCCGTTAAGAGTGACGTGTTGAGTTCTATCTGCAAGAAAGTCTTGACTCCAATCGCACGTCTGCTCCGATACTCTGTAAGCTCGTACTTTTTTCATTAAACGGCAAGGCGGGACAGTGTCAGATGTCTTGCTGAAATCAAAGAACACGGCATCAACCTGACCGTCGTTGTCCATTGCGCTGTGGATCTCATGCAGTAGAAGAGCGAGCTGAGTTTCACAGGATCTCTGTTTGCGGAATCCATGTTCGTTTTATAGAGGAGATGTTCATTTTTCAAGAACGTCATAATTCTTGAGCGTAAAACACGTTCCACAATTCTACAACAGATTGACGTCAACGCTATAGGTCCATTATTGTGTGTATCTGTCTTACGGCGTTTCTTAAAAACGGGAATGACTTGCGCTTTCTTTCCAATCGTTAGGTACCTTTCGTTGCTCAAGTGATCTACGATAAATTAATGCTAGATGGGGAGCAAGTTCTTTCGCATAATCTTTGTAGAATCTTATAGGTATCTCATCTGGTCCTGAAGCCTCTCCGCTACTAAGCGATTGTAGTTGCTTTTCAGTTCCGCGATCGGTTATCTCAATATCTTACATTTAGATGCTCGTACGACGATTGAAACGGGGGACAGTGTTACGATGTTCCGCGGTTAAACAAGTCCGGAAGACCGAATCAGTAGTTCGGCCTTCTCTCTGTTATCTTCCGCTTCAGTGCCGGTGTGGTCGCTGAGAGAATAAAGCGTCTCTCATTGCTCTCCTTACGTTCATTTTCGTTTCGTTAAGCGACTAATCCAATTGCGAAACGTGCTTAAAGGGATCAGAATTGTTAGCATTTGCCATGTTACGATGGCTATGTCTTACAATTCTTCAACAAAGAAAACCGCTCATAAATTAGAGATCTGATTTTACCTGTTTGATTCCGGAATCTTTGGCTCCATCATAAGGTTTTTGCCTTTCATATGAAATTAACCATATTTTACTTGTTTCTATAAAGTCGATCTCTCAGCAGTAGATTCTCAAATCTATAACTGCCATGAACAGTCTTTTTTATTTGATTTGATTTTTTTTAACTCGTTTGGGACACCTGTGGTCCCTGGTGCTTGTGTTTTAGCTGTGCTGTTGTGGTCTGCCACGTTTGGTTTTCTCGGTGAAATTTAGTTTCTGTTCTGTTGGTACCTTGAGCTTCTCTGATTGCCCAGTATTCCATAATTTTGCTACTGAACTTGCCCAGTATTCCATAATTTTGCTACTGAACACTGTGTTCGTTGGACCATTTTCTGGTCTCATTGTGGTTAACTTTCGTAACGGATGTTAAGAACCATCTCGTTTCAATAGCTTAGTGGCAGTACCTCTGTTAGTTATTATGTCTAGCCTAATATGAATATGAAGAAAGGGAAGCAGTGGTTGGGAAGGGAGTGAGACAGGGTTGTAGCCTCTCCCTGATGTTATTCAATCTGTATATTGAGCAAGCAGTAAAGGAAACAAAAGCAAAATTCGTAGTAGGTATTAAAATGCATGGAGAAGAAATAAAAACTTGTAATTCTGTCAGAGACAGCAAAGGACTTGGAAGAGCAGTTGAACGGAATGGACAGTGCCTTGAAAGGAGGATATAATGTGAACATCAACAAAAGCAAAACGAGGATAATGGAATGTAGTCGAATTAAGTCGGGTGATGCTGAAGGAATTAGATTAGGAAATGAGACACTTAAAGTAGTAAAGGAGTTTTGCTATTTGGGGAGCAAAATAACTGATGATGGTCGAAGTAGAGAGGATATAAAATGTAGACCGGCAATGGCAAGGAAAACGTTTCTGAAGAAGAGAAATTTATTAACATCGAGTATTGATTTATGTGTCAGGAAGTCGTTTCTGAAAGTATTTGTATGGCGTGTAGCCATGTATGGAAGTGAAACATGGGCGATAAATACACTCCTGGAAATTGAAATAAGAACACCGTGAATTCATTGTCCCAGGAAGGGGAAACTTTATTGACACATTCCTGGGGTCAGATACATCACACGATCACACTGACAGAACCACAGGTACATAGACACAGGCAACAGAGCATGCACAATGTCGGCACTAGTACAGTGTATATCCACCTTTCGCAGCAATGCAGGCTGCTATTCTCCCATGGAGACGATCGTAGAGATGCTGGATGTAGTCCTGTGGAACGGCTTGCCATGCCATTTCCACCTGGCGCCTCAGTTGGACCAGCGTTCGTGCTGGACGTGCAGACCGCGTGAGACGACGCTTCATCCAGTCCCAAACATGCTCAATGGGGGACAGATCCGAAGATCTTGCTGGCCAGGGTAGTTGACTTACACCTTCTAGAGCACGTTGGGTGGCACGGGATACATGCGGACGTGCATAGTCCTGTTGGAACAGCAAGTTCCCTTGCCGGTCTAGGAATGGTAGAACGATGGGTTCGATGACGGTTTGGATGTATCGTGCACTATTCAGTGTCCCCTCGACGATCACCAGTGGTGTACGGCCAGTGTAGGAGATCGCTCCCCACACCATGATGCCGGGTGTTGGCCCTGTGTGCCTCGGTCGTATGCAGTCCTGATTGTGGCGCTCACCTGCACGGCGCCAAACACGCATACGACCATCATTGGCACCAAGGCAGAAGCGACTCTCATCGCTGAAGACGACACGTCTCCATTCGTCCCTCCATTCACGCCTGTCGCGACACCACTGGAGGCGGGCTCCACGATGTTGGGGCGTGAGCGGAAGACGGCCTAACGGTGTGCGGGACCGTAGCCCAGCTTCATGGAGACGGTTGCGAATGGTCCTCGCCGATACCCCAGGAGCAACAGTGTCCCTAATTTGCTGGGAAGTGGCGGTGCGGTCCCCTACGGCACTGCGTAGGATCCTACGGTCTTGGCGTGCATCCGTGCGTCGCTGCGGTCCGGTCCCAGGTCGACGGGCACGTGCGCCTTCCGCCGACCACTGGCGACAACATCGATGTACTGTGGAGACCTCACGCCCCACGTGTTGAGCAATTCGGCGGTACGTCCACCCGGCCTCCCGCATGCCCACTATACGCCCTCGCTCAAAGTCCGTCAACTGTACATACGGTTCACGTCCACGCTGTCGCGGCATGCTACGAGTGTTAAAGACTGCGATGGAGCTCCGTATGCCACGGCAAACTGGCTGACACTGACGGCGGCGGTGCACAAATGCTGCGCAGCTAGCGCCATTCGACGGCCAACACCGCGGTTCCTGGTGTGTCCGCTGTGCCGTGCGTGTGATCATTGCTTGTACAGCCCTCTCGCAGTGTCCGGAGCAAGTATGGTGGGTCTGACACACCGGTGTCAATGTGTTCTTTTTTCCATTTCCAGGAGTGTAGTTTGGACAAGAAGGGAATAGAAGCTTTAAAAATGTGGTGCTACAGAAGAATGCTGAAGATTAGATGGGTAGATCACATAAGTAATGAGGAGGTATTGAATAGAATTGGGGAGCAGGATGATAGGACATGATCTGAGGCATCAAGGGATCACAAATTTAGGATTAGAGGGCAGCGTGGAGGGTAAAAATCGTATAAGGAGACCAAGAGATGAATACACTAAGCAGATTCAGAAGGATATAGGTTGCGGTAGGTACTGGGAGATGAAGAACCTTGCACAGGATAGAGTAGCATGGAGAGCTGCATAAAACCAGTCTCAGGACTAAAGACCACAACTACAACAACAACAATATGAAGTTCTGCAAGATCTTTCTCAATCTGTTTGATCTGTAGAGATCAGCTGGTTTTTACCCTTGTCGGCTACTTTGAAGGTTTTGTAGGACAGCCTGTGGGGGTCCATTCTGTACAGGTGGACATAGAAAGCTAATCGTCTTCTTCTGATGCCATCAGTGAGATTTTCCTATAGTTCATTTAATCTCTGAGATAGTATTGGTGACTGGAAAACAAACAGAAGATAGACATAATATTTGTTTATTATCATTCAGCGCAAAATAGAAACATATTACTCCACTTCAACATAGACGTCGTCCGTTTACCACCATACCACTGATCGTAATCGAAGATCCACTGTGTCATCTGATGCTGTCGCTCTCAACTGCCATAATTCACTCTATTAGATCTTCCCTTCAGCTTAGGAAGCTTCTTTTAATATGAAGAAATGGACAGAGACTTAAGATGAAGGAGGAGATGAACGGGGAGAGAGTTCGAAAGAGGAGATGAGCAGAGAGATGGACTGGATTTACCCGTGACGGTGTTTTTAATTACCATAACTGTCAAATTTGGGTCCATGACAATCCTAATGAAACACACGTATTACGACATGAGCAGCGTTATTCGTTGAATATCTGGGCAGGGCTGCTCAGAGATCACATATCTGGACCATACTTCCTATCACAGAGACTAACCGTACAGCAGTACACGATGTTTTTGCGAACTCTACTTCCAAGGTGTTTCAGAAGTAGTGCTCAATAATTCACACATGGAACGTACAGGCCGAAAGTAGGTAAAAAGCCTCAGTAGATATATGTCCGACTATGCTTCGCTGACCGATGCGCGTAATACGGAAGTAACAAAAAATTGATGTAAGACAGGCTAACAATTGCTGAACTATATGAAATAAAATCGTCGTAACTTCTGAACGGTTTGCCTTAGGGCGTTCAAACTGCACGATTGGCCGCGGGGCATGATCGAAATTAGTATGCGCTGTATGGTTTGGTTTAGCGACGAAACCCACTTTCATTCGGATGGGTTCGTCAATAAGGAAAATTGGCGCATTTGGGGAACTGAGAATCCACATTTCGCAATCGAGAAGTCTCTTCACCTTCAGCGGGTGACTGTGTGATGTGCAATGTCCAGTCACGGAATAATCGGTGCGGTATTCCTAGATGGCATCGTGACTACCAAACGGTACGAAATGGTTCAAATGGCTCTGAGCACTATGGGACTTTACATCTGAGGTCATCAGTCCCCTAGAACTTAGAACTACTTAAACCTAACTAACCTAAGGACATCACACACATCGATGCACGAGGCAGGACTGCGACCGTAGCAGTCACGCGGTTCCGGACTGAAGCGCCTAGAACCGCTCGGCCACCGCGGCCGACCCCAAACGGTACGTGAAGGTCTTGGAAGATGATTTCGTCCCCATTATGCAAAGTGACCCCGATTTCGACAATATGAGGTGCATGGAAGACGGAGTTCGTCTTCATCGAAGCAGGAGAGCGTTTGATGTCGTGGTAGAGCACTTTGAGGACCGCATTTTGGCTCTGGCGTACCCAGAGGCCAGTGGAATGGGCCTCGATTGGCCGCCATTTTCTCCAGCTCTGAAATCATGTGGCTCCTTTTTGTGGGCTATGTCAAAGAAGGTGTACAGCAATAACCCCAAAACCATTGTTGAGCTGAAACAAGCCACTGAAGAGGTCATCGTTAGCATCGATGTTCCGACACTTCAGTGGGTCATGAAGAATTTAGCTACTCGTCTGCACCACATCATCAACATTGATGGCAGGCGTATTGAACATGTCATAACCTAAATCCGAATATCTGTAGTGACGTTTAAATGTTGAATGAAGTGTGTGCATACCGCAATTTGTGACTAATTTGCATTTTTTCATATAGTTCAATAATTGTCTCGCTGTAAATACATTATAATGTGTGTGTGCTTAATTAAAAGATCAGAGACCTCTTTCAATATTTTCATTCTGAGATTGTTGGATGCTGCTCTCTGAATCCGTATACTTGTAGCTGTTAACCAGATGTGCAGTACGTGTGTGTAGTAAAACAATGTGCTTTGTAAGTGGAAAGGAATTTATAAAAGATACGACTGAAAGATAAACTGTCTTAAGTACAAGGTTGACTTTGATACATTGCCACATGACTCCAGTATCAGGAAAATTTACTGTTTCATGCAGATCAACTGCAACATTCGCAATGTTAGTGAAAAAACGAACACTAACAATGTAACCGTGTTTCACCCTCTGTAGACCGGCAAAAGATCGAAACACGTTAAAGCGACATAAAGTACAAGAAACACAAGAGGCTGTAGTTAATCACTTAATTAAATCTGTAAGTGCTTCACGATGTACGAAGAGAAAAACACGTGTGATTCTGTCGCTTGGGGACGTTTCCCTGGAAAGACCTATGAAACGCTATTATCCGTAACATATCGTTAAGGTAACCAATTCTGCGACCGTGGGGCCAGTATATCGCGGTTGCGCGGTCAATTAACTGGCTAATCAATAATGAAGGGGGATTCTGGCCGATACATCGTACACGGCGTAGCCGACAAAAGCACTCGGGTGCTGCCGAACTGGTGTATTCACATACGTGTTACTGTGGTACGCTGCTCAGCTTTTTTGCTAGCGTCTGCTACAGATATGCTCCAAACTGTGTTGTTGCTTTTTGTGCCTAAACGCTGTAAGAATTCTACTGACGATTATCTGTTTGTTGAAACTGGTTCTTATTGATGTGGTCCTTTGGGGGGGGGGGGGGGAAGAGAGAGAGAGAGAGAGAGAGAGAGAGAGAGGACCATTGTGACAGGGATTAACAGATTTTTTAATACAGTACTTCGGGATTAAAGCACTAATTAAAAAAAAGAGCGAAAACGTAAAGACCTCTGCTCACCGCGAGACTGAGTCCCGCTTGGTGGCCTTGCGGACACGAGACACGGTAAAGAAAGTATACAGGATGTTACATAGATGATGGTCAGTAATTCACACATAGAAAGTACAGGCCAAAAGTAGCTAAAAAGCTCAAGTAAACATGGATCCGCAAATTAACCGTTGCCAAGGTATCGCATTAATTCGAGTTTGGAACCAATTGTAAATGCCGTTGGATACCGCTGTATTTACATTGGTATCTCAAGGTTTGGGATCGACTATCTGTTTGCTTACGCATGCGCGACTGCTTTCCCTTTTCTCTCTGTGCACTGTGCCATATAGGCCATACTATAAGTTAAGGACGTGAAGGCATCATGGACAGAGGTTACCCCAATAAAGAGTACGCAAACATGCATTTCATTTATGGCAAAGCGAATTGCAGTGCCCTTGAGGCTGCACGATTGTATGAAGCAGCTTTTCCTCTCCGCCGGTACCCGATAGGCGTACATTTAGCCGGTTACGTCAGCGGCTTAGAGAAACCGGGAGTTTAACGTATCATGTACGAGAAGGTCGACCCACATCCATATCACTCGATGTTCAGGAAAGACTGTTAGGCATTGTATACGAACGTCCGAGTACTTCAGCAAGGAGGGTTGCTACCCAAGACCGTGTCCTGAGTTATAGCACTGTGTGGCGGATTTTACATCGGCAAGTACTCTATCCATATCGTCTCCAGCGAGTGCAAGCCCTCGTAGACAACCCTCCTAGAGAGAATTTGTGCCAGTGGGTGCAACAAGAGTGTACTCTGAATCCCCTGTTTGTAAGCAGTATTCTGTTCACGGAGGAGATTTTATTTACCCGTGACGGTATTTTTAACTACCATAACTGTCACATTTGGGCCGATGTCAATCCTAATGCAATAGACGTATCACAACATCAGCAGCATTTTTCGTCGAAAATCTGGGCAGGACTGCTCGGAGACAGTATAACTGGACCACACGCCGTACCACAGAGGCTAACTGGACAGAACTACGTGTGGTTTCTGCGGACTTTATTTTCAGACGTACATTATGATGTCCCACTGACGGTGCTCCAGCTCATTTTCATTTACGAGTGCGCTGGTTTCTAACTCGGATGTATGTTCAACATTGGAGAGGTGGAGGATGGCCTGTGCCAAGGCCTCCAATGTATCTGGATCTAAAGCCCCTGGATTTCGGTGTGTGGAGTTAGGTCAAAAGCTTGGTCTACGATACAGAGATCAACTTCTTGAGGAATTACGCTTGCAGATTGAAGCAGCGTTCCAGCATTTACAGAACTCCCCAGGGCTGTCGGAGAGGATTCGCAATTCATTTCTGAGACTAGTTCAATGTTGCACTCAGACGCATGGACAACATTTCGAACACCTACTTAAACCTTTAGCGATGACTTGTGTTGCTAGATACTGATGAACCGTAGCTTAACATGTGTTATATTTCGATGACGGTTGATTTGTGGACCCACGTTTATTGGAGATGTTTAGCTACTTTTGGCCTGTACTTTACATGTGTGAATTATTGACCATCACTTCTGAAACACCCTGTACAAACGGAGCAGAGACGAATCATTCTAGCGTCAGTACAGGCCTCAAACGGGTAAATCCCCTGACATAAACGACTTCAACAAAGGGCGGAGTCTAATGGCTCGACGCCTGGATCGAGGATGTCGCAAACGGTGAAACTGGTCGGCCGTTCACTTGCTACTGTCGTCAGAATCTATGCAAAGGTTGAAGAATCATGAAACCACGAATAGGTGACAAGGTGTTGGACATGCACGTCTCATCAGAGAACGTGGGATTCGGAGGCTAGCCCACTCTGCAAAGCAGGATGGCAGCTATCTGTGGCGGATTTGAGGACAGAGCTGAATGCTGGTGGTGGCACAAGTTTTACTGGAAAACGTTGTTCAGCGTAAATTGTTGAAAATGGAATTACACTGCAAACGACCTCTACGTGTTTCCACGTTGAACCAACGACTTAGTTACGATTGCAGTGGGCATTGGTTCAGCGTTACTGGAGCGTGCATCTGTGGAAACGTGTCGCCTGGGCGGATAAATTCCTTTCCTTGTGACACCAGGTGGATGGTGGTGAGCAGATACACTGCTCAACGGTTGCTCAAAACGTGCATCGCACCACAGACTCAGGCCAGAGTACGCAGCGTTATGCGATTGGGGATATCCATCTTGGTTTCCGTGGAACCTGTGGTAGTAACCGAATGCACCATAAGGGCTACAGACTACGTCAGTATTTCGACGGACCACCTGCATACCTCAATACTGGATGTCTTTCCCGATGATGATGGCATCTTCCAGCAGGGTAAATCAAGTTCTTCCCTCTTAAATTTGGCTTCGAATGTCTAAGTGACTCGCTAACCTTATATCGCACGACCCCAAGGAAAACATCTCTCCGGGTTCCATCGTATAGTAAAAATTGTAATTTGTTCTTCGAATAAAATTAACTTCCGTGTCTCACACAATATTCAAAGTAGGCAAGCCCAGACAGAACAACTTTTTCACTAGTTCTAAAGCCTTAATAAATGTCGGTTGATGTTGAAAGCGTTGTGCATTAGAATGTATAACCAATCTGATGTACTGGACGCAGCTCAGAACAAATTTATGATAAACGTCTCATGGAAGAACAGGGATAATACTTGATTATTACTCTAACGGACGAGGGCCTTAGGTGTGTTACGGCTTACGACCAGATATTGACAGCGCCGCCTGTCTTCAAAGGCGTCACACATTCTTCGCGATCAGCGGTTATATGAAACGAGAGAAATGCAGTTTCTGCTGTCACATAACAAACACACATTTCAGTATATAATAAAACCTGTAAAATGGTATGTACGTACTCTAGGTCAGAGATTACAGGTAGCGAGTGTCCTCGGCAGTTTTGTGACATTACAGGCATTGCTAGCAGATACAGAAAATAATCATGTGGATCGGAGACAGACTGGAGTGGAATGCGTAATTATAGGACTGCAATGGGAATAAATAAATGTGAATAGGATATACGGCTAAACACATTGATGGTAGATGGCTCAAGGAAACTCTCCGGTGGATTATAAGAGGAGTGTTTCGGATCCCCACCTTATCGGATGAAAGGAAGACATCCAAACAATGCAGAGGCGTGCTGCTGGAGTTGTTATCGGTGGGTTCGATCAAACACGCAGGTACTACGCAAATGCTTCGTGAACTCAATGGGGAATCCCTGGATGGAGGAAGTCAGTATTGAGAAAATTTAGGGAACTGGCATTTTTCGCCTCCAGCATACAATTTGCTTAACTACCGCTGCGACAAGATACGAGAAATTAAGACACGTAGTCAGACGTTTTTCTGTCGCTTCTGTAGATGTGGGTGTAAGAGATGTCTAAGACGATGGTCTAACGGAACGTGGGTAGATGCCATTAGAAGACCTGCAGGAGCGACATGGGTAGGTACAGCCAAAGAATGTGACGTGTGGGAAAGACTTTAGCAGGCCTTTTTGTAGCAGCGGATGTCAAGTGGGCGATGATTAAGACGATAACGAGGAAACAGGAGCATTAATGCACTACCGGCCATTAAAATTGCTACACCAAGAAGAAATGCAGATGATAAACGGGTATTCATTGGACAAATATATTATACTAGAAATGACATATGATAACATTTTCAAGCAGTTTGGGTGCATAGATCCTGAGAAATCAGTACCCAGAACAACCACCTCTGGCCGTAATAACGGCCTCGATACGCCTGGGCATTGAATCAAACAGAGCCTGGATGATGTGTACAGCTGCCCATGCAGCTTCAACACGATACCACAGTTCACCAAGAGTAGTGACTCGCGTATTGTGACGAGCCAGTTGCTCGGCCACCATTGACCAGACGTTTTCAGTTGGTGAGAGATCTGGAGAATGTGCTGGCCAGGGCAGCAGTCGAACATTTTCTGTATCCAGAGTGGCCCGTGCAGGACCTGCAACACGCGGTCGTGTATTATCCTGCTGAAATGTCGGGTTTCGCAGGGATCGAATGAAGGGCAGACCCACGGGTCGTAACACACCTGAAATGTAACGTCCACTGTTCAAAGTGCCGTCAATGCGAACAAGAGGTGACTGAGACGTGTAACCAATGGCACCCCACACCATCACGCCAGGTGATACGCCAGTATGGCGATGTCGAATACACGCTTCCAATGTGCGTTCACCGCGATGTCGCCAAACACGGATGCGACCATCATGATGCTGTAAACAGAACGTGGTTTCATCCGAAAAAATGACGTTTTGCCATTCGTGCACCCAGGTTCGTCGTTGAGTACACCATCGCAGGCGCTCCTGTCTGTGATGCAGCGTCAAGGGTAACCGCAGCCATGGTCTCCGAGCTGATAGTCCATGCTGCTGCAAACGTCGTCGAACTGTTCGTGCAGATGGTTTTTGTCTTGCAAACGTCCCCATCTGTTGACTCAGGGATCGAGATGTGGCTGCACGATCCGTTACAGCCATGCTGATAAGATGCCTGTCACCTCGAATGCTAGTGATACGAGGCCGTTGGGATCCAGCACGGCGTTCCGTATTACCCTCCTGAACCCACCGATTTCATATTCTGCTAACAGTCATTGGATCTCGACCAACGCGAGTAGCAATGTCGCGATACGATAAACCGCGATCGCGATAGGCTGCAATCCGACCTTTATCAATGTCGGAAACGTGACGGTACGCATTTCTCCTGCTTTCACGAGGCATCACAACAACGTTTCACCAGTCAACGCCGGTCAACTGCTGTTTGTGTATGAGAAATCGGTTGGAAACTTTCCTCATGTCAGCACGTTGTAGGTGTCGTCACCGGCGTCAACCTTGTGTGAATGCTCTGAAAAGCCAATCATTTGCATATCAGAGCACCTTCTTCTTGTCGGTTAAATTTCGCGTCTGTAGCACTTCATCTTAGTGGTGTAACAATTTTAACGGCCAGTAGTGTAGAACCAGGACCGTCGTGATTTGTACAAGTAGTTTTTGTATGTCGGCAATTGACCTATTTTCACCGATCGGCTGTTTCTTTTTTGTCTGTCCCCATGCCTCTTTATCATTACTGAGTGTCTGAAAGAATGATAATTTGAACCCACGCAGTACGCCAGACCAGCTGGACGAGTTGAGGCTGTTTGGCGGTACAGTATGCCCGTGTAGGCGCTCTTCGTCCGCCGCGCTGCGCAGAGCACTGGAACCCCGGAGTGGTGCGCGAGCGACCGATGCGCGGGAACCTGCTGCAGCGATAATGTGTCTCTAATTACACCCCGTGCATTATTATTTGTAGCTAAATTGCTCCGCCATTAATTGACGAAATTAATTTACTTTATATGGAGCATGAAACTGCGGAGAGTGCAGTATGCAGCGCGCTGGAGGTTAGTCATTATCCTGAGACCAGGTCGTTGGAGATAACACGCATTACGCCAAATGGAAAACGGCACTAACGCGGTGGCCTCGTTTCTAGGAGCCGGTGGAAAAGCGTTATTTTCTTTCAGAGAGCTGCAGTTAAGGCATTCACATACTACACTTACATCTGTACTCCGCAAGCTACATTACAGTGCACACTAGCGAACTATCGAGTACGTCTGGTACAAATATACAGGGCTGCTATAAATGATTCATTCATTTCCTAACCTATACTTTCCAAATGTTACTGATGAATGAATAGAACAGTTAACTCACCGAGTTTACACTATGCCCACCAGCTGGCGTTACGAGTTCACTGTCTTGCCAAATAGAGCAGAGCAAGAAAAGACTTTTTGTGTCGGAATATGCGAGATGATTATCTGTTAAACCAGCGCAGGTTGCATTCAGAATAAATTACGGAAAAGAACCGCCGTATAAACAGAGCATCGTGCGTCGTTGTGAACAATTTAGGGACTCCGATTTTCTCTGTAAACAGAAAAGTACCAGTTGAGTACAAAGTGTGCCAGATGCGGCCTTGGAAATAATGAGGTAAAGTTTCGAATGCAGTCCAAAAACTCAGCGGTCTGCGCAAGCAACGATCTTGGAATACCGCAGGAAACTGTGTACAAGATTTTGCGGTGCCAATTAAGTTTCAAACCGTACCGTCTGCAGGTCTTTCAACAATCAAAACCGTAAGATTATGGCTGTTGCCTTCAATTTAGAATGACAATGCAGGAAGCACTCTAGGATGAATATGTCGTCTCCATGGTGATCTTGAGCGACGAAGGAACCCTTCATTTATCTGTAAAGGTTAATCACCACAGTGCGAGAGTGTAGGGCACTGAACATCCTCATTAAATTATGGTTCGTCATCGAGACTCGCCAAAGGTTGATGTTTTTTGAGCAGAGTCACAGAAGAAACTGTATGGGATGTTTTTCTTCTTTGAGAAGACTGTGGCGGGTATCTCCGACCTTGATATAGTGCAGTTGTGGTTGTTTCCACAACTAATTGCTGATTCCGAGAATTTCATCTTCCAACAACATGGGGCACCGCCTCATTGGAGCATCGATGTTCGTCGCTACCTGAACGACGTACTACATCTTCGAGAGTTGGACGTAGTGGCAAAGATGATGTGGCTCTGTTCCCTTGACCCGCAGGTTGCCTTATCTAACGCCTTGTGACTTTTTCGTTTGGGAGCACTTTAAGAATCGTATTTAGGTACCCCACCCCCAACATCACTGGGACAGATCTGAGAACGCATCAGCGCTGCTGTGATAACCATTGATATGGTGTTGCTAGGTAAATGAGGGATTAAACCTGACTGGCGCTTGGGCCTGTGTCTTGCGACCAGAAGAGCACTCGTAGAACGTTTCGCACCCCGGCAAGAAAAATTCTACAAGTCGAGAAAGGCAATTTTTATGTTATGTCACTGGAAAATACGTATGACGTGCCTCAACGTGCACGAAATGTATAATATAGTTTACTGCCAACAATACTTACTTAATATTTAAAGGAAGCTAATACTATTGCAATGTAACTTTTATAGAATTCGTTAAGTCGAGTTTTCTCAAGTATTGCATTTCTGAGTTGAGTCACTGGTCTTATTGGTGTACGATTTGCAGAATGCAAAATACAAACTTGATGAGTTTACGGTGCTATTCATGCATCAATCGTATTTGTGCATGTAATGATTTGGAAAATATAGAGCTCTGAAAACGAATAAATCATTTATAGTAGCCCCGTATTTTTCCCTGTCCCGTGCTCCATTCGCGAACGGTGCGCGGGAAGAGGAAGTTCGGTAAACCTCCGTGTGAGCTCGTGCGTAAGTAATACGTTGCCCGACGTATGTGGGAGGAAGCAATATGTTGCCAGACTCCTCTTGGAAGATATTCTTTTGTAATTTCAGTAGTAAATCTGTGTAATGCACAACATGCCTCTCGTATTGTCGGCTACTACGACTAGTTTACTATCTCTGTAACCCATAAACGAAATGCCATCGTCAAGATATAATTCTCGCTCCTCCGTAAGTGTCTCGGGAACGCTGTTTGCTTTCAAAATGAAGTGAGTTCTTAGTTTCTATTCTAAGAAGCTGACCGACCTGCCATGTCGAATTGATTTAAACGTTATTTTTTTCTTCTATAGTGAACTTGGCAGCAATTTCGTATGCCATATTTAAGCTACGAAAAAATTGTGAAGTATTTTCCGCAGGGTTTATGCGCGTGTTACTGAGGTGCAACTGTGAATTCCAGCGCCACACTACGTTCTATTTCGCGCCCTCATCAGGCTTCGATTGCAAGGCAAAGAACTGAATCTACCGACTGAAAGCAATCGACCGAAATTTCGTTGAAAAATAAAAAGTATTCTATTTCTAACGGCTTTCCCAAATTTTTATGCAGTACACGCAGTAAATACAATATATCAAATACCTCAACAATAATTCCAAGCAACTATTGCAATAATGGTAAATGCCAATAAAATGCTGCAAATACGCATATTTCGTATGCGCCACAAACGGTTAATTAAGAATGATTTGACAGTCATGTGAACTGCAAACGTACTTCGTTGTTTTTAGGCAAGACTTGGACGCAATTGGGAATGAGACCCGACTTAATATGTGTTTTGTGGAATATCACGCATCTGTGATCAAAATTTTCTAATGAGTAGATGAAAATTTATAGTACACTAATGATTTCAACACCTAAAACTACAGTTACCTATCTGTAATAATTTTCTTCCACGGACGGAAAAATACTCGGACTGTCGATTGGCGTACATTCGTTGTACCAAATGGAATCTGAAGTAATTGTATTTCAGTCTCAGAGTAGGTTCAAACGGAGGCTGCAAGTGATTCAAATTATTTATGAGCTGTTCAATAATTTAGAATTAAAACTGATTTGATACTAGATAGTGGAAAAAAGTTTTTTTCTCTTTTTTCAGACTTCGGTGACTCTACTACAAGATAATTGGCGTGTAATGTCGACCTATGAACTGTTGGCCTGAGATATTCAGTTAAAGCTTGGAGGTTGTCTAGGTGCAGGCGTCGATAGGACTTTTCTCCTTTTAATGCCAGTTTTCTTCTACAAAGGCGTTTCGTATTCATAATTAGACTTACCTGCGTTATACACATAAATTTTATGATACTCAAAGATGTTATTATTTGCATTTGCAACAAAAGCCTTAATCGCTTCATTTTGAATTACTTATTTTTCCGATATTTTTCTGGATATAAATATTCGTATCTCTCTCTACTTAATTTCATTCGAACCCTTCACACGAATAATCTGACTTACAAGAACTACATACCTTTTGCGCCTATGTTGTTGTTGTTGTTGTTGTTGTTGTGGTTGTGGTCTTCAGTCCTGAGACTGGTTTGATGCAGCTCTACATGCTACTCTATCCTGTGCAAGCTTCTTCATCTCCCAGTACTTACTGCAACCTACATCCTTCTGAATCTGCTTAATGTATTCATCTCTTGGTCTCCCTACACGATTTTTACCCTCCACGCTGCCCTCCAATGCTAAATTTGTGATCTCTTGACGCCTCAGATCATGCCGTACCAACCGGTCCCCTCTTCTTGTCAAGTTGTTCCACGAACTCCGCTTCTCCCCTATTCTGTTCAATACCTCCTCATTAGTTACGTGATCTACCCATCTAATCTTCAGCATTCTTCTGTAGCACCACATTTCGAAAGCTTCTGTTCTCTTCCTGTCCAGACTATTTATCGTCCATGTTTCAGTTCCATACATGGCTACATTCCATACAAATACTTTCAGAGACGACTTCATGACACCTAAATCGATACTCGATGTTAACAAATTCCTCTTCTTCAGAAACGCCTTTCTTGCCATTGCCAGTCTACATTTTATATCCTCTCTACTTCGACCATCATCAGTTATTTTTCTCCCCAAATAGCAAAACTCATTTACTACTTTAAGCTCTCATTTCCTAATCTAATTCCCTCAGCATCACCCAACTTAGTTCGACTACATTCCATTATCCTTGTTTTGCTTTTGTTGATGTTCATCTTATATCCACCTTTCAAGACACTGTCCATTCAATTCAACTGCTCTTCCAAGTCCTTTGCTGTCTATGACAGAATTACTATGTCATCGGCGAACCTCAAAGTTTTTATTTCTTCTCTATGGATTTTAATACCCACTCCGAAGTTTTCTTTTGTTTCCTTTACTGCTTGCTCAGTATACAGATTGAATAACATCGGGGAGAGGCTACATCCCTGTCTCACTCCCTTCCCAACCACTGCTTCCCTTTCATGCCCCTCGACTCTTATAACTGCCATCAGGTTTCTGTACAAATTGTAAATAGCCTTTCGCTCCCTGTATTTTACCCCTGCCACGTTTAGAATTTGAAAGAGAGTATTCCACTCAACATTGTCAAAAGCTTTCTCTAAGTCTACAAATGCTAGAAACGTAGGTTTGCCTTTCCTTAATCTTTCTTCTAAGATAAGGCGTAAGGTCAGTATTGCCTCACGTGTTCCAACATTTCTACGGAATCCAAACTCTTCTTCCCCGACGTCCGCTTCTACTAGTTTCTCCATTCGTCTGTAAAGAATTCGCGTTAGTATTTTGCAGCTGTGACTTATTAAACTGATAGTTCGTTAATTTTCACATCTGTCAACACCTGCTTTCTTTGGGATTGGAATTTGAATTATCGTCAGCAATATACTAAGTTCCGTCACGCAGGATAATATATAATGCTAAATTATTTTGTCAGACTTAAAGAAAAACGTGCGCGATGTCGCCGTTATGTCCAATCGACTCGTACACCGTTCTGCAGCTTTGTTTCTCCACGTATACAGCTTACATTCAGAGTGATCAACATGAAATAACCAATTAAATAATCTCGCGGCTCCTCCCGCCGGAGGTTCGAGTCCTCCATCGGACACGAGTGCGGTGTTGTTCTTAGCAAAAGCTACTTTAAGTAGAGGGTAAGTCTGGGGACCGATGACCTCAGCAGTTTGGTGCCTTAGGAATTCATACACATTTGAACATTTTTCAATTAAATACATTGAGACGGTTCTTATCACATTCATTCACCCAATACATCATCGTTTTCGAGAAATCGGTGAGGCCACTCATATGTCTGAATGATCTACATCTGCAATCAGTACTCCGCAAGCCATCTTACGATGTATGGTTCGTGCACCAGTGTCATTCCCCACCCACAACAGATCCAGTCGTCACTTGTGACCTGGAGAGACGACCTTTGGTTTGCGTCCATGTGAGCTCGAATAGCTCTAATGCTACCTTCAGTCTTTTGTGAGGTATATGTATGTCTATACTTCTAGGAATGTACATTCCAGAACTTTGATTATATACTTGTCTGTTATGTTCAATGCCTCTGTTGGAGCGTCTGCCCCTCTAGTTGGATGAGCATCCCTGCGACGTTTCCGCGCATTGTATATTCTCATAAAAAGCTGCCGTTTCGCTTACCAGACGATCCTCACGCACGTGTTTTGTTGATAGCTAAGCTAGTATCCTTTGTAGGACCCCATAACAAGAAGAAACACATTTGCACGACTCCCCACCACCTCCTCTGTGAGATTAAATAATATACAGAATTTTAGTGACAGTGGTGTGTTTCGCGCTATTACCAGTGAGAAAAAAGGAAAACCGTAATGATCGCTGGAAGATATCTTCTTTTTTCAATGGGTGCAGCAATCATAATGTATTATCCGCACTCGCGTCCCACTTTTCCTGAAACACTACAAGTGACGGTTTCAATATGGCCCGTTGGATCATTTCGTTGTATGACGTCCCAGAAAATTTCGGCTGCATTTAAATAAGCAGACTAGATCTCACAATAGTGAACAGGCACTGAATATCAAATTTTCGGAGCTACCTGTCTTCAGTTATTATCCTTTTGGAACTTAAATTATTTTCGAACATTATTTTTCCGTACTGAACTGCTAATCTTCCACTATTATGTGATATCACTGAGTCAGTCCAGTCTCTTGCATCCCCAGATAACTGGTGAACCACCTACATCGTTACGGTTACAGATAAATGTTTCGGATGTAAGTAATTACTCTTTTCCTTTGAACTGTACACAATTTATCATCTGAAGCTGAATGTTTCAGCATGTTTCAATATGACATCAGTACTCTATACAGATTGCTGGGTGCTTCTGCAGATTCACTTCACTACTCCTTGTCACTTTCATAACTATCCGATCATGATGCTCTTCTGCCATGTTCATTGTACACATTCAGCAGCCTGTGAAGCGCAGTGTACTTTTGAACCGTATGGTTAGAATTGCAGTAGTGAAAATTTATGGATTGGAAGTGGCCTCATGAGAACAATAGACAAAAATTCCACGCGGTAGAGATAGAATGTCAATGCTGCAGCTGAGCAATTTCGTCTTTTTCTTACAGTCTGTATTTGTGGCTTCCAATCATTTCAGTGGCTGACTGTTGTTTTCTAACGTTTCTAACGGTTTTCAATCTTTTCTAATTCTGGTTTTCAACTTTTATAATCACGATAATCGCGCTTTTAAACCGTTAGAAATGAGTCCAATTGCTGTTGTCAGCGGTTTCTGATCCCTTAATTGTGATTTACAAACATTTACAATCAGCTTAATTGTGGTTTTTAGCTGCCTCTAATCCTGCTATTAGTACACAGAAACTGTCTAATGTAGCAACCTCTCAGTGTAGAGCAAATAGAACATATAATATCTCCCGCAACATGTTAAGCAATAAAATAATAACTTTTTTCTTAGCTACCAGAGTGTTCTCTAACTCCAACGCACTTATTTTTCCTAGTAATTATTTCAGTATTATATGATGATATGATTCAAATTAGTTCATTACTTACGTATGTTACCTAATATTAGTCTTGACTTTTGCTGCCCTTTTTAAAACAGTAATCAGTTTCAGACTCCACACTGCTGCGCAGATTAATCTAGATTCCGAAAAAATTGTCTATATGGAAATACTACATTATAAACTGAATCAGTTCTAAGTTTAATTTCGTTAGTTATCAGAATAGAATGCAGACTTGCATTGTAGTTTATGCAAGAAGAGACCAATAGCGTGACAAAAATAAATAAAACTGTAGCTAGACTAAAACAGTTGATGGACGGAAATTAAACCAAGCGTAGAATGTTACCAATTCCAACGCTATATTAACCAAACTGTGGGATGAAGATGTGGAAGTTGTACCAGTCGTTCAGACTGCGGACAATAAACTGAGAAATTTTGTACAGTATCAGCGGCAGCAGATTGTACAGACCTGTGGATCTTATTCACAGATAAAAGGACGCTGGGTGAGTGAGCTTTTTCCGTTGTTTAAATACACTGGACGGAGTACGTCTAGGAATGGATTTGTGCTGGCCGTTATCGTGTTATCGTCTGCGTTACTAGGACTTTGAAACAGAAGCACGCAGCTTTTCCGCCTGTTGACAGACTGTTAATCTGGTAAGAATGCTTTGTCATTCAAACAAGCTCCACAAATGGTATACTCGTCTCATTACCGGTGACAGGCAATATATTCACCTTGACGAGTCTCGCTGAATGCCTGTTAATTTAGAAGCAGTTGAAGAGGACAGCTCTTCACCGTTCAATCATTCCGTCTTCGTAACGAATAGTTCCGTTGTTTAATCGCCCGGATAACAATTCGTGACAGTAAAAAAGTATTCAAGCTAGCGCTGTCCAGAGAAAAATTTAAGTTATTAAGTGAATACTTTGTTTACTGAGAGCTGAGAAGCCAAATTTGAGGAATGCGAACGAGTAAAAATTGCGTCTCGGACTGAGAGCAATGTATTTTTCCGGTTTCTTTGTAAGGAAGAATTTACAGATAAGAACTTGAAGCGAATAAACAAGATATTACTTAAGTTGCAAGCAAATACATCGTAAGAAATTTGGTTAAGGCCACTTTTAAACTATTTGTCGTTGTCCTTCGTTATATTTTTAAGTCAAGATTTGTGTAATACAATTGATGGAGAATATTTCATCGAAGGCGCGTTGACCTTGAATATGTAATTTTATTAGTAGAAGTTCATGAGCTGCCTGTTTCAGTGTTTCTTATTGAACTATGCGTATTTACTATGTAGCCTCGTGCGGAAATGAAATATAGACGTAAGCAGTCTAGGCAGAAAGAGAACAGAACCATTTGAAATGTGGTGCAACAGAAGGATGCTGAAGATAGGTAGGTAGATAGAATAAGTAACGAATATGTACTGAAAGGAATTTAAGAGATAAGATCTTTATGCTACAGCTTGACGGAAATTTAAAAAAATAGGTTGACAGGTTCTCAGGCATGAAGAGAAACTTGGTCTCAATCGTGCCTCGGTGATAGCAAGGAATTATCGACGCTGCGGGTGATTGGACGTATTGTTAATTGTAATTACATTTTTCTTTTCTTCATATATGATGTACGTATATTTTTTTATTTGTTGTATGTATGGACTGACAGTATAACAACTGCTGCGCGCGCAGGAAATGTTGTAACTTCTAGACACTCTGTAAATGAGATTCCTGAGATTCCTTGTCTTTGGGTGGTGTCATCAAGACGTAATTCGGCCGACTGTTGTATACATAATAACAGCACAGCATCACTTACGACAGTCAATTCCTGCCGATGGCAACGAAGAAAGTCGTCGAAATCTTATCACTGAAACATAACACTGAGAAAACAAAAAACTCATTAAGGATTCGGTATCTAATATGGTCATCATAGACATAAATTAATTACATATTATGTAAGATCATGCTCTATGACTGGAATAAGGAAGTAAATGAGAAACGTTCACAGCTTTTGGTAAGAATAAAATTTAAGGTTGGTCACTTCGGGCAGATATTTCTTCCTTTTTGGACAATATTACGTGCGATTGAACTCTTCTGTGTTTTTATCGCACTGCGAATTTTCTCTTTACATTAAGACAGTTTTTCTGTTTCATTTCCAACAAATAGGAAGTTCACTTTGTATGAATACGCGCCTTATAGAAGAAATTCTTTGAGCAGATATGCAGTTTGTTCCAAGAGGAATGTGTAATATACTGAGAGATGATGCTACGCTCTTGAAATGTCAGTGGACTCGCCAGGATGAGGAAGCGATTAAACTGGCATGGGAGAGAGGTGCAGGCCATATGACTTACAAGAAGAATAGTAACATAAAATTACATAAGTCTGGTATCTGATGAGCTGAGGCCCGTTAAATACTAATATTTTATGCAACGAGCGCGATAACAATTCTGGACACAAATATTCATTGTCTGATCAATCAGAGAAACTCCTTGGGCGTAATCAAGATACTGACGTGGAAAAATAATAAAACACCATTTAACAAATTAGCATTACGCCAATATTAAAACTATTACGTTAAAACCAAACTTGACACAGGGAAAACATGGAAGGGGTCGGTACCCCACGTCAGGTCTGAATAATATGGTTTACAATAACGGGCACTACTGATTAAATTAACGCCAAATTGCTAAGACATAGAAAGTCAGGTTTTGAGGGATGCCGTAGCAAGCCAGGAGGCCGCAACGTCTCAGAGTCTACGGTGAACGGGAAGCAGCGTGCCGCCCGCACTCACATACACAAGCTGATGAGGAAGGCTGCGCACCCCGATGAACCGGCGCGTAGCAGGTAACACCCCGTGCCATCGCCTTCGAAAGCTACGAACAGCTCGGAAAGGTAAGAGAAAACAAGCAAACATATAATTCATGCATGATAATCATAGACATACGAGAATGGTCAGACCAAACAATGTGAGCGTGGCCCCAAGCCCCAACAAAACCTTGCGTATTACTACAAGAATTTACAATAAGAATTACTAAAAGGATTAACCGATTAACCTTACAATAAAATATAACAAGTTAATGTAATAACCAAGAAATCACAGGGCTACTCAAACACTACAGTGCTCACCACGTTTTGCGAAGTGAAAAGGCGTTGTAAAAACGAAATTACACAAAGTGCATTAACACGTGAGTGCAGTGCCCTGAGAACGCGAAAGGAGGAGGATCACTAACAGCAAAACATGACAAGATATCAGTGCAAGACCACAATGCAGATGATCCTGCAAAACCATATGATGTAAAATCACATTTTCAATGAACAGAACCGACTGACGATGGCACACAGGTGCCGAAACATGTTGGGATAACAAGAAAAAACAGTGGTTTTGCATAAAAGGCGGAACCTAAATCCAGTAATGAGACAATTGGTTTTGCTTAATTGAACCACCTCTTTTTTTTTTTAAAAAAATGACGAAGCAATTGTCAGTGCGTCATGAGTGCTAACTAGAACTCCCCCTCAGAAAGAAAACGAAGTGCAGGGGCCCGAGGAAAGACACCTCTGCGTCAAGTTGGGATAGCTGCTGGGAACCTGTGAAGCGTCTTCGTCACTAGTAAAACATTATTATAGTTCCGTTATTTAAACACAATGCTTACAAGTTGCTGTTCTTCCGCAGCCGTCTCGGCTGTTGCTCATTCATCTGCGTGTTGTATTCTAGCTGACGCCAGTCGAGTGAGTTCAGCGGATGCGGCTCCGCTGACACAGCGGCGGTCTGCCGGCGGGGAGACGCGGCGGTCTGGGGCTGGTTGCTGGAGTGCACTCGGTACCGCTCCGAATTTTGCGATGACCCACCCGCGAGGTAATTGGTGTCGGTAGTCAAGTCGTCCGTTGATCTCCTCCCTACCCTTGCTAAGTGTCAGCACCCGAAGGCACCTGAGTGTTGAACAGCAACACTACTCTAAGCGGCCCTGTTGCTAGCTTCCGCGTTAAAGTCCGGTATTGGCAGCACGTAGCGACGTGTTGCTGTCGGAAGACAGTTTTGCTCTCAGTAGATGGTAGGCGTCGAGCAACATGAAGATCACCATGTGAAGGCCACCATCTTGAGTACATCTTCGGCTAGGTCGTACACTGTGCCGGAGCATCTAGTGCATAGATTCACGACAGGACCATAATCGTGGCATAGACTGCTATTAATTTGAATGACACCGATCCCAATGATAAAAAAAATGGTTCAAATGGCTCTGAGCACTATGGGACTTAACATCAGAGGTCATCAGTCCCCTAGACTTAGAACTACTTGAACCTAACTGACCTAAGGACATCACATACATCCATGCCCAAGGCAGGATTCGAACCTGCGACCGTAGCAGTCGCGCAGTTTCAGACTGAAGCGTCTAGAACCTCTCGGCCACACCGGCCGGCCGCCAATGATCAACTCATGGCGGGAGCTGTAACGCTGGAGCATTTAAAGGGAGCTAGTGTGAGGCTAAGAAGCGAGGCTCGATTTGTAATGGCCACATGTATCCTCCGTATTCTGCTATATTCACTTAATTCTTCAATGCGAGATGCTTATAACACTTTCCACAACGAAACTTCGTATCGAAAACTGCCAGAAAATCCAAAGAGATTATGGTCGTATGTGACGTATGTTAGCGGCAAGAGACAATGAATGCCTTCTCTGCACGATAGCAATGGAGATACTATCGAAGACAGTGCTGCCAAGCAGAGCTACTAAACACAGCCTTCCGAAATGCTTTCACAAAAGAAGATGAAGTAAATATTCTAGAATTCGAATCGAGAACAGCTGCGAACATCAGTAACGTGGAAGTAAATATCGTCGGAGTATTGAAGCAACTTAAATCACTTAATAAAAGCAAGTCTTCTGGTCCAGACTGTATACCAATTAGGTTCCTTTCGGAGTATGCTGATGCATTAGCTCCATACTGAACAATCATATACAACTGTGCGCTCGACGAAAGATCCGTACCCAAAGACTGGAAATTTGCACAGGTCACACCAATATTCAAAAAAGGTAGTAGGAGTAATCCACTAAACTACAGGCCCATATCTTTAACGTCGATATGCAGCAGGATTTTAAAACATCTATTGTGTTCGAACATAATCAGTTGCCTCGAAGAAAACGGTCTGTTGACACACAGTCAACGTGAGTTTAGAAAACATCGTTCTTGTGAAACACAACTAGCTCTTTATTCACATGAAGTGCTGAGTGCTATTGACAAGGGATTTCAGATCGATTCCATATATCTGGATTTCCGGAAGGCTTTTGACACTGTAAAACACAAGCGGCTCGCAGTGAAACTGCGTGCTTATGGAATATCGTCTCAGTTATGTGACTGGATCTGTGATTTCCTGTCAGAGAGGTCACAGTTCGTAGTAATTGACGGAAAGTCATCGAGTAAAACAGAAGTGATTTCTGGCGTTCCCCAAGGTAGTGTTATAGGCCCTTTGCTGTTCCTTATCTATATAAACGATTTGGGAGACAATCTGAGCAGCCGTCTTTGGTTGTTTGCAGATGACGCTGTCGTTTATCGACTAATAAAGTCATTAGAAGATCAAAACAAACTGCAAAACGATTTAGAAGAAATATCGGAATGGTGCGAAAAGTGGCAGTTGACCTTAAATAACGAAAACTGTGAAGTCACCCACTTCGGTTACACGATAAATCAGACTAATATAAAAGCCGTAAATTCAACTAAATACCTGGGTGTTACAATTACGAACAACTTAAATTGGAAGGAACACATAGAAAATGTTGTGGGGAAGACT
The DNA here is from genome assembly GCF_023864345.2 of Schistocerca serialis cubense. Classification (NCBI taxonomy): domain Eukaryota; kingdom Metazoa; phylum Arthropoda; class Insecta; order Orthoptera; family Acrididae; genus Schistocerca; species Schistocerca serialis. The sequence goes on from NC_064645.1 coordinate 509,952,375, forward strand.
AACCAAAGACTGCGTTCTATTGGCAGGACACTTAACAAACCTACTAAGGAGACTGCCTACACTACGCTTGTCCGTCCTCTTTTAGAATACTGCTCTGCGGTGTGGAATCCTTACCAGATAGGACTGACGGAGTACATCGAAAAAGTTCAAAGAAAGGCAGCACGTTTTGTATTATCGCGAAATATGGGAGAGAGTGTCACAGAAAAGATACAGGATTTGGGCTGGAAATCATTAAAAGAAAGGCGTTTTTCGCTGGGACGGAATCTTCTCACGAAATTCCAGTAACCAGCTTTCTCCTCCGAATGCGAAAATATTTTGTTGTCACCGACCTACATGGGGCGGAGCGATCTTTAAGGGAAATCAGAGCTCGTACGGAAGGATACAGATGTTCATTCCTTCTGAGCGCGATACGAGATTGGTATAATACAGAATTGTGAAGGTGGTTCGATGAACCCTCTGCCAGGCACTTAAATGTGATTTGCAGAGAATCCGTGTAGATATAGATGTAGGTGTAGAACAGGCTGTTAACTACTGTGTCGGTTCCTCGCTACGTGCTCATATGAAAGAGATGGTCTCTTGCCATGTCGTACGAGCTGACGAATGTCCTAGTCGCGCTTCCTTTGGTTTTCTGCTGCAGTCTGCTTTCTGCTGAATACGTATCCATACTCGGCAGACACTGTTGTCGACCTGACACACCTGTAACACACTGGTTCGCTTCCTGCTAGAGCCACTGTCCCTGGCAGGATTTGCATTTGCTTGGGCAGTGTGAAAGGCTTTTAATAACATTTTTCTAGTTTCTACTCCTTATCATTGTGTGCTGTAACATAACTATCGCCGGCCGCGGTGGTGTAGCGGTTCTAGGCGCGCAGTCCGGAACCGCGCGACTGCTACGGTCGCAGGTTCGAATCCTGCCTCGGGCATGGATGTGTGTGATGTCCTTAGGTTAGTTAGGTTTAAGTAGTTCTAAGTCTAGGGGACTGATGACCTCCGCAGTTGAGTCCCATAGTGCTCAGAGCCATTTGAACCATTTGAAATCGAGCATAGACATTTGTTACGAAACATGCATACTCTACATCTATTTTCTCTGTAGTGGCACTTGCTTTACCCACATCTTGCAGCCGCATTTAAAATAAACTAAGTTAAGATGTATGCACGATACGAACTGTTTTTTAAATCGCTTAATTCCTGGAGTATTTACTTCTGACATTGCAGAAAATGTAAGACTTCAGGGTGCCAGTGCTTTGTGTCTCACCACTTCCACTGATTATTATTTTTATTATTATGTCTGGGCCGTACTGCAGCGTAGTAGCCATTATAAAGTTGCTGCTACACTGTCATTTAGTTCGTTTATTGTTGCGAAGTGAGTAATGAAGCAGTTTCTGATTTATTATGTGAACTACCTGCAACTCAGAGAATATATATATATATATATATATATATATATATATATATATATATATATGTATTAGTACACAATTTGTAACCCTTATCACACTGTCTGAGATGTTATCACTAGTAAAAACCGAAACTCCGCTATCAAGCCCTGAAGACCATGTGATGTAGACCGGGCGCCGTGTCATCCTGATTTGTATGGAGGGGCATGGAGTCAGCACTCCATGCACCTGGCCGTTGTCGGCGTTTAGACTTTGGAGCCACTAACTATCAGTCATGTAGCTCATCGGTTGCCGTTACGAGGCTGTGTGCACCCCGGCCTAGTACTCCTAACAAGGAAAAATCCTTGGCACTACCTGTAATCGAACCAGATTCCTCCGCATGGCACCCATCTACACTGGCCACTCGGCTGCGGAGGCGGACGTTAATACTAGTAGTTGAAATAAAAAATGTAATTATTGGTATCGTATGTCATTAGTAATACAGTGTTACAAAGTAGAGATCTTTTAAGAATAATGCAGTTTCGTCACCAAACGGAAATGAACTATTCTGTTTTTAGCTGTCAGAAAATTTCATTTTACCCCTCAGGTGGTAATTACTGTACTAGATGCTGTATCGTCCGATACAGCCAGGGCAAAATCACCTCAGGCGCAAAGATGCGAGTTCCACCAGCCCCACGGGCGGCGCTGAGGATGAGGGTATCCACCTCGCCTCAGCCAATTGCCGGCCGAGTACAGTCCGCCAATGACCGGACGATAGCAGACAGAAGCCTACTCGGGAGATAAAAGAGCAGCTCTGACCCACTTGGTTATAGATCATCGTCCAGGGCTGACTTAGACAGTGAACGCTGTATAATGGACGCTTAGAAGTGAACAGACAGTTATTGTAAATTGCATTTGCTATTTACTGTGAAAAAAAAAATGGAATGAGCGTTAGGCATTGTTGGCCGCGAGGCCCCATCCGGGGAAGTTTGGGCGACTTGCGTGTCGGTGATGAGTATGAACTGATGATGAGGACAACACATCACCTAGTCGACGAGCGGAGAAAATCTCCAACCTGGTCAGGAATCCAACCCGGGTCCGCTAGACGGTAGGCAAGCACGTTCCCACTCTGTACTGTGAAGTTTACCTACGATTTATTTGCTCTTAGCCATTGAGGATTTTTTTGTGTTATATTACATGCAGCGTTGGAGACTTCATTATTCAATAAGTCACAAAGATAAGTAAACCTTCTTAACTCAAAAATGGTTCAAATGGCTCTGAGCACTATGGGACTTAACATCTGTGGTCATCAGTCCCCTAGAACTTAGAACTACTTAAACCTAACTAACTTAAGGACATCACAGACATCCATGCCAGAGGTATGATTCGAACCTGCGACCGTAGCGGTCACGCGCTTCCAAACTGAAGCGCCTAGAATCGCACGGCCACACTGGCCGGCCTTTTTTAACTCATTTGTGCGACTTTCTTACTAATTTGTTGGAGTGTTGTAGAACCTTCGTTCTTCTATCCTGTCACCCGACCCTGGGGGATAGCTGTGTAATAGTGGCAGGGAGAAATTTTCTTAGCAGTTCCTGCACCAGAAGCCGTTTCACGAATTCGTAAACTCGGCCTACCGTTACAACGGTGACGACTCGGCCTCCACAGCAGTAGCGACGAGGCCCTTCACAAAACTGGGATCAAGGGTTTACAAAAGTAGAGCGAATCCAAAATAGCATGTCCCTGATTTGAAGGATTACTGGTAGCGGAGAAGCAGATGCCATAATGTCACACGTGTTCCTTTAGCTAATTGTATTACTGTGAGTGAAACCGGGGCATTCATTCATACTGGGGTGTTTAAGAAACGAATCGTACTTGAAATGAAGAATCAGTCTTTCCGCATACCGACGGGTGTGGACGAGAAAGCTCACAGCTAGCAGGGGGAGACCGGCACCAAGGAAGGTCGCACGTGCCCGGCATACAGGTAGGTGTAGCAAGGCCCCCACGCCCCGCAAACTCCCGGCACGGCGCGGTGACGTACGGAGTGCTGTCCCTAATTCTCGCTTTGTTTTGACGTGCGACGCGGCAGTTGGCAGCCCTGTGTGGTCCACCGCGATTTATGCCGCGCTGGCACTTCCCGCCCGATGCGCCTCCATTTATAAAACGGGGGACAAATGCGCACGTCACTTCAGCTTTTGCGTAATAGACGGATTTTCGTTTTGCGCCGAACAATGAATGCTCGGCGCAGTGCGGAAAATATTTCCCCGTACCCCCGGCCCGGCGGCGCTGCCGCGGGCGCCCGCTCTCTGTGCCGAATGGATTTGTTTTCGTCGGCCGTAATCGATCTTCCCGTCCGACCTCTGCTCTCCGATTCCGGACCTCGTTGGCGGTGTACCGTGAGCGAGCAGTTGCCCACACCGGCGATAAAGCTAAGTAACCGCCGGCCCTTTATTCGCATCTACGCAGGAGCGGCGCGGCCGATGCAGCGGCCAGATAGCGGCGGAAACAAGCTCGCGCCGCTGACTCACGACTGACCAGCGGGTACGACCCGCGCGCGCTCTGGGCGCCCGCCGGGCCCACAGCGGCCTGCCCTTATCCGTGCCATCTTGACGCCTGCTAGTGTGTTTGTTTGCGGCTGGCCCCGTAAATCTCTGACCACTATGCGCGCTCCAACTCTTTGCAGAGCTAAAGGTTGCGGCTGATGCACCGGGCCGTTATGTCGGTCAGTAGCTTTACCGACTTGTGGGAACGCAAAGGCCTTCGGCAGACAGGGTGTCCCGGGAGAAATAGTCAGTATCCAGTTGGGTGACCAACTCTCCCACATTTACCGGTATCAACCGTATTACCGCAATTTTTTTTTTAATCTTACCGTCTCTCTTAATGGCTGGCTGTTTCTTCCGTATATTTCGTCAATAGTCACTGTTGTAAATATTAATCCCGCGAAGTACTGTCGATAGTTCAAGTTTCATGACCGACAGATTTAGAAAAGGTCTCGTATAATAATCGATACTATTGTCGACATGTTGCTTGTTTTCTGTTCATGCTTCTGCGGAAAGACCACTGGTGGTAAGTTCCTATGGGACCAAACTGCTGAGGTCATCGGTCCCTAGGCTTACACACTACTTAATTTAACTCAATCTAACCAACGCTAAGGACAACGCACACAACACACACACACACACACACACACACACACACACACACACACCACGCCGGCCGGGATGGCCGAGGGGTTCTAGGCGCTACAGTCTGGAACCGCGAGACCGCTACGGTCGCAGGTTCGAATCCTGCGACGGGCATGGATGTGTATGATGTCCTTAGGTTAGTTAGGTTTAAGTAGTTCTAAGTTCTAGGGGACTGATGACCTCAGAAGTCAAGTCCCATAGTGCTCAGAGCCATTTGAACCATTTTTGAACACACACACACACACACTCCAGGAGAGCCGCGCAAACCGTGACAAGGGGCCTAGACCGCGCGGCTCAGCAGAAAGAAGACGGTTTGGCTCAACGGAATAGGGGAGCTCAAAAGAATGACATAGCCTACGCGTCTAGAGAGGTCGTGAGAGAGAGATATTTACTTGTTTCTCGGTCAGTACTGTCGAACCACACATGCGTTCCCCTCCCACCAATCAGAAGTAGTGGTACAAATAACACATGGAAGTAACAAGGGCTCGCTAAAGACGATTACAGAGATGTTAATTTTTAAACTCGTTAGTTGCATTACTTCTCAATCGGCTCCCAAAAGACAATATAATTATACAACACTTCAAAACAGTTTTGTCTGTTACGAAAAACAAGTAAACTGATCAGAGAAACAGCACCAGCTTAGAATTAAGTAAGTGGGTATGAATGAAATCAAATTCGATTATAATTGCAGAGAGTTTTCTAAATTTGCACAGGAAGATAAAAAATTGAAGACTTCTGCAGCTGCTTAAGTATTTAGGGTACACTTAATATACATGTGCAGATTTCTTGAATTTTATTCTGATAATATTCGCGTATTTTATGTGACGAACAAAACAGTTGGTTCGTTTAGATTACATTAGATTTATTTTTCATTGCACAAAATCACAGATGACGGGAGTCTCGTATCTGTAGAACATGTCAGAAACATAACACAACAGACATATTTGGAAAACTTGAGAGTAATGCTTATTTCTGAATTTAAACCACAAATGAGTCTTATTACACGCTTTTGCACTTTGAACCTTTCTCTGACTTTGAGGAGTTACCCAAAAATATGTTACTGTATTCCTAATATAGTTCGGTAAGCAAAATATGCCAGTTTTTTATGTTTACATCACTGTTGCCACTTTTGCAAGAAAATGTTGGCCAGAAAGTGGTCATGTCCCTTAAAACTATAATAAAATGTTGGTCGCCCTGGTATCCAGGGATATGACAGAAACGATCATTTGAAGCAAAAAAATTCACAAGGACATATGCCCTATTCCAAATCGTTTCCGATGTAAAACACACTTAATGTACGTTCTTCAATATTTTGTCAGGTTTGCACACATACAACAGCTAGTAAGCATTACAACAAGCTCTTTCAACTCTCGAATCGACATATGAGCATATAGCTGGTGACTCTACCGTACGATTTCTGTTTAATAACCACTCCATTGTGAAATTTGAGCGGATGCTTTCTTCTTCAAGCGTGTCGCTACTTCAACTTGCTCCTACCCATCATACGAACAGTAATCACACTCTCATAGATATATTTGCAACGAAATCCCCAGAGTAATTGGTACCTCTCAAATATTTGCACCTGGCATGTGTGCTTGTTAGATATTTTTCATGACGTACTACAATGTCGCAGAAAGGAAATACAACTGACTACGTTTCGAGAATTAAAACGCACACTTGCACTGATTCACATAAGTTCTCAAAGGTTGTGGGACGTCTTCTGTTCTCTTTGCGGACATAAATAGAAAACTTCTTGGATTTATAATAAACGTTCTCAATTATATGACTAGTACGCTCTCTTAAATAGCGGAAAAGTATGAAGTAAACCAGCACCTTGGCTAGCTGAAGAACTAAAAGAACACATGAATCTCAGAGACGCTCCACATCGGACGTACTAACTCTGCCCCACAGTAACAATCATATTGAACAGATGCAGAGGCGGAATAGAATCATTCAAGCTCTGAGAAATGCAAAACTCAGACATGCCCATGCATTAACCGATAACAGAAATAGACCAGTTGTTCTACGGAAAAACCTGCGTGGTGTTGGTATAGGCAAAGTAAAAGTTGCAGCTGATCCTGTTACCCTCGCGAAAGAACTGATCCGGTACTTCACCTTACCTATAACCACAATTATACTACAAACGGAACAGAGACTCATTTATTACTTCATGGGGGTAAACGTCTGTAGCCGAGAAAAATTGTACCGGAAAATGTTGCTTACAATACCATTTGGACACGATGGCATCACCTTCAAACTGACGGAAACAGGGAGTAGGTAAGCCAGTACCAAAACAGGACGTCGTAGGCTACGAATGTCACTTCTCAATAGCGTTTTCGCGAAAAGAGCATTGTCCGATTGTAGTTCACGTAACACTAGGATTTCGATTGGATCTACTGCTACCAACTCCAGCATTACGTTATTGGTTTTTAGAAAAAGCCATCTATTTAATAAAGTAAATGTTACAGCAACAGAAGAGTCACTGCTATGAAGTGTGCGAGCAAGCTTGTGAAACGACATTACTAGATTTGCTCATCTGTTTGAGACCCAAAATAGGTGGGGAATATAATCATTCTGCGCCCTATCTTAAACTTGTGATGCGTAAACAAATTACCCCCCGCAGCGTCTTTTAAGAGGCGAATAACTCATGCAAGGACTATGGATATTATTCCAGCAAGATGTCAGATTTACCACCTTAGAAGATACCGAGAAGAAAGATTTAGTAATATCCTTGCTACAGGCTTCTCCTCTCGGCAGCATCAGGGTCTGAACTTGACTCCGATATCAGCTGATTCATGCTGCCTCTTCAGTGACTATATCATAGACAAAGTGTTGTCAGAGTTCTAACGATATACGTGAATTATGGGAGAGATCTATTCATGGTAAAAATTTGCAACGGTTAACTCCTCATGATCTTATCGTAAACCAGTACAAATAAGGCGTATTTTTGATACTAAATAATGCATTTATTGTTAATAAGACTGCATTGGCAAATCCAGAAGCGCGCAAATGTATAATGAAAATTATTTTAGCGCGTTTTCAGTCTGAAACTGCTATATTAGTGCTGATAGCTTCTGGTTTTTCTCCAGCTTTGAAAGACGAAATGTTAGGCTGAGAAACATGTCGAATCACGGCATAAAGCCAGTAAACCAAAAACCACGAAGGACACAAAGAAAATGTCTGGAACAACGGCTGAAATGTAGGACCCAGCATCCCCACAATCTGATGGATCCTTGAGACGTAATCACGAACGAATATGTTCACCTGGATTTGGCGTACCTGAAGAAATTTATAGATCCTCTTCATCTCCGAATAGGAGCCATTATCATGGCTAGAGAAAGTGTGCCTGGTGTTGACCAATTTTTGTCTCATGTGTTTATGGTCTTTCTAGATGTTAGGGCATTGCATGCAGAAATAAATAAATTTTTGTAATTCACTTACGGAAAATGCCGGCATGGTTCCTTTCCCAATGTAAGCTTGTGCTGGTTCTCTAACGAGCTCGTCGTGAAACCCATCATCACCTTCTTCTTTCGAAGCAGTAACTTACATAACGTCCTTGGGCTGTTTCTCTCTTTTCCAAATCGAATCGATCTGTGCTGGTTCTCTACTTATGAATCGTCAGATACAGATTTTGTCGTTTTTGAACGATCCGCGATTTTCTCAGGGGAGATTCGTTTATCATTGCATATATCCGTCTTTTTTTTCCAAATGTATTGACCAACTCTCCCTCCATGAACCATGGACCTTGCCGTTGGTGGGGGGGGGGGGGGGGGGGGGCTTGCGTGCCTCAGCGATACAGATAGCCGTACCGTAGGTGCAACCACAACAGAGGGGTATCTGTTGAGAGGCCAGACAAACGTGTGGTTCCTGAAGAGGGGCAGCAGCCTTTTCAGTAGTTGCAGGGGCAACAGTCTGGATGATTGACTGATCTGGCCTTGTAACTTTAACCAAAACAGCCTTGCTGTGCTGGTACTGCGAACGGCTGAAATCAAGGGGAAACTACGGCCGTAATTTTTCCCGAGGACATGCAGCTTTACTGTATGATTAAATGATGATGGCGTCCTCTTGGGTAAAATATTCCGGAGGTAAAATAGTCCCCCATTCGGATCTTCGGGCGGGGACTACTCAGGAGGACGTCGTTATCAGGTGTTCTACGGATCGGAGCGTGGAATGTCAGATCCCTTAATCGGGCAGGTAGGTTAGAAAATTTAAAAAAGGAAATGGATAGGTTAAAGTTAGATATAGTGGTAATTAGTGAAGTTCGGTGGCAGGAGGAACAAGACTTTTGGTCAGGTGATTACAGGGTTATAAATACAAAATCAAATAGGGGTAATGCAGGAGTAGGTTTAATAATGAATAAAAAAATAGGAGTGCGGGTTACCTACTACAAACAGCATAGCGAACGCATTATTGTGGCCAAGATAGACACAAAGCCCATGCCTACTACAGTAGTACAAGTTTATATGCCAACTAGCTCTGCAGATGATGAAGAAATAGATGAAATGTATGACGAGATAAAAGAAATTATTCAGGTAGTGAAGGGAGACGAAAATTTAATAGTCATGGGTGACTGGAATTCGTCAGTAGGAAAAGGGAGAGAAGGAAACATAGTAGGTGAATATGGATTGGGGGGAAGGAATGAAAGAGGAAGCCGCCTTGTAGAATTTTGCACAGAGCATAACTTAATCGTAGCTAACACTTGGTTCAAGAATCATAAAAGATGGTTGTATACCTGGAAGAATCCTGGAGATACTAAAAGGTATCAGATAGATTATATAATGGTAAGACAGAGATTTAGGAACCAGGTTTTAAATTGTAAGACATTTTCTGGGGCAGATGTGGATTCTGACCACAATCTATTGGTTATGAACTGCAGATGGAAACTGAAGAAACTGCAAAAAGGTGGGAATTTAAGGAGATGGGACCTGGATAAACTGAAAGAAGCAGAGGTTGTAGAGAGTTTCAGGGAGAGCATAAGGGAACAATTGACAGGAATGGGGGAAAGAAATACAGTAGAAGAAGAATGGGTAGCTCTGAGGGATGAAGTAGTGAAGGCAGCAGACGATCACGTAGGTAAAAAGACGAGGGCTAATAGAAATCCTTGGGTAACAGAAGAAATATTGAATTTAATTGATGAAAGGAGAAAATATAAAAATGCAGTACATGAAGTAGGCAAAAAGGAATACAAACGTCTCAAAAATGATATCGACAGGAAGTGCAAAATGGCTAAGCAGGGATGGCTAGAGGACAAATGTAAGGATGTAGAGGCTTGTCTCACTAGGGGTAAGATAGATATTGCCTACAGGAAAATCAAAGAGACCTTTGGAGAGAAGAGAACCACTTTTATGAATATCAAGAGCTCAGATGGCAACCCAGTTCTAAGCAAAGAAGGGAAGGCAGAAAGGTGGAAGGAGTATATAGAGGGTCTATACAAGGGCGATGTACTTGAGGACAATATTATAGAAATGGAAGAGGATGTAGATGAAGAAATGGGAGATAAGATACTGCGTGAAGAGTTTGACAGAGCACTGAAAGACCTGAGTCGAAACAAGGCCCCGGGAGTAGACAACATTCCATTAGAACTACTGATGGCCTCGGGAGAGCCAGTCATGACAAAACTCTACCATCTGGTGAGCACGATGTATCAGACAGGCGAAATACCCTCAGACTTCAAGAAGAATATAATAATTCCAATCCCAAAGAAAGCAGGTGTTGACAGATGTGAAAATTACCGAACTATCAGTTTAATAAGTCACAGCTGCAAAATACTAACGCGAATTCTTTACAGACGAATGGAAAAACTGGTAGAAGCGGACCTCGGGGAAGATCAGTTTGGATTCCGTAGAAATGTTGGAACACGTGAGGCAATACTAACCTTACGACTTATCTTAGAAGAAAGTTTAAGAAAAGGCAAACCTACGGTTCTAGCATTTGTAGACTTAGAGAAAGCTTTTGACAATGTTAACTGGAATACTCTCTTTCAAATTCTGAAGGTGGCAGGGGTAAAATACAGGGAGCGAAAGGCTATTTACAATTTGTACAGAAACCAGATGGCAGTTATAAGAGTCGAGGGGCATGAAAGGGAAGCAGTGGTTGGGAAAGGAGTGAGACAGGGTTGTAGCCTCTCCCCGATGTTATTCAATCTGTATATTGAGCAAGCAGTAAAGGAAACAAAAGAAAAATTCGGAGTAGGTATTAAAATTCATGGAGAAGAAGTAAAAACTTTGAGGTTCGCCGATGACATTGTAATTCTGTCAGAGACAGCAAAGGACTTGGAAGAGCAGTTGAACGGAATGGACAGTGTCTTGAAAGGCGGATATATGATGAACATCAACAAAAGCAAAACGAGGATAATGGAATGTAGTCAAATTAAGTCGGGTGATGCTGAGGGAATTAGATTAGGAAATGAGACACTTGAAGTAGTAAAGGAGTTTTGCTATTTAGGGAGTAAAATAACTGATGATGGTCGAAGTAGAGAGGATATAAAATGTAGACTGGCAATGGTAAGGAAAGCGTTTCTCAAGAAGAGAAATTTGTTAACATCGAGTATAGATTTAAGTGTCAGGAAGTCGTTTCTGAAAGTATTTGTATGGAGTGTAGCCATGTATGGAAGTGAAACATGGACGATAACTACTTTGGACAGGAAGAGAATAGAAGCTTTCGAAATGTGGTGCTACAGAAGAATGCTGAAGATAAGGTGGGTGGATCACGTAACTAATGAGGAGGTATTGAATAGGATTGGGGAGAAGAGAAGTTCGTGGAACAACTTGACTAGAAGAAGGGATCGGTTGGTAGGACATGTTTTGAGGCATCAAGGGATAACAAATTTAGCATTGGAGGGCACCGTGGAGGGTAAAAATCGTAGAGGGAGACCAAGAGATGAATACACTAAACAGATTCAGAAGGATGTAGGTTGCAGCAGGTACTGGGAGATGAAGAAGCTTGCACAGGATAAAGTAGCATGGTGAGCTGCATCAAACCAGTCTCAGGACTGAAGACCACAACAACATTGACCAACTGGGATCACGATGACAACTTCAGTTCCTCTTCTTCCTTTGTTGTTGTTTCCTATTTTTCCACAGTCCCTCATTTTCTCCCCATGAAGCGTCTTCCTTTTTTCTGTCCATGTCGTTCCCGATTTTTTATTTCTTCTGCTTTGAAAGCCTTCCACATTTAGTATTTTGTTTTTAAAACTGTTTCTTTTTGCTATTTCTGGTTCTTTGATGTTGTTTATTTCTAGATATATCCTTCCTTCTGTAATCCATACCATTGTCGATTTCTTCTTCCAGAAATATAGGAGTATTTGTTTTGTTAGTCTATCTCCATCCATTCGGTAGAGGTGCCTGAAAATGGTTAATATTCGTTTGGCCATCACTTCAGATATTTTCTCTATATTTTTGTTGATCTACTCATTACTTCTTATTTTTCAACTATCTGCAGTTTTTATTGCACCCATTATTTTTCTAATGATCCTTCTTTCGAGTAACTAGTTTGTTCAACTTATAGCTCATCGTTAGGCTTTCAGATCTGTATAAACATTCTGGTCGAAGCACTGTAGTGTAGTGTTTTAGTTGTTTTTCTAGATATACATTTCTTGTTGTAAATATTTTTGGTCAGACCATATGCTCTTTCCATTTTGTTAATTCTTACATCTATTGCAGATTTTTCTAGTCCATTTTGTTGTATAGTTTCTCCAAGATATTTAAATTTATTTAGTCCCTCTATTTTACCTATGTATGTTTCTTTGAATTTTCGTGGATTTCTTATATTTGTCATGAATTTTGTTTTTTCAGCTGAAATTTTGAGACCTGTTCTGTTTACTATTTTTGCCAGAAGGTTTATTTGAATAACTGCTTCTGTCAGGTTTTCTGAAAGTATTGCAAAATCGTCCTCAAAAGCCAAGCACTTTACCTTAATTCCATTTGTTTTCCTTCCCAGAGTTATTGGTTCAGTTTTGTGATTTTTTAGCTCCGAATTTCAGATCCTTACAATCTTTTCTAGAACACAATTAAGCAGTAAAGGTGATAAACCATAAAATTGTCTAACACCAGTTTTTAATTTAAAATGGCTGAGATACTTCTCGCATAAATTTGATTTTAGATATTGTACCTGTTAGTGTTTCACGAATTATATTTGCTAATTTTGATTTAACGCCAAATTTCTAAGACCTTATCTATTGTTCCTCTGTCTACACAATCAAATGCTTTCTTGAAATCAATAAATGACACTATTATTGGTTTGCTGGTTAACATTCTATGGCGAATTAAAAATATGTTCTGCACAGGACCTTTCCTTTCGAAAACCACCCTGATATTCTCCCAGTTGTTTGCCTAAAGTATCTACCACTCTGTTCAGGAGAATTTTTGATAATATTTCGTATGCCACTGGCAGAAGTGACACTCCGCTGTAATTATTGACTTTTGTTTCTCTCCCATTTTATGTAGAGGATTAATGCTGTTTTCCATACAACTGGAATCTTTCCAGTTTTCCAAAAGTTCTCAAAAAGCAGCTGATGATCCTTTATGGTTTTTGGTTGTGACCACTTCTACAATTCTACTTTTATAGAGTCTTCACCACTTGCTTTATTGTTTTTGTGTGTTTTGATGACTTCATTAATTTCTAACTCTGTAGGTGAGAAATCTTCCTTCGTATTTTGAGGTGTCACTGGAAATTCTAATTTATCTGTTGGAACTGGACAGTTTAACAGCTTTTCAAAACATTTTGCTAAAATTTCACAGTTTTCTTTGTTATTCAATCCCATTTTGCCATTTTCATCTTTGAAACAGGTACTTGGTGCCTGATATCCTTTAAGTATGTGTTTAAAGGTTTGGTAAAAATTTCTAGTATTATTTTTGGTGAAATTTTCTTCTATTTCAATAAGCCGAGCATTTTCAAAGTTTCTTTTGATTATCCGGATTATTTTTGATGTTTCTTTTCTTTGTTGCTTGAATTGTTCAAGGTCTTCGTCTTTTTTCGAATATCTCCATTTTCTCCATTTTTGAGCTGTTTGTGTTAGTGCTTCTTCACACTCCTCATTCAACCATGTCTTCTTTTTATTCTTGACCACTCCTCAAGTTTTCTCTGCTGCTTGAGTTATTTACATCTGGACTTCACGCCAATCACCTTCTTTACTTGTCTCAATTTATTCTCTAAATTTTTCTTTATTTTCTTTTGTAATATTAGCTGTAGTGGTGTTGTATCTGATCACATTCTTGGTCGCCTTTTTTGTTTTAGATGGGAGAAATTTTATTTTAATCTTATAGTCGTAATGATCTGAATCGAATTCCCCATTTCTAATTACTTTAACATCCTTATTTTCCGTGATATAGCTTTTCGATATAGCTACGTGATCCAGTTGAAATTCTCCTAGGTTCGGATTTGGATATCACCAAGTTTTGGCTTTTCTTGGAAGTTTGCGGAAATGTGTGGACATGGATTTTTAACTGGAACATTTTACTCATATTGATCAGTCTTCCACCATTTCTGTATGTTCTTGAATGTGCTGGATATTCACCTACAATAGTCCGAAATTTCTTTTCCCTCCCAATTTGTGCATTGAAGTCACCAAGAAGCATTTTAACGCCCTTTTTAGGTATGATAGAACTTTCAGATTCCAAAAGATCCCAGAACTGATTTACTTTCTTCAGATTTCTTTTGTTGTCAGCATTTCTAGGTGCATGACAATTTATGAGGGTGTAACTTTTATTCTTGCATTTTATTGTTGACATGGATATTCTTTCTGAAATCGATCTAAATTCTGTTACACTGTCTATGTTTTCTTTGTTTACATAAAATACTGTTCCAAACATTGGCCTGTTTTCCATTATTCTCGCTGCTGGTTTCCCTTTATAAATTCTATAATATTGTGTATCAACTACATTCTCATCTAAGAATCGTGTTTCCTGGAGTGCTATAACTTGTATATCGTTCTTCTGCAGAAATAGTTCTAATTCCTTTTGTTTCCCAATTTTCAGAAGAGAATTTACATATAATGTTCCAGGGTAGTGCTTCTTCTTGAACTGAAACTTGGAAGGCTTTTCAATATATTCCATTTCTTCTTCACCGCAAATGTTTTGGACTCCTCAGAATCCTAGGTCCCATTGCATTATATGATGTAATGGTGTATTCCTCATCAGAGTTACCACCTGGGGTAGAGCATCCATTGTGCGAACTTTCCATTTTGCGACTTGAAGCTGTAAATCGTAAAGAGTAGGGAATCCAAAGTCATCCCTGAATTCCCAAGATAAGGCCAGATTGTTAGCCTGGAATATTACTTATTCAGTCACCACTAAAATGTGGAACAGACGCTGTCGGGGTGCCGCCACTAACATGTGGAACGGTCGTGCCCATTTTGGCCTTGGACAAGAGGCTGCCTCTTCCGACAGCTCCGCCGTACCGAAGTCCATCTTATCCGCCTTCGCTGCCGTTGTTGTCTTCACCGTATCCCTGGCAAGGGGCCCTCACGAGGTACTGTTACCCGGGCCAGGTGAACGAAGGTTCTTTTTTTTTAACGAGGTGTTACTCCTCCCCCTCCTTACTCAACCGGGCTTGGGACCAGCTATGGCGGAGTTTTATCCGTCATTACTATTTATTTATCTTTCTTTATAATTATGAGATCATTCGCCTTGTCTTTTATGCAAGAATAAGTGCACTACAGAAAGCTGGTCGTTTTGATATATTTCTTCATTCACTATAAATACAAAATGAATGAAACCAAATATTGTGAAATATAAAAATAGTCTCATGAAACAAATTATTGCATGGATTCAAATTTTGTCGACAACATGGAAAAAACGCAGAGAAGACATGTTTCGATATAAATTTTGATACATGTATCTTTCGTGTACAATTGACTTTGGACTTGTGCTCGCGCCATTGCGCCGTCCGTGTAATTAAAAGTTGATTATCGGTTGTAGAAGAAGTCGAACATATTTTACTCTTGCTTTTCAAAGTTGTGATAGTCGAAGTGTTTGAAAATGGAGACTGATATTTTGTGAAAATTTTAGTTGTGAAACCTTGGTCAGTTTTACACGTGTGTAAAACGGAGAGGTCAATGGAAGAAGTTGTCAAGTTATCGGAAAGAAAACAGTGTTTCAGCCGTAAAATCGAAAACCGCGGACCCGAGCAGTGGAATGTTGTTAGAATATATTATTGCTGCCCTTGAAGTACTCAAAATTTAATAAGGTAAGTAATGAAACATTTCATTCTGGCATTGCTACACCATCGAAATATGTATATCGTTGCTGAAAAAAGTGGTATTTTACTCGAAGCGCATTGTATACTTTATTTTCAAGCTTGTGATAGTTGGTAGCTTTGGAAGTAGCATAACCCACCACAAGCTGATTCAAATGAATCCTCTCGGCATTCCTCATCAACGCGTCGACTGCTCTATGGCCCCCGGCGGCTGCAGCAGAACCGCGCGCCTAACTCCGTGGGACTGCTTGGCCTGGTGGTGAAACATACGTCTCTAAAGCCGTCCTCACACGGGACGAGGCAGCTAACGTTGACATGGACGCAGGCAAGACATCCGCCCTTAAGAAAGACAGCGCTGTCGGAACACGGGACGAGCTGGTTAACGTGATTTGCGCTCTCAGCGCTCTCCAGCGGCCGTTACTGGCATTATTTGGCTCACAAACCACACAGTTACTTTACGAAAATGGACGCAAGTAAACAGATGCGTTAATTCTGTTAGCGATTGTCGCAGAAGAGCGGAGAAAATCACCAAGAAATGTCTGGCTTCAAACGTGAACTGCTGTCAGAGTAACACTATATAATGCTGTACAGCTATCAGAGATGCATATTAGTAGAAGTTATTCGTTAGCTCAGTTGAAATTTTATCCCATTTTCGGTTTTAAATTGACTACAGTTAAGGTATAGTGGCTCATTTCAGTATGCATATGGATAATATCCATATTCTCGATGTTTCATTGACTACCAACAATCTGAAATAACGTAATTCACATAGCTTTCAAGATCAAGATTCGTTTCTTAATTTCATTTGAATGGAAGAGAAAATATTTTCAAAGCTGCTTACCATGACCGAAAAAGATATTTACCGGTGAGATACTCACATACGGCAGCGCATAAAATCAAGAGATAAGTATATATATTTTACAGAAGGTTTCATAATAACAAAAAGTTCCAATGTGTCACTTCCGTGTACTTTCTGACATAGACTGACAGTTACGTTTAGACTTCTGCCCGCTCTCGAAAAATTCCAGCCGTTGGTGTTTGCAACAGGAATTGCTGCAAATACATTATTTATAGTAAATAACATCGACTGCTGCTGGTAATACTTCTATTAAGTTAGTAAGAAAGGCACAGAATATTTTAGGAAACAAAAATGTAGCAGGGGTGGACGTGAACCAGCGACCTTTCTCTTCACACTTCTGGAAGCTACCAAGTAAGCTTCGGCTTCGACAAGACAGCCAAGCTTCCGTGTGTGCTATAAACTGAGTAAAGACTGTATTTGCAAATGGCGTTACTTGGTAGTTAACTACGACGAACTGCATCAGAAGGACGCACATTTGGTAGCTGAGCATTGTGCCGTGACGCTATAATGATATAATTTCATAGTACACATGTTGTAACACTGAAAACATGAAATAAAGGAATCCTTTATCTATCGATATGTAGTTTCCTGTCATTGTATTATACACTTAAGCAACAAAGACTCTGGTGTATGTGGAAAGTCAGGATACGGCGCTGCGGTCGGCGACACCTTTATAAGGCAACAAGTATCTGGCGCAGTTGTTAGATGGGTTACTGCTGCTACAATGGAAGGTTATCAAGATTTAAGTGACTCCGAAGTGGTGTTATGCTCTTATGGCTCTACCAGGCTTAATCCAGTCCCGTCCGGCGTTGCAGGTGCTGTACACAATCCTTCACAGCGGGATACACCTTGCCACTGGTGCTTACTTGTGGAGGCAGGTGTCCCTCCACTGCAGATACGGCGCCAACGTTTACTGGCCGCTTATGCTGCCCATGTTTTTAGCTTTGCCGGGCATCCAAATTACCGTCTCCTGTTCCCGCCGTCGGTCGTCCGTCTCCCAGATCGTCGGCCCCGGTCGGGTAGTACGATCGCGGTCCGCGTCAGAGAGCTTCTCTCTGGGCTTGGGGTTTTCCCTCTTCCGCCTCCTTTCAGGGCCCCTTTGCGTACACCACCGTGGTGTGTGCCCCGCCCTTGCCTTCGGCTCGAATTGGCACAGGGCCCGAAGAACTCAGTCCCTCCGGAAGCCTTCCGCCGCCGCTTTTATTCCATCATAGCCATGTATCAGGGCTCTGGCGTTGTTTACACTGACGGTTCGATGGTTGCTGGTCGTGTCAGTTATGCTCTAACTCTAGGGGACCACTACGAACAGCGTTCATTGCCGGCTGGCTGCAGCGTTTTCACTGCTGAGCTGGTCGCCATCTCTCATGCCCTAGAGTATATCCGCTCCTGCTCAGGTGAGTCCTTCGTGATCTGTAGCGATTCCCTGAGCGGTTTACGAGGTCTCGACCAGTGTTTCCCTCGCTCTCGTCTGGTGATGGCCGTCCAGGAGTCGCTGCATACTCTTGCCCGTTGCGGTCACTCTGTGGTCCTTTTGTGGACCCCAGGCCACGTTGGGATACCCGGCAATGAACATGTGGACCGCCTGGCCAAACAGGCCACCAGTGAACCAGCTCTGGAGGTAGGCCTCCCGGAGACTGATTTGCGGGCAGTCTTACGCCGCGCAGTTCTCTCGCTTTGGGACACTGAATGGCACAATCTGCCCACGCCAAACCAACTTCGTCCTATCAAAGCGACGACGGGTGTGTGGCGGTCATCCATGCGAGCCAATCGCAGAGACTCAGTTGTCCTTTGTCGGCTCCGCATTGGCCACACCCGGCGGACGCACAGTTATTTACTGCGTCGGGAGGACCCTCCTGTATGTCGGCTTTGACAGTGGCCCACATTTTGTTGGCCTGTCCCCTTTTAGCTGTGGTCAAGCAGACATTTGCGCTGCCTGATACGCTCCCTGCCCTTTTAACAGATGACACTGCGATGGCAGGCTTAGTTTTGCGTTTTATTCGGGAAGGGGGCTTTTATAACTTAATCTAAGTGTTTGTCCTTTTTTGTGTTGAGTCTGGCATTTAGCCTACGGTTTTAGACTGAGTTTTTAATATGTTTCTCGGTGGTTGGCTTTTCCTTTTTTTGTCTCTATGGTCGGCCAGCCACTGTCACACTCCGTGTGATTTTAATTCGTTTTGTCTGATCTCTGTCTGAGTCTTTCTTATCCTGTGTCGTCTGCCGTCTTTACTGTTGTTCGTTTTTTATTCTCTGTGGGTGTTTTTTAGTTTTTGGAAAAAGGGACCGATGACCGTAGCAGTCTGGTCCCTTTAATCTCCCGAACCAACCAACCATCTCTCCACGAGGCAAAAGTGTGACATGGAAGATTCTTCATTTCACACGCCTCAATATAGTAGAACTTGGAGTTGCACACTGTGACATCACCAACTCCACGTCCACATGCGTTTTCGAGTCGTGTGAGACGGCGGCTTAAGCGTGCGGCAGTCAACGTGTTAAGTGAATTCGAGAACCCGCTGAGAGTCGAAATCGGGCTGGCGGGACTGTGCGTTGCCCGAGCCGCTAGCTTAAGCTGCAGAGTGTCGCAGCAGCGCTCAAATGTGAAGAAGGCGCCGGTCGGCGGTGGCGATCCCGGATGCGCGCCGCCCGCCGCGCACGCGAGCCGTATCGCGGATTCGCCGCCGCCCGCTGCTGCCCGCGATGCGCGCGCTCGGGCCTGGCCGCGGCGGCTAGGCGGCTACGGCTATCCCATTACCCGCCGTCGCGCTCCATTAGGCGGCCCTCGGGCGCAAACAAATGTCTAAATATTTAAATTGGACGCTCGTGTCCGCGGACGTGTGCGGCCGTGTGTTTATTTTACGAAACATTAACCCGCCTTTTTGTGATCGGCGCGCACGTTTCTCCGTCTGTGCGTCACGACGGCGCGAGGTCGCTGGCCGCGCCCGCACCTGCCGCCGCGGCAGGCCGCGCCGGCCCGTCGCGCCGCCTCGCGGCTCCGTCTCTTCCGGCCGCCGGTCTCACTGCAGCTGCCGGGCCTCTTACGTGTGCGGCCGACACCCACTCAAAGGAAGGCCTCGGCGCTTGTTCGTGGCGTCACGTCAGCTAGGCACGGCGAACGCCAGGTCTGTTGCAGGCATATTCATAATGGTGGAGTCTCCCTCCCTGACACAGGAATGTTCTGGCTCTGTCTGTATCTAAAGGAAGGCGTTTACCATGGATCGATCTCTACCTGATCTGATGGCCAGCATACAGGTAAACGTTGCTTAGATTGCACTGGAACTGCTGTGAGCAACTGCAGATCACGTCGTTTTACAGATGCAGCATCCGTCGACGTGTTCCGTGCTCATATTGAACAAACTCCGTAAGCGGTGGTTAGTAATAAAATCAACGTTATGCGTTTCTCACTTGTTTGATCTTTGCTGCCCTCGTCCCGTTCCTATTCCATTACGTAGGGAAACTTCTGTACCTCTTTCTTGCATTCGTAGTGCCAGATGTGCACCTGGTGGCCAAAATAGGAACTAATTTTTTTCCACACTAACGCATTAAAGCATCTACCCTGTTTCGTTGCCATACGATAATTACAACCCACACTGGACTTCTATCAGTAGCTGCACTTTAATTATAACCATTTGGTGCAAGCAGTCTGTATGTAACAATTACTTTTTGGTCACAGTCTGTGGCTTTATGAATGGGCGAATATCGTAATGGTATAAGTAGCGTAGAGTTTATTGTGAGAAAAACGACCTTATATAAAGTCACAGGTTATACAAAATCAAACAAAAGATTGTTGAGGGACATGTATATGATAAGTATCTGAAGGTCCTTGGTATAAGGCGTCATAGTTTAAAATATCCATAAACTTCACTTGTACCATTATGGTTTCAAAATGTCTTCATAAAATGTCACTTGAATCACTATGCATTTAAAGAATAAACTGTTTCCTCTTACTCACTTTCATGCACTTCATCACTATCACAGTTGTCAGGGTAGCATTCTTCATCGCCTGGCTGTGCAGTGTACTGTGGAAAGATGATGCTTACCAGTGACACGACCACAAGGGCGACCCTGGCGTCCTGGTTGGTTTTCTGGTGAGCTCTGAATCGGTGTTAGACTCTTGTAGATGTTGTGGTACACTGCAGGAATAAACTGTAACGACGACGTTCAGTCATCAATTTTTGCTTGCATTAAACATACTAGTCCATGTGGAAATAGTGGCGCTGAATAGTGACACTGAATACCTTGAAAGGTAGAACTACTCATTTCTGATCGAGATTTCGTCAGTAATTGAGAGCCTAAATCGCGATTCCTTGGAGCGTCCGCCATGTTGTTGCTTGTACCGTCCTGGCACTGCCTATCGATTGTCATTCGATAAATGTAGTTATACAACATGCCGACAGATGGCACCTGGATCTTTGTGCCACTGACAAGTATCCATTGTTTCGTGGTCGAAAGTGCACTTCATTCAGTTTTGCAAAAAATGTCACTTATACCTTACGGTTTTCACTCATACATATCGTATTCCCATGTAAGAATGCTTACATAGATACGTTTTAATTTGACCTGTTTCCTGTCTGCTAATGATTCACCGTATAGGTATCCAAACATGGAAAAAAGAAATCGCACACTTTATGTTACTGTATCGTATTCGAAATGAAATTAGATCTGCTGGCATCTACGATTCTTTTATCATAAAAATGTACACATTTTAACTTATATCCTAGCCTTACCCCTTCCAAATAATGTTAATAGCATATGGTAACGTGACAACTCATCTTTTCGCCATATTTTGTGACATCTCTTTTGCTTTTGTTACTGCAGCAGGCTAAATAACAGAAGTATACTAATCGTGAAGTCAGAAATATTAGATATATGTGAATGATCAGTTTAGTACGATATATCAGTTTTATCGTGATAAATGTTTATTTTTCGTTTTCTTACTTTGAAAATATTATTTCACTTTTAAATACGAGAACAGTGATACTTTGCAGACAAGCTCAACTGCTAAATAAGATCAGAATTTTACGTTTATTGCTCTAGGACAGGTTGAATTTTTTTGTCACTTCAAATCGGTATACACGCCGTAATGGACTTCCAGCGGAGCCCAAACTTATACTGGACTTTCCTGTAAAAAAAATTATTAGTGTCACCGTCATTTGATCCCTGTCAGTCAATACAATTGAAACAAATCTCAGCTACTTCAGGCGTCGACCTTTTCCTATTATATGTTACAATGAAGAAGGAAACACGATCCAGCTTATGAAGTAAGTGACTACTAATGCTGTACCTCGGTTTTTGGTGGTTCCATGCTACTGCTTAAAATGGTAAAGAATTCGACCCAGAATATTTTACGATTAAGTGATAATGTAGTCCGTCAGCAATTGTAATTCACTGGTGGTTCAACGATAGCCCCTGTTACAACCAATCTTCCCTTCAGTCTCTCGCGAACATTTAAGGCAACTCCACGAAATGCTTCCCAAAACAAATAATATAAATTACTCTCAATAAAAACTGTTTTGCAAAGGCAAAACTAATTCCCACCGATAATCAGTGGGCGCCCTCTCCGACTACAGTCTATTCCAAATTCCGTTATTAATTAAATTTAATTTGTTCTGGATAAAATGATCTGCCTTTGACCATTCGCGGTTTTCTACACACGTACCACAAAAGTTGAATTCAGTTCATAGGCAGGTTCGTAAATGAACAGAATAAATACTGCTCAACGAAACATTGTAAATTTCACAATCGTGGGCACTTCATCAACCTGGCCTGACAACTGCACTTCCGATTTTAAGTAATAGTCAAAAGTTGACGGACCCTTAAGGTCCCCTTCTATATAGTCAGCTCTGGACCAATTTTTCCCCAAGTCTTCCCTTGGAGACTACCTTTGTGTAACAGCCGTTCAGCCCACATTGAAGCTCGGAAACCATTAAAAATTCGACATACGAACAGCGCTACTAGTATTTTTAACGAATTAATGTGTTGTAGCAGAACATTATCGGAGAAGCGTATAGCACTCTGCTTAGTGCCCCTAATCTATCCTTTGCCACCACGGAGATTCTACCCTCGGCATCAGCATCTTACGCCGTCTTCGTCCTTTTTTTTTTGTTAATCTAAAACATATTTTGCCCCAAATTTTACATTACATAAACAACAAATTCGTCATATAAAAAGAATTTTATACGTCGTTATCCGCCTACTGTTGATCTGCGAGTGAAGTTGGGTGACGGTTTCCCTCGTGGCACCAGTCACACAAATAATGGCGGGTCACAGAGTCCATCACTTGTTCTCGGCTGGCAGGCGTAAGCGTGAAGGTTTAAGATGCTTGTTGTTGGTGCACAGTACGGTGTCCCTTCCTTGTGGTGGTCAGACGTGGCTCACCGCTACTTTAACGGCGAGTATACCCGCCTCAAGTTCTCATTCAGTATAACATTGGGCCACTCACACGTATGAATGCCCCACAAATCTGGATATTGCACGATTCGACCAGCCAACCGCCTCGAGACTCTCTTTCAAGCTTTGCAAGGTGCTGATGACGCAGACGTAGAAGAATACGCGGCGTCTCCGTCTCCTTCACTGTGGTCACTCAACATCTGCCGCTGTTCACACTCGTTAAGTGCCCTACCAGGCCTACACTAATGCCCTCTAGTGGCCTTTCTACCTGTCACAGAATTACTACTAATCGTTTACATACCTGCCGGTGTTGTGTACGCGAACGAAGTTACATCGATATCTGACCATGTCTTCTGTTGCTTCACTTTTTTGGTCAGATAGGGTATGAAGCAGCAACTTGCTAAGCGCAGCGCTGTCTGTGTTCTTCGTCCTTGTAAACAATAGTCTAGCAGAGTTGCGAATGCTTTGCGCCAGAATTTTAAGTCTCCATATTCAGAACATTATACTGTATTTATTCAGGAAAGCTTCATTGTGAACAGTGGCGTATGCTATGTCACTATACAACTCTATTCAGAAGCAGTCGAACGCCCTTACAAAAAAGTGACCAATTCGTGTATATACAGGGTGGTCGGAAATAGTGTGAAAATCTTGTGAAAGTATTGGAAGAAAGGTTGTGCTAAGAAACAACTGTTAAGAAAAAGATCGATGTGTTGCGCCGTATCAGGGTTAAATAGCATTGAAGTTAGCCAATTAATCTGTTGCGTGCGTAAATACAAGCGGCCTGGCAAATACGATGTCGCGAAACGCGTTCTTCGTTTGGTTTGCTAAAACAGAACAAGAGAGCGATACAGAAACTGGACATGGGACAGTAGTAAGAATCTCGTGCGCTATCATCCACGCTATGAGAATATCTGACACTAATTATATCTGTCGGATCACTTGAATTTGCGCGCGGCCTGACTGGCTAACTTCGATGCTAAATGCTTAATAACTCGGGAACGGCGCAACGTTTCGATTTTTTTCTTAACAGTTGTATAACGTAGTGGTTTTAATATCCGGGTAGAGAACTGCGCCTAACGCTCACAGAGGCACGTGCTAATTACGAACAGTTTCTATCTAATTTTGTTGATAGTATAAAAAAGTTGAAAAGTCATAGAACATGACCTACGTCATAAAAGTGATGAAAGAATTTATGTCGAATATGTTGTGGTTCCATTTTCAGGCCAAGAACATTATAAACATTCTGAAAACAAGTGGGCAGGTTATGTTCGTGTTCCTGCAACGCGGAAGGTACTTCTTTCAGTTAGCTTTCACGCAACGTAAGGAAAATGCTGTTGGTGTCCAGGAAGTGTTTTGAGTGCATCTTCCTTTCTAGGAATTCATGTTTTATGAGTAGAGGCGCTGCACTCCCACGTTGCTTTCATCGCAAGAACTGTATATGAGTCACTTAAATGGCGTGCGTTGCTGTCTGAAACTATGTGAATTCGTCTGAAATGGTACTGTCATATTCCCTTAATTGATATTAATGTTAAGGATTACACACGTTATTGCTGCGCAATATGAAGCTAAGTTACAGCTCTGGGCTTACGTGCTCCCGCAATTTGTGTTCTGTAAATATACCGCAGTAACTGGCATGTGGGCACTTGAGACTGAAGTAATGTTGGGTGTGGGATCTGCACTTCCACAATCTGTAGTTGTCTCATTGACCAACTGAGGTTAACGCACCCGAGAGGGATAAAGCGAAATGTTATTCAAATTTACTCAAAACCAGCTGTTGCCGTATAACGAAGCCAGTTCGAAGTTCCAAGTAGAATCTGTCCCCCGATAGCATCTTTAAACTCAATGATTGTATTGTATTGTATTGTATTTGTATTTGTATTGTATGGTATCAGGGACCTAGAAACGACGGAGAGGCTTCGTTCCCGCCGTAGCCCTCAGGGGTACACAACCCCACAACAGGCTACAGCAGTCCACTCACCCCACCGCCGCCCCACGCCGAACCCAGGGCTATTGTGCGGTTCGGCCCCAGTGGACCTCCCCGGGAACGTGTCACACCAGACGAGTGTAGAGTAATGATGGTGTACGCGTACGTGGAGAAAGTGTTTGCGCAGCAATCGCCGACATAGTGTAACTGAGGCGGACTAAGGGGAACCAGCCCGCATTCGCCGAGACAGATGAAAAACCGCCTTAACAACCATCCATAGATTGGCCGGCACAACGGACCTCGACACTAATCCGCCGGGCGGATTCGTGCTGGGGACCGGCACGCCTTTCCCGCCAGGGAAGCGGTGCGTTAGACCGCACGGCTAACCGGGCAGGCCAACCTCAGTGATACTTGATGCCACTGAGAATGACCATTACGTTGACAGAAATGTTTAGATCTTTGTGTCATTGTTTGAGTGCTTGCATATTTTGCGTCCTGCCCTTAGTTCTCCACATTTTCCCTTTTTTCTTCACTTCAGAGTAATGCTGAGATGTTTCCTCGACACAGGTAGCACCACTCCCTTTGCATTTGTTGTCCTCCAGAACCTGTGACCTGAATTGACATTGTAAACGTCGGTGGGGGCTTAAACTTTTCTTTAGTTTAATTACTGACATCGAAGACACCTCGGGAACAGCCTTAGGTGAATGTGTTCTTGAGGTATTTTCCATCCAGTTGTGACGTGATGCGCTAATACTTTCGAAACATTTAGGAAAAAAAAAAAGGAATGGAGCATTTGAAGCTAAAAATTAATTCAGAAACTTGCACGTAAATTTTATGTTTTCATGCCGTGATGATGATGATATAGAGGAGAACTTTTTGGCTGAGTTTTGCGAGTCGATACCTAGTTGTATTAAGAAATTGCTAACTGTCGCTAAGATGGCAATTTCCGTTACAATCGAGTGTTTCTCGGAATTAGAACACTTTCGTCCGCTGGAAGTTGCAGTTCGCCCTTAGGAGACGCCAGTTCTTGCCGACTCGGAACGGTCCTTCCAGAACTGCTGCATGAGACACAGTTAAGTTGATCATAAAAGTAATGGTAGTTTTATCTGCCAACTGTTTAGTTTCTGAACTGAGATTTTAAATAGCACCCAAAGAGAGCAGTGGGTTTCACCTTTTTTTCTATCTGTATGAAGAATTTAACACGCGCTTCTTCGATAGCCATGTTCATCTTTAGGGCTACATGGACCAATAGTTTTAGGGGCCACGCTGTAGCATTACCCTCGAGTGCTCAAGCCTCACAAATTTAGGCAAGGCTGCCGATTTTTAACGAGCAAACCATTTAAGCAGCTTGTTACTTTCTCGTTGACAGTTTGGTTAATAAATATTAGTATGATAACTCGATTGTGGCTGTACGTTGTAGTCGTCTATGTTGGCACTCATATAATGCTAAAAGTTCTGCGGCCGCAATGCCATCGTTTAAACGACGCTTTCTCTCGTTTGCCGTAATTTCTCGTATTTTTCAGGATTTATTGTGTAAGAGTTTCTGTACGAATCTGTGGCTGCCAGTCCAGTAATCTGTGCAAATTGAACGGTTTAAGCACCCTTTGCCACACACATTTCAGTTAGTTTGATGAACATCTTCTACCTGACGGTTGCATTCAGTATGTTTGTAGCAAGAGCAGATGGCGCTTTGGGAGGGTTTTACACAGTGATCTTTGAATCGCAAGTTTTGCACACGTTCTACATAATCATCCACCCATCACTTCAAGATACCTCACCAGATGAAGTAGTCCGGCTGTGACTTTTTAGGATTTAGTTTAAGATCCACTTTCGTGCCCAACTTGACGCTGCGTGAAGCATGTCGGAACATATCTTAACTGTGGTACCGTAGCATACATATGACACGACAATTTTGTGTCGAATGTACCATCGAGATAAATCTGATGATGGTCAGTGGGAGGAAGGAAGTTATTTGAGAAGCTTGTGAAATATAATTGTGATATTTACAGCACTTTTTCTGAGTCGTCAGTCTTCTGATTGGTGTAATGGTGCCCGCTATAAAATCTTCTCTTGTACCAATCTCTTCATCTCGGAGTGGCACTTGCACCCTGCGTCCTCAGTTATTTGTTAGATGTCCTCTCTGTCTTTCCCCACGCTGTCCTACTGCCTACAGCTCCCTCTAGTTCCAAGCCAGTTATTCCCTGCTGTCTTACTACATGGCCGTACATGCTGTCCCTTCTTCTTGTCGGTGTTTTCCATACATTCCTTTCTTTGCCGAATCATCATTCTTACCTTAGCAGTCCATTTAATTTACGACATCCTTCTATAGTAACAAATCTCAAACGCTTCCGATTACCCCTTTTCCGGTTTTCCCACGGCTCAAGATTAAATATCACACAATGCTGTGCTTCAAAGGTACAGTCTCAAGAATGTATTCCTCCAATTAAGGCCTATGTATGGTACTAGTAGACTTCTTTTGGCCAGGAATGTTCTCATCTACTGTGCTTTTTACGTCCTCGTTACTTCGTCCGTCATGTGCTAGCAGAATTCGTTCAGGTCTTTTACTTCGTGGTCTCCAGTTTTGACGTTAAGTTATCGCTAAACTCATTTCTGTTAGTCCTTATTACTTTAGTCTTTCTTCGGTTTACTCTCAAGTCATGTCCTATACTTCTTACACTGTTCATTCCATTCACTGGGGCCTATAATTCTCTGGTGAAGCTTATCATTGATGTCCTCTCACCTTGGGTTTAAATCCTACTCTTCAATCTTTCCGTTATTTCCATCATAGCCTCTTCGATGTATACAGGGTGAGTCAGGAGGAAACGTACATGCTTTGAGAGGGTGATGCTATTAGTGATTCTGAACAAAAACCGTCATTTGAACATGTGTCTTGTTCTTAACAGTTTTAGAGGAAACTAATAACGACGATTGGGATCAGAACAAATGCAGTTGATAATAAATGAAACGTTAGGACCTAATGTTTTGTTTAATTGTGCGCATTTCCTCACAAAAGATTTACAAAAAAATGAACTGTCAAGTGCAATGCATTTTGCAAGTCTTGTAGACAGCTCATGTGTTGCTGATCTCTCATTCGTTTGGTCCTTTACCTGAGCACACGCTTGTGAAGTATGAGCGAGAAGTTCCTTCTTTCTGTAGAATCTGCGCTTACAGACTTCGCTCTTAAGAGAACCTCACAAACAGTAACGTAATGGAGTGTGATAGGCCAAATTTAGCGACCAAGAAATAACCCCAAGACACGTTTCAATGAGATACTGTGTCACCATGCTTAAGTGAAATGTGCATTGAAATGGACTAACAGTTAAGACAACACTACGTAGCCTAACGTGGCTTTGGTTGTTTTCACATGTGAGTGCTGGTAAAGAAGGACGTGCGACTGACGCCTGGGATTTTCAAACATCTAAATCGCGGATACGGTTAAGAAAAGGGCATACCTGGATGTTCATTTGGAGTTTTTTGTTCAGAGTCACCAATACTATCACCCCTCAAAGCATGGTATCTTTCCTGCTGATTCACGTTGTATATTGAACAGTAGATCAGGAACACTGAATCCATGTATTACACCCTTTTTAATCCGAGCACTCATTTTTATTGTTTCCTTGCTGATTCCTGTACATAATGTACATTACCTGTCTTTCTCTATAGCTTACACGTATTATACTGGGAATTTCGAAAATCTAGCACCATTTTCCATCGTTGAACGCTTTTTCTGGGTCGACAGATCCTAGGAACGCGTCTTGGCTTTCTTAAGTGTTGCTTTCCTTGCTTCCATATCAGTTGCAATAGAATTGCCTCTCTGGTACCTTTGCCTTTCCGGAAGCCAAACTGATCATCATCTAACTGATCTTCAGTTTTCTTTCCCATTCTTCTGTATGAGATGCGTGAGCTGTTGAGTTGATTTTGCGATAGTTCTCGCACTTAATTGCCCTTGCAATCCTCACGAGTCCGGAACCGCGCGACCGCTACGGTCGCAGGTTCGGATCCTGCCTCGGGCATGGATGTGTGTGATGTCCTTAGGTTAGTTAGGTTTAAGTAATTCTAAGTTCTATGGGACTGATGATCTCAGCAGTTAAGTCCCATAGTTGTTGGGGGTAGTTTTTGGGGAAGGAGATCAGACAGCGAGGTCATCGGTCTCATCGGATTAGGGAAGGATGGGGAAGGAAGTCGGCCGTGCCCTTTCAAAGGAACCATCCTGGCATTTGCCTGGAGCGATTTAGGGAAATCACGGAAAACCTAAATCAGGATGGCCGGACCCGGGATTCAACCGTCGTCCTCCCGAATGCGAGTCCAGTGTCTAACCACTGCGCCACCTCGCTCGGTAAAGTCCCATAGTGCTCAGAGCCATTTTGAACCCAATCCTCACGATAATGTGAATAATACTTTTCCGAAAGCCTGATGAAAGTCTCCAGACTCGTAAGTTCTACAAATCAACTTGAGTAGTTGTTTAGTCGCCACTTCTCCTTATGATTTTAGGAACTCAGAGGGAAAGTTATCTGTCCGTTCAGCTCTATTTGACCGCAAGTCTTCCCAGGCTTTGGTAAACTCTGACTTCTGGATCACCTATCTCTTCCATATCGAATCCCTTTTTTTCTTCTATCACGTCATTAGTCGGTTTTCCCATGCCCTTGGTTTTTTATATACATCGAAGACTGTTTTGACTTTTCTGTATGCTACATCACTGCTTCCAACGACCATTTTCTTTTATTTCTTTACATTTTTTCCTTCAGTTATTTCGCTCAAGTACCCTGCACTTCCTGTTTATTTCATTCTTAAGTAACATACTCTGCTTCTTTCATATCTTGCCCTGAACATTTTTGTACTTCCTTCTTCCGTCGATTGGTTAGATATTTCTTATGTTAACCGAGAGTTCATCGTAATTAACTTCCATGTAATTATATCCATGACAACAAAGGGGGTCTATTTCCTGGCTAGCTGTCGAATTACACAGTGCACTGTTTGCGAAATTCGGCTGTTTCATTTTCAATAGTGAGATTTCAAAGTCAGCGCTTTCAAACGTCTTGCTGAAATCAAACAATATGAAAAGTGGAATCTTTGCGTCGGCCCACGATAGACGCGCAATCGTCAGCCACTTTGATTAATGCTGTTGTGTGCTATGGTAGTTAAGGAAAGTGGATTACTAAAATAAGGCAATAAATGAAGGCATATGCTTCTTATCTCATAGGAGGGAAATAGTAGCACGTGAGTGTAGTGTACACAGAAGACTATGAGAGTCTTCCCATACTTAACACATGAAGCCCACGTACAGCGTTATCGTTGGCGAAAGAGCTGCTGTTACAGGCCCGTAAAATTAGAAGGCGAGTTTAGCGTATGAAAATAGCAAGACCTGTGTTCTATTACTCGCCCTGGTTCCATGATTTCTGTGTTCATAATGCGCATTGTCGCATGGTCTTCAAACAGACCCGCTTGTCGTTCCTCGAGAGGCTGTTAAAAGACGTCCGTGGTGCCACAGCCGCCCACAGAGTCCATTGAAGGAAGGCGCGCATAACGGAACGACGCGCTTTTACGTCGCGGGATACGGCGCACCACCAACAGACACAATACGGCTCTGGCGCGCAACTCGAAACGTCTACGTTCTCCTAATGTGCAATTAGTATTCCTGCTGACTACCTCTGTGATAGTTAATCTGCACACTGGGTGGCATTCGTCCAATATTTGGCACGTGGGTGAATGGCAGAGTAGTCCGTTTGACGTAACCCGGTTGAAATGTGTGTGAAATCTTATGGGACTTAACTGCTAAGGTCATCAGTCCCTAAGCTTACAGACTACTTAACCTAAAGTATCCTAAGGACAAACACACACACACACACACCCATGCCCGAGGGAGGACTCGAACCTCCGCCGGGATCAGCCGCACAGTTCGTGACTGCAGCGCCCAGACCGCTCGGCGATGTAACCTGGTCTCGCCCAGATTGGCAAAAGGGTACGAACAGCTCTTCTGCAGAGATCAGCACGCATTCTACAAGAACTGACCGTTTGAAACTGCGATTGAATAATTTGTTAAAAACGTCCAGTAAACTGTAAGTAGTGGAGACCGCATTGTTGGTTAATCTTCGGAGACCTTCCGATACATTGTCTCACCATGCTTCCAGCATATTAGGAAAAGTGTGCTACTGGACTGAAGACTTCCTACTCTCGTGTATATGTAAGGAGATACCTGGCAGTTGCAGTGGTCTGGGCGCGGCATCTTCGCGCGCCCGCCTCAACCAACGACGTAACACGATTTTGTAAACATTTCTGTGACAATGCCTCAGTGTTGTCACAGCTGTATAGACGGTTATTGTCTTCGCCTGCAACTATTCGCGGTTCAGAGTTGAAAGCTAACGACAACGCTGCTAGCTTTCAGGGAACTTCTTATGCAAACGGTACTGTACATAGAATACAAGGTGTAAGAAAGTGGTACGGACGGCGTACTTTCCGGCACTCGTTCCTTGCACGAAGGGGAGGAGAAAACATGGATTTTTTATATATCAAACTGACTGACTGACTCACTCACTCGCTCAATCACTGACCGATCATCGCCCAGCCCAAATTCCTAAAGACAGAAACTTGAAGTCTGAGGAGGTTTTGATCTTATACGTCAGGCATCATTGAAGAAGGGATTTTTCGAAATTCCACACCTAACAGTGTGAGATAAGAGATGAAAGGTGTTTTGAAAATATGTCGCTATTAAGGCAGTTTTGAAGCTAGAACTATGAAAATTATTATTTGGTTCTTGGTCAGAAATAAAAAAAATAAGCGTTTTGGCACTTTTGGAAATTCAACCTCTAAGCGGATGAAATAGTAGGTGAAACTTTTCTTTTAAAATAAAGCATTATTAAAAAACTAAAGAAGCAGTTTTAAAGCTGCAGCTATGAAAATTGGAATTTAATTAATCGGTTAGAAATAAAAAAGACATGTTCCAGTTTTTTTAATTCAATCCCTAAGGTGTGAAATAGAGGACTCGGGCAATTTTAAAGCTAAAACTACGAAAACTGAAATCTGGTTTCTCGGTCATAAATAAAAAATATGTCGTTCAGAATTTACGGAAATTAAACCTGTAAGTGGGTGAAACAGTCGACGAAAAGTTCTATGCAAATATTTCATTATGAGGGCATTTTTAAAGCTAAATCTAAGAAAATGGGTAATTTTCTTCTCGATTAGAAACAAAGAAATATATGTTAGCGAATGAAAGTTTCTTTGGAAATGTCACCGCAACTACTCGAAAGGCAGATTGAACAAAAACTTCTGACTCCAGCTGCCAGAATCACTTTTTGTTCAGAGGTACGTTGGGAAAAAATCCCTAATTAACGGGTAAAATTTAGAAGGTGTTGCAACTGGTGACCTAAACCAGAGAACAGTCGCACGATAAATCGGCTTTGTCTGAATTGCATAGGAAAAGGAACAGGTCTTTAATACATTATTTTTCAATAGGCCTAATCTAAGTTCATAAAATTATTTTTGTTGTACCTACTACGCAAACGCGAGTGAAGCGGTGGGTGCTAAGCTAGGAATATATTTAATTTGCGTGTTAGAATTAATTTTCCACGACTCTTACAGTACATCATTAACACTTTCACGACGAACCCAAGTACCACTCGTACAAAGGCAGCTGACCAGGTGGACGACGCCCGAGTCCTACTCGTGTAGTGCGCAAAACGTGCGCTTTCCTTCCTCTATTCGAAAACCCGTAGACAGCACAAGGAAGAGTCTCTACATTGTGCTACCTTATAGTGTTCGAATTCTGACATATCTGTAGCAGGTTACAGCGGCTTGTATCTTACTGCTCCGTGCTGCGTTCATACTACTTACGCCTGCCAGTAAGATACAAAAAGGAAAAACGTTTCGAAAGGAAACATCGTGGTGGTATCCAAATTGTCATGTAGCTCGTTTTACGTGTTGAGTGTTTGAAAACCTGCCACATTTAGGCAAATTATGTGTGAGAACGGTGTGCACAAATTCTTTATCAGAATGAAAACATGGTTCACTACAACTGTTTTTATATCTGCTGATTTTATTGTCTCATAATCCATCTTTTACGAATATTTAAAGCAGGTTTCATCACGAATATTTAAAGCAGGTTTCATCGCTCCAAGTGCCACATCACACGAATTTTTTGCATTTACATTTACAATCCGATGACCGTCAGAAAAAATGTTAAAAGCAACCCTCCAGTTGCTCCAGCCGCAGTGACTGAGCCCCGTCTTGAAAGACACAGAAACGGAACACAAAACCCACGTAAAAATAATATTATCGACGGAATACATAAATATCAAGAGACAAGAAATATAATTATATCAAAAAACGAGAGAGAAGAAAATGTAATCTCTTTCTCTTAAATTTTATACACATAATAAATAACTGTTTTTTCAACTTGTAGGATAATTTTGTACAACGATGAAATTTCGCAGGTTATAAAAAATTAATCCTTTTTTATATGCAGTGTTTCGCCAGTTTTCATTTAGCTCCATTAACGTTCAATATCCGCTTTATTCCGCACGCCAAAAATATACCTCGTTTGTCGTTTTTTAAGTCTGTAGCTCGACACATCCGCTGTCATTGGTTCCTCTTAGTTCACACATTGATTGTTAGAAGGCATTCATGTCCAGGTCTCTGGCCAGCCGTACGGGAAAAAAATTCCCTTCCTTGCACGTGATGAAAGAAAACATTCTGTAAGTTTCCGCTCCTATCGCATCTGCCCTGCACTAAGAAGCAAATTAGACTGTCCTCTCTTTAATACAGAGTAGCGTTGTTCAAGCTGTAAACAAATACTTGTGAAGGTACCCAGAAAAACGAAAATGAAGTTAAAATCATCACTGTAAAAAACAGGCACAGATGCAGTGTCGCAACTACTCAGTCAGTGAGGACTATGCCCGTGAAAGGCGAACACCGCGCGGGATTAGCCGAGCGGTCTGGGGCGCTGCAGTCATGGACTATGCGGCTGGTCCCGGCGGAGGTTCGAGTCCTCCCTCGGGCATGGGTGTGTGTGTGTGTGTGTGTGTGTGTGTGTGTGTGTGTGTGTGTTTGTTTGTTCGTAGGATAATTTAGGTTAAGTAGTGTGTAAGCTTAGGGACCGATGACCTTAGCAGTTAAGTCCCATAAGATTTCACACGCATTTGAACATTTGAACAAACGCGATCGTTGGAGTCCCTTTCGGCTCAAACATTAAATCAATGTGGACGTTTGATACTAGCGTCGTCGAGTCCGCTGTAAGCTTTCCCGTATGGCCTGTAGAAATGTATTACTTGCAGCTAAAATTCCTGGATACGTATATTGCCTGACTCGTTTGTGCAAATCCTTAGGAATTCTGAAAGCCCCGTTCAATAATGTCCTGTAAACATTTACTTTGAATTTCATCGGAAAATTTACTCTTCGGAAGGGATTTGTAGGGTCATCGGACGGTTGTCCCGATATTTATTTTTCCAATATTTTGGTTGAACTTCAGTGTGCTACTGCAGGACCAGATGTATGGAATTTTATTTTGCCCCTATAACTGTAAGCTACATATGATGCTGTCGGACAATCAGAGAGAAAAAAAGACACGAATATCCATGCAGATATCAAAACCATAATTGTAACGTGCTCGATTGGTCCTGCAAAGGACTATTCGTAGATAAGTTCTCTTGTATACTTGTTGCTGGGTAGTTGCACCTTCGTGGAAGGCTTCTTCCTTGCACCGGTCTTTACGTTGATATCTTTAGTAGAAGCTGGATTTCAACGAGATCTCAAATCAGCTGCAGTTTTTGTGGATCTGACTTTAGCTTAGGACACTGTGTGGAGTGAGGAATTGTTGTCGAAGTGTATTGATATCGTCCCATGTCAAAAGCTGCCGTTTCTAGTGAACAACTTGCTCTCTGACGGGCGCTTTAAGGTGTTTCTGAATGGACTAGCTAGCAGATGGAGGACTCTTCAGTAATGGTCTGCTTCAGGGATCAGTTGTGCACCTCCCCCGTCCACCACGTCCCCCACCCCCACCCATGCAACCCATGTCAGGGAACGTACTGTTTCCGTGCTGCAGGCGTTTGAAAACATGTTTGCTGGGTAGGTATGCAACATTGTAGTCTTGGAGGGGTGTAGGGGGTCGTTACGTTGGATCGGCTGATGTCATTTGAGGTTTGTCCTATTTTGCTGACCTGTTTCGAGCCACATCCACGTGTCTATGAATGTTAGAGCAACATGATTGAGTACATGTTTGCACAATAAACCGGCATGATCCTTCCGTTTGGCGAAGTTCATTGTAATGGAAGAGGTGCTTGTCGCCTTCATCAAGATCATTATCCACAACGTCCGACTCCATCGCATGCCCATTTCTCCACAGTTATGCCACGGCTTCGAGAGGGGGGTACCTTCACCGTCAGCCGGCGTGACTGTGATGCTCCAAGGACACGCCGCAAACCTGAATTGGAAGAGACCGTACTGCATCACACTGAAGAGAACCCTTCAAAGAGTACAAGAGAAATTGCGCGTCCAATAGATGTTACTCCCAGCACCGTCTGGTATGTTTTGCCTGATCAACAACTACATCCATAACATCTCCAAACGATACAGTCTCTAATGCCAGACGATTTTCCACCGCACATTGAGTTCTGTACACGGTATCTGTGTCGCTGCATCACCGAGCCTATAGTATTTCACGGCGTATTCTCTTTTCAGGTGAATGTGAATTTACTTGGGATTGCGATCTCAATTCTTTAGACAGCTATGATTGGGTAGACGAAAATCCACGTTCCACTTATGTCCAGGGATTCCAATACAGATTTCGTATCACTGTGTAGGCAGATATTCTGGATGGTCATTTGACTGGACTGTACGTGTTTCAACCCAAGCTCACGGGCCCCACCTACTTGACCTTCCTACAACAAGTATTGGGCGTGGTATTGGATGCTGTGCCACTGAACGTCCGTTAAGACACTTGGTTCCAGCATTACGACGCATCCACAAAATTTTCACGTCAAGACATGGAAACATCTAGACCAATGGTTCGGACACATGCATAGGCCGAGGTGGTCCAATCGCAGGGCCTTCACAATCACCGGATTTGATTCCACTGGATACTTTCCTCAGGAGTACAATATATGCGCCTAAGTTGATAGTCGCCACAAAGATCCTTATTTGCAGTGGATCAGAATGCTAACTCTCATTTGAAAAGGACAAAAACGGTTTAAGTTTACCTGTAAAAAAAGTGTTTGTGAAAACTGACTACGATTCTTTTATGTTTCTTTGGTTATTAATGAGTGGAACTGCAAAACATGTGATGTACTGGGTCACGGCTAATAAAGTACATGTAAAAGTGATCGCATTACCAACAGTTTTCAAACGATTGTAGCACAGTAGTACGGAAATGGTTCCAGTTGAAAATATTATTAGTCTACTCAGACCCCATATGTATTACAAGTACACAATATACAGTGCCTAACAAAAAAGTAACACACCTAGAAGGTGTGACGTACACCTCCTGGCATGGATGCTTGCACTGATCTGGTTGGGAAGAGAGTCATGTTTGGTTGGTTAATTGATTTGGGGGAGGGACCAAACGGTAAAGTCATCGGCCCCATCGGATTAGGGGAAGGAAATCGGCCGTGCCCTTTCAAAGGGACCGTCCCGGCCTTTGCCTGAAGCGATTTAGGGAACTCGCGGAGAACCTAAATCAGGATGGCCGGACGCTGGTTTGAACCTTCGTCCTCCCGAATGCTAGTCCAGTGTGTTAACCACCGCACCACCTCGTTCGTAAGGGTGTCATGAGTCAATTCCTCTCCTAAGAGAAGCTGTCCTACAAATGTAGCAACTGGTCCTAAATATCCTGGAAATTGGCACTGATACAGAGTTGACATCTGAACTGGTCCCACACATATTCTATCCTTAACAGATCTAGGGACCGTGCTGGCACTGGGAGTGCCTCAGCATCAGGCAAACATTTTCATAGACGCGTTCCATGTGTGGGAGAGTATTGTGCCGTTTAAAAATGGCTCCACAAAACTGCCACATGAGAGGTAACATATAAGGATGCAGGGTGTCCGTGGCGTTCCGTTGTACCGTCGCGAGTTCCCTCAGTCAGTAGCAGCCGTGACCTGGAATCTTACCCAATGGCTCCCCACACAATGACGCCTGGAGTTACAACGCTGTGCCTGTCCGGAAACTTGGAGGAATGGGACTTCTCCCCAGACTGCCGTTATCCACCCAGATGGACGTCCAGGGTAGTGCAGAATCGCAATTCATTGCTGAACACTATGTGACGCCATTCATCTGCAGTCAGTTCTTCCCGATCACGACACCGCTCCAAACGCCGTCGCTTTGTGTTGTGATGTTAATGGCAGTCGACGCATGGTGTGGTAACTCCCTAGTATGGCAGTGTTACTCCCCGACTTGTGGCGTTGGACGACACAGTACGTTGCTCTGCTTGAGCAGTGTTGTCACCGCTTAGCGCTGCCTTCGGTTCGTTTGTTTATCAGATCAGATCAAAACATATTGTGGCACCGAGCGAGGTGGCGCAGTGGTTGGCACACTGGACTTGCATTTGGGAGGACGACGGTTCAAGCCCGCGTCCGACCATCCTGATTTAGGTTTTCTGTGATTTCCGTAAATCGCGTCCAGGCAAATGCCGGGATGGTTCCTTTGAAAGGGCACGGCCGACTTCCTTCCCTGTCTTTCCCTAATCCGATGAGACCAATGACCTCGCAGTTTGGTATCTTCCCCCAAACAACCCCAGTCCACTTGTTCTCGCTGTTTTCTTCAAATTTACTCTTCTTAATTTTGCACTGTCGGTCAGATTAGTATATATATATATATATGTATATTCTTCCTCGACATTTTTCTTCACTCCACGATGCAACACTGATGTTACTCTCATGTCGAACGAAGCTCATTAGTGTATAAGAAAAAAAAAGAAGAAAGTAAAAGTTTTTCCTGAATCATCAAGTCTTAAGGAACAGTGTAATTGCATCATATGCGATAATCTTAAAATGAACAAGAGCTCAGAAATGCTGCAGCGATGAGAATTTTTGAAAGATCGTCCAATAGAAATGGGAAAAACTTTTCGTTACGACAATACGGCTGAACACTTCAAAACAGCTGTTTTGTCACTTAACTCTGTAAAAAGTTGAATTCTTGATACGGCGTGTAGCATAAAAAAGAAACGAAACAATTTAATTGGGAACTTTCGATATTATTATTCACGTTTGGATGAGAGTCATTTCCAGACTCGCTGCGAATTGAAACAATAATACAAGGAAGTTATGTTTTCAAGACTTTATCAATTATTGGTGAAGCCTCCAATAAGTTTTTTAAAAATCTCTCTAGTCCAGTAATAATTAGTCTTGCAAGTGTCAGAAGTGATCTTCAAGAAAAAGTGTGCAGTTTCAAAACGATCTGTTCGTCCTGTCCAGAAAAGAAATACATTCTGCAATTTTTGAAGTCATACCATAAGATCACCTCGAAAAGTCGCAGACTCTAAGTAACGAAAAGTCATCCACACGACTGCTCCTACGATTCCGCTAAATTTCAGTTACGTGATAAATCACACATATCTAAACGCTGTCTATTCAGCTAAACACTTAGGGTTACAATTAAGAACAACTTAAAATGGAGCGAACACATAGATAATGTTTTGCAAAAAGCAATCCACATACTGCGATTTAGTGGCAGAACACTTAAAAAAATACAACAAGCCTTCGAAAGAGAGTGCTTACACGACGCTTGTCCGATTTCTTCTGGTGTAGTGCTGTAAAGTGTGGGATCCGCTTAATTTAAGATTGACGGAGGACATGGAAAAGTTCAAAGAAGGGCAGTTCGTTTTGTATTATTTCAAAATATGGGAGTGAGTGCCACGGACATGATACACGAGTTGGGGTGGCAGTTATTGAAACAAAGGCGTGTTTTGTTGCAGCGGGAGCATTTCGTGAAATTTCAATCACCAACTTCCTTCTGAAAGCGTGGAAATATTTTGTTGGCACCCAATTACATTGAGAGAAACGATCATCATAATAAAGGAACTCAGAGCTCGCACAGAACAGCCCCCCTTCCCCCCCCCCCCCCCCCCCCCCCCCGCCCACACACACACACACACACATACACCAAGATTTAAGGGTTTGTTTTCCCCGCACAGGGAATGGAACGGTAGAGAGATAATGTGAAAGTGGTCCGATGAATCCTTTGCCAGGCACTCGCAGCTAGAGACTCGCAGATCGTCATGTAGTCGTCAATACATTTATGAAAGTACATTTTTTTCAATGAATTACATTAAATCTGCTCAGCATGATGCAGTATCCAGTGACTCGTTGGAACATCAGTTTATTTTCGCTACAACGCAAATTGAAATAGATATTGCAGAACTTGTCAAGAACAAGTTAAATAAAAAACAGATGTTTAAATAACTCATTAATATAACCACAAGAGACTGAGCTAAATAACTAAATATGAATGAAAGTTTTTGTTGGTCATATCTTATATGTGTTATGACGTTTACTTATAAGGAGAAAGTAGGGCTTAGGATCCACAATGATCGACAGTCGTCGCTGCAATTGGTCGGTTTGACTGTGACGGGGCCACGACGGCAATGCACGAGTCGAGTTGGAGTGAGAATCACTTGCTGGAGGGGTGTCGGTGCTTGTACTCTGGTCCTGACAGTGATTTCTCATCCGAGTACGTGGGATCTCCGTGTCCTTCACAGAGATCAGGCCGCTTACATATCGTACCAGGTCTAATGCACTCCCGTGGTCGTTTTGTCTGTCACAGAGAATAGCAACTTAAGTCATTTACCTACCCACCGATGATGTGTGTGTGTGTGTGTGTGTGTGTGTGTGTGTGTGTGTGTGTACGATATAACACTGATGTCCGACCATGTCTTCTGGTTACCTCACTTATTTTGTCAGACATTATATATCAGAACCACGTATTCCCAAAAATCTATTATAGTTACAGACAGAACAAATTTTTTGTACAATTCCACAAGTGTAATAACAAAAGTCCCGTGTGCAGGCTCTGTTTCGGGGTGAAGGAACTCGCTCCCCCACCACCCACCGCTACCGGCGCCGACTAGTCGGAACACAAAGATTTACAAGTCTCGCGCTGCGGCAAATGAAATTTAATTAATAACAGGAGCCACCGCGGCATTTGATGGAGCCTTTTCGACATTTCCCGGGTAGCCGAGCGCAGCGTTAGCACGAAATCACGCCGTTTTAATTTTGCCCGCGTCATACGCTTTGTTTTCTGCGCGGACGCACAGTGTAAACGATTCGTCGGCGCTGTACAGTTTATCCCGGAAACTGCAGTGGTAGCCAGCCAGCCGCGCGCGCTGCCTGGCCTCAACTTAATTAAAAACTTGTCAGCGTTTCGTTAAAAGTGCCCGTTTTTATGTTGACGCGATTGTTGTCTCGGGCGGTCATGACTTAACGAGACAGCGATACAGGCGCCCTGTTTGCACCCATCTTCTGACATCTCCGGAATTGTTACTTCCCGCTTGTTCACTAGTTTCGCTTTATAACCATGCCACTTCCAAACACTCGTCGAATAAAGTGATATCGTTAAACGAACCAAAGCAGTGTTGTCCAACACACTGCCTTTTTCCTTTGTCATCCAATGACATGGACACGTCAGAGCACACCGTGTTTTCGCACACTCGTCACAGTGTAAATTTTAACTGTAAAAGTCCTCGTCCTACGCAAGAACTTACGACGTTCTACGCTTTCATGAACTACACTGCCGGATAAAAATGATCGTATTTAGTGGCACCAGGGCTCAATATTACACTGAGGGGTTGTAGTGTTAGTGACTCACTTGTCCCGATCATCGGCGATCAGATAGCGCTCTGGAGGCCTTTCTGTACACCCTGTGTTTTGACTCTGCAGCCAGTAATTGTGCTGAGTTTAGAAGTGAACAGTGTTTGCAACACTCCTTCTATGATACAACCATGTCCCACCGACAAGTACGTACTCTGAATGAGAATTATATATTAATACCTTCAGCTGCTGACGGCGTTGATATATATCAACGGGGACAGGTGAAAATGTGTGCCCCGACCCGGACTCGAACCCGGGATCTCCTGCTTACATGGCAGACACTCCATCCATCTGAGTCTCCGAGGGCACAGAGGATAGTGCGACTGCAGGGACTATCTCGCGCACGCCTCCCGGGAGACCCACATTCTCACCTTATATGTCCACAAACTACATTCGTAGTGTCCCTACATAACACACCCATTACTCGTGGAAGACATTCTTACCAAATCCCGTAAGAGTTCGAGTAGTGTGTATGCATCCGCACAGAAGAAGAAGGTCATGCCCGGTATTGCCAGAACTATACACTTATATGGATATGGTTCTTTCGGACATGTCCGAAAGAACAGACACGAACAGACATCATATAGATATCGTTCTTTCGGACATGTCCGAAAGAACAGACACCATATCCATATAAGTATATAGTATGTACTATTGCTCGACAGCTTTAGTATATTTGAGTGGGGCCGCCATTGCTGGCCTGCTGAAAGCAGGTTGAACTGTCTACGTGTTCGTTGCTCATGCCGGCCGCTGTGGCCGAGCGATTCTAGGAGCTCCAGTCCGGCACCGCGCTGCTGCTATGGTCGCAGGTTCGAATCCTGCCTCGGGCATGGATGTTTGTGGTGTCCTTAGGTTAGTTAGGTTTAAGTAGTTCTAAGTCTAGGGGGCTGATGACCTCAGATGTTAAGTCCCATAGTGCTTAGAGCTATTTGAACTATTTGAACCATTCTTTGCCCATGTTGGGCTCTATATATCGGTGGTGTGTCGCTGCTTTCCGTGGAGCATGTTGTGGACAGCCATTTAGTGCAGACGCATGTCAATATCGACACATTCGAGGGCAGCAGTGACAATGCGAACATCATCCAGGGAAGAAATCTGGGCACAGCGGATAGCATAAGGTATAGCAGGACTATGATCGCGCGTGCCTCTGGTGAGACTTACCAGTGACAACACGTCACTGCCAAGCAAGGCAACTCTGGTGTCGTGAAAGATTCAACTGGAGAGTGGATTGACGCTCTGTTGTCTTCCGTATTTTGTTATAGAATATTTTGTGTATAGTTTCGCATACTGACTGATATATGATAATTTTATCTTCTATGTCATTGTCCATGTCATAGCTTATGTTGCATCCTAAAAATTTGAGGTTGGAGGCTGCTCAACTAGTGTATTATCTGTTATTGTTTTTGGCATGTGACGTTTCTCCCAAGATGACCCATGATTTTAGTTTTCTTTGTTGAAATTCGAAAGTATATTCTCTTTTCCCTAATTAATGTAATTTATAGATTGCTCTTTGGATTTCATCTTCCCCTTTCTACGAAATGGTAACATTATCTGCGTACATAAGGAAATTATCATATTTAAAAAATGGTTCAAATGGCTCTGAGCACTATGGGACTTAACATCTTAGGTCATCAGTCCCCTAGAACTTAGAACTACTTAAACCTAACTAACCTAAGGACATCACACACATCCATGCCCGAAGCAGGATTCGAACCTGCGACCGTAGCAGTCCTGCGGTTCCGGACAGCAGCGCCTAGAACCGCACGGCCACCGCGGCCGGCTATCATATTTATTTGTAGTAATCTGCATACCTGAATTTACCTCCGGTCTCCAGTTTTCAATCAGATTATTTACGTATGCATTAATTAAGGTCGGTTATAGGCTACAATCTTCTTTCAGTCCCTTATTGGTAGTGATGGTTCAAATGGCTCTAAGCACTATGGGACTTAACATCTGAGGTCATCAGTCCCCTAGACTTAGAACTACTTAAACCTAACTAATCTATGGACATCACACACATCCGTGCTCGAAGCAGGATTCGAACCTGCGACCGTTGCAGCAGCGCGGTTCCGGACTGAAGCGCCTAGAACCGCTCGGCCACAGTGGCTGGCATTGTTAGTGATTTCATCAGTTTTATTATTATCAACTTTTATTATTATTTTGTGTCCATGTATAAGCTTTTTTTAGCTTCACGATGTCTATAATATCGAACTCCAATCATTATGTCCCATAGTTTCTTACTATTCTCAATGTCAGAAGCTTTTTCAAAACTAGTAAAAGCTGTATTTGTCTCTGAATTGAACTGAAGTCTTTTCTCTAAAATTCAGTCTATGGTAAATACATTTTCACTGCTTGAACGGCCTTGCCGGAATCCACATAGTTATTCTAATAGCAAGGTCTCTGTTATGGTTCTTAAGCGATCACTGATTACTTTTGAAAATATTTCATAGGCTGCGTTTAGGAGGCTAATCCGCTATAACTTTTACAAATG
Organism: Schistocerca serialis cubense; assembly: GCF_023864345.2. Taxonomy (NCBI): domain Eukaryota; kingdom Metazoa; phylum Arthropoda; class Insecta; order Orthoptera; family Acrididae; genus Schistocerca; species Schistocerca serialis. The sequence continues at coordinate 509,995,569 of NC_064645.1, forward strand.
TTTCTTTGACGGTTTCTCAAAACTGATTATCACTTCCGATATTTTCACAGAGTTTGCGATTTTGCAGCAGTGCCGACATTCATTAAATAGATGTAATAATCTAAAATCGCAAAACGGACCAGTATATTATAAAAGTTTCGTACTAATAGCGTGTGGAACATATGCGTTACTGTTTTTTTGTAGTTTTTAAAAGTAATTGCAGTTATTCTGTTGTGGCTAAATCCACCGTACTTTTATGTCACGTGAACTCCTCCTCCTGCTTCAGTTATGAATCTTTCCTTTATCACAATTTTTTAATAAAATTATTGATATTCGTTATGTTATGAACAAGTTTGGTGCACTGGTATAAATGTGCTCAAAAGTACTGTTCTTTTCATTGAAAGTACCAACTCCATGCTGGTAATAAAAAATTTCCGACGCGCGTATCGTTCTAATGTGTAACACAGCAAGGAAAATTATTGTATACTGCATCTTTGCACATACGCTGTGTGATGTGCACCGTATAAACGAAGTTTGCTATATTGAACAAAAAATAACATTAGATTTTTCATTAGAATTTCGGACATCGGTGCTTCTCTAAAAAAATCCTTAGTAAAAAAAACACCCATAAAAGAGTCACATATGAAGAAACGTACTTACGATAGTGAACTGAATGCTATTCGTTTCATGAGAATACAAATGGAACTGTAAAACAGCCATTTTTAGGCTTCTTATAGTAATTACACATTGAACCTAATTGACATGTAGCTTCTTCTAATTGTTTGCACGTGCTTTGTTTCGAAAGACATACTTATCCTAGAAATTACTTGCCAGTCGTATACCCCTCACTGAATGAACTAAGAACGTTGGTTGGCATTTAGCGCTCACCTGAAAGTCACGTGCCTCCCACGTTTTTTCTCACTACAAACGACAGAACGGCACGAGCAAGTGGGTAGGCGCGAGGGGCGGTCACTGTCACAGAATAGAAGTATGGGAAAGCATTGTACATTCGAAGGCTTTCCAGACCTACGCCTATAGCCAGCCCTGTAAAAGGTGTTTAATACACGATAATTAATTTATAGAGATCCACTTCAGTTGTACTAATATTTATTCAAACCACGATCGGTTTCGGAATTTCAGAATCCCATCTTCGGATTTATGAAATTATTGCATTTGGAAACAGTATCATGTGGTCGGGCCAGTCAGTGCAAGAGCTCCAGATCACTGCATACTGTCGGAAACTGTTCGCCGCCAGCTGCCTACCTGTCTTGTGGGACTTGACGAACTGTTGAGATGTGCAAAATAATGAATTTAAGACTTCATTCGAACTTTGCATATTCAGAAGTGCTGCTTTACGTAGTTTTTTGCCAAATACTGTTAAACATCGAAAAAAAAAAAATGGAAAAATCAAAGTGTTCGGATACTTTTGAGCGCCCCGTAAAGTGCTTTCAAATACTGAAAGTTACACTCTTTACTCAATTTTTTTGTGTTAATGTGACCAAGAAAGCTTCACACGTTTGGATACTTTTGAGCATTCTAAAAAAATACGTGGAAATACTGCAAATCACATAAGTTTTCGGTTAAATATGTTGTAAAAAAATGTCAGATCATTAATACTTTTGAGATCCTGTAAAGTAATGTGTGTGTGTGTGTGTGTGTGTGTGTGTGTGTGTGTGTGTGTGTGTGTGTGTCTAGCGGTTCAGGCGCTCAGTCCGGAACCGCGCGACTACTACGGTCGCAGGTTCGAATCCTGCCTCGGGCATGGATGTGTGTGGTGTCCTTAGGTTAGTTAGGTTTAAGTAGTTCTAAGTTCTAGGGGACTGATGACCACAGATGTTAAGTCCCATAGTGCTCAGAGCCATTTGAACCATTTTTGTGTGTGTGTGTGTGTGTGTGCGTGTGTGCGTGTGTGTGTGTGTGTGTGTGTGTGTGTGTGTGTGTGTGTGCGTTCGTGCGTGCAGATACGCGCGCTCGCGTGTGCGTGTGTTATATATGCGTACCAAAAAAATTCATACCGTACTGGTATTGGTCAAAAAAAATCTTGCACTATGAGTGGCTGAAAAACGTTTCTCACCGTCTGCCATCTTTGCCTTTTTTAAATCACCGCCGTCTGTGAGCTTTAATTTATAAAACTCACCCTGTCCGTGTCTTGATGACATTATGTGTTCAATGTCACTGGTGTCGTCACATGTGCACGTGTCAAAGTCATTCACGACGCCGTATGTTCACAGTCAATGGCCTCATGTGGCGTCATCATCACGCATCATCTCATCGTTCCTTGGATTGTAAAGTGGTGACCTGCTTGCATTGCTTGCATTCCAAAGTGAATCAAAAACCCCCTAATTTTGTAAATTAGCAGTATTAGCGTTACTTGGATGTTTCTTTTAACCATATGTAACTGAAGTGCCGTTTGTTCCATTTTTTATTGTCTCAGCATCTTCTTTACTCTAAGCCAGAAAGATAAGAAACACAACATTATTGTCTGTTAGGTATTTACTTTTATTTGGGATCTGAGCTTTGCCCCCAATTGCTTTGTATTGTTTGCTGGTCATTCACCTACCACAACACTTTGCATAAGCTCGCTCTCTACCTTATACCCTCCTCCTCTTAACACGATCATGTGCTTTCACACTGATTTGTTCTTCGCCTGGTGCATATCTAGTTAAAACTTATTTCGCGGTGAAGAAATTCGTTGTGGACAATACTCTGTTTTCTACAAAGGATCGCTGAGCATGCAAGATTCCAGTTCTATTCAAACCAGTCATCCGTTGGGCTGCGTCGCCCATTCATTCGCTGCCCTTGAGCTTCTTGCTGCCTGCATTGTTAGCGCTGCACAGATGCTGTAGGATGGTAAAGCTCAAGGTGAAGCGGGGTCAGGCGCAACGCCTTCAGCGAGGCCTGCCTTGGCGTCACTTCACTGACTCCGCAGTGGCCGGGTCGTCATCCTTCAAACGGCCTGCTGTGGAGGTTTCCTCATGTACCATAACAATCTCCTCACCCATTACTCTTACGTTCGCTGATGGTGAGCGTTATGGTCGTCGGTATCCCCTCCCCTCTCATTACCATCCAGCGTGTGTGTTGCAGTTGCTGCTGCGATTTCCATCTCAATAGCCTGACTTGTCGATATTCCCTGTCCCTGTGTTGTAGACTTCTGCCATCCATTGCTTCTTGAACTTCCACTTCTACACCGCGTTGTTCTTTTCTTATTGCGAGCGTCCACTCCTACATTATCTTGGAGCACTGCCTAAACGCCTGCTCGTAACACGATCTATTTTGTTCGAAATGTATCTATATTAACGAAAGCTGTCATCATTTCGACGGCTGATAAGGCGATTTGGGCACCACACTACTTACTTGACATGGTCCTTTTGGAGGTGGTGTGCCGTTTCCTTCTTCTGCCTTGTCGAGCCACTTGTAGTTGCGCCTACAGTTCAACATGGGCTCCGAACCATGGCGCAACTTGGAATTTCAAACATTAACAAATTATCCTCAGACGTGGCATCTTCTGGATTTGTAGTCTAGCACTTACCTACAGAGTCAGTGAGTCCAGTTTCCGTTCTCAAATTCTCCAAATGGCTCTGAGCACTATGGGACTTAACATCTGAGGTCATCAGTCCCCTAGAACTTAGAACTACTTAAACCTAACTAACCTAAGGACATCACACACATCCATGCCCAAGACACACACTGAAGCGCCTAGAACCGCTCGGCCACACCGGCCGGCCACGAACAAAAACTCAGCTACAGTTCCTTTAAAATACAATATTGTCCCTTGTATTGTATTTGGAATTACTGAGTGGTCAGTTTACAAAACTTAGTGACACCTAAGTGAGGTATACCAGTCCTTCAGCACGTCAGCGAAACAAGTGACATACAAAAAGATACTCCCGGCGTCTCAAGCTTCAGTGAGCGATTCCATGCTCTGTATTTAATCGTGTTGCATCTTGTTGAGGTATTCTCCAGAAATATCATCGTCTTCATACTGCCCGTCACATACGTCCGTTCGTATTCCTTGCTAGCCACATTCCTACCGCACCGCGGCCGTGACGCAACACACAATTATTGCAAAGTGCTACAATGCTCTATTGACCAATTGCGAAGCAAGTGTTGTTTGCAAATATTCTCTCATATAAATGTTTTCATTGCTTTACTATACTTAAGTGACATGTAGACATGTTAAACAAATTCTGAATATGACAGTTTGTACAGACTTAAATTTACGCAATGGAAGTTATTAAAATTAGATAAACGGCCAACAGATCTCTAAAGTCTTGACAAGTCACATATACATATAGCCAGTGTAAGAGACAGAGAACGAAAGGGAAATAATATTATCTGTGTGTATCGTCGCAGTGTTACAGGTAGTAACCTTGCTAGCTGAGTGATTTACGGTGCTTCTTTGTGTCTGTTATGCGACTGGGTGACTGTTGTTTCGCCTCTACGTCAGCACTGGAAACCTATGTCTCATCAGCGCCCTGTGTTCTGTTTAGTCAGCCTTCTCTTTCCGCAGGGTAAAGAGAAACAAACAAAAGGGACGCAGTCATCCGTTGAGCTTCATGGTTTCCAGAGAGTTTTGGAAACCAAAGAGCATAGAACTTTTGACACCGTAATCGTTTAGTCATTATCTCATGCAAAACTCTCGGACTAAAACGCGGAAAGCTGTCCAACTATTGGCATAACGTAAAATGTCAATTTTTACGGTCATTTTGAACTTGTTTTGTTGGAGAACGAGAAGCAGTGTGTCATTCTCGCTGTCGCAGGCGTAGCTCACTGAGCTGCTGCGTGAGTCAGTCTAGCAACTGTTCCTACCCTTCTCTTGGCGGATATCTTGTCGGCCATAACACTCGTCAGTTAATCTAAGAGAGAAGTCGCATGCACCAACTGTCAGGGAAGTGAGAAAACTTTTGCTGTGTGTGTTATCCTATTTTAACTTTTTTGTATTGTGTTTTCTGAGGCGGAGATTGAGAACTAAACTAGCATGAACGAGCTTGGAAAACTGCCTAAACACCACCCTCAGGCTGGCCGGCGTACCAGACCAACGGTCGAGCTATCCGCCGCGTGGATGCTGTCCGGATTTGCCTCACCTCCGTGTCTCTGAAGTTAGCGCGCAGCCTCTACTTAGAGTGTCGCCTGGACGGGCTTTCGGACTTTTGGTTGCTCTTTTGAACAATGAATTGTCACTGATACACGCAAAGCTCATAAGATGAGAGACTAGGGTTATTGAATAAAGAAGTTTTAATTTCAGGAAATAGTAACTAAAATTTCCAAATTTCATACTGATTTTAATTATAGATGTTTTTGAGCTCATGTTAATTCGCGAAATTAATTCAGTTTTCATTTTGTCATACTCTCCAGATCTTAGTATTAGGTTTACTCACATGTCATAAAACCATTAAATTCAACAATTGAACTACCCTTTGAATGGAAGATTCTGAAAATGAGAAGAAAACGGCCACTCAGTCACGACGCATAGCAACGAAACGCAGTAGTTGCGACATTTGACTCGTACTTGAGGGGAATGTGGTCCATATACCCATCCGGCAGTCTTCATTTCGAGTTTGGGTGATTCGCCAAAATCAGATCTGATGAATACGAGTGTAGTTTCTTCGAAATGTTGTGGGATGTTTACTTCGTTATCGTTGTTATAACACTGATGGTGCTTCGTCTCTAGTGAGCAGATTTCAAGGGACATTAGACACTCTCCTTAATCCTTCCGAGACAGTTGACTAATGCCGTGGTAGTGTCATCCTTCAACAGATTCGTCCCACAGAGTTTCACTGCCCAACACTTGCCCCGTATAGAAATGTTGGATCCCCTGGGGTCTACCGATGGAGGTGGCGCAGTGGTTACCGCACTGGACTCGCATTCGGGAGGACGACAGTTCAATCCCGCGTCCGGCCATCCTGGTTTAGGTTATCCGTGATTTCCCTAAATCGCTCCAGGCAAATGCCGGGATGGTTCCTGTGAAAGGCCACGGCCGACTTCCTTCCCCCAAACAACCCAATCCAACCCTTTTGGTCTGACATAGCCTTTGCCTTGCTTGAAAGCTAACGTTTACTGCAATTAGTCGCAATCTACTAAGCAGAAACTGTTGAGTGGCCACCCTTCTGTGAAGTTTCGCATTGTGATTAGTGGGTATAGTATAACAGTAATTCAAGTAATATTTAGTGTTGCACCCGACACCTGATACGTAAAGTATTTTATTAATTACTTACGTGCATTTCCATTAGATTTTACATTTACATTTAGGATTTTATGTGTCGTTTATGGCGAAATCGTTAGCGACAGTCCACTAATCAGCTGGAGAATTTTGGGACAGTGAAGGAACAACGAAGTGATTTCGGAAAATCTGTCAGGACGTTTAAGCTGGAATTCTAAATCTGCTCCAGTATCTTTTGGGAAATCTATCAGTACGGTTATACTGGGATTTTAACCCTGCTCCAGTGGCTTCATAGTAGCGTCGAAAATGGTTGAAATGGCTGTAAGCATTATGGGACTTAATATCTGAGGTCATTAGTCCCCTAGACTTAGAACTACTTAAACCTAACTAACGTAATAACATCACACACATCCAATGCCCGAGGCAGGATTCGAACCTGCGACCGTAGCAGCAGAGCGGTTCCGGACTGAAGTGCCTAGAACCGCTCGGCCACAGCGTGCCGGCTGTAGCGTCGACGTAGTCGGCTTTACCTCCAACTGAAGTGTGAAGATCAGCTTGTACAGAGATGTTTAAAGTAACAGCAGTTACACCCGTCCTTGAAAATCATCCAGCAAAAATAAGATCCGGATGCGTCCAGAGATGGCATAAGTAGTCGGATCGAGTGATCGTCATATTACTGAAACTAAACCAACCTCCGGCCCGAACAGGCCATGAAGGCCCGACATACCGACTGGCCGCCGTGTCACCCTTAGCGCACAGGCGTCACTGGATGCGGATATGGAGGGGCAAATGGTCAGCACACGGCTCTGCCGGACGTATGTCTGTTTACGAGACACTTCTCGATCAAGTAGGTCCTCAGTTTGCCTTACAAGGGCGAGTGCACCCCACATGCCAACAGCGCTCGGCAGACCGGATGGTCACCCATCCGAGTGCTAGCCCAGCCCGACATTTCTTAATTTCGGTGATTGACGGGAATCGGTGACCGTTGGCATCTCCATGTTACTAACAATACAAATACCATATAAAAACTGCCTAGCCATCTACTAGAGCCCTCTGTGTTTGCCAAGGAGGAACGCACGTGCCGTATAAGTAATTTTGTTGACGAATACTGTATTGACATAGAAAAAAATCATCACTTAAAATTGGAACGCTACGTGCAATGCTCACTGTTTGTTTAATATAGGCAGTTGTAAAAACTTCCATGAAATCCTAAAAGAAACCGTAGAACTAACTAAAAAGTTCTATTCATGTGAAAAATAAGATTTTAAAAATAAATTAATACTCCAGTATTTTACCTTTCTTTCTTACTTTCAGCGCAACAGACATAATCAGTCTCTTATCTCTCATCTTATCCCACATCCACAACAATGGCCCGTACTGTCTTCTCGTGAAATTGGCAGCCTTATCTTAGACCACACACCATACAGTCTCATCTTGTGCCAAATGACGTTCATCTGTTCCCTCTTTTGTGTCGGGAAAACTTTTTTACAGCTGTGCTGAAGTACAGACAACAGTGACTTCATAGATCTAGACGTTGACGGCTGACTCCTATGACACAGACATGCGAATAATGGCGTACGGTACGATCAATAAGGGTGTTGGACGTAAACGTAGGAACACGACGAGAAATTGATGCTTGATCATAAACGCGAGTGCTAACCAATTCTCCAGGTTGCGCTGTTTATTTTACCACGAACGGCAGTTGCGCAATGTCACCAATACGTTGCAACTATCATTGATAGTCGGAACAAAGTTATTTGTAATTCTGAGTGCATTAGATCGGAGTTGAGTAACTTTCGAACATTGCGCAAGTTGTTGGCACCCATGTGGTGGGTGCTTCCGTAACCATGGCTGCTGAAATATTTGGTGTTTCAAGAGGCAACGTATCGCAGATTTATACCGTATACAGGGAGAGCGACAAAAAATAATCCACTACGGTACAAGGCTGACGAAAGTGTATTTTGAGTGATCGTGAGAGCGATCGTTCAAGAGGGTCGTGACGGAAAACAAGAGTAAGGCAGCTGCAATAGCACTCGCGAACCCTGTCAGCACCAACACAACACGAAGGGAGCCCTATAAGCAGGACTTGCAAAATTCTACATCAACTCATCAGCGATGCAAAAGCGCGTAACAGGAAAACGTGGTGCCGATGCCATAAAACATGGACTTTGGAGCAATGGAAGAATGTCATTTTGTCGGACGAATCTTGTTTCGCATTATTTCCAAGTTCTGGCGGCATTTATATTCTAAGAATGAAACATGGCAGATGGTCGGCGATGATTTGGGCAGCTATATCGTGGTATTACAAGGGATCCGTGGTTCTGCAATGTCTGATCAGGTCCATCCCATGGTACAATGTTTGTTCCCCAATGGTGGTGCTGTGTCTCGAGACGAAAAGGCCCTTGTTCACACGGCTTTCATCGTCCAGGACTGATTTTCTGTGCCCGAGGGTGAATTCTCGTGTCCCCAACACAGTCACCAGATTTCAATATTGTGGTTTACTTTGGAGAGAAAGGTGCGTGATCGTTGCAACTATTTTGCCAGAAGAATGGTATAAGATTCCCTTGAACTCCTTGAAGGACCTGTATTCATCCATTCCGAGACAACTGGAAGCTATTTTGAATACTAACGGTTTCCCTGCTTTCCTACACTATATTAGGCGTGGTAAGGTGGTTTTTTTTTGTTTTTTTTGCTGTTTCCATATTTTTGTCCAATCCCTGTACCTTAATAACGATTGTGACTGGTGGGAGGGAGAAGTGAATCTCTGAAAACATTGGGATAAATATTTCTTTCTTCTTGAAATTTTTCTTTTCTTTATCGGCCATAGTAACTCGCGTTCTGCACTGCCTCTTTTTAAATCAGTGTTGTTGGTTCGTGATACTGTCACGTTGTATATGTTTTTATGTTGGCTGAAGCTCTGTACGGCAAGTACATGAACCCTGCCGACACGTCCCGTCTGACTAAGTCGCGGACACGTCCGTTGGGTAATAAACGCAGAATAATAAACGCAGATTCCTAGCGGCCCACAACAAAAGCGTAACGGTATCTTCCTTCATGAAGGCACATACGGATGCGGCTGCCATTGTCTCGTGGACGGCCGAGTGCCAGGGGCAGGAGCTGGTACCGGTCTTGAAGTGTCGTAAACTTAGCTGGTGCTAGTAATAGTGATTCAGACACGCACAATGGGCTATGTGCCTGAATGCCCGATAGGTATCCAGAAGTTAGCAGCGGGGCGCGTACTCCATAGTTCTCGAGGTACAGCTTGCACTCGAATTTTTGCAGTAAATGGTTGCAACTAAAGCGGGAAATCACGGTCCTGCACAAATCTTCATAGTCGTCATTCTCTTATACAGCTGATGGTTGTTCGTATTCGCAACTGCGAATACATTTTATGTATATGTGACTGTAGTCTTTCCCGGCTTATACTGCTGATGAACGTTTCTCGGGGCGAAGATGGGTAGTATGACACTTCCCGAAACGTCACGAGATGATAACGCTACCACCCGGCTGGAGACCCGAGAAACCTTCATCAACATTTTATGTAATTAGAATGAATAACTCGTGCAAAGCACAGCTCGCACTTTTCACACGCGATACATTCGAACCGTGGGCACATGGCAACAGTTAATACTACATTTCTTAACTTCCGGAAAGCATTCGAAACTGTACCACAGTAAACCACCAAAGGTCCGAGAATACGGAATAGGATCTCAGATATATTTAAACACTTTTCGAATAATATAATCCGGGGCTTCCAAACCTTGTCAGCTGGCGGACCTCTTCTTCAGTCAAAAATCCATGGCGGACCCCTAGTCAGTCAAGAGCACAGTAACTTTAAATTTCAGAGCGAAAGCCATGGGAACTGAAAGCTTCTTAATGTAAGTGCCACGTTCCCAATGACCCCCCCCCCTACCCCCCCCCCCCCCCCCCAACCAAGTATCAATACTCTTTGGTTTAGAGATGAATGAAAACAACTTGAAGGTCAAAAATCGACTTCTGAAATAGGCAGTGCACTGACAAAGCAAGTTTAACATTTAATTATGCCTGGGGCCGCATGCGCGCCAACGAGCGCTCTGATTGGTCGCCAAAGCTCTTTCCGCTCATGCGTAAAAGGTTTAGCGCATCTAGCGCCGTGAGCCGGCGCACAAACGACCCCCATATTGTTGCGAAACAGTCAATCAGAGAAGCCGCATTCTCCGGCACTAAACTGTGTATGCGTTCTCACTTACGAACCGCAAAGGCTGCTTGGCAATACGAGCTGAATTAAAAGTACACATTTTTTTCACATGAAAAAAAGTGATGAATTTGTTTACATTTTTATTCAATAATTTTATTCATTATTTTAAGCGATGTGGTGAAAGGTGGCTGCGGACCGCCTAGAAAGAGCCGGCGGACCCCTAAGGGGTCCGCGGACCACACGTTGGGAAGCCCTGATTATAATCCAATATGTTCAAATGGCTCTGAACACTATGGGACTTAACATCTGAGGTCATCAGTCCCCTAGACTTAGAACTACTTAAACCTAACTAACCTAAGGACATCACACACATCCATGCCCGAGACAGGATTCGAATCTGCGACCGTAGCGGTCACGCGGTTCCAGACTGAAGCGCCTAGAACCGCACGGCCACACCGGCCGGCTCCAATATGTTGTCCTGGATGGTGGGGTTTCATCCGGAACAGCAGTACCCCACGGAATTGTGAAAAATTTGTTCCAGGTCTAAATGTACATAAACAATCTATCGGATAGGGTGGACTGCAGTCTGAGACTGTTTGTTGATGCTGATAATTGTATAATGAGAAGTGTCGTCGTTGAGCGAGTGTAGGGAGATGGCGTGCGCACAGTTTCTGTTTGGTGTGGTGCATGGTAACTGACGAGCGAAGTGGAGCAGTGGTTAGCACACTGGACTCGCATTCGGGAGCACTACGGTTGAAACCCCCTTCCGGCCATCGTGATTTAGATTTTCCGTGATTTCTATCAATCGCTTCAGGCAAATGGCAAATGCCGAGTGAGTTCCTTTGAAAGGGCACATACGACTATCTTCACAATCCCTCCTAAATCTGATGCGACCGCTGACCTCGCTGTTTAGTCCCCTCCCTCAAATCAGCCAACCACCACGGCAGCTGTATAAACGAACACTAATGTTAATTTGTCGTTCCTGTAATTTTCAAATGCAGTGTAAATGGTGTGCTACTTAACTTAGCCCTTTCGACTCAATATCTTGTCTTAAATAACGTGGACAAGAAGAATATACTCATTGTGTAGTACCAGTAATGACATTGCCAAGAAACAACAGCGCTTTGTCAGAACTGGTTTTCCTAGTGAGCGTTAATGGGAAGCGTGATACTTCGAGTGAACTAGAAAAATAAGTTTAACTGCGTTACTCTGATTAAATTTATGTAGTTATTTAAGTAGTAAGAGTGAATGCACGGAATTTCTGCTATTACAACTGCAGTCGCTGGCCAGTCAAGTGTTTCTTTTAGATCTTGCTATTGGTTGACATTAGAAGCAGACGCTATATTCGGATTTCACCAAGGGCGCCCATACCCTGGGTTCAAACCCCCCCCCCCCCCCGCCTCCCACACAGGTCGTGCGGTAGCGTTCTCGCTTCCCACGCCCGGGTTCCCGGGTTCGATTCCCGGCGGGGTCAGGGATTTTCTCTGCCTCGTGATGGCTGGGTGTTGTGTGCTGTCCTTAGGTTAGTTAGGTTTAAGTAGTTCTAAGTTCTAGGGGACTGATGACCATAGATGTTAAGTCCCATAGTGCTCAGAGCCATTTGAACCAACCTCCCACACACTCCAAACTCTCGCGGAAAGGAGAAAATATAGAGTACAGTCAAGTGCTTTTCTTTCAAGGAAAATGATTTCAAAATTGTTAGTACGCAGGTTTGTAACAGGGTCGGAACTGCAACTTTTTTAGGTGCTTACAAGTCGCCATTCGTCTTCAAAAATATGAAAAATACTCCATACCTACAGGTCTGGCCTCTCCCCCCTCCCCCTCTTGAATTTGACAGCTGTTGAGAGTGAGTCTCACTGACATGTTTACTTTTATTGTATTGTTGATGTACGTACGTCACAGCAGCGACACTTTTTATGCAGTTGTTCTGCTGGGCTTTTCACACACAACAGAGGAACGGTTCATGATTAGAAATTTACTAGTAATGGATATAAATGCTTACATCTATATCTACATCTACATCTACACCTACGATCAGCAAGCGACTTCATGTTGTGCTGTGTGCTGCGAATGGTACTTTGTGTAACTTGCTCGCTCCCCTCCCCTCTTCCCCCCCCCCCCCTCCCCCTCCGCCAAAGCCATTCCTGTTCCTGTTCCAGCAGCGAATTGTCTGCGCGAAGAACTATTGTGGGTAAGCCACCGTGGGACCTCGAACCCCATAAATTTTACCTTCGTGACCTTTCTACGAGCTATACCGAGGCGGAATTGATTGACTCTTCCTGGGAAGATACACTTTCGGAATTTTAATAGTCACCTACCCCGTGATGCACAACGTCAGGCTTGCAGCATCTGTCAGCGCGGTTGGATGAGGACCTCCGTGACGCTTTTATGCTTACTAAATGAAGCTGTGACGAAACGCGCTGCTCTTCTTTAGGTCTTCCATTTGTCAGTCCTACCCGATAAGCTTCCCTGACTGGCTTGCGATATTCTAATATCAGTCGGAAGGAGTATTTTGTAGCATACTTCCTTCGTTTTTGGACTACACTTCCTGCTGATTGTTCCAATGAATAAATGGCAGCTACCCACTCTGCAGGTGATTTTATGTCACTGTTCCACTTTCAGTCGTTCGGTACGCCTATTCCCAAATATTTAATGGACGTGGCTTCCTCCCAATGATTGTTCGGCAATCGTGTAATCTTACAGTAACGCTCTTGCCGCATATTTATGAACAATGTGTTACGCACATTTATGCTGAGGGTTAAATGCCGTCCTTGCACCAAGCGCTGATCCTCTGCAGGTCTTCCTTCACTACGGAACCACTTTCTGGTGTAGCAACTTCTCTGTATACAACAGCATCAGCTGCGAACGGCCACATGGAGCATCCAGTGTTGTCCGCTAGATAATGTATATACTGTATATTTAGGTGGGAGTGTCTTTTAATGCCGGCCGTTGTGGCCGCGCGGTTCTAGGCGCTTCAGTCCGGAATCGCGGTGCTGCTACCATCGCAGGTTCGAATCCTGCTTCGGGAATGGATGTGTGTGATGTCCTTAGGTTAGTTAGGTTTAAGTAGTTCTAAGTCTAGGGGACTGATGACCTTCGATGTTAAGTCCCATAGTGTTTGGAGCCATTTGAACCATTTATCTGCTCATGCTTTGCGCATGTGACAATATTATTTCGAGTGTTTCATCATGGATGGAGAATATTATTGAAGGCTGACTTGCGAATATTTTTGGGTTTAGGTTGTGCAATTCCTAAATGAAAACACCGTTTTAAAAAATTATTTACACACCTTATTAAATAACTTATTCTACTCGGTCATTAAAAAGCATCTCAGTGCTTTTTTCCGCATTAGTAAGGAATTACTGACAGGTGTGAAAATTACCGAATTATCAGTTTAATAAGTCATGGTTGCAAAAATACTAACACGAATTGTTTGCAGAAGAATGGAAAAACTGGTAGAAGCAGACTTCGGGGAAGATGAGTTTGGATTTCGGAGAAACGTAGAAATACGCGAGGCAATATTGAATGTACGACTACTCTTAGAACATTGGTTAAGGAAAGGCAAGTCTACGTTTATAGCATTTGTAGGCTTAGAGAAAGCTTTTGACAATGTTATCTGGAATATTCTCTTTGAAATTCTGAAGGTAGCAGGAGGCCAAAGGCTATTTACAACTTGTGTAGGAACCAGACGGCAGTTACAGGAGTCCAGGGGCATGGAAACGGAAACAGTGGTTGACAAGGGAGTGAGACACGATTGTAGCCTATCCCAGATCTTATTCAGTCTGTACAATGAGCAAGTAGTAAAGGAAACCCAAAGAAAACTTTCAAGTAGGGATTAAAGTTTAGGGAAGAGAAATAAAAACCTCGAGATCAGAGACAGCAAAAGACTTGGTAGAGCAGTTGAACGGAGTGGACAGTCTCTAGAAACGATGATATAAGATGAACATCAACAAAAGCAAGATAAGGATAATGGACTGTAGTCGATTTACATGGAGCGTTGTTGAATTATTTTAGGAAACTAGGCGCTTAAAGTAGTTACTGAGTTTCTCTATGTGGGCAGCAAAATAACTGCTTATGGTCGAAGTAGAGTGGATATAAACTGTAGACTGGCAATAGCGAGAAAAGCGTTTCTGAAGAATAGAAATTTGTTAACCTCGAATAGAAATTTAAGTATTACGAAGTCTATACTGAAAGTATTTGTTTGGAGTGTAGCCATGTATCGAAGGGAAACATGAACGATAAACCGTTTAGACAAGAAGAGAATAGAAGCTTCTAAAATGTGGTGCTGCGGTGGATTAGATGAGTAGATCATGTAACTAACGAGGAGGTACTGAATAGAGTTGGGGTGACGAGGGGGGGGGGGGAGGGGTAAAAATTGCAGAGGGAGACCAAAAGATTAATACAATAAGCAAGTTCAGAAGGATGTAGGTTGCAATAGTTATTCGGATATGAAGACGTTTGCAGAGGATAGAGTAGCATGAAGAGCTGCATAAAACCAGTCTCTGGAGTGAAGACCACAACTCGAACCGTAAGGACAGAGTTACTAGAGTGATTTCGGTGACAAAGCTTTTACATAGGCCACACTATCCGATGTGTTACAAGGCGCCGTGTTGACCTGTTGTTTGCAAGCAACAAACATAGTTACAATCAAGTATATGCGAAATTAACATTTATAAGCATTCTCAGAAAAAATATTTCACCTTATTTTATTGTATGAGGTAAACCAGGGACTGTTCACCTTTTGTAGTATTTTGCAAAACAGTTCTCATATAGAGCCCAACACCACATTTCTGACACACCATTTTAGCCCAGTGGCACGGTACCACACAATGGACGCCTTCTAGCTGTCGCTTCTGAAGGATTATTGACTGCTTCATTTATGTTTTGTGCGTCATTAGTTTTTGTTGCTGGGGATTACGCTGACGCCTCCACAAGCCCCTGCATAGACAGCAGTTCCTAACTTTATCAGGCTTGCTGTCACTTCTGCATTAATTTCGCTGAAGATTATGCTGTCATTGACAAGAATTCACGACATCATGTCTGCCACTATTGTCTCACTGTGTCACTTCCGTCCATTAGCATTGCTTAGGTCGCCAGCAGGCAGATTACATACTTCCATGGCTGGGAAGAGATTTCTCGACTTTTCCCTGCTACCGGTTACATATGAACGGCTTATTTCAATAGTGGTACGAGTCCATATTTGTTCATTCTGAGATACAGAGTCCTAAAGTTAAAAGTAGTATATACTTGAATATTTGTGGTATCTCAACTGCCAATTTTTCAGCGCTCCTTTACCTTTAGGACTCTGTATCTCGGAATGAACAAAAATGGACTTGTACCACTCTTGAAATAAGCCCTTCATACTAAAACCACGTACGTCAGCCTTGTTTAGTACGAAAGCTATCTCGTAGCAGTTAATCGACGTACGCAGAACGTAACTTTACAGGCATATCAACACTTCCCATCAACAAGAACTGAAATTCTCTGAACTGTGTAACCATAAACAAGAAAGAAGTCGCACAACGCTAGGATTCTGCGGTAGTAAGAGAAATTCTATCCACATCTGCATGTGCCTTGTTCCCAGCTATATATCTCTGATGTTCGTCCATATTCGCGAGAATTAAAGTTTGGTGTCCGGTGTAACAATACACTTTTTTTTGATGAAACAAGCCACTATATATTTTATTGTTTCTTTGCAATAAAAACGTCACAAATTTTTCACCAAATCGACGATTTCCATTCTTTTCTCGCATTATTGTGTCGTCAGCTCTCTTTACCTTACACGAAATTAACTCCATAGTGTTCAATTTATTATGTCTCAGTAGTGTTAGCTCCGATGCATTCTTTAGCTGGTCACTCAAGCGCTACAAATCGTTAACCAGAAACTTCACTACTCGCTTCTCGCAGGTACGGAACGTGTTTTACATGTCCATCTACAGGGCCCTACGGTATGCTACGGGGAAGGGCGAGGTGCAGAAAGGGAAACAGCTTGTTCACTTCTCTGTGACTACAGTTTTAGGAGACGGGAGTGAGAAGGGAGTATGCACTTTCCGCGTATGTCGACAGGAGTTTGGAAAGCAAAGCAGATTTGTTACATTAGGATGATGCACTGGGAGGAGGGGTGAGGGAGGGGTAGCGGCAGGTCGTAGCCCGCTATTTGCAGCTCCAAGTCAGCATCGTGTGTCTCTGCAGTGTAGTGGAAACTAGGCCTGGTTACTTCCGCTCTCTTGCACTCGCACTGCACAAGACTCGAGTCACACTCTTCATACTAATAATGAAAAAAGAGGCAGAATGAAATTACAATGAAGAAAGAAACTGGTACACGTGCCTAATATCGTGTAGGGCCCGCGCGAGCTCGCAGAAGTGCCGCAACACGACGTGGCATGGACTTGACTAATACCTGAAGTAGTGCTGGAGTGAATTGTCACTCTGAATCCATAAATCCTTAACACTACGAGGGGGTGGAGATCTCTTCTGAACAGCGCGTTGCAAGGCGTCCCAGATATGCTTAATAATGTTCGTGTCTGGGGTGTTTGGTGGCAAACGGAAGTCTTTAAACTCAGAACAATGTTCCTGGAGCCGCTCTATCAATTCTGTACGTGTGAGGTGTCGCATGTACTGTCGGAATTTCCTAAGTCCGTCGGAATGCACAATGGACATGAATGGATGCAGGTGATGAGACAGGTTGCTGACGCATGTGTCACATGTCAGAGTCTTATGTAGACGTTGTAAGTAGGCTGTTTAGGTTTTTATGTTGGTAACGTCACGTAGCGCTCTGTATGAAAATCACTGGCTGTGCTGTGTGCAGTCTGTGGCTGGTTGGCATTGTTGGAATATTCGCTATTGTAGTGTTGGGCAGTTGGATGTGAACAGCGCGTAGCGATGCGCAGTTGGAGGTGAGCCGCCAGCAGTGGTGAATGTTGGAAGAGAGATGGCGGAGTTTTGAGAGCGGACGATCTGTACTTGCGTCCGTCAGAAAAACGAAATTTGTAAGACTGTTTGTCATATACAAATGACTTTTCAGCACTATTAAGGTAAATACATTGTTCGTTCTCTATCAAAATCTTTCATTTGCTAACTATGCCTCTCAGTAGTTAGTGCCGTCAGTAGTTAGAATCTTTTATTTAGCTGGCAGTATTGGCGCTTGCTGTATTGCAATAGTTCGAGTAACGAAGATTTTTGTGAGGTAAGTGATTCATGACAGGAATAGGTTATTGTTAGTCACGGCCATTCTTTTGTAGTGATTATTGAAAGTCAGATTGCGTTGCGCTAAAAAATATTGTGTGTCAGTTTAGTGTTGATCAGAATAAATAAAAGAGAAATGTCTGAGTACGTTCAGTTTTGCTCAGCTGTTCGAAAATCAAATAACGTAGAAGTTTACTAGCACCGTCATTCATAATTTTTGAAAGGGGACGTTTCAAAAGTAAGAAATGCTCCTAGAGTAATTTAACAGCGAAGTTTTGATTCCGAGAAATGCGTAGTGTCATATTGGGTTAGTAGAGTAACAGCAAGTGTTAATTCGTGACGTCACGCTGAATCGAAAAATTTTTTTATGTATCGAAACGTGTTCTATGTACCCCGATAGAAATAATTGTGGTTTTTAGTTTGATTATTTATTAGAAGAGCTATTGAAATAATTGTATATGATATGAGTAAAAAAACGTATGACTATTATATCTTATTCACAGTGATATAATAGTGATTTTACATAGATTTGACAATGAAGAAGTATATTTTTTCTTTGATAAAGACAGAAATGTTAGCACTCTATCAAGTTACTCTGGTGCGCAATAAGTGAATTTCGTATTTTGGTCCTAATTGATTGCGTAGAAGGCAATTCTAATTAATTATTGAGTCCTTTGAGTGGTAAAAGGAAGAGAGAGAGGGAAACAAAAAGGAATACGCTAGCTGTCCAAATAAAGGTCACATCTTGCGGACTTCATCAGCGAGGCGCGATATATGTTACAAGGGATCGCGCTACAGCATCAATGTAGACTTCGCTTAAAACGAAGAATTATTACCGACAATAATTAGATCGGAAGTTGTTTTGAGAAAGAATATGATTCTGAACTGACTTTTAATTAACTATTACGAAAGATAATCAATTCGCGAGAGAAAAGACAAATTTCGGGAATTAGATTTGATTGTATGGTTGCATAGCAACGTATCAACAGCCTTGGGTTACGTGTAGCAGGGACGGAGTTTTAAGTTGAAAATCCCATACACACACAAGCGAACACTATAAAAATTGGCTTTAATTATGATTGACTTCCGAATTAATGTAATTTTTTTTGCCAAATCGGGACCTCAATAAGCTACAGTTACATGAAAAGAGAATTCATGTGTTGTGTCTTGTTTCAGTAGACGACCAACTGTAGAAACTACAATTTCACATAGATGTTATCACTTTCGTCAAAACAGTGACACTTATTATTTTTGGTTTCCCGCTGTACTCGAACGAACGTTATAAATTGGAAGTTCTTAATGTTTTGTTGTATATCATGATTTCGAAAAGATAATAAGATGTTCCCCTTCCCCACTTCCTCGAACATACGACCCTGAGAATTTGCCGAGCGTGTAATGAAGAAAGAAGAGAGAACCAAACAAACCACAACCACTGCCTTCGACGACGACGACGAAGGAGACAAGGGGAAGAGAGGATACAACGCCCCACACTATTACAGAGCCTTTAGCAAGCCCTCGCTGACATGCAGGGTCCACGGATTCGTGAGGTTGTCTGCATACCCTTACACGTCCAGCCAATCGATACAATTTGAAACTATACTCGTCCGACCAGGTAACAACTTCCCAGTCATCAACAGACCCGTGTCGGTGTTGACGGGACCAGGCGAGGCAGAAAGCTTTGTGTCTTTGAGTCGTGAAGGGTACACGAGTGGGCCTTCGGCTCCGGAAGTCCATATCGATGATTTCGTTGAAATTCCATATCGATGATTTCGTTGAATGATTCGGACGCTGATACTTGTTGATGGTCCAGCATTGAAATCTGCAGCAATTTGCGGTAAGGTTGCACTTCAGTCACGTTGAACGTTTCTCTTCAGTGGTCGTTGGTCCCGTTTTTGCAGTATCTTTTTCCGGCCGCATTGATGTCGGTGGTTTGATGTTTTACCGGATGCCTGATATTCAGGGTACATTCGTGTAGGGTGACCAGACGTGAGGATTAATCCGGACATGTCGTCCTTTTTAGCTCTATGTCCGGGATCCTGGCAGATTTTTACAGTGTCCGGCTTTTTCGCAAAGTTGAGCGTTATACAGTTAAATTTAGAATTGGTCCCGTTCTATCGCTCTTTTCTTAAATACTTTAACTATTGGCACAGCCTTCGTGATAAACACGCACGAAGGCGGTGTTAGTAGGTGGCACCAGGATCGTCGACGTTATAGTTGATCGACCTATAAGCGAATGCAAATATCGATTATTTAAAATTTTCGTTTCGTATCATCGCTTTGTATTGGCGTAGTGCACGAGTGATTTGTGAGTGTAATTTTTAACCGAGTGAGTTACGTAAAATATTTGGCTATGCCTAAATGAGTGAAGGCAAAACTAAATACCTGGTTACTACTAGAATGCCAACAGCAATAGATCAGGAAATGTTAAGAGGTGGAGACATGCAGTTTGAAAAAGTGAACACATTTAAGTATCTAGGCGTGGACTTCACTTCGAGAAATGAGATTGAATCCGAACTGAAGAAGAGATTACGGGCGGGAAATGCGTGCTACTTCTACTGAATAGATTACTTTCATCGCGGATATTGTCTAGGAATTTAAAGATTAGAGCCGGCCGAAGTGGCCGTGCGGTTAAAGGCGCTGCAGTCTGGAACCGCAAGACCGCTACGGTCGCAGGTTCGAATCCTGCCTCGGGCATGGATGTTTGTGATGTCCTTAGGTTAGTTAGGTTTAACTAGTTCTAAGTTCTAGGGGACTAATGACCTCAGCAGTTGAGTCCCATAGTGCTCAGAGCCATTTGAACCATTTTTTAAAGATTAGAATAAACAAAACTGTTATTCTACCAGTTATGCTGTATGGGTGTGAGACTTGGTCTCTCACTGTGCAAAATGAAAAGTCGTTTCGAGTATTTGAAAACAAAATTTTGCGGAAAATTTTCGGAGCAGAAAGGGATGACGTTAGCGGAGAGTGGCGAAAACTGCATAACGAAGAGGTTCATGAACTCTATTCAAGTCCTGACATAATCAGTATTATTAAATCACGTAGGCTGCGATGGGCGGGTCACGTAGCTCGAATGGATGAGGGCAGGGCAGCGCGCAGAGTACTGGTAGGGCACCTAGAAGGAAAACGTCCTGTGGGGAGACCGAAGCGTAGATGGGAGGACAATGTGAAGGCTGATTTGAGGAGCCTAGGTATTGAAGGTGAATGGAAGGAAATAGCCCAAGACAGGGACAGATGGCGAAAATATGTTGCTGCGGTAATGGACTCTCGAGTCCGGTATGACCAATGAGTAAGTAAGTAGATGAAAGTGTACATTTTCTGATGTCCTTTCCTGCAAATATCCGGCTTTCAAGAAAGGGAGAAATGAATTTGAAGTGGAATGTAAGATATGTGGAGCTGGAACGTACGTCTCAGTGGCCAATAAAGGTAAGAAATAATTCGACAGATTAACTGCCATAGTTTAATTACATTGTTTAATAGTCATTCAATTTATTTGTATTCGAAAGGTTAAAGTACAGTTTACATGTCGTCAGCTGCTGCTTGAATTGTAGATGTTGGTAGCGGTGCGTCGAATAAAGGGAGGTGAATGGTCTTACGTTTTTCGCTTGGTAAACAATTCCGTGTTGTTGACATAACAAAACAATTGACGCAACACTGCCACTAAAATCAATGTTTTCAATTTTTTTATATTGCTCAGTTAACGACCACCTGACCATCAGTAACAATTGACTACTAGTTTTACCGGTAATTCCCGGCAGTCACGTGACTTCTCCAAAGCGGACGGGTGGTATCCTCATCTGCAGTTGACCCGTTTGATGTGTCCTCTTATTTACTTCCTTTGTCGTCCTTTACGAAGCTGTTTGTCCTCCTTTTTAAACAATTGCATCTGATCACCCTACACTCGTGAAATGGTAGTTAGGGAAAATTCGGATTTCATCGCTACTTCGGAGATACTGTGTCCTATCGCTCGTGCACCGACTATAATACCGCGTTCAAACTCACTTAAATCTTGATAATCTGCCATTGTAGCAGTAGTAATCGTTCTAAGAACTGCGCCAGGTAGTTATGCTATACAGGGTGTTACAAAAAGGTACGGCCAAACTTTCAGGAAACATTCCTCACAGACAAAGAAAGAAAATATGTTATGTGGACTTGTGTCCGGAAACGCTAACTTTTCATGTTAGAACTCATTAATCATGGAATGGAAACACACAGCAACAGAACGTACCAGCGTGACTTCAAACACTTTGTTACAGGAAATGTTCAAAATGTCCTCCGTTAGCGAGGATACATGCATGCACCCTCCGTCGCATGGAATCCCTGATGCGCTGATGCAGCCCTGGAGAATGGCGTATCGTATCACAGCCGTCCACAATACGAGCACGAAGAGCCTCTACATTTGGTACCGAGGTTGCGTAGACAAGAGCTTTCAAATGCCCCCATAAATGAAAGTCAAGAGGGTTGAGGTCAGGAGAGAGTGGAGGCCATGGAATTGGTCCGCCTCTGCCAACCCATCGGTCACCGAATCTGTTGTTGAGAAGCGTACAAACACTTGGACTGAAATGTGCAGGAGCTCCATCGTTCATGAACCACATGTTGTGTCGTACTTGTAAAGGCACATGTTCTAGCAGCACAGGTACAGTAACCCGTATGAAATCATGATAACGTGCTCCATTGAGCGTAGGTGGAAGAAACTAAAAATAGCTCTAAGATGGAAATTAAGCGTTTCCGGACACATGTCCACATAACATCTTTTCTTTATTTGTGTGTGAGGAATGATTCCTGAAAGTTTGGCCGTACCTTTTTGTAACACCCTGTATAGGCGCTGCCGGCCGCAGCGCCGTATTGTGCCTGTTTACATATCTCTGTATTTGAATACGCATGCCTATAGCAGTTTCTTTGGCGTGTCAGTGCTTAACACAGAATTTCAGGTGGTGTCTGGCCCTTCAGAACGAGCCGCCCCAGTTGCACAGACAGATGCTGTACCTATTACACACCGCGGACGCGGCTGCAGCAGCAGCAGCCGCTCCTCCTGGCACGGGCCCGCTCGCCGCGCTATCGTTTGATCTCGCCGGCAGAGCGAGGCGCGGCCCGCGGAACAGAGGATCGTTTAGCGCCGGCCGATCCCATCTGGCGCGCCACTGCGGCCGGCGCGATAATTTAAGTGCATACGGCGTTAATCGCGGAAAATATAATTAGGGGGAGGGGACGGGGGCGGCGGGGTCGGCGCCGGTAGCGGAACGCCGCCGACAGCCGCGGCCCGCCTCGTGAGGTGTAAATACTTAGGGAAGGACCGCGGCAAGGTCGCCCGTAACTGATCGCGGTCTCACGTTTCTGCGGCCGGCTACGCGTTCCGGTAGATTGGACACCGCGCCATTATCGTCCCGCGCCGTGTTTCTCCCGTTATTTTGTGATTAAGTCACCTTATAACTTCAATTTAGTCTCTATCTGCGAATCTCACCCCCCTGTTTTCTGCCTCATTATAGACTGCATCAGTACGGGCTTTTTAAAAGACTCGTTACTATGTGTAATAGCGTATACAACGAGATTTGCAGTATTCCTGTCACGTCCTGTATTAAGAATAACTCTGTTACCTGTAATATTGATCGAGGATTCCGATTTTATCGGACGTTGGCTGATCATTTTGAGCAATGCGGTATTCGGACATTAAATTCCCCGGTCGAAGCCCTAAAAAGTTGCTGCACGTATATGCACGGCGTCTTGTTTACATCTTCGGAATGTCTTTAAGGCGGGTAGGACGTCAAACGGGCCGACTTGGAGCAGGAGAGGCATCACAGGACTTTTTAATTTCCAGTGTCTATACTTTTGCAAATAAATTCGTAAGGCTTTGCCAGCATCACCAAGAAGGACTCAGGATTCACACTCACTGCAGTGGAAGTTCGAAAACATAACAAATTAAATTTTGTACGGCTGAAATTTCATCATTTTTTACACTTACTAATGGCTGCATTTGCTGCTATAGGTACACTTTTCTTCATAAGTTAGAGAGATTCTTCGACGAATATCCACAGCATACATACCATACTCACAGGTGTATGAAACTCCAGAATTTATTAAATTTATGAATAAACGAATGAGCTGTTATATTTTAAACATCATGTTTAGAAAAAACACAAATTTTATAGTTAATTACCTTAATTTCTACCACAGTTTTTAATAGATTTGGAAAATTCTGGAGTTTGATACACCTTTAAGTATGGTCTCGTACAGATGGGTCTGAGCACTATGGGACTCAACATCTGAGGTCATCAGTCCCCTAGCTCAGAATTACTTAAACCTAACTAACCTAAGGACATCACACACATCCATACCCGAGGCAGGATTCGAACCTGCGACCGTAGCGGTCACGCGGTTCCAAACTGAAGCGCCTAGAACCGCACGGCCAAACCGACAGGCTAAAGTTTGCACTAGAACGTATCTGACACCCTCTCAGCTTAGCGCTCCAAACTCCTGCTTGCGTCGCTTGGGTCTTAAACCGACCCTGGTGAAAGGTATTTACCTGCAAGTTCTCAAACGGGAGACATACAGGGTGGCAGTTATTGAACTATATGACCAAAAACGCTAGTTAGTTACAAACAACGGCGTTATTCAACATGTAAACGTCACTTCAGATATTCGGATTTAGGTTATGACATGTTCAATACTTTCAACACAATCATTGGCGATGATGTGTCGCAGACGATTAGCGAAATTCTGCTGACGTGTCCGAACATCAGTGTTCCTGAATGCCTTGTTTTCAGCTCAGCAGTGGTTTTGGCGTTATTGCTGTACACCCTGTCTCTCATGTAGCCTCACAAAAAGAGTAGCATTTGTTCAGATCCGGAGAATATGGCGGCCAATCGAAGGCCATGCCAGTGGCCTCTGGGTACCCCAGAGCTAGAATACGGTCTCCAAAGTGCTCCTCCAGGACATCATACACTCACCTGCTTCGGTAGGGTCAAGCTCCGTCTTGCATGAACCACATCTTGTCGAAATCACGGTCACTTTCGATAATAGAGATGAAATAGTCTTCCAAATCCATCACATTATTTACACGTTAAGTTCCGTAGGTCCAAATTGAGGAGCAAATCCCCATGCTCATGGATCGTGTCAGTACATGAAATTACAACATAAAAGTAAAACAGATAAAAATAAAATGTTTATGAACCCGAAAAAAGTCAGTCCATAAATTTAAATAAACGCAGTCAACAATACAGGTAGAATCAGGTCAATCTTTCACTGAACTCCTCGACAGAATAGAAGGAGTAACCCACGAGGAAACTCTTCAGTTTCGATTTGAAAGCGCGTGAATTGCTGCTAAGATGTTTGACTTCGAGTGGTAGCTTACTGAAAACGGATGCAGCAGTATACTGCATACCTTTCTGCACGAGAGTTTAAGGAAGTCCGATCCAAATGCAAGTTTGATTTCTGCCGAGTATTAACTGAGTGAAAGCTGTTTATTCTTGGTAATACGCTAATATTGTTAACAAGAAATGATAGTAAGGAATATATATACTGAGAGGCCAATTTAAGAATACCCAGACTCGTGAACAGGGGTCGACAAGAGGTTCGTGAACTTACACCATTTATTGCCCGAACCGCCCGTTTCTGAGCCAAAAATATCCTTTTAGAATGGGAAGAGTTACCCCAAAATATAATATCATACGACATAAGCGAATGAAAATAAGCAAAGTAGACTAATTTTCGTGCCGAACGAACACTCACCTCAGATACCGTTCTAATACTAAAAATGGCAGCATTAAGTCTTTGAACAAGATCCTGAACGTGGGCTTTCCACGACAGTTTACTATCTATCTGAACACCTAGAAATTTGAACTGTTCAGTTTTACTAATCATGTGCCCATTCTGAGAAATTAAAACATCAGGTTTTGTTGAATTGTGTGTTAGAAACTGTAAAAACTAAGTCTTGCTGTGATTTAGCGTTAGTTTATTTTCTACAAGCCATGAACTTTAGTCACTGCACTATTTGAAACCAGGCCATTTTTGTACACAACATCGTTTACTACCAAGCTAGTGTCATCAGCAAACAAAAATATTATTAAAGTTACCTGTAATACTAGAGGGCATATCATTTATATAAGTAAGGAACAGGACTGGCTCCAACACTAATCCCTGAGGCACCCCCCACTTGACCGTACCCCACTCAGACCCCACATCATAGCCATTCTTAGCGCTGTGAATAATGACGTTTTGCTGTGTGTTGCTAAAGTAAGAGGTGAGCCAGTTGTGAGCTACTCCCCGTATTCCGTAATGGTCCAACTTCCGGAGCAATATTTTGTGATCAACACAATCAAATGCCTTATTTATATAAAAAAATATGCCCAGTATTCGAAACTTTTCCTTTAACCCATCCAATACCTCAAAGAGAAAAGAGAATATAGCATTTTCAGTTGTTAAGCAATTTCTAAAGCCGAACTGTACATTTGATAGCAAATCGCGTGATATAAAACCTTTTTACGAACAGAATGCCCATCTAGTAATGAAGAATGAATAAAAATATTGTTATGGCTGTGCCACTGTTCCCCTACACCCTGTTTGGAAAAGACAGTATCTACATCAGATCATACGAGTTTAGGAGATCTACCAACATCCTTTTTCTTGCACCATCATATACAAAATTTATATTGAAGTCACCACATATAACTAATTTCTGGTACTTCCTACAAAGTGAATCAAGAACCTTCTCTAGCTTGAGCAGAAAGGTTCTAAAGTCAAAGTTAGGGGTCCTATAAACAACAACAATTAGAAATTTAGTTTCACTAAATTCAACTGCCCCTGCACACCATCCAAATATCTGTTCAGTGCAGTGCCGTGATACGTATATGAACTCAAATGGAATACTGTTTTCTACGTACATGGCCACTCCCCCACCCCGCAAGGAACTCCTTGAAAAACTGCCAGTTAATCTGTATCCTCGTAAAGGAAGCCTCTGAATTGTCAAATTATTTAAGTGGTTCTCCGATATACCAATAATTTCAGAGTCAACATCTATAAACAGTTCACTAACTTTATCTCTATTACCTCTTATATTTTGATGAAATATACTAATTCCTTCTCTGTTTGGAAACATACTTTCTCTGAAGGTGAGCCCGTAGTTAGAGGGACTTCCTTTAAGCAGATATTCCTGTCATCTGACTTCAATCTAAAAAAAGGTGCGGCTCTAACACCAACCACTACAGGAAATTTTCCATGAGTGCTCCCACCACAACCCACTACACTGTCACCTATAAGCTTAGCCAGCCTCCCAATAGCATACCTATTGAGGTGCAGGCCATGCCTAGTGAAACCCGATCTACTGACAGACCCAACTGGCACCACTGAGATGTGACCCATGCCCTCTGCCACGAGCGTCCTCTCCAACCCCAAGTTAACGCGCCTAACGGCCGCATTAAGATGAGGCCCATCATGACACTGAAACAGTTGCACGAAATGCACATTAGTGCCTCCAGTTTGAGTAGCTGTCTTTACCAGGTGACCACCTACATCATATTCCCCGTCCCTATCAAGACTTTTCCCTGCATCACTACCTGATCCTCCTTTGTAAAATTCCTACGTAGCTCCCCTGTGCTGTCAGTCACCTGAGCCAACCCTTCACTAGGCTTCACAATGCTGGTGACCTGGTACCCACTCCCCAACACTTCCTGCAATTCCTTGCCACACCTCTACCGTGCGAACTGCTTAGCAGCAGAACCTTCTTCTTTCTTTTAGACATCGCAACTGACCTAAGCCTCTTAACTGCTGAGGACTCCTGCATGTTCCCTACATTTGCAGCTACAAGAGGCTCCTATCCACTGACAGTTGGCCAAATCTATTGCATATACGCAAAGTATAACTGTCTGAATACCTCCTCATCCTAGCAGCCTTCTTGCCAACTGCCAGTTCCCATCCCCCCACCCTTCACCCTCCTCATCCTATCTAGTTCCTCCTTTGCGCGTTGAAACTGCACCTGTCCGCATCTCGTGGTCGTGCGGTAGCGTTCTCGCTTCCCACGCCCGGGTTCCCGGGTTCGATTCCCGGCGGGGTCAGGGATTTTCTCTGCCTCGTGATGACTGGGTGTTGTGTGCTGTCCTTAGGTTAGTTAGGTTTAAGTAGTTCTAAGTTCTAGGGGACTGATAACCATAGATGTCAAGTCCCATAGTGCTCAGAGCCATTTGAACCATTTTTTGAAACTGCACCTGAAGGGCACAGATCTTACGCTCCTGTTCCTCTATCAACTTAATTCCACTACAGATTCTGCATTCCCAGGAGAGGATCTCGCTAGAATGTCCACTGGCTTCCCCACTGCATTCCCCCCAATGAAAATACTTTGAACAAGTCCCATACCGTAACCCACTACTCACAAACCTACGACAGAGCCCACACGTCTCACTCATGGTAAAAATTTTCTGTTACTGAAAAAAAAAAAACTATGCTTCTACCTTACCTAAGTTCAGTTGCACCAGTAGAACTATTTATAGAACTACAATAGCGGTCTAGAAATTCTCTGTCTACTAAGAAAGCAACTACTAAACCACAGATAATACCAATACGAACAAAACTTCACAAATTTATTAGCTAAAACCAAAAATTCAAACGGTCATTGGAACACTCAACAAAGTTAAAACACTGAATGAAAATTTTACTGAAATATTTCACTAGAAACAATAAGAAACGTCAGCTGAAAACTAAAGCGCGAAATTTGCTAAACTATTTCAAGGCACAGAAAACTCTAAAAAACACAGCGAGCGGACGCTTCCAAAAGTTTAGTAAACCGTAATTTCGCCACAAACAGCACGAAACACCACTGAAAACTATTAAATTTAATTACTGTATAACCGTGCACAAATAACTTTGTGAGAACTTAGCTTTATAACCGCTACAGCAGCAACTGCACGCCGCTAAATGTAAACACATTACGTCGGCGTGAAGCTTGGACGAACGACGTAAGCACACTCACCTGCTGTCTGTTACCACAGATTGCACTTGATTGGCCACATTTTATTGTTGATGCAGAACGTGTGAGGGGCCTTAGTTATACTCGGCCGCATGAAGGCAGAACACGCACTTCCCAACTTCGTCCACCTACCCAGTGTCTTCTAAACACGTCCTCGTCCCAGTGCAGAAGTAGGACTCAGCTTGTAGACTTGTTTTTCTTGACGTGAGGCGAGTGGGAAAAGGCTGTCTATCGTACTAAATGAATGTTAGAATTTGGTCAGGGATGCCAATAGCTTTTATTGACCGCAAAAACAACTGTCATAATATACGCCTATAGTGTCACATTGTAAGGGGTCCGTAGGCCCTTACTATAAGTTTGCACTCGGCACAGGTAGAAAGGGCAAACAATCGATAGTGTCGGGTTGCGAGAGCGAGTGAGAGTTGAGTCAGTAGTTCCCAGGTTGCGGGCCGAGCGGTGCGGAGGCCGGTTGATGTATACAAGGCTGACCGACAAAGGGAGTGGCCATCGCCGCGGTTTAACCCCTTTGTGTTAGAATAATACGGGAAAGTGAAGAAGTACAATTGCGAGAGTGATCAGTGATATTTCTGTGCCGATATTTGTGGTTTCGCGTCTACCGCGCCGGCATCATTTGGATTGCAGTGTTGGATTTAGCGTGTGACGATTATGAATAACGAAGAAGCCTGTGCTGAGATTAGCCGTTATTAAATATTTATGACGAAGGCAGTGGCTGTCTCCTTTTTCCTGTGTTTTTGAGACGAATATAGGTCTTGATTAGTGAAGCTGTGTTGGCGTTCTTCTTGTCACCAGACATTTCATTATTACAGCATTTGAGAAGGACAAAATGGAATGTAACAACTCCGTAGCAGTCAAATCCGATTGCCAGCCCCATTAGGTACACGGTCACATTAATTAATATTTATTTGGGCTGCTATTCAGATCCCGATCGAGCGGGATACATAAATCGGAGGTGTTACAACATGTAAAACAGTTCAACTACGTAACAACTACTGTCCTTGACCGTAGAATACTTCGTAGAAATCACAAACACATATCAAAACAAACTTCCTATATACACTTCTTCGCTCTGCATTGCTCGCCGAGTTGTTGTTCATTAACATAATTACATAGACAGCGCGCAGCTAAGAAGTTAATCTTGCGCTGCCCCGCGCCCCTCCCCCACCTAGAACCGTGCCCTACAGCCGCTCGACACAGACGTATGTTTCATTCAGCTCTCTAAACACGCCTGATCAGTGCGAATTGTTGCGTGAGAATATGGCACATGAAGTGCTTCGTCTGGATTTCTTAATGCTAAAGTTGTTACAGAAGATTACTTATGAAAATAATCTGAAAATAATGTACAAGAGTTTACTCTTGAGAGGATCGCCAGTGTTATTGCCAACAAAATCTTAGCGATATTTAAAGAACTATTAATAAATGAAAATACGTCTTCACTTCACTCCACCTCATACGTCATACATCAGCTAATGTTTTCCTTTTCAGTTGCAAAGTGAAACTTTGTAGTGCATATTATGACTGTCAGAGCCATAAATATTACAAGCTGGGTCTCGAAAATGTGGGAGTGTGAATTCCTAAGGGACCAAACTGCTGAGGTCATCGGTCCCTAGACTTACATACTACTTAAACTAACTTATGCTAAGAACAACACACACACCGATGTCCGAGGGAGGACTCGAACCTCCGGCGAGAGAGGCCGAGCAATCTGAGACATGGCGCCTCAAACCACGCGGTCACTCTGCGCGACAATCTGGATCTCCAACCGACTACGAATTTCGACATTAATCATGTTGTTGTTGTTGATGTTGATGATGATGATGATGATGATTATAGAATCGAGATGGTTAAACCCAGTGCCGGCAGGACTAGCCGAGCTTCGTGTCTCTTCCGACAAGTGGATCATGCCTCATATCGTCAGTCTGTAACAGAGGAGAGATTTGTCAGTGCATTGGAATACAGACTGATGGTCAAGAAGTATACGCTAACACCTCTGTTGTTGACAACCAAATACGACCACTTCCAGGATTTGAGCTGACTATGATATTGTAGTTCGGATATCAATCATGCAGAGCATTCATATAATTTAATTCACTCGGATAGATCTTGTGTTATACCACAGAACTTTCAATTCCTATTCGTTACAACTGAAACACGACACAAGATGGAAATGCTACCATCTCAGTCGCCATTATGACACACGAGTAAGGCACAGGACTGATTACGAACGGAGTCGGGGGCATAATGTATTCACTGGGATGTTGCGTTAAGTTATTAAATCAACACTGAATCCCACCTACACGTTAAATGAGACGCGAGGTTTTCAAATCTTTGAAGAACTGTTTCGTGTTACGACGCCAAAAATTTAATTTACAGACGTTCTGGACCAAGTGTTGAATAAGCTACATGTGCTCAGTAGAATGCGTACGGCATAAATGATGACGATTCGTCAGTCTGAAGGAGGCAGCAATGTCTTCAGCTCCTCAGTACTTTTAAGAAGGCTATCCTTTGAGCCAGAACCGTGATTCACCTTGTCCTTCCCATTCATGTCATACTCGTTCGTAATCTCAGCAGTGCATCCCAAAAGCGAAACTACGTGTTATTTACACTATACTGTTAATTTTTTGTACAGTCTCCACATCTTGGAAATGGCAAAATAAATACCTTCAGACAAAGAATGCAAGAGTGTCGTTTCCAAAGTTCATTAGTGGGAGTAAAATTCTTGCTTGTGTTTTTCCTTCGCCATTTTCAGAGTGGCCGTGCATGGAGTATAAAATGCAGACTGAACACGGATGACAGGACTAGGGGCTGCCGAAAGAGTAAATCTCACCTACATCAACAAGGGCTGCCATAGATATGAACAGAACATGGCATTTGTGATTCGTATCGATAACTTGCCGACTTAAAGGTGGCATGCGAAGGTGACAAACGTTTGGATGTTAACATATAATGGAAGTAGACTGTGTCTCCAGAACGGAGTAGTGAGTGAAGCTTTTGACAGATGGGGTACCGTTACATATCTCGTTTCGACACAGAACGGGATGTCGTAGTATTTAAAGTTCGAGTTAAAGCGGTGGCTCACAACCTTCCTGAGACCATTACCCCTGTGTGTAATCAGATATTGGCTATTACCCGGCCCCTCCCCTATCGTCTTCAACATTAGTGTCTAACTAAACTTTAGAATGAAGAAGAATTTCCTTTCAACACTTTTATTTTTAAAATGAGGAAAGGTAAATGATATTTAGTTTTCGTAGGTGTTTCATTAAACTACGGACTAGTTACTCAATGAGACAAATGGTACTGCTTATTTTTAGCGATATCTTTTATATTGTGATGGAATGATTCTCAGTGCATCACGAGTGCTGCGTACGACTCCTCAGAAAAGGAAGCTAAATAGCCACACTGCGGGTACACATTTGTTGCAAAACATGCTTCGTCTACACCACTCTTCTCCCTAGCGACACCCATACGCTACGCAGCCGTTTAAACGCGACCAAGAGAAACTGTGTGCACTAAACTTAATGTTTGCAAATCACTTGCTTGATTGGAAGAATTCACGCTGCCAGTGCTTTGTGTCTGACGACTGCCACTAATAATGACAATGATACGGCAGTGCAGTAGATATCACATGGTTACTGTGCTGTTACCAATTATTTCGTATACTGTTGCGAAGTGAATAACAAAGCAATTTTTGGTCCGTTGGAGAGAAGGCATTCTTTTGAAACGTTTAGCCATATCTGAGGTATATGTTTCAACTTTACCGCCATAGATGCAAGGTACAAAGTATGTGTGTAGTGGGTGGACTATGTGAGGAAGATGACGTTCATACATTTGTTTCACTAGCTGTTTATGTCTACCACATTCTATCATGCGCTAATGCTTTATTTTAAAAAATGTAGTTACTGGTAAATTATGTAATCAGTATCACAGTCTTGTAGTAATAGTAACTTAACTCCTCCCGAACAGGCCATGAAGGCCCAGCGGTACTGACTGGCCGCCGTGTCACCCTCAGCTCATAGGCGTCACTGGATGCGGATATGGAGGGGCATGTGGTCAGCACACCGCTCTCCCTGCCGTATGTCAGTTTATGAGATCGGAATAGTGGTAATAGTAGTGATCTTTAAAAAAGAAAAGTAGTTCCTTAACCGAAAAGCAAACGATCCATTTAGTTTTTATCCCTCAGAAAATTTCATTTTACCACTCAGGGCACTACAGAGAAGCGAACCTCGAATCCCCGTATGGACATCCACATTTAGGTTTCTCTTGTCTTTCTTACAAGGGGAGGCCACGACGTAGGGATCACAAATGTACTTCAAACTTTGTACACCTTTAGTGGGCCATTAAAACAACATATTGTGGAAGCAGTGAGGTGCACTACTCCCAGAAAATCGCAAGAGAAGTTTTGCGCGTCTGTTATGTAACTGATGTCTCTGTGCGAAGGTGCCGTCCGTAAGGAGTAATTGTGACCGAGTGGTTAGCGTTCGCGCTTTGAAAGAGGGTCGTGGGCGAGGTAACGCTTCGAATTACGCTAAAACTTATTTCTTAATCTCTTTTTTTTTTTTTTTTTTTCATCACTGGTCACATTATTTAATTTAAGACATTGGAAGGTAATATAATGAAAAAACCCACGTGCGTTTTCATTAAACTGTAATGAATTTCATATGTTATTTGACTATTTACAATTTGTAATTAATTTTTCGAGGACGATGGACACGCGTGGAAAGTCCAAGTCAAACCTCTATAAATAATATGAGTTCGCTCCTAATGACCTCGTCGTCGTGGTGTTAATCCTTCAAGTTGAACAACAACAACAACAACAACAACAACATGAACGACAGGAATGAGATGCTAGTCACTTTATTGTGAATAGCAGAGTAATCACATAGATGTAGACGAGATCATTACAATGATCAAGAAAGAGATGGACGGACCAGAAATACCGGAGGAGAGAAGAAGAAGACAGGGAAAAGTGTAGCAGTAGGGCCTGTGCGGGAGCGTGCGTATTTTAAGAACTGCAGTAGCGGCGCTGTCACACAGGGACAGGAGAGCTCGGTAATTCGGGCGGAACCGTTTGAAGTGGCGAGGGCGCGGCCGAGTGGAGCCGACAGGCGGCGCTCCGCGGCGCCGCTATGGCCGCGATGGCTATCGTATCGCCGGCCCGCCATCTAGACGGCGACGCGACGCGCTAATTTACTGCGTTCGCTGCCCCCGCACCGACACGTGTCTTCTCGCAGCCTAACTGTAGCCTGTGTGCCGCTATGCCGCACGCTGACCGTACGAAAACGCTTGTCTTCCGGTTTGACCACGCGGGACAGTACCAGGTCCGTATTTTTACAACTCCTGTCTTCGCGCCGATCTACTCACATGAGTCATATTACACCTGCGAGTAGTTGATTTACAGAGCTGTACCTAGAATCGTGTAGCGACGGCCTGGCGCAGTGATAAGGTGCGAGACACGGAATAGGTTGAAGGGCCAATCTGATGCATAACCGCTCAACCTCCAGCCACTACTCGCGGCGATTAGTCCCAGTCGGGCCCAGCTCACTATATGGGCCCCACGTGTGCTCACAAGGATTGACATCTGGTGACCTGGAAAGAAGGGAGCATCTCATGTCCGTAGACTGTTTTCCTCAATTATTTCGCCATTTCCTGTGTTGAGAAGGTGCACGATACACTGAAGCGCCAAAGAAACTGATATAGGCATGCGTATTCTAATTCAGAGATACATAAACAGGCAGAATACGGCGCTGCGGTCGTCAACGCCTACATAAGACAACGAATGTCTGGCGCAGGACCATCGGTTACTGCTGCTACAGTCGCAGGTTATCAAGATTTAAGTGAGTTTGAATGCGAAGCTATAGTCGGCGCGCGAACGATGGGACACAGCATCTCAAAGGTAGTGATGAAGTGGGTATTTTCCCGTACAACCATTTCACGAGTGTACCGTGAATATTAAGAATCCAGTAAAACAACAAATATCCGACGTCACTGCGGCCGGAAATAGATCCTGCAAGAACGGGATCAACGACGACTGAAGACAACGTTCAGCGTAACAGAAGTGCAACTCTTCCACAAATTGCTGCAGATTTCAGTGCTGGGCGTCAACAAGTGTCAGCGTGCGAACCATTCACTGAAACATCGTGGCTGTGGGCTTTCGGAGCCAAAGGCCCACTCTGTATCCTTGATGACTGCACGACACAAAGCTTTCCGCCTTGCCTGTGCCCGTCAACACCTACGTTGCACTGTTGATGACTGCAAACATGTTGCTTGGTCGGACGAGTCTCGTTTCAAATTGTATCTGCGGATCTACGTGTACGGGTATGGAGACAACCTCATGAATCCCTGGACCCTGCATGTCAGGAGCGGACGGTTCAAGCTGGTGGAGGCTCTGTAATGATGTGGGGCGTGTGCAGTTGGAGTGATATGAGACCCCTGATACGTCTAGACACTACTCTGACAGGTGAGACGTACGTAAGCGTCCTGTGCGATCTCCGGCAGCCATTCATGTCTATTGTGCATTCCGACGGACTTGGGCAGTTCCGGCAGGACAATGCGACACCTCAAACGTCCAGAATTGCTGCCGAGTGGCTCCAGGAACACTTTTCTCAGTTTTAACACTTCCGCTGGCCACCAAACTCCCAAACATGAACATTATTGAGCATATCTGGGATGCCTTGTAATGTGCTGTTCAGAGAGATCTCCAGCCCCTCGTACCCTTACAGATTTATGGACAGCCCAGCAGGATTCATCGTGTCAATTCCCTCCAACACTACTTCAGACATTGTTCGAGTCCATACTACGTCATGTTGCGGCACTTCTACGCGCTCGATATTAGGCAGGTGTACCAGTTTCTTTGGCTCTTCAGTGTGTAACTGAAAATAGAGCTCACCTGCAACGAACCATAGGCGCACTAACAGATTTGCAGTGTATCCGGGAATTCCCTATAACCCCTTAAGAAAACGCGACAGGAAACATGTGCCGCCATTACTCAATGGATGAGCAGTTTCCAGTGAAATGCATTGCAAAAGAGATGCTGAATTTCTAGTACTGCCGCCAACAACGTATAACCACACAAAAAAAAATTCAGCATTAAGACCTGTGTTTATGGATGAATCGTGTAACAACTACATGCAACAGGAAACAGATTAATTGGCCCATTTTTCAAGTGCCGTGCCTCTCTGTAGGGTGTTATTTTCTGATGAATGTCCGATTCCTTGCAGTTCACACAGGAGGAGGGTGGTCCTCTGGTTTAAGGAAAATTTCCGTTTCGTACGAGAGCTAGAAAGCAATTCGCCTCATAATATGGGCCCGGATGTCATCACAATAGGTGCTCTGACCTTATCACGGCGTACTACTCATTATGGGGAACAGTGAAGTCCCATATGGTCCAACGCCGATACAACAGTGCTGAAGAATTGCGCGGAAGTGTTGAGGAAGTCTTTCGAAACAAAAATCCTGAGACATTTCTAAGACATCAAGTAAGACATGGAGACACGATGTGTCTAAGGCACGGCGGTGTACTTACAGATACGCTGGATACAAAGTTTTTAGATGTACATGCTCCAGTATACTGCACAATGAACGGTTTTGACATAGGAGTAAGAGGACTTCTCGAACAGTGCACTTGATTGGAGAACAGGTTCCTGTATCTTTCGTCTCTGAGAGGCGATGGTAAATGTATCGGGTGCTCTGTTTCATCTCATGTCATATGCACAGCGCCCAGGTCTCCACCACCTGCTCCATAGATGCGCTGTTAGCAAGTTGGACACATGGCCTCATGTTGTTTTCTGTGTTCCTGCGCCCTACTCTGAGCACTGACCGTCGCTAACCGATACAGGCAACCTTTTCCATGGTTCGGGAGTCCATTACGATTGTTCCTGCACCCTCACCAGTCTGTGTGTCCAGTGGTAAGAGGAATACGTGTGGGGCAGTGATTTTTACATCTCATATTGAGACGGTGTTCTGGGTAACATGGCTATTTACTCATTGTTTCCGTCTAACACCGACTTGGCGAGTTTGCTGCTGTGGCCTGTTTATGCGCTGTTACAATTGGCTGTGGTCGACGGCGAGCACTGGCATCATCACCATATTGCCCGCAGTAGGAGATAAAGATGGTGTTGGGTCTCCCCAAATTGAGGCAGTCCCGTTACACCTATGATATAGTGAGTGCAACATGAAATTCCCAGTACTTACACGACCACGGAGATCGTTTCCAAAGTGGCAAACGCCAACGATGTAGCCGCGATCGAGTGTGATAATTTGTATCAATTAAAACACCTTTTGCAAGCTACAGATAAATGTATTTAATCGCCCATTCGCGTTTCACCATAATTAACAAGGCATCATCAGTGGGTGTCGTGGAATGTTACATTACGTTCGTTTAAAGATTTTAGATTAGTAACATTCACATATAAATTTTAACGTAAAATGCAGGGGTACTTACTTACAGTTACACGTGAGTGTCATTTCTGGACGGCGGTGCTACTTTCGCTCATATGGTGACAGGCAGTAGCTCTTTTTCAGTTCTTTTGCGTGTTATCAGCTTGTTGAAATCTGTGTGTGTGAATTCGTAAGGGACCAAACTGTTGGGGTCATCGGTCCCTAGACTTACACATAACTTATGCTACGAACAACACACACACCCATGCCCGAGGGAGAGCTCGAACCTCCGGTGGGAGGGGCGCGCAATCCGTGACACGGAGCCTCAAACCACGCGGCCACTCCGCGCGGTAGCATGTTGAAGACGAAATTTCTGTGATCCACTAAACTCTTTGTTTATATTGTAGTTGAAATTATAAATTCACTGTAATTGGTGCCACTTTAACAGTAAACACAATTTCATGCGTTACTCTTGGTGTCCGGTGTGTGTTTATGTGGTGCCAACATTACCGATTTTATGTGCCCTATTTTTGTCTCTCTGTGTTCATTTGTGTCCGAACGCGCTCGCTTTTGTGTGTGTGTGTGTGTGTGTGTGTGTGTGTGTGTGTGTATTTATTGTAGTTGGCATTTAACTTATTTCCCTTAAGTGCTCTGTCGGCCAACTATAAGATAGAAAAAGATGAAAATAATTAGAATATATAGTAACAGCCAGCTGGTAGCTGTGCAAGTAAACTGTTACACCAGTGGAAAAACGCTCCTGTCGATGCACAAAAAAGGGGGAATATGCTCCTGTTTAAAAGGCTCCGAAAAGTGGGGAACCAGCTTTTTCATCATACCTTCCTCAGCAGCTTTAAAAGTTTTCCCAAATATTTTGGCATGAGAAAATATTCGCGCTCATTTTAACATGAAACTCGCCTCTCACTCAGACTATCTCCCCTAACTGTAACTCGCTCACATCCACTAGTACATCGCTGTAAATTGCTCACACTCATCCACTCCCATTTGCTCATTCTCACTCACTTATTCAGCCCAGTTCACCATAATACTCTCTTCGCGTCTCTCTGACTGTCATTGTCTCCTGTCTCACTGCCACTGTCTCCTCTGTTCTGTCCTATTACTATTCCTCTCTCCTCTCGCCGTCACTGTCTCCCTCTTGTTCTCTCTTACTGTTACTACTTCAGTCATTCCTTCCCACTACTGCTGTCTCCTCTCAAAGTCACTATCTCTCTCTTCGTCGTTGTCATTCCCATAGACTCTCTCTCTCATTATCACTGGCTACCATCCAGTTTCACTTTCACCGTCTCTCTGTTCCTCTCCCACTGACATTATCTTCTTTACTCTTTCCTTGGCACTGTTTCGTCACTGTCAACTATGTTCCACTGCCACTATGTCCATTCCTCTGACACTGCCATTGTCTCCTTTGCTCGTTGTGTATCACAACCACTGTCCGCCATCTTCCAGTATTTTTTACTTGTCCGTCTGTTTCCCACGCCAATGGCTCCTCCTCTCTCAGCATAAAAAAAATGGCAAATATCTTCGCATCACAAAAATTTTGTGAAAATTTTTAAGGTGCTGATGAACGTAGAATGTGCCAGCTGGGACCCTAGTTTTCAGACTGTGTCTTTTAAACAGGAGCATATTCGCCTTTTTGTGCTCCGATAGTAGCATTTTTCCGTCGGTTTCCCTGCCACAACAAGGCATGTCATTCATATGAAAAGACTTTTATGGTTCAGTGAAATTTAGATAGACAGTTACTTACGTAATACCGAAATAACGCAAAACTAATTGTACACCTCAAACCGGATTTGCATGTACAAAAGTTTTACGTTTTGCTTCAGTACTATCACATGGGGTTCCCAGAACCCTTCTGATGAAAACGGAGACACTTTACACAATATTTCTCTGTGCTGCGTCACTTTATCGGCTGTTTCCGCCCAATCTCGGATTTTACGTGCGTATCTTACGTGCAGACGTTGGGTAACCCTTAACCCCTGTATTTCGGAAACGGATAAAAAGTAAATAAAATGTTCAAGTTTTCGAGATGAAGAACTTAGGAGTACTTTGTAAAACTTTCAGCCATTTTCTGTGCATAGCCGTCGTGGAAGTTGTAGTGGTACTTGAATTACGTAACCATTACGGTACCGCACCTGAACCTCTCGATAGCAGTAATATTCTACTGTATTTCTGTTAACTACTTAACATATTTCTGAGACAACATTCAGATTTGATTTCACTTGTGATACATCGATATGTTTATATTGCAATGATATTATTCTTATGTGTATTCTTTCTTTTGTCACTATGATCTTTGACGGACTTGTAACTCTGATTTTTGGCCACGTAAGCGATAGTTAGTTAGTTGTTGAGTTGTTAGAGAGTCAGACCTTGAAAAAGTCAAGTCTTGGACGTCATGTTGGAAAGATGCATATTGTAGTTGGCTTATAAAATGTGAGGAAGATGTTTTCAAGTATGTTTTGTATTGTGAAGTGATGTTTGTGTGTTACGTGATATTGCAATAAAAAATGGTTCAAATGGCTCTGAG
The DNA here is from genome assembly GCF_023864345.2 of Schistocerca serialis cubense. Classification (NCBI taxonomy): domain Eukaryota; kingdom Metazoa; phylum Arthropoda; class Insecta; order Orthoptera; family Acrididae; genus Schistocerca; species Schistocerca serialis. Next base: position 510,034,957 of record NC_064645.1, read on the forward strand.
CACTATGCGACTTAACTTCTGAGGTCATCAGTCGCCTAGAACTTAGAACTAATTAAACCTAACTAACCTAAGGACATCACACGCATCCATGCCCGAGGCAGGATTCGAACCTGCGACCGTAGCGGTCGCTCGGTTCCAGACTGTAGCGCCTAGAACCGCACAGCCACTCCGTCCGGCTGCAATAAAAGCTATTAAAAGGAAGTGTAACTTAAATTCGGAGTGCTGATTATTTTTTTTACATCACCATTCCAGCAAAAGTGTAATCTTCAAGAATGGTTTGTGAAGCGCATCTATAAAACTTTTGAATGTAGCAGAATAAAACCTAGGCCTTTTTGCATCCGAGTTTGGAATCATAATCACCTAGATTTTCAACGATTGAGCCATGATAATACGAGGCCAGCGTGGGAAACACAAAAAGATGAGTGCCTAGTTTTTTCATTATTACATGAAATGACTATTAACTGTGCTCTAATGACACCTGCCACATAATATGACTGATGTTGCCCGAAAATGCAGTATTTAGCAGCGTGAGCAACACCACAATCGTTATTAAAATTTTGACCTTTGTTGTGGTAGGGTTGTTAGAAAGTCTCGGCTCGGTTTTGGTACGAGAAGTGGTAAAAAAAGTCTTTCTTGGGGAGGGGGGGGGGGTTCTAAGGAACCGTCTATGAACTAATGGTGCCTCCGCAGCCTCGTAAAGCCCACCGTAGACCACATCAAACGCAAAAGAACTAAAGTATTTGATCCATTTGCCTAAGCAGTAGAAAGTGCGTAATTTTCATGTGTTGAACCTGCATTGTACTATAGTGACACTAAGACGATGCTTTTTTTGCGCACAGCAAATTGTCCCTAGTCGAAGGGCTAAAAAGAAAACTTAACCTTCCTTTTCTATCACCAAGTGCACACGAGGTATGAGCCCCGGCAGATTCCCGTTTTTCTGCGCGGCGTTTTGGGACACAGCAGGTAGCGCATGCTATCGCATGCGAACCGAAAAACAAGGGCAGAAAAGAAACTACTGGTAAGTAACCAGATAACGGTGATCAATAGTAAGTGTTTACACCAACTGATAACAAACTAGACAGAAATCTCAACAGGTAATTTTAAATCTCATTCCTCTCCTTAACAACCCCTCCCTCCCCCCAAAAAAGGCCACACTTACCGATTTATTACCACCCAGCTCCCTCCAAAAGTAGAACATATCTTAACCTGCACTACTCACCTCCACCTCTGTTCGGTATGAAAATAAACACACACACACACACACACACACACACACACACACACACAGAGAGAGAGAGAGAGAGAGAGAGAGAGAGAGAGAGAGAGAGACGTGCGCTTAGTGTCTAAAGGGCAAGGTCCCACAGCAGTGCTGTTTGCTTGCATGAGAAACCCTTATGAGCAGTTGACTTAGTTGCAAATGGTCATCTTGGTGGGCCTGAATGTGGGTAGCCAATAACGGACCGGATGGGAACATGAGGAACCACACGCATCATCAGGGATTGCCCTACAGTGCACTTTTCACGTCTGCACCTGCCAACCGGGCGCAAGTAACGGACTCGCGGCAACGTACGGTGTCGTCCTGCACCACAGGATGGAGACCATTAGCAGCTAGGTGATTTAACCGCCATGGCTGCCTTTGGAGTGATGCCGTACTTGTGAACCACGGACTGCTGATAAGTGTCTTCACATCGTTTTCAGCGATAAATCTCGGTTCTGCACTGCATCGGATGAACATTGTCTGCGAGTATGGCTATTACGAGGGGAGGGTATATTTGTGTTAATGTGCTGAAGAGACATAATTGAGTTCTCCACAGTGTCTTTGTGTGGGGAGGACCAGGTATGAATTAAGGCCGCCACGCATAGTGATTTGGGGATCCCCGAAGCCATAGTAGTATGTGAAAGATATCATGAGTCCTTCGTGTTGTATCTTTACTGGGACTTATCCCGATACCAGCTTTAAGAAGGACAATGTTCACCCTCAAAAAGCACTTGTATCTGTGAAGTATCAGTTTCAGGAATTCTTCCTCTGTAGCCTAAAATTGTTTTTGAAACGAAGATAATTCGGTTCATTCTCCAATGACAGGAATGAACGAATTTTGAGCAGCCGGGTTGTCTGTTCCCAGAATGAAATTTTCACTCTGCAGCAAGAGTGTGCGTCAATACGAAACGTCCTGGAAAATTAAAAGGCAAAGGTCCCGAGTTCGGTGTCTCGGTCCGGCACACAGTTTTAATCTGCCAAGAAGTTTGAGGTTGTCTGTTGCTTTACGCGTATACTTCGCCAGTACACATCACGTGACATCGTCCGTACGCTTTGCATATGTCCTAAAATAATGCGAATTGCCAGTCTATGATCTCAGGCTTTCGCTCCAAACGCATACTCTCGTACATTTCTTTGGGACCTTTGCTTTAAAACAAAAGATGTGCGCTTAAAGGGATCTCCCTCAGTACCCATTTTGTCACTAAATTACAAAACTCGTGCCTGACAGTCGCGTTGCAGACGTTCTGGTCTATTCAGTTCCGCATGGTGGGTAGGTGCTGGTCCATGCTTGACGCGTATGTGAATAGCGTCACTACTGTTCATTACCAGACGTATGTCAAATCGTCACCCAAGAGGGAGGGCCCTTTTAACTCGGAGTGGAAACTCGTAAATGTTGCCATTATTGTCGGATGACGGTCATTTGCTGCCAGTAAATTTCCAAATAATCTGTTGTCAGACCGTCGTGATTAATGTGTTCTTTACGTTTCTGCTGGCTATTTAAGGCGTTATTTTCGCCGGACTAAAGTGCGTAATGTCTGGAAGTCAGGTACTAATGTCTGTCGTTCGAGTTGAGACTACGCCTGTATGGGTTTGTACGTGTGGCTCTGGCGTGCAAGTGGTTTTCATAAACGTTATATTTAATCATAACGCTCGACGTGCTTTGAAATTTCCGTTATTCTTTACAACCGGTATTAACAATTACCACCACCATCACGGTCACAGGAATTTTAACCGTTTTTAGAGACGAATAGAGTTCAAGGCAATGTATGCTTTTATTGTGTTTCAGAGGGAAGTCACACGAGAAAATTGAAGTAGTGAATCACAAACTTTAATATAAGGAGTATTTTATGTGCCGTTGGCAGTTCTACAGATTTAGTTCTCCGTCCGGCACTGAGGGACTTTACTTCTTATGCCAAAAACGCATTTATTTTGCATCGTAGTCCTTCGCTCGACCGCCAACGTTTGCAAATGTGTAGATACCATGTCTGGCCGTATACATAGCTAAGTGTTACACGAGTCCCATGCCCCCATATAGTGCATTCAAATGCCTACCTTTGGCAGAATATAACACATGGAATGTGAAGTGCCTACCGTTGTTCATGCATCATATTGAGGCTGCTTATGTAAAAGCTTTTGTGGTCCCCTAACTTGTTTGTTTTAACTGTTGGAAAACCTCAAACACCAGTCACTACAAAATAAATTCACGTTCTGCTTGCTTCTCTATCGCGCATGTATTTCACTTCCGTTATATAGGTTCCATGTTGGATTTTTTTACTGCAGCATACAATTTTAACAGAGCTCACAATACGAATTAGCTTTTATCATTTCGTCTTGTATGTCTTCTCTGCGTTTCCCTTGATAAGTGACGTCATGAGCATTGTCCTGCACGGCAAGGTTTTGTGGCCCGCAGCGAATCTCTGAGGTGGGACGGCGTTTCCTTGGAATAACTGCCCCCACCAGTAGGTGTCTCCATACAGGAATCCAGGTGCCCTCCGCACCTGCTTTGCAGATACGATGTGTCCACTTTTGCACTTATTACGAGCGCAAAAGAAACAAAATTTACCGCAGAATGTGCGGCTCAAAACACTCTTACTTGCTAAAATAACAAAATACTTGCTCAGGTCACTACTATCCTTCGTCGGTCCTCAGTGCACGAAAGCAGAATGTCTTGCTCTTTTACTGATTCCATGTCCGAATTGCATTTCCGATAGGTTTGCACTATACATGCTTGAATGTAACTTTTCCTACAAGGAGGTGACAGGCGTGAGCAACTTCCTTACTAGCCTTGAGCAGGACATCCGAAGATTGTATAGCATAAGGGCTGAAGACTGCAAGGCGAGCCGAGGAAAATGCTTGCCACAGGGATCCTTGTGGCCTGTGAGCTATTTCGATGTTTTCACTGAGGCGTCGCCAGTTTTTGACGCTCATACGCTGTGCTGACCCAAGTGTCACTCAGTCGCCAACGGGGTACGTACCACGCTTAAAAAATGGCTCTGAGCACTATGGGACTTAACATCTGAGGTCATCAGTCCCCTAGAACTTAGAACTACTTAAACCTAACTAACCTAAGGACATCACACACATCCATGCCCGAGGCAGGATTCGAACCTGCGACCGTAGCGGTCGCGCGGTTCCAGACTGAAGCGCCTAGAACCGCTCGGCCACATCGGCCGGGCACGTTTAAGTTATCGCACATGTCGAGTTATTCCAGCAGTATATGCTCGCTCGCTAATCTTATGTGCCATTATCCCCGATTGTATTTGTAATGGGATTTCAGTTTCGATTGTTATTATGGACAGTTTACATTTTCATGTCTTGTTTGTTGAAGCTTAAGAGGGAAGATGACTGAAGAAGAAAAAAGAAGAATCAGTGCTATGCAGAACTGCTCGTAACCGTGTTTCATAACCGTTAAATGGAAACTTAGAATGCGAGATATTTAAGATGATTAATGCTGTAGGCTTGCGTGACATATCAAGCACGAATAAGGCACGATTCATTATCGTGGAGAAATTAATAGCAGATGTAATATGTCATGGACAATTGCAGTTTCTGTGTTTTACACTGTTATTAAAGTTCCTGAACAAAAGGAAGGTTATATGGACAACAAAGAAATCGGTTTGATTACACAATTTAGGATGAATGTGGAAGGTTGAAAGTAATAATATTGCTGGAACTATATTTATATTTAAAGTAAGTATTTCATAAAAAATATATTTCATGTTATTACCGTTAAATATTAAACTTAGGTTTTAGCAGTTTGCTGTACAGATTTCAGGTAGTAAGCTGCTAGTAGCTTTAGATGAAATGGTATAAGAATGTTTGAGAAATGCCTAACTCCGTGTAGATAAAAGTCGGAGTATCGGAGTATAACATTTACAGTTTTCTGAACTTAAAAGAAAAAAAAAGATCCGAAATTTTTCCGTGAGTTGCATATAGGTATCTTCATTCGTACAAAGGCAATTTGAGAACCCGTTTCTATCGATTAAACGCAGCTCAGTCAACAGATTTAATCAACTGTAGAACTTGCGTTGATAGTTGAATCGTAATGTGATGTGTCTACACTACCAGTTACGTCATACACTTCAAACCACCGGTAGCACGTCGTGCACATTCTTGATCTTGTCGCCGAGCGAGGTGACACAAAGTTTAAGGAGTGCACTCGCATCTAGAGGAGAGGGGGCGGGGCCGGCTCAAGTGACACACAAGTGACATGTCATTTGGCACTGCCCTCTCCTTCCCTCCATCCCTTACACACTAACTGCCGCTTTTGCGCTTTTTGTGATATCTTGAAAAGTTAATATACGAGGGTAATCCCAAAAGTAAGGTCTCCTATTTTTTTTATAAGTACATAGACCTGTTTATTTCTACAATGGTTTACACCAGTTTACAGCTTGAACATTTAGCTGTTTTTCGACATAATCACCATCTCTGTCGATGCATTTTTGTAGACGCTGTGGCAGTTTTTGTATGCCCATGTCATACCAGCTCGCCGCCATGCTGTCCAGAAAATTCTGAACCTCTTCTTTCACCTTGTCTTCGGAGCTGAATCACTTTCCGTCCAAATGTTCTTCTAACCTAGGGAGCAGGTAACAGTCACTGGGCGCCAAATCTGGACTACCGGGTGGGTTGCTGATTATGTTCCACTGAAACTGTTGCAGGAGAGCAACGGTTTGCCGAGCGATGTGTGGGCGAGCGTTGTCATGGAGCATGTGTACGCCCTTGCTCAACATTCCTCTTCTCCGGTTCTGAATTGCCCGTTTGAATTTTTTTCAGAGTCTGGCAGTACCTGTCAGTGTTAATTGTGGTCCGAGTGATTCAGCTCCGACGATGGGGTGACTTTCTGAACAGCATGGCGGCGAGCTGGTATGACATGGGCATACAAAAACTGCCACAGCGTCTACAAAAATGCATCGACAGATATGGTGATTATGTCGAAAAATAGCTAAATGTTCAAGCTGTAAACTGATGTAAACCGCTGTAGAAATAAACAGGTCTATGTACTTATAAAAAAAAATAGGAGACCTTACTTTTGGGATTATCCTCGTAAATCTAGTGAGCAAGTTTTCGATACTAATTGTGGTACAACGTGTACAGCAATGTTGCACTTAGTGGCTTCTGGTGCTTCTCTCAACTTGGGGACTCAGATGGCTCCTTGGATCTTAGAACTCATCAAGATTTAGAGAACGTCATGTTCAAGAAGGTTAGTTGCTGGATGAGCCATAAAGTGGCAAGTCTGCGTGATATGTGCATTCGAAACTGGGAATAAGTGAAATTTCTGTTCATAGAACAGAACGTCTTGATGAGTATTGTGTCTGAAAAGAGGGGCCCCGGGCGTGAGGGGGACGACAGATGCAGAGGGAGAGGGCACGGTCCTCGTAAAATTTAACTAGATGAACATGCAGAATCAACCCCAGCAGTGCCAACGGATTTTCCATAACGCGCATTGCAACAGTATCAAGGCATTGTCAATGTTGTTTACACCAGGACCACCACAAAAAGAATTTTTAAATGCAGATTTCGTTACTTGTCTGTGGTATGCCCGCGATGCACATTTTGTTACTGGGTGACACGAACTCGTAGGTGTATGAAATCTCAGAACAAAGCTCGTAGTTGCCAGCCACACTGAAAATCAGAAAACGGGATCATGTGAGTGTATAGCAAATTTTTATGCTCCACCGCAAAGCATACAGAGAGACGGACAAGATTTCCTATCAGTTTGAGTGGTTGATATAAAGTGTAAGTCGTATGTGTCAATGAAAAACTAAATTCACTTGCGGCCATTAGTTCCCATCTCAAACTATTCAGTTTAGGATCCTCTACAGCCTGTATAGTTTCGACTCCACACCTATGGGACAAACTATTTATTACCCGTTGTTTGTCACCCAAGAGGTTAGAATAAGGGTTACATACATTGAATTACATCTCTAATTGGGCACAAGCAATGATGTTTCTCACGACAGCCACATTAAAGACGGAATAAAAAAATATTTCTTAGCACAACAAACGCCATTCTCGTAGTAACCGTGAAGATATAATTGAAAAAGAACCTCTCTAAGTGGCGTTGAGACAACTTCTGTTTTGACGTTCCTCAGTGACTGTTCCAGTTGTGCGAGAAACATTACAGTGATCTTTCCGGATGGCAATAAACACGAAAAATTCAACTAAATCTTATATTATCGCCTGTTTTGTTAGCTACCCTATTCATTCAGAACTCTGTCACAGCTATATATCCTATTCTTGTGTTATAAGCAGGCTGAATGTACAAAACTGCCACTGTTAATCGCTCAGTAACGGCATGTTCCAAAAAACTTCCGCGCAATATTCACAGAGGTAACGCAGTAAAACGATGACCCGAGAATTCAAATCGCGGAACTGTACGAGAATATTGAAGAATTGCAGAAAGTGAATGTACTTGTGGAAATGACACATTAATTTCTTGGAGAATGAAACATTGTATTGTTCAATATGAACCAACACTTCCAATTTGGAAGTAACTATTTTGAAAAAATACGAAACTATTAACTCGTCTCTGCTATTATTAACCCTCTTCCCCTCCCCCTTCGCCACCCACCCAACCCCTGCCCCCTCTGTTACTAGCTAAAATATGCCCGGCTTCTTAACGTCAGACATGCTGTTAGAGCTTGACTTTTGCTGGGGTTGTCAGCGTAGAGGGATACCATTTGGAGGAAGTGGGTTCGATTCCTGCTACTGCCAAGGATGTTTCTTTGGTGGGAAGGCTGCTGAGAGTGCACTCAGCCTCATGATGCCAACTAAACGGCCACTTGTATGTATAGTGGTTAGGGAGAGAGATAATGTGAATTGTTCGGAACTGACGTAGTTATGCTAATGCACATCTAGCCGCACCAGAAATTGTAAGTCCGGAAACGCATGCGAGAGTGCATGCGTGCGGGTTAAAAAACGTTGTCGCAATTCTGGAACATTGATTGAAGATTAATTACTTTAAGTTTTGGTGTACGGCTTGATATTTACCTCGTCTCCCTAACGATGTACAACAATCTCGGTGTTGGTGCATCGGCTATTCTCTCTTCGTGTTGACTCCTTCTCCGAAAAAGGTCCATTTACAAATGCAAGTCCTCGTCGCATCGGGATGTGGAGATTACGACGTAGATCGGTAGGAGAATGAAAACTTGCGACTTCAACGTATTATAACTTTTAACTAACACAATATTCGGAAAGTGCAAGTAAATAAGTTTTTAGCGCATCAGTTCCAAAAATCCGTACATAAAAAATTGATAGGATGGCTTTCGATTTTCCGTCAGTTTACTCAGATATAATCATACCTCCCTACGATATCTTTACCGTACGGCGACGGCGCGAATAAGAATCATTACACATATTTATTTACATGTGTAGCAATTTAAAGAACCTATGCGGTTGAAGCGTAGCGGCTCCAGGGGCTGTAAAGTGGGAAAAACAGCCGGGAGAACGGTGTGCTAACTACAAGCCCCTCCATACTGCATCCGCATGACGTCAAGTGGCGGGGGATGACACGGCGGCCAGTCGACATCGCGTGGCCCTTCAAGCTCTGGACAGTTTACTTGATTCGCATTTTAAAATAGATTTTACTTCTTTTTCAGCAGTAATTTACAGCATCGATTTTCGCGTGATTCCAATGTTATTTCTCTCTGGTTTTACTAAATCCACGTTTCCGTCATTCTCTTCACCAATTATATAATGTTTAACTATGAAGCAGTGCACTTACACCAGTGTATTAGTAGTTCTAGCGTTATTTTCGCTGCGCGCGACACGCAAAATTTGCGGAATAGAAGTGACTGATAACTGGGCCCTGTTGTCTTCCCCCAGACGTCCACTCCTGGTATTCAGAATGGAAGCTCTCCATTGACCAATTATGAACTTAATGAAATGATAATTAAATCAAGACCTTAAGCTGTCGACAGGAGTTGATATACATCGACGGGAACAGTTGAAAATGTGTGCCCCGACCGGGACTCGAACCTGGAATCTCCTGCTTACATGGCAGACGCTCTGTCCATCTGAGCCACCGAGGTCACAGAGGATAGTGCGACTGCAGGAATTTATCCCTTGCACGCTCCCCGTGAGACCCACATTCTCAACTTAATGTCCACACACTACATGTTTTCACATTTTAATATGATACTTCCCTGTGTCTTGCTTTGGTCTTCTTCTGTGGTGCATGAAGAGTGCTGGGCTAAAGTCCTAAGACCGTATTTTATTCTCAGCTGTCAAGATTTAAACCGCCACCCGCTTATCCCTGAGAACATGGGAGCGGCTGACTTTTCTGATGTAGGAATATATCAGCTCCACTTCGGTTTGTGTGATCTGTTCTCTAGCTTACACCAGTTAGTAAATAAGTATAAGCATCTCTGGGCCCTTCGTAAACCGAGCTGAGACGGACTGTTTGCACAGGTGCAGGGCCGTTGTCATTGCATTGTTTCGGTCATTTGAGTCGAGTCCTGCTGCGGTACGGGAAGGAAATCCAAACAGAGGTGCTGGTCGGCATTCCTCAGAACCTCTCCACTGCCAGGGACACCAGTCTTGCAGTAATTCTTTGTGTTTTCTTTTGGCATCTACTGACCTCTGTCGCGGTTAGGAGGTATGGTTTGTCCCTTTTGCGAGTCACATTTTTATCCAGTTTCATAAACTTTTAAAGGGTGCGTCGTGGATTCTTTTAACCTGTTCGTTTCTGACAAGTATTTCTAACGTTTAAGTAGCGACCCTTTTTACCCACAGTTTCTAAACAATTCCAGGGATTAATAGCCAAAGAAAAATATGTCATTGTGCTGATACGTTGAATGACCGCACTTGCTTCTGAGAACCCTTTTACAGAGCTGGTAGCGAGACAGTTATACCAACTCCCTTGACGACATTTTTAGCGCAGCAGTCTTCTGTGAAGTGTTGTTATATGAATCATCACGACTGGTAAGCCCACTTAGGTAATAACGTCGTACTCGGAATGGTTGTTTTTACCTTGCAAATATGCTTCTCGGATCTGCTGCCGGATCGTATTTTGTAACTCGCAGAGTATCTCATCGATGCAAGTGCCAGACATCATCAGGTGGTGTAGCTGCTGCTGTCACTGCTGCAAGGCACTTGCTTCGCTTTTATCCAAATTTTCCCTCACTTCTGTCGCTTCTGAAGGTCTGCTTCCTATTTAGTCTTCTTTACTAACTTTTTTTTCGGTATACTTAAATAGCTGAGCCCCCGCCAGGACACCAAATGCTCTGTGCCGTAGTTGCAGCTCGTGGGTCAGTCTTGCGGTCGCTTATTGCACCCGACAGAACTTCGCACGTCTGCACTTTTGACAGGTTTAATGCGATTTCGACAATGTGCCCTCGTTGCAGCTACTATCGGAAGAAGAGCAATGTACTGTATAATTGTGTAATTATTTTCCCAATCTGGGTGAGTTGTTTTCTATCAAGAAATACTGGAGATCGTGAATTTTGAATGTAACAATACAGCAGCGTCACCACGGACTCTAGTATTATCTTAATAACAATCACAGAGTTCTCCGAATCTACAGTACATATTATATTACGCAAGGCACTGGACAGTGCATTGCACAGGATTCCACATAACGATATAAAATCTTGACTGCCTGTCCACCTTAGTACACGCCTTATTCCTCTTCTCTTATTCTCGTAGCCCTTGCATGAAATATGCGTTTTTTTTTTCGAATATCAGTCCCCTAAATTTACCGTGCAGGGATTCCCGGGAACAAGTCGTCTTATTCCAGATAATCTCTTTTAAGTTCCCTGAGAATCTTTCTGTTACACTTAAGTATGGGGTGTACTGACTTGTTACTATTCTAACAGTGCGTGTCTGAATCGGTCTGAAAGCTGCTGTCATACCTACTTGATACGGACTCCAATCACTGGACCAAATCCACTACCATTTCCTAGCATCCTCCTAACGAATGCATTCGCCGATTTCGCGTGTTGTGAGGCTCACACTATATCTTCTTTACCGAGATTCTCAGCTTTCCTTCCGTTGCAACAACCAAACGATCAGTGGATGAAGGCATTGTGGATAGGAGCGAAATGAACGGCTACTTGTCTCATCATATAATAAGACCGCCTAGTGCCATGGAGCCAATCCCTATGATGCCATTTCGTCACGTCGAGCAGAACTGAACGGCAATTTTTGAGGCCCAGAAATTTGTGCTTCAGGCTTATGTGAGTGGTAGCACCTGGTCGATGCTCATGTTGGAACCACTGCAGCCAGTGTAAACTCCGTGACTAGCCACATGGCCAGATCTACACCCGCTCCATAATTTTTTGTCTGGCTATCAACACTCCATTTCTACCTATAAGCTGTGCGCACGTTGTTAGTCCCTGACATGGGATATCGCACGACACCACCACAGTCTAATATAGAGGGTGTTCATTTTAACTGAAGACATTGGAAGTTTCCTGCCGTTATGTAGACAGGAGTGACACCACCAGCAGTGGACCAATGGTGTAAACGCCCACAAGATGACTCCTACGTCGGGTTGAAACCGGTTGGCAGTATAATAATAATAAATGTGATTAAGACTGTTTTTGAATAATTGGTTAATCATATAATCGCTGCTTCATCTCCACAACCATGTTGTCCAAAAACAAAAATCTTTGATCCTTTGCTCAATAACATTCCTGGTAGGTAAATAATGAAAGTAATTTTTCCTGACCAACGCCTTCTGTTCTACAGGCGAATGTTTAATTAAACACTGGTAATGTACAGTATGTAGTACAGCAGACAAATATGTTTCACTTTTAGCATGGGTAACGACAAGGACTCATATATGTACCTGAATTACATTCAAGCTTGTTAGTAATATATAAGTGCATGAAGGTTGACACCCAAGTAAATCGCGAATACGAAGTGTGCGAGAAAAGTAATGAGACTTATTTTTTATCTACCAAATTTTTTTTAAACAACAATATTGTCCTCTTCAAAATAGTTCTATTCGGCAGACGTACAACGGCGGAATCGTTGTTCCCAGTCTGGGTAGCAGCGTTGAAAGGCTTCAACTGGTAGGGCCTTTAAAATGTTGATCACATTCTTTTGATTGTTCTGCAGAGTCTCAAAATGACGTCCTTCTAAGACATTTTTAATTTTAGAAAAGGAAGGAGTTCACTAGGAATCGTATCAGGTGAGTAAGGGGGGGGGGGGGGGGTCTGTGGAACAATAGGAATGCTATGTGGGGGCAAAAGTCTCATGATGGAAGTGGCCGTGTGGAATGGGGGGTAGTCATCCACTTGACTGCAGTGTCGGGCCTCACTCGATTCACCCTTTTCCTCAGACTTTCAAGGACATCTTTGTTCAACACTTTGTTGACAATTTGACCTGGAGGAACGAATTCTCACAAGAGAACGCAAACGTTCGACGTTTTCATCGGTTTTTGATGTTGAACCAGGGCTTCCTGAACGAGGTTCACCTTCCATGTATTGGTGACCTTCCAAAAATAATTTTTGCCAGCAAAAACCTTGTTCTCTTGATAGTGAATGTTCTTCTTAGGCCCATTTCAGATTTTCCAAGGTCACTTTCGCGGATTTGCGAAGTTTCACACGAATCTCGATGGCATAACGTTGCTTTAAATTCCGTTGTCCCATTTTCGTAACACACAACAATAACACATCTGTACTGACGGCGCTCTCAAAATCACGGGAGGGCTGTACGGAGCTGTAACTCTGACTGCGCCTGTGGACGAGATAAACACACCGATCTACCTAAGCAGAGCAACACAGCGTGCCAAACCGCTTGCGGCGTTGTCAGTCTCATTTCTTTTGCCACACACCACGTACACAGCGCGTTTCAGACTCTCTGCTTCCGCACCATTTCGAAAGAAATTGTGCTCATAATCTGTTGTTGTTGTGGTCTTCACTGCGCAAATTGATTTGGTGCAGCACTCCATAGTACTATGTAGTTTGGAAGTATGTGTAAGTAATTAAGTATAAAATGTAAATTTGTGATTTTTGCAGGCCTGTAATTCGTATTTGCTCAAAGCACACAGTTACGTACATAGGATCGAATCTGAATGCGTCCTGGCCTCCTCAAACTTGGCAATAAACACTGCACAGCCAAATATGGATCATGCTATTTGTGTTGGAAAAGTGCAGTAGTAACTTGAATGCGCGCTTCGTTTTAAAGTGACGAGTGACACTAATGTGGATTCGAATCGACCAAGAAACAAACCGATGGTCAGGTAACTCCAAAATAGGTTGATCATGCTACGCCGTTCGATACTGAACGAAATAGGGCAGCAATTAAGGCAGCGCACTTATCCTCTAGAGCTGTACGGCACTACACCCCTTCCTGTCATCCTAATGTTGCTGGTTTCCTGAAATCACTTGAAGCAAATAGCGAGATTTTTGGCAATATTTGGCCATGGCCATTTCCATGACTCGTCCTACTACGTCTAGGTTGTGCTCCATTTCAAATGACCCAGACGTCGACTAGACGTTAAGCTGTAAGTTTCGTCCTCCGACTTTGCTACTTCGTCTCGGTTGCAAAATATGACAATGGGTGACGTTTTTCTTCTGGAATCAAGTGAAGAAGAAACTTTACGAAATTTCGCTTGGCGAATCTGTGGTCCTCGGTCACTAGGGTATTCTCAGCCGTTGTAGCTGTCTGCTGGAAAGGAAAGGCGTTCGGCGCAAAACGCGTCAAAGTGTAATTTAAGTAAGCGGTACTCAGTGGATTACACTGCACAAATCGGTATGCCTATGTGCCGGTGGTTATTCATTGCTGTTACAGTTTTGTCACCATATGTTTCGCAGTATTCCGTGACTCGTGGAGATGAGTAGTTGATTTATGAGAACCGCCCCATCGGAGTATCATGCTGGTAATACGCCCTTCACAGATTTATATCAAATTACACAGTAATACGTTAGCGGAGGCAGAGAACGCCTTGTGTCAGAAGACATGGCCAACATCTGTGAATAATGTCGACAAAGTTAGTCTGTTGAGTTTGCTTCTACTCTGCGTGGAGAGAGAGAGAGAGAGAGAGAGAGAGAGAGAGAGAGAGAGAGTGACGGGGGGTTTCGCAGTACTGGGAACTGGATGTGAGCAAGGGAGGGAGCGACGTAAGGTTCATTAAGGAAGAGAAACAGGGATCGAATTAATTGTGAGATGACAGGTTTAATACGACATTAGTGTGTAACGTAGCAAAAACCTTAACAGCCTGCGAAGCGCTATGGTTCGAGTTTCTGCGTTGAAACCTTACATGGCTGTCACGTGTGGAAATCGTATTTAATTTAATAACGCGTAACCAGGAATGGCCTGTACTCTTTAGTTTTCATTTATCAAGAGATATGTCAGCATTTACAAAGAACAAATTAACGATCTTGTTATAAGAGTGACAGTTTCGACAGGTAAAAGCTAGTAGAGGTCTGTCGCGTTAGCCAAATTCGTGTAACATTTATATTCGCCTTCGACGAAGTTCTGTCCAGTCTGGGAGTAAGCGATGCATACGGTTCTTACGCAAGAGCAATATCTGTTCACGTTCAGTGTTGTCATTCTATCAGAGACATAATTTTAAATTTCGTTTCCGTATAAAAGTGTAACGTCTTGTTTGCAGACGTACGTGCAGCTTTGCAATAACTACCTTATTACATTACTCATTTTGTAGGTGCACAGAAACGACGAGATTTATTGCGTAGCCGGCCGAAGTGGCCGTGCGGTTAAAGGCGCTGCAGTCTGGAACCGCAAGACCGCTACGGTCGCAGGTTCGAATCCTGCCTCGGGCATGGATGTGTGTGATGTCCTTAGGTTAGTTAGGTTTAACTAGTTCTAAGTTCTAGGGGACTAATGACCTCAGTAGTTGAGTCCCATAGTGCTCAGAGCCATTTGAACCATTTATTGCGTAGCGGGAAAATAGCCGTAGTCTAGGGAGATAATTTTGAAGCTGGGTATTTGTTCCTGCAGTGTTTTTTGGAAGGGTTGTATGTACGTTGCTGTATCATCGCTAGCTTTGTCACATATGAGTTTGCGGTTGGTATTGAGCTCTCTGAAAGAAAAATATTTTGGAAGTGTGCTATTTCCATTTTTTACTGTTTTAAACGACAATATTTTTTTAATAACCTCGTTAACCATCTAATACGCCGCTCACTAATTTACCAAACTGAGGAAAACCATTTCCATAAGGTTGAGTGCGTTACCTGATCCAACAACAACTGCTATTTTAATTTTCCCTTTAATTTCCGTAAAATTCATCAACCATCACGTTCGTACTTCAGTTTTGTTTTTTGCACCCTGCGTTTTCAGAATGCTTTCATTTCCTATCCGTGTTGTTTCCTTAATTTCGTCGATAATGCTGGAAAATTCTTACGCGTTCTTAAATAGGCCTACTAAACTTAATATTTCGTTCTTAAAATACGAGTAGTTCCACTCTGTTGCTTCCGGTAGTTAAAAGTTGTTTATTTCAAGATTTGTTTCCTTCGTATGTTACAAGCTATTATAGATTGTTTTGCAAGAAAAATGCTGAAATATTTACCTGATATACTCAGTCATCTTGTAAATTTGCCCAATAACGTTCTTCATATCTTTTTATCGTACTCGCTTGAGTCTCCATATACTTTTCTTTGTTTTCTTGACTTCTCTGTTTCGAGGCATCTCTAACCTACAGCGCACCATAATATTTTTATAGTTTTTTCTGGCGTGTTTTCCTGGCTAGCTGAAACGCATTCTTAAGCATTTACTTACTTGTGCTCTGCCAATTGTAGTGTAGTGTCAGATTGTTGTATTTATGGAAGACATTCCTCTTTCCAATTTCCCAGTACCTCCTTCAGTCATTTCCGTTACGCATGTACTGTCCGTGAGCATTCAGAAAACCAATAATTGGCGCACCAGGTTGAAGATACCCGTCTGGGGAAACACTGTGTTCCGCTGCGTGAAGAAGTCCTTAACTGCCTCCTGCACATCCTCCACCGACTGGAATTGCAGGCCGTTTAAGGTCTTTTTCAGGGATCAAAGGTATGATAATCACATAGGGAAAGCTCAGGACCATACGGTGGGTGTTAGAGTGTCTCCCACTTGAGTTAGCGTAACTTCGGTGTTACAACATTTGCGATATGGGGACGTGCCTTATCATGAAGCAGCAGCACCCCTTGACGCCTGTTACATAACGGTGGTTTTCGACAGACATGCTGCCCCATACACATTCTTCATTTTCCGATGGGTGTTGTAATGTAATAAAATAAAAATTATTTCTGACTCCTTTCCTTTGCTATCAGTGTAATGTAATAGAATGAATACGAGCCGTGACTTATATAAAAAAGAAACACGCATTAATGCAATGGCTCAGCATAAAAGAGAAATAACTTATGTAGGAATATTATTAACAGTGTAATATGTTGTTTAATTTAGCCCGTCGTGTATAAGCACTCAGTAAACTAGCTCAGTTCTCAAAGTAGTTCGGTAATCGTGGATAATTAATTGTCCTTTTCTTATTTACCCAACACTACAGATATTATTCCTGGGTCGTGAGAAGTCGTGTGCTTATTGCACCAGAGAATATTTGCCAAGTCTGTACGATGTACACTATTGCAATACGTAACTTAACATCGTGGTTTCGTCTCGATTCCTCAATATAACATAACAAGAGTAGCATCTACAAATGAAATCCTATAATGGAACTGGAATCCTGTGACCAGACCTTTTCTGCCTGGGATGTTATCTCGTTATATAAAGAAAATCTGTAAGTAAAATTGTTAAATTGTTAGTAGCTGCCTCCGGTCTCGTGGGATCTGAAATAAGGTTAATTGTCCTAACCGACGGCACGTCTTGAAGATGAGCTAAAAGAAAAGCGTTAAAGATTTTCTAAGATGGCGCCTAACAATGAAAATTCTGTGTTAAGGCCCATATCTACTTAAGACAATCCAGGTATCAGACTACCAATTGATTGACCACATACACAAATTCTTTTCACAAAATAACCATTATATTTTTCGGGTTTTAAGTACAACTTGCATTATCAGCTGGTACAGCAAGATGAGCTTTACACAAGAACGTCCTCTTAGGTCAGAATCCAAGCAGAAGTGAAAGACAAAGGAAAGATAATTCATGCATATAAGTTCAAGAGTCCATGGAATAACATGTCCATTAGAATGAAATTTTCACTGTACAGCGGAGTGTGCGCTGATATGAAATTTCCTGGCAGATTAAAACTGTGTGTCGGACCGAGACTCGAACTCGGGACCTTTGCCTTTCGCGGGCAAGTACTCTACCAACTGAGCTACCCAAGCACGACTCACGCCCCGTCCTCACAGCTTTGCTTCTGCCAGTACCACGTCTCCTACCTTCCAAACTTTACAGAAGCTCTCCTGCGAACCTGCAGAACTAGCACTCCTGAAAGAAAGGATATTGCGAAGACATGGCTTAGCCACAGCCTGGGGGATGTTTCTAGAATGAAATTTTCACTCTACAGCGGATTGTGCGCTGATATGAAGCTTCCTGGCAGATTAAAACTGTGTGCCGGACCGAGACTCGAACTCGGTACCTTTGCCTTTCGCGGGCAAGTGCTCTACCAACTTAGCCACCTAAGCACGACTCACGCCCCGTCCTCACAGCTTTACTTCTGCCAGTACCTCGTCTCCTACCTTCCAAACTTTACAGAAGAACTTGCAGAACTAGCACTCCTGAAAGAAAGGATATTGCGGAGACATGGCTTAGCCACAGCCTGGGGGATGTTTCTAGAATGAAATTTTCACTCTACAGCGGAGTGTGCGCTGATATGAAACTTCCTGGCAGATTAAAACTGTGTGCCGGACCGAGACTCGAACTCGGGACCTTTGCCTTTCGCGGGCAATTGCTCTACCAACTGAGCTACCCAAGCACGACTCGCGCCCCGTCCTCACAGCTTTACTTCTGCCAGTACCTCGTCTCCTACCTTCCAACCTTTACAGAAGCTCTCCTGCGAGGTTCGCAGGAGGGCTTCTGTAAAGTTTGGAAGGTAGGAGACGAGGTACTGCGAACCTCGCAGGAGAGCTTCTGTTAAGTTTGGAAGGCAGGAGGCGAGGTACTGGCAGAAGTAAAGCTGTGAGGACGGGGCGTGAGTCGTGCTTGGGTAACTAAGTTGGTACAGCGCTTGCCCGCGAAAGGCAAACATGTCCATTGTAGTTCTATCTCTTCTTCTTTGGCGTACTTATCGATTATTTATAAAATTTATCGTAATATTTAGTTTACAATTTTTTTTTGAACTCAAGTCCACCCAGGAGAAACAGTACAATGTCTACCGTTGTTTGTCCTTCGGCAGAGAAGAAAAGAGTAAGAGCGTGTTGGTCCTGTATGGACGCATTTGGCAATAACGTTGTCATAGTTGTTTCCGCATTTACCACAAGCACTTCGGAAAGATAAGAATGACTAATCACTTGCCTACATGTCGGTGCTAATATACCCGCATCACAGTCGCCAAGCATTGGATATACGTTGGAGCAACGCCCTCAAACTGAAAATATTTGATCGCCCATTATATTATATAAATAAAAGTTAATCAGTTAACAAACACGCATATTACATACAATGAGTATAAGAAGAATTCTAATCGCCTGAAATATCCATTACCGATCATTAGTTCCTTATCTCATTGTCCTAAGCTTAGCATCCACTACCGATGTATAATTTTTTAGCCCCTCCCCCTCTGCCGTCCCCCACCCATCCATCCACAGTATTGTGATACCTGAAACACACGTTTCGACTACGATGTTAACAGTAGTTCGTGTTCCTTGTTACAACTTAATACTGTAGCGGCACGGGCCTATCGAAGTTCTCATTTCCGTAATCGCTTTGTTTGCCTTAGTCAGCGAGCACAGCATTTCGTCACCAAGCCTGACAAGGGACACTGGGAAACGCTCGTTCAGTGACCAGTGGTATTACTCAAACCTGCGACACACCGGCAAATAGAGTACGTGACAACTTGGCCGCCTACTCGTCATCTAGCCTGCCCTGAAGCGCATAAATACTGGCTGTGCACTCGACAGGCAGCATGTAGTCGATGACCACTGTAGACTCCTTGAGGCTGTTGTCGCTCACCCGCCATTCGTTGGAGCCTTTCGCTATCCTACGGGGCCGCATACTTGGGGTCCTCCGAACCTAGGCCCTTCCTGCCGTCGATCCACTCGTTGTTCGCCGATTCCAGACGCAAGGCTAGAGTTCGTACGCTGATCTCACCATTACTGATGCACGTCATGGCAGACCGCCCGACCGCCTTTCTACCACCGCAGCCATGCCACACCGCCTGACGCAGCTCTGCTGCTACCGTACAGGAGTTCCGACCACGCGAGGTCGCTATGCTGCTGGGCCGCACTGGACGTAGCGACCGCGGTGTGGTTGGTTTTCCTACTGTTGGCCTGGGGAACCCGTGACATCAACGTGGTGTTTCCGACCACGAATATTTTAGCCGTGGTTTCTGACCGTTATTGGAAGCTGCAACAATTGGGTAGGCTCTGCTGAATTTTTTGTAATAAGAATATCCTTCCACATTTATCCAGGCCTAGGAATGGCTCTGAAAATAGTACACAAACATGTTTAAATGTTTCTTTTTATTTTTTCATCTTCTCTTATTTTATGAATTTTAGTTTCTCAGTTTTTTGTATAAGAGACCCAGAGATTTTAAACATTTATTTTAAATTTAGTGTAGTTAAATTTTGTCCTGGGATATGTTTTCGACAGAGGCCGTAGTTTTCAAGTTATTCAAGGAAACGTACAAGAGTGACTTTCAAATGCACCCCTACTCCAAACCTCAGCCCCCAAGGACCAGGATTTACAGTACATTATTGATGGCGCTGCCCCCTACCGCTTTACAGAAGTTTGCGACCGCACGAATTACACTGAAGAGCCAAAGAAACTGCCACGCCTGCTTAATATTGTGTAAGGCACCCGCCTGCGCGCCCCCAACACGATGAGAAATGGACTCACCTAGTGTCTGAAGTAGTGCTGGAGGGAACTGACACCATGAATCTTGCAGGGCTGTCCATAAATCCGTAAGAGTACGAGGGCGTGAAGATCTCTTCTGAACAGTTGCAAGGCATCCCAGAAATGCTCAATAATATTCAAGTCAGGAGAGTGTCCCTGGAGCCACGCTGTAGCAATTGTACTGCTGGAATTGCCCAAGTCCGTCGGAATACACAATGGACATGAATGGACGCAGGTGAGCAGACAAAATGCTTACATAGGAGTCACTTGTCGAAGTCGTATTTAGACGTGTCAGGGGTCCCATATCACTCCAACTGCATGCGCTCCACATCATTACAGAGCCTTCATCAGCTTTAACAGTCCCCTGTGACATACAGGGTCCATGGATTCATGAGGTTGCCCCCATATCCGTACAGGTCCATCCGCTCGATACTATTTCAGTCAAAATGGTACAAATGGCTCTAAGCAGTATGGGACTTAAAATCTGAGGTCATCAGTTCCCTAGACTTAGAACTACTTAAACCTAACTAACCTAAGGACATCACACACTTCCATGCCCGAGGCGGAATTCGAACCTGCGACCGTAGCAGCAGCGCGGTTCCCGACTGAAACGCCTAGAACCACTCGGCCACAGTGGCCGGCTATTCGAGTCATCAACAGTCCAATGTCGCTGTTGACTCGTCCAGGCGAGGCGTAAAGCTTTGTGTCGTGCAGTTATCAGGGGTACACAAGTGATCCTTCGGCTCCAAAAGCCCGTATCGATGATGTTTCGTTGAATGGTTCGCACGCTGCCTTTTGTTGATGGCCCAGCATCGAAATCTGCAGCAATTTGCGGAAGGGTTGCACTTCTGTAACGTTGAAGGATTCTCTTCAGTCGTCGTTGGTCCCGTTCTTGCAGTGTCTTTTTCCAGTCGCAGCGATGTCGGATACTTGATGTTTTACCGGATTTCTCATTTCACGCTATGGTCGTGAAATGGTTGTACGGGAAAATCCCCACTTCATCGCTATCCCGGAGATGCTGTGTGCCATCGCTCGTGCGCCGACACGTTCAAACTCACTTAAATCTTGATGACCTGCTATTGTAGCAGCAGAACCGATCTAGCAAATGCACTAGGCGCTTGTCTTGTATAGGCGTTGCCGACTGCAGCGCCGCATTCTGCCTGTTTACATATGTCTGTGTTTGAATACACATGCCTACATCAGTTTCTTTGGCGCTTCATTGTATTTCCTACAATAGACATTTTTATCGGCTTCATTGACTGGCCATGTTACGCCGACGGCTTAGCGACGCAGTTAGAAACTGTAAACCTGATGTTTGTATAAAATTTACATAAGAATTTAGTAAATTTTAACAGCGTAAAAAATGAATTACGTCGTTTATTCATCAGGCCTTCTGATTACGAGACTACTGTTTTTGTAAGGATAAATTTGGATATTCGTCAACGTAATTAATTTTAGCGTAATGTGTACAAAAATCGTGTCACGTTCATTACCTTCAAGGGCACGTTTAAATTAATAATATTAACGAAATAGCCGACTATGCTAGTGGCGTAATAGCCCAGTCAGAAGAATACAAAAAAGGCTGAATAATTGGAATAGTTCGTGTAGTCGGAAATTTTTGTGGAGTGGCAGGAGAGAGTGCCACGAAATCCTGAATGGTGAGGGATGAGTGTGTCTTGCAGATGCGCTTGAAGGTCACTTTTGTACGTTTTTCTTGAGTAACTCGAAACCCAACGCCTCCATCGAAAACGTATCCCCGTGTGAAATTTAACTACGTTAAATTTCCTACAAAAAGGTCCTGCTTATTTATCTGTAGGAGTAATAGTTTACGCATAGCGATTGAGAGAATGAGAAAATTTCGGTGAGGTTCTGAAAGCCAGATACTGAATTGCAGGTTGCGTAATACGACATCGGTAGGGCCAGTTCAATCGCCCTGTATAGTTTTAGAACGTATTTTGACCTTTCGTCGAGATCTGTGCGTCTTTTTTCTTCTTTTCTGAAGGGCGGGCCAATGGAATTCTTTTTAATTTCAGATATAGCATTTACTGCTTTCACCTTCAGCTTATTTATCAGAAAACATACGTCTGAATCTTTTTCATTTATTCGGGAGTTTAGTTTACTATGCCAACTTTCGACAGTATTCAAGGTCGTGTGCCGCTGGTTTTGTATACTCGGATTTCCATCCATTGACTGATGATATAGTCTGCGAATTTTACGACCTTTTCTCCACTGGCATTTTTTACATTATTACCTTCCACGTTTCATCAATACTGTTTGTTGAAAGATGTGCCACTGCAGCGTACATACGGCAAAACAATCGGACATCTTCTCTCTCCTTTCGTTCATCGTTAACGCCTGTTTTTGTGGGTTTTTTTATGCAAACATCGGCTGGAATGAAAATTGCAACCAGAAAGGAGTGTTTCAGCGAACACGTTTTCACAGCTTTAAATGTAGCCATTTCACAGTATAGTACTGTAGTTTTCGGTGACCACCCAGGCATGTTTTCAATCCAGAAAAATGTCTTACATTTGTATTTAGATATTCGTCTGGGAACAAGGCAAATAAAACAGAAAGTATCTTCGGCTTTTCTTTTGTGCCACCGGGACTCTCGTTGACTGGAGAGGAATCGTCTTCAGTGATGATTCCCGCTTCGAACTGAGCCCCGGTGGCCATCGAAAACGTGTCTGGAGAGCCCCCAGCAGCGGTGGGATAACAACCTGACTGTTGCCCTCCCTGCGGCCCGATAACTGGGAGTGATGGTCTAAGGTGGCATTTCATTTCATAGCAGGACCGCTTTGGTTATCATCCGCGGTCCCCTTACAGCACAATCGATATTGTACGCCCCGATTTATAGCCCTTCATGTTAAGCAACCTGAGCTTACATTTCGGTAAGATAATGCCCACCCGCACACGGCGATAGTTTCTACTGCTTGTCTTTCGTGGTTGCCAAACCCTACCTTTGCCAGAAACGTCGCCGGACCTCTCCCCAATTGAGAACGTTTGTGGTGTTATGGGCAGGACTCTACAATCATCTCGGGATTTTGAGGATTTAAGGCGCCAATTAGACAGAATTTGGCACGGTATCTCTCAGGAAGATATCCAACAGCTCTGTCTACTGCTTGTGTGACGGCCAGACGTAGACGAACGCGTGAATGACTTTATCAGTTTGTGAAGTTCTTTGTCTCGAATAAACAATCAAATTTTTCAGAAACTGTAATCATTTGCTCGTCTGTACATATACAGTCGTGGGCAAAACGAGCGAGACCCCTCGCCTTTACTTTATGCTGATCCGCACAGCTTTAAAGTCTGCTACGCAACATAACAGACAAGGAGACGAAGTGCTACCAACATACTGTGCACAGACGTGAAATTTAAAAACCATCCGAACTGTGTCAGACTGTTTTCAGTCATGTCTAAGACTATATTAATGCTGATTAGTATGTTTAGCACAACACGTAAATATAAGATATAAATGAAATTAGAAACACTAATTAGTATGGACTGTACTAATAGAAATGAATTTCAGATTATCGAGATGACATAACTGTTTTAGTAATACAAAGTACCCCAGATCGTTACGAATTAGAAAAATAATATGCGCATTCGGCCGCGAAACGGTCTGTGTCAACGTTCAGACCAGTCACACTGGATTACCGTTGCTGACCTACCACGAAAGTGTGCAAATTTAACAATGCGTGAAGATTCATAACGAAATTCAGTTAAAAATCATTCAGTGCCACACTTAAGTCAATTCATATTGACCTCCACAGGGCGCCGGTACAGAATGAAGGTAGCAATAAAACGTATTAGGGGCGCGATAATTTCTTAAAATTGCTTTACTTATAGCCTATCTGCTTCCATCGAGATTAGAACCGAAAACAAACCAGACCTCCCTTGCAATAACATACACCTTTCACTACGCTAGCAGACAACCCAGGCAAACATCCCACTATTATTACCCCAGACATGATTAAGTCGGCAATTTCGCAATGAAAATGGCAAAATGATCTGGAGTTTCTGTTGCTTAGAGCTTTCTGGACTCAAAAACATGAATTTTCTACCTTTATGTCACCGCTTATGTGACAATCATTCGGGATGTTAATCGAAATAACAAAATACTGTTATTAGCGAGTAAATTTAATAGGACAGTTCTGCACCACCCCAGGAAATAAACGGCTACAAAGCTGCCAAACGTGTTATACAAGGTTTCGAATTCTCCATTAGACTAGCCACAGCCAGAAAACGTTAATTAGCTGAAGTGTTTCTTAAGCTAGCTAGCAATGGGAATGCTCGCACTTCTAAAACGCGGTGGCATTAATATTGGGATCTGAAGTACCACGTGTATAGTCAAATGGATTTTATTTGTATTCCTGTCAACGTGATTTGGATCGAATGTGTAACTACGAATAATATGCTGATGTATCGACTGCAACTAGAACATCTCGAATAATGAGTAGGGGTAATAATTTATGCGGCCCTCATCTTCAGTAATTGTCGTAGCTATTTTCGTCACCTAAATCGGTATAAATCGAACCCTATTAGTCTCACTTTCTTGACCGTCTATCTGTCTACCCAACCTTAAAACCTGTTTACCTCGAGCACAGCTAGACATAATCAGCGGAAATGTATGACACTTCTGCGGTATATGGTCCCATGGTGGTGTAAAAAAGTGAGCTTCTGTGTCAACGCAATCTAAAGATACGGCCGTTTATGTAAAGAAAATTTACGCGAAAGGACAAATATGGGTCTAAGAACTATGCGACCAAACTGCTTAGGTCATCAGTCCTCTAGACCTAGAACTACTTAAACCCACCTAACCTAAGGACATCACACACATCCATGCCCGTGGTAGGATTCCAACCTGCGACTGAAGCAGCCGCGCGGTTCGTGACTGAAGCGCCTAGAACGCCGGCACGGTAGCTCAGCGTGTCCGGTCAGAGAGCTGGTTAGCCTCTGTAGTTAAAAAACTTTAACGGATGTCTTGTGACGTCTGCGACGACCAAACACAACGAACAAGATGGAAAAAAAAAGAACCGCTCGGTCACCGCACCCGGCTAAACCCTTTTCACTTCATGTATAATGATAATATATACTGTCTAGTGAGGATAAACTGTATTTGCCAGCAACTCTGATCGTTTGACCACGGGACTTTTACGAAGCTACATTCAAATTTTGTTCGAAGTCTTCTGCAATAGCAACTTATAAACACCCTAGGAACGTCGTATGCGATATCCACTTCTGAAGACGCTGGCAGATACTGCTGTACTATCACAAGTAGTTAAGAATTTATTGTTATTGGTCCATGCATGACACTTTATTTCAGTATCAATTTAACGCACCAACGTGTTTGTCTATGGCTAAAAACAATGAACAAAAAATAAACAAACAGCGAACAACTTCGATGTTCAAGTCAAATGTAACTCAGATGTCGCAGTTACAACATAATTTCGTTGTTACATCTACATGCCTACATCTACAGGATTCCTTTGCAATCCAGACTTACGTGCCTGGCAGAGGATTCATCGAACCAACTTCGGCTATTTCTCTACCGTCCCACTCTTACACTATCAGTAAAGCAATTTTAAGAAATTTCTCGCGCCCCAAACACGTTTTATTGCTACCTTTGTACTGTACCGGCGCCGTGTGGATGTCAATATGAAACTCTCGTAGAATTTCATACTTGTTACCGCCTACTTTTTCCTCTTTTGTCAATAACTGAATTGACTTAAGTGTGGCACTGAATGATTTTTAACTGAATTTCGTTAAGAATCTTCACGCATTGCTAAATTTGCACACTTTCATGGTAGGTCAGTAACGGTAATCCAGTGTGACTGTTCTGAACGTTGACGCAGACCGTTTCGCGGCCGAATGCGCATATTATTTTTCTAATTCGTAACGATCTGGGGTACTTTGTATTACTAAAACAGTTATGTTATCTCGATAATCTGAAATTCATTTTTATTAGTACAGTCCACACTAATTAGCGTTTCTACTTTCATTTATATCTTATATTTACGTGTTGTGCTAAACACACTAATCAGCATTAATATAGTCTTAGACATGACTGAAAACAGTCTGACACAGTTCAGATGGTTTTTAAATTTCACGCCTGTGCATAGTATGTTGGTAGCACTTAGTCTCCTCGCCAATTATGCTGTGCAGCAGACTTTAAAGCTGTGCGGATCAAACGCATATTTCGTTAATTGCCAACACACTTTTTGAACAGATACTGTTGTGTAAGTAAGGTCCTGAAAGTGAAAATAATGACTATGACATTCACTGAAGAAAGTGACACGGCGCAAATTTTTCGGTTAAATTGAGTGGAAACATCTGTGGAATCTGTTACAAGAAATCGTTAAAAGCAATTTGTATTTTTTTCATAATCTTAAAGTATGAGGTAACTGAGTAGATTACAATATTTTCAAAAGGTGGGCATAAAGAACGACAACCCCCCCCCCCCCCGTCCTGCCTCCCCCCCCCCCCCCCCCCACACACACACACACCGCCGCTTGATATTTGCGACGATTAATCCACAAAGGCAGCAGCCACTCACTTACGCAACGTTAATCATTTGGCATAGAAACTGAAATCGTCTTGTGTATTGGCGTGTTCAATATATATCCTAACTCCAGCATTCAGGTAGTGGCTCTGAGCACTATGGGACTTAACTTCTGCGGTCATCAGTCCCCCAGAACTTGAACTACTTAAACCTAACTAACCTAAGGACATCACACACACCCATGCCCGAGGCAGGATTCGAACCTGCGACCGTACCGGTAGCGCTTAGAACCGCTCGGCCACTCCGGCCGGCATCAGGTAGTCTATGTAGTCTTATCACAAAGAAAACTCAGAACATCGAAGTACAAAACAGTAACACCGTAGACAGCAATAGCAACCTCACATAATACTGTTGGTGAAGTAACTCTGGATGAAACCAGAAATGAATGATTACCACGAAGCCTTCCACAAGGGATAAACATAGAGCATGCACGAAAAATCTATAGGACCTATTCTAAAGGTGCATTAAACTCGTGAAAGGAACTTGAAACAGAGTCGCAAAGAAAACAGTACCATGTGAGCCACACTATCGCTAAGCATAATGTAAAGAAAAGTGACATTGTCCTGCTGTTTCTGTTTATGGTCTACGTCATTTGCTGCGGGGGCGAGTCCTGTAGGCCTCGCTGCGAGGATATATCAACAAATGGTTTCTAGGGGACCTTTGTTAACAACGCGTAGTAAACAATATGTGTTAGCAGTATTGTGGCACAAGTTCGTAATACAGCACAACAGACTAGCTTGGATAGCTCAGTCGTTAGAGCACTTAGCTGCAAAAGATTCGAGTCTCCAGCAACAAGTTTCAAATCAGCAAATGCTGCGCTGCTGAGTGAAAATCCGTTCTGGAAATATATATATGCTTTCCTTGCCGAATCAAGTTCACTCAACGCCCCCAGGTGGCATTCAGTCTTGTGCTGGATATTGGTTACAATATTTTGACTCGTCAATGTGTTTTGGAAACTAATAGTTAAACATAAGTAGCTGAATAAATCTCTGCAAGATGTGTGTAAATTGAGCACTTTTGCCAATTAATAATGGTTTAAACATGGCTTATTAATTACGTCGATTTTGTCGAGTGTAATATTTAAGTCTACATTTATTCGAAAATGTCAGTGATGTGGTATTTGCAACATTTTTATTCTTGTGCGCATAATTATAAACAGTATTATTATTTTAATTCAAAACTGCTAGCAGGTAATCTTTCTCAGAGACACTGCGCAATACAGAGACCCTGGCGTATGTGCTAAGGATAAATCACCACTGGATGTAACGTGTCTTATTGCTTCGAACCCCATATGTTGTCCGCCCCCGATAGGTGAGTGGTCAGCGCGACACAATGTCAATCCTAAGGGCCGGGGTTCGATTCCCGGCTGGATCGCAGATTTTCTCCGCTCAGGGACTGGGTGTTGTGTTGTCCTAATCATCATCGTTTCATCTCCATCGACGCACAAGTCGACGAAATGGCGTCAAATCGAAAGACTTGCACCCGGCGAACGGTCTACCCGACGGGAGGCCCTAGTCACACGACGTTTCCATTTACATTTACCCCATATGTTGTGTTCCCTGGCTCATAACGCACCTGGTAACAGCTGCGGCCATCCTAGCCGGTATAGTTACTGTCTTCTTGTCCGGGAGCGGCGGTGGCGGCAGTGGTGGCAGTGGTTTGATAGTCTGCTAACGCCTGCCTGTAGACGTGTCTCATCTAGGCGTGTGTTGTGGCCAGAGTCCATTCTGACGCTTTACGACCCCTTCCCGGTTGTGTCGGCACCGGTCGTAATCCTAGCTGTGTGTGTGTGTGTGTGTGTGTGTGTGTGTGTGTAGCGGAGAGGGCTCGGAGAGTGAAGTGCCCAGCAACGCCCGATGGCGGGACTCTGTCCCAAGGGTTAGAGCTGGGACGTGTAGGGGATAAATCAGTGGCGTTTACCTTTGACTCTCGCAAGAATATAAGACAGCCAGAGAAATTTCTATGAGTGAAATCCGACTCTCTCTCTCTCTCTCTCTCTCTCTCTCTCTCTCTCTCTCACACACACACACACACACATCACTTCTAAGTGCGATGTTTCAAATTAACTGTTGTTTCGACATCTTCCCCGATGTATGCTTTGAATATCTTCGTGGAAAATTCAGCAACCCTTAACTTTCAGTATGGCATTTGTAGGGATTTTATGTAATAGCTTGACACTGACAGAGCGGTAGAACCGGTCATCTGAGCTTTCAGCTTCGCCCGTAAACTCGTCGTCGCACCGTCACATACTCGTAGCCACTGTGAGCCGTAATTATCGTATGACAGCGAATAGATACAAATCGTAATGCGGAATCAGTTTGCGGTGTGAAAAATTAGTTTCAGTTTCGGCCACCAGGTGCAAATCTGGCGCTGTACACTGTTTGTTTGACGGTATGACATCCACGCTGTCATTAAAATGACAAGCCCTAGTGTGAGTGAACAGTGTAGCTATCGAGAAGAGAGACCACGCGCTTTCAGTCAACTGTTTTACGGGAACGGCATCGATTACAGTGCTGCATCGCGAGAGTATCGCTGACTGAAAGGTCCGAGGAGAGGTCCGATGTCATTAAATGGTTCAGAGAAGGCGATAATGAAATCTGAAAACTCTGGTGAACTTGGTGTGGCAGCTGGGAGAGAAAGATGTCCTATGGCTGTGGAAGTTTTTGACGACGTTGCAGTTGCTGTAACTGACCATGCAGCACGTGCCCCGCGTAGCGCTGCTGCTCGTGCAGTGTCACGAGAATCGTCCATCCCGTGGTCAACGCCACGGAAAGTTTGCGGTCTAAATAAGAATGCTACACTTGCGAGATCAGGACAGTGCAGCAACTGAAACCTCACGATCCGCAGCAACTTTCTGGTTCAAATGGCTCTGAGCACTATGGGACTTAACAAATGTCATCAGTCCCCTAGAACTTAGAACTACTTAAACCTAACTAACCTAAGGACATCGCACACATCCATGCCCGAGGCAGGATTCGAACCTGCGACCGTAGCGACTGAAGAGCCTAGAACCGCTCGGCCACACCGGCCAGTACGCAACTTTCTGAATTTGCTCTTCGGTTTCTGGCACGGATCGAAGTTGGTGACATGTGGTCGTGGATATTCTGTGGACTGACGAGGAAGATTTTACGTTACAGGGTGCGGTGAATACAATACACACAACTGCTTGAAACCCACTCCAGTCGAATTGCTTTACCACCTCGCAGGAATAATACCACCACTGAAGACAGATAGCTGCCAACAAGGAAAGAAAGGCAGTGGAACAGGAAATTACTCATCCCCTGTATGAGCATGAACCGCATCCGCAACGACTGAAGTCAGGGAAGAGTTTCCTTAGGACATCAAAGGAACTTAGAACCACTTCTGAAAAAGCTAGGTTACAACTACGGAGGGCTACGACCTACCTTCCCCCTGACTGGAAAAGAGTTGTTGGAGCTTTATCTCCAGCCCATGATAGGGAATGGACAACTTGGAAGTCCCTGAATAGACTGCGATCCGGAGTTGGAAGATCAAAAGGTAACATGGCAAAATGGGGATACACTGATCCAAATGATATTCGGTGTGACTGTGGAGAAGAACAGACAGCCCGGCACATGCTTCGGTGACGATTGTGTCCAGTCTCCCGCACAGAAGATGACCTTCAATAAGCAACAGAAAATGCACTGTAAGTGGCCAAGTTTCTGTCAAAAGTAATTCAATCATAACTGTGTAAAATGTATGTATATGTACCTGTATGTTTCTGACACGAGAATAATAATAATAATATTAATAATAATAATAATAACTGCCGGTTTTGGGGTATTGTTAAAACGCTTGTAGTTCACGGAGAGCCATTGCACTGGGCGTATGTGGTTGTGTGGTGTGGAGTCACAAGCACCTTTATTGTCCGTCCGTTCTTCCTTGAAAATACCCAGAAGATCTGCCGGTTGTACCATGACATCTGCATGTTATCGAGTCCTCCTTGTACGGCATGTGATTCCTGCTTTGGAAGGGTGCAACTGTGTGGAGACCACTGATATCGTTCAATACGTTTAAGAATTAAATCACCATTATACCTTTCTCAGTTGTTTGACCTTTTTTGCTCACGTCCCATTCGTAACCTATTACATATGGAAACATATCTATACGTCTTTCTTGTATTCACAGCGTCAGGGTTGCATCTGGTGGTCAAAATTGGAAATACTTTTTTCCAGCGTTAATCGGGTCCGCATTCACGCACTATCATATCTACCACATTTCGCTGCCATACGATAATTAGAGCCCACACTAGACCTCCGTGACTAACTGCACTTCAATTGTAACGACCCAGTACATTCAACTGGAAAGACCTGGAATAAGCCGGAGTAGTTCCAGCTGGGATAATTTCAAGCTACTAGTTGGCTAATTTAACGCCAGGTGAACGACGTGCCCATTTGGGCAGCATACCGATCTCCCAGTCGTTGTCAGCTTTCCGGACTTTGCAGCCGCTGCTTCTCATTCAGTGAGCTCCTCCGAGGCGTCGCAATCTGAGTGCGCCGCATCCCAGCGGTCTCACGCGAAAAATATCACCTGCACTGTAGGGGATTGAGTCCGAGTTTTCCACGTGGCAGTCACATTAACCATTCAGCTACAGGGGTGGTCCCTTTATTTGATAAATCCAAATCAGTTGTCAAGGTAAATGTGTCGAGTAAATCGAGACCAGCATGTGAGTAACATCTCTTTGCTGTTGTAACTGCGCTGTTTCGTAATATAGAAGTTACTAAAGGGTAGTAGTAATCTGAAGAGGCGCACTTATTGCTTAAGAGAAAGAAAAAGCATACAAGAGTGTTGTAATATGTAAGGGAAAGGAAGAGGAAAATATGCCGTATTGAAATACATCACCATGTAACTAGTTATATATAGGATCAGTCAGAACATTATGACCACCTACCTAATAGTCTCTAAGTCCACCTTTGGCACGGATAACAGCGGCGACGCGTCGTGGCATGGAAGCAGTTAGGCCTTGGTAGGCTCCTGGAGGATGGTGGCACCAAATCTGCACACATAATTCCCGTAAACTCCTGGGAGGAGGGGGGGGGGGGCATGAGCTCTGACGCCACATTTAATCAAATCCCAGCTGTGTTTCATCGGATTCAGATCTGGCCAGTTGGGGGCGGGGGGGGGGGGGGCAGCACATCAACTGGAACTCGTCGCTGTGTTCCTCTGACCACTCCGCCACACTCCTGTCCACGTGACATGGCGCATGAACTTAATGAAAAATGCCATTGCCTTCGGGAAACATGATCGTCGTGAAGGAGTATTCCCTGGTCTGCAACCAGCGTACGATACTCATTAGCTGTCACTGTGTCTTCTTGCACGAGGTCGACTGGACCCATGGATGCCCTCGTGAATGTTGCCCAGAGCATAATGGAGTCGCCGCCAGTTTATCTCCGTCCCGCAGTAAAGGTGTCAAAGAGCTGTTCCCATGACAGACGACGGATTCGCGCTCTCCCATCGGCATGATGAAAAAGATATTGGGATTCACCAGACCATGCAACGCTCTGGCACTGCGCCGACGTTCCGTGTCGATGGTCACGTGCCCATTTCAGTCGTAGACGCCGATATCGTGGTGTTAACATTGACACGTGCGTGGATCGTCAGCTGCGAAGGCCTGTTGTTAGGAGTGTTCGGACACACTTGTGCTCAGAGCAGCCTTGAATTCTCATGTTAGTTCTGCCACAGTTCGCTGTGTTACCAGTCTGCCCAGCCTACGACGTCCGATATCTGAAATGAGGGGTGGTCGCTCAACCCCCCGGATGTGGTATCACCTTGGTTGCGCCACCTGTTGGAGACACTCACCTCAGTATTCGTCGAACATCCGACAACTAGTGCAGTTTTCGACACGCTCGTGTCGAGCCTCCGGGCCGTCACAATCTGCCCACGGTCAAACTCAACCAAATCGCGCACCTTCCCTGTTCAACATTTGGACATCAAGCTCACTGATACTACATCCACCGTGCGTGTTTCCGACTGGCAGTCATTCCTCGCCAGGTGACGCTGCCATCACCAGGATGGGTTTATGTCAGTATTAGGTCGGTGATCACAATGTTCTCCTAATCAATCTCTTGAGTGTCTCATGAGGAATGCTCATTGTTCTGGGGTAAGACAGGAACAATCATTCGAAGCAAAAGAGTGTGGCGTGAGCACTTGTTCAGTAAAAGAGATGTGTTTCACATCAGCGAAGGCGAACACGTCCTCACACCTCTTACGGTAGGCACTCTAGAGAACATGGTGCTGGACAATTTTCTTATTGTTTTGCTCCATAGTACTGTAACGGTACTACCGACCACCGTAAACGGCAATCGATCCTAATGTTATATCACTGCGAGGAATTTTTGAAAGTTGTGACCGTGAGATAACCTAATGGAAACATAACAATCAAACAGGGATTCGTTTCCGAAACACCCCAGCAGAGTATCACTAACAGTAAACCTGTGGGCCAGGGAAAAGACGTTTCTCCCAGCACAAATGTAAGTTGTAACATTACATATTAAAACCGGTCGTCAGCCTAATTAGGCATTCTTGTGTCAAGAAATGTAATGAAGTATAAGACAGTGCTAAGGCTAACCTAACTTCCCTTGACACACACTAAACTCTTTCCATATATCTGTTCATACTACAACACAGTAACCAAACCTTGCAGATAAATGCTTTACTAACAAACAAATGGCCAATGAAATAGTGAACAGTAACATATGCCTCTCAACAACATGTACCTTAAATGAACTAGGTGCAACAGTTTATAAAAGCAGTTACCGACACACATGAAATTAGTAGCAATACTGGACAGGGAAAAGCTTGAAATGATTCTGAATTCAAACCATGGGTTCTGCTAATGGTCATGATCTATAACTTCATTGCTTAGTACAGGGTCTCTATGCCTGTGCGTTAATCAACTTGCATTAGAATAGATAACACGGTAAACAATTCTTTCTTAAACTCGGTTTGAAGCACTGTACTGGCTCTGAAGGAGCCTTCGCATTGCTTCATTAAATAACTAGGCTGGTACATGAGGACCCTTGAACTTTCATGGTTTGAAGGATCATGCTCATTAACCAGTATGTATGAGAAATGGTAAGTATTCTTATCATTAATTATTAATTCAGTAAAGCACAACAAACTATAACTCTATAAATAACAAAAGTGCTTTCATAAGCAGTCTGTTGACGTACTCTGAAGTATAACTGTCTGTGCAAATGACAACACAACAGTCAATTCAAGTTCAACCACTTTCTCATAATAAATTAGGAAACTCGGAATTAAATTTGCTAGGATAGGATATCTGTCCAGGTTCGTAATTTGGGATAATCACGGGTGTAAGATAGAGTTTTTAGCAATACAACATTTATTATTAAAATCAACCAAATTTCACAAATACCTGTCCATTTACAGAGTGCTAAATATAAACAATTAAGTGGAAGGATGGTGGCACTGGTGGCGTAATTTGCACTGACTGTTAAGCTGGCGGCGATACAATCATGGCAGTACTGTTAGCCTCGCCCTATTGCTGATCTTGTTGGCGTCGAAATAATATTATTATAGGGCCGAAAACTATGCCATGATAATGGCATCACCAAATGCAGCACCCGAGGGCCATAAATACTGCCCTTAAGCTCTTCTGGCCTCAAAGCTTCAGGAATATGAGCCACAGTGATCCGCTGCTGCAAGCCAGGTGTTAACCACAGAACTGCTCAGCCCAGGCTCCTTACCCGTCACAAAGGACGAGTTGCCACTTGCGAGCCAACCACACCTTTTCCACTCTGCCAGGCTACTTCCGTAGCTGTGGTGGTTCCCCGCATCTTTTACATTCAACCCTATGTTCCCTAATTATGAACCATTACGTAACAATCTTTCAGTAGTTATTTAAATTCAGAAGCATAATTTGAACAACATCGTTCAAAAATTCACGTAACTGTAACGTGTATATATAGTCCAAGAATTTCCATTACAGATACAACATCATACATAATCAATACTAGAAAATAGTTTAAAAATAGGTGTTACAGTACCACCCCTCAAAACACGAAAGCAAAGAGTGTGCAGTAGAAACGATTTGTTTCACAGTATCGAAGATGAAAAACTGCCCATAGCTCATAAGTTATGCATTTTAGATACCATCGTTAATAGACTTTTTTGTTTCGAACGATCTTTCATTTCGTATCCCTGAATATTGACCATTCCTCCTGGTACACGATGTATACATGGCGATTCAAAATTACACCGACAAACTTCTTGAGGAGCAAGATGAGGATAGGAACCCGTGTCTGGGAACATTATTCAACGAATGAACAGAGCGTCGAAGTTGTGGGCTCCGGCGCCAGGAACGATAATGATGGAGAAGGATAAATGCATCAATTTGAGTTAAGGGATCCTGGTCCGGAACCGACCGAATCGAAAGTTATAAATGAAAATCGTTCTGATACCTCTGACAGTGGAACACGTGTACCGGCACTGTTATTGCTAAGATTGTTAGGTAGACAGCTTTCAGAGGTGGTAGTATGAACCAAAACAAGTAAAAAGCCTAGTAAATGTCGACTCTGTAATGTATACGTTAAGAGCTGTGAGGACTTGTGTAATAGTGGCGACGTGTTTCGCAGAAGCGAAGATGAACTCATGCTCATAGCTCCTCAGGTACGTACTCGTATCTTAGAACCCGAGTTTACTCAACATTTTTTTCTTTGTTTGGTCCATTCTACCAGCTCTGAAAGTTGTCCACCATACAGGTTTAGGAACAACACGGCCGGTACATGTATTCCACTGCCAGTGCTACCAGATCGACTTTCGCTTATAAATTTCGACTGGTTCGTTTGCGGATCAGGGTCCCTTACCTCAAATTGATTCCATCCTTCTCCATCATACCTAAAAGTTTGTATCATCATCACGGAAAAACACGCTGGCGCCTATAACTTCGACACTCTGTAGCGTTGTTGAACGTTTCCGTACACTGGTTCGTATCCCCATTTTGTTCCTTAAGAGACTCTCTACATCGCATCGAAGTTCGTTTATGTAATTTTCGAACACCATATATCAAGACACAAAGGGGTTAAAGACCTTCAGCTGCTAGTGAGCATTGATTTACATCAACGGGGAGGTTGAAAATTTGTGCCAGACAGGGATTCGAACCCGAGTCCCTGCTTACTGGGCAAATGCTCTGACCACTAAGCCATCCGGACTCAGTCGTCATCCCAGTTTCTCGGACTACCCCAGCACGCCTCCTGTCAGACCCAAATTATCAACTTACCTACACACTACTGAGGTAGTGCCCCTGCATATTATACTGATTACTGTCCGAAAGAATAGACACCACATGTACATCATAGAAGTTGGGCAGGAAAACATAGGTGTAAAGAAGGTAGCTGCGAAGAAACCATGGGTAACAGAAGAAATAAAATGGTTCAAATGGCTCTGAGCACTATGGGACTTAACATCTATGGTCATCAGTCCCCTAGAACTTAGAACTACTTAAACGTAACTAACCTAAGGACATCACACAGCACCCAGTCATCACGTAACAGAAGAAATACTTCAGTTGATTGATGAAAGGAGGAAGTACAAACATGTTCCGGGAAAATCGGGAATACAGAAATACAAGTCACTGAGGAATGAAATAAATAGGAAGTGCAGCGAAGCTAAGACGAAATGGCTGCAGGAAAAATGTGAAGACATCGAAAAAGATATGATTGTCGGAAGGACAGACTCAGCATACAGGAAAGTCAAGACAACCTTTGGTGACATTAAAAGGAACGGTGGTAACATTAAGAGTGCAACGGGAATTCCACTGTTAAATGCAGAGGAGAGAGCAGATAGGTGGAAAGAATACATTGAAAGCCTCTATGAGGGTGAAGATTTGTCTGATGTGATAGAAGAAGAAACAGCAGTCGATTTAGAAGAGATAGGGGATCCAGTATTAGAATCGGAATTTAAAAGAGCTTTTGAGGACTTACGGTCAAATAAGGCAGAAGGGATAGATAGCATTCCATCAGAATTTCTAAAATCATTAGGGGAAGTAGCAACAAAACGACTATTCACGTTGGTGTGTAGAATATATGAGTCTGGCGATATACCATCTCACTTTCGGAAAAGCATCATCCACACAATTCCGAAGACGGCAAGAGCTGACAAGTGCGAGAATTATCGCACAATCAGCTTAACAGGTCATGCATCGAAGCTGCTTACAAGAATAATATACAGAAGAATGGAAAAGGAAATTGACAATGCGCTAGGTGACGATCAGTTTGGCTTTAGGAAAAGTAACGGGACGAGAGAGGCAATTCTGACGTTACGGCTAATAATGGAAGCAAGGCTAAAGAAATATCAAGACACTTTCATGGGATTTGTCGACCTGGAAAAAGCGTTCGACAATATAAAATGGTGCAAGCTGTTCGAGATTCTGAAAAAAGTAGGGGTAAGCTATAGGGAGAGACGGGTCATATACAATATGTACAACAACCAAGAGGGAATAATAAGGGTGGACGATCAAGAACGAAGTGCTCGTATTAAGAAGGGTGTAAGACAAGGCTGTAGCCTTTCGCCCCTACTCTTCAATCTGTACATCGAGGAAGCAATGATGGAAATAAAAGAAAGGTTCAGGAGTGGAATAAAAATACAAGGTGAAAGGATATCAAGGATACGATTCGCTGATGACATTGCTATCCTGAGTGAAAGTGAAGAAGAATTAAATGATATGCTGAACGGAATGAACAGTCTAATGAGTACACAGTATGGTTTGAGAGTAAATCGGAGAAAGACGAAGGTAATGAGAAGTAGTAGAAATGAGAACAGCGAGAAACTTAACATCAGGATTGATGGTCACGAAGTCAATGCAGTTAAGGAATTCTGCTACCTAGGCAGTAAAATAACCAATGACGGACGGAGCAAGGAGGACATCAAAAGCAGACTTGCTACGCCAAAAAAGGCATTTTTGGCCAAGAGAAGTCTACTAATATCAAATACCGACCTTAATTTGAGGAAGAAATTTCTGAGGATGTACGTCTGGAGTACAGCATTGTATCGTAGTGAAACATGGACTGTGGGAAAACCGGAACGGAAGAGAATCGAAGCATTAGAGATGTGGTGGTATAGACGAATGTTGAAAATTAGGTGGACTGATAAGGTAAGGAATGAGGAGGTTCTACGCAGAATCGGAGAGGAAAGGAATTTGTGGAAAACACTGATAAGGAGAAGGGACAGGATGATAGGACATCTGCTAAGACATGAGGGAATGACTTCCATGGTAAAAGAGGGAGCTGTAGAGGGCAAAAACTGTAGAGGAAGACAGCGATTGGAATACGTCAAGCAAATAATTGAGGACGTGGGTTGCAAGTGCTACTCTGAGATGAAGAGGTTAGCACAGGAAAGAAATTCGTGGCGGGCCGCATCAAACCAGTCAGTAGATTGATGACAAAAAAATAAAAAATAAAAAAAATACAATTAAGACGAGGGTGCCC
Source organism: Schistocerca serialis cubense (assembly GCF_023864345.2). Classification (NCBI taxonomy): domain Eukaryota; kingdom Metazoa; phylum Arthropoda; class Insecta; order Orthoptera; family Acrididae; genus Schistocerca; species Schistocerca serialis. The sequence goes on from NC_064645.1 coordinate 510,073,133, forward strand.
AGCGATCCCTTCACTGCAGATGCACACCACGCTCGAATTCTAACGAGAATCGGAGCGATGCCGCCAGTAATGAGGCTAATGAAACAGGGGCACTACGTCAGTAGCGTGTAGTATAAGTTGAGAATTTGGGTCTGGCGGGAGGCGTGGCATGATAGTCCGTGCAGTTGCGATGACTACTGTGTCCGGATAGTTAGTGGACAGGGCATCTGGCTAGTAAACAGGAACCCGTATTCGAACGCCGGTCTGGCCCAAATTTTCAACTTTCCCCATTGATGTAAATCTGTGCTCACCACCAGCTAAATGTCATTAATTCCTGAGTGTCTTGATTAATAACGGCTGCAGGGTCAAAATCGTGTCTTTTGGACGTATTTATACATATTGTTGGGAATGTTGGAGGATGGCGTAGGTTATCTTCACTCAGAAAGATTCCCAACGATTAGTAGCAAAATGGTATTTATAATATATGAAGAACTACTCAACTTAAATGGTGCTTCTTCTTGTGAATGTCCGGCACAATTAACGTTTGACTTTATTAGAAGTGCTCTAGAATATTAAAGTCCCGTCACTGAACCTCTGATTCATGCGTACGTAGACCCAGAACTGGCCCACGACGCTTAAGAAGCCTGTCTCGGAGACGACGGACGAACAATGCAGCTTGTAGATTCGGCGGTTAACTGGAGACTGTACACGACTCGGTGCACTGAAGAGGACTGTCCACCATAGTCCAGTGCTCCGGTATCTAATGAGGCACTGGCCAATCGCTGTCCACACACGTGATGCCCGTGGGTTGGCAGCTGCGGCCCCTGGTGGGTCTCGGTATAGTTCGTACTGCCAGCCTATGCAGCTGCTGCGCTACGAGTGTTTCGAGCGCAGCTTATAGATTGTGGTGCCGTAGTGTCTGGAGTCGTGAGTGCCGTCACCACATATGTGTGCGTGTGAAGAATGAAAGCTCCCTGAAGATCACTAAAAATTTGAGTTTCGTTGTAACAAACAATGTTTTTGTCAAGACGGATACACTTTTCTCATATGTTATCTGTACACACCGACCAGTCACAAAAAGATCTGGAGTGTGGAACGGTTGTCTGTGTTTATAGACACTTGTGTAACATTTCCATTTTCGGAACTGTATCTTTATTTACAACGGCCTTGCCGCAGTGGATACACCGGTTCCCGTTAGATCACCGAAGTTAAGCGCTGTCGGGCGTGGCCGGCACTTGGATGGGTGACCATCCGAGCCGCCATGTGCTGTTGCCATTTTTCGGGGTGCACTCAGCCTCGTGATGCCAATTGAGGAGCTACTCGACCGAATAGTAGCGCCTCCGGTCACAGAAAACCATCATAACGACCGGAGAGCGGTGTGCTGACCACACGCCCCTCCTATCCGCATCCTCACCCGAGGATGACACGGCGGTCGGATGGTACCGATGGGCCACTTGTGGCCTGAAAACGGAGCGCAATCTTTCTGTACACTTTCCGCATTCAAAGATCCAGTGACATTAGATTTCTTTACGACTTGTTTGTGTAACTGCAGCTTCTTGATTTATAGGATGGAAATGCCTAACATTTAGTAAACGATTTAAGGTACCGAAAGAACTTTTTTAAAGTTGATAATAGATAATAGATAGTAGATAATAGATATTCTCTTAACTGTTGCATTGTATCGTTAGGGCAGCAACAGTAAGCTTTTCCTCTACTGATGTAATGAAACAACTACCGTTCGAGATGGAAAGACGTATTTTTACAATGTTTGCAGGCTCTTGAATTGACATGAGTAATATGTAGCTTCTTGATGTTGGCACTGAAATATTTCGCAAAGATTCGAAGACTGATATCCAGTGCCACTAAAATATTGGCGTCACCTTTAATATATTTGCTTGTAATTTTGCGAAATCTGTAATTGCCGCCATTCTTTTACTAGGAGAATAGTAAGACAGTTTCTAGACTACTACGGTAGAGGACAAGTATAAGAATTAGTATACACAGCAATCGTAATTGTCGAAAATTTTGGTACAATGTATTCAACCGTTTCTCGATATTGGGATTTTATGTTATGTATGACCTCTTTTAGTGTGGGCTACTCCAATATGTCATAAGCGAATCAAGACTCGTAATGATTCTTGTCGATGATAATATGCTAAGAAATGGTTATTTTTATGTGGTTAATACTGTTTACCTTGCGAGAAATTGAACCAGTTTCATCTCTTTCAAATGGAAGATACGTTTTTATAACATGTTCGATGAATCTTGATAGGCATTGTTGGAATGAAACGTATCTTCGTATTGACCCATACTTTGCGTCAAATTGTCACATCTCATCATAACCCAGTCTTCTATTAAGTAATATGAAAGCTTAAGTACGTGTTTTCGTTTTTCTTTTAAACACCAAATTTCATCGCAACTGAATCATCTCTAACTATTTTTCACAACTACGTTGCATTTCCAGTGATCATGTTTTCATATTTCAACGAGTTTTACGTGAGACTAATACTTACACAACTTGAAATCTGCACGTCATCCGGTTCAGGACAATAGGGACTGATTGGCCTCCTGCTGTACCACAGTCACTCGAATTATTCACTTGTACCTCCAGTGCCTGATAATTTATCTTCGGCACCGCGTCCCAAGGCAGAGACGCCGAGTAATGTTCTGGTTGATTAGTGATCATAAACAGTACTATTAAGTACCGGTGTCGCGTGCAGTTACGACTTTTAAGAGGGCAACGTCTTGTATGCCGGCTGGAGTGGCCGAGCGGTTCTAGGCGCTTCAGTCTGGAGCCGTGCGACCGCTACGGTCGCAAGTTCGAATCCTGCCTCGGGCATGGATGTGTGTGATGTCCTTAGGTTAGTTAAGTTTAAGTAGTTCTAAGGTCTAGGGGACTGATGACCTCAGATGTTAAGTCCCATAGTGCTCGGAGCCATTTGAAAAAAAAACCTCTTGTATTACCCTGTTTTCCTGTAAGTGTTTCCGTTAGCTCCTAGTGTGCACGTAAGACGTATATGTGTAGGTGCCTTAAAAAAAATTTAAAACAAAAAAAAAGCTGTGCTTGGCCTCACTCAATGCCCTATATCCTCACCTCGGGAAAGCCTTCCATACAATTTCGCTTCACAGTTTAGTAAATTATAACAAAGAAATATGTTAGAGAACAATCAGTATACTGTCTGCAGCGAGAAGATCCGAACCGCACGTCGACAACCCGTCCAGGAAGAACTGGGGAGACAGTGCTCTCGAAATCTGCACGTGGCTTTGTTTTCGAGCGATGCACTTGTGCAAAGAGAGAGACTGACATTGGAAAATTGTTACGAACAGTACGAATACTTACGGATAGCGTTCAATATATGGAATAACATGCGAGAGATCCGCTAGATAATCGAAATGAGCGTAATGAGCCAAAAGAGATGTGTATATTGAATATTTTAGGCTAACTTCATTTCATTAACAGGTTGAAAATATTCGTGGATAGCAGTCTTACAGGACTGAAGACTCAAATTCAGGAACATCTAAAGCAGAAGCCAACGAATGTGGTGTAAGAAATTGTGGGTAGGCTTGCCTCGTATCTTTTTACACCGGAGATCCATGCCTCGATTCTTCTTGGTATCAAAGTTGTGAACTGCGTTACCTTTAAATTTCTGATCACTTGTAACATTGAATTATGAACGCAATTCTTAATTTTCTTAAGAGTGCTCATCCTTCTTTCAGAAGAAGCTGTTTCTAACAGGGAATATAAGAATCAGTTTATAAACTTTGTTATTTCGTTATAAATATTTTGAAGACCATTGTCCATTATGAACTTAAAAAGGTCTGCAGGTGGTAAATATTTATGTTTGTCAATGCAAACGTTTCAGAAGTCATTTTTCAGTCGTTCTTTGTTGAAGTATAGGTAAATTGTGAGAAGGTGGTTCAGTTCCATTGTTGGGAAATTTGATTTATACTTCCCAAACTGATTCTTATCAAGCAACTCTATAAACAGAAATTCCGAAGATCTGCAAAACCCATAGCCATTTGCACTATTGTGTTGTATAATATCACCTAAGGTTAAGTCTTAAGAGACTAGAAGTCCCGCTCAGTATAGCTTACATCGCTGTGAAATTTCCTTTACAGTTTTCTACCATGATGTCACAGTTTTTTTCTGAAATCATATCGTTTAAAAAATTGGTGGTCTATTTGATTTCAGCATTCTACATAATAATATGACATGCAGTTTTGTGCTGAAGACATGCATAGAGATGGTCAACGTACAAAAATATTTCGTTGTAAAGGCAAAGCAGGAAAAGGAATTAAACTTTATTAAGAATGCTAAACAAGCCAAACCACTGTTGCCACAAGCACTGTTGAATGACTCTGCATCCTGATCTCCATCATCTGATGTTGTTTTGCGAAATTGTCTTTTAAGTCATGATGTTTACTCGTAAGATATATTCTCTGAACAGCTCGTCAATTGAAGTTCCAGCGTGCAGTACTTGTCCGAGGCAACCTGAATCCGAATTTTCTAAGAGTTGTGTCCTCTTTGAGGTCTTACTAAAAATGAATGGAATGCAACAACACTGTAAATGAAGAACCTAATTGCTTTGACCTTTTTAGAACAATGCAACAGCGTTCGATTAAGTTTATGAGTGAAAAAACGTAGTTCGTAGACATTTTTGTTCAACAAAATTTTGGACACCGCCGCATTTACCTGCCGGCCGAAGTGGCCGTGCGGCTAAAGGCGCTGCAGTCTGGAACCGCAAGACCGCTACGGTCGCAGGTTCGAATCCTGCCTCGGGCATGGATGTTTGTGATGTCCTTAGGTTAGTTAGGTTCAACTAGTTCTAAGTTCTAGGGGACTAATGACCTCAGCAGTTGAGTCCCATAGTGCTCAGAGCCATTTGAACCATTTGAACCGCATTTACCTGCTGTCGTTGAGGCTCCATGATGTGCTCGGCTCACTAGTTTGTCAGTAACTCTCGAAACATCAAATGCATTGAGTATAATTTCTCATAAACTCTGAGCAGTTTTGTCACTAGACATATAGTGAAAACCAATAAGTCCTTCTAAGATACCATCTTGTGTACAAAACCTAAGAACAATACTCATTTGTGACTTACAAGAAACGTCTAGCGTTTCATCTGCTTGCTTTCGAACAAACTCACGTGACTGTAACCCTTTTTTTGCCATCATTAATGATACTGGTAACCATGTCAGTTAATTCATTCTGAATTGTGTTTGATATTCCTCTGAACCCAGAAGAGCTCAGCAAGTGATAACGAATAAACTGTTCCTGTTTAGAGACAAGTTCCAATAATTTCAGGTAATTGCATTTGGTGTCTCAACTTTCATCTTCAGTGTGTCCTCTGAATGCGAGCTCATGCTTGTCCAAGAAACAAACAACATCAGTAAGTCCCTCGATTACAAATCTGTTTTGTTTCACAGTCGTATTATGTTTTATGGCTAGAAGTGGAGGCTCATTCAGAAACTCAATAGGCAGTGCGTCCATGACCCAACATCTGAAAACTCTCCTGATTCCGAAGGTGCGTTCTTGAATCCCGGCGTTTATGTGCTTTTGTGTATAATTTTTCTGTCACACATACTGCGAAAGAAACTGATGTCCATTCTTTTACAATATCAGTCTCACTAAACGAAATACACGTGTAAAAAATAAAATTCATTTCTTACAGAGCAACCTGTAAGCCAAGACTGGTTTTTATACCACGAAAATTGAAGTTTTCTGATTTGTTTGCATAAGCTATTTAAATGTCTAAGGAGGGTTTGAATCACATATCTTTATAAGCGCACATTGTTTCGTTAAGCCCAGCTTGAAAATGGTTTTATCACCTAGTTCTCAAAATAAAGACACAAGTGTTCCCGCTGCGCAAGCCATAATATAATCAGTTAATCACTTGTACTCATGAAATATACTGCTACGAGGGTAATCCCAAAAGTAAGATCTCCTATATTTTTATAAGTACAGAGCTCTGTTTGAGTGGCAGTTGGTCACATTGTTATGAAGAGTGGTTCACGCGCTGTGTGTAAACATGCGCACGCCGCGCTGAGGCGCTCAGTCTTGGCTTGGCAGCCGTTGAGAATGGAGCTCCCGTTGGATGTTACCGCCAAGTGCGAATTGCGCGCAGTTATTCGGTTTTTGAACGCAAAGGGCACTGCGCCGATTGAAATCCATCGCCAACTGACGGTAGTGTATGGTGAGTCGTGCATGGATGTCGAAATGTTCGTAAGTGGTGTAGAGAGTTTGCAGCTGGTCGGACCGAAATTCACGACGAACAGGCAGTGTTGAAGGTTGAGCAAAGCATGCGTGAAGATCGGTGGATCACCATGGATGCTCTCTGCACGTTGGTTCCTGAGGTTTCCCGAAGCACCGCTCACAGAATTTTAACGGAAACGTTGAACTACCGGAAGGTGTGCGCAAGATGGGTGCCACGCATGCTGACTGAGGACCACAGGCCGCAACGAGTTGATGCTTCCCGCGCATTTCTTCACCGCCTTGCAGCCGAACAGGACAACTTTCTTGACTCAATTGTCACGGGTGACAAAATCTGGGTATACCACTTTACACCTGAGAAGATGTTCATAACTTTCTGAACAGCATGGCGGCGAGCTAGTATGACATGAGCATAAAAAACTGACACAGCGTCTGCAGAAATGCATCGACAGAAATGGTGATTATGTCGAAAAATAGCTAAATGTTCAAGCTGTAAACTGAGGTAAATCATTGTAGAAATAAGAAGGTCTATGTACTTATAAAAAATAGGAGACCTTACTTTCGGGATTACCCTTGTAAAAAATCTTTGTTATATCAGGGCTGAACAGCACGCGAAATAACACACAATTCCACAACTGAGGCAAGCCTCAATGCCACGCTCGTACGACACACGTGACTGGCTGTTGCTCTCCCGACTGCCACATGGAAACAAGAGGCTACGTCTAGAAGCTGCCAGTTAATTGTTTAACTGGATAACGTGCATAACGCAGACAACTCTCAACACACGGGTGGATGGAATGGAACTGTAGTAAAATACTAAAGAAACTTGTGCTGTTTTCGACGCCTTGTTACATTCTAATTCTAATTGTACGTTTTCTTCAAAATTTTCGGTGGGCTGTGCCTGAAAGGCCTCTGAAGAGCTTCGACACTGCGGGACTGTACAACTCACTGTTAACTTGTTAACTGACACAGTACAAGGATCCATAAATGGTGGTCGGCTGAATTTAAATTTAATGATTGTCGTCGTCTATTATTGCCACGATTAGGTCCGGAGAATTCCTTAAAAATTTATCCGGATGAACAGCAGATCTGGATTACTAAGGATCGGGTACTCGCGTTTCCGCTGTATTTTGAATCCAACGAAGAAATTCATTGGCCCACCTACCATACATTCGCTTTATTACGTGCACCACTCGCTGGCATTTCGTTTCCGCTGCAGTCATAATTACCTCCGTTCCCCGATCCATTTGTTTCCTTGTTTGTCTTAGCGATTGTAAGCATCCATTTCTCTTCTGATCGCTGACCAGTCGTCAGTTTTTAATATCTTTCGCTTTGGAAATCAGTGTCATAAGTTGCGGCCGGGGAGCACACTTACTGCTTCAGAACCCACCAGAAGCTTAGTTCTGAAAATTCTGTCTACGTTAACAGAAGCCCTCCTGTCCATTTTTACGCATCTGTTTGTTTCTTTCCCTGTCAGTACAGTCATTTACGTTATCAGTAGGTATGAATTAATGCATATACAATTTTGCAGTATCTAAAATGTAAAACTTGTCTTTCAATTACACCAGTCTGTGTGATATTACATGGGAATAGATGAGTATTCCTAATTAACTTTTTACGGTGATTTCGAAAATGTTCTTAGCTCTTCTGTCACGTACATGTTTTTCGTAATGGAATGAAGTTTATTTTGACGAACTGCCTGTCGACTTCTGTCTCGGGTTCTTCGGCCGACGTTCGTTTGATTAATTTTTTTATGACGTTTCGTTAGCACAGGTGGCTGGAATTGTCAAACGTTCACCATCCATTGCTGGTGGTGGAGTAGAACCGATGTCGCGGCCGTAAATTATGTGTACCTGGCGCGCCAACGTCCAAGCGCTTTTCTGTGGTCATTTCCGGTGGGGTTCTCCTCTTGCTACCTGCAACGGTTGTTCGCTGCAACGCGGGAATCCGGGATCCGTTCATCCTAAGGCTTTCTTCGTTCTTGTTGAAGCTATTGTCACGTTTATGTATTTCTATAGCCAAAGAACGCGAGACACAAGCCAACAGCCAGTTTGTCAACAAGTGGCCACAAAAGCCTTAACGGTTTTGGAGTTCATTTTCTTTGTAGTCGTAAGAATGTTTATTGGGACAAGAAGCTGGGTACAGGAAAATGCACTGCTTTTCGTGGGATTAGGGCAGCTGGACGAAGCTAAAGCATTAGAGCAGGGCGTGCAGCTTGTGCGGGCCGCGGGCGAGCCAACGCCCTGCCTGTCGCTCGGCTTCGTTCGGTCCTTCTCGGAAGTAGCCGGAACGGCGCGACATTTCATTTAGCTTTGCAGTGCGCCATGTTGTGGTTGCACAGTTCTCTGAGTTGGGCAGAATCGTGGTGTCGGCGCTGTTTATTCATCGCTGTTTGTTGGCATGAGGGACGTTCACAGGTCCAGTGACTGTTTTGACAAAAAGAGGCAATTTAGCGATCCGTCGTAATCCTTTAAAATGAATGGGAATGACAGAAGCTAGGGCCGAGAATTCTCAATTCGTATAAGCGTCAGGTACTGTTTATTTTCTACGAAACGGTATTATAGTACCGTGGAGAAAGAATTTAAACTTTAAGATGAAAGTGAAAGAGAAAAAATTACAACGATCGACAGACGGGATTCATTGTTTTGAACACCAAGAAGCAGTTTCTGTTAAATTTGATGGCAAGGAGCACTTGAAGAAATTGGTGGCACGAATAGTAAAATTTCTGAAGTCGCCCCCATTATTCCATTTTCAGTTGCAACACTTTTCACTGTAAAGTTCAGTCAAGGGGCATGCCTGGAACGATCTTTCCATTTAAATCTCGCTATTGTTGAATTTATGTAGGAGAAAGTACTGCAAGAACGAAAGTTACAACATCCGGAATGGATTGCAGGCTTCGTATTTTAAGTTGACTTGATTGCACCCTGCACACAGTAAGACATTCCGAGGCAACTTCTTTCCGATTGGATGGGGATGCACATAAAAATAAAATCACTTTGTAGAGGGGACACATTCTCACATAGACAATCTAGTTCCATAAGCTTAAGGGCGTTAAAGACAGCGCGAGATCTGAAGAATTCATTCTGACTTTGCAAAAATTACGACGATAGTTTTATAGAGTTTTTGAGGACACTGTCAATCTTACATCTGTTTTCAACCTGTTTTTAAGACATTGCCGTTTCAGTTGAAAGCGCCCCTGTGCATGTGTAGATGTAGCTGACTGACCTGCAAGGTAATTCCAGTTTTAATTACAAATCTTCTTACGTTAGGACTGTCCACGACGTCTGCATTGATTTTCTAGGGTAAGGTTTCCAAGTCTTCATAATACGTTGCAAAAGTGCTGCAATATTTCGATCGACTTACTTGTGTAAAAGAGCTTTTTTCGATTATGGAACTAAATAAGTCACCATTACGTGGCAACTTGAGTGCGAAACTCTGTGAAATTTTCTGCGTCTGTCCGTATACCGACACTTTGTACTAGATAAAAATTACATTGTCTTCAGTGTGTCAAAAGTAATTAATGAATACTGAAAAATTGTTTTCTTTGTGATCTGTGTTGTTGAGAAATGGAGAAATGTGAAGTATAAAACGAAGTCGTATGCAGTACTACTGTACTGCGATTTAAATGCGGCGCGTTCGCTGTTTTCCCCTCTTCCCCATCCTCAGCGTGGCATGGCGTTGGTGTAAATCTGAAGCGAGGCTGAGCGCTTTGTCACTCGGGCCTGGGCACGACCGACGAGCTGAAATCTTGGCCACCCCTGCATTAGAGTGTAAAAGCTTTGCCAGATGGGAGACTTTTGTGCCTGAGACTAAAATTATTTCGTATGAACCGCCTTCAGGGAGGGAGAAAATTGCGTCTATCACTACCTATAAAACTGGGCCTAGTGAAACACTTGATCCTGCTTTAAGTACCTTCCTATGAAATTTCCTGTCATCAGTGAAGAAAAACTGAAAGCTGGATTTTTTGTTGCTTCTCAAGTTGACGAACTGTTGAAGGTTCATGAATTCGAGGATACAATGATAACCCTCCACTGGGGGGGCAAAAATTTGGCAGCGATGGTGAGTCATTTGGACTTGCCAAGCGCGGCAAAATTTTTCTTTAATTAACAAAATTCTACAACTTACAGAGTATTTAAATGTTGTGCACACGCACTAAGTACAAAATATATCAGACAAAGACAAAATGTGAGTACAAAACATAGTAGCAAATCAGAAAAGTATATACAAATTATTTGACAGATAAAGTGCACAGGCACTGAAAAAATTCTTTAGCATATTCAGAACAAATAAACAGACTGGCAAGAATAATTAGATGTAGTACATAAAGTAAATGTTGTGCACACGCACTAAGTACAAAATATATCAGACAAAGACAAAATGTGAGTACAAAACATAGTAGCAAATCAGAAAAGTATATACAAATTATTTGACAGATAATAAAGTGCACAGGCACTGAAAAAATTCTTTAGCATATTCAGAACAAATGAACAGACTGGCAAAAATATTATATTGACAAGTGACAGAAGTGTATTCGCATTGGAGTTCAGCGAATCGAAAAATGTATAACCTATGAACATAAATGATGTTACCAAAAAAATTTTTTTCTTTATGTGACAAGAATCAGGATAGGAAAGGGAAGGATTGCATCATGGTTGTAGCACTTTAGATTGCACACAGCTGCTCTGAAAGTCCATATCTTTCCACAGAAGTACAACACCAAGTGACACAACTTGAAGATCTTTTCCCATCAGAATTTATCAGTGTAGCAAAGACACTGAACTGTCGTAGTAATGTTCCATGTTTTCATTTTGGCAGTACATTAGGTACACCAAACAGTGGGACCATAATAACGTCTTCATTGCTCACGGTGGTGGACAGCATGTCGTGTCAACACCACACTCTTACAAGGCACACCAACGTAGAATTAGTGCAAAACCAAAGATAGTGCTCCATGATCACTAGGATAAACAGGACAAATGGACATTGCAGTAATTCAGGGTAGTTAGCTCATAAGGTGAAGGACATTAAGTCACATAATATTGTCAATTACAGTAGTAGTGTGCGGCATTCATAGCCCAGTTATTGAACATTTCTGTACCATGTATGTAGTATTACAGAAAAATGTTCATTAATTGTTTTACATAGAATCAGTAATCTTCTTTTCCTAGTTACAAAGCATTATTAAATAATCGCATTCTTTTCAGTTACAGAGTATAATTAAGAATCATTAACCTTCTCCTAATTACAGTTAATTAATTATTTTCATTCCAATAATCATTAGCCTTTTCCTAATTACAGTTAATTAATCATTTTCATTCCAATAATCATTAGCCTTTTCCTAATTACAGTTAATTAATCATTTGTCGTTAATTAATCATTTGTCTAATTACAGTTAATTAATCATTTGTCTAATTACAGTTAATTAATCATTTGTCGTTAATTAATCATTTGTCTAATTACGGTTAATTAATCATTTGTCTAATTACAGTTAATTAATCATTTGTCGTTAATTAATCATTTGTCTAATTACAGTTAATTAATTAATCATTTGTCATTTCAATATAGTAAGAATTATTAGCCTTAATTAATTACAAAGCATTATTAAACAGTACCATAGTTAATTAATTATGTGTCACTACAATCTATTAAGAATCACTAGCTGGCATCATGGGTAATCGTATTACAATAAACAGTGGCGGTCCTTCGCCAGTTACAAAGTATATTTAGTAAGACAGAATAATGTTCATCAGAAGTCTTAGTTAAAAAGGAGAGTCAATTATTGGCCTAGCATTAACATAATACATTGAGTGATACAAATTATTGGCACTCATTGGCCATTAACCAAAACATGAAAACTCAACATGAAAAAAAAAAGGCTAATTAATGGCATAATTAATAACAATTCTTCAAGTGACATTAATTATTGGCACTCAGTGGCCAGCAAGTATTGAATAGAATCATCATTCAGTATTATTCAGATTATTACGAAGTCATTATTAAAAATCAGTTAATTACAGTCAAATCATTAGTAATCACAGGCATTATAAGTAATATCATTCAGTATTATTCAGATTATTACGAAGTCATTATTAAAAATCAGTTAATTACAGTCATAGCATTAATAATCATGGGCATTACAAGTACTCATTACAATAAACAGTGTTCCTCATTCAGTAGTATTCAGATCATTACAAAGGCATTATTAAAATCAGTTAATTACAGTCAAATCATTAGTAATCACAAGCATTATAAGTGGTAACATTACAATAAACAGTGTTAGTTATTAGCTAGTGACAAAGCATTATTTTGAATATAGTCTCATTAAGAGGTCATTACTCAAGTGACATGCTATTCAGAGTTGATCAGTATTATTCAGAATTATCATAAACTAGTGACATTATGTGGGACTGGTAATACATTTTTTTGGTAGCAATGCATTGCGTTGGGATCGATAATTAATTGCTGAGGCATAATACCTTTTGCTTTTGACCTATTGCTGCAAATGAGGATAGGTAACGTCATTCGTCATGAGTCAGCTGTAGCAAGATTATGTAACAAGGCAGTACATGTGATCACATTTATAAACGATAAACACAAATGGGTAAAAAATATAAAAATGCAAGTACTAGAACAGGTATAATAAGTAACAGGTTTAGTAAGTGTCATGAAAAACTTCTCCTGGAAAAAAAATACAAAAACGGATTATTGACCTGAAAGAAGAAACGCACACTATGCTGAAAAGTAGTGAACTTCGAATTAACAGACAGTGAAGTGTGTATAAAAATGTGTTCCATAGCTGTCCTTTCCAAAACTTTCAGTCATCCTACTATGCAATGTAACACCTGCTGTCAAAGCAAACTGCAACAATTACTTAAATAACTACGTAGCATAAATACATTACTTCAACATTATCCTCATCTGTAAAGAAAAAAAACTTCATTATCCATATCATCATAACTTCACTATTATCATCACCTGTAAAGAAAAACTTCATTATTCATAACATCATATCCTTCATCATTATTCATCAGTATTCATTATCATCTGCAAAAAATCACTTCATTACTTATTACACAACTATTCCTTATCACTAGCATATTTCATCACTAAAACTAAGATGTGTAGTTCAGTCTGACAGCCTGCATCAATCACCTTGTATTCTGAAAGAAAAAATTAGTTAAGACTGCTATTCTTCGATGAGTATAGTATATTCTTGTTAATGTTTGTTAATCCTGATCCATTTACTCTTCCTCATAAAGTTATTGCATCTCCTTTCGTTTATTCCGTAGGTGAAATTCCCATTTATGTTAAATTTATTTCTTAGAATCATCATTCCTTTCTGAAATTGATGAACAAAGATTAATGTCCTGCATTTAAATCATATACCCACTAGATAATGACTGGTTTATGGTAACATAATTAACCATACAGCATAACATGACAGAAAACGTAATATGTTAAAGACGTTGACAGTGTTCAGATGCAAAAATGTACACAGAATAATACAATGCAGTAGCAAAAAAAAAATGTGAAACAGTCACGATGTTGAGATGTCATAAGGCAAAAAAATGTCAAAGTCGACTGGTGTGTGTTATATCTTAACTATTTCATAGTGCATACAAACAAAACTGGAGTACAATCATATACACAAAAAAGTGGAAAATGTGCACGGTCTGATGTGTAACGACAAGAAAAGCGACCTGCTAACCTTACCTTGCCGGGCACTTGCCAAGAAAAAATACGATAATCATCAGTAATTAGTCACGTGAAATAATTGCGTTAGTAAATGACATCATAGTGTGTTGAATCATACAGTGGTTTCACTCAATAAACGGTTTAATGTTTGAGATATGGTGATTGCCTTTCGATTTTCTGGTTCTCAAAGTTTCGACGTGTACAACATTGGGGTGAGGGATGCTGCGAATCCGATATGGACCTGCGTATAGAAGTTCAAATTTACTGCACTTACCTTTTAATTTACTGGATAAATAGTGTGTACGTACTAGTATCTTCTGTCCAACGTGAAAGACGCGGCGTGTACAAACCTGTTTTTGCTATCTTCTCCGGCGCTCTGCGGCACGTTTGATGTTGTTCAGCGCAATGTTAATTATTTCGTGGTGTCGTAGGCGACGACTTTTGGGAAATTCTATTAATTCTTTAATTTTGTTCGGTGGTTCAACGTTTTTCAGTATAACAGTCGGAGATAGCATAGTGGATTCATTTGGAATGGAATTAATTACATCTTGGAATGAGAGTATGTGTGTATCCCAATCAATATGTCTTTTGTGGCAGTATATTCGGCACAGCTTACCAATTTCTTTCATTAATCTTTCACAGGGGTTCGAAGAAGCGTGGTACTTGGATATATAAATCGGAGAAATGTTTCTAGCTCGTAACATGCGTGTCCATATACTACTACGAAATTGTGATCCATTGTCGGAAATTACTTTCATTACATGCCCTACATGAGATAGAAAATGTTTTACAAATGCTTTCGAAACAGTTTTAGCAGTAGCTTTGCGTAATGGAGTGAAAGTAACAAATTTTGAAGTGAGCTCAACAGCGACAAAGATGTAGCAAAAACCTCTGTTAGTTCTCGGAATCGGACCAAAAATATCTACTGCGGCCATGTGTCTTAATTTAACAGGTATAATGGGATATAATGGAGGAATATGTGAAGTGGTGTCTGATTTAGCTTTCTGGCAAATTTTACAAGACGCTAAAACTCGTCGTATACGTTTTTCCATGTTAGTAAAATAACAGTTCTGTCTCAGTATAAGAAAACATTTTCGTGCTCCGTAATGTGCGTAACTTAAATGAGTGTACCAAATTAATTTGTTAACCAGTTCGTCAGGAATGCATAATAACCAATTGTTGCTGTCAGGATGAGAGCGGCGAAACAGAATGTCATTGCGCACAGTGTAGTGGTTTCTAATCGTAACATTATTCTTATCTAGCCAAAGGTGTTTAATTTCTTTCCACACATTGTCTTTATTTTGCTCCTTTGCTATGTCCTGTAATGACGATGAAATAAAGTTTTCAAATGCAACTTGCTGAATGTACATGACACTGAAATTTGTTTTGCAGAAGTTGGTTGCTACGTCTTGTTGATTGTTGCCGAGAGAACGCGATAGTGCGTCTGCTATAACATTTTGTGTACCGGGAATGTGAACAATCGTAAAATTAAATTCCTGTAAATACAGTTTCCATCTACTTAATCTGTCGTGAGTAAATTTAGCTGAAAGCAAAAATTGTATAGCTCTATGGTCTGTGTAAACGGTGGTATGTCTGCCATAAAGAAAGTGCCTAAATCTCGTGAAAGCCCATACAACACATAATGTTTCAAGTTCTGTAACAGAATAATTTCGTTCAGCGGGTGACAAAATGCGGCTTGCAAATGCGATGTTTTTAATTACTGTAGAACCATCTTCTTCGATTTCCTGTAAAATGTGTACGCCTAAAGCGGTGTTGGAACTGTCGGTAGCAATGGAAAAATTTCTAGTAAGATCTGGGTGCGATAATAGTGGAGCATTCAACAGAGCATTTTTTCACATAACATTCTCGTGAGCAAAATTCTGCGTGTCAAAAGTAATGTTTGCGTTACTGTAATATAAAACCTGTACTGTGTCTGGTGAAATTCTGTCGTACGTACTATTATTTACGGGAGGATGCTGTGGCATTTCGACTATTTGAACTGCTCTGTTATTTCTTACTGACGTATTACGCTATCGATGACACCTATTGTCTGTTTCATTCGTGATAATATGTTGTTGCTAATGTTCTTGCTGCTCATAATATCGACTGTTATTAAATGTACGTTGAAAATTGTGCTCGTTATTTTTTTTTTTTTTTACGTCTGTCCTGATAGTAATTTCTATACGGCGCATTGCGATGCGAGTTGAAATAGTGAGTTGTCTGTACGTGGTTATTTCTTTGCTGCCATGCATCACTATTTGTTGGAGCTGGGACTATACGTGCACGCGGCGAAACATTAAAGTTTGGTTGACCTTGTAGACTGCATTGTTGGTTAGGTATGCTAAGCGGTTGACTTTTATGCTATTGTAGCGAAAAACATATATTGTTACCAAAATGTGGTTTGCTATTGCTGATAATTTTACACATACTGATGATTACGATTTTATCTGTAATTAAAATTACGGCGGTAGTTGTCATCACGGGAGTGCCTACTGAAAATTGTCACATTCGGTAAAATATTTGTCATATCCGGTTTTCATTACATATTCTTAATCCTAGATAGAGCAATAGTTAAAGAGCTGTTTGGATAGATATAAAGGATAGTAGAAGAAAAGGCAGCAGTGCAGAAAACTAAAGATGAAACAGCACTACTACAGCTCGGGGCCCTATGCTCGCTACGGCACATATTCATTAAAGCGTAATGAATCCCCTGAGGTCATTTACGCACTGCAAATAAATTTTAGCTTTTGCGTTGCAAGCAATAGCGGTAAAATTTCAAAAGTAAATCGCTGTATTCTTGCTAATTCCAGTTTCTGCATAATACGTAATGCTGATGAAAATACAATAGCAAATTGTCGCCTCAGGTTCAAAGCTCGCTTCTGCATTACAGGTAATAGCGGTGAAAATACAAAAACAAATTGTCGTATACAGTGCAAATCGTGTATCTGTGTTCTGCCATTATTAAACTCCTTACATTTTCTTACAAATGCAAATTGCTTATAATCAATGTTCTCGTCACTGAATTTGATAACACGCTCAAGCTTGTGTGTGAATCCGCTCGTCTGTGTCATTTCGTCCTTTAAGTTGTGTAGCTTTTCAGATTTTAAGTCGCGTGGCTTTTCGGATTTTACGTCTCGTAGTTGCTGTAAATTGTTCACATTATACACGCTGCGTAAGTCTGACAAATCTTCGCAACGTGGCGGGTTCTGTGACGTATTGGTGACTGAAATAATTGTTAATTCTGTTACTTTACTACTTTCGTCAATTTGGTTGTTGTGTCGTTCACTTTTATTAACAACTTCCGTATTCACAGTGTGTAAAACTTCCACTGACTCTAAATTAACTTCGTCGCGAATCTGTACTGCGTTTTTAGGACATTGTTCGGTGACTGCATTAATCTCGTCTTTATGTGATCTTGTTGTGTCTACACGTGTGCTACTTGATTCTTGTGCAACAGTGCCAACTTTTTCATTACTGTTATTAGCACAAGCCTTACTATCCACACGTAATTGTTCTTTATTGTCCTGACATTGAACGGTAACAGCTGTAATCTCTTCCCTAACTTGTTTGTTCTGTTCGTTAACGTTGTCGTGTTTTTCGTTCTGCTGTTTAAGACTTTCAGAAAATTCTTTGTTCCATTCTATAAATTCTTTGTGCTGTTCATCAAGTTTCTTAATCATTTGTAGCAATAATGCTATAATTTCAGCCTCAGTAGCATTACCTGCTCTATTCTTTGTACTGTTTGACGGTGTATTTGCCATTGTCGCGTTTTGTGTGACCATTTGGTCATTCTGTAATTTACAAAAAGGTTTCTCACTCGAGTCCGTCGTATTTTCGGTACACTGACCACTTTCACGAGAATTTTTCAAACCGGGTGTGTTAGGCTCGGCAGCGCTCATTACTATAGACCGCTCCGCGTCATCAATTGTCGTCAAATTAACAGACGAGACAATTGAGTTCGTTTGTTCATTATCAAGGTAAAAGTCATCACTAGTGGTTGGAATGCACTGATTGTTAGTGAACGCAGGATTGTCATCATTACACTGCGTGTCACATGTCCTATCGGTAAAGTTGCTTAAATCGGTAGTTTCGTTCATAATACCTCGCGATACACTATTCACAGTCTTTCGCGGCATTTTAACAATAGTCAAAATTATTCACAAAATAAATAAGCACAA
This sequence comes from Schistocerca serialis cubense, assembly GCF_023864345.2. NCBI lineage: Eukaryota > Metazoa > Arthropoda > Insecta > Orthoptera > Acrididae > Schistocerca > Schistocerca serialis. The sequence goes on from NC_064645.1 coordinate 510,091,196, forward strand.
TGCAAAAGCAACACACAAATACAACAAAGCAACGAATTGCCGTTGACCTGTAGAAAAAAAAAGTTACAAGTTAATAAAAGCGTTGCGCCAAATCCTAATTATATCTAAGCAAACAAGAGCAGATATCTGACTGTTGCTCAAAAGACTCTCAACGAAATTCGATCCTGGACTGGGTGTCGCCAAGTGTAACCTCCCCACCGTAATTTTAAAAGGAATGAAAATGACAATACTTAATAGAAATGGGAGCCGAGTGTAACCTCCCCACAAAAATTTTACAAGAAAATGACGATACTAATTAGAAATGCTGATGGACATTGCTCTATGCGTAACCTGCCCACAATGAAATGTACTGACAATGCCAACCAAAAACGTGAAATTCGCAATCTGACTCAAATATAAATTCCTCATGAAAAATTAAAGTCCATTCAGTGATAAGGAAATTCAATTAAACCGAAATATCGGTCTTTGGCCCTGTGTAAAACAATCAGAATTAAAGTCTTACCTCAGAATAAATGGATGTCACATATCTGCTCTTGTTGTTGCGCACCGCTTGGAGGAACTGCATTGCAAATAATAATATTCTTTTTTTTGTGATTTTAGTGGAATTTTTCTTCAAAAGAAGTGGAATGAAATGGGAAGTGCAACGAAATCTTGAGTTCAATAAAAAATTAAATTTTTGAGAAAATGCTTTTGAAATAAAAAAATTATTATTGGGAGACTTGTTGGAGAATAATTACAATAAATAAAATTTTTCATTATCTAATGATTATATTAATTAACAGTATACCTTATTCCTCATCTTGACCAGTGTTGCCGACCGCCTACATCACACAACCGCACTGGGCTGCTACTACTAACCGACCGCTCTGCATGACGACTACAGACTGAGTACCGACTCGCAACGACTGAACTGACAGACTCGCAACGACTGAACTGACAGACTCGCAACGACTGACTGACTGCTACTAACTGAGAACCGCTCGCAACACTCGCGCGGTCAAGCGCATACTCTCTGGTCACAGATGCTACAATGCCTCGCCATCGCTGCTATGTTACATACGTGTTTCAGTAGATAAAAAGATTCACGGTGAAGCATTAATTATTATTTTTTTCTCTAGTTTCTTCTCGGTTAATCAGTACTGTGATAATGTGTAATAAGAGAAAATAATTTCACTTATAGGAAAAGGAACTATTTTGTGAAAAGCATTACTTGCTCAATATTCAAAGAATCTATTTGAGACGTCGATAGTTCAAGAAACGTATGGATAGTGAATGTGAAGCCACTGAGAAAAAGGCGGAGAAGCTGTCTGTCTTCCTCTTGTTAACTTGCCTCTTTTTCTTGGCAGCTCAAGCTGAAGGGATGTAATTCGTGTAGTTCTTACAAGTTACTGCTAGAATTACGCGGATCTGAGCGGTTAGTTTCCGAACAATGACGCCTGCCAACCTACTCAGTGGCCTGATGTAAAGCAAAAGACTGAAAAAAACGACGGGGATAGGCTACATTAAGGTAATCTGGTGATCAGAATCATAGAAACTTGGATGTGTTGCACTCCAGCGTGCCGTTTACGCTCAAGCTAACCATAACCAGTGTCGCTCGCCTACATGTCACGACTGTGATACTTTATTGAGCTGCGTCATTTATAGGTTGTTAAATTAATTAGATTTGCGAAATGTATGCAGTAATTCTCTCATTGCAAGACAGTAGGCAACGTCACAATCGTCGTCCTTCAGATCTGTTACCAAAAGAGTTTTAGGAAAAAAAACATATCTAACTTACAAGAACATTGTCAAAAGCATGTCACATAATTTCAAGACGTTGGATTGTAATGTTAGTGTAAAAATTCTCTTCCTCACGGAAATATTGACTACTACTGTGAAAATTTGGGAGATTGTAGTGAAGAGCAAAGACAAAGCCGTCAGCAGGACATTAAGGAAATGGAAAAGTGCTAGGGAGTTGGAACGAAAGTATGATGGCCATCTATTATTGGATTTTTAAGAGGAACAGTTAAGATGGAGGTTGTGCGAGGAAATCAAAAAAGAGAAAGTTTGAGAATTTATCGTAAAAAGATAATGCTAAGAAAACAGTTTGTTGTAGTTCTAGTACGTGCCTATTAAATAAAAAAATTATAAAAATTCAGGCTGTTTGAAATTTTATTTTAATATTTGTACATCAGTTGCTGAAATCCGCAGAATATGAGATCTTATTTTCCGATAAATTCTGATAACAGAGAACACAATCTAACAATAAGTAATTTCCGGAATCAGCAGTACAAACGGCGTCTAGAAAATCTGTTTTTGAGAAACCAGGTTTGTGTTATCATTCACAGTGATATCTATTCTCATCGAGTCACACCTGAGGAGTTCTGTTTACAAAAACTCAGAAAGGCTTCGTTTAAAAAAAGGTCATACGATGCTAAAGATACAATACTGGTACACTTGAATTTCTTCTAATTTCATTGGAAATTCCAAGTAGACGTTTAGGCTTTTATCAGATCCGTAAAGACAAATGTTTGAGAGCTCTTTGTAGTTACTACAGGGAGCTAAGAGTGTTCCGCGGTTTTTATGTTGTTTTGAAGAGTGCCACGCTGAAGGTAGTTGCGAGATTTTCTGCGGGGTACGTGTGTCAAGAGCGGAATGGAGGACGGATTGAGCACCGCAAAAGCCCCGAAACAGACGCGTGAGCGGTGCGCTAAGCCCTGCAGCCTAATGCGCAAGTTATTCGCTGAAGATATTAACGCTAACGAGAGCTTATCAAGAATGGAGCTCTTTTAATTACAAGCCATTAAACCAGAGCTTCGAGAGAGTTCTTGACGCAATTAATGCCGCCTTAAGAGACTGTTGTAAGGCCCTTCTTTCTACTGCGCCCGCTTTTCTTTCTCTGCGTTTCGTTTCGCTATATGCATTCAGGTTCTGAGCACAATTGAGTTCTCGCGCGATCAGTGCTCGACATAAGAACCGCGGAACTCCAGCTCCGCTTAACATTAGCCGGCCCGATGACTTGTTCTGCTACTCGGAAGTTTACAATTACCCTCTGCTGCTCTTGAGGATTTGCCAGTCACTGTTGCCGATTCACCAGTTATTCACTCTGTCCGGGAGAAGACATAGCGGACTTTCGATATGAGGAACGCCGTGTCCCGATCTCTCATGCATTCGCCAGTATTTCTTCGATCTCCGTCCCTCCCGCAAGACACTCGCTCTAACGGTAGCCGCATCTTTGCTTCTGGTTCGTGCTTAGCCAACGAATGCTTCGGTGTTTCGTTTAAAAAGTGTGGTATTCCGTGCTAGTACAGGTACACGAGTTGGCTTTTATACGTTCCACTCTCAACGGCAACGTGTAGCGTCGTTTGCAATGTCGGCTCGACACGGTGGTAGTTAATGTGTCTATTGAGTTCACTATCAGTCACCAAGTTCCCCACATTACATTTATTTCTATAACTGAATGTACACAACACGAACGACGGAGCCAAATAACGGCGCCGTTTTGCGGATGTCGCGCAGTTTAGTTAGTCGGATATTTACTTTCTTAAGTATGGGTCATGTCTCGATGTTTTGCTACGATGTGGGCCATGCCATGATTTGAAAATGATACCTTTTCTCATGGCGAATATTTACTTGATATCTAGTATACGTTTCTGTTTCAGTGTTAATGTTTCTGTTGCCAAAGATGATTAAAGAAATTGCTAAAACAAACTTTTAAAAACCGCAGTTAAAAAGTAACTTTTAAGAAATACATTCTAAACTTTTAAGAAATACGTTCTACACATTGAAGGTTTACTTGGATAACATAGAGTAGGGGTTTGGTAAAAGATGTTATACAGATAAATAATAATAACTAAACGCTTTCTAATCCGGCCATTCCTTGCACATACGCGTGCGGGATTAGCGGAAGTGCTGGATTATTGAGAATGTCTTCAACCTAGTGTAAACGCATAGGGATCATATATTATCAAATCCAAAGATACATTCATTTTCTTACAAGGGAACCTCCCTATCGCACCCCCCTCAGATTTAGTTATAAGTTGGCACAGTGGATAGGCCTTGAAAAACTGAACACAGAATAATCGAGAAAACAGGAAGAAGTTGTGTGGAACTACGAAAAAACAAGGAAAATATACAAACTGAGTAGGCCATGGGCAACATAGGCCACATCAAGGATGATGTGAGCTCAAGAGCGCCGTGGTCCCGTGGTTAGCGTGAGCAGCTGCGGAACGAGAGGTCCTTGGTTCAAGTCTTCCCTCGAGTGAAAAGTTTAAATTTTTATTTTCAGACAGTTATCAGAGTTCAGGCACTCACACATAATCAACTTCGCTCTCCAAAATTCCAGGACATGTTCAGATTTGCTTGGACATATGCAGGATTTGACGGTCTACACACGGAAAAATTTGAAAACGTTAATAACATATGTTTTGACAGAGCACAGAGAAAACTGTGCGACTGTGAAACTGTTGCATTAATTTGTTGCAGTTTATGTGACGCACTCTTATGTTTTCATCACTTTTTTGGGAGTTATTATCACATGCACAAGAAAACCTAAATCGGGCAAGGTAGAAGAATCTTTTTACCCATTCGCCAAGTGTACAAGTTAGGTGGGTTGACAACATATTCCTGTCATGTGACGCACATGCCGTCACCAGTGTCGAATAGAATATATCAGACGTGTTTTCCTGGATCAGATGTTTTCGGTTCCCATCGGAGAAGCATATCCTTTCGTCTATTGGTCGCATTGTTTTGCGGTGCGGTCGCAAAACACAGACACTAAACTTATTACAGTGAACAGAGACGTCAGTGAACGAACGGACAGATCATAACTTTGCAAAAATAAAGTAAGTAAACTTTTCGCTCGAGGGAAGACTTGAACCAAGGACCTCTCGCTCCGCAGTTGCTCACGCTAAGCACGGGACCACGGCGCTTCTGTGCTCACATCCTCCTTGATATTGCCTATGTTGTCCATGGACTACTCAGTTTGTATATTTTGCTTATTTTTTCATAGTTCCACACAACTTGTTCCTGTTTTCTCGACTGATCTGCGTTCAGGTTTTCAAGGTCTATCCACTGTGCCAAATTATAACTAAATCTGAGGGGGGTGCGATGCGGAGGTTCCCTTGTTAGAAAACTTAGTCCAAATGGCTCTGAGCACTATGGGATTTAACATCAGAGGTCATCAGTCCCCTAGAACTTAGAACTACTTAAACCTAACTAACCTAAGGACATCGTACACATCCATGCCCGAGGCAGGATTCGAACCTGCGACCGTATCGGTCGTGCAGTTCCAGACTGAATCGCCTAGAACTGCTCGGCCGCTACGGTCAGCAGAAAACTTAGTCCTTGAGTTTCATCATGTCCAGTAGTGTCACTCATTATGAAACATGTCCCTGATTTTTAGTTGACGGAATGATGATACGCGACAGCAGTATGGTTTAACACACAACGGCTATACAAGCATTATATCGGTACTGCATGTATGTGATTGTTGTATAATATAATCCATGCTTGCAGCATTTCGCAGATTTAGCACTAGCAGTGTGAGATGTCTTCATGTTCTCTCCTCTTATGTCCCCATCTTCATCGCTTTCGTCATTACTTTCTATTACACTTTTGATTATCTCTTCGTCTGTTGAAGTTTATCATAAACAGATACTCGTGCAACATTGTACCCACCAGCAATGGCGTTCTGTGAGGGATCTCAGTTCAACTTACCTCTAATTTCGAGTTTGTGCTCGAGATCTAGCATAACGTGTTTCCTTCTGTAATCTATGATGCTGAACCGTAAGGAAAGCCATAATTTCAAACATGTACAACATTGTTTAACATTGTAATAGAGTTACAACATTGTTGCACTCGAGAGTGCATTGTTGTATGCCTCATTTCCGCTCGATGTGGACTGCGTTAATGAGCATGAAATTTCACACGTGTGGTACCACAGCAGAGATGTGAGCAGGTGAAGGTTGTTGGCAATTGCCTGGAAGGACATACGTTTCACGGTTCCAACAGCTTATTGCCTGTTCTTACTCTTTGATCGGTCCCTACGTGTCTGCACTCAACAGATAGATAACACCAACAGAATGAGTGAAGGGGACGAAATGAATTTCTTTGCTATGGCTCTCGTATTTTGAGGCGACCAGTCTCCCCACGAAAAGAACTGCCCTCTTTAAAATTCACTTTTTGTGGAAGAAAAAAAAAGGGAGGCAATGAATATAAAAGTTTGCATACTAAAGCCCTCGCTAGCTATTATGTTTCCGTTACGTGAGCCATCGACTCTGCTTAATCTGCACATAACTGGTCGTTCGTACGACCGTTCGTAGAGGCCGTGCTAAATTTCTGGATGCCGAGAAAGCTGTTAGAATTTAGAATTTATGGTGCCGTCGACAATGAGGCCATTAGAGACAGAGCACCAGCTCGGATTAAAGAAAGATGAGGAAGGAAATCGGCCGTGCCCTTCTAAAGGAACTATCAAGGCATTTGGTTTTTGCCTTAAGGAATTTAGGGCCATCACGGAAAGTCTAAGTCAAGACAGCTGAACGGGGATTTTAACTGTAGTTCTCCAGAATGCGAGTCCACTGTACTGAATACTACGCTACCTCGATGGGTTGTTATAATTTCTATCTCACATTACATCTTAAACATGTACTTCATTCAGATTCCGTGGCGCTCTGTGTTACTGCTGTAACAAAAAGACAATTCTCGTATAATTCTGTACGTATCGAGGTGTAATCACTGTCTCTCATTCACGATACGAAAGAATGACAGATGAAATCGACTTCTTCATGTCGTTAAAACACAGTGTATGTTTTTCTTATATGCTTCTGAAGCTGTTTCAAGGTCTCTAATACACTACCAAAAAGAAATACATAAAAAAATACGCCATTCGTTCCATGTTCTGCAAGAAGTGGAGATGTACATTCCTACCGAACATAACACGGTCACTCTTTTTTTTTTTTTTTTAGCCTTTATGGTACCACAGCAAAGACTATGAGAATTTCGTGTTGTGTTACCGGTCCTTTTCTTGTTTCATCGTAGTAGTGTTCGATAGAACGTCAAGAGATTTGAGAGCCTCACTACCCTTCATTATTATCAAATACGATCATCACTTAACCTGCTGGTCCATCTGGCAGCCTTTACCTCTTAGCAGGGTGCTTTCATGGTGATGACGACGACGTCGATGATGATACCAACGTTTAGAGATGATGAAATGGAAATGAGCTTTGGCGTCATTGGCCGGGAGGCCCCTTACGGGGCAGGTCCGGCCGCCTTGGTGCAGGTCTTATTACATTAGACGCCACATTGGGCGACATGCGCTCCGGATGGGAATGAAATGATGATGAAGACAACACCCAGTCCCTGAGCGGAGAAAATCCCCGACCCAGCCGGGAATCGAATCCGGGCCCGTAGGACGGCTATGTCACGCTGACAACTCAGCTATCAGGGCGGACTGAGAGATGATGGAGAATGGCAAGTGTATCACGAGGAACCCATTCAGTAAGGACTGAGTCAACTTTATGAAACTAATCGTGTTACTGGTTAAATTTGCCAATGAAATGTGAGAACCTACGAATTCCTTCTTTTTAAAAAGTAATTAATTAGTTTATTATGTATGTAGCATCTAACAATGTAGAGTAGGCATTTCGACCAGCATGTAGCGCTCCGTTATGAGGATTGGGGACAAGAAACTCGACTAATGCACTTCAGAAGGTTTAATGTGTCAACTGACAAGGTTAGTCATAATAGTGTGTACCAGTTAAACTGTCCAGCAGATCAGGCATAGCAAAAAGGCATCGTATGCGGTTACGCTCTCAGCAGATGTGATTGTTACGTTCGGACAGGTAAATAAAAACTGTAGCGAATCTTACAGCTTGTATCGGGCAAGTACCAAGGTAGGAATCGTTTGACGCGTAACATATTTTCAAGACTGCTCCAACGCTTCAGAGGAACAGGGCAAGTGATGCTGTCATATAAGGAATGAAGAGGACGACTGACTATTCGGATACCTGACTCTGGAGAAACTGTATTTTATCAATAATTAGAATGCACAGTGTCTGTTCCTTCGAGAGAACTGACACCACGCAGATCCAGCAGCTGTGAAACACTATGTAAACTGAAGGGGGATCACTGCTATCAGCTGCAGTGGGACATTAAGCAGAATCGGCGGCGACGAACGAAACTATGTACCGGACCGGATTCGAACCCGGGATCCCCTGCTTACTAGGCAGGTACGGTAACCACTGCGTCATCCGGGACACGCAACTAAGTAGCGAACAGCAATATAATGGACAGGGAATGCGGACAGGTGGCGCTCACTGGGAGTGTGGATCGGCCTTGAGGCGTGCCGAGATAGTCCGTGCAGTTGCGGTAACGCTGGGCTTTAATAATTCCAACACTACAGCTGCGAAAAGCCGTCATCACAATTTCCAGTGAATTTTCGGACGATGACTGTCAAACTTTCTTTCTGTTTTATTTTTTTATTTATTTACTACGAAGGTTGAAGTAGTTCTAAGTTTTAGGGGACTGATGACCTCAGATGTTAAGTCCCATAGTGCTCAGAGCCATTTGAAACCCCCCCCTCTTTTTTTTTTTTTACCCATCGTCTTACAGGACCCCATTATCTACACTTTCTACCAAATGAGCTTCGATCATTTTTGCCATAATTTCGGATAAGTTCGTGTTGCAAGATGGGATCCTGCATATTCTAAAATTCCTCGTAAGATCTGTTCACTGTAAGTAAGTATTTAGATGTCAGTTTGACCCAAGATGCTGCTGTTACGTTCCTACAGCAATCGATGATGTGCATTACGACATTCTTTTGTAAACAAGAGAAGCACGATTCACGTTCTATCTTTTGTGAGCCCTCGTGTGGTTCCCTCTCTTGCAGCAGTTTAGCATGTCAGCATCGTTGTAATTAAACAAAATGGTTCAAATGGCTCTGAGCACTATGGGACTTAACATCTGAGGTCATCGGTCCCCTAGAACGTAGAACTACTTAAACCTAACTAACCTAAGGACATCACATACATCCATGCTCGAGGCAGGATTCGAACCTGCGACCGTAGCGGTCGCGCGGTTCCAAACTGAAGTGCCTAGAACCACTCGTCCACACCGGCCGGCTGTAATTAAACCTAAGAAGTTCTGTAATAATAATAGTAATCACTACTTTTGTCCATGTTTCATTTGTAGATCACTGTTGTTACCTTTTGTCACGAATGACATAAAAAAGTCTTTCGGTTTCTGTGCGTCTGAAATTCGAAGGTGATCAGTTTTGTGACGTGTCGATTTTCGCGCCAGCCACACGCAGAATTGCACAATAGGAAAAAGTCGAACATTTGCAATGTAAATTTATTGTATGAAGTGTGATTCATGTTGTTCAACGGAATGCAAAATTATTTGTTGCATTGTGTTTAATACAAACGCGCCCCGCCCAACAACGTTTCGGAGCGTGAATGTGAGCAAAGCAGGCAACCATATTAATTGTGATGGACCATTCATAGTAGAATTTGTGGTACATCGATAACATCCAGTTCATTTACGATTTCCACGTTTAATTCCTGAGGTGGAAGCTGCGACTTATTCCGACTTCCGAACAATTAAGGTTGGGGAGAATGTTATATCAGGAAATTTAACCATTCTTAAAAAAAAAAAAAAAAATTAGCTTATCTATATCTGTCTTTTGTATCAGCTGGGTGACATAACGTTTCTTGGTCCTCAAGTCCCCGGCCCTTTTGCTTTCCATTTTCGCCTTTGGAAATGTTGAAAGGCGCAGTCTACTCTACAGAGAAAACGTAAACACAAGAGTCGAACTGAGTGCTCGTATTAAGAAGAGTGTAGCTCACTGGTTAGTTTGGCCCTGTCCTGTCCTTTGGTCCTGGGTCATAGTGGTATAACCACCACGCGTCCATGATGACTGCTAAAGAAAAACGGATTGGCCTGACACAGCTGTCACGGTTTCGCTGTTGCCTCGATTCAACGTGCTTTTTGAATGAAACTTCCTGGGAGATTAAAACCGTGTGCCGGATCGAGATTCGAACTCGGGACCTGTGCCTTTCACGGGCAACTGCTTTTCCGACTGAGCTACCCAAGCACGACTCACGATCCGTCCTCACCGCTTACTTGCGCCAGAGGCTGGAGATGTACTGGCAGAAGTATAGCTGCGAGGAAGAGTAGTGAGTCGTGCCCAGGTAGCTCAGTCGGTAGAGCATATGCCCGCGAAAGGCACAGGACACGAGTTCGAGTCTCGATACGAGACACAGTTTTATTCTGGCAAGAAGTTTCGCATCGGCGCACACTCCGCTGGAGAGTAAAAATTTCATTCTGCTTTTTGAATGTTTACGATCAATCGCGAAAGGCAGCGGGCAGCGATCTTCGGCGCATTCAAAGTGTCGTGTAAGATGTTGAAAAGTGATCCATCAGTGATTTTTACTTTTCCCACTGTCCCGTCCACTGTGATACGTTGATCTTCGAGCATCAGGGGCGTCCCCTTGTGGTTCCCGAATCATCTCAGAGAGATGGTCTGCCACTTCGTTCTTCGTCATTGACTTGTTCGACCGTTCTGAAAGCGCCTGCGCGACCAGAACAAGTATTCCATACGGCGGAGCTTTGTTTCCGCATATTTCCACTAACAAAGCATGGATGGTTGCAGCGTTCTTCCTTCCTTTCCAATTCAGAAAACGAATTAGCGTGCGCTACTCCACTAAATCATTGGGCTCGTAGCTCCGTTACAGATTCCGGATAGCAAATTACGAGTGTCTCCACAGAATCGGAAAGGGAAGGAATGTGTGGAAATACTAACCAGGACAACGACGAGCATGATGATAGGATGTATGTTAAGACATCATGAAATAATTTGCATGGCACTAGAGGAAACCGTACAGAGCAAAAATAGTAGAACATAGATTTAAGGTAGCCAAGAAATAATTGAGAACATGGTGTGTATGTGCTGCTCTGAGATGAAGTGGTTGGTACAGGAACAGGGATGATTCGAGAATATTTTTCCACGCAAGCTACATACATATGGTTATTTGCCTCTCCTTGGGCTGTTGGTCGGACTATTTAAAGTGGTCTAGCGGTTCTACGCGCTCAGTCCGGAACCACGCGACTGCTACGGTCGCAGGTTCGAATCCTGCCTCGGGCATGGATGTGTGTGATGTCCTTAGGTTAGTTAGGTTTAAGTAGTTCTAAGTTCTAGGGGCTGATGACCACAGATGTTGAGTCCCATAGTGCTCAGAACCATTTTTTTTTTGACTATTTAAAAATAAATTTAAGGCTGGTGGTTGCTGAAATGGGTTGTTTTGTTATTTTGAAATAAGATCTACATATTCATGCCTCTGTAACATAAATAAATCTCTCTGGGCCAGATATTGGGAAAAAGTAATTTCCGTTAGGATAATTCGTGAGACCTGTGAAAGTGCTTATGGAAACAGAAAAAAACTAACCCTTTTTTATTGCTCTAGCTTCAATGAAAATGCGCTCTCTTTAAAACTGGGTAGAAAGAATGAAAACGTAGAGTTCTGTTATTTTTGTTCAGTAATGACAATTTTAATGCAGTAATTTACAAATTATTTCATTTTCCATCTTGAAAAGTGGGAGAGACATTTGAAAAAAGTCGACATTGTGTAACTGCGTAGCTCACCAGTAAATTGTAAAGTGCTGAAATATTATAGTACATACAGTACAGTGTCTGTATAGTTCGATAAATTTTCCTTCGGACATGCCTGCATTGCATCGAACTATGCAGTAACTGTAAAATACGGACGGTGCCCTACAGAATTTCATGCCAAAGTAAGGCAATCTGACGAGTAAAAACAATGTCTCTCCCTGTGCGGGGATCATACATTTAGTATGCAAGTACTTTGGAGAGTAGACACTAGGGCATGGAAGTTCAGGTCTGGCTGTGAGTCTTGGAATGATAACCAAAGCGGTTAAGGCGACCTTCCTCGTAATGCGGGAAAACCGGTTTCGCGCCCCGGTCCGACACAAATTGTCATATGTAAATCGTATAGCCGGCGTACAATCATATTCGCAGCTTGCGAGTACATTTAATAGTATAGTATGTCTTGTTAAGGGTAGCCCCTGGGTGAAATTCGCGTCCAATTAGATGGGGGTTAATCTGAAAGTTTAAATTTCTAATATATTTTTACTGAGTAGGATAATTTTTCGATATATAAAGTAGTCACTCAGCATAAGTTTATTTTAAAAATCTTGGGCAAGTCTGAGTACCGCTTAGCGTTTCGCCTTCAGAAGGAAAGTAACCTATAATGTTTTAAACATATAATTAAATAAACGTGTAACATACTTTACACCATTGAAATGGAGGGAGAAGAGATCAATGTCCCGTCGACAGCGAGATGATTAGAGACGGAGCTCAAGTTCGGATTAGGGAAGAATGTGTAACGCCGGAAATGCATATCCTCGTATTTCCATCTATTGTACTATAATTTGTTTTCCTTATTTTTGCTACCTGAATATATGATATTTCTGTGTCTTTACATATTGTAATTGTTTTACCATTTGTATATATATATTTATGCGTTTATGTCGATGTATAATTGGTTTGTTGTGTAAAGATTATTTGTATTTTTACGCTGGGTCTTGCCTAGGGAAAACTGCTATCGAACGATTACATCGATAGGTCGTGTGAAGAATCAAAGTGTGTAGGATCTTTGGTAGTGTTAACTCTGCCGCGTGGAGCGCGGGGAGAGCATGGAGGGAGTCTGGCTGGAGTAGCGAGTGGAGCAGGTGTGTTGTGTGTAGCTACCGCGAGTTGCCGCGCTTTCGGGGTTTGGCAGCATATAATTGCGCTCGACTTGCGATAATAGTTTCTGACATGGTGTCGCGGACGGGAAGCATTAGCTGGCGCACATCAAGAGCCCGTTTCGTCTGGTGACCGTGTTGAGAAGAAGGCGCGCCAACATCCAGCTTCTGCAACAGCGACGGCCGACAATGAGTGACTGTCGCTACCTCCTCGATCGACGGCTTCAAACCTTCAATCAACCAACAAGGAAGACTGGAAGCACGTAAAGTTTTAGAACTGTATGGCAGACCTCAGCTTTTCAAATTGATCCATTTGCCTCGCAAAATTACAGCAACTTAGCATGAACCTTTGTTGCTCATTGTCCCAATTGCATTACCAACCAGGGGTCCCTTCCTTTTCCGAAATGAACCCGAGTGTCGTTGAAATTCAAACGCCAGCATAATTCCATTTCACTGCTTTAATTTCAAAGTTCACTTTAAGTATTCATAGCTGGCTATAATATTTAGATTACACAAGCACAAATTAAGAGTGCGAGTTTTGTTACCGTATTTTAGCTTACCTGTGACTGCAGCTCAGCTTGGTACGTACTAAATTTTACCATTGTTAATTATTCAGAATCATTTAATTCAAGTTCAAAGTAAGATCTCTTATTTCTAAATTGCGTAGATTCAAGTTGCTTTTGAAATGATTGTTGAGGTAGTCCAAGACTAACCGTATTTTACTGAATTTCGATGTGCTTCAGAAAGAAAGCTCACTATTAATTTCAGTCACTAAATTAACTTTCGATTTTCCGGTTTTGTTAATTCTTTTGCTAAATTAAGTCAGAGTGTATCGAAATTAATTACTTCTGACAAACTTTCAGTTTTCACACTACACGTGTCAACCTTCAGTTGCCACGTTTCTAGTGCTAATTATATGTGTAATAACCTTTCTTTTTCAGTTACTATAGTAATTGTCCATAGGACTGGCGACCGTAATTTCCCCCAAATCTCAAATATCTAATTACCGCTAGTTAGTTGTTAACGTAACGGCCGCACATTTACTTTCTTTATTAACTTTACCCCTTTTCAAAATTAATTTCCACCAGTTTCATTCGCATTTTTCCTTTCACTAAGATGTAACCCTTTCCTCCCTCTTTACCGACAGATTAACTTCGGTGACGATTGCTTTTCCCAAATTTCCATTAGGTACACGCAGTTTAATTTTTCACTGTCATTAAGGTCGATAAGTGAGGGGGAGGTTACACGTGGCGACCCAGTGGCAGGACAATCTTCAGATTTGAGGTTGTTCTGGACACGAATTTTTGTATGGTGCAAATGTCGTAACAAAGTATTGGTTACGAACAGGTAGTTACGTCAGCGAGATTAAGTAGTGGAAGGAATCCTAATTAGATTTGAGATTTGGCATTTATATTGAAAATTATTAAAATGAGTGAAGGCAACAATTGCCAAAATTTGGTAGACTTGGATACGGAACAATCGGTCGAACAGGGGGAAACGCGCACCGCGGTACCCATTGTTCAGGGGCAGGCGGCTAGCATGAAAGACGCGACCGCCGAAACGCAACAAAGAGCAGAAATGGAATTCCAAACTTTAGAAAATGTTTCGGAATCGGAAGTGAAAATCAAATCTGAATCCCTTGATGACGAATACGGGGGGACAATTTAAGAGGAAGCCGCTACGGAAGTAAAACCGGTAGTTTCCGGGAATTTAACTGATTTATTGAATGTTTTGATTAACGAAATCAAGAGTCAATCGGCCAAGCAAGAAGATCAGGCTGCCAAGCAAGAAGATCAGGCTGCCAAGCAAGAAGCTCGGGCTGCCAAGCAAGAAGCTGTCTGAAAAATTTGAACGGATGCTAGACAATCAGAACAAAGCTATTAACGTTGTTATCAACAATGTTGGAGTTGTTAACACAAAAGTTGATAAAATCAAAGAAAATATTGTTGTAATTAATACCGAAATCGGTAATCTTAAACAGGAAATGATAGGCGTTCAGGCGGAAATTGCGAGCATAAATACTCGTTTTAATTCCGAAATTAGCAGAATCGAGAAAAGTGTAGGAGAATCAGTTGCTCCGATCATCGAGAATAAGGTGACGGAACAAATTCAATTAGTGAAAAAAGAGGATCAAAAGAAGGTGGAAACTTTAAAGGCTTTAGTATCCGCAGTAGATACCAAAGTGACGAAGCAGGCTAATACCTGCGAAGAGAAAAAGAGGGAAGTGGAAACGCTTGCGACAACCACTTGCCAAGTAATTACGAGAGTGTCGGAATTAGAAAAGAAACTTGACGAAAAACAGAGCTATGTGCCAATCTATGCACACAGTTCGGAATTGTTGACGAAAGAGGAGCGGTTCGACCCCTTGAAAAAAGGCGGTATACACGCGACGGATTTAATTAAGAATTGTGAAAGAGTTTTACCCAGATCATGGACTAATGAGAGAAAAATTAATGCGATTATTGATGGGTTGGCTGGTGATGCCAAGCGTTGGGGCTTAAACCTCAACATTACGAACCTGACTTTTGACGAATTTAAAAATTTGTTTCTGGCTGAATACTGGTCAGAGCAAAAACAGCAAAGTGTCTGGCGCGAATTTGTCGTATCGAGGCCTTTCGATGCGAATTCGCGCGGTTCGATGAAGGAGTTTTGTGAGGGCTGGATCCGCAAGTTGGATTATTTGCGTGATCGCCGCACGGAATCCGAAATAGTCTGGGAACTCTACAAAAAGCTTCCAGATTATACAAAACGCTACGTAGGAAGCAATTACAGGACAATAAATGATTTCCTGGAAAGAGTGGAGGACGAGGACAATTGGCACAATAATCGCGACAGTGGTAGAGGCCGTGGTAACAACAACGGGTACCACAGCAACCACAACAACGATAACCATGGGAATAATGCATACCGCAACCATGGCGGCAATAACAATAATGGTTCGGACCGTAATAACAATCGGTACAATGCAAATAATCACAGGAATGACAGAAACCAGTATCATACTAACTTGATACGGGCTTCACAGAATAGTAATAACGCTAGAGGGTGTGATCAGCCGCCTCAGCTGCATCCGGGGAGCGTATCTGCTGGGACGAGACAGGGAAACCATTAGCCGCGCCGGTGAGGGGCCGACCGGGCGTGGAGAAATTTTGGCGGCCCAATAACAGGAGAAAACTCAGGTGTCGTCGTTATGAAAATTTCGTATGGAATAATCAACGGCGGGAGAGTGTGCCAGTGTTAAGAGAAAGGAGTGCGCCCACAAGTAGTAGATCAGCTGTATACACGGCAGTAGAAAATACATTCACTGTCAGTGAGAACAATTTAAGTAGTGTTCCGGAAATCGATTATAAAGTGGCAGCTGTAATACCCACAGCGGAACTGGAGATTGAGTTTAAGAATGATTCGCAGTTGTTGAGAGAAGATCAGATGTCGGATAACACGTACGTCATCGAGCGAGGGGATGCAGAGAGGGATGAGGTCTGGTTAAGGCAGTTCGGTCGCTTATACGACGAACTAAGAGATTATAGGGGCCTGTATGGGAGAAGTGTTTATGGGGAGCGCGTGCAGGATTTTCCGCGTCTCGTCCCGCAGGAAGATAGTGTTTGTGAAATGATAGAAAGTTCTGGCCCTAACCGGCAGACTTTACTAGAAATAGTTGATGTTAAGGGGGAGCACGAGCAAGATTCGTCGTGTCTCGTCCCGCAAGAGTTGGATGTTGAAGTAGTAAAGGAAAGTTCTGGCCCTAACCGGCAGACCTTACCGAAAGTCGTCGTGGTAGAAGTAGCCGACCCATCCGACGCAAACCTCCAGTTTAAACATTGCGAGAGTATTAAGGAGAAAGATTACGAAAATTTTAGTGATAGCCGGACACGATTGGTAGAAGAGCACATAGATTACAGCGTGTATGAGGTTAGAGCTGACATTATACGGTCAGACGATAACAGTGTGGGTTGCGCAGATCTAGAGGAAGTAATTGCAGATGCGACTGGGCACATTCCTCCAGGTAGATTGGCAGATGAGATCAATCTGGCCAAAGAGGAATCAACAAAGGTGACAATTAGTGAATTGATAGCAAAGCAACACTCACTAGTTGACAAGTTACAGGAAAAGGTTTCGGTATTGGAGGCGAAGCTACAGACTAAGCCTCAGGACAAACGTGTTGAAATTAAAACTGTATGTGAACAGAGGCTAAAAAAGCCGCCAGATAAACCGGATTTAGGATCAAAGCCGGATGGTTTTTTCTGGAATGACCTGGATATAGACGAGGATTTACTGTGGGAAAATAAAGAAACAGTCGAGGACAAGTGTAGACAGATAGTAGTGTCTGTTAATATGCACGACCTACAACTAAACGTGTTGATTGACACCAGTGCAGAATTGAGTGCTGTATCTGGGAAAATATTTGAGTTACTGAAAGACAGACCTGGCATCGTCGTTATGCCAGTAACAGGAGTGAAAATTATCGGTGCTACTGGGAAGGCCAGTAAACCGGTCACAAAACAGATTTTTGTCAACTTCGAGATATGTGGGCCACGATTTGAACAAGAGTTTGTCGTCGTGCCAGACTTAACTACGGAAGTAATTATCGGGTTAGATTGGCTATTAAAGTACCGTGCAGTGATTAATTGCGAAAGCAAAACTTTGACATGTACGTCACAACATAAAACAATAGTAGTTAGTTTTGACGAGGCAGGAGACGGTGTGCATAGGCAATACCAGCCTATACACATTGTTAACTGGCCGGGTGGTATTGACGTGGGTATGAATCTGAACTACTGTAATGTGAAGAATCTCGGCATTGACAATAATGTAGAAAGTGAATTGGAAAGTATTGTAGACGGTGTGTCAAACGTAACACACGAACAAAGACGAGGCCGACTTTCCCGTACCTATTGCCATCACAACCATAGGGCATGGGGCAAATATGAAGCAGAATTTAAGAGAATTATGAACACCTTGAGACATGAATCGGGATTTTCTCCAGAGGAAATCCTGTTGGATGACAGAAGTAAAAGTCTAGTGGAAGAGATAATCAAATTCCCTCCACGGATTAACATTAGTATTGGTGTGAAAAAAGATCGTTTGCGAGAAGTAATGAAGCTAAAAGCCGATGCTCGCACACGTCGTCATGACGCTAAAGCGCGTTTTGCTAAGTTTGCAATCGGAGACTTAGTACTTGTAAAAACTCACGAGAAATCGAGCGAGATAGGCAATGAAATCTCTAAATTTAAGTTTGTTTATAATGGACCATATAAAGTCATTGGTATACCTCACACAAATGCTTATTGCTCGGAGTATCCAAGCTCTGGAAAACTATTAGGTATACGGAACATTGTAGACTTGAAATTGTACCAACCTAGGATCGATTAATACCACACAATGGGTAATTTGTACAGTATGTAATGTAGAGTGTAAGATTTAAGGATGTGCCATGTTGCGATGCTTTTGCCTGACCTAGAGGTCATTAAAGAACTTGTAATTAACAAGTAATTAATTTTTGATTAGACGTTTTAACCAACTGAAAAATCCAAGCCGCTAGTTTAAGTTTTCAGCTGAGTCACAGTAGATTAAGGAATGTAAATATGCTTTTGTAACTAGCTGTCAGATTTCATGAATGTGTGTTTTATTAGTCATTGCCGATGTACTTAGACGCTGTTTTAAGTTTCAGGCTAGTACATGCGTGTGATGATGGACAGTGTTGAGTTATCCACTGTGATAGTATTAAGGGACTCCTTGAGATTACTCGGGAGTGAGTTTTTCCTAAAGAATTCAGTGAAACGGACGTTCTGGAAATGCCGTTACAAGGGCGAGAGAGATCAAGCGTGCCGCACAGGCGGGCGCAACAATACTGGCGGGGCGGAACCGCTGTCGGCTCTTGTGCCGCTGTCGGCTCTTGTGCCGCTGTCGGCATTCTTTGTACTTGCGGGTACGGAAGGCGGAATTGTTTTTCTTCCTGGACAACTGAAAGAATTGTACTGTCAATATTTATGGTTTTTTCGATCTGCTGAATATTATTTTCTTGTTTAGCATTAAGTGGACTCTCATGGCAAGAGTATTAATTACGAAAAGGTTATATAAAATGTGTATTCTATGTAATTAATGATTAATTTGCGTATTTTGATCTACCTTTTTTATGACCATGTACTCTGATTAATTTTGTAAATAGTATTCCATTTCTTGATAGTGTTACGGATTTTGACGATTTTGGAATAGCTAAACCATTTTCTATATTTTCTATGAATTTTAATATGTTGTCAACCTGTTTTATTTTGTGCAAGATGACAGAGTGGAATAAGATTAGGAGTGTCTTCACTCAATTATTATTGTCTAAAAATTGGTTTATGGTTAATTAGACGAATGCTAAATTTTTTTGATGTTTTGAGCATATGCATTTCCGCTGTTTCTTTTTTGGGACATTTTCTGAGTCTGTTTACGTTACACGAACATCCTCAGACAATGTGGGGCACGTGTAACGCCGGAAATGCATATCCTCCTATTTCCATCTATTGTACTATAATTTGTTTTCCTTATTTTTGCTACCTGAATATATGATATTTCTGTGTCTTTACATATTGTAATTGTTTTACCATTTGTATATATATATATTTATGCATTTATGTCGATGTATAATTGGTTTGTTGTGTAAAGATGATTTGTATTTTTACGCTGGGTCTTGCCTGGGGAAAACTGCTATCGAAGGATTACATCGATAGGTCGTGTGAAGAATCAAAGTGTGTAGGATCTTTGGTAGTGTTAACTCTGCCGCGTGGAGCGCGGGGAGAGCATGGAGGGAGTCTGGCTGGAGTAGCGAGTGGAGCAGGTGTGTTGTGTGTAGCTACCGCGAGTTGCCGCGCTTTCGGGGTTTGGCAGCATATAATTGCGCTCGACTTGCGATAATAGTTTCTGACATGGTGTCGCGGACGGGAAGCATTAGCTGGCGCACATCAAGAGCCCGTTTCGTCTGGTGACCGTGTTGAGAAGAAGGCGCGCCAACATCCAGCTTCTGCAACAGCGACGGCCGACAATGAGTGACTGTCGCTACCTCCTCGATCGACGGCTTCAAACCTTGAATCAACCAACAAGGAAGACTGGAAGCACGTAAAGTTTTAGAACTGTATGGCAGACCTCAGCTTTTCAAATTGATCCATTTGCCTCGCAAAATTACAGCAACTTAGCATGTACCTTTGTTGCTCATTGTCCCAATTGCATTACCAACCAGGGGTCCCTTCCTTTTCCGAAATGAACCCGAGTGTCGTTGAAATTCAAACGCCAGCATAATTCCATTTCACTGCTTTAATATCAAAGTTCACTTTAAGTATTCATAGCTGGCTACAATATTTAGATTACACAAGCACAAATTAAGAGTGCGAGTTTTGTTACCGTATTTTAGCTTACCTGTGACTGCAGCTCAGCTTGGTACGTACTAAATTTTACCATTGTTAATTGTTCAGAATCATTTAATTCAAGTTCAAAGTAAGATCTCTTATTTCTAAATTGCGTAGATTCAAGTTGCTTTTGAAATGATTGTTGAGGTAGTCCAAGACTAACCGTATTTTACTGAATTTCGATGTGCTTCAGAAAGAAAGCTCACTATTAATTTCAGTCACTAAATTAACTTTCGATTTTCCGGTTTTGTTAATTCTTTTGCTAAATTAAGTCAGAATGTAGCGAAATTTATTACTTCTGACAAACTTTCAGTTTTCACACTACACGTGTCAACCTTCAGGTGCCACGCTTCTAGTGCTAATTATATGTGTAATAACCTTTCTTTTTCAGTTACTATAGTAATTGTCCTTAGGACTGGCGACCGTAATTTCCCCCAAATCTCAAATATCTAATTACCGCTAGTTAATTATTAACGTAACGGCCGCACATTTACTTTCTTTATTAACTTTCCCCTTTTCAAAATTAATTTCCACCAATTTCATTTGCTTTTTTCCTTTCATTTAGATGTAACCCTTTCCTCCCTCTTTACCGACAGATTAACGTCGGTGACGATTGCTTTTCCCAAATTTCCATTAGGTACACGCTGTTTAATTTTTTACTGTCATTAAGGTCGATAAGTGAGGGGGAGGTTACAGATGGAGAAGGGAAGCGGTCGTGCCCTTTCGAAAGAACAATCCCGGCATTTGCCTTAAGCGATTTAGGGAAAGCACGGAAAACGTAAATCAGGATGGCCGGACGCAGGCTTGAACGGTCGTCCTCCCGAATGCGAGTACAGTGTCACTGAAATGGAGTACATGGCATAAAACTGGTACTTGCATAAATTACATCGCGTTAAAATTGTAAACAAAAACTATGCGATCAGAAGTATGCGGACACCTAGCTGAAAATGACTTACAAGTTCGTGGCGCCCTCCGTCGGTAATACTGGAATTCAATGTGGTGTTGGCCCACCCTTAGCCTTGATAAGAGCTTCCACTCTCGTAGACATACGTTCAATCAGGTTCTGGAAGATTTCTTGTGGAATGGCAGCCCATTCTTCGCGGAGTGCTGCACTGCAACTATTCAATAGTTCAATGTTTACGCTCCTTACGCCAAACGAGGCGTCGTTTCGCATTTACCGGCATGATGTGTGGCTTATGAGCAGCCGCTCGTCCATGAAATCCAAAGTTACTCAAAAATGGTTCAAATGGCTCCGAGCACTATGGGACTCAACTTCGGAGGTCATTAGTCCCCTAGAACTTTGAACTAGTTAAACCTAACCAACCTAAGAACACCACACACATCCATGCCCGAGGCAGGATTCGAACCTGCGACTGTAGCGGTCACGCGTTTCCAGACTGCAGCGCCAGAACTGCATGGCCACTTCGGCCGGCCAAAGTTACTCACCTCCCGCCTAACTACCATAGTATTTTCAGTGGATCCTGATGACTTTTGGAATTCCTGTGTGATGGTCTGAATAGATGTCTGCCTATTACACATTACGACCCTCTTCAACTGTCGGCGGTCTCGGTCAGTCAACAGACGAGGTCAGCCTGTACATTTTTGGCTGTATGTGTCTCTTCAAGTTTCCACTTAACTATCACATCGGAAAAAGTGGACCAAGGGATGTTTAGGAGTGTGGAATTCTTGCATACAGACATATGAGTCAAGTGACAGCCGACCACCTGTTCAGGTTCGAAGTCTGTGAGTTCCGCGGAGCGCCCCATTCTTCTCTCTCACGATGTCTAATGACTACTGCGGTCGCTGATATGGAGTACCTTTCAGAAGGCGGCAGCACAATGTATCTAATATGAAAAATGTATAGTTTTGGGGGTGTGCTGATACTTTTGATCACAGTGTACATGATTAGCTTAGGAGCCCAAGTCAAACTAGAAAATATGGAATGAAGTCCTCCATGGAAACAGTATGTATTACTGTTAAGTTGTGTGTGCATTTCATACAGCTGAGCATTTATCACACGACTGGCGCCCAGTACGTGGCGCGCTCTACGCCACGTTTACCTGGCATCGCACCTAGTTGCCACATGGTGCTCTTTCTACAAGTTGTGCCCGGTGTAAGGATTTTTACTGTTTCCATGGAGGACTTTATTCCGTAATTTCTACTGTTTGACTTGAGCTCCTTAGCTCATCATGTATGTTTACAATCTTAACGCCGTGTAATTTATGTACGTGCCAGTTTTGTTCAATATGCCGGGTGATCAAAAAGTCAGTATAAATTTGAATACTGAATAAATCACGGAATGATGTAGACAGATAGGTACAAATTGACACACATGCTTGGAATGACATGGGGTTTTATTAGAACCAAAAAAATACAAAATGTCCGGTAGATGGCGCTTCATCTGATCAGAATAGAAATAATTAGCATAACAAAGTAAGACAAGGCAAAGATGGTGTTCTTTACAGGAAATGCTCAATATGTCCACCATCATTCCTCAACAAAAGCTGTAGTCGAGGAATAATGTTGTGAACAGCACTGTAAAGAATGTCCGGAGTTATGGTGAGGCATTGGCGTCGGATGTTGCCTTTCAGCATCCCTAGAAATGTCGGTCGATCACGATGCACTTGCGACTCCAGGTAACCCCAAAGCCAATAACCGCACGGACTGAGGCCTGGGGACCTGGGAGGCCAAGCATGACGAAAGTGGCGGCTGAGCACACGATCATCAGCGAAAGACGCGCGCAAAAGATCTTTCACGCGTCTAGCAATGTGGTTGGTTCTAATAAAACCCCATGTCATTCCAAGCATGTGTGTCAATTCTTACCTCTCTATCTACATTATTCCGTGGTTAATTAAGTTTTCAAATTTATACTGACTTTTTGATCAGCCGGTACTCAATTTCAGTGTTCAAACGCGCCTTCTACATATCACGCCCAAGGTGCTGTAGGTTTGGTGCCACCTACTTCAGATGTCCTTAGCAAGTATCTGGTGTTGACCACAGACCTACGTCACATCACGTTGAGTTGTCGTTGACTCTGTTACCGTGCGTGCGGTCTGACAGGCGTGTCATCCAGATGCAGGAGGTGTCGGCGGGATAATAAGACCTACCTCGCCTGTGATCTTCGAGGTACGGAAGGATGCGTTTTTCCTTTCGAATGTAGATGCGTCACGATGAATCGACCAGAATCAAGGACCCCGAAAAACTCCCTTTCCGTCGTCTTTCAGAGCCTTGCCGAGTGCGATTACTGCGCTCGCAGACACATTCTCGGGACTACTGTTCCCTGTACGGCGGGACGTGAGGGCGGCCCGCTCAATAGCCGGGCGAGTTCTTCCAGCGTCGGCTGCGCGCCTCGCGGGGCGATCCCCCGTGACGCCCCTAACGGTGCGCCTACGGAAGGCGGCCACGGCCGCTTCTTTCGCCGGTAGGCCGGCGCCGGCAGCAGCCAGCCGCACTGCCAGATTGGTTTTGGACGGACGGAAGCCGCCGGCGCGCGGCGAAACCGCACGTTTGCCGGTCGCGCACTGCCAATTCCTGATTGGAAATTAAAGTACCGCCGGCGGGAGGCACGCGGAAGGCTGCCGGCCGCGCCGTGTCGGGCTGGCTCCCTCGCTGCGGCGGACGCACGTTCGACTCCGGCTCGGTGCAAACTTCTGATTCAGTTCTTTTCTCTGCCGACTGTGAGACGACAAACAAAACAGGAGGAAGGTCTAGAATTTTAACTCGGCATCGAGTTCGTCAGGAACAGAGCACTGCGTCACACGACGCGAGAAACGGTGAGGGTCGACAGTTGTCCTTCGTCAAAGAACTCTATCGACATTCGCGCTAACTCACTTAGGGAAAATCACCTACAACTACTGTGTGTCACACAATATTTGTCCTGATTTAAACTGGTCACAATTCAGTTGTTAACATCTACAGACAGACAAGACGAGAGTGCTGATAAGGAATGCCTCCGAATTTTGTATCTGAAAACTCGCAAAGCTTTTTAAATAAAACAAACGTCTTTAACATTCTACAAATTTTTTCTTCAAGTATACATTCACTACTGGCCATTAAAATTGCTACACCAAGAAGAAATGCGGATGATAAACAAGTGTTCATTGGACAAATATATTATACTAGAACTGACATGTGATTACATGTTCACGCAAATTGGGTGCATAGATTCTGAGAAATCAGTACCCACAACAACCACCTCTGCCCGTAATAACGGCGTTACAGGTACAGCTGCCCATGCAGCTTCAACACGATACCACAGTTCATCAAGAGTAGGGACTGGCGTATTGTGACGAGCCAGTTGCTCGGCCACCATTGACCAGACGTTTTCAGTTGGTGAGAGCTCTGGAGAAAGCTGGCCACGGCAGAAGTCGAACATTTTCTGTATCCAGAAAGGACCGTACAGGACCTGCAACATGCGGTCGTGCATTATCCTGCTGAAATGTAGGGTTTCGCAGGGATCGAATGAAGGGTAGAGCCACGGGTCGTAACACATCTGAAATGTTACGTCCACTGTTCAAACTGCAGTCAATGCGATCAAGAGGTGACCGAGACGTGTAACTAATGGCACCCCATACCATCACGTCGGGTGATAAGCCAGTATGGCGATGACGAATACGCGCTTCCAATGTGCGTTCACCGCGATGTCGCCAAACACGGATGCGACCATCATGATGCTGTAAATAGAACCTAGATTCATCCGAAAAAATGACGTTTTGCCATTCGTGTACCCAGGTTCGTAGTTGAGTTCACCATCGCAGGCGCACCTGTCTGTGATGGAGCGTCAAGGGTAACCGCAGCCATGGTCTCCGTGCTGATAGTCCATGCTGCTGCAAACGTCGTCGAACTGTTCGCGCAGATGGTTGTTGTCTTGCAAACGTCCCCATCTGTTGACTCAGGGATCGAGACGTGGCCGAACGACCCGTTACAACTATGCGGATAAGGTGCCTGTCATCTCGACTGCTAGTGATACGAGGCCGTTGGGATCCAGCACGGCGTTCCGTATTACCCTCCTGAACCCACCGATTCCATATTCTGCTAACAGTCATTGTATCTCGACCAACGCGAGGAGCAATGTCGCGATACGATAAACCGCAATCGCGATGGGCTACAATCCGACCTTTATCAAAGTCGTAAACGTGATGGTACGCATTTCTCATCCGTACACGAGGCATCACAACAACGTTTCACCAGGCAACGCCGGTCAACTGCTTTTTGTGTATGAGAAATCGGTTGGAAACTTTCCTCATGTCAGCAAGTTGTAGGTGTCGCCACCGGCGCCAACCTTGTGTGAATGCTCTGAAAACCTAATCATTTGCATATCACAGCATCTTCTTCCTGTCGGTTAAATTTCCGCGTCTGTAGCACGTCATCTTCGTGGTGTAACAATTTTAATGGCTACTAGTTCAAAATGGCTCTGAGCACTATGGGACTTAACTTCTGAGGTCATCAGTCGCCTAGAACTTAGAACTAATTAAACCTAACTAACCTAAGGACATCACACACATCCATGCCCGAGGCAGGATTCGAACCTGCGACCGAAGCGGTCACGCGGCTCCAGCGCCTAGAACCGCACGGCCACACCGGCCGGCGGCTAGTAGTTTATTTGTTGTTGTTGTCGTGGTCTTCAGTCCAAAGACTGGTTTGATGCAGCTCTCCATGCTACTCTATCCCGTGCAAGTCTCTTCATCTCCAAGTAATTACTGCAACTTACATCCTTCTGAATCTGCTTACTGTATTCATCTGTTGATCTCCCTCTACGATTGTTACCCTCCCCACCCACCAGTCCCCACACTTCCCTCCAGTACCAAATTGATGATCCCTTGATGATGCCTCAGAATATGTCCTACGAACCGATCTCTCCTTCTAGTCAGGTTGTGCCACAGATTTCTGTTCTGCCCAGTTCTATTCAGGACCTCCTCATTAGTTACATGATCTGCCCATCTAATCTTCAGCTTTCTTCTGTAGCTCCACATTTCAAATGCATCAATCCTCTTCTTGCCTAGACTCTTTATCGGCAATGTTTCACTTCCATGCATAGGTACACTCCAAAAAAATATTTTCAGATAGGACTTCCTGACACTTAAATACATACTTTCTGTTAACAACTTTCTCTTCTTCAGCAACGCTTTCCTTGTCATTGCCAGTCGACATTTTATATCCTCTCTGCTTGGACCATCATCAGTTATTCTCCTCCCCAAATAGCAAAAATCATTTACTACTTTAAGTGTCTCATTTCCTGATCTAATTCCCTCAGCATCATCTGATCAATTCGATTACATTACATTATCCTCGTTTTGCTATTGTAGATTTTCATCTTATGTCCTCCTTTCAAGACATTGCCCTGTCTCTGTCTCTGACAGAATTACAATGTCATCTGATAACCTCAAAGCTTTTGTTTCTTCTACATATATTTTAATTCCTACTCCAAATTTTTCTTTTGTTTATTTTATTGCTTGCTCAATATACAGATTGAATAACATCGGGATAGGCTACAGCCCTATCTCATTCCCTTACCAACCACTGCTTCCCTTTCATGTCCCTCGACTCTCATAACCGCCATCTGGTTTCTGTACAAATTGTAAATAGCCTTTCGCTACCTGTGTTTTACCCCTGCCACCTTCAGAATTTGAAAGAGAGTACTCTAGTCAACATTGTCAAAAGCTTTTTCTAAGTCTACAAATGCTAGAAACGTAGGTTTGCCTTTCCTTAATCTTTCTTTTAAGGTAAGTCGTAAGGTCAGTATTGCCTCACGTGTTCCAACATTTCTACGGAATCGAAACTGATCTTTCCCGAGGTCGGCTTCTACAAGTTTTTCCATTCGTCTGTAAAGAATTCGCGTTAGTATTTTGCACCTGTGAGTTATCAAACTGATAGTTCGGTAATTTTCACATCTGTCAACACCTGCTTTCTTTGGGATTGGAATTATTATATTCTTCTTGAAGTCTGAGGGAATTTCGCCTGTCTCATACATCTTGCTCACCAGATGGTAGAGTATTGTCAGGTCTGGCTCTCCCAAGGCTATCAGTACTTCTAATGGAATGTTGTCTACTCCCGGGGCCTTGTTACGACTTTGGTCTTTCAGTGCTTTGTCAAACTCTTCACGCAGTATCGTATCTCCCATTTCATCTTCATCTAGATCCTCTTCCATTTCCATAATATTGCCCTCAACTACATCGCCCTTGTATAGACCCTCTATATACTCCTTCCACCTTTCTGCTTTCCCTTCTTTGCTTAGAATTGGGTTTCCATCTAAGCTCTTCATATTCATGCAAGGGGTTCTCTTTTCTCCAAAGGACTCTTTAATTTTCCTGTAGGCAGTATCTATCTTACCCCTCGTGACATAAGCCTCTACATCCTTACATTTGTCCTCTAGCCATCCTTGCTTAGCCGTTTTGCATTTCCTGTCGATCTCATTTTTGAGACGTTTGTATTCCTTTTTGCCTGCTTCACTTACTGCATTTTTGTATTTTCTTCTTTCATCAACTAAATTCTGTATCTCTTCTGTTACCCAACGATTTCTACTAGCCCTCGTCTTTTACGTACTTGATCCTCTGCTTCCTTCACTATTTCATTCCTCAAAGCTACCCATTCTTCTTCTACTGTATTTCTTTCCCCCATTCCTGTCAATTGTTCCCTTATGCTCTCCCTGAAACTCTGTACAACCTCTGGATTAGTCGGTTTATCCAGGTCCCATCTCCTTAAATTCCCACCTTTTTGCAGTTTCTTCAGCACGAGAGAGTGCTGATAAGTAATGCCCCCGAATTTTGTATCTGAAAACTTGCGAAGCTTCTAAAATAAAACAAACGGCATGTTGTTGGGTCCATCTGTACCGCACTGCATGGTGTCGTGGTTGCAAAGATGGACCTCGCCATGGACGTCGGGAGTGAAGTTGCGCATCATGCAGCCTATTGCGCACAGTTGCGGTCGTAATACGACGTCCTGTGGCTGCAGAAAAGCATTATTCAACATGGTGGCGTTGCTGTCAGTGTTCCTCCGAGCCATAATCAGTAGGTAGCGGTCATCCACTGCAGTAATAGCCCATGGGCGGCCTGTCATCGGCAGTTGCTGTCTCTCTGTATCTTCTCCATGTCCGAACAACATCGCTTTGGTTCACTCTGAGACGACTGGACTCTTCCCTTGTTGAGAGCCCTTCCTGGAACAAAGTAATAATGCGGACTTGATCGATCCGCGTTATTGACCCTCTAGACATGGTTGAACTACAGTCAACAGGAGCCGTGTACCTCCTGCCTGGTGGAATGACAGGAACTGATCGGCTTTCGGACCCCGTCTGTCTAATAGGCGTTGCTCATGCATGGTTGTTTACGTCTTTGGGCGGGTTTAATGACAACTGTGAACAGTCAAAGGGATTGTGTCTGTGATACAATATCCACAGGCAACGACTGTCTTCAGGATTTCTGGGAACCGGGGTGATGCAAAACTTATTTTGATGTGTGTATATCCTATGCGACTTGGGACGTGTTCTCAATTACCTTCCAGGATACCTAGTACCTACATGTCATAGAATTATTTGTTGAGGGTAACATGAGTCTACTAACCGGATCGCTTGGCCTGCCACAAAATCCCTGTCCCGTGCCATTCTCTTCATCTCAGAGTAGTACTTGCGAATAAATTGAAGATTACGCTCAGACAGGCGTGAGAGGTTAGAACACTGTTGTTGCCTTCGTATGACGCAACTAGGACGCAGTAGGCAAGTTTAACGCTGGGATAACCGGCATCTCTGACCTCACTTGCGAAAATGCTGACACCGGGAATACAGGGCGGAAATTGTGTTGAGCTCCTTTCACTCACATTCAGAATTAATTTCCGAACGGTTTCGAGTAATGCCAGACGTCGGCGCTGCAGGCAGCGATTTATTTTGAAAGACTGCATCCCTCACTCGTTGAAATTTTTTTCATTCTTATTTTAATATGTGCTGTCGCATTTCTCGTGGTTTTCACTTTGCTACAGCGAGAGTTCCTTATTCACACAGCTTCTTCTCGATTTATACTTGTCAATTTTAGGTTACTAATTTGTGATTGTCTTTCGACGTACACCTGAGAGAACCTGCTTTATTCTGATGTCTACCAGAACATCCTATACCGTATCCTTTCTTTCGCGTAACATTTCATGATTGTGGTCGAGTACATTAAGAAATGCTTTTAGAAGTACGTGGTTCGTGTTTAGCAGTAATACTCTTTCATAAGTCAATGTGATCAGCGTAAAGTCTTAGAACACGCGTCACAGTTCCCAATAAAATACATAATAAAATAAAACCAGACATACTGACAAAGATCTTTCTTTAGAAACAACTCATAAAGAAAGAAAAATGGAAAAAAGAATGGCATTCCTTAGTGCGAGTCACGATGACGCTCGTCAAACTTGAGTGGCAGACGCTACAGGAGAAGCGTTCTGCTTGACGGAGAGGTTTACTATTAACGTTGCGCGGGCGTATCCTTATGCGGCTGGCGGCGATCAAACTTGTTCGTGAAATTAGCTGATTCCACATGTTTGTCAAACAAGAGCGCGTCAAATTTAACTTCACATTTGAAACAGTTGTCGCGCAGTTGTACGTGTCGCGAAGTATTTTGACGCTAACGGTAATGGCTACCATTGGAGACAGAGTATTTCCTGCACTGCGTGTAGAAAAGAAAAAGAAAACAAGACTCTGGTCCTGAGAGTGGTTGAACTTGAGAGATACAGTGCATGGACAAAAACATTGAAACTCTAAAAACACAACACGTTACCATTTCTAAGGCGGTGTTGGAAACCC
This sequence comes from Schistocerca serialis cubense, assembly GCF_023864345.2. Taxonomy (NCBI): domain Eukaryota; kingdom Metazoa; phylum Arthropoda; class Insecta; order Orthoptera; family Acrididae; genus Schistocerca; species Schistocerca serialis. Next base: position 510,121,088 of record NC_064645.1, read on the forward strand.
TTTGGCATTCAAGACAGCTTTCTGCTGTCTCGGAATGGATAAATATAGACCCTGTGTAGTTTTCAATGGAACTTTATACTATTCTTCCTCCAAAATAGTGGCAACTTCGGGTAACGATGATGGAGGTGAATAGCAATCACGCACCGTTGTCTCCAAAGCAGGCCTACAAAAGACTCAATAATAGTGAGATGTGGAGTCTGCGTTCGCCAGGGAAGATGCGATAATTCATCCTCGTGTTCATAAAACCAGTTCTGGACCATGCGAACTGTGTGAATACGTACCCTGTCGTCTTAGAATACATTATCATCATTGGAGAACAACTAGTGTACCATGGGATCAATCAAAGTTGTCACATATTTCTTGTCAGTAATGCGACCTTGCATTTATGGAATACCACCATATGGTTGCCCAAATCGTCACCGAACTCCCGTCTTATTTCACTCTTAAGACGTAAGCTTGACCAGAAGTTTGAAATTTGGAACAAGACTCATCTGTCTGAATGACAATCTTCCATTGCTTCAACGCCCAGGTAATATGTCTTCGGCGCCAAGTTTTCTGTTACGGGCAGTTGGATCACTCATGAGTCGTTTTGGAATTCCAGTTTACCCTGCAATTCCCAGTTTACGGAGCGCCCTTCGTATTGTTTTGGTGTTTTCAGAGTTCGCCAGAGCGACATTCAGTTCTGCAGTGACTTTTGCAACTGTCGTCCTCTTTATTTATCGTCACCGTCGTCTTCAGTGACCGGCCGTCACGATCACGCAACACACACTTTCGCCCGCGTTGTGACTTAGCAGGTGCTGTTTCTCCGCTTTCCCTATATGCTGTATAAATCTTCGAGGCGACTGTGCCTCTTGAAACATCGAACAATTCGGCTACCTTGGGTACGAAAGCACTCACCAAATGAACTTCGAAAATTTGTCCGCGTTCGAATACTCTTAGCTACAACTACACAGAACACTGATCTGACTACGGTTGGAACTTGAAATGTACGAGTACGGAGGACGTTACACAGGTACCGTTCCGAGTCATATACTGTACAAGAGCACAACCTGCGGGTTTGTCTAGCATCTGCATTTATGTTCAAGCATGCATTCCTTTCGATGTTTCCATAGTTTTGTCCAACCCCTGTAAATATAGCAATAAAAATCTGCTAATGGAAATATTGGACTCGGAGCGTGATAACTACGTCGACTTTTATTGTTTTTTATTTTATTGCGCTCCGGTTTGTATGTTGCGCATAGAACATTGTCTTTCTTCTTCACTTCTTCCCTATGTAATATATGGCTGGAAAAGATGGACTACCTCTACCGTTTCGATAACTGCCAGTGCTCTCTCGTTCTTACTTATATCCTCTTTAGAACGTAGTTTCCACAATCAATCAAAATTTCCATCACACACATCAGACACAGTCCGTGTTTGGCAAACACATCAAACAAGGTCGGACAAGGCCTGTTTGATTAGATTAGAGTAGATTAGTACTTGTTCCATAGATCATGAATAAGACACTTTGCGATGATGTGGAACGTGTCAGGTTAATAAAAGGTGTCCATACAAGATATTACATTACACAAAATATTACATGACACTCATTTTTTTGTGGAGTTTGGTAAATTACCCACTTACTATATCCAAAAATTCATCTAATGAGTAGAAGGAGTTGCCATTAAGAAATTCTTTTAATTTCCTTTTAAATGATATATGGCTATCTGTCAGACTTTTGATGCTATTAGGTAAGTGACCAAAGACTTTCGTGGCAGCATAATTTACCCCCTTCTGAGCCAAAGTTAGATTTAACCTTGAGTAGTGAAGATCATCCTTTTTCCTAGTATTGTAGCCATGTAAACTGCTATTATTTTTGAATTCGTTTGGATTGTTAATAACAAATTTCATAAGTGAATATATAAATTGTGAGACAGAGTGAAGATATCTAGCTCTTTAAATAAGTGTCTGCAGGATGATCTTGGATAAGCTCCAGCAATTATTGTAATTACACGCTTTTGTGCAATGAACACTCTTTTACTCAATGATGAGTTACCACAGAATATGCCATACGAAAGCAGAGAATGAAAATAGGCGTGATAAGCTAATTTACTGAGATGTATATCGCCGAAATTTGCAACGACCCTAGTAGCATAAGTAGCTGAACTCAAAACGTTTCAGCAGATCCTGAGTGTGTTTTTTCCAGTTCAACCCCTCATCAATGAATACACCTAGAAATTTTGAATATTCTACCTTAGCTACCGATTTCTGATCGAAGTCTATATTTATTAATTGTGTCATTCCATTTACTGTGTGGAACTGTATATAGTGTGGTGTCATCGCCAGACACCACACTTGCTAGGTGGTAGCCTTTAAATCGGCCGCGGTCCGTTGGTATATGTCGGACCCGCGTGTCGCCACTGTCAGTGATTGCAGACCGAGCGCCGCCACACGGCAGGTCTAGAGAGACTTCCTAGCACTCGCCCCCGTTGTACAGCCGACTTCGCTAGCGATGGTTCACTGACAGATTACGCTCTCATTTGCCGAGACGATACTTAGCATAGCCTTCAGCTACGTCATTTGCTACGACCTAGCAAGGCGCCATTATCATTTGTTATTTATCTTGGAATGCATGTACAGTCAGACCGATGTTCACCAATTATGGATTAAAGTTAAGTATTCCAGCAGCTACGTACTTTTCTTGATAGTATAATTACTTTACCTGTTCCAGACCTCACGCCAGCCTGCGTGAGCTTAAACGCGTGCCTTACGGCTTCCTCCAAACCCCGTGAATTGCCTCCTGCCAATTCACAACATATACTGTGTTTTGTCAAAGTTTAATGAGAGCCCATTTGCAGAGAACCACTTAATGATTTTCTGAAAAACATCGTTTACAATTTCACCAGTTAGTTGTTGTCTCTTGGGTGTGATAGCTATACTTGTATCATCGGCAAAAAGTACCAGCTTTGCATCTTCGTGAATATGGAATGGCAAGTCATTAATATATATAAAGAACAGCAGAGGGCCCAAGACCGAACCTTGCGGCACCCCATTCTTGATTGTTCCCCAGTTTGAGAAATCAACAGTTTTTTCCGTATTATGTGATTGTTTAGAGAGGCGTTTATAAAATGAATCGGGTAACGTATTGCGTCATTCCAAGTATCGGTCGCGCAGGATGCGGTGGCCGATGCGCAGTGAGCAGTTTTCATCCTAGATAGGGCGAGTTCATTCGTTTGTTCAGAAGGGGAGGCCGACAAGCGTTTGCCAGCTTTCGGCCGGACGGTGATGACAGAATCGACGCGCACGCTCTGCAATCTTTCTCAGGCGATTTTACAGAAACTACTCGGTAAAAAATGTCGTTTTCGCTTTACTTGTAGCCTTATAGGACAGGTTGATTATGATGTGCCGATCATTTCGTTAATGGTCATAGTTACTGTGATGTTTACGTGGAAGTAAGACACTGCGCGAAATTAAAAAAAAAATTGCTATGATGTTGCGTTTGGTGCATATTGCATAATATATTTAGGTAACATACTGAATTTTTCATAGAAGTTATGTGAAGGTCTCTATCTCTCACCAATCTCGAGAAAACTGATCTGATGTAGCGCACTTATTTTCGTCCCGTCAGCACAACTTTAACATATACTGATGTCCGATCTAATGTTACTACAGTATATAGTGAGTGAATTATCATATCTGAGGAGTGTGCTATCATGTAACAGGATTTATGTCGAGCGAACGGGGATAAAAGTGCGCCGCAGCGTGCTACCACCTGGTGGCACTGACGTAAACTTCTAGTTTAGTGGCAAGGGCTAGATGTGCACATCGTGAACCACGCACGTTGTTTATCAAATCCGAATGTTTCCAGAATGAAATTTCACTCTGCACCGGATTGTGCGCTGATATGAAGCTTCCTGGCAAATTAAAACTGTATGTCGGACCGAGACTCGAACTCGGGAAACATCCTCCAGGCTGCGGCTAAGCCATGTCTCCCCAATATCCTTTCTTCCAGGAGTGCTAGTTCTGCAAAGTTCGCAGAAGAGCTTCTGTGAAGTTTGGAAGGTAGGAGACGAGGTACTGATGGAATTGAAGCTGTGAGGACGGGTCGTGAGTCGTGCTTGGGTAGCTCAGTTGGTAGAGCACTTGCCCGCGAAAGACAATGGTGCCGAGTTCGAGTCTCGGTCTGGCACACAGTTTTAATCTCTCACGAAGTTTCATATCCATATGTATTTGACCCGTAAGGCAACTACGTCACATGAGCTGCGCATGCGCAAAAGCTCCTTAAAACGTGCACAACTGTTCAAGTACTCTTGTGCTCTTATACAGCAGCTGCCAACGGACAGTACCCTCCGACACAAACGAGAAGATTGCGCCCTGTATCTGACAGATATTGATGAGCCGATCGTACAAAATCTGCCATCTAGTTAACCAGCCACAATCAAGTTTGTGTGTGAAACGGCTTACATTGAAGTAATCATGTTTGCTTAATTTAACAACACTAGTTTAGCGATTAACGCGTGACGTTATCGTTGCTTTCGAGGACAAAAAGAACTTTCTTCAAATTGGTCCCCAGTCACACTAAATATGACCGTGATACGGCCATGACCAGTAAAGTACTCTGGTGCTCATACGGAACTTCGGGCTAAGGAAGGTTCCGCCCTATATTTAATTGTAGGATTCCAAAATTAGCCAGTGTATCTCACAACAATGAAATTTACCTGAAGAACCATTCTGTAATGCGCATTACTGCTGTCAAGCGCAGAACAATCCAGTTGTGTGCTGAAACCTGAGTGAATCTAATTAATTTCTCGTACATCTAACTAACCGAAAACCCCAATGGGCTACGATTGAAATTCAAAGTATTCGGAACGTTGTAACGTAGAGGAGACAAACGCCGTAGCTCCTTCCGTCAGCGGCACAGATAAATTCTCGATCTGAACGAACAGTGCGTGGCAAGATGACGGAAACTAACCACACTCTAAACAAAACAGAAATGACGAACATGTGAGGAAGCGAAGTAGACCCTCATTATTGGTAAAGGAGCCAACCTACAGCTAGACTTGAGCGTTGCCATCCTGATACACGGAATGTCCACATGAACCCTACCTGATTCCTGTTTTTTTAACTATGAGGCGTAGATACTTGCGGTTTGTCGTAGCATGTAAAGCAACTTAAAAAGTTTTGTACATTTCTTACGGAACGATTTTTTTATTTATTTCGGGTGTTAAATAATTGCCAGGAATGACTATTCCGCCGGCCGGAGTGGCCGAGCGGTTCTAGGCGCGTCAGTCTGGAACCGCGCGACCGCTACGGTCGCAGGTTCGAATCCTGCCTCGGGCATGGATGTGTGTGATGTCCTTAGGTTAGTTAGGTTTAAGTAGTTCTAAGTTCAAGGGGACTGATGACCTCAGCTGTTAAGTCTCATAGTGCTCAGAGCAATTTGAACCATTTTTTTGACTATAACTCAAAAGAGAGTCTAATAGATGGTGTTGATTGCGGAAACAAAATCAGTCATTACTGTTTAAAGAAATATCCATCGTGAAATTCAAAGGGAGCCACCAGACGTTAAGACAATGGTCTTGGTTCCAAGCCACTGCAGGTGTAAACAGGCTGCCAGGTTTTGACAGAAAACGCACATCTGATGAAATAATAGAGGCGATCAGAAAGACCTTTCAGAGCATTCTATCAGAGCCAGTTCGTCGAGCAGCACGACCGCTAAATATCCCTCATTCAGTAGTTAACGTTTAGAGTTTGGCATAAACGACTTCGCTTGCATGCTTACGAAGTTAAAATTTTGCAAGTATTGAAGTGAAACGACTTGCAGCTTCGCCACAAATTTGCTGTTGATATGTTGGAGACTGGCTCGAGCAAAATCCCAACTATCTAGGAAAGGTCATTTTCTCTGACGAAGCTACGTTCCAGAACATTCGCATCCGAGTTTCATAATACCCCCTCAGTTTCCGGAAACATGTCGGAGACAACGAAAAGGTGAATGTATGTGTATGTGTATGCTCCGCCTGTAGGTGACCTTGGCGATCTCCACAGAATAATTTTGGATGCAATAGCCTCCATCATCCCAGACATGCTTGTGCGCACGTGGGTTGAGGCAGAACACCGTGTAAACATTTTACGGCTTACGAAAAGAGCCCATGTGGAAGTGTATTAATTTTTTGTACAAAACTGTTTCAGTTACTTTGCGTGATACCGCAAACCGCAAATATCTATGTCTCGCAGTTTTTTAATTGCATTTGTAAATAAGGGGGTTTCATGTGGATACCCTGTATCTTGTAGGCAGGTCTGCAATTACGCGCAAGCTGTCTAGGATGCAGCGTTGGGCTTGCACCACAAACATTTATAAAATAAGAAAGCCGTTTTAACGCTGTGGTGAGAACCCTCTTAACGTCTTGAAAGATGTAGACAATATTATTTTGTTGGATTTATTCGGCTGCATTTTTACCGGACAGTTGACATGAGTTATGTCAGCATTCGCCTCCCAAACACAGCGCTCCCTGCCGTCCTATGAATTCCTAGTGCCGTCCAATAAAATGCGTTCTGCTTCATTCGATAAAATAGCAGATACTTTCAAAAGAATTCATAAGGAATGTTTGGGATTTTTAAGTTAGTTCGAGTCTGTGGACTGCAGAATTCTTCTCTAACTAATTTCGTCTGAGCCAGGCTTCGTACGGTCTTTCACTTCTGTCGTCAAATGCGGATGACTGAACTCTTGAAGCTTGGGAAACTATTTTCTTATAATCTGATTCGTTAACGAGATATTTCTGGAAGATTTTGTTTGTGAAGCAAATGTATTTCAAATCTGCGTATTTGTTTCATTCCTTTTCTTCACTAACAAATTTTCTTATCCGGGGACTGCCAATAAATAATGTTAATAATTTCTCACGACAGACTTTAATCTTTTGATTTTGTTAGCTTAATGTGCAACAAACACGCCTTACTAGTTTCCATTGTCGGCATTCCTGGTTCCCGCTTGTGAGAAGCGGACAAGCTGAAGCATGTTCAGTATCGTCTACCCGCTTCCGTGACAATGGTGGTGACGAGCGATCAACAGTATGCGAATTTGAACTTCTGCATTCCTCTCAAGAAATTTTCAGCTGAGGCTTATTCAGTGCTGATGGGGAGTGTGTTCTGCCCTACAGCACAGTCGAATATGGCTCAAATTGTTTGAAGAGGGGAGAATCAATTTGAAAGGATAGTCCACCGTGCGCTCCAGTTGCTGCTCGTACAGAAGAAACCATCAACACCGCTGCTGTCATTGTGAGACACGAGCGACGAATGATCATACGAAAACCTCCTGATGTATTCAAAATTCCGTTGACTGCCACACACAATACGGTGACAGGAAATTTCCACGTGAGACGTATTTGTGCGGTATGGGTTCCAAGACCTCTGCTTTCCGAACAAAAGGACATTCACGTGCAGGTCTGCATGCAGTTAATGTTAGAGGAAGATCCTAAGTTTCCTTCAGAGGCAATCACTCCTGATGAAACTTGGCTTTATCATTTGGTGCATTTTCCATCGCCAGAATTAGTAGTGAAGGCTGCGGAAGCGATCTGAAGGACAGTTTGACAGTTCTACTCCTACATGTAACGTCGTAAGAACAAAACTCACTGCTGTCAAACTATAATTAACGTATCATTTCAATATACTTACGTCATTTACCGTCTAATCAAAACATTGACAGTTGTAAGACGGTTCACCAACAACAAAATACCGACATCCCATCATTCTAGACTTGGTGATAAATACACAAACAGTCTGTCGTTAATAGAGATTAATTACTATACTTAGCTGTTCTAGTGCATGTTTCTAATAATCATGTCATTACCTGACATATACTGGGTGGTCCTTTGATCGTGACTGGGCCAAATATCTCACGAAGTAAGTGTCAAACGAAAAAACTACAAAGAACGAAACTTGTATAGCTTGAAGGGGGAAACCAGATGGAGCTGTGGTTGGTCCGCTAGATGGCGCTGCCGTAGGTCAAACGGATATCAACTGCGTTTTTTTAAAAATAGGAACCCCCATTTTTATTACATATTCGTGTAGTACGTAAAGAAATGTGAATGGTTTAGTTGGACCACTTTTTTCGCTTTGTGGTAGGTGGCGCTGTTATAGTCGCAAACATATGGATCACAATTTTAGACGATCAGTTGGTAACAGGTAGGTTTTTTAAATTAAAATACAGAACGTAGGTACGTTTGAACATTTTATTTCGGTTGTTTCAATGTGATACGTGTTCCTTTGTGAACATATCATTTCTGAGAACGCATGCTGTTACAGCGTGGTTACCTGAAAATACTACATTAATGCAATAAATGCTCAAAATGATGTCCGTCAACCTCAATGCATTTGGCGATGCATGTAACGACATTCCACTCAACAGCGAGTAATTCGCCTTCCGTAATGTTCGCACATGCACTGACAAAGCGCTGACGCATTTTGTCAGGCGTTGTCGGTGGATCAGGATAGCAAATATCCTTCAACGTTCCCCACAGAAAGAAATCCCGGGACGTCAGATTCGGTGAACTTGCGGGCCATGGTATGGTGCTTCGACGACCAATCCACCGGTCATGGAACATGCTATTCATTACCGCTTCAACCGCACGCGAGCTATGTGCCGGACATCCATCATGTTGGAAGTACATCGCCATTCTGTCATGTATTGAAACATCTTGTAGTAACATCGGTAGAACATTACGTAGGAAATCAGCATACATTGCACCATTTAGATTGCCATCGATAAAATGGGCGCCAATTATCCTTTCTCCCATAATGCCGCACCATACATTAACCCGCCAAGGTCGCTGATGTTCCACTTGTCGCAGCCATCGTGGATTTTCCGTTGTCCAATAGTGCATATTACGCCGGTTTACGTTACCGCTGTTGGTGAATGACGCTTCGACGCTAAATAGAACGCGTGCAAAAAATCTGTCATCGTCCCGTAATTTCTCTTGTTCCCAGTGGCAGAACTGTACACGACGTTAAAGTCGTTGCCATGCAATTCCTGGTGCATAGAAATGTGGTACGGGTGCAATCGATGTTGATGTAGCATTCTCAACACCGACGTTTTTGACATTCCCGATTCTCACGCAATTTGTCTGCTACTTGTAACCTTTCCCTCACTTATCGACCTTAATGACAGTGAAAAATTAAACCGCGTGTACCTCATGGAAATTTGGGAAAAGCAATCGTCACCGAAGATAATCTGTCGGTAAAGAGGGAAGAAAGGGTTACATCTAAATGAAAGGAAAAATGCAAATGAAACTGGTGGAAATTAATTTTGAAAAGGGGTAAAGTTAATTAAGAAAGTAAATGTGCGGCCGTTACGTTAACAATGAACTGGCGTTAATGAGATATTTGAGATTTGGGGAAAATTACGGTCGCCAGTCCTATGGACAATTACTATAATAACTGAAAATGAGATTAATGCACATATAACTAGCACTAAAAGCGTGGCAACTGAAGGTTGACACGTGTTGTGTGGAAACTGAATGTTTGTCAGAAGTAATAAATTTCGCTACACTCTGACTTAATTTAGCAAAAGAATTAATAAAACCGGAAAATTGAAAGTTAATTAGTGACTGAAATTAATAGTGAGCTTTGTTTCTCAAGCACGTCGAAATTCAGTAAAATACGGTTAGTCTTGGGCTACCTCAACAATCATTTCAAAAGCTACTTGAATCTACGCAATTTAGAAATAAGAGATTTAACTTTGAACTTGAATTACATGATTCTGAACAATTAACAATAGTAAAATTTAGTACGTACCAAGCTGAGCTGCAGTCACAGGTAAGCTAAAATACGGTAACAAAACTCGCACTCTTAATTTGTGCTTGTGTAATCTAAATATTGTAGCCAGCTATGAATACTTTAACTGAACTTTGAAATTAGAGCAGTGAAATGGAATGATATTACTTTAATGCTGGCGTCTGAATTTCAACGACACTCGGGTTCATTTCGGAAAAGGAAGGGAACCTGCTTGGTAATGCAATTGGGACAATGAGCAACAAAGGTTCATGCTAAGTTGCTGTATTTTAGTGATACTAATGGAATAGTTTGAAAAGCTGAGGTCTGCCATACAGTTCTAAAACTTTACGTGCTTCCAGTCTTCCTTATTGGTTGATTGAAGGTTTGCAGTCGTCGGTCGAGCAGGTGACGACAGTCACTCATTGTCGGCCGTCGCTGTTGCAGAACCTGGATGTTGGCGCGCCTTCTTCTCGGCACGGTCACCAGGCGAAACGGGCTCTTGATGTGCGCCAGCTAATGCTTCCCGTCCGCGACACCGTGTCAGAAACTATCATAGCAAGTCGAGCGCAATTACATGCTGCCAAACCCCGAAAGCGCGGCAACTCGCGGGAGCGTCAAAAAAATGGTTCAAATGGCTCTGAGCACTATGGGACTCAACTGCTGAGGTCATTAGTCCCCTAGAACTTAGAACTAGTTAAACCTAACTAACCTAAGGACATCACAAATATCCATGCCCGAGGCAGGATTCGAACCTGCGACCGTAGCGGTCTTGCGGTTCCAGACTGCAGCGCCTTTAACCGCACGGCCACTTCAGCCGGCGCGGGAGCGTCACACAACTCACCTGCTCCACTGCAGTACTCCAGCCAGACCCTCCTCTGCCCGCGCTCCACGCGACAGAGTTAACACTACCAAAGATCCTAAACACTTTGGTTCTCCACACGACCTATCGATGTATTCGTTCGATAGCATAGTTTTCCCTAGGCCAGACCCAGCGTATAAATACAAATAATATTCACAAAACAAACCAATTATACATCGACATAAATTCATATATATACAAATAGTAAAACAATTCCAATATACAAAGACACAGAAATGTTGTATCTTCAGGTAACAAAATAAGGAAAAAAAATTTGCAGTGCAATAGATGGAAATAGGAGGATATGCATTTCCGGCGTTACATGCTGACGCGCGGATTAGCCGCGACAGTAGCTAAAACACCTTCTTTGGCATCATCATTTATTGCAGGTCGTGGTTGACGTTTCACACTTCCTGTTTCCTTAACTAACGTAACTATCCGGCGAACGGTCCGGACACTTAGATGATGTCGTCCAGGATACCGAGCAGCATACATAGCAAACCTCCGTTTGGCATATTGATCACAAAAGCCATACATCAACACGATATCGACCTTTTCCGCAATTGGTAAACGGTCCATTTTAACATGGGTAATGTATTACGAAGCAAATACCATCCGCACTGGCGGAATGTTACGTAATACCACGTACTTGTACGTATGTGACTATTACAGCGCCATCTATCACAAAAGAGAAAGAAGTGGTACCACTAAAACATTCGTATTTCTTTACGTACTACACGAATATATAATAAGAAATGGGGGGTTCGAATTTAAAAAAACGCAGTTGAAATCCGTTTGACCTATGGCAACGCCATCTAGCTGGCCAACCATAGCGCCATCTGGTTTCCCCCTTCAAGCTAGATACGTTTCGTTCTTTGTAGTTTCTTCGTTTGACGCTTATTTCGTGAGATATTTGGCCCGGTCACGATCAGTGGACCACCCTGTATTGTGCTGGTGGCCCTAAAGTAGAATAATTATAGATCATTTCTTTCATTTTTTAAATGTCATCAATCCTGCAATCGTGTCGCAGGTTCGGACACCAATTATTTGCCGTGGTGGTCAGGATGACGTGAGCAGGACGATGGCTTGCGTAGCACCAGGTACAGGGCAGTCGTGATAACAGAAGAGCTCACGTAGCAAATTCATTCTTTATTCAGTAAGGCGTTCATACAGTGGTAGGTGGCAGCTGCTCGGTGGCGTGTGTTGAACCCCGGCGAGCAGTAGATACCTCAGCATGGAACAAGGCGGCGTATTTGGGCGGTGCGATGATTCCAGGCCGCAGTGAAGCGGCAGCTAGCTGCAGTGTGTGGCCTTCCACGCATGGCCTTCCAGCTGTCTGCAAGCAGCAGACGTTTGTGTACGGGACAGCTAGCTGCTCGACGGACAATCGAGCGCGTGGCTCCGAACCCGAGACCCCTTGGAGACGGCCAGGGGCCGGATAAAGTCACCCTGGAGGTGGCCCCCCTCTTGGTGGCTCCCGTTCAAGACCCGGAATCAACAGGTCTAGCGGCGACTCGCTGACGGGCAGCTTGCTGTAAGCATTAGACGTAGATGAAACTGCCAGACAGATGAAACCGATTAGCCCGTATGGACCGTCGGCTGGCGTGAAGTACGTCTCGACTCTAGCAGTATTCGAAGACAAGATGTGACGTATCATTTTCTGGCTATCCATGGGGGAAGGGGTTATTGTACGGTTAAGAAAGATGGTCCGCTGTTTTCCTAATACTGCTGCGTGGTATCAAATGGAGCCTATTGACGGGTACGACGAGAAATTTCCCCCCCTGACGGTGGTTGCAGACAGGGTCCTGCCAGAGGACATAACGGAAGTGCTGTAAGCAGGAGCAAGGGAATGGACAATCACAATGTCTAGTTTCAGCTCTGGTTGGGGGAAGGGATGATTTACAAACCACTGAAAATAACTAAATGCCAAACAACAGCATCTTTTATTAGTAACATAATAAGCAATCAGTGCGTTCAGGTTTGCTTCGGTGAAAATAGAAGTTCAGTAAGGAAACTAAATGATGGTCAGCCACAGGTCACAGTTCTCTCAGTTTTCCTGTTCAGCCTTCAGAATTCCGACCTTCCAAAAGCATCGCAAGGAAATTCTACTATGAAGACGATATCGCTCTGGCTTGTCGATCAAAAGGCCTTGGTGAGTCAGAGGGAAAAGTTAGAGAGGATTTAGCGGACCTTTACTTACACGCGGTCTGTTCAAAAAATTCCGGAACATTCTTAATTTCGTGCCAATGGTGTGCTGGAGCGAAATGCGGGCGGCATCCCTGCACACGCCTATGTTTAATGTGCAGCTGTCGGAAATTTCATTGCTGCATATCTGTTAGTTATTGTTCAGTGCTGTATTGAGTAGAACGTTGTGTCGCAGAGTTTTCGAATTTCGAGATAGCAGAGTTAGAGGAGTAACGCGTCTGCATTAAATGTTGCGTGAAAAGCAATAAAACCTGTACGGAGACCCATCAAATGATACAAGAAGCCTACGGCGATGAGTGCTTAAGTCGTACTCGGTGTTACGAATGGTTCACACGGTATAAAAATGGCCGAACGGAAGTAAAAGATGCTGATACCATGCTGATAGTTTTCGTTGACTTTGAAGGGTTATTTCATCATGAATTCGTGCTACAGGGACAAACTATTAATCGATGGTGCTATCGGGACGTGTTGCGACACCTGCGAGAAAATGTGAGAAGGAAACGGCCTAAAATGTGGCGAGACAATTCATGGCTCTTGCATCACGATAACGCACCCGCACATTCATCCCTGCTGGTGCGTGACTATTGCACAAAAAAATCAGTGTGCTGCTTCTTCCTCCGTACTCTCCAGACCTGGCCCCTGCGGACTTCTTTTATTTCCAAAGTTGAATACCCTGTTGAAAGGACAAAGATTTGCCACGTTAGACGAGACAAAAGAAAATTCGCAGTCGGCGCTTCGCGCGATTCTGAAAGAGGCGTATCAAGACTTCCAGACTGGTTCCGGAAATGTAAACGGCGGTGGGAGCGGTGTATCAGTTGTGGAGGAGAGTATTTCGAAGAAGACCATGCGCAATAAGTAAAAAGTAAGCGAAGAAAATTTTTGTTGACAAAGTTTCGGAACAGATCTCGTATTTCAAAAAAATGGAGACGGAAGCCCAGTACTAGTGAGAGCGAGGTTAGTGCGTTTCACCTTAACAACAAACAAGCTAACTCTGAGCTTAAGGTGCAATTTGATGGCAACATTCTCCTTCGCAAGTACCCCAAGTATGTTGTCATCTTCGACCACACTGTGTCTTGTAAAAAACATTTGGAAAACACGTCAGTCCAGATAAAAACTCGCAATATCATAATTCAGAGGCTGTGTGGCACAACATGGAGACTTTGCATACACCGGGTCTTCACTGCTTTTTTCGGCCGCAGACTACGGTGCTTCAGTGTGATGTAATAGTCGTCATACCAGTCTCATCGATACGCTGCTCATCTAGGATTAACTTTTGCCAATGCTTTACCTATGCTATTAGGATTTATACTATTTGGATGAATTAATCACAGAAATCATATGTGTACATGATGCACATGATTACCGGCACACTCAGACCAACTCCTGTCTACTGGCTTCACCTGCTAATATTCCACAACAGATTCGCAGAACTAAGATTCTGCTTAGACATTACCACAGTCTACAAGAGAATAAGGGACTATCTTTTCATCACGACATAACTGTCTTAAGAAGAAAAGGGCTTCGTTCGAGTCACCCGCCACTACTGTACTCTGAACAGCTATCTATGTAAATGATCTTTGGAACAATAACTGCCAACACATCGGAAAACCAGAATGGCTCGAGAAATATAGCTGTGATACTGTGTGTGTCGAATTTTACAGGAAACAATGGCCCAAATTAAATAGAATCCGCGGTGGATGTCGCCGGTGCTCTGACACTTATAAATGAGCTAGTGTGAAGTCTCATAGTTGTGACTGTGGCGCACTGAAACGATCTGCCGGACATATAAGGGAGGAGTGCGTCCTACGATGGTATTAGGTCACGTGGAATGATTTTATGAATGCCAGTGACACAGCGGTGGAATGGATTAGTAACCTAGATATTGATATTTAGTCGATTTATTTTTGTTTCCTGCAGTGACATTCATTACATGTTATAGATGTACTGCGTGTGTGTGTCTCATACGAATGACGACGATGCTCTGGTTTTCTGATTGTAAGCTGTGAGAACGTCACGAAATCGCGTCAGTCGGTCCGCGTAGGGTGTTCTCTGGTGTGGAGGTGGTATTTTCGAAGTTTCGTGATCTACGAGGGACCTGAGTGCAATACGGAAGGCTGGAACATTCGTAGTGTGTCATGTCGTGCACGGGCAGCGATTTCTGCTTAGGCATTTTCAGGTTGTGCTTCGTCAGTAAAACGTTAACTCCGTCCACAGCAGGTGGTTGGCTCGTCGGTACCGAAAGACCGTTTTGTTACCCTCTGCCAGTGGCGTCAGTGGATGCGGTATGGAGGGACAAGCCGCTCTACATCTACATAGGTACTCCGAAAACCACCGTACGGTGCGTGGCGGAGGCTACCCTGCAACATTACTTGTCATTTCCTCAACCCGGGCGTTGCAGTTTTCGTGGCCTGGAGTCGCTGCGATTCGGTTAAGTAACTCCTCGGTTGGCGTCACGAGGCTGACTATATCCCAGTCCAGTCCTCCCACCAGGGAAAAATCCTTGGCAATACCGAGAATCGAACCCTGGTCCTCCACATGGCGATCAGCCGCACTGACCTTTCAGCTAATGAAGAGGACAGTCTTTCTGAGTGATAAGGGATAGTAGGTGTCGACTTGTGCTGTAAGATAAGGGCCCTGCGGAAACGTGGAGATTTTAGTAGTTGGAAGTGATAAATAAAAAGTGACGGAATGGCTGGGGCTGTTTCATTCTAATAAACGTCGTATATTAGTGGGAACATGAAAGCTTTCTAGTGACCTTTTCCTTGTTGAAACAGAACTCTGTTCCTGTTTAGTTGTCGGGTAGCATTAGCAGCAATTGCTAAAAGCCAGTTGAAGGTGTTTTATTGAACAGTTGCGGTGAACCTTTCCAATCCGCCGGTTGGATCTTGGACTCTTTAATCAGTTTAGTAGCAATAAGATTTCATAATTATTGACTTAGGTTTGTGAAAATTTAACCCTGTCTCGCGCGTCACAGCGAGACTGGGGACCTTCACGTAGTTTGCTTGGATTGTGTGGCACAGCAGACATTTAACCCAGACCCGTCAAAAACGTTTCCGATTAAATGTGCGGATCAGTCTGTGGCGTCAATGGTCTCGCTCGCCGCACATCGCCAAGAGTAGACGAATTCAGTTCGCGGGCGCGGGCGTGATTTCGCGCGATGCCACAGGAGCTGCGAGGAACAGACAAAACAAACGTTTCAGAGGTAATGCTAGATCTGCGTAGCGAGTATTTGTGGTGGCTGTGCCCAGCCTTGTTATGATTGGGTTCCGTCTTCGGCCACTCGGGGCACCAAGTCATCATCCCGCCAGGCCACAGCTTGAGGCCGGCCGGTGTGGCCGTGCAGTTCTAGGCGCTTCAGTCTGGAACCCCGTGACCGCTACGGTCGCAGGTTCGAATCCTGCCTCGGTCATGGATGTGTGTGATGTCCTTAGGTTGGTTAGGTTTAATTAGTTGTAAGTTCTAGGGGACTGATGACCACAGATGTTAAGTCCCATAGTGCTCAGAGCAATTTGAACCATTTGAACCACAGGTTGAGGTGACGTGCACGCAGGATAACGTGGCTAATGGGCAGGGCACGCGTGGGGAGAGTGGTAGTGGTGGGGTTTGCGGGCTGCCGCTGTAGGGGAAACGCCGAGCACAGGAGGGGAAGTGCCGTTCTGAATGCTTACATTTCTTGGAATCATTAAGTGGAGCCCCTCCTTGCCCACACTTGCATGGTGATCATTCAAAAATATCTGCTGTCGCCTCTGATTTCCGTAGCAAATGCGACTAAAACAGCGATTTGCTTTTGCCTGGTTTTCTAACCATTCGCAACTTTCCGAGAAGCGTCATGGGTGGTGAATTTTTACTAAAACTTATATTTCTCTTGCTGCTATGTTAAAACTAGCTTGTTTTGGCAAAACACAACAGAATTTATACGGAGTCACCTCACGAACATGTTGTTTCTGATGTAATTGCGAGAGAATCGTGACACAGTGGTATGTTAAGTTAATGGTGAGGGATTGAGGAAAAGGAAGGTCAATAGCTCAAGATAAAGCACACCTTCGGTACAAAAATAAACGTTTAATGTCTTACTTGTGTTGTCCCAAAACCAAAAACATTCCTCGTTTCATCGCGCCACATGCAACATCGCTATTTGCTGCCGAAGGACGTAGTAACTGAACAGGTGCAGACGCAACTGTAATCTGACGGTGTCCTCACAATCACGACACCAATGAAGGCTGTCCCTCCAGCAGAGGACGGTGAGCGAGTAGTAAAAGTTGTGCAGTAGGGTGTTCCAGCAGTTACCAATCAGCAACAGCAGGGAGAACAGAGGATGGAGCAGTGAATAATCCATTGCTGGTGCACAACTAAGTTTTATATGGATTTAGTGATTATTTTTTGTATTGTCATTGCACTTTCGTTGAAGAAATTTAACACTTCAGTTTTCTGCCTCTCATCATGTAGGTGTTAGGTATGTAAAAGACTGCGTTTAGTAAATTTTGAATCACTTTCGTTTCTGTAAGTATAAAACAATGTTTCATACACATCTGTTTGAAGGCTGCATTTTGTGTACTGTTTGTAGTGATGCATAATTCCCACATTGTAAAACTGATAGTATTTGTATTTATGTTCAATAAACGCTTTCTGTGGAAATCGGTGGTCCTTAAAAATTACATTAATTCATCGGAAAAGTCTGTAGTTATAGAATAACTCAGTAAAAAAGGAAGTTTTGCTTAATAACCATACGGAAAGAATCAAGGAGCAATTAGAACAGGAGTTAGGGGAATATCAGGGAGGTTTAAGACAATGAAGAAGCTGTGCAGAGCAGATAATTAGTTTAAAATTGATTATGGCATACTACAAGAAACGGAACAAACCTCTGGCAATAACATTTGTAGATCTTAAGAAGGCATATGACTGTCTCCACAGACCTTCAGTATTAAAAATTTTAAGAAATCTAGGACTCCATACAAAACTAATTAAAATAATACAATTCATTCTAACCAACACCAAATCAAAAGTGAAGTTTAGAGGAGAAATTTCGGAACCATTCCTCATAAAAACACGCTTAAGAGAAGGTGACTGCCTATCACCATTACTGTTCAACTGTACACTGGAATACATAATGAGAGAATGGTATAAGGACAATCCAAAGATGATAAGAATTGGAAGTGCAAAAGATGATATTAGCTTAAACTGCTTGGGATTCGCTGATGATCTTGCTCTCCTAGCCAACACCGTACAAGAAGCCAGGCAACAAGTGAAATCACTACAAGAAATAGCAGAGAAAGTAGGCCTTAGCATATCATTTGAAAAAAAACGGAGATTATGCTGATATACCACTTGCAAACAAAATTACAATAGCAGAACAGGGAATCAAAATTGTTGATAAATTTAAATATTCAGGCGGAATAATAACATACAATCAAAATGAGAAGCCATCATGGCAGAATAGAATAAAAAAACTGAACTACGCAAATTACATTACCAAAACTACATACAACAAAAAAAACCTATCTATAGATACAAAATTAAAACTCTATAAAACAGTTACACAACCAGAAATAACGTATGCAGCTGAAACTATCTTCAAAACAACTAATACAGCAGAAATTGACAGAACACTAAAAATAGAAAGAAGAATAATTAGGACATGTATAAATAAACAGTACAAAATAAATGGACATTGGAGAACAGCATCAAATGAAACAGTATATAAGAAAATAGAACCAGTCATGAGCACGATCAGGAAGAAACGCATCTCATTCGTTGGACATCTGATGAGAACTCTAGAAAACAGAATTAGTAAAAAAATAATACAAAAATTGTGGAATAGCAAGAGCGACATTAAATGGATCACAGAAATTAAGGAAGATATAAAAGAACTCCAAATTACAGTAGAAAACCTAAAAAACAAGACAGAGAATACCAGAATACTGCAAGATTGATTTCCAGACTACAAATGAAAATCAATAAAAGGAGTACAGGAAGAGTGGTCTCAGATGAAGAAAGAAAGAAAATATCTGAAAGAATGAAGAAATATTGGGCAGACAGAAGAGCAAAACACCATTCAAATAAGAATAGACTCTGATAATTATATTACCTAAATATCATATTAAGTTATTGTCGAGCCAAATTGTATCCCTGTGTAACAACTTGTTTACAACTTTGTATTTTTGACTAGAATGGTCCAATGAAGGCCAAAAATAAATAATAATAAAAAAAACATACGGAAAAAATACTCTCCTCTTTGCGTGCTGTCATTTGCCAAAATCTCATTTCGGTATCTCACACCGTTTATGAAGCATGGGGAATGTTGTGGATATTTCACTCTGGCTGATAGCCACACGGGCGATCGTAAGTAAATGTGCTACATCAGATCTGTTTTCTGGAGACTGGCGGTAGTAGAAAGCGCCACCGAAGCAGAAAAAGCTAAATCTCATACATAGCAACATATTATGTAATATGCAGCAATAGGAAAATCGTAGTGCAACCGTATTCTGTGTTGCAAACGTTTTCAAATTTCCCGCAGTTTCTTACTTACATGCAAATATCACAATAATTATGACCATTAACGAAATGATGGAGACGTCATCATGAAGATGACATATAAAGCCATAGGTAAAGCCAAATTTTTTTTTTTATCGAATAGTTTCTGCAAAATCGTTTCAGAAAGATAGCAGTGCGTGCGCGTCGATTCTGTCATCGCCGAGCGGCCAAAAGCGGGCAAATACTGTCGACCTCCCATTCCGACCAAACGAATGAACTCTTCCAGGGCTTTGGACGAAGACTGGTCACTGCGTATCGACCACCGTATCCTGCACGGACGCTACGTCGTTTAGCTCGTGACTGCGGCGGACTGGAGTCTTGCACCACACCGCTCCAGCAATATTGCGACCAAGATAGACGGTTGTGAAGTCTGGAGTCTTTCCGCAACAGCTCATTAAATCATAATTAGAAAGTAAAATTTTGTAAAATTAATAAACCTTAAACGCCGCCTTACGGGCTTTTACTTCGAAAATGATGTACGGGCTACCTTCCACAGAATTCCCCTTATAGAGCCCACACCACAGGAGTCCGCGACTCATAAATACAGTCCTACTTATCGGTACGGCGTTAGCGGGTGTGATTACCTCGGCGTACCTCCATTCGTTCCTCGCGGGAAGCTCCTCCCTGGCACAAATGTTTAACACCTGCAGTAACTCAGGTCATTTCAAGCAAACGATCAGTTCCATTCTCGGCTGTCCTCGCCGACGTGTAACCAGACGAGGAACGCGTCTCTGTCCTGTTATATTCATCTCCGTTTTCACGCACGCTTCTTGACGACCATTGGTTCAGGGCCCCTGCAGAATTATGTATTACTGCCTTATTTCGAAAAATCATAATGAAAAGTACTTGCTATACATACACTTGAATCTTTGCACGTCAACAGTTTATTTTTGGCGTTACGTTTCTGGACCGCGGCATACCATTTCATACAAAGAATTATTTCGGGTGTACAGGGTGGTCCATTGACCGTGACCGGGCCAAATATCTCACAAAATGAGCATCAAACGAAAACACTTCAAAGAACGAAACTCGTCTAGCTTGAAGGGGAAAACCAGATGGCGCTATGGTTGGCCCGCTAGATGGCGCTGCCATAGGTCAAACGGATATCAACTGCGTTTTTTTCAAATAGGAATCACCATTTTTCTTGCATATTCGTGTAGTACGTAAAGAAATTTGAATGTTTTAGTTGGACCACTTTTTTCACTTTGTGATAGATGGCGCTGTAAGAGTCACAAACATATGGCTCACAATTTTAGACGAACAGTTGGTAACAGGTAGGTTTTTTAAATTAAAATATAGAACGTAGGTACGTTTGAAAATTTTATTTCGGTTGTTCCAATGTGATACATGTACCTTTGTGAATTTATCATTTCTGAGAACGCATGGGGACTGATGACCACATAGGTTAAGTCCCACAGTGCTCAGAGCCATTTTTTGAGAACGCATGCTGTTACAGCGTGATTACCTGTAAATCCCACATTAATGCAATAAATGCTCAAAATAATGTCCGCCAACCTCAGTACATTTGGCAATACGTGTTACGATATTCCTCTCAACAGCGAGTAGTTCGCCTTCCATAATCTTCGCACATGCATTGACAATGCGCTGACGCATATTGTCAGGCGGTGATGGTGGATCACGATAGCAAATATCCTTCAACTTTCCCCGCAGAAAGAAATCCGGGGACTTCAGATCCGGTGAATGCGCGGCCCATGATATGATGCTTCGACGACAGATCCACCTGTCATGAAATATGCTATTCAATACCGCTTCAACCACACGCGAGCTATGTGCCGGACACCCATCATGTTTGAAGTACATCGCCATTCTGTCATGCAGTGAAACATCTTGTAGTAACATCGGTAGAACATTACGTGGGAAATCAGCATACATTGCACCATTTAGATTGCAATCGATAAAATGGGGGCCAATTATCCTTCCTCCCATAATGCCACACCATAAATTAACCGCCCGCATCTCGTGGTCGTGCGGTAGCGTTCTCGCTTCCCACGCCCGGGTTCCCGGGTTCGATTCCCGGCGGGGTCAGGGATTTTCTCTGCCTCGTGATGGCTGGGTGTTGTGTGCTGTCCTTAGGTTAGTTAGGTTTAAGTAGTTCTAAGTTCTAGGGGACTTATGACCACAGCAGTTGAGTCCCATAGTGCTCAGAGCCATTTTGAACCATAAATTAACCCGCCAAGGTCGCTGATGTTCCACTTGTCGCAGCCATCGTGGATTTTCCGTTGCCCAATAGTGCATATTATGCCGGTTTTCGTTACCGCTGTTGGTGAATGACGCTTAGTCGCTAAACAGAACGCGTGCAAAAAATCTGTCATCGTCCCGTAATTTCTCTTTTGCCCAGTGGCAGAACTGTACACGACGTTCAAAGTCGCCGCAATGCAATTCCTGGTGCATAGGAATATGGTACGGGTGCAATCGATGTTGATGTAGCTTTCTCAACACCGACGTTTTTGACATTCCCGATTCTCGCGCAATTTGTCTGCTACTGATGTGCGGATTAGCCGCGACAGCAGCTGAAACACCTACTTGGGCATCATCATTTGTTGCAGGTCGTGGTTGACGTTTCACATGTGGCTGAACACTTCCTGTTTCCTTAAATAACGTAACTATCCGGCGAACGGTCCGGAACACTTGGATGATGTCGTCCAGGATACCAAGCAGCATACATAGCACACGCCCATTGGGCATTTTGATCACAATAGCCATACATCTACACGATATCGACCTTTTCCGCAATTGGTAAACGGTCCATTTTAACACGGGTAATGTATCACGAAGCAAATATCGTCCGCACTGGCGGAACGTTAGTGATACCACGTACTTATATACATTTGTGACTATTACAGAGTCGTCTATCACAAAGCGAAAAAAGTGGTCCAACTAAAACATCCCTATTTCTTTACGTACTACACGAATATGTAATAAAAATGGGAGTTCCTATTTTAAAAAACGCACCTAGCTGGTCAACCATAGCGCCATTTGGGTTTCCCCCTTCCAGCTAGACAAGTTTCGTTCTTTGTAGTTTCTTCGTTTGATGCTTATTTCGTGAGATATTTGGCCCGGTCACTATCAGTGGACCACCCTGTATAGGCTGTTTCGGACAGAATACTACATGTTGTAGGAGGTGGTAGAATAGAAGAATATAAATGCAACATTACGCTTACTATGTGACCAGCATATGTTGGTTACAGAGAGGCAGCTGTTTGAATGTAACTGAAACTCTCACAGAAGGTGGTAAGCAAACGCAAGTAATTAAATTCACAGCTGATTCTCATAAATTCTACCTCCGACATCAATGCACTTTCCATTTACCGTGACAACAGAACGTGTAGTTGTTTCTAGATTGTTTTGGTGTTCCTTTATTCATAATCCGAATGAACAGCTCGTCACATGTGTTTACTCTTTAGCGTACCGTAAAAACGGAACCTGTATGGGATCGCTTTTGTTGTACGTCTGCCTGTCCGGTTAAAAACACCCTTTCTCAGTAATGGGTAGACGTGTGAAGGTGACATTTACGTCACATGCTGAGAACCATCGTTCGTCGGCGGTGTAAAAAATTGACGCTTCTAAGGCAATGCAGGCAAAAGATACGGCGATTTATGTCACCTTTGATACTCGCAAACTCACTCATCACACTATATGGGATACTTCTCGTTGGCCTAGAATCGTGAAATTGGTAAGAAGCAAGGTTTCTCAAGACAAGTAAATGAAAGAACCCGATAACTGTTAATTTGTAATTATACCAAACGAAAAAATATTTCTTTTCCGATTTGTTAGTCGATGTCAGCCTTGAAATTGAAACAATCAGTAGGTCTGCATTCAAGTTGACTGGGTTGCTTTGCTAAAAGTGAATAATCAGGCAGGGAATGACTTTATTGCTCATGTGACGCGTTTCGGAAATTATCCGTCGTCAGAATGCAGGAGCCATTGCTGCACGTGTATGTGAAATATCTGATATTTAATGATGGATAAATTCCGAAACGCTTCATATGAGCACTAAAGTCATTCTTCGACTGAAGCTAACATTTACCATTGCGAATCAATCAGCCTGAATGCAGAACTAGTTATTATTACTACAATAATGGTCGCCTGCTTCGTGCATGAATTTGTCACACGTATATTATTACAATTAAAACACTGTCGAAAATCTTGGTATCGCTTTGATCGATATCTCTCGAGTTCATAATAGGCAAATATAGTCGAGATTCTTGATTTCCGGAATGGATGAACTGCCTATATACATAACTAAGTACTCGAGTACTACTCACACTTGGATAATTTTTTATTTGTTGACTACGCTTCTCAGCCATTCTATAGGTCAAAATATATTGGAGTAAGATACAGGTAGTACGTTTGTGACAAAAAAACGTGACCAATTTTGCCGCTCCATCTTTTGAGAAATGTTAGGTTTAGATTATGTGTCACCTGGCGACTAGAATGTGCAGGTGACCCGTCATGCTGCACCCATCTACCCAAAGGAACGTGTTCCGATAATGCTGGAACCTCAGACTGTTAGGTAATGGGGCCCTGTAAGAACGCGTGCTAACACGACAAGCCCAATCAAGTGACCGTCTGTCGTAGCAAATCACGCATTCACGGAGAAGCGTTCTGGAAAATGTGTCTCCGCGAAGACATGTGGGTTTTCAAAGGCCCTTCGATGTAAGTTACGAGTGGTACTGATGTCGTCACGAGTGAAAGTTGCTCCATCAGTTACAGTTCTAATGGGATTATACGGCGATTTGCAATTAGTCAACGGTAAAATTCCAGTCGTCTATCTCCATCTCCTTCTTGGTGCTAAATCCGCTGTAAATGATAAAGATAGAGGCCTTGCATAATGCCTAACATAATCTTTTCAATAGTTGTTACCCAATCACACAGAAGAACCTGCCTAATACCGTGTAGGGCCCCAGCGAGCACGCAGAACTGCCACAACACGACGTGCCATGGACTCGACTAATGTCTGAAGTAGTGCTGGAGGGAACAGACACCATGAATCGTGTAGGGATGTCCATAAATCCGTAAGATTACGAGGGGGTGGCGATCTCTTCTGAGCAGCAAGTTGAAAGGCATCCCAAATATGCTCAATAATGTTCATGTGTGGGGAGTTTGGTGGCCAGCTGAAGTGTTTAAACTCAGAAGAGTGTTCCCGGACCCACACTGTAGCAATTCTGGACGTTTGGGGCGTCGCATTGTCCTGATGGTATTGCCCAAGTCCGTCGTAATGCACAACGGACGTGAGTGGATTCAAGTGATCAGACAGGATGCTCACGTACGTGTCACCTGTCACAGTCGTAGCTACACGTATGAGGGGTCCCATATCACTCCAACTGCACACGCCCCACACCACTACAGAGCCTCCATGGCTTGAACAGTACCCTGCTGACATGCAGGGTCCGTCGATTCCTCAGGTTGTCTCCTTACCCGTAAACGTCCATCCGCTCGATATAATTTAAAACGAGACTCGTCCGACCAGGCAACATGTTTCCAGTCATCAACAATCCAATTTCGGTGTTGACGGGTCCAGGTGAGGCGTAAAGCTTTGTGTCGTGCAATCATCAAGGGTACACGAGTGAGCCTTTGGTTCCGAAAGCCCATATCGGTGATGTTTCGTTGAATGGTTCGCAAGCTGACACTTTTTGATGGCCCAGCACTGAAATCTGCAGCAGTCTGCGGGAGGGTGGCACTTCTGTCACGTCAAACGATTCTCTTCAGTCGCCGTTGGACCCGTTCTTGCAGGATCTTTTTCCGACCGCAGCGATGTCGTAGAGTTGATGTTTTACCCGATTCCTGATAATCACGGTACACTCGTGAAATAGTTGTACGGGAAAATCCTGACTTCAATGCAACCCCGGAGATTCTGTTTTCCATCTCTCGTGCGCCGACTATAAGACCAAGTTCGAACTAACTTAAATCTTTATAAGCTGCCATTGTAGCATCAGTAACCGATCTAACAACTACGTCAAACACTTTTTGTCTTGTACTATTGCGAAAGAGGGGCAAGAGTGCCACGGATATGATACGCGAATGGAAGTGGCAATCTTTAACACAAAAGGCGTTTTTCGGTGCGGCGGTATCTCCTCATGCAATATCAATCGCCGGCTGCTGTGGCTGAGCGGTTCTAGGCGCTTCACTACGAAACCGCGTTGCTGCTATGATCGCAGGTTCGAATCCTGGCTCGGGCATGGATGGGTGTGATGTCTTTTGGTTAGTTACATTTAAGTAGTTCTAAGTGTAGGGGACTAATGACCTCAGATATTAAGTCCCATAGTGCTTAGAGCCATTTGAACTATTTTTGAATATCAATCGCTCTCTTCTCCGAATGCGAAAATATTTTGTTGGCGCCCACCTTTATAGGGAGAAGTGACCATCATAATAAAATAAAAGAAATCAATGGTCGCAGGGAAATGTTTCAATGTTCGTGTTCCCTGCGCGCCGTTCGAGAGTGGAACGGTAGAGAAATAGCTTGAAGGTGGTTCGATGAACCTTCTGCCAGGCCCTTAATTTTGAACTGCAGAGTGATCATGTAGATGTAGAGACCCAGTAGAGGTTTGGAACTGAATAGAAGTCATTGAGGTGAAGTGTGTCCATCAGGAGCTTTATGCCACCACATGTTCCTTTCGCCGAGACATATTAGTGGTAAAAGTTTCTTCCAGCAGTAGTTTGCAAAGTGGCCTCCAGATCCTTGGTCAGCACCGTAAGCGTGGAGAACTAGCTAGTTTTCTGAGTGAAGACCTAGACAAATACTTGATTCTCGTGTTACGGGCAACTTTCAGTTTTTATTTTAAGTCACGCTGAATTCAGACCCAAACATTCAGTTCGCATAATGTGTGCCTCATCTTTTTAAGTACTCACGGAATGTGACCGACTGATAAATAATGGGAGCAGCCTGAATGAACCTACCAACTTCGTCAGTATGTCGAATCCAAGCTTTTCTCTCGCAGAGAGCAGCGCCACGCAGAGCAGGTCTGCGGCCACGGGGTAACCAGTGGTATCGCCGACGACAGTGAGTGTCGGTAGTGCTGTGGCGGTGGCGCATCATGTGCGACTGGCGTTTTATTCAGCGAAGAATGAGGAGGCTCTGGTCCACACACGGAGCGATAGCATCTCTCATTTCCTTTTATAGCCATTCGTTACCACGGCTCCATATTTCTTTCACTTTAATGCCGGAGACATTAGGCCCGCGTGTGGCGTCGGCAGGCGGGCTTATCGCTGTAACAGCGCCGAGAGCATCTTGCCCGCGCATTAAAGCCGTGATGGCGGGCGCTAAATAACGCGGGGGCGGCTCGGTGGGGGCGTGGGGTGGGGAGGGGGTCACTGTGGCACTGTGCATCCCTCCTCACCGGACCGCGGCCGTCCCAAGCGCGGTATTGACTACCACTAACTGTTCGTCAGTTCTGTGACATTACGTGTGTTTAGCATTCCACGTCGAAATTTCACCGCCAGGGACATGTTGGCGTTACGCGAGCAGCTTTTCAATGCGCGGTTTCGCTTCGTATCCAGTACTTTCCTCTCGATATTACCGTACTCGATGCTTGTAGTCAACTTAGTACTTAATAGCATATGTCTTATCGAATTATCCTAGTATTGATGTATTAAATTTTTGTTATTTACATCTACATCTGGTGGAAGGACTATATAGAGGGTCTATACAAGGGCGATGTACTTGAGGACAATATTATGGAAATGGAAGAGGATGTAGATGAAGATGAAATGGGAGATATGATACTGCGTGAAGAGTTTGACAGAGCTCTGAAAGACCTGAGTCGAAACAAGGCCCCAGGAGTAGACAACATCCCATTATAACTACTGACGGCCTTGGGAGAGCCTGTCCTGACAAAACTCTACCATCTGGTGAGCAAGATGTATGAGACAGGCGAAGTACCCTCAGACTGCAAGAAGAATATAATAATTCCAATCCTAAAGAAAGCAAGTGTTGACACATGTGAAAATTACCGAACTATCAGTTTAATAAGTCACAGCTGCAAAATACTAACACGAATTCTTTACAGATGAATGGAAAAACTGGTAGAAGCCGACCTCGGGGAAGATTAGTTTCGATTCCGTAGAAATGTTGGAACACGTGAGGCAATACTGACCTTACGACTTATCTTAGAAGAAAGATTAAGGAAAGGCAAACCTACGTTTGTAGCATTTGTAGACTTGGAGAAAGCTTTTGAAAATGTTGACTGGAATACTCTCTTTCAAATTCTAAAGGTGGCAAGAGTAAATACAGGGAGCGAAAGGCTATTTACAATTTGTACCGATACCAGATGGCAGTTATAAGAGTCGAGGGACAGGAAAGGGAAGCAGTGGTTGGGAAGGGAGTGAGACAGGGTTGTAGCCTTTCCCCGATGTTATTCAATCTGTATACTGAGCAAGCAGTGAAGAAAACAAAAGAAAAATTCGGAGTAGGTATTAAAATCCATGGATAAGAAATGAAAACTTTGAGGTTCGCCGATGACATTGTAATTCTGTCAGAGACAGCAAAGGACTTGGAAGAGCAGTTGTACGTAATGGACAGTGTCTTGAAACGAGGATATAAAATGAACATCAACAAAAGCAAAACGAGGATAATGGAATGCAGTCGAATTAAGTCGGGTAATGCTGTGGGAATTAGATTAGGAAACGAGACGCTTAAAGTAGTACTTGAGACTTGCTATTTGGGCACCAGAATAACTAACGATGGTCGAAGTAGAGAGGATATAAAATGTAGACTGGCATTGGCAAGGAAAGCGTTTCTGAAGAAGAGAAATTTGTTGACATCGAGTATAGATTTAAGTGTCAGGAAGTCGTTTCTAAAAGTACTTGTAGGGTGTGTAGCCATGTATGGAAGTGAAACATGGACGATAAATAGTTTGGACAAGAAGAGAATAGAAGCTTTCGAAATGTGGTGCTACAGAAGAATGCTGAAGATTGGATGGGTAGATCACGTAACTAATTAGGAGGTATTGAATAGAATTGGGGAGAAGAGGAGTTTGTGACAAAACTTGATAAGAAGAAAAGAAGAAGGACCGGTTGGTAGGACATGTTCTGAGGCATCAAGGCATCACAAGTTTAACATTGGAGGGCAGCGTGGGGGGTAAAAATCGTAGAGGGAGACCAAGAGATGAATACACTAAGGATGCAGTAAGTACTGGGAGATGAAGAAGCTTGCACAAGATAGAGTAGCATGGAGAGCTGCATCAAACCAGTCTCAGGACTGAAGACCACAGGAACAACAACAACAACAACAACAAGAACAACATCATCTACATATACATCATACTCCGCAAGACACCTAATGGTGTGTGGGGGAGGGTACTTTCGTTACCACTATCTAATCCCTCCAACCCTGTTCCACAGCCGACCGGGGTGGCCGAGCGTTCTAGGCGCTACAGTCTGGAACCGCGCGACCGCTACGGTCGCAGGTTCGAATCCTGCCTCGGGCATGGATGTGTGTGATGTCCTTAGGTTAGTTAGGTTTAAGTAGTTCTAAGTTCTAGGGGACTGATGACTTCACAAGTTAAGTCCGAATGATTGTCGGTAAGCTCCAATAGCTCGAATTTTCTCATCGTGATCAATGGGCGAGATGTATGTGGGGGGAAGTAATATGTTATTTGACTCCTCCTGAAAAGTGCTGTCCGTAAATTTCAATAGTAAATCTCTCCGTGATGCCCAACGTCTCTCTTCTAACGTCTGCCAGTGGAGTTTGTTTAGCATCTCCGTAGCGCTGTCTCACTAGCTAAACGATCCCGTGACGAAACGCGCCGCTCTTCGTTGCATCTTCTCTACCTCCTCTATCAGCCCTACCTGATAGGGATCCCAGATAGATGAACAATATTCATGGATCGGGCGAACAAGCGCCTTATAAGCCATTTCCTTCGTGGATGAGTTACATTTCCTTAAGATTCTACCGATGAATCTTAGTCTTGTGTCTGCTTTTCCCGCTATCTGTTTTATATAGTCATTCCACAGAAGGTCGCTCTGGATAGTTACGCCTAGGTATTTTACGGCAGACGCAGCATCCCGCTGTTTGTCATCAACAGTGTAGCTGTACAGTAGTGGATTTCTTTTCCTATGTGTGCGCAATATGTTACATTTATTTACGTTCAGGGTCAGCTGCCATAGTCTGCACCATTCATCAGTTCTCTGCAGGCGTTCTGCAAATTCTTACTATCTTCTGGCGTTGCTACTTTGGTATAAATAACTGCATCATCTGCGAATATCATCAAAGAGCAACCGGCGCTTTCTACTAGATCATTTATATATATTGTGAACAGCAACGGCCTATCACACTTCCCTGTGCTACTTCGGAAATTACCTTCACATCTGTCAGTTTAGTTCCGTTAAGAGCGACGTTTTGAGTTCTACCTCTAAGGAAGTCCTGAATCCAATCGCAGGTCTGCTCCGATACTCCGTAAGCTCCTATTTTTTTCATTAAACGGCAATGTGGGACGGTGTTAGATGTCTTACTGAAATCAAGGAATACGGCATCAACCAGAGAGCAGTGGTCCACTGCGCTGTGGATCTCATGGAGGAACAGAGGGAGCTGAGTTTCGCAGGATCTTTGTTTGCGGAATCCAAGTTGATTTTTATAGAGGTGGTGCTCACTTTCCAAGAACGTCATAATTCTTGAGCATAAAACATGTTCCATAATTCTGCAACAGATTGACATCAACGCTGTAGGTCTATAATTGTGTGGATCTGTTTTACGGCCTTTCTTAAAAACGGGAATGACTTGCGCTTTTTTTCCAGACGTTAAGTATCTTTCGTTGCTCAAGCGATCTACGATAAATTACTGCTAGAAGGGGAGCAAGTTCATTCGCATAATCTCTATAGAATCTTATAGGCATCTCATCTGGTTCTGTAGCCTTTCCACTACTAAACAACTGTGGCTGCTTTATAGTTCCGCGATCGGTTATCTCAATATCTCCCATTTCGATGTTCGCACGACGATTGAAAGGAGGGACAGTGTTACGATGTTCCGCGATGAAACAAGTTCGGAAGACCGAATTCAGTGTTTCGGCCTTCTCTCTGTTATATTCCGTTTCTGTGCCGGTATGGTCGCTGAGAGAATGAATAGATGATTTTGATCCACTTACTAATTTTACATCCGACCAAAATCTCTTAGGATGTTAGACACGTCGGTTGACAACGTCTTACTTTCGAAATCATTGAATGCTTCTCTCATTACTCTCCTTACCCTCATTTTCGCTTCGTTCAGCTTTTGTTTGTCAGCTAGGTTCTTACTTCTCTTGAATCTGAGTTGAAATGCTTTTTGTTTACGTAGCAATTTTCTAACACGGCTATATAATCATGGTGGATCTTTCCCATCCCTTAAAACTTTACTCGGAACATACTTGTCTAGGACATATTGGACGATGCCTTTGCATTTTTTCCATTTGTTCTCCACATCTTCGTCCGTATCACCGAATATTTGATGCTGACTGCTGAGATATTCTGAAATTTGTATTCTGTCACACTTGCTGAGCAAATTTATCTTCCTGCCTTTCTTAACATTCCTTGTGGGACCCGTCATCATAGATTCTGTCACAGCCTTATGATCATTGATACCTTCCTCTACGTTAACTGATTAGATACGTTCAGGTCTGTTTGTTGCCAGGTGATCTAAGAGGTTACACTCATGAGTTGGTTCTCAAACCATCTGCTCAAGGTAATTTTTGGACAAAACTTCCAGAACAATCCCACACGATTCCCTGTCTCTGGCACCAGTTTAGATGGCATAACACTCCCAGTCTATACCTGCCAAGTTGAACTCACCCCGTATTACAACGGCATGATCAGGAAATCACTAATGATATTCTGCAAGCTCTGTCTGAAGCGCTCTACAACTACAGATCCTGACCCAGGTGGTCCTTAGAAGCATCCGATCACCATTTTTGACCTTTCTTTGACACTCAATTTCACCCAGATTAATTCACATTCGGAATCCGGGGTAACTCCGCTAGATTTTATCGAATTTTTTACTGTAATAAACACGCCGCCACACTGGCGACTAACCAACCCTTATGATAAATATTCCAGTCTGTACTTAGGATTCCGTTGTCATTGACGTCTGGCCTCAACCAGCTTTCTGTTACCAATACTATCTGTGGGTTATAACCTTCAATAAGCGATACTAATTCTGTGATCTTTCCTTGGATGCTCATGCAGTTCATTAAAATCATATTAGTCTTTTCTATTTCTGATCTGCGACGACCTAGTTTCTCTGAGGTCGCTGTGGCTGATTTAACAGGCAAATTGTGTTTGCTCCGAAGGGAGGGGTCCCGTAACGTAAAAAAAACCCACGTTCACGCCACACGTACTCCGCTACCCTAGTAGCCACTTCCTGCGTGTAGTGCACACCTGACCTGTTTTGGGAAACCCTACAATTCTGCACCCGTTAGCGGAGGTCGAGAAATTCACATTCGATACCGTCGCAGAGCCGTCTGAGCCTCTGGTTTAGACCTTCCACTCTGCTCCAAACCAGAGGACCGCGATCAACCCTGGGTACGATGCTACAAATAGACAGATTAGCCTGTACCCCGCGTACGTTGCCTTCACCAAATCAGCCAGCCGCCGAAAGGAGCCGAGGATGTCCTCAGAACCCAAGCGGCAGGCGTCATTCGTGCCGACATCTGCCAGTACATGCAGCCGGTTGCACCCAGTGGGCTCGATAGCCGCTGGCAGGGCCGCCTCCACATCACGGATGAGACCTCCCGGCAGACATACAGAATGCACACTGGGATTCTTTCTCGCCTTTCGTGCTATCTCCCTGAGGGGCTCCATCACCCGCCTAACATTGCATCTCCCAATGACTAGCATACCCACCCTCTGTACTTGTCCGGACTGGGCAGGAAAATAGACCTCTGGCCCAACAGGAGAGGCATCGCGTGTTGGCTCAGAGTTATCATCAACACTGGGAAGCACCTCGTACCTGCTGCTAAGACGTAGGGAGCCAGCCGCACGGCGTGCTCCCTCTTCCGCCTTTGACACGCAATCCCATCACTGTCTGCCATCCACGCGGACCGGTCAGATGTTGCGTATCGGAAGCCACAGCGACGTCCGGGCCACCAGGGGATTCCAGTGACACCAAAGGTTTCGCAGGTCTCGCCACTGGCGCCCCGACGTCACCGCAACTTCGAGCATTAGCTAGAAGCTTGTTGACGGTAGCCAACGCAGGTTCCAGCTTTTTACGGACAGCAGCCAACTCTCCTTGTGTCCGCTCACAACAAACACAGGCCCTAGCCATATCGTACTGTGTATAAAATAGATATAAGGTCTCAAATGGCGCTACTGAGTTTGAAAATATACCAAAGGAGAATAAAGTAACACTAAAAGTTGGTGTTCAGATTTCTCACTGAACTCTGAGACCGCAAACTATTAAACAGAAATAAATTTCTGTTCACGGAAAATTAACACTAGGAAGCCGCCCTACACAAGGATAATCACGAGACTTACGCAAAAAACAAAAACTACGATTAATTTTCTAACCAGAAGTCTACACGGCAAAATACGCACGTAGAGTTCACTTCTTTGCAGAAGCACGTGAACAAGAAACAAAGACTAAATTAATTTACTGTTTATCACAAAAGTGCTGTTGCTGCTCTGCTGCGCGTGCTCTCGGCTCGCCGACTACCCAAAATTTTGCCTGCGTAACTTTCAACAAGTGAACGCACGGTCAGCAACAGATCAGCAGTTGAACGAGTGGTTTGTGTGTGTGTGTGTGTGTGTGTGTGTGTGTGAACGACAGATCGATTGTAGGAAAACATTTGCGACGCAACGTCAACCGTGACAAGATCTCGTTCTCAGTTGCCTCACTCGCAATGATCATGTTTTCACGATATGAACTCGATAGCGATTTTTCTTTTGAAACCGTATATTCCTTTTGGAGTCATCGTGAAGACCCCCACACACAATGAAACTTATTTGTGAACTTCGCTCTTTTCTGTCGACAGATTTGTAGCTACCCCGTAGACGATCCAAGTTTGTCAAGTAACATCATTTTTGAAGCAAACGCTGTTCGCGATGCCGTATTTTGTCACTAGTGGGAAGGGCTAAAAATTCGAATAAATCATTTCTAACATTGCCTCTGCTACTGTGTTTAAAGAAGAGAAGAAGAAGAAGAAGAAGAAGAAGAGGAAAAGAACTAGATGCTAGTCCAAGTTATGATTTAAAATAGAGGAAAATATACACATGAAAACTTTTTAAAGGAAATGTTACACTCGGAACCGGAAGTGTTTTAGAATGAACCGTGAAACTTTTAATAAAATATTTGGTTGACAAAGTCGGCACAAGTCTATGAAAATGTATTTTGTTTGCTACGGTCGCAGGCTCGAATCCTGCCCTGGGCATGGATGTGTGTGGTGTCCTTAGGTTAGTTATGTTTAAGTAGTTCTAAGTTATAGGGGACTGGTGACCCCAGATGTTCTGTCCCATAGTGCTCAGAGCCATTTGAACCATTTTTTATTCTGTTCTACTTGGTTCTCTAATTACAGTTCACTAAAATACCACAACCTGAGAACATATAGCCTACATCTCCTGTGGAGGAACTAAAGTACTTCAATTCTTTTTATTTTATTGCACTCCAGCTTATATGTTGTGCGTAGAATATTGATTTTCTTCTTAACCTTTTCCAGCGTAATACATGGCTAGGAATGATGCGATACCTCTATCGTTTTGGTAATTGTTAGTCCGGTTTTGTATTTATCCTTGGTCGTAGTTTCCCTTACTTCCACCAAGTTGTGGAAATCACGATGCAGTGTCATAAATTGTAATAAAACTCTTTTTGATTGAACATATGCGGCGAAACGTCAACAGAAATTACGTCCGCCATCTTGTCAAATTTTCCGTAAGTCGAAATTTCTCTTGACAAACACGTCAAACAGTACTGTACTCTGACAAATATTTGGCTAACCTGGTAAAGCTTCACAAATTGTTTGATCGTGTGATCTGAGGTGACTTTCTACAGCTAACAGGAACTTGAACTGAAGAACTGCCTTTTAGCCGTCAGGCGTACGAATTATTCTTTTTTTCTTTAGCGGTTTCGATCGTAGAGTCCATCATCAGACAAAGAAAAAGCAATGTATGAGACAGATAAAAAAATTCATCTTTCCAACACATTATCTGAAAGTCTTCAAAGTTAGCATATATTTGTACAACCATACGTAATGCACCATGACTCGAAACAGCATAAAATTGGCCTCACATTAACTCACAACCGAGCATGAGCACACTCATCACTTATGGTTATGGGAACATACTGCAACTTTTAGGACTTTCGGTTCATCTGCAGGAAAGGAGAACTGCTTATCCATATGTTGTTCTGCTTTTTCTTTCTGTTATGACAGTTCCTACGATTGAAACAGGCAAAGAATTAAGGATAATTCGTACAG
The DNA here is from genome assembly GCF_023864345.2 of Schistocerca serialis cubense. Classification (NCBI taxonomy): domain Eukaryota; kingdom Metazoa; phylum Arthropoda; class Insecta; order Orthoptera; family Acrididae; genus Schistocerca; species Schistocerca serialis. The sequence goes on from NC_064645.1 coordinate 510,155,819, forward strand.
CTGATGGCTAAATTGCTGTTCTTCAAACTTTGTGCTACCGTGTCTGACCGCCTGTGGTGTAGTTTTGCGCAGGCATTCGGACTGTTCAAGCTGTGTGAAGATTGATCGAGTTTGCCATGCGGGCTTATGCTCATAAGCCTGAGCGTGTGTACCTACAATATGTAGGCTTTGTGAAGGCAGTATGCGTTGTGGCACTATGTTGAGTAGTGTGAGCAAATAAGTTGTAAATTGCTGGAAAAGTTTATTCTTGTATTTGAAAACAAACATTGCTTCAGGAGCATTAAATCGAAAGTCTTTCACGGTAAGGTAAAGACGTAGTTCGCAAACATTATACTTAAGAAAATACGAATCAGTTAACCCTAACACAGACAGCAGCGAAGCAACTGGAAGGTACTGATCAATGGTTGGAGAAGATCATGTACAGAAGTCAGCTCTTGCGTATTACCACTGTGTACAGATACGTATTTGAGGCTTCATAGCCCCCTTCACCTCCTGAGACATCGCGATATTCATAAATAAGTTTCTCCATTGATCTTGAAATAATTAATTCAACATGTGTTAAGTACACAGCCGGAAAAAATTGGTATACCTCGGAAGACGACTTCATTTTTGATTCGGTGACGGCATATGTTACCTAGGGTACTAGAGATATACTGTTAACGTCTTCCGCCAAATGATAACGTAGTGGCGTAGTTACCAGAGCGCTTTCTGTGTCTGCCTTTTAATGGGGAATGCTCGCAGCCAGAAGCCTCAGTGGGATGCAGGCATATGAAGAAGCACTCGTGTTCCCACACCCATCTGAGCGAATGACCTTCCAAGTGACGGGATGGCTCTTTTAGAGAATTGCCACACAAGTTGGACGTGCTGCGTCGGTGGTTGGAGATGATGATGTCACTAGTCACGTGAACATTCTCACACCTGTAGGCGAGGTTGTGGACGCCTACGCAGCACACATGACACCCAGTATCGTCGTACTGTGAGGATAGCAGTGGTAGATCATACAGGGAACACAGCACAGATAAAGGTCTTGTAAGCCAGACGTGTCAACACGAGCTGTTGCGAACCAGTTACTAGCGATAGGACTACGGGCATGCAAACCTCTGCCCCGTCTTCCATTCACGCCGCAGCATCGACGTGCACGACTCTACTGGTGCGCTCAGAGGATCACTTGGAAGATGGAATGGCGCACCGTGGTCTTCAGCGATGGAAGCAGATTCTGCCGGCACCAAGGTCATGGTCGTTTACGTGCACGATGTAAACATGGTGAGCGCTCTCCTGCAGAGTGCGTTTGTGCAAGACAAACTGGTCCCACCACAGGCCTTATGATCTGATCTGCCGGAGATAGCGGTCACGTGTGCATTTGCTTAAGTGAATGAATCCGTGTCTGTTTTCTTTTCTGAGGAAGGCTTTGACCGCAAGCTAAATCGTAACAGACTTCTCGTTGAGACTGTCTGCAACTCAACGTGTCATCTTTTATATCAAACAGTGGAAACCCGTCCGAGTTCTACGCAATCGAAGCAAGCACAAACCTAATCTTGTACAAGCTTGCTTGGGCTATGGGAACGTGAAGGGGATTTGTGCATGCTTGACAAAATTAGGCTTAAAATGGTTCAAATGGCTCTGAGCACTATGGGACTTAACATCTAAGGTCATCAGTCCCCTAGAACTTAGAACTACTTAAACCTAACTAACCTAAGGACATCACACACATCCATGCCCGAGGCAGGATTCGAACCTGAGATCGTAGCAGTCGTGCGGTTCCGGACTGAAGCGCCTAGAACCGCTCGGCCACAACGGCCGGCTCAAGATAAAGGTTGCTTGTGCAGACGCCATTAGTCTTCTTTGGCAATGTGTTATGCAAACACACACACACACACACACACACACACACACACACACACACACAGAGAGAGAGAGAGAGAGAGAGAATTATATATGAAAATATGTATACTGAAGCACCAAAGAAACTGGTATAGGCATGCGTATTCAAATACAGAGATATGGAAGCAGGCAGAATACGGTACTACGTCGGCAACGCCTATATAAGGCAACAAGTATCTAGCGCAGTTCTTATCTCGGTTATCGCTGCTACAATGGCAGGTTATCAAGATTTATGTGAGTTTGAACGTGCTGTTATAGTCGGTGCCTGAGCGATGCGATACAGCGTCTCCGACGTAGCGATGAAGTGGGGATTTTCCTGTACAATCATTTCACGAGTGTACCGTGAGTATCAGGTATCCGGTAAAACATTAAATCTCAGACGGTACGGCCGGAAAAAGATCCTGCAAGAACGGGACCAACGACGAAAAAGAGAATCGTTCAATGTGACAGAAGTGCCACCCTTCCGCAAACTGCTGCATATTTCAATGCTGGGCTGTCAACAAGTGTCAGCCTGAGAACCATTCATCGAAACATCATCGATATGGGCTTTTGGAGCCGAAGGTACCCCCGTGCACCCTTGATGACTGCACGACACAAAGCTTTACGCCTCGCCTGGGCGCTTTAACACCGACATTGGATTGTTGAAGACTGGAAACATGTTACCCCGATCGGACGGGTCTCGTTTCAAATTTTGTCGGGTGGATGGACGTGTACGCGTATGGAGAGAGCCTCATGTATCCATGGAGCGTGCATGTCAGCAGGGGACTATTCAAGCTGGTGCAGGCAATATAATTGTGGGGGGCGTGTGCAGTTGGAGTGATATAGGACCCCTGATACGCCTAGATACGACATTGACAGGTGACACTTACGTAATCATCCTGTCTGATCACCTGCATCCATTTATGTCCATTGTACATTCCGACGGCCTCTGGCAATTCCAATAGGAGAACGCGACACGCCACTCGTCCAGATTTGCTACAGAGGTGCTCCAGGAACACTCTCCTGAGTTTAAATGCTTCCGTTGGCCACCAGACTTCCCAGACATGAACATTATTGAGCATATCTGGGATGCCTTGCAACGTGCTGTTCGTATAAGAGATCTCCACGCCCTCATACTCTTACGGATTTATGGGCAGCCGTGAAGAATTCAACGTGTCAGTTCTCTCCAGCACTGCTTCAGACATTAGTCGAGTCCATGCCACGTCGTGTTGCAGCACTTCTGCGTGCTCGCGGGGCCCTACACGATATTAGGCAGGCGTACCAGTTTCTTTGGTTTGCTCGGGGGTGGGGGACATCTCAAGTATCCAATCTTTATATTGTTGTTGCGTACAACAATGACGACAGTGAAGTGTTGCCAGGACACAATCTCTTGCAGAGCATTTATATTTTCTAGCGTTACTCGACAGGAGTGTGAGCCTCAGTGGCTGACAACAGTTGGCGGACGTGGGTGTTCATAACGGGTCAAACCTAAGCCACCTTCGTTGCGTCGTGTGTGCTTTAACAGAACTGATATGTAATCACTATATGGTGGCAGAAATTTCAGAATTTATTTCTTTTTTTGTTCAGCAGTCAGCACTTTAGCCTCTGAGCCAAGTTTTCGGAAATTCTACAGTTTCTAACCGATACGGAGGCGGAATAAATGAAATTCTCCCAGAAGAAAGGAAGAAAAGAATGAATGGACAAACAAACATAATGGATCACCTTTGCGCAGCGCACAGCGGGATCGAGTAATTGAACCGGCCTGTGGGCGAGCTGGACCGATTAGGTCTGGTCGACTGGGATGCTGGACCCCTGCAATTTCCGTTGCGAGCCTAGCGTGCGAAGGCTTGTGAAACAATCACAATAAACGGGAGCCGGCGGCAGTAGCGCTGTAGAACCAGAGTGAGGGTGGGAAGACGCCGCTGCGGAGAGCACCCCTCCACCTCCCCCTTACCCCGGCTCGCCGTAATTCCATTTCCCGGGCCCGTCCCCGCCCCCGGCGCCGGGGTAAAGCGTGTTAATTGGATCCGGGCAGGGGGCGGCCATCCATCAACCTTCACTCAGACGCCATTAATTCATTCACAGTGAAATTCATTGAAGAGCGTCGAGGAGCGGGCGAAAAATCTCTTTTCTACTCTCTCTCTCCCTCTCTCTCTCTCCCCCCCTCACTCGTTCACGCTCTCTCGCTCGCTCGCTCGCTCGTTCATGGAGTTCCCGCTTGAAAAAGAAGAGCCAGGGTGAAAGAGAAAATTGTTTCATCCGGAATATAAAGGGCAACTCTCGGCAATCCTGTTGGCGCAGGCCTGTGGTACGTAAACACTTGTTGACCAATTGCTACGAAATTGGAGGTGGCGAAGCGCAAAATTCGACCTTGTTTTCATTTTCTCCTCCCATTTGTCGCTGGTTGTGTTCCGGACAGGATTAATTGGAAATGGAAGCGACGAAGCTTGGACTCATCCTCTTCTATTTCCAGCGCCATCTTATTTAATGTCTTCAAGAATGTATCCTTGCCAACCCGCTTCCTGAAATTTTGCAGCCCCTCTGAAGTGAACTGAGAGCTTTTGTGGATGTTAATATAACTTACTTTTCCAGAAATGAGTGGTTTTCTCTTTTTCTTCCATAAATGCCCATATAACTTTTTTTCCTTTTCATCAGCATCCAATTGAGGTAAAAAGCAGGCACAGGTAAAGTACGCTAATAATGTTGTACGGGAGATTTCTGTGGTGATATGTCTGATTGTCAGCACATTAGGCTTGGTGGCTGAGTGGGTAAGTGCCAGACCAGAAATCCAGAAACCTGTGATTCAGTCGTCAATTGGTTCCAGAATTTTTTTTCACGTTTTCACGCCGCTAATAGTATACTTTCTGCCGTTCTTTGGACGCTAGGTTATTTTATATTTTATTGGATTATTATTTTCTATCAATTATGATCATTTTCAGATCGATATGTGTCAATAAAATGCTATGAAACATTTTCTTTTGTGTTAAGAGTGGCAGCGTGCGGAAATATAAAGCATAATATTTTACGATGCTATCATTCGTGGCCAAAAATTCGTTTTGTTATCACAGACGGATTTGAAGATTGTGGTAACTAATTATGTTGTGGGGAAAGCGGACCAAAGACAGCGATGTATTGACAGAACACACAGAAGATGCAATAGGCATACTAGAGACCGCCTACTCGATTTTCTTCTGGAGTATTGCTGCAAGGTGTGCGATCCGCATCAGATATGCCTGACAGAGGAAATCGAACAAATTCAAAGAAGGGCAGTTCGTTTTGTACTTTTGAGAAAGAGGTGAAATAGTGCCACGGATACGATACGCGAATGAAGGTGGCAATTATTAAAACAAAAGGCGTTTTGGCAGGATCTCCTCGTGATATATCGATCACCAAATATCTTCTCCGGATGCGAAAATATTTTGCTGGCCCCCACCTTTATAGGGAGAAATGATCATCATAATAAAATAAAAGAAATCTGAGGTCGCAGGAAAATGTTTAAGTGTTCGTTTTCCCTGCGCGTCGTTCGAGAGTGGAACGGTAGAGAAATAGCTTGAAGGTGGTTCGATGAACAATGTGCCAGGCTCTTAATTTTGAACTGCAGAGTAATCATGTAGACGGAGAGAACACGTAGAGATTTGGATTTTAATACGGGTCATTGACGGAAGGTGCGGCCATTAGCAGCATTATGCCACCATCTCTCCCCCTTTTATCGACCAAAAACTGGCTGTAAAAATCTCTCTCAGCACTGGTGTAAAAACTAGTTATGAAATAAGCTATAAATAATTCTTGAGATGAAATAGTGATATATGTTACAGAATTACGAACACAGAAACACTGTGCTGTTCTTTGTAATCATGTCACATTTCGTCAGTCACGTCGCGAGTCGTCATCCCGGACACAAGCCATGGAAACCATTTTCACGTGTATTATGGGATATGTTGAAATAATTAGGGTGGGAGAAACGTAGCGCTTGCACTAGTCTCCGTTTTCGATTAGAGCCAGTACAGTAAACGCATCCGACGGATGATCGGTGTCGACAATGGCTTTATTCCATCACTACACGAGTCACTTTGATGGGATTATGGACTTTGTAACAGCGCCCTACCTTATTTTACGTATAAAATGCGGCAATAGGCCATGTAAAACAGGCGTTGCACCAGTATCACTAGTGGGAAATTGTTCTTATCGTGTTCATATCATCCAGCCTGTGCTCTTCTTGCTGCACTAAGGAACAAGAGCTAACTAAAAAGCCAGTAAAGCTGTCATCAACCCGATGGTTGTGTTTCAAAGCCACAGTGCTTTACTAAAGATGGTTGTGTTAGAAGCGGTATGCCGTTGCTTTTCCTCTGACTTCTGAACTGACTGACCCAACCAATTATAGCGGGGCATACAGTTTAACGTGGACTCATAACCACGGTGCAACTAAGCTTGTTTATAAAATGGCGAGATACAAATTATAGCATAGGTTTACTCTGTTCAATGTGACTCACGAAATGAAGTAAGTAAATAGCCCTATGTCACGCAATTCAAACAATGTTTTTCGCTCGCATTGGAAAGTTAGATCAGTTCTTAACATCCTTTAAACCCCAGATTCTTTAAAAGATAGAACTTCTACGTATAAAACAGCTTCAAACGTCTGATTACAAATGAGTTAAAGTGTTAAATATTTGACTTTTGCCTCATATCTCGTAAACTATGAGTCTCGTGCAGTGACATACGCTACTGGCCATTAAAATTGCTACACCACGAAGATGACGTGCTACAGACGCGAAATTAAACCGACAGGAAGAAGATGCTGTGATATGCTAATGATCAGGTTTTCAGAGCATTCACACAATGTTAGCGCCGGTGGCGACACCTACAACCTGCTGACATGAGGAAAGTTTCCAACCGATTTCTCATACACAGACAACAGTTGACCGGCGTTGCCTGGTGAAACGTTGTTGTGATGCCTCGTGTAAGGATGAGAAATGCGTACCGTCACGTTTCCGACTTTGATAAAGGTCGGATTGTAGCCTATGGCGTTTGCGGTTTATCGTATCGCGACATTGCTGCTCGCGTTGGTCGAGATACAATGACTGTTAGCAGAATATGGAATCGGTGGGTTCAGGAGGGTAATACGGAACGCCGTGCTGGATCCCAACGGCCTCGTATCACTAGCAGTCGAGATGACAGGCATCTTATCCGCATGGCTGTAACGGATCGTGCAGCCACGTCTCGATCCCTGAGTCAACAGATGGGGACGTTTGCAAGACAACAACCATCTGCACGAACAGTTCGACGACGTTTGCAGCAGCATGGACTATCAGCTCGGAGACCATGGCTGCGGTTACCCTTGAGGCTGCATCACAGACACGAGTGCCTGCGATCGTGTACTCAACGACGAAGCTGGGTGCAAGAATGGCAAAACGTCATTTTTTCGGATAAATCCAGGTTCTGTTTTCAGCATCACGATGGTGGCATCGGTGTTTGGCGACATCGCGGTGAACGCACATTGGAAGCGTGTGTTTGTAGTGGCCATACTGGCGTATCACCGGGCATGATGGTATGGGGTACCATTGCTTACACGTCTCGGTCACCTCTTGATCGCATTGACTGCAGTTTGAACAGTGGACGTAACATTTCAGATGTGTTATGACCCGTGGCTCTACCCTTCATTCGATCCCTGCGAAACCCTACATTTCAGCAGGATAATGCACGACCGCATGTTGCAGGTCCTGTACGGGCCTTTCTGGATACAGAAAATGTTCGACTGCTGCCGTGGCCAGCATTCTCCAGACATCTCACCAATTGAAAACGTCTGGTCAATGGTGGCCGACAACTGACTCGTCACAATACGCCAGTCACTACTCTTTATGAACTGTGGTATCGTGTTGAAGCTGCATGGGCAGCTAACTGTGCCTGTACACGCCATCCCAGCTCTGTTTGACTCAATGCCCAGACGTATCAAGGCCGTTATTACGGCCAGAGGTGGTTGTTCTGGGTACTGATTTCTCAGGATCTATGCACCCAAACTGCGTGAAAATGTAATCACATATCAGTTCTACGAGTGAATACCCGTTTATCATCTGCATTTCTTCTTGGTGTAGCAATTTTAATGGCCAGTAGTGTAGTTGTGGACGTAAATTTAGTGGATAATGTGGATACTGTTTGCCAACTGTGTAGCGAATAGAGTCGGTAGTAAGATAGTAATAGATTAAAACGTAATGTCTGATGATGAAGTTGTATTGGATGAACTCTAGTGAGCGCTAAACGTTTTTCCTTCCACCATATTGTGGTGTGTGACAGCGAGAAAAAGTTTCGTTAAGGTTTGAACTATGTGTAAATTTTGTTGGAAGTCGCTCACTGCTCTCACTCACAAATAATGGATGAATACAGCGCGCGTGTTAGGTTACGGCCTCTCCAGGCGCCTTGGTCCACCGCGGCTCGGCTAGTGCCCTGGTGCTAAGCGCTTCAGTGCTTGCTGGCCGCACCGGAGCGTCGACGCCAGTCACCATAGGCGTGTTGCTCACTCGCACTGCCGAAATGTCTCTTCCAGTGCTGAAACAGAAAATACTTCCGACAGAAAATATTTCTTTGAAATATGAAATGTTGCGGAAACTACCACCAGTCTGGATGTACAGCATTAATTGTGATAGACGTGATCGCTGTGAGTTCAAGGTCTTGCACGAACCACTTAAGGAGTTTAGAGACAAATTTTTGATTAATCGTTCGACGTCATTGTCCCAGCTATTGTAGAAAAACTACATCAAAAACAAAATACTGATGTCCGAGTTAGTATAGCATCTCCTGAGGAGCGTGTAGTGCTAACGTCACGGTGAGTAAATAGTCATTCATTGCATTCCTTTTTTAAAGAAGCTGTATATGATGAATATATTTTACAGAATGAATTGTTAAGAAGAAACTTAACAAAAATTAATTTACATTCCCAATAAATCGAAGACAGCATAACGAAAACTGACACGAAGAGTGCAGTTACTTCGGGAATGGTATGAGGAGGCTGCCGCTACACAGTGTCATTTGAATTAGCGTTGTCAGAAGTCCTTAAATTAAGTGATTGTTCTTCTTCCTGTTTTGGCTGAAATGGTGTGCTATTGCTTGCTACTTGAGTGTCCGAATACGGCTGGTAAATGCCACTCTGAACCGGTTGAAGTTCTGCAACAGTTAAATTTTGTATTTTTCTTTGCGGTATAAGTTTAGGAAAAGATGAAATTTGAGCAGTATATGGTAATATGGTAACAAACAAAAAAGAACGGAAGAAAGTCAGTTTTTTGCTTCTGCCGATGTCTTGCCCCAGCATGTTTCTTCTTTCAATGTAGTATTATTTAGTACAACTGTTCAAAAAAGCGCGAAGGGCTTTTGGCAACATCTCCATCTCCACTTCGTACTTTGCCGACTTCCAGCAGTTTTTCTTTTTAAAAAACATAAGACCACAAGTCTTTCCACCTCCTTCTGTTACACGTTTTTCTTCAAAGAAGACAAAAAGCAACACAATATCAATTTATTGTATAAGGATTAGAAACTGATTGTACAATTGCTTCGATACTCTGGCAAATGAAGTGTCTGCCTCGAAACAGTACTGAACGAGATAGTCATTACACGGAATTCAGTCCCATTGAATTTACTGCAGAATTAAAAATACCATAAACCACTATGATTACTAATATGTACAAGGTGACAATTATTGAACTATATGAAATAAAATCATCGTAACTTCCGAACGTTCAAATGGCACTGTTGGTCGCGGGGTAAGAATGGGAATTATTATGATGTGAATATGGTTTGATTTAGCGACGAACCCACTTTCATTTGGATGGGTTCGTCAGTAAGCAAAGTTGGCGCATATGGGGGACTGAGAATCCACATTTTGCGATCGAGAAGTCTCTTCAACCTTAATGGGTGAACGTGTGGTGTGCGAAGTCCAGTCACGGAATAATCGTTGCGATATTCCTTGATGGCACGGTGGGTAACGAACGACAGGTGAAGGTTTTGTAAGATGATTTCATCCCCATTGTCGAAAGTGACCCTGATTTCGACCAAATGTGGTTCATGCAAGACGGAGCTCGACCCCTTCGAAGCAGGAGAGTAATGATATCCTGGAGGCGCACTTCGCGGACCGCGTTCTGGCCTTGGGGTGCCTAGAGGCCACTGGCCACTGAACACAAGCGACTCCTTTTTGTGGTTCTGTATTAAAGACAAGGTGTACAGCAATAACCCCAAAACCATTGCTGAGCTGAAAACAGCCGTCATCGACAGGACTTTAGCGGGTCATACAGAATTCCGCTATTCGTCTGTGCCCCATCATCACCAATGTTGTGAGGCATATCGAACAAGTCATAACCTAAATCCGGATATCGGTAGTGACGTTTACATGTTGAATAAAGTGAGCACACGGCATAGTTTGTAACTAATTTACTTTTTTTTTTTCTTATAGTTCAGTAATCGTTACCCTGTAATTACAAATTTTAATTATTCTGTAGTAGCTTTCATGAATAAAAATAAAAGTTAAGTGTAGTTGAGCTGACAGATTCCATTTCATCATCTTACCTCATCATTTAGAGCCATTACGTTTCTATAAAGATCATCCTGAAACATTCCTTTTCGAAAACTGCCGGTTTTAATGCTTCGTCGTCCGTGGGGGACAGGAATCAAAGGAAATTACGCGATCAGTACGTTTATCAGGTAGTATAGTCTTCGAAGCCACTAGTAGACCCGCCAGGAAGAACCAACATGACAGTTCGTCTAACGACATGCCAAGTGACTAGCTGAATCACCTAGCGCTGAGTGCGGCCGGCCTCTGAAGTTCACATCTGTTTGCTTAGCGAGGTGAGTCGCCCGGGGATTCGCGAGGCGCGTCCGGTGTGGCCGCGATCTTAGCGCGCCGTCAGTTATATTGCCCCAAGACAAACACAGTCTCTAATTATAATGCTTCTGTTACTTTGTTAAAATTTTGACTTACGATTACTCCTCGTAATGAGTAGATTATGACTACAAGTGGAATAGATTCCGGTTTAGCGGTCTAGTAATACAGATGTTGGCGATGCTGACGTTCACAAGTTTTGCCAGTAACAAATGTACTTTCATGAAGTAACTAATATTTTCTCAGATTACTATTAATCACTTCACAGTCCTCGGCACTTGGAGTAATACACTAAAATCATTTCTGCCCACCGGTCATTATCGCCGCAAAGTCTTTCCACGGCAAGGAACGTTCACTGATGCTCCCTCCAAGTTGGCTGAAACCCTCACTAAGCTTCGAACATACTGTCGACGGTACCCGGGGACGGCTGCACTTGGCGCCAAGAGCAACCATCCAGAACTCTCTAGAAAAGTAGCGAGATTCTAAGCTCCGGAAATGAGCTGCAGTATCGATCGCCAGTAAGGTTATCGATAACGCTGCCCTTAATGATTAGCCGCGAAATTTAGCTCACAGTGATGTGAATAGAAAGTGTACACGTCCACATCTTGCCGGCTAAACATAAAATAATGAAATAATCGAATACTCGGGGAATGAGGGTAGGGGGAGCAGATGCAGAAACCCTGCACCGCCGCTCACGGCAACATCCTACTGGAATGTGTCTCTGTGTCGTGCAGGTGGCTGAGGTGAGTTGTTCTACAGTAAGTAAACTTATAGGTCGGGCAACCACAGCTAAAAATTTGTACATTATGTGAAGGAAAAACAAACAATTTAAAATAAGAGATGGTAAAATAGTCTGTGGAAGTCCAGATTCGCAATAGCTGTACATCGTGTTTTCACTGTTTGACGACTGGTTTCATATCCTGGAGGTATCTCTTCACGTCATATAAAAGCAGTACCTCGTGTGCCACGACTTTTACGGTGCAAGTGCACATAGAAATATGACACTCCTCGGTAAAACTTTAGGTGAGACGGCAGATGGGCATCTGATCCGAACCATGCACTGTCAGTCCGGGCTCGTCTTTTCAACGTGTTTTGGAGATGTACGAGGGTCACACCAAAAGAAATACACACTATTTTTTTTAATCCATATTTTATTCTACATGTTTGAAAGTTTTACAGCGTGTAGATACATCCTTTAGGAACAATATTTTCATTTCTCCACATAATTTCCATCCCTCTCAGCTGTCTTACGCCATCTTGGAACCAGCGCCTGTATACCCTCACGGTAAAATTCTGGACCAACCTGTTGGAGCCACTGTTTGGTAGCGTGCACAACGGAGTCATCATCTTCAAACCTTGTTCCACGAAGAGAGTCTTTCAGTTTCCCAAAGAGATGATAGTCACATGGAGCCAGGTCAGGATTGTAAGGCGGGTGTTTCGGTGTTGTCCATCCGAGTTTTGTGATCGCCTCCATGGTTTTTTGACTGGCATGTGGCCGTGCATTGTCGTGTAACAACAAAACATCCTGCTTTTGCCGATGTGGTTGAATACGACTCAGTCGAGCTTGAAGTTTCTTCAGTGACGTCACATATGCATCAGAATTTATAGTGGTTCCACTTGGCATGATGTCCACAAGCAACAGAAGGTGTGGTTCTGAATTTTTTTCCTTTGGTGAATTTGCATGATGCCACTCCATTGATTGCCTCTTCCTATCTGGTGAAAAATGATGGAGCCATTTTTCATCACCTGTCACAATTCTTCCAAGAAATTCATTTCCACCATTCTCGTACTGTTCCAAAAGTTCTCTGCATACCGTTTTTCTTGTTTCTTTGTGAGTCACTGCTAACATTCTGGGGACCCACCTGGCACAAACCTATTTTAACGCCCACACTTTCAGTATCCTGCAAACACTTCCTTCCCCTATCCCAACGTAGCGTGACAATTCGTTCACTGTGATGCGTCTGTCAGCAGTCACCAGTTTGTTAATTTTCTGCACATTGTCTGGAGTGTGTGCAGTACGAGGCCTGCCGCCGCGAGGACAATCCTCAATATTGCCGTGCCCGCTTTCATAAAGTAACTTGCTTGCCCACCGACTAACTGTACTGCGATCGACAGCAGCGTCTCCATACACCTTTTTCAACCTCTTGTGGATGTTTCCCACTGTCTCATTTTCACAGCACAGGAATTCTATGACAGCACGTTGCTTCTGACGAACGTCAAGTGTAGTGGCCATTTTCAAGACATGCCGTGACGGCGCCACTCACGGGAACAGGTTGAACTAAGTTTGAAAACAAGCGGGAAGGATGTATATACATACTGTAGAACTTTCACACATGCAGAATGAAATCTGTATTTTTCAAAAATAGTGTGCATTTCTTTTGGAGTGACCCTCGTACTACTGATCGTGCATGGTTCAGATCGGATGCCCATCTGCCATTTCATCCAAAGTATTACCAAGGACTTAAAGAGATACCTCCAGGGTATGAAACCGGTCGTCAGTGAAAACACAATGAACAGCTATTGCGGATTTGTACTTTCGCTCAGTTTAATACAGACTGTTTTACCATCTCTGATTTTAAATTGTTTGATCGTCCTTCACATTATGTACATTCTTCTACAGTGCCATGTTGGGTTTGTGTTGTTATGGATGAAGGGAAGGGAGAGAGTAAAACCCGCTGCCGGCACATAAAAATGGTTGAAATGGCTCTGAGCGCTATGGGACTTAACATCTGAGGTCATCAGTCTTCTAGAACTTAGAACTACTTAAACCTAACTGACCTAAGGACATCACACACATCCACGCCCGAGGCAGGATTCGAATCTGCGACCGTAGCAGCAGGGTGGTTCCGGACTGAAGCGCCTAGAACCGCTCGGCCACAGCGGCCGGCCGCCGGCACATAGCCTACTCCTCTCCAGAAGCACCAAGGGGATCTCCAGACTTAGCGTCCCCATCCCACCAACGGATCTGCAGTGTCGCACGCACGCATTCTCTTTACGAGACGCTGCGGAGAGGTTTGGAATTTAATCCAGGACACTGGCGCCAAGATTGATGATCAGAAACTTTACGCCGGCACGCCTCTTCCCCTTGCCGGCCAAATACTGGAAGTGAAAATTTCAGCCACTTCCAGTGTTCGAATGCCGGCTAAATACTGTTCTTCAAATTTTTTACTACATCGCCCGCAGGATTGAACTCATTGGCAGTACGTCGAGCGCAACCGAACCGACGGATATTAGCCATCTCGGGGCTTTGGACGCAGCTATACGATACTGAGTTTTGGTGGTACTGTTGTTGGCTCAGGGACAGTCTAGAAGTAAAGGCGTTTTCATCTGACGAGCCGTGGATCTCTCCCTCCAGTCTTGCCGCCTGTCAGAGGCTTTGTTAATCATTCGTGCCAGTAAGAGGCTAATAGCGTGCAGAAACGGTAGTTCACTTTTACTTTATGCGATTTTTAAAATGTGTGAGAAATTAACGATCTCGTCAAATGTGAGGTTCGTAGTGTAACACGGCTTCTAGATGCAATAAGCGTCTGTCCTATCGAAATCTACACATTGATAACCGAAGTTTGTGGAAATGTGATGAATGAAACTTCAGTTCCAAAATGTGGCATCAGGGTTTAATGGTGGACGCGGGAATATTCATTCTAAAGAACGATCAGGCCGACATTCAGACGAACTCAGATCAAGGATCGTGGAGAAGACTCTGAGAAGCTCATCTGCAGAAACCAGCACGGTTTTAGGATACAGCGGTCATGCGAGACACAGCTGGCCCTCTTTTTGCATGATATACAACAGGCTCTAGATACCGGCTCCCAGGTTGATGCCATATTTCTCGACTTTCGAACGGTGTTCGACTCAGTTCCTCACTGTCGCTTGCTACAAAAAGTGCGCGCTTACGGTCTATCCGATGACATATGCGGTTGAATAGAAAGTTTTCTAACAGATAGGAAGCAGTGTGTCGTCCTGAACGGGGTGACTTCAACAGAAACAAGCGTAACTTCAGGTGTGCCCCAGGGCAGCGTAATAGGTCCTCTGCTTTTTAGGATTTACATAAACGATCTGGTTGATGGTATTGACAGCTGCCGTAGACTGTTTGCCGATGATGCTGTAGTCTACAGGAAAGTAGCATCACACGAAAGTTGTGAACAAATCAGCGAGGATTTGCAGAAAATAAATGCGTGGTGTAATGACTGGCAGTTATCTCTCAATATTAGTATGTGTAACCTACTGCGTATAACAAGGCGAAAATCCTCATTAATGTACGAGTACAAAATAACTGGCCAGTCTTTGGAAGCGGTAACATCCGTCAAGTATCTGGGTGTGACTACCCGAAATGATCTCAAATGGAATGATCAGATTACACAAGTAACGGGTAAGGCGAACTCTAGATTGCGGTTTATTGGTAGAATCCTGAAGCGATGCAGTCCTTCAACAAAAGAAATAGCTTACAATACGTTAGATCGTCAAGTCTTAGAGTATTGTTCGTCTGTATGGGACCCTTACCAGCTGGGTCTGATTCAGGAGATTCAGGAGGTCCAAAGAAGAGCGGCAAGATTCGTGACTGGTACATTAGCCATCGCGAGAGCGTTACAAATCTCATAGAAAGTTTGAAGCGGGACACTCTTGCAGATAGACGGCGCGCTAAACGGAAGGGTCTGCTCACTAAATTTCGAAATACGATCTTCACCGAGGATGTAGAGCATATGTTACTACCACCAAGTTTCAAATCGCGCAATGATCACTATTCAAAGATAAGGAAAATAAGAGCTCGTACTGAGGCTTTCAGACAGTCGTTTTTCCCTCGCGCTATCCGCGACTGGAACAGAGGAGGGGAAACATGACTTTGGCGTGAATTGTGCCCTCCGCCACACACCGCTTGCGCTTGGTGCCTAGCGGAATATATATGTAGATGTAGATGTAGATGTAGAAAAATTAACAGGATAGAAGTTTTACTGTTGATGAATCAAAGACTGTGATATCCTGAAATTTCACGATCAGTTCTATACCTGATTTTCGTTATGGTTTGGGCTGTATAGAAGTGTGTGCTAGGTGGGTTCCTCGACTTTCGATACGAACGCGGACGAACGGCGAATGAGATCTGTATTGGCTTTTCTCGCTCGGTGCGACAAGATAACGAGAACTTTCGGAACCGCATTGTTACTGTTAACAAGACCTGAATTTCACATAAAAAGTATAGAAATGAAACCCTAGCCGCTGGAATAGCGTCGGTTAGGATTTCTAACAAAAGAAGGCAAACGGATTATGAGCACCAAAAGTAATGGCCACTGTGTTTAGGAATAGAAACGGGCGGCGTCCTGCTCAGTGACTTCATGCCTAGAGAAGAGCCCATAAATGTAGCAGCCTACTCAGACGCTTCACTGACTTCGCAGCTTTGTTCAAAACAAAAGGTATGGATTGTTGTCCAGCGGCATTGTGGTTCTTAACGATTACTGTCTCATCTTCTGCGTTGACGAAGCATTTGCTTCGGCAGTGTCAAGTAGGAAGTTTATGGTTTTCGCCGTATAGCCTCGACTTGGCCCCGAGTGATTGCCATCCTTTTCCCAGATTGAAGGATTTGTAAGGTAGAAACACTATGGAAGCGATAAGGAACTGAAAGTGAACGTTGTGTTTGGTTCAGCACCTCATCAGCAACCGAGTACGTAGGTGTGGGAAAACCTGTTGGGCGCTACGACAGATATGTAAATACGAGCGACGACTAGGTACAAAAATAGCTGGTACCGGACGTCAGTTTGTGCGATGGATTTACATGCCCTTTGCACTTGGTCCGCCACTACATAGACGGTTATTGCTCTTTGTGGATGACGCTGTAGTTGTCCGATATTGTCCCTTATGCGCCCGATTGGAGACAGATCCGGTGATCGAGCAGGCCAAGACAACATTCGACACTCTGTAGCGCATGTGGGGCTGCAATAGAGGAATGTGGGCGAGCGTTATCCTGTTTGATAACACCCACTGGAATGCTATTCATGAATGGCAGCAGTGCATCTCGAATCACCAGATTGACTTACAATTTTGGAGCTAGGGTGCCTGTGGTAACTACGAACGTGCTTCTGCCTTCATACGAAATCGCACCCCAGACCATAAACCCAGTTGTAGATCCAGTGTGTCTCGCACGCAGACGGGTTCGTTGCAGACGCTCAACTGACCTCTTTATAACCAACATACGACCATTACTCGCACCGAGACAGAAACAGCTTTCATCAGAAAACGCAACAGATCCCCACCCTGCACTCCAGTGAGCTCTCGCTTAACACCATTGAAGTCGCAAATGGCGGTGGTTTGATGTCAGTGGAATGCACGCTACAGGCTCGAAGCTGTCCTTGAAGTAACAGATTTTTAACATCTAATTGTCTCACTGTGGTGCCAGCTGCTGCTCAGGTTGCTGCTGCAGATGCAGTACGATGCGCCAGAGCCATACGGCGGACACGATGGTCTTCCCTCTCGATAGTGTCACATGGCCGGCGGCGTCCGGCCTTCTTGCGACCGTATATTTTCGTGAACCACCGCTGCCAGCAGTCAAATGCAGTGGCTACATTCCTACCAAGTCTTCCTGCAAAATCGCAGAAGTAACATGCAGCTCCTCGTAGCCCTATTACACGATCTTGTTTAGACTCAGTGAGGTGTTGATAATGGTGCCTTCTCGGCTAACATCAACTCACCATGTCCTGTCTGGAAGGTAACTAACGCGCAAGGCCATTGCAGCGTGTATTTAAAGCTAACTTAATTTTCGTCCTCATAGTGGCTCTACTAGCGCTACTCTTATGCGACTGGCGTGAAAACTGAATAGACGTCTTATTTTAAGTAGAAACACGAATACCAACTTTCTTTTATGTCGCACAATTCCTTCTTGGTGTTGCGATTTATTTCCGTCAGTGTGTTTTCTTTCAGCATCTAGAATAAAAATGTTTACAAAAACAGTACGTTCTTTGCCTTTAGAATGACCCTCATATATGTGATTTTGTAAAACAGAGATGGTGACAATGAGTTACGTTTTTATATTTCAGCACACCCTCACCGGGCACTCGGGCAAGGTGATGGCTGCGAAGTTCCTGGGCGAGCCCACCAAGGTGGTCACGGGCAGCCACGACCGGACGCTCAAGATCTGGGACCTGCGCAGCAAGGCCTGTGAGTACCATGTTATTACGACTGCTGCGCGTCTTATCGCGACGGGCGCAAAACTTTTCTCTTCCCACTGGCAGGCGAAAGCTGGCCGCCAGCTGATTAGTTGTCGTGTCCGCGCCGCCTGTGAAATGTTTCCCCGGCACCGGAAGAACGTGAAAATTCCTGGGAAGGGCTTTTTCCTGCAGATATTTACCAGCACCTGTTTGGCGGAGCTCTGTTCGTTAAGCAGCTCGTAAAGTTCCAGGGCCTAGGAATCTTCCTCCCATTAGACCTGGACGACATTCGGGTCGTAAATTCTGCGTGAGATGATGAAAACTTCGTTAGCAGCTTTGGTAACCAGTCTTTTTTATTTTTGTTTCGAATATTTGTGAGCAACAAATCCTTCCTCCCATTATTAAGTTGGTGATAAAAGGGATTTTCAGATGATTGCGTTCTGATAAGTGGAAACAACAACTGCCTGATTGTTTGTGAGATGTCAGTACAGAAGACCGTAGAGGAAAAGGCGAGAAAAAGCCTTGGCAGCGAGGAGATTCAGCGCTCGTTTCAAAATATCCATCCAGGATGCCACCGTCGTAAAATATTTCTTACTTCAGATAGTTCGTGAGCTATGTCGTTTGCTGCTGTTGGATAAAAATAAAATCAACAGTCGGCTCGTTGTAGGAGTCGGTAAAGTTATTTTTAAGAATCTGTTTTTACATGTAAATGCACAGCCACACACAATGCTTCGTATTCCGTTGAAAACCAGAATCTTTAGCTGCATGGACGGGAGCGGCATCGTCAGTCTTTAATTACATCATTGTGCCAATTAGGAACGGTATTTGCCAAAGACGGTAGATAATTAGAAACGAAGCACAATCTCGGATTCGACAAGGATGAAGCAAAAAATTGCCCGTGTCTTTTTCAAAGCAGCCCTCCCTGCCTTACCCCCGTGGTGTATCTGTGCTTGACGTCAATAAAAAATTAAGTCTGAGTCCCCCTTCAATACAGCACATGCACCTCGCAAATCAAAGTTAAGGATTTAATGAAAATAATCGGATGAATTGGATGGCCGTAGTTGATTCCGGGTCACTGTTTCCGAAGTTCACTTGTGTTGTCAGGTTTTGTAACTGTTTGCAACCCGAATACTAACAAATCAAATACAACATTATTTTGTAAACAGTTGATAGATCTCCATAGTCACCGTTGCCAATCTACAATTCGTTCGCATTCACAAAAATTAAAAGTCTCGTAGGTCTGCGTGCTCCAGCACACCACAAGCTCACTGTCAAGTGACACCAGACGTCTATACGAAAGTATTTAAAGGCACCCCTCTACCCAACAGTTTAAAGTATGTGTTGTTACAAAGAATGAAGAGGACAAGTTTACTAAAGGATGGTCTTTTTTTCATTTACATTAAAGTTAGCTCAAAAGAGTTTTTCAATTGATACATTTAATTTATGTGAACGTATATACCCTCAAACCTGTCTGCCTACTTAGCAAAATATAGTAAGTGAAGATTTTATGTCCCGGGTTCGATTCCCGGCGGGGTCAGGGATTTTCTCTGCCTCGTGATGACTGGGTGTTGTGTGATGTCCTTAAGTTAGTTAGGTTTAAGTAGTTCCAAGTTCTAGGGGACTGATGACCATAGCTGTTAAGTCCCATAGTGCTCAGAGCCATTTGAACCATTTGAAGATTTTATGAAATTAGGGCACTGAGAACTCATCTTCAAGGAATTGCTAATTGATTTTGCGGGTTTATCACCATTTCCAAAGCTATGGAGGATTTAATATTCTGATTTATATTTTAGATATGGTAATTCAGATGATACGTTAGGATTGCAATTGTATATGTGTAAATCACGGTATTTTGTCCTGCAGCATATGGCGAATAAATGTTAGCTCCCAAATATTCATTTAATTACATGCGGATGTTACCCAATCGATTCCTTTCGTCATATGTGATACAACTTTGACGTTAGCCAAATGGATCGGTTCCCAGTGAGACGTATTACGCTGCTCGTGATTTAAGTCACTATCGATCCTCAGTTTATGGTAGCAAAATACAGTGTCTTCCGAAGTTATTCGGTCACATTAATACAGGAGGTAGAGAACATCAAAATAAATGTGTTTCGATGAGGAACATGTAGCCTCTGAGGTCAACTTGTAATGTTAGGGCACATATTCTTTGTGGTGCTGACTTTAAGTTCTTGTGCATGCATCACTGGTTGGAAATGCATAGTGACATTCAAATGTCCACAGTTCGCGTGTTTGGGCACATGTGAATCAACGAAGTACTCGACCTCGTGCACATCAACAGCGATTCGGTGTTAATTTATGGACGGGCATTCTCGGTGATTTGTTGATTGGACCATTCAGTTCCTCCATTCCGCCTCAACGGACGGTAATATCGCACCTTCGTAGAACGTGTATTGTCAGAACTGCCGGGGGATGTATCTCTGAGTGTTAAGCCAAGAAGGTACTTCCAGCACGATGGAGCGCCAGTCAATTTTAGCATTGCTTTGAGGGATCATCTGAGAGCTACCTTCGTGAATCGATTGATCGGCTGAGGTGTCCTTGTGGTCTGGCCACCCGGGTCGCTTGACTTCAGGTATCTGGATTTCTTCCTCTAGGGGCATATGGAACAGCTGGTGTACGAAACCATCGTGGAAACAGAGGAAGACCTCGTCGCTGTCGCCCCTTGTGCTATTGCGGACATGCCAGGTATCTTCTAATGGACACGACAGCAATAGACCGACGATGTAGTGCTTGCATGTAGGCCAGTGGTCTCGCATTCGAGCAGTTCCTGTGAGTGGCACTGCTGAAAAGAGCATGCTAATGTGCCTTCTGTGTACATTGTCCGTAGCGTCAGAAATTGCCGTCGGGGACCACATGTGCCATAATTAAATATATTTGTTTTGATTTTCCCTACCTCTTGTATTAATTGGAGCGAATAGTTTCGGAACATCTGAATAGGATAATGAATTAAACTGGTTTCAACATTCGAAATATGGATTTCTTTCGGGAATCCTAAAATACAATTTCGGAAGGATTTCATTGTTTCGATGGAATCAGCAACCAATCAGTAATATTGCACTGTTGTGTCACGTATAAAAATGGAAATTGCGTGACATAAATTTTTCATTAGGTTCAGAGAGTTTGTTGTCAGATGTCGCCGTCGACTTCGCTTCAACAATCTATTATGAAAATTTGTCACACTCCACGTAAGCGATTTGGAGTAACTAGGGAAAAACCAAAAATGGAATGACAACACGGGGGATTTCAATCCCCCTCCTTCCAAATGCGAATGCTGTGTTACCTAACTCGGAAGGCATCTGAGCACGAAAGAGAGTGATTCCAGCGGATGTCAGTTTCAGTTACATTCTACCTGCCACAACTCAGTTGTACAGTGGAAGTAAGGTGAAGCAGTCTTAAGTGTTGCTGACCATAGTCCCACTGAAAGTGGTATACGTGTGCCTTCGTCCAACGTTTGAAATTACTTAGCTTGCCAGTGCAGCGGAGCCTAGGATTTAGCGTGCACTCCGAACCACGTTGTCCAACAAAAATCACCTTTTATACTGAGGTTTGAACCCGGACCTTCGGATTTGTAAATTGACTCTTACACACTTTGTCATCCAATTTATCTCCAAGACTAGCTATACGCCCAAATTTTGCAACGGATGTTCAGGAAAGGCCTTTGCATACCGTTACATTTTAGGATTCCATATATTAGTCGCTAAAAACGGAACACTTATTGGATCTCTCTCTCAATAAACTCGCTTTTCCTAAACAATAAGTCAAATATAAATCAAACGTTTCGAAAAAAGCAAAGTATTTTCATTAAGCTTTTAATGCGCAAGCAAAATCAGTAAATCCGTACGGCTGTACCAAATAAATACAATGTGAGTTTGTGTTCGTGAAGATAAGACCGCGTCGCTTAATTCTGTCACACGTCACTAGAAAAATAAAAATAGCGCCATCTGTCGGTTCTTCGGTTTACCACAAAACTAATCTGTTGTTCATTTGGTGTACTACGAAACTAACAGCGCCATCTATTAGTTCCTTGGTGTACTACGCTGTCACTAACGTAAACATCCGAACTACTAAGCTTAGCAGATTCGTAAAACTTTTAATTACCATTTTTTTCTGGATCGATTTCGATGAAATTTGGCCGATATGCCGCTCCAAGTTACACTCAAATTACCTGTGAAAACATCATGAAAATTCGTCCATTTTGGAGAGTAGCTTGTTCAGACAAATAGACAGACATGACGGTCTTACAGTTTTGTTATTAATTAGAACAGGTAGTATTCGTGACAATCAAAGTGGTCTACTCCTGATGCAATGCAACATAAAAGGACAGACCTCCCGTCTTATTGTCTGATAGGTTCAAACTCTTTCTTCTTTAAGACTGAGTACATCCCATAATCAGTCAAGAGCACATTATAGTCGAGCAAAAATACAAGATTATTATTTGTCCCACCTCTTTATTCCACTATTCCGTCCAAACTGAATATTTTAAATTTTGATGCGGAACAGATATCATAAATGATAGTTGCTCGTCAGTATGTTGATCACTGTGATTGATATTACTAAGGCAGAGCGCTGTGCTGCTGCCGGAATAACTTTAAAGACAAATTGACATTGCAGGTGTAATAGAAAATTTTCTGCAAATTAAGTAGCCTTGAGAATATATCGGCACTTCTCTCTTGCTTGTATTAAGTGGGTCGTAATCAGTAGTTCGGTAAATTTTAAACTATTTTCGACGTGGTATTTTTCTTTTTGCCGAGATCCTTCGTATTTCGCCAATTAAATCCATTTCATCACCATTCGTATAATCACTTTCATTTTTCTCTGCATCTCACCTGTGGCTGTTATGTTTGCATTTGACGAGGACAGAGATTCCCTTGATCGCAATGTTGTATGTGAAATGTAGATTTATGGTGCGATCTTGCCATTCAGTATTCGTTCCACAGATGTTTAATCCTACTATCTCCAAGAGACATTAGTCTAAATTCCACTCTCATACTAATTTTTAGTTGTAATACTAGAATTCATAAAATGGAGAACTTTAGATTACCTTGCAACATCCGTATATCCCGATGGGTTAAATCGCTTTATCCAAACAAAGGACAATTGGTTTCGAATTACAGCGGATGCCGGATGGGCTCAAAAAAATCAATCACCACGATCTAAACAATCAAATTTCCTCTTAAATGTTGACGGTGATACCGTAATTTTGCTATAATAACTGAGACTCCAAATGTACGACCACGAGAATTCAAACGCATTGCGTCATAATAAAGCTTACCTTCGCAAAACTATTAAAATATCCTCCTTCCGAAGCACAACTGAAATAGTATTGCAAATGAAATGATAATTCAACGTCAGAATGATGCATGCTAAACCACAACGAAATCAGTTCAGAAATAAAAACATTATCTCTCTCTCTCTGTTCCACTAGTACTAGTTAGCAATGTTCACTAGCAGCTGGAATAGCAATAACGTCGTGCTAGGTTCTAAGACTCTCCCTGGAGTCGTGCTGGGGTCGTAAGATCTCACTGCGCTGCCGTCCGTCCGTACGCTCAGCGTGATCTGAGGGTAGTCTGAGGATAATCTGAGGTGGAACTTCGTGGGCGGGTGGGTGAGTATGTGGATGTGTTTGTCTGTGTGGTTCTTGCAGAAGTGTTGCCAATGAGTGGCTGGACTTCCTGGTTTTTATGTGATAGGGCAGTTTGCTCTTTATTGACCCTTAAGAAGGGCTGCGGGGTTCATGGAGACCTGAAGCCCTCTTGGGGTGGGTGCTGACTTTCTTAGATTGTTTTCGGTGGGGTACCTCGATAATGGCCTGAGGTACCCGAACGCGATGCCATCTTTCTGGAACGACTGAGCGCATGTAGTCCAAATGGCGAGATGCAGGTCGAGGAGTGTCGATTTTGTTTATCTGTTCCCGTGTGGATACTTCGATGGGTTCTCGGAGAGTCTCGATGGAGAGTTCATGATGTAAATCTGTACCCACCTGGAGACTCTTACGATCATCCTCAAATCCTCGTTTTGCAAGGTATGAGTAAGCCTGAGGGCTGATTTGTAGATGGTACCCAAAGAGGAGCAACCATATAGGATGGTTCGTATGAGGAGTCGAAATTCTCGAATGTGGCGGCTTATAAAGACGCATCGACCAATCACAGTTGCAGGCAGTGAAGTGATGCGAATTGGGCGTCCTCTGTTGACCTCTGTAGCTGCACGTGGGCGGCATGTTGCGAATCCTCTTTATCTGCGGTTCGCACCGGCTGGTTAAAATGTTTCTTCTGAGGAGTAAAAAGGGGAGCGCGACGCGTCATCTTCGGTCGACGAAGACACTGTCAGTACCGCAAATTAAATGTATAATGAGTTAATCCTGGTATATGAGCCTACTGTAGTAAGTTAAAGATTAGGCAAATGTGACCAAAGTGGTTGAACACTACTGTCTAAATGAACGGCGGAATGATAGGCTCAGTACCCAGATCGATGAAACCCTCTAACTTGTGGACTGAAAACTGATATTTGATCAACAGTAGGTGCTTTAGCTAATGGTGTTACTCATGTTGGACGCTTCACTATTTATATGAACAGCATGGGAAAGCTTGGAGATCGAAGGAGCGTACCGAAAACGCTTTCCGCCCAACGCGGAAAGCAAAGAATGCCATTCGGACCAGCCTTTTGGGGTCGCCCTCCTTGAGATGGCCATGATATGTTTTCCCGTGTTGTAACGGTTGGCGATACTATGATAGCTTATTCCAACACAGAGTCAAAGCAGCAATTAATAAGTAATAAAATGAAACACTTGCAGCCGTCGTTTTGATATTATGTATTATGTTGCAACAGTTTCGGTGAATCAAAACACCATGTTCAGGCTTTTAGTGACGCTGAAGGGATGTACTGCAATCGTACACATGATCCTATCAGTGGCCAACATCTGTGAACTAGCTGTAGAATAGTGTAATAGCGATGTTGTTCTGTAACTAACATCATCACGTAAGTGAACGGCCTAAGTCCCATAAACCATCAATCAAAGGATGAACACATAAAAACATTCAATGCAGTGGAACCGTTCAACTTCACCAAAACCAAAAATATGTAAGCATTCAGTGGTGTCGAGAAACGATGGGCCCAGTTTTTTGGGACAAAGCTGGCGTTCTTTTGATTGATCTCGCGATACGTGGTTGCAGATGATATGTACTGCGAAATGCTCACCGAATCGAGACGTACCATCCAAAATCGACGACGCGAGGAACTGTCGTCCAGAGTAGTCCTCCTCCACGACATCACTGATCCACACACCGCTGCCCGTACCAGGGATAAGACGCAGCATTTCCGTTGTGTACTTCTCAACCAGCTACACTATGGTTCCGACCTTTCACCCACCGACTGTTACTTCTAGCCCTTGGAACAGTGACTTTGTGGACAACAATTTGAAATTGACAACAAAGTCAAAGTCATTCTTGTCATCTGGTTCAATTCGCTGCCGAAGACCTCTGCGGATTGTTTGAAGAAACTAGTAATAGTTAACGAAAAGTGGTTGGAAGTAAATGGAGATTCCTCGTAAAAGTCAAGTAGGTTCGAAGTAAACTAAAATTGCCAATAAAAGCTTTTTCTAACTATTATGTTTATTTTTACTTTTCGAATATGCTTCGTACAAAATCGGAAAACAAATAGAAAGAAACTGCCAGAACAGTTACTGACAAACAAATAAATTTAGAATACCTTTTATTTTAGTACTTAAGGACTTAAGTATGTACTTGAACCGTTGAGTTAATGGACAAGAAGGTTAATTTTGTAACTGGTACAAACTACATCAGACAGTTAAGTGATTCGGTTTGATTACAGTTTTACGAGTTTTTCATTAACCCAACCACACTCCAGTTGTAATATGCAATAATTACAGAACAATATAGCATGTAGTAATGACATCTCGATAATGACAGACGCTAGCTACGGTACTTTATTAGATCACCACAACGGTGTTAGTGCTGCGCAAGCACCACACTCGCTGGGACTGCCGACTGCGTGCTAATGGGTCTCGCAAATTGTCGAGTTTTATTACCGTTGCATCGAGCGATGAACGTCTTCAGCAGTCCACCGGCCTTCCGCGTACTTCTCTGTGGCTCCGCGCACGCGATGTACGGTAATTCTGCCAGGTAATCGTGCCAGATAGCAATGGTTCGCTGCTGCCACGAACATGACGTACGTTGCGAGTGCAACTGAATGAGGAATATGTAATACCAGCGCGTCTAGCAGCCGGTGGCGGGCGCCACGTGTCACCAGTCTGTTTCCAGTCCAAACCAACGACGGATGAGAGCCGGAATGGGTATCTCTCGAGCAAATGAATGTTAATGTGTGACATGTTTCGATAACACTCTCTCTATTCTTCCAGTTCTCACAAGGGAAACTCCCCATCGCAGCTCCTCAGATTTAGTGGTGGGATGGGCCAGTCGATAGCCCGTCAAGCATGAAAACAGGAAGAAGGTGTACTTAACTGTGGGAAAAAATGGAAACAGTGAATGGTCCAAGCTAAACAAGTGCGATATTGAGCATTAATTAATAACCGTTGTGGTTCAGTGGTCACGGTGTTGGACTGAGAAGTGGACGACCCTTGTTCAAAAGTGACTCGTGTCATGTATTTTTATTTTTTATTTTTTTTTTCACAGTATTATGTACTGTCCGTCCGCTCATTGATTTGTTTGTTCTCTTTCTATAGTCTTGGCAGTTGTCATACCTTACATAGGTTATAGAATATGAGTCATATGGTAAGAAAAGGTTACTCTCGCAAGTACACGTGATGAACAGTGAGGGCAGGCGAGATACCACACATACGTCCCACAGAAATGAAAACAACAAATAAACGGGTGTGAACAATGTTACAACACAGTCAAAAATTCCTAAAATGAACGCAACTCCAAAAACGTTAAAAACGTACGAGGGTGAGTCAAATAAAAATCGTAAATTTGTAAAAACAAATCAAAATTTCGCGCCGTTATCCTGTAAGTTGGTAGGCGTGCCACAAGCAGCGTGCAGAATGGCCTGTAGGTGGCAGCATAGTGCAGATGCACACATACCGTCGCAGTATCAGTATATCGATGGCCGTCCCACTTGCGACTTGCACCAGGAAAGAACAGCGTTCTGTTATTCGGTTTTTGCGTTGTGAAGGTGTGAAACCTATTGAAATTCATCGACGAATGAAGGTTCAGTACGGTGATGCATGTTTGTCACAGCAGCAAGTCTACGAATGGAGCAGGGAGTTCGCAAATGGTGTGACTTCAGTGTAAGATGCTCCTCGTCCAGGTCAGGCACAACGAGTTGTGACTCCACAGAACATTGGAGCAATTGAAGCCATAGCGAAGGAAGACGAACGAGTGACACTGAATGACATTGCAGCATATTTACAGATTATTCATGGGTCAGCACACGACAATGAGCATGATGTGCTCCAGTCTCACAAAGTGTCTGCAAGATGGGTGCCACGGCAGCTGTCTCCTGAAATGGGAGAACGACGTGCTGATGCTTGTGAAGAACTTCTTCAGCGCTTTGAACGAGAAGGTGATGGCTTCCTTGCAAGAATCGTTACTGGGGACGAAACCTGGGTTAACTTCCACCAACTGGAAACGAAGAGAGCGAGCAAGGAATTGCGCCATTCCTCATCACCAAAACCAAAGAAGTGTCGAACAGAGCCATCAGCAGGGAAGGTTACGCTGACTCTCTTTTGGGACGAAAGAGGCGTCATTTTGGAGCATTACATTTCCAGAGGGACCACTGCCACCAGTGCATCATACACAGATCTCCTAAAAAAATCATCTGCGGCCTGGAATCAAATCAAAGCGACGTGGATTGCTGTCAGCAGGTATCCTTTTGCAACATGACAATGCAAGGCCCCACACTGCCCGTACAACAATTGCAACAATCACAGACCTGCATTTTGAGTGTCTTCCTCATCTACCATACTCATCAGACCTTGCCCCAAGTGATTTCCTTATCTTTGGAACACTCAAAGGCGCAATGGGAGGAAAGAAGTTCCGTTCTGATGAAGAGGTACGCCACGCGGTGCACGAGTGGTTGCACGGACTACCAAAAGAATTTTTTTCTAAAGGAATTTATGCACTTTGTAAGCGCTGGAGAACTTGCATTGAGCGTGGGGGAGATTATGTTGAAAAGTGATACAGTTTTGTACCACTTCTGCACAATAAATAATATTAAAAAAAAATTTAAGGTTTTCATTTGACTCACCCTCGTATGTTTTGACACAGCACAGAGAAACTGTGTGACTGTGAAACTACTACGTTCATTTGTTGCAGCTTATGGCTTATGTGACAAACTGTTATGTTGTCATCATTATCTTGAGAGTGATCACATTCACATTCATACGAACACCTAAATCGGGAAAGGAGGCATATCGCACTCACTTAACAGGTGTGGAAAGTAGGTGCGTCGGTAAGAGATTCCTATGAGGTGACATACTTACTGTAACTAATGCCGTGTATGATACACCAGACATGTCTTCCGGAAAAGGATTCGGTTGACTTGCCTTGTGTCGTTTGTGGTTCCCATTCGAGACCCATTTCCTTTCGGCTGCTAATAGAGTAGTTGTGCAGAATGAACTGAGATTATAGGCCCCTTCCTTACCAAATGGACGTTACGCCATGACACAGGCAGAAATTTGCATACAGTAAACAGCGAGGGAAAAAAATATGGCACGAGCGAGGTTTGAACACGGTTCTCCTACTAGGAAGTCCAACAGCTTGACCTCTTAACCACTACGGCTTTGCTCTCTCGGTCTCCTATATACTGAACTTCTTGTTCTTGGACCGTTCGCTGTTTCTGTTTTGCTTTTTACACAGTTCAGTACGCCTTCTTGCTATTTTCATGCTTATTTAGAGAATATCTGCTATGCATTTTGCTTTGGTCATTAAACAACTTCATTATCATTTATTGTTTTTTAATACTGTTACTACACTAACTGATCAATAGTATCCGAATCCGTCTACGACATGCGAAATTGAGCGCTAGATGTCGTGAGAAGCGACGGGGAATATTGTTTTGTCAATGGAGAAGCAGTAACAACTGATTTGCTCGGTGGGGAGAGGTCAGTGACTAGTCATTGTCTCTCGCCTGAGTAATAAATCCACGAGGAACATTTCAGTCCTTCTGAAGCGGCCCAAGTCGACCTCTGGAAATGTGATTGTGAACTGGAAAAGGGAAGCAACCACCGCAGCTGAACAAAGACCAGGCAGAACTCAGAACTCATGTACTGCCGGACAGGGAACGTCGGTCATTGCCGAGGATGGTTGTACAAAATCGCGTGAAACCAGCGGAAGGAATAAATCGCGAGTCCGAAAGTACTACCAACAGCCCAGTTAGCACAATGACTGTGCGCAGTGAGTTAAAAACAACGGGATGAAGAGACTGAGCAGCCACGCCTTTCTAAAGACAGTGGTGAGCGACACTTGAGGTGCTGTGAACCGCGACGCTACTGGACAGTAGATAACCGCGAACGAATGATTTCGAGTAATGGATCGCTCTATACCCCGTGGCAATCCAGTGGAGCGGTTTGGGTTTGCTGAATACCTGGAGAACGTTACCTGCCATGAAGTGTAGTGCAAACAGGAGGACGTGGTGTTAAGGGCGCGGATTTTTATGTGATTAGAGTGTGATCTCCTTATTGAGCTTAAGCAAACGCTAAATTCAGAAGGATATGAACACATTTCGTAGCATGATGTACTGATTGCATTGAGGAATAGTTCGGGAAAGGTGGTCTATAATGCATCCTGTCGTAATGCAGCATTTGTGAGACACTGGTTTATGGGGAGTAACATTCTTCATATTTTCACTGCGCAAAGATTGTTCCATAAAATTTCGAGCGTGCAGCCGCATACATTCGAGTTCTTCTAATACATAAATCAAAAAAAGTTTTGCATCACCTCGGTTCCGGAACCTGTACAGAAAATTGGAATAGAGATCAACATAAACATCATTTCCGCCCCTTTTATTTCTCATGAAAACCACACATTGCATGTTGTACCACCTTACAGCGAGATCTTCAGAGGTGGTGGTCCAGATAGCTGTACACACCGGTACCTCTAATACATCCTCTGCATTGATACGTGCCTGTATTCGTCGTGGCTTGCTATCCACGAGTTCATCAAGGCACTGTTGGTCAGATTGTCCCACTCCTCAACGGCGATTCGGCGTAGATCCCACAGTGTCGTTGCTGGGTCTTGTCATCCATAAACAGCCCTTTTCAATCTATCCCAGTCATCTTCGATACGGTTCATGTCTGGAGAACATGCTGGCCACTCTAGTCGAGCGATGTCGTTATCCTGAAGGTAGTAATTCACAAATTGCGCGCGATGGAGGCGCGAATTGACGTCCATGAAGACGAATGCCTCGCCAATATGCTGCCGATATGGTTGCACTATCGGTCGGAGGATGGCAGTCACGTATCGTAAAGCCATTTCGGCGCCATCAATGATCACCAGCGGCGTACGTCGGCTTCACGTAATGTCACCCCCAAACAGCAGGGAACCTCCAGCTTGCTGTACCCACTGGACAGTGTGTCTAAGGCGTTCAGCCTAACCGCGTTGCCTCCAACACGTTTCCGACGACGATGTCTGGCTGAAGGCATATACAACACTCATCGGTAAAGAGAACGTTATGCCAATCCTGATCGGTCCATATGGCATGTTGATAGGCCCGTCTGTACCGCGCTGCATGGTGTCGTGGTTGCAAAGATGGACCTCGCTATGGACGTCGGGAGTGAAGTTACGCAGCATGCAGCGTATTGCGCACAGTTTGAGTCGTAACACGACGTCCTGTGGCTGCACGGAAAGCATTATTCAAATTGGTAGCGTTGCTGCCAGTGTTCCTCCGAGCCATAATCCTTAGGTAGCAGTCAACAACTGCAATAGTAGCTCTTGGGCTACCTGAGCGAGGCATATCATCGACAGTTCCTGTCTCTCTGTATCTCCTCCGTGTCTGAACAACATCGCTTTGGTTCACTCGAGACGCCTGGTCACTTCACTTTTTGAGAGCCCTTCGTGGCACAAAGTGACGACTCGGACTTGATCGAACCGCGTAACTGACCATCTAGGCTTGGTTGAACTGCAGACAACAGGAGCCGTGTACCTCCTTCCTGGTCGAATGACTGGAACTGATCGGCTGGCCTACCCCCTCCGTCTAATAGGCGCTGCTCGTACATGGTTTTTTACTTCTTTGGGCGGATTTAGTGACATCTGCGAACAGTCAAAGGAACTTTGTCTGTTACATAATATCCACAGTCAACATCTACTTTCAGGAGTTCTGGAAACAAGGATGATGCAAAACTTTTTATAATGTGCGCATGCGGCTGAATACCGTCCAGCCATATTCAGGCTCAGCCGAGGCGACTGAAGATGGATGGACGGTATTCAGCCAAAATATTAGAAGAAGATTAAGTCGAAGTCATGTGCCTGCACTCCCGAAATTTTATGGAACATTCCTGAAGTGGACTGGGCCGTCAAGAGTCCCGACAGGAACCCAGTGGAAGGCGTTTGGGACGCCGACTTCGCCTCTGGGCCCAGAGTACAACATCAGTACCTTCTCTGGTTTCGGCTGTTTGAGAAGAGTGGGCTGTCATTCCCCCTCAGACATTGAGACACTTCATTAGAAATGTCTCCGGCCGAGCTCGGGCAGTCATAAAGGCGAAGGGCGACGCCCCACGTTAGTATCCACTGATAGGGTACATCTGATAACACAGCGTATATTCAGATTTTATGTAATACTGACTGTTGGTGATAATTTCAGTCTCACCGTCCATTACTGGCAGAACACAATTTTAGCTCCGCGTGTAAATGGAAGCCACCCCTCCTGACAAACGACTTTCAGTACCGGAACAAAACGACAAGGGCGATACGGTATACACAGCTGTCACGGGTACTCATTTGAGACCAGGAAGTCCGTCCTGCAAAAAGGGCTAGCACTGTTATCTTGGTTACTGATTTTCGTGTTCCGTATAATGTTAACGCATTTCACTCCCTGCACATCTCTGCGCTTTGCGCCGCCTATGATTAAAAAGACGCGATTCAGAAGGGTCGATATAACTTTGTGGAACAACCTGTAGGGGCTCCTTACGATGTGACTAGATAGTGTGTGGGGATGCGCCTGCTTATTCATCAGTTTGCCAGCAGACTATAACGGACTCTGTGTAATGACAACAATAAAACGTAAATCATCGAGCCAAACTTCTCGTACATGGCTTTCCACTTTTAATGCGCTACTTCGCTGTAATGTGTTTATTCTAAGTTTTATAGCCGGCCGGTTGAAACGTCCCCTTTGAACAATTATACAGGACTGTGCTTAACCTGACACACAATATTTTTAGCGCAACGCAATCTGACTTTCAAAATTCCCTACTAAAGAATGGCCCTGACAAACATTAAACTATACCTTTCACAAATCACTTACCTCACAAAAATCTTCGCTGCTCAAGCTACTGCAATACAGCGAGCGCCACTACTGCCAGCTAAATAAAAGATTCAAACTACTGAAGGCACTAACTACTGATAGGGGTAGTTAGCAAATGAAAGATATTAATAGAGAGCAAACAATGTATTTACCTTAATATCATCACAAGTCATAATATATATATCAGTTCATGACAAATTACAAACCTCCGCCATCTCTCTCCCCACATCCACCACTGCTGGCGGCTCACCTCCAACTGCGCAACGCTACGCGCTGTTCACAGCCAGCTGCCTAACACTACAATGGCGAGTATTACAACAATGCAAAGCAGCCACAGACTGCACATAGCACAGCCAGTGATTTTCATATTGAGCGCTACGTAACGTTGCCAATAAGAAAACATAAACAGCCTACTTACATAGAGAAAACATAAACAGCCTACTTACATAGAGAAAACATAAACAGCCTACTTACATAGAGAAAACATAAACAGCCTACTTACATAGAGAAAACATAAACAGCCTACTTACATAGCCCCCATGCTCCCCACAAAAATTTTACAAATTTTTTTTTTGGGCAGTGGCCAATAATGATTTGATAAAATTTTTCATAATTACAATAACAAAGAAATCAAATGCACACACTTATTGATATTATGTTGGTCAAAAGCTCAAATTTTCTCACAGTCCATAAAGACAGTCCTAATCGTACATAACAGGAGAATAGCAGTGTTTTTCTCAAAGTCTGAGCAGTAAAAGAAAATGCACACAGAAGTAGTGGATTTCCATGCAGTCTTGAAGAAGTAGTGTTGTCCTTCCAACGGAAAGACAGTGCTGACTCTCGACATGCAGACAAGTATTGGTCCACAACAGAGCAAACCCACAGCAGAGTCAGTCGAAGTTTTGATGAATATTGGTAGGTAGGTCATCACAGAGCAGACCCACTGTAGTCCTGGTAGAGATTACGGTATTGGTGGGCCATCAAAGATGTAGACCCACTGTAGTCCTTGTAGAGACGGCCAGCAGCCATCTGTTGCAAATGTGCAGGTGCACAATCACCATCGAAGAGTCTTGCAGAGAATATAGCAAGTCCATAAACCACCACTTGTGCACTCACAACGTTTTTGGAATTGTCCTTAGAACCAGCAATGCTGTTATCCAGTCCCTTGCTGAATTATTAACACACGTGCAAACACTATCAGTCCCTACTTCTCACATATTGTCCATGTACTATGACCAACAGAAACGTGTGCAGTGAAATGTTACTTAATTTGAAGAACTGGTAACAATTACAATTTTATAACATGAGAATACAATAACAAAGGTACACAATACATCATTAAAAACATAACAATATAGATAACATTTGTAGTAATAGGGGCTTTACAAAAGAATAGAAATAGACATATACGTCAGTGTTACAAAAATAGTGACATAAGTACATACATAAAATAATGAGAATAGTTTTCGAAACATTAATTTCACACATGAACATTGAAACAGAACAGAATTGTAAACAACTTTACAAAGAAAATAACATATTATTAATGCAACTTATATTTGAGGATAACAGTATTCCTCCTCATAGTGAATATAGCTTAGTATTAGAAGAGAAAAAAAATTCTATGAAACAGTACACAGAGACAGGAAGAAAACAAATACTCAAGGGTACACAAACACATAGTGGGATAACACCAATAGGAAAGGACAGGGTTCGTTTTCAGTGTAACATTTGGTACTGCAGTCCAACCCAAAACTTCATATATCTTTCCTCTTATTTCATCCTTTGTTTCCACCAAAAAAAATTCTAACTAAGCATGCTTTCTGTGTTTATATGTTCACACATTTCCTACCTCATTTTTATTTTCCATTATCTTACCTCATCATTTATTTCCAAGAAAATCCTACCTAAACCTGTTTTCTCAATGCATTTCTTCCAATTCATCGCAACTCATTCTCTTAGAGGCTACCCCCTCTTAAGCTAACTTAAATCTACTGAGCTCAGATGCTAAACTAAGGAACGAGGCAATGCAGCAGCACAAAGCAATTAACACAAGCAGCAATGACAAAAAATACAGATTGGCAAAGCTAGCAGCAGCAAATGTAATAACTTATATCAAAACATGACATAGCTCAAGCAGAAAAAATAGTACACTAAAGATAACAATGCAGATAAGGGAAATGTATAATCACATCTTAATGTCTATGTAATTAAAGTGGTGCACCACAAGAAGTTATTCTACCAAAAAGTTACCAATTACTTGAAAAGAAAATTATGAATGCAGTTACTAGTTCCTTCTTATTGTTCTTTCCTTTCCAAGTGCTCCTTTTTTAAAGAATGTGGATCATAAAATAATTATTTAATAGATCTGTTGACAGAAAGTGTTCACATTAGCAAATGCATTTTATTTTATAAAAGCAATGCTGCAACACAGCTGAAAAACAGGTATCAAATGAAATAAGCAATTACGCAAACCAAAGCATAAAAATATCATTCAATAGTCATGTGACATTTCATAAGTTAGTAGAAATTCTCTCAACTCTCGTAGAAAGACGCTTGTCATTATAATGGCCTCCCCTTTTTTTTTTTTTTTTTTTTTTTTTTACCTGTGCCGCTGAAAAGGGCTCGCAATAATGGCTTTTTCTCCAGGCGTCTGACACAGCTGGGTGCCCGCGACGCATTACGTGCAGGTGGTCACTTAACTTTCGTACGGAAATATTTACGACAGCAGTTTCTGCTACCGTTGCAGTCTCATTTAAAAATATTTCACAGGTCAAGAATTAGCGTTGCAAATCTGTAGAAACAAAATCCTATAAATATAAGTGTCCAAAAAAAAATATTCGTCAGCATTGTGACACAGTCACACATTTCATAACTCTTAAAGTACGTTTCTTGGTTTCCAACATCCTTTTCATAAATCAGAGTCCCTAAACACTACTCATTATTCCTTACCTCATTATACATATACATATTCGTCGACACTTCTTCAATATTTCATCGTGAGAAATACGTAGCATAATAAACATTCCTCAACAACATAATACACATCGTCGTCGTAATAATAACATCATAACACCTCAGTCAAATCTCAAAATCGTCGTAACTTCCTCCAATAATTTCTGAGCCTAAAAAAATTCTCTGCTCATTTCAATAGTGTCATCTACCTCAAACGTACTTTAAAATCATGCTCCCTTATGAAATACGTCATTCAAAGCTCTCATAGTATCACAATGATTCCGAAAAATATGAGCGTTTCTCAAAGTACAGACAAAATACAGTTTCATAAGTGTGAAGTTACCCAACTGTGTATTGCGTAAACATGTGTCACTGATGTAGTAAAAAGAATGTTTGTTTCTCTGTCAAATAATCAGATAGCTGTGTAATTCTGTGTTAGAGAAATATGGTACCGATGTGTAAAGTTGTATAAGCAAATACCATATTAGCTAGGGTTCCTTGTGGTTGCCACACACATGGTACACAAAGTAAGCGTGTACCCCCCTGAGGATAAATGTAATTATACCCTCAGGTGTTACAAATTACAGCAATGGAATGAAATGTATCACGGAAAACTTTCTTTGTAATTAAAAAATCTTTGAAAATAAGTGTTTTAAGTATAAGATTAATCACTCAAATGCGTGTCCTGTAGCGCTAAATGCGCGTCTTGCTGTAAGATAATTCTGTGGAAGTGTCGTAGTTATCGTCCTCTGTAAGCAAAGTTCTGCTAAAGTCAATGTACTTACCTCATGATACACAAAAGTGAAATGCTTTGCGTATAGATATCTTAGTTATTACGCTTATTGCCGTGATGAGGAAAGTACTGTACAGTAACGTATTGTTGTGCTACAGAAAAGGCTGTCTCCTTGTAGCTATACCATAAAAGTTACTACTAAAACATGTTTTACTTTCCAGAATAATACAGAAAAACTGTGCAGATATAAAACAGAAACACCGCAAAATCAACATTGTACATTGTCACTCATTAGTAGCGTCGTGATAAAAATCGTGTAGCTATCACATAAACTAACCACTGTGTCGTCTGGTATCTCACAGAAAGTACTTTAAACCCAGAATGTATTTTCAAGTAAACCAAAATGTTGCATTAAAATCTCATTAGCAGTACCAGTATGTGTCCTAAGTATGTAACCCTGATAGTCGTTACGTAATCGTGCAACTAACAAGCAAGAATGTACAAATACAATACTGTGTCGTCTGTTCACTATAACAATGCATTCGTAATTTCTGTTTTAAAAATGTTCCCTAGGTTCTAGACTGGATATTTAACTTCAAACATTGTTGCATGTTAACAGTTTCTTAAGTCTGACAAAGCATACTAAAAATGTGAAGTGAAAAGTTATGTGACAAAGACAAAGTTAAAAAGCAGATTATCTTTCAATAAATGGTTTTACATGTGAAATGTGGTGTAAACCTTTACTCTTCCTAATACGCAGAGTTTCAACTTCAACGCAATTATCATGTGGTATACGTCGGATTCTGTATGGTCCATTGTAAACTAGAAAGAATTTGTGACTCAAGTGTTTCTTCTTATGTGACAATGAATGAGCTTTAATGAGAACTTTCTGACCAATATACAATTTCTTTGCATTTGCTTTACCGTGTAGTTTTCTCCTTTTGTCTGCTGCAGATTTTATATTTTTAAGAGCCAAATCAATTATGTCTTTGTGTCGAAGTTTACGTGTATTCGGGAAAGGTACAAGCTCTCTGATTCTGTTCGGTGGTTCTTCATTCTTCAGTACAAGAGTAGGTGGTAAAGCAGTGGAATCATGAGGCATTTCATTCAGCACGTTTTGAAATAAGTGTAAATATCTGTCCCAATGCTGATGCTTTGTGTGACAATAAAGCCTGCAAAGCTTATTGATTTCTTTCATAATCCGTTCGGAGGGGTTACAATGTGGTGAGTACAATGAAATAAAAACGGGTTTGATTTTATGGTTGCGAAGCATGCGTGACCAAACAGCAGATCTAAATTGCGGTCCGTTATCTGAAATGACTTTAGCAACGTGGCCAACTTCACGTAAGAAATTTTTAACAAAGGCGTTGGATACAGACCGTCCAGTGGCTTTACGTAACGGAGTGAAAGAAACAAATTTTGAAGTAAGTTCAACAGCGACTAGAACGTACGAAAATCCATTAGATGTTCTGACAAGCGGTCCCAAGAGATCAACAGCAGCAAATTCTTTTAATTTAGAAGGAATAATAGGAAACAACGGAGCACGATGTGAGACAGTAGATGGTTTCGCCTTTTGACAAAGTTTACAAATAGATAAGACTCTTCGAATTCTTTTTTCCATATTGTTAAAATAACAAGTCGTTCGAAGAATATGATAACATTTTCGTGGACCAAAATGTGCGTAGCTGAAATGAATGTACCAAATGAGCTTATTAACAAAATCGTCTGGAATGCAAAGTACCCATAGCTTGTCATCAACAGTGCAGCGTTTGAAGAGTATGTTGTTTCTAACCAGGTAATAATGCCGAATCTGTGTGTGTGTCTTTTCATGCCATTTGCTCTTGATGTCTTTCCAAATCGGATCTTTATCTTGTTCATGAGCAATGTCCTTTAAAGATGTGGTGATGAAGTTTTCAAAGGCGACTTTCTGAATGTAAAGAATACTGAAATTTTTCTCGAGGTTGCCTTCTGTGGTACTTTTCTCAAGCCCAGCCGGTGCGCGTGACAGTGCGTCCGCAACAATGTTCTCCTTGCCGGGAATGTAGACTATTGTGAAGCGGAATTCTTGCAGAAACAATGCCCAACGTTTTAACCTGTCATGATTTAATTTTGAAGACATAAGAAATTGTAATGCACGATGATCACTGTATACTTTTACGTGCTTACCAGAAAGAAAGAAACGGAATTTGTTAAATGCCCAAACGATAGCTAAAGCTTCTAATTCAGTAACGGAATAATTTTTTTCAGATTTGGTTAGCACTCGGCTAGCAAAAGCAATGGTTTTCTGAACGGTAGTGTCATTTTCTATGGCTTCTTGAAATAAATGGGCACCAAGACCGACTTTAGAAGAATCCGTACTGAGGCAGAAATCTTGTGACAGATCTGGATGAGCTAAGATTGGCGCGTGAAGTAACGCTTCTTTCAAAGAATTGATTTCAAACTGTGCTTGTTCGTCCCAGTTCCAAATAGTATTTTTTCCAGTGAGAGAACAAAGTTTTGGTGTAACAAGAATTTGCATATTCAGAAAACGACGGTAAAAATTTACGAGACCTAGAAAACTGCGGACTTGTCTTTTTGTAGATGGAACTGGAATGGCTCTGATTGCTTCTAACTTTTCAGGATCCGGCTGAATGCCTTCAGAAGAAATAATATGTCCCAAAAACTTCACTTTTGTCCTACCGAATTCAGACTTTTCCAAGTTAACTGTAATTCCAGATTCTGCAAAAACTGTTGAGAATGCGATTATGTTGTTCCCATGAAGCTTCTGCTATCAGAATATCGTCCACATATAAGGTGATGTGACGTTTTGAGAACTCAGGTAATATGGAATTTAACCCACGAATGAATGCTGCCGAAGAAATGTTCAAACCAAAGGGAAGTTTCCGAAACTGATAACAAACGCCGAAACAAAGGAAAGCTGTGTATTTTCTGCATTCTGGATGAAGTTCGATCTGATAAAAGCTGGATCTGAGATCAATGGAAGACAACACTTTTACACCATTAAAATTTTGAAGAAGTTCTTCCATCGTCTGCGGCCTGTCTGTTTCAGGAATAATGATAGTATTGATTTGTCTCGAATCTAAGACAAGTCTGGTCGATCCATTTTTCTTCTCAACAACATGTAACGGATTGTTGTATGAGCTTACTGCAGGCTCAATAATGCCCTCGTCAAGCATAGATTGTATTTCTGTTCTAACACGGTCCCTATAATGCGCCGGAATTACGTATGGTCTAACACAAAATTTAGTATGCTCACGAACACGAAATTGGTATTGAAATCCCTTGATTGTTCCTGTTTTGTGAGTAAAAACTGTGGAATGTGCTTGTAAAATCTCAAAAAGGTCCTGCCTATCAGTGTCATTACAATTCTCAACTGCTTGAATTTTATTCTGAATTAACTCATTAATTTCAAATATGCCGTCGATGTCATCCCTGTCAGTACTTGCAGAGTGATTGTTAGTGTCAAGTTCCGTCGAAAATTCCGAACTGTTGTCTAACAGAACGTAAAGCCGATTAATTTCCTCATCATGGTTTGAGAGCCAATCTTCAAATTTCAAAGCTATTGACTTACCTTCTTTTTCTAAAGTTATTTCAGCATCGTGAAAGTTTAAGATTGCTTTGTATTCATTCAGAAAGTCTACTCCCAGTATAATTTCCGTCGACAATAATGGAACAATAAGAAAGTTCATAGAGAAGCTGTGTCTTTGACAAAAGAATTCTAAGTTCGTTTGTTGGCGTACATCTACACTTTTTCCAAAGATTGCACCTTGTAATTTAATCTTACGTAACGGAAGTGTGGGGCAATCGTTCGATTTGTTGCATTTGCTAAAGGCTGTTTCACTGATTACTGAAATGGGACTGCCAGAGTCAAGTACTGCCGTAAATTTTACGTCATTTACTGTAATGTGAATCACAGGATATGCAATGTTGTTATGTTTTACGTCGTGTTCTTGGAGTAAGATGTCCCTAATGTCTTCCATTTTTATGTAATTACTAGCTACGGCAGCTGCGTCGTTAGTTTCATACGTGCGTTTTGTGGCTGCCAGCGGTATGAGTCATTGCCTATTGTCTCTTTGTTGGCGCGCGTCGTTATTGGGATTTGGAGACCTAACTTCTACAAATTCACCGTGACGAGAGGGCCCTGCCCTGTTTAAATCCCGCCAGTTCTGATGCAATTCAGGTCTGTCGTTACGATCACATCGTCTGTCGCCATGTCGGTAGTTCCTGTAGTTCCTTTCTTGTCGGTTAAGTGGTGGAGAATTTCTCCCTGAATCGTAACTGCGCGTTGGACCGTTGCGTCTAAAGTTATTCTGTCTCCCTTGATAATAATTATTTTGGTTCCCAAATTGTCTGTTTCTCTGATTGTCTCTGTGATAGTCACTACCGCGGAGAGGTGATCTTTCCCTGTAATTATTACTACTCTGCCAACGGTTGTAATACGGGTGGTGTCTATTTCGGTCACGATTTGTGTTGTGAGAATAGCCTTGTCGCGTCCAGTTATTATTTCTTTCATCGCGGAATTGCGACGGATGTGACCTGTAATTGCTGTGTTCCTGGTTTCGCGTTCCGCGATTGTCAGTGTCAATTTCTAATTCTTGTAAGAGTCCCTGAAATGCTTCAATGTCGTCTTTGCAACGTCCTGCCAAAATAATATGTCGTAAATGTTCAGGCAGTTTGATTAAGCAAATGCGGATGAGTTCTGAGGGGCTGTATGGGTTTGACAGGTATTGATTCTTGTGCAACATGTCTTCAAAATATTTCACAAGACTGGAAAATTCAGATTGTTCGAAGTGTTTCATCATTATGATGTTATGTTTTACACGGTCTTGTGTAGCTTGAGACCAATACGCTGAGAGGAAGGCATGATAAAAATCTCCTTCACTGTGACAATCGTGAATGACCGATCGCATTCTTACACCTGGTTCATTCTCTAAGTAGCCACACATAAATTCTAACCTGTGCTCCAATGACCAGTTGGGAGGGAAACAATGAGAGAATTGATGGAGCCACGCTTGTGGATGAATGTCGTTGGCAGAATTCTTAAACGTTTTGAATTTACGTTTAGTAATGAACAGCTTATAGTCAAAATCATCGTGTCGGCGAGTAGCATCTCGGTCATAGTTACGTCGTGTCGGCGGTTCCATCTCAAAATTCGGTGTACCTTGCCAATTTCTTTCATAATTACCGAAATGCCCTGTGTTATTATTTTGTGGCTTTTGCGTATTTCTAAGTTCCTCTTCCCGTGTTGGAGCGCGAGTGTCTTCTGAAATACGTAATTCTTGTATTACCTGTGTCAGCTGATCTTGTACTTCCCGGATTTCTCTTTGGTGTTGTGTATTAATTTGATTCTGATTTTGTTTGAATTTTCTGATTTGTTCATACTCTTCTGTGTCAGTGAAGGCTACGGGTCTTGTGTCATTCAGATCATCATCTACCTTTGTAGATAAGTTAGTGACCTGATCCGAAAGTTCGGCTACTTTCTCCGATAGTGTACTTATTTCCTCCATGTGTCTTTCTGAACCAATTTTCAGGGTATCTACTGTGTTCTTTAAGTTTTCCTGAGTTCTTGCAAGTTGCGTAACCGAATCGGTAGATGCAACTGAGTCAATTTTAGCTTGCAAGGTCTCATGATTTTCATGAACAATAATTTGCAGTTCTTTTATGGCTGCTTCGTGATTCTCTAATACATTTTCATGACGCAAAAAAATAGGTTGGAAATGCTCACAAATTTGTGTTTTTACGTCATTACAGACTTTTTGACATTTCGATTCAATGTGATGTAACTCAGTAGTTAAATCTTCACGCGTTTGTTCAAGAGTTTGTTCCAATGAGTCTAACTTTTGAAGCTGTTGCTGTGTTTGTCTTTGATTTTGTTCCATTGTGTCTAACTTTTCAAGCTTTTGCTGTGTTTGTCTCTGATTTTGTTCCATTTGTTGCATTAATTGCAATAATAATGTATTAGTGTCTGGAATCTGTTTCTCTACGCTTTTCGGCAGTGCATTTGCACCGGCAACATTCACATTTTGACAAGCAGAAAATGTGTCTTGACTTATTTGAGAAAACGGTGATGACCCAAAACCTGAATCTACAGTATTTGCGAAATTGTGTCCTGTCATTTCGGATTCCTGAGGCGAGCTATTGCCGACCGGTCGATCGATAATGCTTCCCTCTTCACTAATTGTTTCACTGTCCACGCCATTTTTTGACGCCCGCTCCATTTCCCTGTGCACAGTTACCAAATTACTACTTTGAACATTAGTAAATTCATTACTCGGCGGCGCTGATAAGCTACGCTCGTCATCACTATTATTTCTCAGTTTAGTTTGGAGCCTAGTGTTACGTTTTTCACACGCCATTATTGTCACAGTATTTCACACGACAACACAGAAAAACACAATTTGAAGATCAAAAATAAGAGAACACATTAACATAGCACTGAAAATAATATCTAGTTAATTGCAAGCGCAGCTGCGAAATACTTGCTGCAAATCTACATGCATGCCACAACTGTTATACTGTACAACAATGAAAAACTACAACTACAAAGGAAATTCTCTCTATAATTACGCGCTAGCAATAAACAAAATCTACACTAAATACACAAACTACAAGAAAAAATCAGAAGATTCCAGTGAGGTATCCTAGGCTAAGGGTCAACATATGAAACGTCCCCTTTGAACAATTATACAGGACTGTGCTTAACCTGACACACAATATTTTTAGCGCAACGCAATCTGACTTTCAAAATTCCCTACTAAAGAATGGCCCTGACAAACATTAAACTATACCTTTCACAAATCACTTACCTCACAAAAATCTTCGCTGCTCAAGCTACTGCAATACAGCGAGCGCCACTACTGCCAGCTAAATAAAAGATTCAAACTACTGAAGGCACTAACTACTGATAGGGGTAGTTAGCAAATGAAAGATATTAATAGAGAGCAAACAATGTATTTACCTTAATATCATCACAAGTCATAATATATATATCAGTTCATGACAAATTACAAACCTCCGCCATCTCTCTCCCCACATCCACCACTGCTGGCGGCTCACCTCCAACTGCGCAACGCTACGCGCTGTTCACAGCCAGCTGCCTAACACTACAATGGCGAGTATTACAACAATGCAAAGCAGCCACAGACTGCACATAGCACAGCCAGTGATTTTCATATTGAGCGCTACGTAACGTTGCCAATAAGAAAACATAAACAGCCTACTTACATAGAGAAAACATAAACAGCCTACTTACATAGAGAAAACATAAACAGCCTACTTACATAGAGAAAACATAAACAGCCTACTTACATAGAGAAAACATAAACAGCCTACGGTGTGGCGCTTCAGTCTGGAACCGCG
The DNA here is from genome assembly GCF_023864345.2 of Schistocerca serialis cubense. Lineage (NCBI taxonomy): Eukaryota > Metazoa > Arthropoda > Insecta > Orthoptera > Acrididae > Schistocerca > Schistocerca serialis. Next base: position 510,199,173 of record NC_064645.1, read on the forward strand.
CGACCGCTACTCTCGCAGGTTCGAATCCTGCCTCGGGCATAGATGTGTGTGATGTCCTTAGGTTAGTAAGGTTTAAGCAGTTCCAAGTTCTAGGGGACTAATGATCTCAGATGTTAAGTCCCATAGTGCTCAGAGGCATTTTTTTAAAGTTTTATATAAATATTGCATCTGGAAGAGACATTACGATGTCATATTTTTTAAATAGTTGTTACGCATTTTTGTTTTTTGACGCGTTCCATATCCTCTTTGGTCTTCTCATTTTGGGTCTGTGGTACGAACAGTGTGTGTAACATATCGCAACATAACCGTACCTACACTGAGGTGACAAAACTCGTGGGAGATATCTTAATATCGTGTCGGACCTCCTTTTGCCCGGAGTAGTGCAGCAAACCGACATGCCATGGACTCAACTAGTCGTTGGAAGTTCCCTGCAGAAAAATTGAGTCACCCTGCCTCAATAGCCGTCCATAATTGCGAAAGTGTTGCTGGTTCAAGATATTGTGCACGAACTGACGTCTCGATTGTGTGCCACAGATGTTCTAAGGGATTAGTCGGGTGATTTGGGTGGCAAAATCTCTCGCTCGAACTGGTTAGAATGTTCTTCGAACTATTTGCGGACAGTTGTGGCCTGGTGACATGACATCGTTGTTTGGGAACAGGAAGTCCACGAATGGCTGCAAATGGTCTCCAAGTAGCCTAACATAACCATTACTAGTGAATGATTCAATTGCCTAACATAACCATTACTAGTGAATGATTCAGTTGGATCAGAGGATCCAGTCCATTCCCTTCAGACACAGCCCACACCATTATAGAGCCACCACCAGCTTGCACAGCGTCTTTGTGACAACTTGGGTCCATGGCTTCGTGATATCTACGTCGTACTCGAGCCCTACCATCAGCTCTTACCAACTGAGCTCCAGACTCATCTGACGAGCCCACTGTTTTCTAGTCGTCCATTCAATACACTTACTAGCCCAGGAGAGGTGTTGCAGGCGATGCCGTCCTCTTAGCAAAGGCACTCGCGTCGGTCGTCAGCTACTGTAGCCCGTTAATACCAAATTTCGCTGCAGTGTCCTGATAGATACATTTCGTAGTCCCACATTGAATGCTGCGGCTATTTTACGGAGTGTTGCTTATCTAATAGCACTGAACTCTACGCAAACGGCGCTGCTCTCGGTCGTTAGGTGGAGGCCGTCGATCACTGTGTTGTGAGAGGTTGTTGTGAGACTGGTTTGATGCAGCTCTCCGAGCTACTCTATCCTGTGCAAGCTTGATCATCTCCCAGTACCTACTGCAACCTACATCCTTCTGAATCTGCTTAGTGTATTCATCTCTTGGTCTCCCTCTACGATTTTTACCCTCCACGCTGCCCTCCAGTACCAAATTGGTGATCCCATGATGCCTCAGAACATGTCCTACCAACCGATCCCTTCTTCTTGTCAAGTTGTGCCACAAATTTCTCTTCTCTCCAATTCTATTCCATATCTCCTCATTAGTTATGTGATCTACCCATCTAATCTTCAGCATTCTTCTATAGCACCACATTTCGAAATCTTCTATTCTCTTCTTGTGTAAACTATTTATCGTCCACGTTTCACTTCCATACATGGCTACACTCCATACAAATACTTTCAGAAACGACTTCCTGACACTTAAATCTATGCTCGATGTTAACAAATTTCTCTTCTTCAGAAACGCTTTCCTTGCCATTGCCAGTCTACATTTTATATCCTCTCTACTGCGACCATCATCATTTATTTTGCTCCCCAAATAGCTAAACTCCTTTACTACTTTAAGCGCTTCATTTCCTAATCTAATTCCCTCAGCATCGCCCGACTTAAATCGACTACATTCCATTATCCTCGTTTTGCTTTTGGTGATGTTCATCTTATATCCTCCTTTCAAGACACTGTCCATTCCGTTAATCTGTTCTTCCAGGTCCTTTGCGTCTCTGACAGAATGACAAAGTCATCGGCGAACCTCAAAGAATTTATTTCTTCTCCATGGATTTTAATTCCTACTCCGAATTTTTCTTTTATTTCCTTTACTGCTTGCTCAATATACAAACCGAATAACATTGGAGATAGGATACTACCCTGTCTCCCTCCCTTCCCAACCACTGCTTCCCTTTCATGTCCGTCGACTCTTTATAAGTGCCATCTGGTTTCTGCTAGATACGTAGGTTTGCCTTTCCTTAATCTGTTTTGTAAGATAAGTCGTAGGGGCAGCATTGCCTCACGTGTTCCAACATTTCTACGGAATCCAAACTGATCTTCCCCGAGGTCGGCTTCTACCAGTTTTTCCATTCGTCTGTAAAGAATTCGTGTTAGTATTTTACAGCCGTGGCTTATTAAACTGATAGTTCGGTAATTTTCACATCTGTCAACACCTGCTTTCTTTGGGATTGGAATTATTATATTCTTCTTGAAGTCCGAGTGTATTTCGCCTGTCTGATACATCTTGCTCACTAGATGGTAGAGTTTTGTTAGGCCTGGCTCTCCTAAGGCTGTCAGTAGTTCTAATGGAATTTCGCTTACTCCCGGGACCTTGTTTCGACTTAAGTCTTTCAGTGCTCTGTCAAACTCTTCACGCAGTATTGTGAGAGGTAATGCCTTTAAATTTGGTATTCTCGTCATGGCCTTGACGCTATGGATCTCGGAATATTGAATTGCCTAACGATTTCTGAAATAGAAAGTCCCATGCTTGTAGCTCCAACTACCATTCCGCGTTAAAAGTCTGTAAATTCTCGTCGTGCTACCAGAAACACATCGAAGACCTTTCCACGTGAGGAGTACAAATGACAGCTCCGCCAATGTGCATTGCTCTTTTATACCTTGTGCAAGCGATACCACTGCTATCTGTATATATGCATACCGCTATCCCGTGACTTCATCAGCTCGATGGGGGGGAGCAGGAGGGGGGGGGGGATATATTGGTAGTGGCTTACGAGACAGCTTTTATAGCTGCTCATTCAGTTTTTTTCTTAGTGGTTTCTATATCTACGCTTCTGCTGCTCAAAATCGTAGGAACACTCTACATAGTATGAGTGGAACGACAACGCAGATTATGTACAGATTTTCGATAATTTTGTACCGATCTTCAACTGCAAGGCAGGTCTCCCTGCACCTATTGTCCACGATGCTTTTAATTCCTGCCATCGCTGCAGCCTATTGCAGAGCCAAATCATGTACAGATTTTCACGGTGCCTTCAGCATTTTTATATACTTTTTGTATCGGAAAGATTTGCCTTCTTCCGTGCTTTAGACGCCAATTTGTGGGCTTAGACTAGTTACTTTCTTTAATCGCTTAATGAGAAAACTTGAAAAGGTCACGCTGCAAGTTTCCATTCCCTCTTCGTCCAATCCATGTTCGGGCTGCATCTCTATCGGCCTCGTCGCGGGCGCTGTTTGCGGCCTAATCTCTCTTCCTTCCTACCAACAAACACCCCTCCGTCCCTGTTTGCATAAAGATCTGTCAGCCACATCAATTCATGTCTCTCACACGCGGCATTCTGGGCATTATATGCTTAGCTGAGCAAATTACTCGTGCAAGGGTCTCATATATATGCAGTGAAACACTCTACCAGTTCTGCAGCAGGGAAATGGTGATGCAGGTAGTATTTGATTGAGGTGAAAACGTCAACGAAGTACGTGGGAGAGCCAAAAATTATGTATAGTTTTTGTTCTGCGACCTATTTACAAAACATGACGGTTCGACGTATACATTATTTTTCAATATTTTCTTCTTCCTTGTCAATGCATTCCAGTGCACTTGGTCGAACTGTTCAGGAGCTTCCGTATTCCGGCCGAGAAGGAGCTTATCCGTTGGTCGAAAAGCCAGCTTTTCTGCGCTATATGCACCTGCACATTTCAGGAAAGGCGGCGATTTAACAAGGCGTCCTTGAGGGACCCAAAACAAATGAAAGTCGTAGGGAGCGAGATCTGGGCTGTAGGCAGGGTGTCCCAGCAGCTCAGAATCCAGTCTCGTGATGGTTTCAGTGGTGTGGTGAACAATGTTCGGGCGCGTGTTATCATGCAACAACGACACTTTCACTAACAAGACCTTGTCATACACTGCGAATTGCTGGCTTTAGAATGTTTCCAACAGTTCACTGTAAGACTGTTTGTTGATGGTTGTTCCGTTTGTCGCGTACAGGCCCACCTGCGTCCCATAAATTGGTTAGTATTATCTTTCCTGCCGATGGTAGAGTCCTGACAAAAAATGGTTCAAATGGCTCTGAGCACTATGGGACTTAACATCTATGATCATCAGTCCCCTAGAACTTAGAACTACTTAAACCTAACTAACCTAAGGACATCACACAACACCCAGTTATCACGAGGCAGAGAAAATCCCTGACCCCGTCGGGAATCGAACCTGGGAACCCGGGCGCGGGAAGCGAGAAGTTAGAGTCTTGAATTCTTTTTGATGATCTGGGACCTTTCCATTCCATGCTCTGGGCCGGCCGGGGTGGCCGAGCGGTTCTAGGCGCTACAGTCTGGAACCGCGCGACCGCTACGGTCGCAGGTTCGAATCCTGCCTCGGGCGTGGGTGTGTGTGATGTCCTTAGGTTAGTTAGGTTTAAGTAGTTCTAAGTTCTAGCTTACTGATGACCTCAGAAGTTAAGTCCCATTGTGCTCAGAGCCATTTCAAACATACTCTGGCGCTTAGGTTCTGGCTCGGCGACTATGCTGGTCGAAAATGAGGCGTCCTCACTTTTGAAACGGAGGCATAAATGTTGGCGAATACAACGCATTTGACCTTGAATTCTTCAGTAAGCTGTATTGGTATAACCATAAACTTTATGGAAACAGAGTTGATCGTGGATGATCTGATAGCCAGAATCATGATTTATGTCCAAAAATGACTCGCGTATCCGATGAAATCATCACTGCTTGGTCTTTAGGACTATGGTAAAAGATGACGGGCTTCCTACTCCCTCTTTATGTGTCACACTCGTCGAGCCATATTCGAACATCTCGGCTCGTTGTGGTGCAAACTACTAGCGGAACGCACACCTTCACGCTGTCACTGGCAGAGTGTAACTGAAGTGGTCGGGGTCGAATGGCGGGTACGTGACTACACTAGTACCATCTGTAAGCATGCATATGCAGCAGGCGGCATGAGAATTTTAAAGGCGTGCTATGACGGAAGTGTAGATAATTTTTGACTCCCTCTCTTATAATTACCCACATGTTTAGTTTAGTGTAACTGATAGTCTACATTAGGGTTTCAAAAACTTTTCCTCTGTCGAACACTCCGAGAATCCTGGCACTTTGATGGAACACCTAGTTTATTTTGAAGGTTATAAAATTCTTAGGAAAATGAAAGAAACTTGTTTTATGCAGTGAATTTTAAATCGTAAGTAATAACTCAGAAAACATAATAAAATTTTAAAAAACAGTTATCACCGTCAAAATGTCGAAAAAACGCCCTATTATGAATAGTTTTTCGCGAGGCGCTTATTCATTTCCAGCGGAACACCAGAGCTGTGCGGAACACAGTTTGCGACCCTGGTATCCGGAAGAAAGGACAGCGTTAGCTTACGAGACCGGATACCCGTCGAAACTTGCTCCACGCCACGGACACAGGCAGTATTACGCTATGGGGAACATTTCGTTCAGCTCGTACCATACAGCTGTGAACTGTGTGAGCATCACTGCAGACCACCTGTATCCCTTGATGCTTGATGTCTGTCCCGACGGAGATGGCTTCTTCCAGCAGGATAGCTGTTTGTGTTACGGTGCTTTGAGAAGCATGATAGTGAACTCACGCTGATGTCTTGGCCACCACATTCGCCTGATCCGAACGCGGTAGAACACACGTGGGACTCTACCGGTTGCTACCTCCGCGCCCTCAAATTCACCGGCCCGTAATTTACGGAAGATGTATGACCTCTTCGTAGACATCTTATGGCACATATCTCTGGAAGCCTACCAAGGACTTGGGCGCATGTCACGAAGAATATCGCTGCTGTTGTGCAGTATTAACTCGCGCTTTGCCTTCCTATTTCATTCGCGTATTGAGTGACTAAAAAATTACTGTGTTCATACCTCTGCATGCGTCCTAATCCCTCTTAATGTAATTCTCATGATCTATGCGCGAGATACATCTACATCGTTACTTTGGAAGCCACATGACGGTGTGTGGCGAAGGGTACTTCTGGTACGACTACCTGACCACTTCGTCCCTGTGCCGTTCGCGAATGGCGCGTGGGAAGAATGATGTCGGTAAACCTCTTGTATTAGTTCTAATTTCTCGAATTTTCTCGTTGCGGTCGTTTCACGAAACGTATAACGGAGGGAGTAATATGTTAGCTGACTCTTCCCGGAACGTACTCTTTCGGACTTTCAGTAGTAAATATCTCCGTGATGCACAATGCCTCTCTTGTAGTGTCTGCCACTGGAGTTTGTTGGGCGCCTCTCTAATGCTCCCGCGCCGACTAAACGATTCCGTGACGAAGCGCGCCACTCTTCGCTGGACCTCTTCTCTCTCTCTTCCATCAGTCCTACATGGTAAGGATCCCAGACTGATGAACAACACTCAAGAATAGGTCGAACTCACGTTGCCTAGGATGTATTTATTCCAATCTTCTGTTAGTCCCTCTCGTTCTTCCCCTTCTCTCTGTCCTTCACTTCCTCTCTGTTCATCTCTGTCCCCCTCTCTGTTCCCTCCTCTACCCTCTTCTTTCTGTCCATGTCCTCCTGCACCTCGCTCTGCGCTTTCTGTTCTCCCCCTCTCTAATAATCTGCTTCTGCTCCTCTGTCAATCTTCTCCTCACTCTCCTCCCCCCCCCCCCCAATCAATCTGAACATATCTTCCTTCCCCTCTGCCATCACCTCCTGCACTCTATCCCTATTCATCTCCTCTTTGTTCCTTCCACTGTCCGTCTTCTCTTCTCCCCTCAGTCTGTCAATCTGCTCCGCTTCCCTTTCTCTGTTAATTTCACGCTCCCTCTCTGTTCATCTCCTCCTTCCCCTCTTTCTGTCTACCTTTTGCCCCCACTGTGTCTGTCCATCTCCTCCTTGCCCCTCGCTGTCTATCCATTTTCTCTCCGCCCTTCTCTCTGCACATTATCACACGCACCTGAATAGAGCTGGTGCTTACCCCACAGTATTTAATTTCAGATTGTAACTAAAATGTTCCAGGAGTTTGGGATGAGCTTTTTACCTGTGGCTTTGTCCGCGTATCGGCGTGTCAGATACACACTGATGAGCCAAAACATTATGAGCACGTAATTAATAGTTTGTTTGTCCCCCTTTGTAACGAAATACATCACTGAATCTTTGTACAAGGGATCCGACAGTTGGTAAGTTTGCGGAGGTATCTGGCATTAGATGTCTCCGCACAGGTCATGCAATTCACGTAAGCAACGGGCGCTGATTTGCATACGCTATGATGGCATCCGACAGCGACCCGGAGGTTCCATAGAATTTATATCAAACGAATTTGGTCGCCGAAACATCAACGTGGGTTCAGTATAATGTTTCTCAAGGCACTGTAGTAGCATGGTTCTGGCTCTGAGACATGGAAAATTATACTGCTGAAAGATGAAGGCCGTCAAGGAAGACATCACGCATGAAGGGATGTAGTTGGCTCGCAGCTGTCAGCGTGTCTTCGATTACTACCACATGTCCCAAGGAAGCGCAGGAGAATGTGGAATCCTGCCTACTCGTTTAATACAGGGTGCCTAGGAAGCTCTTTTCTCTAATAGCTAGACAACAAACTAGAAATCATAATAATGGAGTTTATTATGTGGATGATTTATTTTTTCTTAACATTCATTCTATGACTCAGTCTGCAATCTGCTTTTGCTACTATTGATCTTTCCACTTAAGGTCGCTCTGGATAGCTGCTCCCAGATATTTTATCGTAAAAACTGTTTCTAGCGGTATGTCATAAATAGTGTGGTTGTACTAGCCGATTTGCTCTCCTATGTATGCAGGATATACATCACTTATTTTCGTTCAGAATCATCTGCCAGTCCCTGCACTATTCATCATTTCTCTGCAGGTCCTTTTGCAAATCGCATGTCTTCTGGCGTTGCTACTTCGTTATAGGCAACCACATCATCTACGTACAGCCTTATGAAGCTTCCGGTGTTTTCTACTACATCTTGTACACATATTGTAAACACTAACGTTCTCATCACACTTCGTTCGGAAACTCCTGAAATTACCTTTACAACTGTCGATTTTGTTCTGTTAAGAGCGACATTCTGAGTTCTGTCTGCGAGGAAGTCTTGAATCCAGTCGCAAACGTGGTCTGATATCCGATAAGCTCGCATTCTTTTTTCGGCAGTGCGGAACAATACACAGTGATGGGATTATAATGGTCGCACAGTCTTCTTGGAATGCGAAAAGGGTTTCGCGGATACTGCATCGTCTCCTTTCAGAGTATTCCCATTTAAGTGTTTCTCTTACGCTTTTGTAGTTACCTATTGCGGTCCTAGCAATGGGTATCTGAATTCCTTCTGAGTCTGTTGTCTCCCTTTCTTGTTAACGACTTCAATGACTGAAACGATGCACTAGCATTGATTGTCCTAGCGTCTTCTATGGGTTTACCATTACAGATGTCGTGCACTCTCCCAGAACCTTTCCAACGAATCTAATTCCTCCATTCTTCTCTCCTATTAACGGTTTTACGCGATCGTCTCGTTACATATTGCCTCTGAGAATAATACCCAAATACACTTAACGTGTGATGTGTTTAAGAAGTTCGCCGATCACTGTTACTAACAAGGGGACCGTACCCCCGTCCCCTCACCGATCTGATTCGTATTGAAAGTGTGTGTAACTCACAGCTAGGATACGATATTTCAGTGTTTGTGTTATTAAGAAGGACGATGGATGTTCCTTCGGACATGTGTGCATGAGGGAACATTACATCGTTCTTCTTAACAAAGCAGACACTAGAATATCGTATTTATCCGCCGATACAAGGCAGCGACTTTCTATCAAAAGATGTCCTACCCTGGACGGGAATTACATAATATGTGTACGAGTACAGTTTGTGACGCAGAAACGAAGTCATACCGAAGTTTCCCTCTGACCTTGATGTAATCTAACTAAAATCTTGCCGTATCCACCAGCTTTTTCCAAGTATACCTCTTCTTCTTGAGATTCTTGAACAGGGTATTCGCTATAACTATCTGAAATTTATTACAGAACTCAGTAAGTCTCTCTCTCTCTCATAAGTAGTACCAACCACAATACTCTCTCGTAAGCCTTTCTTCTGCTCCTTCCCCTCCAACCGTATTCCAGTCCCCCATGACTATTCGATTTTCATCTCCCTTTATGTACTCCATTACGCTTTCAGTGTCATATATTTTCTATATCTCTTTATCTTCAGCTTACAACGTCGGTATGTATACCTGAACTATCTTTGCCGGTGTTGATTTTCTGTCTATTCTGATACTGAACTATACACAATAATACACTGTCTGTCCTATCTTGTAGTTCATAATGAATCCTATTCCCGTTAAACCATTTGCTGTCGTTGTTGATATTACCCTATACTCACCGGACCAGAGATCCTTGTCTTCTTTGCATTTCACTTCACTGATCTACGATGACGAAATTTGCCAAGAAGAAAGATTTCACAGCACACGTAAAGGAAAAAAAAATCCAAAATTGTTAATTTGTTATTGTATTGCACGAAAGAAATTTGATATTTGTTATGCGACGTCTGACATGGTTCAAATGGCTCTGAGCACTATGGGACTTAACATCTGAAGTCATCAGTCCCCTAGAACTTAGAACTACTTAAACCTAATTAACCTAAGGACATCAGACACATCTATGCACGAGGCAGGATTCGAACCTGCGACCGTAGCAGTCGCGCGGCTCCAGAATGAAGCGTCTAGAACCACTCGGGCACCGCGGCCGGCAGTCAGACTTGAAATTAAAACAGTCAGTAGTTTTGGTTTCAGCTTGTCAAGGTCGCAATGGCAAAAATCGAACACCAGGTAGGGAATGTTTTTATTACTCGTATGACGCGTTCCATCATCAGATATCCAGGAAAAGTTATTGCACGTAGATATGGGGTTTCAAGTGGTATTTGAAACAAACATCCACATACTTGTCTGCGAATGATTCCTTCACAAATTTCGAAACGCATAATACGAGTAATTAAGTCATTCGTGACATAATGCTTGACTTTTGCCACTGCGACTCCTGTCAGACTGAATAGAGAACTACCGATCATAATAATAACGGTCGCCTGCCTCCTGCATGAGTTTATGCTGAAACATTTTCGGAAACCTTGGAATCCATGGGACCGATATCATGCCAGTATCGATGTAAATAACAGGCAGAAATCGCCGAGATGCTTGATTCCCGGAAGGGATAGATTAACTTTGTACAGATCCCTCAGGGCGCGAGTCCTACTCGAAACTGGCCGGTTTTCATTTGTAACGCCTTCGGTGTCTGCCAGCTTGCGCACTTTCAGTTGAGGGGCATCCAACAACACTTTGTGGGTGTTCTTCACTATTTATGGCGTGGCCATCTCATTCCGATGACAACTGCGGTGATCGTCTTGACAGCTAATACGGCCTCGCTTAAGCTCTGCCACCCAGTATTTTACTTTTGTAAACGAGTATTTCCGCAGAGTAGAATTTTGGTCAGCTTTAATATTTGTTGGGCTAAGGCCTTTCAAATGAAAGTATTTTATCACATAACGATGGTCAGCTTTATCTATGTTTACGAAGTTGCTGAGATCGTTCCACTATTAATGGTTGCCAATCGAACACTAAACGACGTAGCATCGTCGAACTTAAGCTTCACGAGGTTGATACTTTCTAGCACAGTCATTAGTTTGAAACAACACCCATTATCTATACGTCAGATCGGACACTTGAGACACCCCTCGTATTCTACTTTGTGTCTTGGTTACTAGTTTCGGAAACGTCAGAGGATGAAAGCATCCAGTTCACCTACAGCTTTTGTTTGAAAATTTTCGTGAGTGAATAAAGCAAGCTGTGTTTCACACAAGTGCTTTTTCCTTGAATTCGTGCTGTTTCTTTGAGAAAAGTTTCTTTTTCTCCAGGACCTTCATAGCTTCTGAGCTTTTTTATGTGCTTTAATATCCTGCAACAGATAGACGTCAGCGATTGGTTCTTAAGTTTGCACACCCGATCTTTTACCCTTTTTGAAACCATGACTGACCAGCGCTCTTTTCCAGTAGTAATAAAGGCGCTTATTCCACAGCGTGTTCAGTGTAAAATTTCAATGGAATTCCGTCAGTACCTAGTACTTTCTTCACTTTAAGGTCTCTTAATTCTTTTCCATTGCCTTATGTGCTAGTATCTATATTTCCCGTCTGCGAGCATGTGTGGCTCAAACATTGGTGTTTAATATTTTTGCTGTCTGTCTGCTCTATTCGGTTTCAGCACCTGACGAATCCCCAAGAGATTAATTGGAAGGTTTGGAATCGTCACGGATTTTACGTATGGCTACAATTTTCTACAAATTTTTGATAATTGCGCAAGGTATTATTCCTTATAAGACCCAGTTATACGTTTAGTGCATAACTTAATGATAGCTAACACTTGGTTCAAGAATCATAAAAGAAGGTTGTATACATGAAAGAATCCTGGAGATACTAGAAGGTATCAGATAGATTATATAATGGTAAGACAGAGATTTAGGAACCAGGTTTTAAATTGTAAGACATTTCCAGGGGCAGATGTGGACTCTGACCACAATCTATTGGTTATGAACTGTAGATTAAAACTAAAGAAACTGCAAAAAGGTGGGACTTTAAGGAGGTGGGCCCTGTATAAACTGAAAGAACCAGAGGTTGTAAAGAGTTTCAGGGAGAGCATCACGGAACGATTGACAAGAATGGGGGAAAGAAATACAGTAGAAGAAGAATGGGCAGCTTTGAGGAATGAAATAGTGAAGGCAGCAGAGGATCAAGTAGGTAAAAAGACGAGGGCTAGTAGAAATCCTTGGGTAACAGAAGAGATACTGAATTTACTTGATGAAAGGAGAAAATACAAAAATGTAGTAAGTGAAGCAGGCAAAAAGGAATACAAACGTCTCAAAAATGAGATTGACAGGAAGTGCAAAATGGCTAAGCGGGGATGGCTAGAGGACAAATGTAAGGATGTAGAGGGGTAAGATAGATACTGCCTACAGGAAAATTAAACAGACCTTTGGAGAAAAGATGACCACTTGTATGAATATCAAGAGCTCAGATGGAAAACTAGTTCTAAGCAGAGAAGGGAAAGCAGAAAGGTGGAAGGAGTATATAGAGGGTCTATACAAGGGCGAAGTTCTTAAGGACAATATTACAGAAATGGAAAAGAATGTTGATGAAATGGGAGATATGATACTGCGTGAAGAGTTTGACAGAGCACTGAATGACGTAAGTCGAAACAAACCCCTGGGAGGAGACAACATTCCATTAGAACTACTGACAGCCTTGGGAGAGCCTGTCCTGACAAGACCCTACCATCTGATGAGCAAGATGTACGAGACAGGCGAAATACCCTCAGACTTCAAGAAGAACATAATAATTCCAATCCCAAAGGATGCAGGCGTTGACAGATGTAAAAATTACCGACCTATCAATTTAATAAGCCACTGGTGCAAAATACTAACACGAATTATTTACAGATGAATGGAAAAACTGGTAGAAGCTGACCTCAGGGAAGATCAGTTTGGATTCCGTAGAAGTGTTGGAACACGTGAGGCAATACTGACCCTACGACTTATCTTAGAAAATAGATTAAGGAAAGGCAAACCTAGGTTTCTAGCATTTGTAGACTTAGAGAAAGTTTTTGACAATGTTGACTGGAATACTCTCTTTCAAATTCTGAAAGTGGCAGGGGTAAAATACAGGGAGCGAAAGGCTATTTACAATTTGTACAGAAACCTAATGGCAATTATAAGAGTCGAGGGGCATGAAAGGGAAGCAGTGGTTGGGAAGGGAGTGAGACAGGGTTGTAGTCTCTCCCCGATGTTATTCAATCTGTATATTGAGCCAGCAGTAAAGGAAACAAAAGAAAAATTCGGAGTGGGTATTCAAATCCATGGAGAAGAAATAAAAACTTTGAGGTTCGCCGGTGACATTGTAATTCTGTGACACAGCAAAGGACTTGGAAGAGCAGTTGAACGGAATGGACAGTGTCTTGAAAGGAGGATATAAGATGAGCATCAACAAAAGCAAAACGAGGATAACGGAATGTAGTCGCATTAAATCGCGTGATGCTGCGGGAATTAGATTAGGAAATGAGACGCTTAAAGTAGTAAATAAGTTTTGCTATTTGGGGAGCAAAATAACTGATGATGGTCGAAGTAGAGAGGATATAAAATGTAGACTGGCAATGGCAAGGAAATCGTTTCTGAAGAAGAGAAATTTGTTAACATCGAGTATAAATTTAAGTGTCAGGAATTCGTTTCTGAAAATATTTGTATGGAAGTGAAACATGGGCGATAAATAGTTCGGACAAGAAGAGAATAGAAGCTTTCGAAATGTGGTGCTACAGAAGAATGCTGACGATTATGTGGGTAGATCACATAAATAATGAGGTGGTATTGAATAGAATTGGGGAGAAGAGGAGTTTCTGGCACAACTTGACAAGAAGGAGGGATCGGTTGGTAGGACATGTTCTGAGGCATCAAGGGATCTCAAATTTAGCATTGGAAGATAGTGTGGAGGGTAAAAATCGTAGAGAGAGACCAAGAGATGAATAAGCAGATTCAGAGGGATGTAGGTTGCAGTAGGTACTGGGAGATGAAGCTTGCACAGGATAGAGTAGCATGGAGAGCTGCATCAAACCAGTCTCAGGACTGAAGACCACAACAACAACAATATACGTTTAGTAGTATTTATTCCATATATACCATATATGTCGTATTCACGAAAATTGGAAAACAGTTTATAGTCTCTCCTATGAGTGTGGCGCAACGAGGAAGGGAACAAGTAAAATGCACATTTCATGTAAAGTATAATCTGGATTATCGTGCAACATTGCATTTTTCACACAAGGAAACATTTGCCGATGAGGTTAGTCACGTGAACTGCCACACACTGTATTAGGAGTCACTTAGGGTTACCATACGTCTCGATTAATCTGGTATTTCCTGTTTTTCTTTGTCCCGGCGTCCCAAAAACACTCAGTCGGGACGCTCGATGTTCAACTAAGAGACTCGAAGATTTATATTCTACTAGTTCAGTATATTTATATGTATAAAAATGTAACGTATAAGCTACCACCAGCGGCTTACTGTCGTCCTAGTTATTTGACTGCAGCCGGCAACGCTTTGTAATGACTATTATTCACTTATGCATATTGCTGAGTAACTTAAATTCCATATATTTGTTTACCGTTGCCGAGCCTGTGTGTGCTATTTATAGCATGTGAGTTCTTATTATTTTGTGATGCCAAAGCCGAAACGCAAGTGCTAACTCAGTGACGGATACACAGAAATACGATCTTTCGTAAAAAGAGATAACACAGATGGGAAAGCTTTCTACAAAATTTTGTCCCTGTCGTTTTTCAAGTGAGTGGTGGGAAAGATGTCGTAAGTCATCGTATTGAGCCCCAAAAACTACAGAAGTCGTGCTCAAGGAGAGGCATCCAGTTTAAAACTCCAAACATGATTTGTAAAACCGTACGCAAGAGGAAATGCTCATTGCCACCGCTGAAATGACAAAATCACACAGAACTCCAATACTTCTCCATTCACTTAAGTCACCTGAGTGCAAGACGAAATTGTGCTTAGTCATGTATTCTGATTATATGACTGCTAAAAATCAAAGTGTTGCAAGGCCAAAAGCCGCAGAAATAATCAGGCACATTCTTGTTCCTCATTCTGTATCCATTTCCACTTTGGACTCGTAAAAATCTCCGTTTTACGGACTAACAACTGATGGCGGCAATCATAAGCCAATGAAATTATTTCTTCCAGTTGTTCAGTATTTTGATGCAGGTGAAGGGATAAAAACTTAACTAATGAAGCTGGATTGTGTGCAAAATGAAAGATCGGAGACTATGATATCCAAGTTATGCATTCCAGCTCCCACACATCTTAAAATTAATTTAAAAAGTGTAATATTTTGCAGCGACAACTGCAATACCAATTTCGGGGGATTCAGCAATAGAGGTGAGAACAAAATATTCAGTCGTTTAAAAACGAAACTTGTTGCGAACTGGGAAGGAGTAGGCTGTCCAGCGTACTGTTTACATAACACTGTTCCAACTGCTGCAAACATTGTATCTGTCGATATCGAGTTAATTGTGGTAAAACGTTTTAACTACTTATCCATCTGCAGAATAAGAGCCTCAACGCTTGATGACTTTTGTGAATTTGTGGATACCTGCTATACTATGGAAAGTTCTGAAATTTTTCTTCTTGTCAGAACATAAACACCAACGATCTTCGTGGAGTTTTTCTCTGCTCCTTTAAGCGAAGGTTACCGGTTTGGTCACCAATGAGTTTGTTTGGTAAGCAAATAAAGTGGGAGTAGTGACATATCATTGATTGAAGTGAAAGTCATTATTGAGATTAAAATAATTTAACCGCAAGAGAAAGAGAGCTACTGTTATATGGGTATGAAAAGTAAAGAAATTTAAGAAAAATGCGGAAGATCATTCTTCTGAACTAACTATCGAAAAATTTCATAGCAGCTTAAAAGAGTTTTATGAAACGGCTGTTATTTATCTTACAGAATGGTCTCATCATCTATCGGGTTTCTCTTTTTCTGAGTGGATGTCTTTGACTAAATTAGTGGAACGGGTAGACATAGAAAGGACATTGGTTTATGTAAAAGGAAAAGAAGTAGTGAGCCAGCTATGTTTGATTAGTATAGGCACTTGGAGAATTTTCTGGTTGCAAAAGTTTCAGAGGATAACTGTAAGTCGGTATTACCTACCCAGAACAATTGTCTAGAATTTTTTAGAAATACAGATCAGCGTTTAGAAGTCAAAACTGCTAAAGATACGTCGATATATATCTTCAATTGTAGCAGCTAATTCTGATGTTGAGTGAATTTGCGTAACTGAGTGCCCAATTGACTGAGGAACATAATCGTTTGGATGCATCAGTAATTAAAAGTATCTTACCATGTACTTATAACATTCAAATGAACTGTGCAAGTAAACAAACTGATCTTGTAAAAGCTCTCAAATCGTCTGAAAAGTATGGCTGGTCCAAAACAACCTGCTTAAGAACTGAGTAAGTAACTTATATTACACTCTTTTCTTTTCAAACATATTTTACAAGTATTATGCTCGCATAGGATAATTTCCCAGGCGTTTGCAGTCTCTCCTCATCCTCGTCTTATTATTGGATTCCTCTGGATTTCGTCTCGAATTTAGTTCCATTATTAAGGCAATCCTAGACTGACTGAGAAGCAATACTGCCATGCACTACGCCACATGAAGCATTTAAGTTTACAGACAGGATTTTCAAGAAAATGAAGAAGAGGTGTTGCAAGAAGTGTCACCTACATGTGACGCGGTGCCTTACTATTTCGCATATCATGACACAAGCGATCGCGTTGGATTCACACGTCTAGTAGTCAGTCAGTTCTCCCGCTGAGGCAGTCTGTCGGGTTCTCGCCATCAGGCGGCGGATGTCGGAACTACAGCGCCGCCTGTCTGCCACACACACTCCATCTGGCGGGTATTCGCTGCTCTTCTTGGTGCAGACGTTTGATGTGTTAATGCCGCCGTCAGCTAGAGGAATGCAAACGGTGAACGTAACGACCATTGAACGGTAGCGAGTATAAACCAAGCTAACATAAAATGTAAGCTTTCCCCAACGGAAATGATACTATTATCAAAATTTTCTGCGTTCTCAGGCCATTTCCTTTTAAACCCGGTTGGGGTGGTCGTGCTTTCGATTCATTGCACACAGTTACTGAGTGCGTCGTCTCAGACATTTAGACATTTAGAGTGCACACGCCCCTCTATTCGACGTGTTAAGGTTTTAAACCAACATGTAAGTCACGTGACAAAGGACAAACAGCCGAGTTTCTGTCATTACTCAATATACGAAGTGGAGCCGTCAGTTACAGTTTTTCTCATCTATCGATGAAAGCAGGCACTGATTTTAAGGATTGAACGGCTTCTTGTGCTCGTGTTACACAAACAGTAGTACAGTGAACGTAATTTCTCCGAAATTCTCAATGTTAATGGGATGTTTATCGTTTTACATTTAACCAGCTGAACAGTGGAAACTTGAATTGACTTTTTTTAGAACTACAGTTTTTCAATCAGTTCATGGTTTTGTTGCACTGTGAGTCACGTAGTTCGTCGGTTCCACGGAAGTAGGATAAAATATATCAATTTGGCGAGAAGCATTTAGTTTTTCTCAACAATATGTGTGACATGTTTTATTATGCTTTTATAAGAAACGACATCCATTTCTATCCACAAAATTCCGTTTTTACGCAAAATAAGCTTTTATGGTTTATAACTTTTGCTTATTCCAGTACATACAGCGTAAAAATAATAAGATGAGAAGCATAATGTATTAGAAAACCTTTGGTTAAACAGAAAACTCTTGTAGTGATTTAGATACTGACATTATACTGTCTCGAAATCTTCATCGTTCATAGAGCTTTCGACCAACATGCATCCTAACTTTAAAAAATGTGTTCACTTTTTTTGTTTTCTTAAAACAAATTAACCAGTGGTACGAAATATTACTTGCTTTGAGACAACTTTCGGTGAAATCAAACACTGCACAGGATTTTACCATTGAAATAAAGAACCCTATACTAAAGTTAAAGATAAAAAAAAGTTAAACTTTTTTCTCGAAGTAATTTGAAAGTGGATGTCGCCACCAGTCAGCTGATCGAGAGGTTGCTTTTAATTTAATGTTTTAATATAATGCCATCATACGCGTTCAGTATCATCTATGGTCTACGTCGCTAATAAAAAAGAGTTCACTCGTTTCTGAAACTATTTTATCATGCCTTTCGAACATGTTTCATCATCGACATAACAGAGAAAAACGTAATACATCAAGTTCGCCGGCCGCGGTGGTCTCGCGGTTCTAGGCGCGCAGTCCGGAACCGTGCGACCGCTGCGGTCGCAGGTTCGAATCCTGCCTCGGGCATGGATGTGTGTGATGTCCTTAGGTTAGTTAGGTTTAAGTAGTTCTAAGTTCTAGGGGACTGATGACCACAGCAGTTGAGTCCCGTAGTGCTCAGAGCCATTTGAACCTTTTTGAACATCAAGTGGTATCTATCGTGACCTGACCAACTTTACTTGACACGGGTGTCTGTTTCTTTCTCTGATCTGCTGATGATAAGCCATTCCTGAAACGCATTAATAATAAAGGTTTTAACAACAGATGGACTCTGGTCACTAGCGACCTAAAATGGTGATAAGGACGCACTTAGTCTTTTATGTAATGGTTGCAGACCCCCTGAGCGACTTTGTATCGTAACGTGAACTGCACACGAGGCTTAGCTGTAACGTGAAATTTCGTAGCGAGGTACATCTGCACCTGGGCGAGACGTCACATTTCGATTGTTGTCGTCTCCAGCGCCAAGGTCTCGCACTGCGCATCCTCTTCACTACTGAGGTCGTACTAATCGCAAAGAACATATCGAGGACTCGAGCTAGGGGAGGCCGGGGTTGTGGAGAGAGGGAGAAACTCATGTCCGTTTCGAAGAGAATGATGAAACTAATTTAAGATTTTCGTGCTCAAGCTAAACCTGCTACTATTTAACAACCAATACTTGATCTGAATTCTCGGAAATGTTACCGAATAAATGTGTATCTCTGGCGCAGCAGGGCGTGAGTTCAGTATTCGAAGGTTATTTTTCAAGAGGGCGAGGAGAGACCGTTAAGGGTACGCCTTTGCTAAGCGTCCATCGTAGAGATGTCGAAAGAAGAAGTGAAATGTGTGTGTGGGAGGGGGGGGGGGATGGGGCGATGACAGTCTTCCCACCGTTTGACACGCCCACGGTGGTGTCGGGTAGAATTTTGGCGAAATTTGGTGCCAACGTAACATCATTAACCCACCTTACATGTCACATTAACTTCTGAGCACTGACTTTTTTTCCCTCATGTGCCGATATGTTGTTGTTTGAAGCATCGCCAATCCCGAGGGCGATGTCGCAGGGCGTCACACTTTCGCAAATGTACAGAGGAAGTTCATAGGCTCCTTTGACCCAAATTTCAAACTTCTGCGTCGCAATGACAGACGAGTACGGCGTTTCAAAAATGTGACCCTTTAATTGTGTTACGCGGTGTTGTTTCGGTACTGAGTAAGAAATGCACCAATATTACACCTTGTGATCATAGCGGTTATATGCGAAAACAATCAACAACAGCCAATTACACTCAAACTCTAAGTACATGTGACGTCACGCTACGTCGCGTATGTTCTTACGCAGTTGTCTTAACGCTCTGAATTACGATTGGCCTGATGTCTATGCAACCCGCGTAACATAACTTCTGTGCGGGTTTTCTAACTCATTGGCGGTACAGTAGGATACCACGGGGGAACGCTGTCCCGAATGTCAAATCTTCCTTCCTTCCTCCCTCTCTGTAACACAGTTTAGAGCAAGAGTAGTGGGATCCATTAGCGCTGCTACTGACAATGTACAGACACACTGAGTGTGCAAAACCTCAGTGTAAATAGTTGTAGCTAAACTGCAACATAAATTGGAACTGGAGAATGTATCTGCGAAATACAAACTGGAAAAGTGTACACAACACACTTGGCATCAATAAAAAATGTAATGTATTCGGTAAGGTAGTCTCCAGTCCCGAAGAAGAGGGTTCCAAACCAAGTTTAATAAAAAGTTCAACTTTAGTTTATTTTACAAGTTGTAGTTGACGTATGGAGATCAAATGCCACTTTTGCTAAACATAGTAGTTCATTTCGCTAGCAAAACCTGACGAGACAGAGGCGTTCGAAATTAATGGTTGACAATGCTAGGTAAATCCGTCGTGTTTTCAAGGGTCGAAGCGAGCGACCAGTTGTAGGTGTTGTCGTAAGCCTGAGTCGATGTATCGATCGTCTAGTAAGCCTACAGTATCGAAAGGGATGCATGTAGTTGAAGACTGTAATGCGTGTAACAGTGTAGAGGAGGCGTTTATCGAGCAACGGATTACAAATGGCAGTTCATGCGTAATAAACGTGTAATGTGTGGACAAGAATCCGACCTTCCACGGAGGGCACTGTCAAGCGTCGCCTGGCCTCCTCTGTCCAGGGCGTATAATTCCAGGAAGAAGACCAGAATCAGTTCGCTGCGCCCACGACTCACACGCAAAATGGTTATTTTGGGAAGGGCGCTGAGCCCCCATTTGTCACGCATTAATCTATTCGCTTGCAGTTCCAAGTAAACACAACTGTGAGACACGCAGAGAGCGACGAACCACCACGTACACAATTCGTTACGGTGGCGACTGGAGAACTTTAGGAGGAATGCTAGTTTTGAAGTACACGTTAGCGAAGAAACCAAGAGGAAATCTGATAAAGGAAGGAGAGGCAGAGTGGCGGGCAGAGGTCGCGAACTCAGCCAATCGTGTCATTGGTAACAAAAGCCCTGGTCCCACATCAGGAATGTAAAGTGAAACGGTTTTCATGTGAAGGTGGAAAATGAGGTTTGGACGTTGAAGGAGACGCCTCGAAGCGAGTTCAGCCGCACTCTCTCTCTCTCTCTCTCTCTCTCTCTCTCTCTCTCTCACACACACACACACACACACACACACACACACAAGCCGACGCTGGCGAAGGAGCCATTCAAATAGCTGCCGTAGCAGCCATTTTCCTCAAAAGCCCCAAGTTATGTAAGGCACTCCCCTGCTTTGGACCTGGTTCAAGCGACCCTCAGAGTTTCGAGCATTCTTATTCGTTTGAATAATTAACTGTTTCTAAAATTATACAAAATAATTACTCTCAGTTCGAATTTTCTGCATTTCTTTCTCCAGACCCCTAATAAAAATGCTGACCTAGCGTTAAATCTTGATCTGATACGAGACGACGAAGAGATTACGGTAATCGTAGGACAACCTCAAGGTCAATGTTATTTCATTTACATAATGAGGAAGCATTACAAACAAAATAGGTAAATCAGGCATAGCAGTTTCGAAAATAATCGTTTGGTTTCTGCACTGAATTTTGTAGGCTTGCCTGCTATTTTGATTTGTCAAATATGTAGTAATGAAATTCTTTTTAACTATTAGATTTGGAGAGGCTATGCGCGCAGGTTCGCGTGACCTTGACGCGCTACCTTGACTCCCACAAACGTCGGAACATTTTACACTCGAAACAAATTTAAGGTGTAACTCTTATTACTAATTGCATCGCATTATAACTTGCTAATGATCTGAAAATGCAACTCTGACAGGGGTTACCGATTTTAGATTTCGATCCGAACTCTTGCTAAAGACTATGATGTATGTTCCGAATCGTTGGGTGAATATTATTGTGGTTCGGTTACTCCAGCAAAATACAATCAGTTTTCAATGTGATTTCACTGCATGCCTTAGTTATCGTTCTGATAACTTCGCAGGATTCACCGAACAACAGTGCGTATTGGGATGAGAGCAGTGACGAATTACTGAAAATGGATACTAATAGCGAAGGACAAATTCTATTTTTTTTTTTTTTTTTTTTTTTTTTTTTTTTTTTTTTTTTTTTTTTTTTTTTTAACTAACTGAAAATATATTACTGAAACCTTTTCTTTTCATATTATGAAGGAAGAAGGAAAGAAAGGAAGGAAAGAAGGAAGTTTAAAGTTTAACGTCCAGTCGACAGCGCGCTTGTCAAAAACGCATCACAGGCCCTAATTATTAAAGGATGGGCTTTCCAAAGGAACCATCACGGCAGTTGCCTGGAGCGATTTAGGGAAATTACGGAGAAACCATCTCTGGATGGCCAGACGGGTATTTGCACCGTCGTTCTCCCGAATGCGAGTGTAATATGCTAACCACTGCTTCATGTCTCAAGTCCGTTTTCGTTATCAGAAATTTAACTGAAAACAGTGGATGTAAACAAGATGATTACGGCTAGGCGTTTTAGCTGTCAACTATGGACGATCCAGAATATATTGTCTCATTTTAGAATGGGAACTTAAACAATCACTTTTTAAGTAAACGACGTATTAACATCGTTGTTAAATATGACTGAACAGACTGAAATCGGTGACATATAATGAACCAATGTCTTTAAAATGACGGGACAATGGATAAGAAATTTTTGTAGCTAATATTAATACCAGTAAGCACCAAGAATTAATAAAGTACATTGTTCCAAACCAAAGTTCATCACGTTCAACACATGTAAGCTTTCACGGCCGGCGTCTTCATTAATTAAAACTTCCGGGCTGAATTGCCGTGGTCCATATTTAAAACTTCTTCTCCTTCTTGACGTTTCGTTGCCTATTGCGGGCAACATCTTCTGAGGTGAGTCGGCGACTGGCTGCTAGGCGCTGGTGGTCCCGCTTATGTAGAGCGCTTAGATGGCGCCACCACTCGT
The DNA here is from genome assembly GCF_023864345.2 of Schistocerca serialis cubense. NCBI lineage: Eukaryota > Metazoa > Arthropoda > Insecta > Orthoptera > Acrididae > Schistocerca > Schistocerca serialis. The sequence goes on from NC_064645.1 coordinate 510,221,630, forward strand.
CACGTGCTTTCGACTTTAAAACTATCTCTGGCTAGTGCCATCTCTTTCGATTACAGAAAATCGATTGTCACTTCGCTGGTAAGAGTCGACCGCCATATCTTTATATTTATGGAATTTTTCGTACAACAGGTGCTGCAGTCGACCAAAAAAAGCCCTTTGAAATGGTATCGATACGTGGATGACACATTTGTGATAATGGAATCATGCTGAAAAGGAACTGAGTGATTTTTTTGGTGCACATAAACAATTTCAGTCCAAAGATACAATTCACCATGGAGAAAGAGAGTAATGGACAACTAAATTTGTTGGATGTATTGATTATTAAACGGGCAGATGGGACTTTAGGGCACAAGGTATATAGGAAGGACACACACACCGATCGTTACCTACATAAGAATTCGAATCATCATCCTAGGCAGAAGAGAGGAGTCATAAAAACGTTAGTGGAGAGAGCTAATAACATCTGTGAGCCAATTTACTTGCAGATGAATTAAGCCATTTGCGAACAGCTTTCAAGAGAAATGGGTACACTGACAAGGAAATAGATCGAGCCCTCCACCCTAGAAGAAAAGTGTCCGAAAATACACGACAACAACAACCGTCGGCTGGAAAAGTTTTTCTTCCATTTATTCATAACATCACGGACTATATTGGTAAAGTTTTGGCCAAGTTTCAAGTGGAGACAATCTTTCGACCTACCAAGAAAATTAGTGAAAGTTTAAGATCGGTGAAAGACGCACGACACCCCTTAGCTACCCCAGGTGTGCATAAAATTCCATGTAGCTGTGGCATGGTTTATATTGGAACAACTAAAAGGAGTGTTAATACCCGCCTAACGGAACACAAAAGGGACTGTAGATTGGGACAGATTGAGAAATCAGCTGTAGCGGAACACGTTTTCAAAGACGGTGATCACGAAATAAAATTTAGTGAGACAAACGTGATAGCTAGGACCTCACATTATTATACTCGCATGTATAGAGAAGCTATAGAGATCTACAAGCACGGAAATAATTTTAATAGAAAAGAAGAAGGATTAATACTAGACAAGATATGGCGGTCGACTTTGTACCAGCGAAGTGACAATCGATTTCCTGTAATCGAGAGAGATGGCACTAGCCAGAGATAGTTTTAAAGTCGAAAGCACGTAACGAGTGGAGGCGCCATCTAAGCGCTCTACATGAGCGGGACCACCAGCGCCTAGCAGCCAGTCGCCGACTCACCTCAGAAGATGTTTCCCGCAGTAGGCAACGAAACGTCAGGAAGGAGAAGACGTTTTGTAAGTGGACCACGGCAGTTCAGCCCGGAAGTTTTAATTAATGACGTTCATTGATATTATTCTTACTCCCCGAACATTCTAGGTATGACACTTGTGTTGGAGCAGAAGCGCAGTCGTAAATTGTGGTGACGAAAAATATTGCACTGTTTCTTCACGTCTATGTTGATATAGGCAAAAATGGCTCGCTGTGACCCTTTCTTGGGCCATTGTTCTTGAAGCATCAGTAGCTCAATTATTTCGCCACGTACTATTTCGGGTAAAATCTTGAATCCGAGATGACTTGTAACCGCACACGCATTACGACGCCAATTCCCTTTCCATTCACAACACAGTTTATCGCACTAATATTTACACTTCAAATGTGCACTCCAAACATCGACTGCACTTCGACACTGCTCATAAGCGACTGTCTTGGCCTACTCTCAAGCGCTGAGCGCCAAGGTCGGCTAAAAAACGCACCAAAGGAAACGACGTAATGGTTCTCCTCCTCCCCCTTTCAGACCCGTCGACGGGACGAGGTTCCCCTCACTCGGCTTCGGATAGGCCACAGCCCTATGACGCATGGCTTCCTGCTCCGGCGGGAGGACCCTCCAATGTGTGGTGCTTGTGGCGTCCAGGTCACTGTGCGCCACGTTTTATTGGATTACGTTTTATTTTCTGACCAGCGTGCCGCGGCTGACATGCCAGCGGACCTGCCATCTCTTTTAGGCAACACTCGGACGAATGTGGTTAAAGTTTTAAAGATCTGTGCCATGTCAAATGTTTTTACAAAGATTTTAGGGAGAGGATCTTAATTTGCTCACTGTGTGACAAGCTCGCCCATATTTTATGTAAGTGGCCAGCCAATGACAATTTACTGTGGCATTCTTGTTGCTACGATTTCCCTTTCCTTACGTTCTACTTTCTTATGTCGCGTTTTCCTTCTTTTCCTGCTTTCTTTGCGTGTGTGCTTCAATTTTATTAGGTCTGTCCACATTCGTTCCCTTTAATGTGTGTCAGGGTGCTGATGACCTCGACGTTGAGCGCCCATAAGCCCCAACACACACACACACACACACACACACACACAAACACACACACACACACACACACACTTCCCCCCTCTCGGGCCCTTACATGATTGACTATCACAACATTGATTTTAAGACCAGAAAAATCCCGTGAGATTCGAATAATCGTTTACAACTGAAATTGAATGAACATGTCACCATTCGATGCTACATTATAATAAATAATCTTTTTTTTACAAAATATATACAAACTTACGTTCACTTGAGGTCAAAGGTAGAACAACGCTGCTTCACTCGTTCTAACTGGTTACCGACACAATCGAGCATGACACACATCGAAATTTAAATAAGTGCCCTTTTGTCAGAAAAAAGGAAGATATGCTGGTGTTGTGTTGCAAGATTCTCATTTGTGCGTAGAACAGCGATGGGGCGCCGCAGTGATTGTAGACCATTAGCTGGCAGTCCGGGGCGGGGCGGCGCGGCGGCGTCAGCGGCGGAGGGGTGCTGTAAACCGGCTGCGCGGATTAGCTGACGCGAGCCTGCGCTGGCGGGCCTGTGTTTGTTTTAATTTCGCACTTAGCGGCACTTCCGTCGCGAGTTGGACGGCGCCGGCGCAGCCCCGGCGATTCTCTCTCCCTTCTGTGATAAAGGCGCCGGATAATCTGATTACGGAAACTTCCTAAATACTTCAAACCCCCATTACCTCGGTGCAGAGCGCGTTTTAGAATTGTGTGATGGCATAATCCGTTTGTTAAAAGTTTCGCCCGCCGTGAATTACCCCGCGAAACTCGTTTAAATGAGCTCATTCATATTGAAATTCCGCCTGGCGTGGTGTATTATACTCGAGGAGTTGGGACCGCCCGGCGCTGCGCGGCGCCTTCGGATCAGCGCGAGACGAGACACGCCCATTAGCAAACAGCAGCACCGTGTTCCCCTGCGTGACGGCTGCCTGCATCCAAAAGCGTCTGTCACCGTACGGCACTCCTGATATTGCCGCTGAGCTAAGAGGTAGAACCTTCTCTGCGTCTCATTGCCATCTACACTACTGGGTATTGCCAGCCGCGGTGGTCTCGCGGTTCTAGGCGCGCAGTCCGGAACCGTGCGACTGTTACGGTCGCAGGTTCGAATCCTGCCTCGGGCATGGATGTGTGTGATGTCCTTAGGTTAGTTAGGTTTAAGTAGTTCTAAGTTCTAGGGGACTGATAACCACAGCAGTTGAGTCCCATAGTGCTCAGAGCCATTTGAACTACTGGGTATTAATATTGCCACACCAAGAAGAAATACAGACGATAAACGCGTATTCATTGGACAAATACATTATACTAGAACTGACATGTGATTACATTTTCACGCAATTTCGGTGGGTAGATCCTGAGATATCAGTACCCAGAACAGCCACCTCTGGCCGTAATAACGGCCTTGATACGCCTGGGCATTGAGTCAAACAGAGCTTGGATGGCGTGTACAGGTGCAGCTGCCCAAGCAGCTTCAACACGATACCACAGTTCATCAAGAGTAGTGACTGGCGTATTGTGACGAGCCAGTTGCTCGGCCACAATTGACCAGACGTTTTCAATTGGTGAGAGATCTGGAGAATGTGCTGGCCAGGGCAGCAGTCGAACATTTTCTGTATCCAGAAAGGCCCGTACACGACCTGCAACATGCGGTCGTGCATTATCCTGCTGAAATGGTTTCGCAGGGATCAAATGAAGGGTAGAGCCACAGGTCGTAACACATCTGAAATGTAACGTCCACTGTTCAAAGTGCCGTCAATGCGAACAAGAGGTGACCGAGACGTGTAACCAATGGCAACCCATACCGTCATGCCAGGTGATACGCCTGTATGGCGATGACGAATACGCGCTTCCAATGTGCGTAACCGCGATGTCGCCAAACACGGATGCGACCATCATGATGCTGTAAACAGAACCTGGATTCATCCGAAAAAATGACGTTTTGCCATTCGTGCACTCAGGTTCGTCGTTGAGTACACCATCGCAGCCGCTCCTGTCTGTGACGCAGCGTCAAAGCTAACCGCAGCCATGGTCTCCGAGCTGATAGTCCATGCTGCTGCAAACGTCGTCGAACTGTTCGTGCAGATGGTTCTTGTCGTGCAAACGTCCCCATCTGTTGACTCAGGGATGGAGCCGTGGCTGCACGATCCGTTACAGCCATGCGGATAAGATGCCTGTCATCTCGACTGCTAGTGATACGAGGCCATTGGTATCAGCACGGCGTTCCGTATTACCCTCCTGAACCCACCGATTCCATATTCTGCTAACAGTCATTTGATCTCGACCAACGCGAGTACCAATGTCGCTATACGATAAACCGCAATCGCGATAGGCTACAATCCGACCTTTATCAAAGTCTGAAACGTGATGGTACGCATTTCTCCTCCTTACACTAGGCATCACAACAATGTTTCACCAGTCAACGCCGGTCAACTGCTGTTTGTGTATGAGAAATCTGTTGGAAACTTTCCTGATGTCAGCACGTTGTAGGTGTCGCCAGCGGCGCCAACCTTGTGTGAATGCTCTGAAAAGCTAATCATTTGCATATCACAGCATCTTCTTCCTGTCGGTTAAATTTCGCGTCTGTAGCGCGTCATCTTCGTGGTGTAGCAATGTTAATAGCCAGTAGTGTACCTTACGTTTATTATCAAGTATTTCGAATCTCTTTGAATGGAAAATAGCATTCGAGAGCTATTTTTTTTTCAGCCTCCGGTATGTCGCGAAATTAAAACCACACTGAAACTACGGTGCACCTTTGCGCAGATGTGTTGCGCATTCTGTATAGTACGCCTGTCTATCGCATCACGTTGCACTTTTCAATTGTGAGGGTACAGTAGGACGTAAAGATGACTCAAACAATCGTGTCTTGTGCCAAGTGCCTGCTTAGGGGCTTGGTCTGATCCATGCAGCAGAACTGTCCCAGTTTCCTTCTTCGTAATAACTCTCGACCGCACACTGCAGGTGCAGTGAAGACGCTTCTGCTACGTTTTCGATAGGAGTTATTTGATCACTCTCCATACAGCCTGCACTTGGCTCCTTCTCATTTTCATCTCTTCGCTCATATGACCTGCCTGCTACGACAGCATTTTGGCACAGACAACGAGCTGCATACCAGCGTAGGGAATTGGTGGAACTCATAGGCCTCCTGTGGCGAGGGTACTGGCAAGTTGGTATCACCCTATGACGGTCGGAGCGGGTACGGCAAGAGAGGAAGAATGAATTGATTGTTGGTGTTAATAACGATCATCCTCCTTTACCTCCTCTGCATTACTGCAGATGACGTGTCACTGAGCACATTTGTTCTGTGCATGCAGCACACGTGAGGCGCCTAGGTGTTTCCATGCACTGTGTCGAATACGAAGGTTCTGTTTTAGTTCACTTACCTGCTGTCTTCAAGTTGATGTCCCCAGCGCAGAAAACTACACGCAGGTCGTAGGTTCTGTATCTTGAGGCTGAAACTGACTTTTAGCGAGGTTCTGTTCTGAAATAATGTATCACTTGTTTGGGATGCCACTCACGTATTTTAATATAGCAGACACGAGAAGACTACATGATCTTAATACACCTTCTGATACAGCAAAGTACATGATCAAACACAATGTTTACGAAAATATATCTTTACACTATTTGTGGCACGTGTCTGTGCCGCATGACTACCGGAGTGAATCTTTTAATACTGAATACTAGCAAACACGTCCTGCCACAGACAACATGACTGTACATCTCGACTGCCTAATCCAGAGTGACGAACAGGAACTTAAAAAAAATTGGAAACACATCCGACGACAGACAACACGGCTGTTCTTCTCGACTGCCTAATCCAGAGTGACGAACAGCCCGAAACACTTCGCGCGCCATACCCGAAAAGGCGTGACCCGAACGCTTCCGAAGTGCTTCGTCTGCAGTTTCGTCAGTCTTTTGTTTTTAATAATTCTAAAATGATTGATTGATAGTCAACTGTTGAGAGATATTTATATTAAAAAGTGAAGTCATTGCAATGAGTAGTTTAACTAATAACAACAACTATACTTTAACGTTTTGGCGCCCTTGCTCCGAACACAGTAGCCGATCACAGAGCAGTAGCATCATGCAGGCGGTCTTTCTCACGGGAATGGTACCATATCTAACATCTATCACAGGTACCTCACACCACATTTCGTCATCTATATACTTCTTGCATCTCCACTGCTCTGGGAGCAGCTTCTTGGAGCCTAATGTGATGGCTGACTAAGCCAGAAATATTACAGCGGCGACTATGTAGAGAGGCTGCTCGAAGGTGTAGCTGAATGTTGCAAATAAAAAAATTTTGATTTTCACCATTTCGCGGCCGATCGCAGGTTTAAAAAGGTAAGTTTTTATTAAAAATGAAATTCCTCCTGCTGTACTTAAGATTTTATATTTACTTCTCTACTAGTTTCGACGTTGCGTCAACGCCAAGGTCGAAATTAGTAGCGAAGTAAATATAAACTATTAAGTACAGCAGGAGGAATTTAATTTTTAATAAAAATATACCAGCTGTGTCCCACCTTCATGCAGTTTAAATATGGATGTAAGAAGAAAAAAGTTAAGTAGCCCCCGTAGTGACAAATTCACTACTCACCTTTTCAATCTTTCAGCCATGTTCATCGAAATATGCGTTTTACGGGTAAGCTGACGGGTACTTCTTGACGAATTTTTTCCTACGTGATCTACAAATACAGTCATGGCGTATTTCCTAGTATCGTGTCGGACTTCCTTTTGCACGGCGTACAGCAGCAACTTGGCCTGGCGTCGACTCAACAAGTCGTTGGAAGTCCCCCGTGGAAATATTGACATATGCTGCCACTACAACCGTCCGTAATTTGAAAAGTGTTGCAGGATTTTGTACACGATCTGTCGTCTACATTATGGCCCATGAATTTTCGATGTGATTCACATCGGGCTATCAGGACTGCCAAGTCATTCGCTCCAACTGCCCACAATGATCTTCAAACTAATCCCGAACAATTGTGGCCGGCGACAATTCCACTAACCTTTGAGAACATCACCATGAATGTCTGCAAATGGTCTCTGCTTAGCCGAACGATACCATTTCCAGTCAATAATCGGTTCAGTTGGACCAGAGGACCCTGTCCAATCCATTTAAACACAGCCCACACCATTATGGAGCCATTACAAGCTTGCACAGTGCCTTATTGACAACTTGGAACCATGGCTTCGACAACTCGGGTCCGTGGCTTCGTGGAGTCTGCACCACACCTGACTCTTACCATCAGCTCTCACCAACTGAAATCGGGACTCATTTGACCAGGCCACAATTTTCCAGTCGTCTGTGGTCCAACCAAAATGGCCGCGAGCCCAGGGGAGGCGCTGCAGGTGATGTGCTGTTCGCAAAGCCACTCGCGTCTATCGTCTGCTCCCATGGCCCATTCATTTCAAATTTTGCCACACTGACCTAACGGTTACGGTCGTTGTACGTCCCGCGTTGGTTTCTGCGGTTATTTCACGCACTATTGCTTGTCTGTTAGCACGGACAGCTGTATGCAAACGCCGGTGCTGTCGGTCGCTAAGTGAAGGCCGTCGACCACTGCGTTGTCCGCAGTGAGAAGCAGTGCCTGAAATCTGTTGTTCTCGGCACAATCTTGACACTGTGGATCTCGAGTAATTCATTTCCCTAACGATTTCCGAAATTGAATGTCCCATGCGCCTAGTTCCATCTGCCATTCCGCGTTCGAGGTCTATTAATTCAAAATCACATTGGAAACCTTTTCACGTGAATCACCTGAGTACAAATGAGAGCTTCCCCATTACTTGCCTTTGTATACCTTGTTTTTGCGACCCTACCGCCATCTGTATATTTCGTATCGCTATTCCATGACTTTTCTCACCTCAGTGTATATGTTCCACATGTCATCATGCGGTGCATCTCGGAAGGTACCTTATGCTGTTGCTAGTCATTCTATTTCCTGTTCCATGCGCAGATGAAGCTAGGGAAAAAGCGACTAAATGCTTTTGAATGACCCCTGATTTCTCTTAGGTCGTCTTCGCTGCTCTAATGTGGAATGCACGTTGGCGGTAGTAGAATCATTTTGGATTATGTCGTAAGCGTTGGTTCTCTAAACAGTAGTGTTTCACGAAAAGAAAGTCTTCTCTCCAGAGATTCTTATTTGAGCTCCCAGGGCATTTTCGAATTACTCGCTCCTTGATGGTAACAAACCTAGTAGCACCCCTCGGAATTGCTTCGATGCATCCCTTCAATCTGACGTGGTGCGGATCCCAGACAGTCTAGCATTGCTCAAGGGAGGATCGCACAAGCATTATGCACGCTACCTCGTTTATAGGTGAGCTTCACTTTACGAGAATTCTCCCAATGAACCGAAGCCGACCATTCACTTTCCCTGCAACCGAGATTACGTGCTTGTTCTACACTCCTGGAAATGGAAAAAAGAACACATTGGCACCGGTGTGTCAGACCCACCATACTTGCTCCGGACACTGCGAGAGGGCTGTACAAGCAATGATCACACGCACGGCACAGCGGACACACCAGGAACCGCGGTGTTGGCCGTCGAATGGCGCTAGCTGCGCAGCATTTGTGCACCGCCGCCGTCAGTGTCAGCCAGTTTGCCGTGGCATACGGAGCTCCATCGCAGTCTTTAACACTGGTAGCATGCCGCGACAGCGTGGACGTGAACCGTATGTGCAGTTGACGGACTTTGAGCGAGGGCGTATAGTGGGCATGCGGGAGGCCGGGTGGACGTACCGCCGAATTGCTCAACACGTGGGGCGTGAGGTCTCCACAGTACATCGATGTTGTCGCCAGTGGTCGGCGGAAGGTGCACGTGCCCGTCGACCTGGGACCGGACCGCAGCGACGCACGGATGCACGCCAAGACCGTAGGATCCTACGCAGTGCCGTAGGGGACCGCACCGCCACTTCCCAGCAAATTAGGGACACTGTTGCTCCTGGGGTATCGGCGAGGACCATTCGCAACCGTCTCCATGAAGCTGGGCTACGGTCCCGCACACCGTTAGGCCGTCTTCCGCTCACGCCCCAACATCGTGCACCCCGCCTCCAGTGGTGTCGCGACAGGCGTGAATGGAGGGACGAATGGAGACGTGTCGTCTTCAGCGATGAGAGTCGCTTCTGCCTTGGTGCCAATGATGGTCGTATGCGTGTTTGGCGCCGTGCAGGTGAGCGCCACAATCAGGACTGCATACGACCGAGGCACACAGGGCCAACACCCGGCATCATGGTGTGGGGAGCGATCTCCTACACTGGCCGTACACCACTGGTGATCGTCGAGGGGACACTGAATAGTGCACGGTACATCCAAACCGTCATCGAACCCATCGTTCTACCATTCCTAGACCGGCAAGGGAACTTGCTGTTCCAACAGGACAATGCACGTCCGCATGTATCCCGTGCCACCCAACGTGCTCTAGAAGGTGTAAGTAAACTACCCTGGCCAGCAAGATCTCCGGATCTGTCCCCCATTGAGCATGTTTGGGACTGGATGAAGCGTCGTCTCACGCGGTCTGCACGTCCAGCACGAACGCTGGTCCAACTGAGGCGCCAGGTGGAAATGGCATGGCAAGCCGTTCCACAGGACTACATCCAGCATCTCTACGATCGTCTCCATGGGAGAATAGCAGCCTGCATTGCTGCGAAAGGTGGATATACACTGTACTAGTGCCGACATTGTGCATCCTCTGTTGCCTGTGTCTGTGTGCCTGTGGTTCTGTCAGTGTGATCATGTGATGTATCTGGCCCCAGGAATGTGTCAATAAAGTTTCCCCTTCCTGGGACAATGAATTCACGGTGTTCTTATTTCAATTTCCAGGAGTGTATTTCATGTAGCTTTGCAACATACCCCGAGGTATTTAAATAATCGAAGTGGCTGAGTCAAGCAGGACACCACTAACACTGTATTCGAACATTACGGAAGTGTTTTTTCTGCTCGTCCCCATTCATTTACATTTTTCCATTTGTTGAACAAGCTGCCATTTATCGCACCATACAGAAAATTTCTCCTACACTCACTCGATGACGGCACTTTTCCGCACACTACACCATAATCAGCAAACTGTCGCAGACTTCTGCTCATCCTATCCGTCATATCATTTACGTATACGGAGAACAAGATTGGTCGTATAACGCTTCCATAGGCCGCTATTGATCATTATGTACGGATGAACATTTGGAGTCCAGAACACCGTACTGGATTCTGTAAAAAGCCTTCGAATTACATATCTGCGACGCTATTCCGCATGCAGACTACTGTTACAGTGTGCATTGTGATTCTGTGTCAAACGCTTATGAGTTAACGAGCATTTCGCTCTCATTTAAGTATATGACCGAAAGAGTCAGCCTTCAGGAATCGTAAAACGAACCCTGTCGTGCAGGGCCAGATGGCACAAAGGGCGCAGAAGGGGAAACTCACAGGTATCTCTTGTCTCAAATGGCTCTGAGCACTATGGGACTTTCTCGCATTCGGGAGGACGACGGTTCAATCCCGCGTCCGGCCATCCTGATTTAGGTTTTCCGTGATTTCCCTAAATCGCTCCAGGCAAATGCCGGGATCGTTCCTTTGAAAGGGCGCGGCTGACTTCCTTCCCCGTCCTTCCCTAATCCAATGAGACCGATGACCTCGCAGTTTGGTCTCTTCCCCCAAACAACCCAACCCAATTATGGGACTTAACTTCTGAGGTTATCAGTCCCCTAGAACTTAGAACTACTTAAACCTAACTAACCTAAGGACATCACACACATCCGTGCCCGAGGCAGCATTTGAACCTGCGACCGTAGCGGTCGCGCGGTTCCAGACTGTACCGCGAAGAACCGCTCGGCCAAAGTCTTTTGCCACTTGAGGCCTAAGCGCTGTAGTGTGCAAGTGAGACAGACGAGAACCTACGTCATAGAGAAACCCAGTAGAAGGCTTTCGTGGCCGAGGAGACGTTGCAGTGCTAAATATGGCGGACCTAAGATCGGCCATAAGGGAAACATTTATGAAAACTATTTAATTCTGTAGTAGTGCAGGGAATCAAGCTACAGTAATTTTAATCTGCCACCCTCCATAAATTTTCGTGGTGATAACAATAAATTTGAATATTGATCATATCTATAATAGGTTAGGATTTGCTGTTAAAGTGAAATCAACAAGTTTTGTAACAAAGACCTGAATGCCAAAATCTGGATTTTTTGGTCTATGTTAACGATCGACATTTCGTATTTAAGCGCATCATTAAAATGACAAACGTAAATATCAACTGTGTAACCTTATTTGTTTACAAGATATAGTAAATTTAAATTATCAATATTTTCAGTTAAGCATCATATCATTTCCTTCACATAAAACACAATGAACAATGACAGCGTGACATGTTATTGAATCATTAGGTAATAGCATATTTGTTGTAAAGTTTAGTGCGTAATTGTTACTTTTGTTCTGTATTTATTTATCAGAAAGCACACTGGTGCAAGGCTGCTGGCTGTGACATTCAATGTTAAGAAGGAAATTGTATTGGTTTTATGTAAAAGAATTTAACGTTTATCATGTAATAAATATTATTGTTACTTTATTTAGAACGTGAAAGTGGTCAAGCTTTAATTATTTAAATATGTTAAAATGTAAAATAATGTAGAATTAGCCGTAGTCAATCAGGTGGACGGGTTCAGGAAAAGGAACTGCACTAGTCAGTTGAGCGAAGATGTTTGTCAGCAAGAAGGCTTTGCTCAAGTCGGCAGAATTCTGTGCTGGTTCCCAGAGCCTGCACGGCGTATTCTGAAGTTGCATTTTCGACGAGCGGCCGCACTGGTGCCTTAGCACCGAAATGGCAAGTATTTGTTTAGCGTGTTTGTCAGCGAGAATCCTGCCTTTGCGTTCCTATGAAATGTAAGATATTGAGGACCATCTCGATAGCATTCCTGTTTGGCCAATCCTGTGCACTGCGTCCCCTTGCAGACATTTCGGGAGTTCATTGGGTTATTTTTGTTGTTATTCTGAAAATGTGAGTTGCACAGATGAAGAACTATGATGTATTTTCCTTTCAGTCTTCGTAACGATGCCAATCAAAGTCATAAATTACCAGCTTCATTTTTTTTCTTTTTGTTTTCCAAGAGTAACAGTCGAATAAGATTACACATATGTGAAGATGCTATCTGTTCTTTCGGTCTTTCGGACATGTCCGAAAGAACAGATACCATCTTCATACAGTTAAGGCTAACCGGCCATTGACCTCCTTCTTCTGTACTGGATGCACACGCATTTCCCGAACTCGTACGGGACTCGGTAAGATTGTCTGCCACGAATAATGAGTGTAATGGGCAGGGGCACTACGAATGTAGTGTGTGGACATTAAGTTGGGAATGTGGGTCTCACGGGGAGCATGCAAGGGATACATCCCTGCAGTCGCACTATCCTCGGTGGCTCAGGCGGATAGAGCGTCTGCCATGTAAGCAGAAGATCCTGTGTTCGAGTCCTGGTCGGGGCACACATTTTCAACTTTCCCCGTTGATGTATATCAACGCCTGTCGACAGCTTAGAGTCTTGGTTTAATTATCGTTTCAAGATTACACATTGTTTGTAAATTTGAAGGAAAATTTAATAATTTTTAAAATAGACTTCCATTGTTGTTGTTGTTGTTGATGATGTTGTTGTTGTCTTCAGTCCTGAGACTGGTTTGATGCAGCTCTCCATGCTACTCTATCCTGTGCAAGCTTCTTATCTCCCAGTACTTACTGCACCTTCATCCTTCTGAATCTCCTTAGTGTATTCATCTCTTGGTCTCCCTCTACGATTTTTACCCTCCACGCTGCCCTCCAATGCTAAATTTGTGATCCCTTAATGCCTCAGAATATGTCCTACCAACCGGTCCCTTCTTCTTGTCAAGTTGTGCCACAAACTCCTATTCTCCTCAATTCTATTCAATACCTCCTCGTTAGTTATGTGATCTACCCATCTAATCTTCAGCACTTTTCTATAGCACCACATTTCTCTTCTTGTCCAAACTATTTATCGTCCATGTTTCACTTCCATACATGGCTACACTCCATACAAATACTTTCAGAAATTACTTCCTGGCACTTAAAGTTATACTCCATGTTAAAAAATTTCTCTTCTTCAGAAACGCTTTCCTTGCCATTGCCAGTCTACATTTTATATCCTCTCTACTTCGACCATTATCAGTTATTTTGCTCCCCAAATAGCAAAACTCATTTACTACTTTAAGTGTCTCATTTCCTAATCTAATTCCCTCAGCACCATCCGACTTAATTCGATTACATTCCATTATACTCGTTTTGCTTTTGTTGATGTTCATCTTATGTCCTCCTTCCAAGACACTGTCCATTCCGTTTAACTGCTCTTCCAAGTCCTTTGCTGTCTCAGACAGAATTACAATGTCATCGGCGAACCTCAAAGTTTTTATTTCTTTTCCATGGATTTTAATACCTACTCCGAATTTTTCTTTTGTTTCCTTTACTGCTTGCTCAATATACAGATTAAATAACATCGGGGAGAGGCTACAACCCTGTCTCACTCCCTTCCCAACCACTGCTTCCCTTTCATGTCCCTCGACTCTTGTAACTGCCATTAGGTTTCTGTACAAATTGTAAATAGCCTTTCGCTTTCTGTGTTTTACCTCTGCCACCTTTAGAATTTGAAACAGAGTATTCCAGTCAGCATTGTCAAAAGCTTTCTCTAAGTCTACAAATGCTAGAAACGAAGGTTTGCCTTTCCTTAATCTTTCTTCTAAGATAAGTTGTAGGGTCAGTATTGTCTCACGTGTTCCAGGACGTCTGGCTCGGAATTGTCCTCGAAGTAATCGATTTGTGACCGTTCGTTGTGGCACTGTGGTGCCAACTAAGTGGTTCAAATGGCTCTAAGTACTATGGGACTCAACAGCTTTATGTCATCAGTCCCCTAGACTTAGAACTACTTAAACCTAACTAACCTAAGGACATCACACTCATCCATGCCCAAGGCATGATTCGAGCCTGCGACCGTAGCAGCAGCGCGGTTCAGGGATGAAGAGCCTAGAATCGCTCGGCCACAGCGGCCGGCGGTGCCAACTGCTGCTCAGATTGCTGCTACAGATGCGGTACGATGCAACAGAGCCATACGCCGAACACGATGGTGTTCCCTGTCTGTAGTACCACGTCTTCTTGTGACTGTACGTTCTCCTGACTACTGCTACGAGCAATCATGTACAGTGGCTACATTCCTGTCAAGTCTTCTGCAACAACACAGGAGGAACATTCAGCTTCTCGTAGCCATATTACATGACCCCATTCAGTGAGGTGTTGATAATGGCGCCTTTGTTGCTTTAAAGGAATTCTTGACTCATCACGTCCGATATCAAAGGTAACTAACACTCACGACCGTTACGGTGCTTAGTTAAAGCAAACCTACCAGTGCCACTCACATGCGACTGGTGCGGCATTTGATAGACATCATCTTTCAGATGTAGAAACACGCCTGCCGTCTTTCGTTTGTGTTGCACAATCCCTCCTTGGTGCTGCGATTTTTTCTGTCACTGTATTTTGCGTTAAGGAATAGAATTTCATTTTAAGTGCGGAACATAGTTACTGCGTCCCATAAGACGTTCGTGCAATATGTATCAAAAATACTCCAGTTTCGATGTCGAGACATCGACGTTCAAACTCACAGCATATGTGTTTTGTAAATATAGAAGATGATCAGACGTCGGTCTCCAGTACACTTTGGTTTGTTCCGTGCGACAGTGTACCCTTCGCAGTTTTACAGTTGTGCATTAACCTGTACGTTGTATAGTTTCGTGTTAGTGCTAAACCACTAGCTTCGTATTTTCAACTGAATGCTTGTGGGGGAGAAAGAGAGCAACTGAGGCAACGGTTTTAAAAAGCCGGCGGCTGCGCCTAGCCACCCAGTGTGGGGAGGCAAGCTGGGTGGTGTGTCCGCCGATGCGTGCATTAGCTGATTGTCAGCCGGGAGCAGGGGCCGGGGGCGCGCACTTTCCAAACAGCGCCGGAGTGTGGGACTCGGCCGGATTAGTCGACCGGCCACTGTTGGACGTAATTGAATTAATTTTTCAGGGGCCGGCAGGAAGATTACACGGTAGGAGAGTTCTATGACGATGATAAATGAAGGCCAGCGCTTCAGTGTTTCGCGGTGTGTTGGTCGCAGAGCTTGCCGGCGGGCGGTGTGGCTGGCCTCATCTGCTTTATTCCGCTGCTGCTAGCACGGCGATCCGCCCTATTTTAAAGATTGTGTTGTCACTCACATATTAGCTATTGGATTACATCAGAGTGGTTGTTATATTTCGTATTGAGCTCTTTTGCTGTTTCCAGAACGAAATTTTCACTCTGCAGCGGAGTGTGCACTGATAATCAACTTCCAGGCAGATCAGAACTGTGTGCCGGGCCGGGACTCGAACTTGGGACCTTTGCTTTCCGCGGCAAGCACTCTACCGACTGAGCTACTGAAGCACGACTCGCGACCCGTCTTCACAGCTTTATCTCATTTCCTACTTTCCGAAATTTACAGACGTTCTCCAGCGAAACTCGCAGGACTAGCGTTCCTGGAAGAAAGGATATTAAGGAGACATGGCTTAGCCACTGCCTGGGGGTTTGTTTCCAGAATGAAATTTTTATTCTGCAGCGGAGTGTGCGCTGATATGAAACTTCCTGACAGATTAAAACCGCGTGTCGTGCTTGGGTAGGTCAGTCACTAGAGCACTTTCCTGGGAAAGACAAAGTTCTGTAGTTCAAGTCTCGGTCCGGCACCCATTTTTAATCTGCCAGAAAGTTTCTTTTGTTGTTGTTGCAGTCGTCAGCCCTAAGGTTGTTTTAATGCAGTTCTCCACTGTTGTCGCTTTATAGCCATACTCTTCATTTAAGTTACGTCCCACATAATCGCAGGTCTGCCTTTGACAAAGTGGCCAAAAACAACCTCATAATAAGGTCACACTATGACGGTAACGTAATAAGAAAACCTCCCCGTGCAAATGTTACCATAGTGTTCACAGAACGTGATTCGTTCGTACTGAGTTTGCAGTCTGTGTGTCGCTAGCACTTAGGTCTTAATGTATCGCACGACTTAGCGTGCTTTTGTTCACCCCGTAGACATTCTGCAAGCGCCTATGAACATCTGCGATGCTCTGTTTCACCGCCAAAAGTAACCCATTGACATTTATCCGCTTGGAACGCGGCTCCGTTGCAGGAGCTATTTTAAAGTCTATGTATAGCACCGAAACCTATTGGCGCTTCTTGAAACTATAGGGCTGTAATATTCCTCGATGTCCCGCAAAAAAATCCGCATTATTTCAACCAAAATTGGCCGAGAAAAAAATGTGTAGCATTACTTACTGAACGCTCGTCGTAGATGCAGTATTCGAGTATTGTCCGTGCAAGTGCTTTGTGTGCGTTATGTTTTGTAGATAAATTGCAGTTTCCCAGTATTGTTCCAGTGAAATGCAGCCTGCCATTTGCATTGCGTACAGCTCAGCATACATAGTCGTTCCACGTCACCTCTGTACGTGCCATCATTCCCAGATGTTTGTATGGCATGCATAACTGTAGTTGTGACGCATTAATCCTGTAGCATTAGAGAAACGTGGTTCAACTTCCTCCTAGTGTGATAAAATTGGCTCATAATAATAAATAAAGCATAAAATAAGAGAGGAAACTAAATAAAAATTTCTGTTCAGTGTAGTGACTGAAAGAAGAACCTTGGGTACCAGTCGATAGATGTCAATGGAAATCTTGTTAGGACAGAATAAGATATAAGGGAGACCCTGATCAACTATTTTGTAAAGAGATACGAGCCAACGACAGGAACAATTACTGAACATCAGCAGGATGGAACTCTGTTTTGTCACCTGGACAGGAACTGCAACAGCTCTTAATAAGTTGGCGAATAGGATATCATTAGGAATCGACCAACTCAGCAGGGCAGCAGGGGCCAAAGTCTACAGTGACAGCTCTGAACGCTCATTTCGGTGTGGAAGCACAAATAAGTGCCAGAAGATCAAAGGTGTTGTTATACCCCCGTTTAAGAAAGGTAATCGTCGAAAGTGTTCTATCGAGGAGTAATGCTTCTTTCACACGGCCTGAAAATTCTCGAGAAAATCCTAGAGCTGGGATTACTAGCAATATTTGAGGCATAGCTAGTAAAAGAACAAAGTGGATAAAGACGAAAAAGGTAAGCAACAGGTCTAATCTTCAGTGCCCATTTGTTGATAGAGAAATACTGCGGGGAAAGATAAAGATCTGATCATAATATTCCTTCATATCGGGAAGACATACACTATGTGATCAAAAGTATCCGGACATCTGACTGAAAATGACTTAGAAGTTCGTGGCACCCTCCACCGGTAACGCTGGAATTCAATATAGTGTTGGCCCACCATTAGCCTTATGACAGCTTCCACTCTCGCAGACATACGTTCAATAAGGTGTTGGAAGGTTACTTGGGGAAGGGCAGAACATTCTTCACGGAGTGCTGCACTGAGGAGAGATATCGATGTTGGTCGGTGAGGCCTGGCACGAAGTCGGCGCTCCGAAACATCCCAAAGGTGTTCTATAGGATTCAGGTCACGAATCAGTGCAGGCCAGTCCATTACAGGGATGTAATTGTCGTGTAACCACTCCGCCACAGGTCGTGTTGAAAGCTGCAATCGCCATCCTCGAATTGCTCTTCAACAGTGGGAAGCAACAAGGTGCTTAAAGCATCAGTGTAGGCCTGTGCTGTGACAGTGCCACACAAAACAACAAGGGGTGCGAGCCCCCTCCACGAAAAGTACGATCACTCCATAACACCACCGCCTCCGAATTTTACTGTTGGCGCTCCACGCGCTGGCAGATTACGTTGCCGGGAATTCGCTAAACCCACACCCTGATATCTGATCGCCGCATTGTGTACAGTGATTCGTCACTCCACGGAACGTTTTTCCACTGCGCAGTTTCTAACGTTAAAAGGTTTTTTTGCTTTTCGTATTTAACCAAATATAACATTGATGATGATAATTTATGGCAATGTTTGCCGACAAGATAAAGAATGCAACCTAGTAACACTAGATTGCGTACTCACGGCAGTTCTCCTTGGCCGTTTTTTTTTTTGTGCTACTTGGAAAGAGAGAAACATTAATGAATGATCGACGATGCGTCGGTTCTCGATTGTTTTCAGGAGACGTACAGATTGACTGCGTGAAAATAGTTTCTCAAATGACCTCTTAACCCGGATTGCTTTCACGCAATCAGACTCTTCAATGAAATTACCTAAGGGACCTATCTGAATAATAAAAAAAATGCAAAACAGTGAAATTTTGTAAAAAAAAGTTGTCAGATCGGAAACTGAACACATTAATGGTCCCCCAAATACAATCGAGACACCGCGTTAAAGAGCGAACCTGTAACAAAGTTCATTTAAACATAAACATTATTTGTGGTTAATTTAAAGAAAAGAATAAGCATAGATTTTCTGTACAGTGAAGCATCAATATATTCTTAAAGAACAAAGGCGTTAAACTAGAAACATTAACAAATTTACAATGTATACAAAACTTACATTTTTATGTTTTTCTCATACATGGAGCAGTCCAACAATCGCTGCTTTTGTATGTGTGATATTTTGTAAAAATTAAATGTCCTGGCGTGCGCGTAAGTATTTTTTTATCGTCACAAGGTTTACAAAAGCGTTTTCTTTCTTGATGATAACGTGGTTTTTCACACTAAATGAAATATAACTTGTAGCGGTGCTGCACAACACGTCTTAACAAGTCGGCGACCAAACATCAAAGGTAATGAAGTACATGTTAACATATCGGCGACCAGAAGTACAACTAACTATAAAGTCTCTAGAATTTTCCTAACAAATGATAAATTGTTCTTTCTTCTGTTTCGCAGCTTCTTGCTATCAAGCGCTGCGGCAATGATTTTAAATATCTGCGCCCAGCGAGTCATAGTATTTAAAAGTACCTTTTAAACGCTGGCCGCGCGTCTTGGTATAGGCGCACTTTATAAACAGATTTCGTTTCTTTACTCTCGTGTTGTCATGCTTAGTATCACTACAAACTACAGCTCGGTGGCTGTCCTTTTCTCATATGCAAAATGTCTGAAATCCAATAATATCACAAGTTGTCCAACGTTTACGCTACCAAGCGAGGCGTCGTTTGGCATTTTCGGGCGTGCTGTGTGGATTATGAGCAGCTGCTCGACCATGAAATCCGAGTTTTCTCACCTCCCGCCTAACTGTCATAGTACTTGCAGTGGATCCTGATGCAGTTTCGAATTCCTGTGTGATGGTCTGGATAGATGTCTGCCTATTACGCATTACGACCCTCTTCAACTGTCGGCGGTCTCTGTCAGTTGTACACATGCCAACTAAATTCAATACATTTCCAAGGTTGCTATTAATAAAGTAAAAAATGATAGTTATTCAGTCAGAAACGGTTATATGGCGTTTAATATTCCAAGGAACACCCTAGAGCAAAAATAAAAACCGGTTGTGATTAAAAAACTGCAGTTTGTCCAGGTTCCTGTTTAGGTTTAGCCGATGAGCAACGACTTGTGATTTCCTCTAATTTTCTCTTCAAATCTCACCTGTTACAAGTAGTTCCATAAAAACATTTTAAGACTATTAGGTACGTTTTTAATATGATTTCCTTCTTATCTGTAAAGTATTTAGGCATCTGGTCATCTATCCCTTACTTGTCTAGCCATCTATCCCTTATACACGGGTGAGATGCCCAAGCATTACATAATTACAAAAAATTCTTAGTTAGTTTGAAATTTGGTCTGACTTAGTGAACGAAATCTTATTTTGTTTTTTACGAACGTATACAGCAGTATATGTAAATTTTCCAGGTTTTTTTGTATATTGTGGTTGTTATTTGCATCTGCAAAAAACATGGCCACCTAGCCCTGTTTTATCCTGTGCCATTGCTAATAAGAGATGTTTCTGAACTCCTGTTCAGTTTAGTAAAGATGTGGATAATTTCTAAAAGAGACATCAAGTACGAAAATTTAACCACACGGAGGAAGCTGATAAAGTAAATATAAGCCAAAAGATCAGTATGTAAAGTGACTGATAATTTGAAGCTATTTTGTGTAGTGGCCGAAGATGTCTTATATTACATCAGAACCAACTGTTACTACTTAAGTTACGTTATGACGAACAAAGCATTTTTCTTCTGAAGCATTCGATTTGCTAATAAATTGATTGGTTGCAATTGAGATCGGATTTATGAAAATCTCGGTGACCTGGAGTTATATCCGAATACCAGTCTATGATAGGCTTAATAATGTCCGACCGTTATGTTATGAATGCTGGAGATAATAAGATAGACGTCATCCTGGATGCAGATGAGCACAGTGGCTATGTGTGCTTATGCACAAAAACGATTATTTTTTGATCAAAAATTAACGAACAGTGTCAGTATTATAGTTAATTTTCGTTTAGTTGATGACCTGCATCACAACATGACGCGTGGTCGCACGTATATGATTAGGGTTGCTTATTCCTCGAATATTTGCAAGGCCCAGCTCTAGGAGTAGTCTACTTCCGCCATTATCTTTCATATAAGCTACCATCATTTTCCTGTGCATGCGGACTTCATCGTTCCGACACATTTTTCATTTAGAAAGAAATGTATTTCAGCTGGGTGCAGTCGATATCGAGGTACGTCAAACGTAAGTTCGCAACAAATATTTGGAGCCGTGTGTACCGATTTCAGCATACGAAATAATCCAGGTAAGGTGCAAGCCTGACGGGAGATGTCTACACACGTAACACCTTGTAGTGGTCTATAAAATTTTAATATATCTGTAGCTCAGTCTAGGGAAAAACGCGGAATTGAGAGAAGTGCATGTCTTCAGATCGTAAACTGGGGAAACGACGAAGGAATTAATTGTTGGATCGAACACAAAATACCACCGTCGTTGCTTGATAATATTGTGTTTCCAGAATGAGATTTTCACTCTGTAGCGGAGTGTGTGCTGATATGAAACGTCCTGGGAGAGTAAAAATGTGTGTCTGACCGAGACTCGATCTCGGGAACTTTGCCTTTCGCGGGAAAGTGCTTACTAAGTATCATAAGAGAACTGTTGTGAAGTCTGAATGGTGGGAGACAAGGTGCTGGCGCAACTAAAGCTGTGAGGACGGGTCGTGTGTCGTGCTTGGGTGGTTCAGTTGATAGAGAACTTGCCCACGAAAGGCAAAGATCGAGGGTTCGAGTCCTGGTCCGGTGTTTCATATTGTGTTGTTTGACTGATTGAGTGTAATACGTAGGACTCCGCGCTCTTACTTAAGCACGAAGCAATAAGGCCAACAACTGTTCTTCCACATCTGCATTCATACGGTGCAGGCTGCTGTGAAATACATGGCACAGTATAATTAATGCCCCAGTTATGGCGGCTTCTTCCTCTTCTATTTATGTGTGGAATGCGGAAAGAATACTTGTTTAAAAGTCTTCCGTGCGTGTTGAAATTAGTCTAATCTTGTCTTGGCAATCCCTATGGGAGCGATACATAGGAGATTGGACTATATTTCTAGATTCGTCACCTGAGGCAGGTCCTTGAAACTTTTTAAGTAGGCATTCTCTGGATAGTTTTCGTCATCTTAAAGTGTCTGCCAGTGAAGATCCTTCAGCATGTCCGTGGCACTCTCCCTTGGGCCGTTAGTGCTGCTCTTCTATGTACACGTTCAATGTCCCCTGTTAGTCCTATTTGTTACGGGGCCCACGTGCTGCAACGATTTTCTGAGGTGGGTCACGCTAGTGTTTTGTAAGCAATCTCCTTTGCGGACTGATCGCATTTTCTTAGTATTCTACCAATGAATCGAAGTCTGCCACATGCTTTACCGACTTTGTGACGGTTCCATTTCATACCCTTACAAATCATTTTATTCAGAAAAAAATCGCGGCTTACGCTATTGACCTTCGGCTGAAAACTATCGTTTCCTTTCTTACAAGCGCTGCTAATGAGCCGCTGGCGCCTTTTTCAACATTAATCTAATCTGTCTACAATGAGAAAGTTTTTGCGTAGTAGCACGCTCGTCCTCTAACATTACATTTTATGATGTGGAATTAATGATGCCGAAATTACGGCAAATTGAACTGTGGGCGATTCATCAAGATACTAGATATCGTGAAAGTTGGGTGGTTTATGAATTTGCCAACAATGATATGGGTATGGTGATTATGTAATTCACGCAGTGTTGTTTCTGTAGCTCTCTTTCAACGCGATACGTTTCGTAGATGGTTTGAATCCTTATTTAACTACTTTTGAACGTTCTCCTAAGTGTCGTCTCTGATCTGATGAAGTTGTTCAGACCCAGTGTTGTCGGACTTTGCAATCCTCCTGCTTTCCCGACCGTTAAATGAGTTTGGTAAATTATTTGACATTCTGTGGGCACTTCTGACCGAAAGCATACAAGCGATCTATTGTCGGCTCCCTTGTCCATAGTTCTAATTCTTTTTATTTTCAAAATTCGACGCCATTTAATATGTAACTCGGCTATAAAGAACACTTAGGCACGAACCGTTGCTCGAGGTGCACAAAGCACCCGCATATTACAGGCGGCTGTCATAGACATGTGAACGACCTGTAGGTAGCGTACGAAAGCACTGACATCTAGTCCGGGAGTAGCAAATGGCACAATGTAATTGAGGGCCTACCGCGAACATCAGGTCATTGCTTCGCGCGTTAGCGTGAACCAATCGCGCAGCCCATGCTCTCCAAGTCGAAAACCTTGCCTGTGCTGATAAGGCGCGAATCTTAGTATGGCTTGTGGCATTTTTCTGGTCAGACGTCTGTCTGTGAGATCCATGGTTGTAAATGAGCCGTTGTTGCTGCGTCTGCTATCGTTAGTACACCCGCTGGCAACTTATGTTTAATCGTTTCTTTTCTGGGGAATTGCATGTCTTCAAAGTTTGCAGACGTCCCGCGGCAGTGCTTCGGGCTAACTATGTCGCGGTAAGTAGCAGGAGGACAGTTGCCTATGAAACTCGTCTGTGACGCTGTCGGATACTGTGATCAGCTGCGACGCGGGGAGGGGGGGGGGGGGGAGGCTTGTGTTGAACGCCTTGGACTATTTTGCAAAAAAATGGCTCTGAGCACTATGGGACTTAACATCTGAGGTCATCAGTCCCCTAGAACTTAGAACTACTTAAACCTAACTAACCTAAGGACATCACACATCCATGCCCGAGGCAGGATTCGAACCTGCGACCGTAGCGGTCTCGGCCAGCCGTTGAGTCCCCTAGAACGTAGCACTACTTAAACCTAACTAACCTAAGGACATCACACATCCATGCCCGAGGCAGGATTCGAACCTGCAACCGTAGCGGTCTCGGCCAGCCGTTGTGGCCGTGCGGTTCTAGGCGCTTGAGTCTGGAACCGCGTGACCGCTACGGTCACAGGTTCGAATCTTGCCTCGGGCATGGATGTGTGTGATGCCCTTAGGTTAGTTAGGTTTAAGTAGTTCTACGTTCTAGGGGACTGATGACCTCAGATGCTAAGTCCCATAGTGCTCAGAGCCATTTGAACCATTTTTCATAGCGGTCTCGCGGTTCCAGACTGAAGCGCCTAGAACCACTTGGCCACACCGGCCGCCGGACTATTTTGCAGACAGTCTCCATGAGTAGTTGAGCAGTTGTTCGGATATAATATCCGCTTCAGACCCAAGAAGTTGACGACTATTTCAAATGTTTTTTGTGTGGATATTCCACACGTATATCATAAATGAGTCAGACTGCATTTTTTTTGTTTCTATTTAATCGGGAAAAGAATCCTCTGTTCAAGAGACAGGACACGGAGACTGAAAATGACTATTCGCAATGAACAGGTATGAAAGTTAGAGAACGATTATCTCTGTTTTAATACTAACTGAACGTATCAGACATGAACTGAAAAGTATTGCAAAAAAAAAAAAAAAATACCACACGAAAATCTATTTCAGTTACTAATTTTTCTGCAACTATAGGGGAAAAAGACACTAAGAAAGAGATTTCCTATAGCGTGTTAATAGCAACTGAACAGTCAGATTACTGACGAATGAAAATAGTTCCTCAGTTTTAACATGCGGTTACTGTATCGAATACTAGAAAATCAAATACCTTTCGTAACTTCAATACTTTAGAATGTAAGTAGTTCATTCATGCCTGTATAAGTGTGGAAAAAAGTTGTAGTATTTAGAGTGTCTGTGTACTTTGCAATGTCCTGCAGGTCTGCATGCATGTTTCAAAGACGTTGCATAGTGTATCGCATAACACAGACACTGCAAATACGTATTCATGCCTAGACAAGGCCGCGACAATAATAAGGAGAGTTCTTCTGAAAAACGGTCAATTAGACGAGGTGTAAAAAGCTTCAGTCTAATATTTCTACGTATCCTTCACTGCAGAAACAGTCCGCCCCCGTTAGCTGAGTGGTCAGCGTGGCGGAATGCCACGCCAAGAGGCCCGGGTTCGATTCCCGGCTGGGGCATGAGATTTTCTCCGCTCAGGGACTGGGTGTCGTGTTGTCCTCATCATCATTTCATCGCCATCTCCGACTTGCGAGTCGCCCAATGTGGCGCCGAATGCTATAAGTACTTGCCCTCGGCGGCCGAACTTCCCCGAATGGGGGACTCCCGTTCCACAGTGCCGTACGTTCATTTCCATTTCCATTCTACAAACAGCCACTGCACCCATAATATCCAAAAATTTTAAAAGCAAGACGAAACCTGACAGGACAAGCACGTTTCAAAACGAGTTGTGTTTACGTGTGGGTAAAAATCGCTTGCGGAATTGGAAAACCGGCAACGAGATCCAGAATCGATTTTAAAGTGTTTACATTACGACCCAGAAGCGGTATGGGAAAATCGGTTTACGAAATCCTGTTTTATAAGCCCCATGTAAATGGGATGACAGTGACATATGGAAGTTTGGTTGGTCCTGGAATCGTGCTCGAGTAGACTCAGTGGTTGAGGCCACCGCTTTATAAGCGAGAAATCCGGGATTGGAGTCCTGGTCCGACATCAATTTTCATTGCCACTAATCCATTGTGCAGCCGAAATCTGATCGTATTCGCAATTGCGAATACATTTAATTCAAAAAATGGAAATAGTGTACATCTAAAAATCGTTGGAAACTAGTACAACAAAATTACAATGCTTCATGTACAGCACAATCTGCTATTTTCACAAAGTCATAAGAAGCGCAAGCGTCACTTAGAGCAGAACTTGTATTCACAGAAATTACTCATTGAGTAAGCATGAGGCCGGCCGAAGTGGCCGTGCGGTTAAAGGCGCTGCAGTCTGGAACCGCAAGACCGCTACGGTCGCAGGTTCGAATCCTGCCTCGGGCATGGATGTTTGTGATGTCCTTAGGTTAGTTAGGTTTAACTAGTTCTAAGTTCTAGGGGACTAATGACCTCAGCAGTTGAGTCCCATAGTGCTCAGAGCCATTTGAGCCATAGTAAGCATGATCTCCACTTGAGTCATCTGTGAAGCCGGCTGGACATCACGTATATACATGGAAATAAGAATAGAGTAATAGATTTAGGCTACTATAGACTCTGTAATATAATCTGTTGGTCTCTTTAAAACGACAGTCACGATTAGTAATAGCAGACTGTGGAGTATGGCATTCGTACATAAGTTTCTTGCATGAAATCTTTAAAGAGCGAGCAGTAACCGCTATGAAACAGCGTAGCGAACCGCCTGCAGAACCAAAATACATAACACTAACTAAAAAAACAACCTTTAAACAGTCAGAGCCCTCAGCGTACTGGGTAGACGGTTCCAATGAGAAAGAAACAGTACTTGTGCATTTATAAAAAATAGAGAACTGATGTCTACCCGGCAGGACACAGTGACGACAGAGGATATATCGGCGTGGCATCCAGCAATTCGAGTGTCGTGCTGATCTGGTGCCACAAGGCTGCAAGGTTGGTTGCCCACACGGGGCTAAATACAAAATTTTTGACGAGTGCGAACGATTCTGTCTAAACCACTGTTTCAAGAAAGACACTGGATGCAGTGGTTCAGTAATTTCAAGCCCAACAACAAATGATCGTAGCATGCTGACTGAATTGAATTTAAAGAACAGTATCAATTTGGAAAAGAATCACAATATAAATAAAACATACAAGCAACCCATTCACTAAACTTTCAAGTTTTTTTATTTACTATGTGTTTTAGGGGCTCATTTTGGTAGAAACATGTGGAAATTTTGTTGAAATGTACAACAAAAATCTACTGATATATCTATCTACACTCCTGGAAATTGAAATAAGAACACCGTGAATTCATTGTCCCAGGAAGGGGAAACTTTATTGACACATTCCTGGGGTCAGATACATCACATGATCACACTGACAGAACCACAGGCACATAGACACAGGCAACAGAGCATGCACAATGTCGGCACTAGTACAGTGTATATCCACCTTTCGCAGCAATGCAGGCTGCTATTCTCCCATGGAGACGATCGTAGAGATGCTGGATGTAGTCCTGTGGAACGGCTTGCCATGCCATTTCCACCTGGCGCCTCAGTTGGACCAGCGTTCGTGCTGGACGTGCAGACCGCGTGAGACGACGCTTCATCCAGTCCCAAACATGCTCAATGGGGGACAGATCCGGAGATCTTGCTGGCCAGGGTAGTTGGCTTACGCCTTCTAGAGCACGTTGGGTGGTACGGGATACATGCGGACGTGCATTGTCCTGTTGGAACAGCAAGTTCCCTTGCCGGTCTAGGAATGGTAGAACGATGGGTTCGATGACGGTTTGGATGTACCGTGAACTATTCAGTGTCCCCTCGACGATCACCAGTGGTGTACGGCCAGTGTAGGAGATCGCTCCCCACACCATGATGCAGGGTGTTGGCCCTGTGTGCCTCGGTCGTATGCAGTCCTGATTGTGGCGCTCACCTGCACGGCGCCAAACACGCATACGACCATCATTGGCACCAAGGCAGAAGCGACTCTCATCGCTGAAGACGACACGTCTCCATTCGTCCCTCCATTCACGCCTGTCGCGACACCACTGGAGGCGGGCTGCACGATGTTGGGGCGTGAGCGGAAGACGGCCTAACGGTGTGCGGGACCGTAGCCCAGCTTCATGGAGACGGTTGCGAATGGTCCTCGCCGATACCCCAGGAGCAACAGTGTCACTAATTTGCTGGGAAGTGGCGGTGCGGTCCCCTACGGCACTGCGTAGGATCCTACGGTCTTGGCGTGCATCCGTGCGTCGCTGCGGTCCGGTCCCAGGTCGACGGGCACGTGCACCTTCCGCCGACCACTGGCGACAACATCGATGTACTGTGGAGACCTCACGCCCCACGTGTTGAGCAATTCGGCGGTACGTCCACCCGGCCTCCCGCATGCCCACTATACGCCCTCGCTCAAAGTCCGTCAACTGCACATGCGGTTCACGTCCACGCTGTCGCGGCATGCTACCAGTGTTAAAGACTGCGATGGAGCTCCGTATGCCGCGGCAAACTGGCTGACACTGACGGCGGCGGTGCACAAATGCTGCGCAGCTAGCGCCATTCGACGGCCAACACCGCGGTTCCTGGTGTGTCCGCTGTGCCGTGCGTGTGATCATTGCTTGTACAGCCCTCTCGCAGTGTCCGGAGCAAGTATGGTGGGTCTGACACACCGGTGTCAATGTGTTCTTTTTTCCATTTCCAGGAGTGTACTTACCTGTGTATATAAATAAGAGCGTCCATCCGTTCATTCATTTGTTTGTTTGTAATTCATACCAATCTACCGTTTTATTTCGATCTTGGTAAAATTTTGCATACTGTACGTTCAATACAAGAGGAAGATCACAGTTTACATAAGATTTCGTAATCTAAATTGCAACACATATGTATGCAATACGTAAAGGGGAAAGGTTGTTACCAAAAACCTCTGAAAGTTCTTGGTCGATTTACTTCAGGTTTCTTCTCGATCCCGTATGAACATAAGGGTGGACAAAGGCTATATACAGGGTGTGCATAAAATCCGTGAACACTTTCAATTATTTATTGCACAAGAAAAAGTGGTTCAAATGGCTCTGAGCACTATGGGACTTTACTTCTAAGGTCATCAGTCCCCTAGAACTTAGAACTACTTAAACCTAACTAACCTAAGGACATCACACACATCCATGCCCGAGGCAGGATTCGAACCTGCGACCGCAGCGGTCGCGCGGTTCCAGACTGTAGCGCCTAGAACCGCTCGGCCACCGTGACCGGCTATTGCACAAGAACCAAACATTGTGCAGATATCATACATATGTCATTTTTAAGAGAAACCTTTTTTTTTTCATGTGTACCATGACAGAGTAGTTTGGTAATTTGCCGATGGTCAGCGCTAGTCGCAAACATGGCGAGTTCAGGTGCGGGCCGAGCTTTCTGTGTGTTGGAGTTCGACAAAAACAAGTTGCTATAGCTGTTCAACGGATGTTTGGAACCAAGTACGTAAGAAGCCACCAACAAGGAAGGCCATTTGCCACTGGCACAACAAATTCGTCACGACGGGTTGCTTGTACCCGGCAAAGAGAAGTGTGTGAGTGAAGTGAATGTGGAGCCATGTTTGCGACTAACGCTGACTATCGGAAAATTACCAAACTGCGCTGTGGCGCTGTAGGGTTTCTCTTCAGAATGACATACGTATGATATCTGTACAATGTTTTGTTCTTGTGCAATAAATAATTGAAAGTGTTCCCGATGTACATCCTGTAACAGAAAGGAGAAATATTGCTAACAAACATCTCGGAAAGTACTTCACCAATTTGCTTCAAAGTTATTGACCGATTTACTTCAAATTCCTTCATTCAGATCCAACAATGAAGAAAATAAATGAAAAATTGGATTCATGACAAACGAAATATATCGTGGTATACTGACTGTAATTCCTTGCGCGAGAATAAATTACAGCGGCAATACCCGTCTTGGATATAGCAGGCCCTTCCATCAACGTCACTACATCGCAGAACGTGCGAAAGCTCGATAATTTGACAAAAAAATTACTGCAAACTTTTACTTATTAAGTAAATTGTTCGAACAGTTCGAATCGTGCTGAAACACAGCCCTACAGTGAAAACTGAGCTACTCTATAGAACACGAATTATCCAAAAACGCAATGAGATGCAAAATACAATAACTGTTGGTGCAGCTAATCATCACTTGGGGCGATATAGGTAAAGTCGTATTCATTCGTCGCATTCCGTTGACACCCGCTGATTCAAATATGCCCTTCGATTTAAAGCCATTGCAGTTTCCCATGCGGCTTGCATTCGCTATGAATATCAACAAGGCACAGGGCCAATCACTTTGTGTGGCAGATATTAAACATCCAAGCAACACTGGGCACTGCAGGCAGTATTTTATAAATAAAAGCCCGTTGACTGCCTGTGTTTCGAAAGCATCATCGCCTTGGTTTCCAAGATTCTTATGATGATGTCCGTCTTGAAATAATGAAGCAGTCGACCCTTCAGATTGTGTAAATTAGTTTCACTGGTTATTCATGGTGAACGTTGCTTCTTCTTCTTCTTCATCGTCTTTTTTCAGTCTATCTGAAGGAATTTCTTCAAGTACACCAATACAGGTTCGCTAGTTCAAGACGGAAAACCTCGTGTGAATCTTGGAAAAATGGTTGACGAAGCTTTCGTTCCGAAATACATATCGGAAGTAAAAATCGAAATAGAGAGAGTCGACGAACTTTTGTTTATATATTGTTAATCTCTCATAGTTTCTGTGCGTCACGTGAAACCATTATGGATTCGTCAAAAAATCCACTGATGTGTGTAATAATCTTCTGTAAGGCCGGAGACGTTACATACCTGTAACAATTCTGGTTAAGCCTGTTAACAATGAATGTGCAAAAGTCATATACGAATATCTCGAGGAACGTACACTACAAAGCAGCACAGGACTGCAGGTATGCCACGTCAGTTCCAAAATATTTCTTCCTACTAATCCACCACAAGCTGATCAGTGTGATAAACATGAAACATTCTCAATATTTCGACATCGCTGGTTTTCATGGTAACAATGCACCCGAGCTACACACGAAACTGTCACCTGATGCAAAACGTTTCGTAAATAAAACAAATTAAAGTTTAGCGATCATTTGCGTCGTGTATTTATTTATATTTGAAATAGCCAGTCGCGAAAACAGCCTACGAAACGTGTTTACGTCTTAAGAAATTCAGACTTGTGGGAAAATTAAAGATCGAAAATATGAGAACTGAAGAACCGGATGTTGATGTATGAAAAGTGTATCTGCCACGGATTGCTGAACATTTGAGTCATCGGGGTGACTAAACAGAGATCAGTTTCAGAAAAGTGGACCCTCCGGAACACAGAGGGAAGTGCACCGGTTGTAGGATGTTGAGCATACTATTTTCTGTCAGCAGGTGGAAGGAATTTTCTCTGCAAACTGGAACCACGTATTACGTTGTGTTACTGAATTACCGTAGCTGTAGGCACTGCGGAAAGTAGCCAACTTTTCTTCATTGACCGTCATTAGTACGTTCACGTTTTTCTCGAGAGAGATCTCGCTTCAGGTCCTGTGCATTTATGCTCCGAGGGGCGCGACGGCTGGCAGGGCCCCGTTTTGCGAGTGGGGCGCGCCCAATCTCCACGGGCAACGACGTCGTACAGCTTTAATTGTCGCCACTGTGCGATTCAAACGAGTGGTCGCGTTACGACTCATAACTGTTTTATGACGGGTTCCGGAGCTCTGCACCCATAGATAACGGCTGGTCACCGATAAAACGGGCCAACCGGGCTATTGGTGCGAGTATTAGCCCTGCAGCAGTCGGGTGGGGCCTCTCCTACCCAGCGATGATAGCAAGTGGTCGGTGGGAAATTTTGATTCCTCGTATGACATGCTGAAAATTTCTGTTTACAGACCACTTGATTATCGAAAAAACGAAAGGTTGTCTCATTGCAGTCGGGCTGGGATGCTACGGCGTCGACAAGTGGGGGGGGGGGGGGGGGGGGGGGAGGAGGATATTTATACGAAACTGGGAACGCAGCTTGTCTACTGAATGACGACAGCCAGCTAACAACCTCTTATTCTTCTTTGCCTTAAGCTGTCATTAATATTAACTAACCTTTGATCTGTTCATATAATAATCGATGGAAATGGAACTGCCTTGTGGCTAGGGCCTCCCGTCGGGTAGACCGTTCGTCTGGTGCAAGTCTTTCGAGTTGACACCACTTCGGCGACTTGCGTGTCGATGGGGATGAAATGATGATGATAAGGACAACACAACACCCAGTCTATGGCGGAGAAAATCTCCGACCCAGTCGGGAATCGAACCCGGGCTGTTAGGCATGACATTCCGTCGCGCTGATCACTCAGCTACCAGGGGCGCACAATAATCGATGTACTAGTCTTAAAAACTGATCAGGTAGTTCTAGTAGTCATACATTAATAAAAATTGATTACGAACAGGCTGTACGCGGAGGAGGCAGGATCAGGTGTGCATTTGCGACTTCGCTCAGCCACGCGGGATTAGCCGAGCGGTCTAGGGCGGTGCAGTCATAAACTGTGCGGCTGGTCCCGGCGGAGCTTCGAGTCCTCCCTCGGGCATGGGTGTGTGTGTTTGTCCTTAGGATAATTTAGGTTAAGTAGTGTGTAGGCTTAAGGACTGATGACCTCAGCAGTTAAGTCCCATAAGATTTTACACACATTTTACACACATTTCGACTTCGCTCAGCTAGTTTATTGCGAACGGTTTGTATCGTTGTTCCGTTTAACGGCTAGCTGCCACATAAATATTTAAAATTTTAAATACTGACTGATTACTATATCGCTTTTATGTGTATAGAAGAGTCTTTTGAAGCATAAGTGAGTGTGTCATGAGGTATGTGTAAATTTCAGTCCTTCACAGATCGAAATATGCGATAATTTTAATCATGAATGATAATTAATTTTTTAGCATCGTGGTACAAGTACCTGATCTTACGAGGATCGCTCAGAATGCTACTAAATAATTCGTTATTACCGTTCCACTATACGGAACATGGGGAACGATACCCTGTATAAGTAGCAGTCGCTCTCTGTTCTATAGTATTTGTGCATGGAGCGAGGGAAACTGGCTGGCTCTAACTTCTTATTTTTCTCTCATCATCCTTATGCGAAAAATAGGGCGGATACAGTAGAACTGTTACAGAGAGTGCTTTGAGTACAGGTTCTCTCGATTTTTCCCAATAGAGTTTGACGAGAAAGACGACGTCATTTCTTCCAATAATCATCATCATTGCGCCTTACACCTATACGACCGTCAGATGCAATGTCTTGCAACTGCTGATCTATATGTTTTTATCCCGCTAATGTAACTGCATGTTTAGGCCAGTCCATTTGCGTGTAGGGTTGACTGTGGGCATGACAGACAGCCTCTCGATTTGTGTGAATGGAAGGGTGTCTCTCCACGTTGTGTCCTGTGCGTAGTAAATTAATCGTGATTTCCGGTCTGTCTTGACCGTGGAAGGCAATCCGTTCGAACCTACTGGTATGGAGTTCTAAATGATTAATTACAAAACTGAGGAGATGCACAGGGGTTCTACACACGGTGAAAAAGGTTATCATTAAAATATGCATATATTACAATAAAGAACTTTCACGCTGGCGAGAATCGGAAACCACTGTCACAAAATTACAGATGCAGCCAATAATTCACAGTAGTCAGCCGTAACCAAGACACTGTCACACAAAGGGAAACATGCTTTACTGAACAAGTAGTGATTACAGAGGGGCGGGCAATGTGGCGGTATTTTAGGAACTAAATTTAACCTCTACACTGCAGATATCGTTCAGAGGAAATTTTCTTAACAAAGCAGATAGATCTGAGAGATTATTGTACTCATGGTACTTTGGTCGAGCCGACAAAGGGGGATGGCTGCCATTTCTTCTTATCATGCCAATATGAAGACTGACTGCAACATCCAGTAGGCTGCTACAACGCTGCTGCTCGAGATAGTTCTCACCCTGCGCTGAAGCAGTTGCGCTTCATCGCAACCGTCATTAGGCGTCTCAGTCCAAGGTAATGACTCCACGTGGCAAGTGCCTGGGCCCGAGAGCGCTAACCATTGGCGTTTCCAGAGAATAGGCCTGAGGGCGTCGCGGTGA
Organism: Schistocerca serialis cubense; assembly: GCF_023864345.2. NCBI lineage: Eukaryota > Metazoa > Arthropoda > Insecta > Orthoptera > Acrididae > Schistocerca > Schistocerca serialis. Next base: position 510,254,998 of record NC_064645.1, read on the forward strand.
CCAGTATTCAGTAAGCTTCTGACCTCACGAAGTAGCTCTTGTAACGACTACTGAGGAAGGTAACTTCTACCTGCTGAAAGAAAGAATCTTCGTTCGTCATAGGGTTTGCATCCTGAACCGACGCGAAGGTGGACGTTGTCTGTATCAAGATGCCTCTTTTAAGGGGGAGGACTCTTCTCATTTTGGAGAAATAAGCACGTTCTGTCATAATGACCGTATCGTAGAGCAGGTTCCGGGATACTTTTCTGCAGTAAAATGGTTCAAATGGCTCTGAACACTATGGGACTTAACATCTGAGGTCATCAGTCCCCTAGTATTTAGAACTACTTAAACCTAACTAACCTAAGGACATCACATACATCCATGCCCGAGGCAGGACTCGAACCTGCGACCGTAGCGGTCGCGCGGTGCCAGACTATAGCGCCTAGAACCGCTCGGCTTTTCTGCAGTATGTCAGTATGTAAAGAATGGCCCTAAGCGCTATGGGACTTAATATCTGAGGTCATCAGTCCCCTAGATTTCGAACTACTTAAACCTAACTAACCTAAGGACATCACACACGTCCATCCCCGAGGGAGGATTCGTACCTGCGACGGTAGCTGCAGCGTGCTTCCAGACTGAAGCGCCTAGAACCGCTCGGCCACAGCGGCCGGCCCTCACTATGTAAAGAATCTGGCTATGGTAGTCTCTTTACTCTCCTTTTGTTGTCGGAGGGGGAAATCTGTGTGCAAAGTACACTGTCTGACAGAAAAGTGAAACATCCAGAAGACATGGACGGAGGTCTATGTAACTTCCTTCACGTACACACTATCGCTGTGTATGTAAATGATAAGAGTTGTTAATTTGTGTGACAGGTAGAACGTTCACCAGACTACATTAGTGTTGTTCGTGTTTGGTATTTGTACCAGGTAGGGAGTATAAGGGGCGTGAAGTGCGTCAGATGTTGAGTGATCAGTATGAAGGTCACAGAGATGCCGCATACTCGTGTGAGAGAGCGTTACAACATCTATCGGTGCTTGGAAGGGGTCTCATTGTGGGCCTCCAGTTGGCCGGCTGGTCGAATCGTGCAGTATCCAGATTTATGGATCATTCGGATGTGACAGTGGCCCGGTGTTAGATTGCATGGGAACTTGAGGGTAGGCGTACCTGTCGTCGAGCTTCAGAGACGATCGCTGTATTGTGCACCAGGCAAATCGTAACTCCGTCGACATCTGCTCACGCCACCCGAGAACACGTAATGGACTCTATACAGCATTCAGTGTCATCCTGCAACATTTGTCGGAGACTAGCAGCACTCCATCCCGTGCGTAGGCCGCTGTTAACACTAACACAAACGACTGAATTTGGAATGGTGCCGTGACTGGGAAGCATGGACGGCGGGTGGCATCGCAATGTCTTAAGCGATGATTCGCAGTTGTGCACTACCCTCGAATAGCCGTCGTCGGTGAATCTGACGGCGACCTGGGGAGAAGTATCATTCTTCCAGTGTTTTGGAGAGGCACAGTGAAGTCACTCCTGGCATCGTGGCTTCGGGACCATTGAGTATGACTTGAGGTCGCGACTGGTACTATTTGATGGTACTCTGACGGCACAACGGTAAGTCACAGACATCATGCGTCCTCATGTGTTACGTGTAATGCGACACAGTCGTGGTGCCAATTTTCAACTCGACATTCCTCGTCCATATGTGCCACGTTTCTTATGAATTGTCCGCGTGATACAGCGCTACTCCCCTCGCCAGCAGCATCCCAAGAGCTGTCCTAGACAGAACATGTCTGGGATCAGCTCGGACGTCAGCTCCGTCCTAGTACCAAGTATGGTTCGAATGGCTCTGAGCACTATGGAACTTTACATCTGAGGTCATCAGTCCCCTAGAACTTAGAACTACTTAAACCTAACTAACCTAAGGACATCACACACATCCATGCCTGAGGTAGGATTCGAACCTGCGACCGTAGTGGTCGCACGGTTCCAGACTGAAGCGCCTAGAACCGCTCGGCCACACCTGCCGGCCAGTACCAAGTATCCGGGATATTAAGTACAGATTACACCATTTGTTGGCCAGCTTGCCTCAGGAAAGGTTACATTCCCTTTATGAAGCTACTCCCGACCGAATAAGTGCAAGCATCCAGGCCATACGGGTTGCAATGTCATACTGATCTGCGGACTTATCTCTATACAGTCAAGTTCTTCGTACATTTGACTCGAGTTTGTAATCAGTGAAATAACATCAAATAACCTCTCAACTAGTGTGAAGTTTAATTTCGTTTCCCTATCTGCTTCCTGGTGCTTCACTTTTTTTTTTTTGTTAAGAAGTATACATCGACACAAAATTCATGCTAAGAAGTGAGATACAGAAGAGTGTTAACTGTAACGAAGGGATCACTATTCCGTAGAGATACGTATAGGAATTTTAATTAAGGTGTTTGATCTCGCACAAGTGGTCAAGTACGAATTTTGGCACGTGGTGCGGGTGACTTGTGATATAATATCACAACCACTCACAACCACTCTCACAGTTGGCTGAGGAACAATATATGAAAGTGTTTGTTTGCCGCCTCGTCCCTCCCTCTACTCAGATATCGATCTTACTGAGGACGTCTGATACACCTTTCAGTGTAATTGTGCCTCTTGAACCTGCCTCCTACCAATCTCCGTGGGTTGTGTGTCCTGGTGGATCAGATCGTGGGTCTGCCAGGCTCCCCCTTGCTGCCCCGGAGTAGCCAGTAAATCGACCGTCTGTCATTTTAATGGATAATGCCCCATACAATTCAGTTATTAAATAAAATTATCCACCGATGGCGAAGATAAAAGCCGACATCGTTGAACGGTTGAAACGCCACAACGTGAAAATTCAGGACGCTTTATGTAAGGCGGAACTCATGGAAATAGTAAAGAAAAATAAGCCACAGTTCCAACTGTATGTTGTGGACGAGGTAGCTAAATAACATGACCACAGGGTTCTTAGGCTTCCACCATACCACTGGCACTTTAACGCCATCGAAATGATTTGGGTGCACATTAAAGGTAACGTGGTAACAAATAACAAAAGCTTCATTGTGGCAAAAATTAAAAGACTGTTATAGGAAGCAGTGGTACAAATAACGCCAGAGAAGTGGAGAAAAGAAGCGTGTACACGTGAAGTGAGTGTCGAGAGTAATATAGAAACTACAGTTATAGCCTTGGGCAATTCCAGTGGCTCGTCCATGGACCAGCACTCAGATGACGACAGTGTCGAGGAAGAAAGTGATTCTGAACTAAGCGGCATTTACACGTTGCCATGGATCGTCTTTATTTTTGTGTTTGTGTTGACTGAATGGTGTGTACTGCATTTGCACAATAAATCTCATCTCACTGTTAAGGAGTACTCTTCTGCACAAATACGACGCTTTGCATGCACATTACAGTGACTGGCAAGCTGTTGCTGCTACAGCCATAATGTGCGTGCACGCACATCACCCCCTTCCTCGCTCAACTATTCATCGCTATCAGTTAGTTTGTTATTCTGATCTGGGTATAGCCGTAGCAGGGACGCGATAAGTTGGCTGCCGACCACCAAGGAATGATTGTTAAACGCCGGCACCATTCGAAACACTTCGTGTCGACTGTTTTCTGTGGCAGACTGCTGTCACCTTCAGTAACACCTAAGCTGTGAGACTTCAGTTGCCTAACTAAGTGTTGTTGTTTTTTCTGGGTCATAGGTTAATTAATTGATTGATAATAGCACTTTTACTTATGTTTAAATGCATTATGCTATAAGAGTGACGAACACAAATACATACTAAATGTATTCAGTGTTATTTTTCTTCTACTCATTGCGTTGTGTCATAACAGATTTAATTAATTAATTTAATGTTAGTTGCTGAAAATAAGTACCGCATTTGAAGATAATCTCTGTAACGCGCATTCACGAATCCATGTTATCTAAAAGCCGTAAATTCAACTAAATACCTAGGTATTACAATTACGAACAACTTAAATTGGAAGGAACACATAGAAAACGTTGTGGGGAAGGCTAATCAAAGACTGCGTTTTATTGGAAGGACACTTAGAAAATGTAACAGACCTACTAAGGAGACTGCCTACACTACATTTGTCCGTCCTCTTTTTAGAATACTGCTGCGCGGTGTGGGATCCTTACTACTTAGGACTGACGGAGTGCATCAAAAAAATTCAAAGAAAGGCAGCACGTTTTGTATTATCGCGAAATATGGGAGAAAGTGTCACAGAAATGATACAGAATGTGGGTTGGAAATCATTAAAGGAAAGGCGTTTTTCGTTGCGACGGAATCGTCTCACGAAATTCGAATCGCCAACTTTCTCCTCCGATTGCGAAAATATTTTGTTGACACCGACCTACATAGGAGGAACGATCACCACGATAAAATAAGGGAAATCAGAGCTCGTACGGAAGGATATAGGTGCTTACTCTTTCCGCGTGCTATACGAAATTGGAATAATAGAGAATTGTGAAGTTGTTTCGATGAACCCTCTGCAAGGCACTTAAATGTTATTTGCAGAGTGTCCATGTAAATGTAGACTTCCGTGTCAAAATTTATACCATAGCAGCCCACGCCCGTGAGTCGTTAGAACAGCAAGACGAACAATAAGACATTCCACCTCTCATATATCACAGTGTCCACGCTACTTGCCCCTTTGCCTGTGAGGTAACTCTACTTAGCTCACGGCAGAATTCACCTACAACTCTACTTAGCTCACGGCAGAATTCACCAACACGAATGAAAATTAAATCTTAAAATACTGCTGTCTCAGTAAATATTTTTGTTTGTTACTGAGCAGGAAAAGTAGACTTCTAAGAAGCTACTAACATTAGTTGATTTTTTTTTCATCCAGCTCTTAGTTGTTAGTTAATACACATATTATTATAAAATACGTCTGAGGTCCGCCGCCCCCGCGAGTACTTGATACGGCCGCAGTTTGACGAGCTGTCATTTATACTAAAAAAGTCAGGAACCCTCTTTCGCGACCACACACGAAGGGAGACGAGCGGATTTTGGGTAGTTCAGTGATGCTGTCGGAAATCAGTGACGCGGGACTGGCCGCCTATCGCCAGCTAAGAGGAAGACGAAGAAGACAGATGCTAGCGTATAAAACTTAATGCGTGATCTTTTTTTTTTTTCAGGCAGTTCCTTCGGCTTCAGCGATAGGTGCACAAGGGAGTAGGTGTTGACAGTCGATTTCCGAGCAGTGAACCAGAACTTTGCATTTTAACGTCTCGTCTGCGCCGCAGTTAACACTGGCGGTACCTACTGACTGCTCCATCTACGTACTTGTCATATAGTTGCGACAGAACATACGAAGCTACCAAACTACAGTACTGGTTCCTTGGTATTTCTCTTTTTTCCAAAATTTTCTTCGATTAGCAGACTCTAGCACAGGTGTCAGTACTATAGGTCACACAGTCTCCTCAATTTTCAGCTGTAACGTTACAGCACAAGGGAGTAGGTGTTGACCGCACGCAGTGCCTTAAGGTGACACACGGACCTTCCGGATACAACACTACTTCTCCTTTATTTTTTTTTATTTCAGAGCGCTCAACCTTTTGAACCTAACTGGTTGTTAACTTTTCCCCCAAAGGTATCTGAAGATGCTTTTTGTTAGTCTTTTGTACTGCATCCTGTAAATATTTCGAAAGTATGGCAGTCTGTTTCTTCTTTCTCATTGATTCTAGTGTGTTTTCCATGTTCTGATAAATTTCTTGTTACTTACTAATTTCCAAAATCGTGAACTCGACCTAATATTTATTTAAGATTCTTCTACCTAATTCTTATAATTTTTCAAGCTTATAATTCAGTACTAAGTATTATCTAGCATGTAGGCGCTCCAGTTGCGACACTGTACTCTAATATTTCGTTTTAAACTTTTTGGATAATCATTTTTTATCGTAGATGTGCTTAATTTTACCGTAAGCTATTTCTACCTCAGGCATTGTTTTCTCTATAGCAGTTATACCTACACTGTTTTGTTGGATTACTTCCCGCAAATATTTCAATTTCTTTAACTTTTCTACTGCTCCAAGACCTGTTCTTGATAGCTTTGGAGCGCTTTTTATATTCGATACAAATAACGCTTTCTTTGCAAAGATTTTTAAGCGTAACGTGTTGACCGTGTCTTGCATGAGATTTATTTGCATTCTTGCATTTAAACTACTGGCCATTAAAATTGCTACCCAAGAAGAAATGCAGATGATAACGGGTATTCATTGGACAAATATGTTATACTATAAACTGACATGTGATTACATTTTCACGCAATCTGGGGGCATAGATCCTGAGAAATCAGTACCCAGAACAACCACCTCTGGCCCTAATAACCACCTTGATACGCCTGGGCATTGGGTCAAACAGAGCTTGGATGGCGTGTACAGGTACAGCTAGCTGCCCACGCAGCTTCAACACGATACCACAGTTCATCAAGAGTAGTGACTGGCGTATTGTGACGAGCCAGTTGCTCGGCCACCATTGACCAGACGTTTTCAATTGGTGAGAGATCTGGAGAATGTGCTGGCCAGGTCAGCAGTCGAACATTTTCTGTATCCGGAAAAGGCCCGTACAGGACCTTCAACGTGCGGTTGTGCATTATCCTGCTGAAATGTAGGGTTTCGCAGGGATCGAATGATGGGTAGAGCCAAAAGTTGTAACACATCTGAAATGTAACGTCCACTGTTCAAAGTGCCGTCAATGCGAACAAGAGGTGGCCGAGACGTGTAACCAATGGCACCCCATACCATCACGCCGGGTGATACGCGAGTATGGCGATGACGAATACACGCTTCCAGTGTGCGTTCACCGTGATGTCGCCAAACACGGATGCGACCATCATTATACTGTAAACAGAACCTGGATTCATCCGAAAAAATGACGTTTTGCCATTCGTGCACCCAGGTTCGTCGTCGAGTACACCATCTCAGGCACTCCTGTCTGTGATGCAGCGTCACGGGTAACCGCAGCCATAGTCTCCGAGCTGATAGTCCATGCTGCTGCAAACGTCGTCGAACTGTTCGCGCATATGGTTGTTGTTTTGCAAACGTCCTCATCTGTTGACTCACGGATCGAGACGTGGCTGCACGATCCTTTACAGCCATGCGGATAAGATGCCTGTCATCTCAACTGCAAATTCGCGCATATGGTTGTTGTTTTGCAAACGTCCTCATCTATTGACTCACGGATCGAGACGTGGCTGTACGATCCTTTACAGCCATGCGGATAAGATGCTTGTCATCTCAACTGCTAGTGTGATACGAGGCCGTTGGGATCCAGCACGGCCTTCCGTATTACCCTCCTGAACCCACCGATTCCATATTCTACTAACAGTCATTGGATCTCGACCAACACGAACAGCAATGTCGCGATACGATAAACCGCAATCGCGATACGCTACAATCCGACCTTTATCAAAGTCGGAAACGTTATGGTACGCATTTCTGCTCCTTACACGAGGCATCACAACAACGTTTCACCAGCCAGCGCCGCTCAACTGCTTTTTGTGTATTAGAAATCGGTTGGAAACTTTCCTCATGTCAGCACGTTGTAGGTGTCGCCACCGGCGCCAACCTTGTGCGAATGCTCTGAAAAGCTAAGCATTTGCATATCACAGCATCTTCTTCCTGTCGGTTAAATTTTGCGTCTGTAACACGTCATCTTCGTGGTGTAGCAATTTTAATAGCCATTAGTGTATTTAGCTTTCGAACTACATCGCAAAGTCATGTGCAAACGCTTGGCAATTTATGGCAACCGGTTTAGTGTTTCCCCTCGGCATGAGTTGTAATACTGTTTGTTTAAATTTTTCATTCAAAATTCTCACAGTTTTCCTAAGATGCAATTGATAAGACAGTGGAAGTCTTGTTGTGACACCAGTATTTATTAATCGTTAATGTATTTTTATGTTATGCTATACGAATTAGTAAATGATTTCGTCGTCCGCAAAGGTGTGGAAACGAAATTCGCCGGTTCCATCTGCAACGACCTGGTGACGTGGGACGGCTCGGGCGCGACTATCATCAGCGGCCACTTCGACCAGAGGCTGCGCTTCTGGGACGCGCGCACCGAGTGCGGCTCCAACGGCGTCCTGCTGCAGGGGAAGGTCACCTCGCTGGACATCTCCAAGGGTAAGCCGAGCGCTCACTTCAGCCAGTTCCAGACGTAGCTCGTTAATTCGCAGGGTAGGGCAGCACTCAGAAAAAATAGGTATTTCAAAACCATCAAGAGCTGCTAATTTCCCATTCCTCTCCTTCATCGATCCTCTGACTGGTTGGAGCGACCCGCTACGACTTCCTCCCAACCTGTTAATCTCAGAGTAGCTCTTGCCCCGTACGGCCTCAGTTATTTTTTGGGTGTCTTGTCTTTCTTTTCCTACAGATTACTCTCCACAGCTCCCTGTAGGACCATGGAAGTTATTTCCTGATGACGCAACACATTTCCTATCATCCTTTCCCTTCTTGATTGGTTGGTTGGTTGGTTGGTTGATTTGACGGAGGGAACCAAATAACGAGGTCATCGGTCCCATCGGATTAGGGAAGAATGGGAAAGGAAGTCGTCCGTGCTCTTTCAAACGAACAATCCCGACATTTGCCTTAAGCTTTTTATTACGTTTTGCGAGCACAGAAACCCAGCCTGTTTTTCTCTGTATGATGGTGCACCCAGGTTTTCCAATAACCATTGTAACATTTATTTTGGTAGATTAATCTTGATGGATGCGACCTTACGCGTGTTCACCTTTAAGCCGCGGGGCTCTCATTTATCTTGACCGCTGCAAATAACTTTCTGTCCAGATAATGTATCAAGAAAAGTTGTTTAGCCACCAAGGGGACATTAATCAGCATGACAGCCTCTCTTATAACTTCGTTTGTTACGAAGACGTGAACTGCAATACGTCTTTTTTAAACAACACCCAGTACGTTTGCCGGCCGGAGTGGCCGAGCGGTTCTAGGCGCTACAGTCTGGCACTGCGCGACCTCTACGGTCGCAGGTTCGAATCCTGCCTCGGGCATGGATGTGTGTGATGTCCTTAGGTTAGTTAGGTTTAAGTAGTTCTAAGTTCTAGGGGAATGATGAGCTCAGCAGTTAAGTCCCATAGTGCTCAGAGCCGTTTGAACCATTTTGAACCCAGTACGTTTTTACTTGATAATCAGCTTACTCTCTTCAAGACCTGTTCGAAAACGCGCCACAGTGTACCATTCACGCTTATATGATGCTATTGAAAACGTTACACAAAATTGACTTCGACTCTCCCGTACTGGCAAACACTGCAAATAACCCAGGGTAACGTAACTCGTCCACTTGCTGCAGTTGACAGGAGAAAAATGAAAGCACAAGGAAAATGCATACCAGTCATTCAGTCAACCGCCTTCAGCAGAAGGTTTATCTGAGTACGATATGCACCAACGAAGAGGAGGTAGCAATGGTGCTCATCTGTGGAGAATGTAACTTAGCACTCTAGTTATCTCCACAATGTGCTAGTATAGGAGAGACAAAAACACTTATGTGTTACGCTTTTAAGAATGCCACATTTGCGTGGACAGTATACAGTGGCACGTTTTCGAACGGGTCTTGCTGAGATGAAGTGGATTACCGAATAAAAAATGCAGGATGAAATTTAAAAAAAAGTGTTGCTCCTGTTCGTATCTTCGTGACGAACAAAGTTACAAGAAAGACAGCCAAGTTGATTAATGTGTCCCTACTAGATGAACAACATTTGCTTCAGATAATTTTTATTTAACTTGTAGTTATTTTGCATGGTCAAGATAAAAGGGATACCGTATGCTGTTATTGTATAATTCATTCAGCTGCTTTATTGATGATAATTTACTAACAGGATCGGTTTCGCAATTGTGAAGTTTCGTCTTCAGACGTGTTTGCGGCAGTCTAACTCAGCCGAAACGTTGAAGTGCGTTGCCGATTTGGTTACGTTTTGGATCGCTTTTATGTTCTTCAGTATTTCGTTTGAGTTAAGATGAAAGTGTATACCTTGAAATAGATCATTTAAAGTACATAACAACAATAAAACATCTCTTCGGATTGTCCAGTAACAGTATATAACTTTTTCAGGATTTGATTTCTTGTGCGCTGTTACTGCACCACTGCCAAACAAAACGAATTAGTGCAGAGTTAGATCACTGGATTCAAGTTCGGAAGGGGTTCGGTTCCCACCCAACTGTTGAGAATTAGCCATTCAAATGCTACTGTTAATCGATAACGGCGATTGCCGATATGGTTCGTTTGGACAGGAAATGGCCCCTATCCTTCTTAATGCTTGTATAATCCAAATTCGTAATGATCTCGTCATCGACGTGGCGTTAAAACCGAATCTTCTCTTCTTTCCTTTATCCATCGGCAAATTGTTGGGGTGTCAGTGTCTATACTGATCCCATCAGCATGTCTCCTATTATGGTAAGACTTTTCCACGTGTGTCATGCCTCCGTAAGTTTTTTGCCACTTTTTAAATTGGTAACTTATTCGTTAACTTCATTTTAAAATTCTCCACCAACAATAAATTTCGAATTCTAACAGTTTCTCTCTCCGAGTGACTACATACAAAACAGAAGTGTTGTCTTCCGAACGTAGGAATTCTAAGGTAGTTCTCGTTTTGTGTTGCCACTGCTATATTACGCCTTTCTGATTTGTCGTTAGTTAACTTCCTTCTTATCTTTATAATTTACAATTTTTGTCGTTGCTAGCTTCATATTTTCGTTTATTGTTGTCCAGTCCTGCGTAATCCTGCCTGCCCATCTGATTTGTCAATTATTCTATATCTTATTTTGCCTTTAGCTTGTAGAACGACCATTTCTTGTACACTTCCTTATTGTTTCTTCTGACATATTCAGAAACTCTTTCACTTTCTGTGACGCCTGTCAGAAAAGTGGTATACAGGAAGTTGAAGAAAAGGGTCAGGAGCATAAGAAGAATGAAAACTTTATGTAGATTATAAATGCTGCCATATTTAATCTACTTTCTCACTGTTATTATTCCGATTGAAACTACATTCTTCGCTTCGTAATATCAATTGTTGGTTTCCACTTTAAATTTTTGAGAAGTTTGTCGACGAGATCCATAAATATGCTAGATAAACAAGCGTAATTTTTGGTTACCCACGTTGTGACCTAGCTGTTCGTCATTGAGTATCTCCTCAAGTTTTATGTTTACTCTGTTGTGTATTATTTTAGTAGACAGTTAGTCTACGAAATGTGTTAAAAATATCGGAATTTTTTTTTAATTTCGCGCGTTGTATTAGTCCGATTCGCGCGATTTTTTCTTGTTATGTTGGTAAACACGTCGGAAACGTATTGTACACTGATAGCCATATGGGTTGTTTAGTCTGTCATCAGCTGTCGAGTAGGTTATATCTGTTTGCTTACAGGTGGCGATCATTTGTTTGTTTTAAAAATGGATCGGAGAATTTGCATAAAATTTTGCTATAAAAATGGAATAAAATGTAACAACGTTTGAGAAATGTTGAATACTGATTTCGGTGGGTCTCGTATGACAACGTTCTACGAGAAGCATAAGCGTTTCCATGATGGCCGTGAAGAAACTGAAGATGACGAACGTTCTGGACGCCACAGCACATCAGCAGCCGATGAAAAAGTGCCAAAATTGAAAGAAATGATTATGAACGATCGCCGAATCACAACCAGAGAGGTTCCTGATGGTGCTGGCATATCAGCTTGCTCATGCCATGAAATCTTTCCGGATGTTTTCGGTATGAAACTTGGGACAGCAAAATTTGTGCCAAAGGTGTTGAATTTAGAGCAAAAACAGCGTCGAATGGTACCTGCTAATGAGTCGCTAAACGAAATCAACAATGATGCAGAACTAATGAAACGTGTCATGACAGGCATGGGTGTACGGGTACGCCGTCTGACTCGCCAAGATCAAAAAACACTCAGCAAGAGCGGTCCAGTGTGAAGGTTCTGCTCACTGTTTTCTTCGATTTTAACGGCGCAGTGTATCAAGAGTTCTTGCCAAAAGATCAAACGCTCAATAAGAAGTACTACCTGCAAGTTCTACGCCGTCTGCGGGAAGCAATCCGAAAAAAAGCCCGACTTTGTGGCGACAAAAACCTTATCTTTTGCACCACGGTAATGTACCTGCTCACACTTCATCGCTTGTTCGCGAATTTTTGGCGAAAAACAACACTGTAGCGATACCTCAGTCTCCATATTCGCCAGATGTGGTCCCATATCCCTTTTTTTTTGTTTCCATAAGTAAAGAGGACCTTAAAGGCCCCTCGATTTATAAGCTGAGACTAAAAGGGCATTGTTGAATGAGCTAAGTGGTGTCGCAAAGTTAAAGTCCCGTAAGTGTTTCGGGTATTGGCGGAAACTCTGGCATGAGTGTATATTACCTAATAGGGACTGCTTTGAAGGAGGTAACATTAATGTGGACGAATAAATAAAATTATTTACAAAAAATGTAAATTCCCGTTACTTTTTGAACATACCTCTACATACAGTTTTTTTGATAGCCCTTTCCCTTATCTTCATTGCTTAATGTCGTTACAAAAAGCGAAAGACGTTGTTGTGATTTCCCTTTTGTGTAACCAGGGCCAGTTATAAGTCAGACAAATGACTCTCATCGACCGCCCCTCAGCACGAGGGTAACGTGCGGGAGGGATTGGTAAACGATGGTGACACACCTAATTCTTCTTTCTCGGTCTCCACGAGGTGAGTTTTATTGGAGAAACAGAGGAAAAATGGTTGCTGAGAGAACGACCGTAAATCTTTATTATCTGTTCCGCCGGATAAACATGAGACAGCTGCTTCCGTAGGCTTCGAAATAGGCTGTGAACACAATGTACGTTAAAAGCTACACGGAGGACCAAATCCTGCGTCTCTCTTTCTTTTTTGGTTTTTCATTTTTATTCCTGCACCGAGGGGCAGATTACCGTCATCGATGAACAGTGATCCTGTGCTTGGGCGGTGCTTCTGAATCAGGCCTCGCTGAAACTTCTTATAAATCCAAATAGCGCAAAAAGAATCACCTCAGTGACTCTTACTGAAGCTTCATTTCTATACCTACAAATAGAAAACTCAGACATCCCTGAAATTATATATATATATATATATATATATATATATATATATATATATATAGGGCAGTAGAGCAGAGATAAATCCGCAATCGAAGGATTGAATACCACAAAAATTTACCAAGTGGCTCTTAGTGGATGTGAATGACCCTTTGACAGCAAGAGAATTCGTCCCGGAGCACAGCTCAAATTGGAGCACAGTAAGGAAGGAAACTAGACCTACTACCCTCTCGCAGAAACCGACTCGGTACTCCCCGTAGGCTATTTCGGGAAATGACGGAAAACCTAAATTTGAATTCTGGACGGAGTTTGAACAGCCGTCATCCCGAATATGAGTTCATTTTCTTATTACTGTTCCACTTCTCTCCGTCCCATCCGGTCAAAGTCGGTCCAACAAATTGATCTGGAAGCCGACGTATCATTCCCATATATAAAAAAGTGGTAAGAAGCAAACTGCGCGTACTATGCCAGTAAAATTTCAAAGATGAATTGTAGGCTTATCTGTCTGAATTGATAGCCTTATACTTTATGAAAAATGTGGTTTTTCTAAGAATTGAGTGGACAGCCTTTAATTACGTCTTAATGAGGAGTAAGGAAACCAGCTAGGTCAGACCGCAAAGTCTGCCCTGTGGAACTATGGGTTGAGTCCCTACAGTCATTTCTGTGCACGCAGATGTAATGACCAACTCGTAATAACACCTTCTTAAGGACCAGTGTCGCCCCAGCCCCGCTTCTCTAAGGAATCGAACTACCTTGTACACTGCAAACGTTTGATTACTTTAAAAATGAGTTAATGTGTTTTTCAAGCATCTCAATGTTTATGACGTCACAGCCACTGAGCTATATATCGTATAAAGATATTTTTGCAAGTAAATTAAAAGGTATATGCGGATACTGTCTGCAAAATGTGTTGAGAATAAAGTGATTAGTAAAGAAGTAATAAATTAACACATTGTGCCTAATGCTGTAGTTGTACTTCAAAAACAACGACAATGTAGTTAGCGATGAACTTTCTTCCCTATGTTTTGTAAAGGTTTGAAATTAAGACGTGTAAAACTGTTGGAAGTCGCTAAGTGCACTCATTCTCGATTACTGGATGAATATAGTCTGTGTATTCGCGCGCAGTGAGTTACGCTGCCTCGAGACACATACACAGTTTCTAACTGTAATTCCTTCTGTGTTAGAACTTTAACGTGAAATTATTCGTCTTAAAGAGTAGATTAGGACCCATTTTAAATTTTTAAATTCGGTCAGTGGTTGTGCGAAATACTGAAAGTAAATTTCTGCTGCCCCTGGAAGCCGTTAGATAGGCCACCTGCAGCTGGAACCGAGTGCCACGATCAGTCGTTAAATAATATACAGGTAGCTTATTAGGGCATCAGTCTTCCTTCTGTGTAATATTTTAAATTTTTTTTGAGCTGTGGTCTGCAGTCCTCACAGACCCTATTCCATATAAAGGTCGTTCAAAAATCCAGCGCCCAAGCTAATAGGGATAATTATGGAGACAAAAACAAACCTACTTCGCAACGCAACCCAGTGTCGGAAACGCATGTTCTTGGAGTACTGAGTGTGCAGGAGATTGAGAATAACATGTTATTAAATATTTCCAGTTGCTTTATTGTTCTGTATTTGTGTGGCTGCTGCAAGAATTCTGGCAACCAGTTCCTTCTCTGAGTCAACAAGGGCAGAGTACATTTCGGCTTTCATGTGGCCCCGAAGAGAGAAGTCTTATGGGGTGAGGTCCGGGCAGCTTGCAGGCCTATGTACAGCTTCTCCTCTGCCTATCCTGCACTGCAGCTGTCAGGCAGGCGCTAGCGGCCGTCACGAAATACGCACCTCATGGTACCCTGAGTTAACGGTAATTTCAAATGTTATACATCCCTATATTTAGTCTACAGTATGATGGCGCAGTTGCTAAAAGGAAATTTGTGCCACCTGCTACGAAAACAAAAAAATAAATTAAC
The DNA here is from genome assembly GCF_023864345.2 of Schistocerca serialis cubense. Classification (NCBI taxonomy): domain Eukaryota; kingdom Metazoa; phylum Arthropoda; class Insecta; order Orthoptera; family Acrididae; genus Schistocerca; species Schistocerca serialis. Next base: position 510,270,009 of record NC_064645.1, read on the forward strand.
GTTTCAAGAAATTTTGAAGAAAAAATTTTTTTTTACTTCAGCCTGTGGAAAGAACAGACTGACTGTCATATTTGGACTGATAGTAATATATGAACCTTCTCAAAGTTTATAGATGCATGTGATACATATTTTAGAGTGAGAACATAAAAGTATTGTGAGATAGAAATTAAGACCCAGAGTACGTCTGTAGCCGCACAGTTCTCTGGTGGCTTCGTTGCTGCTACTGGACAGTTGCCAGAAGGGTCCGTGAGACAGGACTGTGTGCCAGCACAGTAGCCGTGTGCATCTCACTCACCCCTTCCGTTAAAACGGAGCGTTTGCAATGGTACACACAACATAGACAATGGACACAAAGTCAGTGGGCTAATGTTGTCTCCACGGATGAATCCGGCTTCAGTCTACAATCCGATTCTCCGCGGGTCTTCATATGGAGCGAACATAGGACACAATACCATCCCCGAAACACCAGGGAAAGGGTCATATATGTTGGTGAAGGTGTACTGCTGAGTTGGGCAGGGATCACGCACGATACCCGCGCACCACTCCGTGTGTTTGACACTGGTTCCGTGAATGCCCAGAGGTACAGACAGGAGAGCATAGAGCCCTATGTTCAACCTTTCAGAGGTGCTGTTGGCCCTCATTTCATGTTTATGGACGCCAACGCAAGACCACACAGGGCCCAAACGGTTAATGAATGTCTGCAAAGCGAGGATGATCACCACATGGCTTGGGCCGCGTTAATCACTACATCTGAATCCTATTGAAAGTGATTGGGATGATCTTGGGAGGGAAGTTGCAACACGCTATCCCTCCCTCCCACCCAGAACCATTGTTGAGTTAAAAACCGCTGTGGAGGAGACACTCCTGAACTCACTTGTCAACAATATGTTCACTGCATGCTGTTTGTCTGCCCCAGGTGACCACAAACCGTACTAGTAAAGTTTTCACAGCCATTTTGGAACCTTTGATTTAGACCACATTGGACTCATGGCCATTACTTATGCTAATCAGTGGCGTTTGATGATGATGATGATGATGATGTTTGGTTTGTGGGGCGCTCAATAGCAGTCATCAGTGCCCGTGCAAAGTCCCAACTTTTTCTCAGTCCAATTTCTTACACAATTCAATCTAGCTACTGTCACGAATGATGATGATGATGATGATGGTGGTGGTGGTGGTGGTGGTGGTGGTGGTGGTGAAATGAGAACGCCAGTAACACACAGTCCCCGGGCAGAGAAAATCCCCACCCGGCCGAGAACCGAGCCTGGGACCCCATGATCCAGAGGCAGCAACGCTAGCCACTAGGCCACGAGCCGCGGACATCAATGGCGTTTGAATTGTTGTTTTGTACAAATGACTGTCCCACAGTAAACTACATCCACACCTATTTTCATATATATCTCTCCAGGATTTCCTTAGTTTTGTCCACCAGTGTAGTTGGACACAGTAATACGAGGAAGCCTAAGTTTCAGAATCGTAGCTGCTATTAAGTTCTAAGTTCTCCTCATAACTGGAGTTCTGTTTTTGTTTTCCTCTGCAGATGGCAAGTACCTGCTGGCCTGTACGCGGGATGACAGCCTCAAGCTGCTGGACCTGCGAATGAACCAGGTGGTCACAACGTTCACGTAAGTGTCCTCTCTCATTTATCTTCACCTTCTTTCTTCTCCTTGTTTCCTAACTTCCCAGGCTCTCTCTCTCTTTCTCTCTCTCTCTCTCTCTCTCTCTCTCTCTCTCTCTCTCTCTCTCTGCCGGTGTGGACGAGCGGTTCTAGGCGCTACAGTCTGGAATCGCGCGACTGCTACGGCGCAGGTTCGAATCCTGCCTCGCGCATGGATGTGTGTGATGTTCTTAGGTCAGTTAGGTTTAAGTAGTTCTAAGTTCTATGGGACTGATGAGCTCAGCAGTTAAGTCCCATAGTGCTCAGAGCCATTTGAACCATTCTCTCTCTCTCTCTCTCTCTCTCTCTCTCTCTCTCTCCCTCTCCCTCTCCCTCTCTTCTTTTTTACTTTCTCTAAAGCAGCCATACAAGTGTCATATTTTGACATTAAGAAATACAATGAAACACCGATTTCCAATATCCACACCAAATTACTCTTCTGCCGTGTCTCGGATATTTGCATGTGCCACTTTAGTATGAACGCTTGGCTACGACCATGGATATTCGTAATTCATCCTGGAAAAAATTCATACACTTACCTCTTACCGTATGGAGAAGATTAGGATAGGAATGAACTCAAGATGGGGTGGAGATTGTAATGCCTTTATTGATAGTAAATCGGTTTTCCCTCGGGGTTGGAATATGTAGAGAAGTTTATCGGTCAGGTCCAGTTCTGCAGTTTAGTCAGTGTTGAAGTAATAAATAATAATTATTAATCACCCTGAGAATCCTGCTTCCTCTGATCACATACACTATGTCATCAAAAGTATCCGGATATCCCCCAAAACATACATTTTTTTACGTTAGGTGCATTGTGCTGCTACCTACTGCCAGGTACTCCATATCAGAGACCTCAGTAATCATTAGACATCGTGAAAGACGAGAATGAGACGCTCCGCGGAACTCACAGACTTGGAACGTGGTCAGCTGATTAGGTGTCACTTGTGTCATACGTCTGTACGCGAGATTTCCACACTCCTAAACATCCTTAGGTCCACTGTTTCCAAATGTGATAGTGAAGTGGAAACATGAAAGGACACGTACAGCACAAAAGCGTACAGGCCGACCTCGTCTGTTGAATTACAGAGACCGCCGACTGTTGAAGAGGATCGTAATGTGTAGCAGGTAGACATTTATCCAGACTATCACACAGGAATTCCAAACTGCATCAGGATCTACTGCAAGTACTATGACAGTTGGGCGGGAGATGAGAAAACTTGTATTTCATGGTCGGGCGGCTGCTCATAAGCCACACATCACACTAGTAAATGCCGAAGAAGCGTAAACATTGAACGACTGAACACTGGAAAACGTTGTGTGGAGTGACGAATCGCGGTACACAGTGTGGCGATCCGATGGCAGGGGTGGGTATGGTGAATGCCCGGTGAATGTCATCTGCCAGCAAGTGTAGTGCCAACAGTAAAATTCGGAGGCAGTGGTGTTATGGTATGGTTGTGTTTTTCATGGAGGGGGCTTGCACCCCTTTTTGTTTTGCGTGCAACTATCACAGAAAAGGCCTACATTGATTTTTTAAGTACCTTCTTGTTTCCCACGGTTGAAGAGCAATGCGGGGATGGCGGCTGCATCTTTCTCCACGATCGAGCACCTGTTCGTAATGCACGGCCTGTGGCGGATTGGTTACACGACAATAACACTCCTGTAATGGCCTGGCTGCACAGAGTCCTGACGTGAATCCTATGGAACACCTTTGGGACGTTTTGGAACGCCGACTTCGTGCCAGGCCTCACCGAGCGACATCGATACCTCTCCTCAGTGCAGCAATCTGTGAGGAATGGGCTGCCATTCCCCAAGAAACGCCTGCGAGAGTGCAAGCTGTCACCAAGGCTAATGGGGTGCCAACACTATATTGAATTCTAGTGTTACCGATGGAGGACGCCACGAACTTGTAAGACATTTTCAGCCAGGTGTCCGGGTACTTTTGATCACATTGTGAAACTCTTGAACTGATGAACTAGTACATATGACTGAACGAAATAAACACCAATTTTCAACCATTTCTATAATGGTGCGGCAGTACGACCTAACAAAAGAACACCCAAAATTAATTGGGTGACCCCCATTGTCTGAGTTACAATGAAAATGAAACGAAGCAAGAAGTAAAACAGCTACAGATATTGTTGCTCGACATCGTTAATACAAGACCTCACACTGCAGTTTACACTACAAGCACGATGAGGAGACTACGGATCCCTGACTACCAGGACCCCTGATTTGTCAGGCATAGAACATATCAGCCGTACAAAGGGAAGACGTATACTTTCCCACCAATCCTCAGCTCTCAATTTTCATGAACGGACACCATGTGTGTTTCTGGAATGGCAAGAAATTAGCTTCCATGCCACAACGAATATAATAGTGTATTATTTCCCTATGGCATCATACCTCACACTGATGTTGATGGATATCGGTTCCAAACGGAAAGAAGTGTAATCATTTAATATTAATTTTGTAATATATATCTCCGCAAAGTTTAATAAATTTAGGACTATCGCCTCATGAAGTAACGATTTCCATGTCCGTCACTGTAAGTGGAGTGATAATTGTACTGATGTACTAAATTCTGAAGAATTCTACGTAACCAGCTTAGCGCCCACTGTTTTGCTTTCGTGAACTGTGTGGTCTGCAGAAATTTTTTTGTTTTTTTCCGTTAATCGAATTTTTAAGTTGTTGACAAATTGCAAATATTCTAAGGTTTTCATGCTAATGATGGCCATAGGGACCATAGTCTTTAGCGAATATACTTCTGATGAAAAAGTGATTCTGGTAGTTGGTGGCCAAGGTTTTTGTTATCATGCCTTTTGCGTTCTTGTGGTAATATTTCCGTAGAAACTTTCATGCCTCATCAAATCTTTTTATTTCGAACCGAGAAGTGAAATACCAGTTTTATAGATGTAGGTTTAAGAATTTCTTAATATAACGAAATAATTTGCGAAAATTTTTCGTCCTCTACTGCACCCTCTTAGCAATTGAATTTCCAAAAACACTGAAGCACGTATTTTTTATTTCTAACCAAAAAATGAGATACCAGTTTTCATAGATGTAGCTTTCAAAATATTTTAATTATTACTTCATAATTATTTATTTTCAAAAAAGATTTCACCCACTATTTTACCCGCTTAGTGGTTGAATTTCCAAAAATACTGAAACACGTATTTTTTATTTTTTACTGAGAAAACAAACATCAGTTTTCATAATTCTAGCTTCATAATTGCCGCAGTAGCAACATAGTTTCAATAAAGCGTTTCATCTCCTGCTTCTCCCTTATAGGGGTGGAATTTCTAAAAATCATTTCTTAAACGACGGGAATAGTGTAAGATCAAAACCCCCTGCAAATTTCAAGCTTCTATCCTTAGAGGTTTGGCCTGGGCGTCAGCTAATGTGTCTGCTCGCTCTTTTCTTCGTTAGCGTATCACAGCACAAATTACTGCCAGTTATTAATTACTGCAAAAAATTAACTCACACATCAAATTAACGGTCCAGCTCATCTGCAGATTGCGGCGCTGCATGCGACCAATCAACCAGCGTTGTTTGTTGTTTACATTATCGGTAATTGTGTAGCAATTATATTTAAGAGATTACGTTATTAGCTTCAATAAACAATGACTATACTAGCATTATAATTAAGATTACATGCGTGGGTGGTTGGGAGGACCATACAGATCTAGCACTGTTTCTAGTGCGCACTGTGCGTGGAAGATGGTGCAGCAGGAATGATGGAAATGAGGGATCGATGAAGAGCTGCATCGTGAGGTGGCACTGGGAACTGAAAGTACGAACATTTTACACAGTTACGACGAAAATGTCAATAACAATACGTTGAACGCTTGCACATATTCGAAATCAGTTCGAAATCTGTGTGCGCATGCAAAGATTAGACAACATGACACTAGCTCAGAGGAAATTGCGAAAATATGGATAAGAAGATCTCAAGAAAAAGACGAAGGTTCTCGATGTAAAGAAATTACCTGGGACCAAGATCAAGCCTCTTCAGAGAAGAGTGAAAAATTCTCGCTGTGCCAGTGAGTGCGTTTGCTGTCGGCCACCTTTATTCTACACGCATAAAATTTGGTAACGGTACCCCTCAGCTGCTAGATACTTGTCTGACTTGGTGGTACGTACCGACGAATAAGTTATTTGTTCGGGTGGGCATGCAGACTGTTATTATGGAGACCTGATAATACCCGATACGGCCTAAATCACATTGTTATCACAACACTTAGCAGAAGGATAAGCTTCTTATTCCCCACGCACTCCTCGTACTCGTCCATTCCACGTGATGCTTGCGTTCTACCAAACATGGTGATGGGTAGAATCGAGAACTCTCGTTTCGAGAACCAGTGTGAATGGAATACACATCTGGAGAGCCGACAATTTTACGAGTACAGCCTGTCTGCTAGTCGCTCCATGTACCTCTGCTACGAACCCGGTAGTAAGTACTTGGAAAGTACTCTTTCCAAACAGTAAGTGATATTTGTACCAAGGTTGGTTGAAATCAATCCAGTGATTTAGAAGGAGATGTTGAACGTACATACATACACACACTTTTACATGTACATATTATCAAAGCATTCCTGGAGCAACGAGTGCTCCAGCACTTAGAATGTGTACTTAACTGTTCAAGAAAAATAAAGCAAAACTATTTACTGTAACTACAAACTTTTTTGCATTCAGACTACTGTTGATTGTCCCGTCTCATTATAAATTATGCACTTCACTGAAAATCTTTCCGACGTGATTTTTTTTTTCTGAAAATGAAGTAACCGCCATGTCATCAGGAAAGATTTCACCGAGCGAGATAGTGCAGTAATTAGCATACTGGATTCGCTTTCGGGAGGACGACGTTTCAGATCTCCGTCTGGATATCCAGATTTAGGTTTCCCGTCATTTCCCTCAGTCGCCCCCAGGCAAATGCCGGGATGGTTCCTTTGTAAAGGATATGGTCGATTTTTCTCCCCATCCTTACGTATCCCGAGCTTCGTGCTCTGTCACTAAAGCACGTCGTAGACGATGGAATATTAAACTCCAGCCGCGCGGGATTAGCCGAGCGGTCTCAGACGCTGCAGTCATGGACTGTGCGGCTGGTCCCGACGGAGGATCGAGTCCCCCCTCGGGCATGGGTGTGTGTGTTTGTTCTTAGGATAATTTAGGTTAAGTAGTGTGTAAGCTTAGGGACTGATGACCTTAGCAGTTAAGTCCCATAAGATTTCACACACATTTGAACATTTTTAAACTCCAAATATTTCTTCCTCCTAGTTCAACTCGTTACTGATTAGTACAACCGGCTAGAATTAATATACACATGTAGCAATAACAACTGTTTGTTTGTTGACTGTGAACACAACTCACTGCAGTCTCTGGGAACGAATGTCCACACGACTTGAATACTACTGAAACGTTAGTCTTTGACTGTTACAACACATCGGGTTACGAACTCACGTGACGTGCTGTGACGAGCGCTTGGGCGGCCGCGCAAGCCCGGAAACAAAGGATGAGTCGAGAAGTCATTAATGAATATGAAATTATGTGAAAAATTCGGAATCTTTTGCTGAGCAACAAACAACTGCTGTACCCACAGTTTGCATATCAATTTTATTTCAAAGTATTCAATGATTCAATCGCGAATTAAGACACATAAATAATTAGAGAAACGAAAGAAATTCTGTAATAATAATTCCATATGTACAGGGGAAGTAAAATTTGTAAACAGGCTTCGGATGCTGTTATTCTGAGGGGAATTAATAAATTGGTCAGTATGGTGGCGGCAGTCAAAAAGATTCAAGTTCCAACGGAGGGTCTTCATGGTCTTGAAGCGCGCACGGATACAGAAAAGCCCGCTGTCCCAACGGGCGAGACTGCGCCAGTTTAGGAAACCTCTGGTGCAAAAAGGAAGCGACGGGTTCAATGGCCCAGCAGGCGACAGGTAGCGGCTTGACCATCTAGCAAGTTGGCACCAGAACTACTTTTTTCAGACTTAGGCACACAAGTGTGAGGTGCCGACCAGCTAACTAAATCCTGAGCATCGCCGCTCCGGCCCATTCTGCAACATCTTCTTGGAACGCCACCAGCTGCCGTCTCGCCCGCGACTGTGCCTTGTCGATAGATACGCTCCGTCGTGCTGCGGAAAAGTTTAACGGTTCGTTACTTCGAACACAGTCTAGTAATGATACCCCGAACCGATCGCCGTTTCGGTCGTTTGGCGATCGCGAGTATTTCGCGTTGCTGCGGAAGGGCATCAGCGTCAGCCATGCGGTAAGGTTCAGTGAAATCTACCACCCCCTTTCTGTTGCCGAAACCTAATTCTCTTGGTTCAGTATTCCCACTCCGAACTGTTTGCGTACTTGCTTAGTTACAGGTCAACGCTCTCTCTGTATGTCATTCTGTGACTGTGTCTATGGCAGTGCAGGCTGTCTTGTGAGTGTATCTATGGCAGTGGAGGGTGTCTTCAGTCAACAGTGCGTTGTTCTTTGGTAATTTCAGAACATACATCTTTGTGAATCTTCCTTGAAAGTTAAAACTGTGTGCCCGACCGAGACCCGAACTTGGGACCTTTGCCTTTCGCGGGCAAGTACTCTACCAACTGAGCTACCCAAGCACTACTCACGACCCGTCTCGACAGCTTCAGTTCTGTCAGTACCTCGTCTCCTATCTTCCAAACTTCACAGAAGCTCTCTTGCGAAGCTTGCAGAGCTAGCATTCCTGGAAAAAAGGGTATAGGGGAGCCTTGCTTAGCAACAGCCTGGGGGATGTTTCCACAATGAAATTTTCACTCTGCAGCGAAGTGTTCGCACATATGAAACTTTCTGGAAGGTTAAAACTGTGTGCCGGACCTAGACTCGAACTCTGGACCTTTTCTTTTTCGGGCAAGTGCTCTACCAACTTAGCTACCCAAGCATTCCCCAAGCTGTGGCTAAACCATGTCTTTGCAACATCCTTTCTTCCAGGAATAATAGTTTTGCACGGTTCGCAAGAGAGCTTCTGTGAAGTTTGGAAGGTAGGAGACGAGGTACTCGCAAAGGTAGGAGACGAGGTACTCGCAGATTTTAAGCTGAGGACGCTTCGCGAGTCATGCTTGGGTAGCTAGGTTGGCAGATCAATTTCCCGCGAAGTGCAAAGGTCCCGCGTTCGAGTCTGGGTCCAGCATACAGTTTTAACCTTCCAGGAAATTCCATATCACCGCACTTTCCGCTGCAGAGTGAAAATTTCATTCTGGGAATCTCTTTCTGTTAGTTTCTAAACATTTTATTTGTGTCCCGACTTCTACCACCTTTCCTCAGTTATGCATTCAAATCAATGGCTCCCTGCAAGTAGGGCGTCCACGCCTTCCCACCGTCTCATACCGGGTAGAATAATAACATGAGAGCCGGCTGGCGTACCAGTGTTTAGCTCGCCCGCTCAATGGGGCAAGCTCTTTTTATTCAGGCAGCCGGGATACGAAAACTATGGCAGTCAGTATAGGTGATGTAGCACACAATGCATAGCAGATGCTTATCATGACGAAGTCTACAGCCATTATCGTGGGCGATGGGTAGGGAGGTGTCGTGGATGAGTAACGACACAGTCTCACAAGGCTGTGAGCTCGTGAGCAGTCAAGTCGCAGGTCCAGGTAAGTGGAGCCCTCAGAAGCCTCTGATGGACGTATGGACGTCCAGCGGCTGGAGTTCACGACGAGGGCGAGAAAGCAATGTCCGCCGGGCAGCAGCTGCAGTGGCAAGCGTTGAGTCCCTAAAGTAGAGTAGGGAGGATTCATGGTCGGTCTGGAGTCCGGCGTATGACTGGCCACCGAACGATCCGCTATCTTCTCTTTCTGGGGGGGGGGGGGGGGGGGGGGGGGGGGAGGGAGGGGGGGTGAAGGATGTGATGTTTGGCAGTGTTTACTGCAACAGTAGTGTGAATTACAGTTCATTTATTTCTTCAGTGTACTGGTGTGTCGTCCTGTGAGTGGTAGTAACATTGGACAGTAGGGTCTTAGTAATGTTTTTGTAATTTCAACATTGCAGCACAGTCTGCAATCGTGATAATCTAATATATAAGAAACTATCAGCCTCGATTGCGGTAATGAGACCAACATTTCCCTAGGTTTCAGCCCAAATAATTGAGCCTTCTTCAAAAGATATACCTGAATCTATAATTTGTCTAAGAGGGCATGGTCTAGAAATAAAACTAAAACAGCCAGAGTAGGCGTAGCCACATTTAAAAAATGCGGTACATAAGTACTAAGTCAACACCAAGACGTAACGTAAGCTCTGGCGTGCGCCTCGTCTCCATGGACGCCATGCGGTGGGCCTCGGGAACTCACGTGGAACTAAGCAGGACTAGACAACGCGCTGCGAATCAACATGGCAGGGAACATCGCCAATGTCTGACTGAGACCATGACTGTCAAAGATAAAAGACCAACGCAATTATATCTTAAAACAAATAACTTATAGAAAGGTTGAAAATCTTAAACATAAAGCCTCTGCACCAGGTTACGACTAAAATGTAACAAACTGTGTCTGGATTTACATAAGTTCGAGCACACTACCCCGACTTACACTATTAGAATATATCGGCCCTTTCACAACGAATGCTGCATAACGCGCCCATCGTTATTAATGAAACATGACATAGGACATAGAACAGCGAAACGCCATAATGCAATAATCTCGGTTAGCCTGTACACCTGGCATATAAGTGGTTACTAGCCCACGAGCGATGAAATGGAGCCTCAGGTGACAAGATGAAGTTTAGCTGGTCCGCCTCGGCCTTTCGGGATTTAATTCCGTTTATATTTATTTGTAGTTGCAATCCAGAGACGACTTCATCCTTGTCCATTTATGGCATGCACATGGGCATATTAGTAGCTATCTTTTTTTTCTTTTTAATTGTTCCCTGTGAAGAACATGCCGTTTTCCCACGTCAAGTGTCCATAAAATTTTCCTGTGTGTCTTTTCGGGTCAAGGACGTTTTATCATATCATATATCTATTAAATAATAGCCTTTAATATAAGAGGCATAATTCTCTTTTGTAGCGCGTAGTGAAATTGACCTCTGTCGGTCGATGGACTATAAGGGCGATGAAAGGGCGTTGCACGACCGTTCATACAACTACCATACCTTTTGCACATAAAACATAATTTGACGTATGCTGGTTATTAGCTATTACACGGCGATCAAGTGGCGTTGTTCGTTCACTCACGCGTTATCTGTAGTAATAAGATAAAAAAATAATCTTGATAATATTCTTCATTCAGTGCGTGTCAGCAATACGAAATATATCTACACCTGATAAAAACACCTACTAGACGATATGTGTACAGGTTAACCGAGATTATTGCATTATGCCGTTTACATACTACAGTTTCGCTGTTTTTATGTCCTATGTCATCTTTCATTAATAACGATGGGTGCGTTATGCAGCTTTCGTTGTGAAAGGGCCGGTATATCCTAATAGTGTAAGTAGGGGTAGTGTGTTCGAACTTACATAAAAAAATGTGTGTGAAATCTTATGGGACTTAACTGCTAAGGTCATCAGTCCCTAAGCTTACACACTACTTAACCTAAATTACCCTAAGGACAAACACACGCACCCATGCCCGAGGGAGGACTCGAACCTCCGCCGGAATCAGCCGCACAGTCCATGCCTGCAGCGCCTTAGACCGCTCGGCTAATCCCACGCGGCGAACTTATATAAATCCAGGCACTGTTTGTTACACTTTAGTCATAACCTGGTGCAGAGGCTTTATGTTTAAGATTTTCAACCTTTCTATAAGTTATTTCTTTTAAGATATAACTGCCTTGGTCTTTTATCTTTGACAGCCATGGTCTCAGTCAGACATTCGCAATGTTCCCCGTCATGTTGATTCGCAGCGTGTTATCTGGTCCTGCTTGGTTCCACGTGAGTTCCCGAGGCCCACCGCACGGCGTCCATGGAGACGAGGCTCACGCCAGAGCTTAAGTCAAGTCTTGGTGTTGACTTAGTACTTATGTACCGCATTTTTTAAATGTGGCTACGCCTACTCTGGCCGTTTTAGTTTTATTTCTAGGCCATGCCCTCTTAGACAAATTATAGATTCAGGTATATCTTTTGAAGAAGGCTCAATTATTTGGGCTGAAACCTAGGTAAAGGTTGGTTTCATTACCGCAATCGATTCTGATAGTTTCTTATATATTTGTAGTGTGCCTTACTATGTGTCAAGTAAGGCCATGAGCTGTCGAAAGTGGTCTCTGTCGTCATGTCTTCCGCCAAGGCGGCGGATGAGCGGGGAAGGGGATTCCGTTGTCTTTTCACATGTCCTGCAGGCGTGATTTTGGAAGCCAGCAGGGACTTCCATTTCTTGTGTTGCATCGTGCAGGGGTTGGGCTAGAAACCGTAGGGTACTTGAAGTATACTCCGTAGGGCGTCGTCTTACATCTGCTAGATAGAGCGTAGCTGGTAGTTAGCTGCAGAGCCCCTTGCCTCATGTGCATAATATCCATGATTGGGCGGACACAAGCCCGAGAGAGTGTGAAGCCACAGTCGACTGGCAAGGCGGATGCTCCTTGCAGGAGTGCGCCAAGTCGTTGCTGCACCTTCCGTTTAACATCGCGCACATGCTTTTTCCAACTGAGCATAGGTTCAAGGGTAACGCCCAACGTACACTACTGGTCATTAAGATTTCTACACCAAGAAGAAATGCAGATGATAAACCGGTATTCATTGGAAAAATATACTATACTAGAACTGACATGACATTACATTTTCACGCAATTTGGGTGCATAGAATCTGAGAAATCAGTACCCAGAACAACCACCTCTGTCCCTAATAACGGCCTTGATACGCCTGGACGTTGAGTCAAACATAGCTTGGATGGCGTGTACAGGTACAGCTGCCCATGCAGCTTCAACACGGTACCACAGTTTATCAAGAGTAGTGACTGGCGTATTGTGATGAGCCAGTTGCTCGGCCACCATTGACCAGACGTTTTCAGTTGCTGAGAGACCTGGAGAATGTGCTGGCCAGGGCAGCAGTCGACCATTTTCTGTATCCAGAAAGGCCCGTACAGTACCTGCAACATGCGGTCGTCATTATCCTGCTGAAATGTAGGGTTTCGCAGGGATCGAATGAAGGCTAGAGCCAAAAGTTGTAACACATCTGAAATGTAACGTCCACTATTCAAAGTGCCGTCAATGCAAACAAGAGGTGGCCGAGACGTGTAACCAATGGCACCCCATACCATTACGCCGGGTGATACGCGAGTATGGCGGTGACGAATACACGCTTCCAATGTGCGTTCACCGCGATGTCGCGAAACACGGATGCGACCATCATGATGCTGTAAACAGAACCTGGATTCATCCGAAAAAATGACGTTTTGCCCTTCGTGCACCCAGGTTCGTCGTCGAGTACACCATCGCAGGCGCTCCTGTGTGTGATGCAGCGTCAAGGGTAACCGCAGTCATGGTCTCCGAGTTGATAGTCCATGCTGCTGCAAACGTTGTCGAACTATTCGTGCAGATGGTTGTAGTCTTGCAAACGTCCCCATCTGTTGACTCAGGGATCGAGACGTGGCTGCACGATCCGTTACAGCCATGCGGATAACATGCCTGTCATCTCGACTGCAAGTGATACGAGGCCGTTGGGATCCAGCGCGGCCTTCCGTATTACCCTCCTGAACCCACCGATTCCATATTCTGCTAACAGTAATTGGATCTCGACCAACGCGAGCAGCAATGTCACGATACGATGAACCGCAATCGCGATAGGCTACAATCCGATCTTCATCAAAGTCGGAAACGTGATGGTACGCATATTTCTCCTCCTTACACGAGGCATCACAACAACGTTTCACCAGGCAACGTTGGTCAACTGCTGTTTGTGTATGAGAAATTGGTTGGAAACTTTCCTGATGTCAGCACGTTGTAGGTGTCGCCACCGACGCCAACCTTGTATGAATGCACTGAAGAGTTAATCATTTGCATATCACAGCATCTTCTTCCTGTCGGTTAAATTTCGCGTCTGTAGCACGTCATCTTCGTGGTGTAGCAATTTTAATGGCCAGTATTGTATTTTGCAGCATCAGCCTGTTGTATAGCCTCGCTGAAGAGCTGTAGTTGCGGCATCACTGGACGACGTCTCTTGGTGAACAGTACAGCTTGGCTCTTACTCTCATTGAGGCCTATCCTCCACTTGGCTGCCCATCCCTAGGTGTGAACATACTTCCTGCAGTAGTCGATGTATGACTTTTTTTTTTTCTTTGGTCATCAGTCTACTGACTGGTTTGATGCGGCCCGCCACGAATTCCTTTCCTGTGATAACCTCTTCATCTCAGAGTAGCACTTTCAACCTGCGTCCTCAATTACTTGTTTGACGTATTCCAATCTCTGTCTTCCTCTACAGTTTTTGCCCTCTACAGCTCTCTCTAGTACCATGGAAGTCACTCCCTCATGTCTTAGCAGATGTCCTGTCCCTTCTCCTTATCAGTGTTTTCCACATATTCCTTTCCTCTCCGATTCTGCAAAAAAAAAAAGAACCTCCTCATTCCTTACCTTATCAGTCCACCTAATTTTCAACATTCGTCTATAGCACCACATCTCAAATGCTTCGATTCTCTTCTGTTCCGGTTTTCCCACAGTCCATGTTTCACTACCATACAATGCTGTACTCCAGACGTACATCCTCAGAATTTTCTTCCTCAAATTAAGGCCGGTATTTGATATTAGTAGACTTCTCTTGGCCAGAAATGCCTTTTTTGCCATAGCGAGTCTGCTTTTGATGTCCTCCTTGCTCCGTCCGTCATTGGTTATTTTACTGCCTAGGTAGCAGAATTCCTTAACTTCATTGACTTCGTGACCATCAATCCTGATGTTAAGTTTCTCGCTGTTCTCATTTCTACTACTTCTCATTACCTTCGTCTTTCTCCGATTTACTCTCAAACCATACTGTGTACTCATTAGACTGTTCATTCCGTTCAGCAGATCATTTAATTCTTCTTCACTTTCACTCAGGATAGCAATGTCATCAGCGAATCGTATCATTGATATCCTTTCACCTTGTGTTTTAATTCCACTCTTGAACCTTTCTTTTATTTCCATCATTGCTTCCCCGATGTACAGGTTGAAGAGTAGGGGCGAAAGGCTACAGCCTTGTCTTACACCCTTCTTAATACGAGCACTTCGTTCTTGATCGTCCACTCTTATTATTCCCTCTTGGTTGTTGTACATATTGTATATGACCCGTCTCTCCCTATAGCTTACCCCTACTTTTTTCAGAATCTCGAACAGCTTGCACCATTTTATATTGTCGAACGCTTTTTCCAGGTCGACAAATCCTATGAAATTGTCCTGATTTTTCTTTAGCCTTGCTTCCATTATTAGCCGTAACGTCAGAATTGCCTCTCTCGTCCCTTTACTTTTCCTAAAGCCAAACTGATCATCACCTTGCGCATTCTCAATTTTCTTTTCCATTCTTCTGTATATTATTCTTGTAAGCAGATTCGATGCATGAGCTGTTAAGCTGATTGTGCGATAATTCTCGCACTTGTCAGCTCTTGCCGTCTTCGGAATTGTATGGATGATGCTTTTCCGAAAGTCAGATGGTATGTCGCCAGACTAATATATTCTACACACCAACGTGAATAGTCGTTTTGTTGCTACTTCCCCCAATGATTTTAGAAATTCTGATGGAATGTTATCTATCCCTTCTGCCTTATTTGACCGCAAGTCCTCCAAAGCTCTTTTAAATTGCGATTCTAATACTGGATCCCCTATCTCTTCTAAATCGACTCCTGTTTCTTCTTCTATCACATCAGACAAATCTTCACCCTCATAGAGGCTTTCAATGTATTCTTTCCACCCATCTGCTCTCTCCTCTGCATTTAACAGTGGAATTCCCGTTGCACTCTTAATGTTACCACCGTTGCTTTTAATGTCACCAAAGGTTGTTATGACTTTCCTGTATGCTGAGTCTGTCTTTCCGACAATCATATCTTTTTCGATGTCTTCACATTTTTCCTGCAGCCATTTCATCTTAGCTTCCTGCACTTCCTATTTATTTCATTCCTCAGCGACTTGTATTTCTGTATTCCCGATTTTCCCGGAACATGTTTGTACTTCCTTCTTTCATCAATCAACTGGAGTATTTCTTCTGTTACCCATGGTTTCTTCGCAGCTACCTTCTTTGTACCTATGTTTTCCTTCCCAACTTCTGTGATGGCCCTTTTTAGAGATGTCCATTCCTCTTCAACTGTACTGCCTACCGCGCTATTCCTTATTGCTGTATCTATAGCGTTAGAGAACTTCAAACGTATCTCGTCATTCCTTAGCACTTCCGTATCCCACTTCTTTGCGTATTGATTCTTCCCGACTAATGTCTTGAACTTCAGCCTACTCTTCATCACTACTATATTGTGATCTGAGTCTATATCTGCTCCTGGGTACGCCTTACAATCCAGTATCTGATTTCGGAATCTCTGTCTGACCATGATGTAATCTAATTGAAATCTTCCCGTATCTCCCGGCATTTTCCAAGTATACCTCCTCCTCTTGTGATTCTTGAACAGGGTATTCGCTATTACCAGCTGAAACTTGTTACAGAACTCAATTATTCTCCTCTTTCATATTCTCCTGTAACCTTTTCTTCTACTCCTTCCCCTACAACTGCATTCCAGTCGCCCATGACTATTAGATTTTCGTCCCCCTTTACATACTGCATTACCCTTTCAGTATCCTCATACACTTTCTCTATGACTACCAGCCATTAACTTCTCGTAGAGAGGGCGGTGTCGTCTGCCTAAACTGCCCAAGTAACTTGAAGTGTCGTGGGCAGGTCCGACGAACAAAGCGACTAGAGGACTGGCCCAAGCACGGATCCTTGGGGAGACCTGCCTCGGCGAATCGGATGGTAGAAGTGGCCTCATCGACTTGGACTACGAACGTCCTCTCTTGGAAATAAGTTGCCATCAGCTGAATGTAGTGGCCATGAAACCCAAAAGTGAAAAGCTTATACTGTAAACCTGGATGCCGAAAGCTGTCAAACGCTCCCTTCACATCCAAAAAGAGGGCACCAGAATATTCCGCATAGTTGAAGGCGACCGTGGTCTCTTCTACCACTCGAAGGAGTTGGAACGTGGTTGAATGCCGTTCTCTGAACCAATTACTCTGGAATTAGAAGCGTATCTTGCGTGACTTTCTGAGATATCCGTACCAGGAGGTGCTGGCCGCCGAGAGGAAGACCGGCGACCTAAATACCCGTCAGCGGAGACACTCCGGCACGATATAACGTGGACACGTAACCGCGCGAAAGCGAATTGGTGCTTAGACTGCACCGCTGCAAGGCATATTGGTGCGGCTCGCGCTCCCTGACGCTGTGGCGGCTGCGGTTGATTTGGAGGAAATGAGCACAGCGCATCTTCTCTTCTGTTAACAAGTGATCGCCCGAAGTAAAGCCGGCGTCGTGCCTGGCCCGTGCTACACGTCTGCAAGTGTGGTGGCCAAGCGTTTAGGGCCGCAGCCCTGCATAAGCCACTCTCCTTCCTTGAGGTAGTTTTCGTGCTATCAGGTATGTGGCTTCACATCCTGAGAGTGGCGCAATACCAACATCCAACAGCCCACTTCCTCCGGACTCACCATAAGCCATTGCTCCCGGAATGACATGGAAGAGCACGGTAGCGGACGCCCATCCGTGCTCCCTATTTTATACTCGTAAGAAATGTCAGCCGCGCGGAGGGGCCATTTCGCCATTTCGCGGATTGCGCGGATTGCGCGGCCCCTCCCGCCGGACGTTCGAGTCTTCCCTCGGGCATGGGTGTGTGTGTGTGTGTGTGTGTGTGTGTGTGTGTGTGTGTGTGTGTGTGTGTTGTTCTTAGCATAAGTTAGTTTAAGTAGTGTGTAAGTCTAGGGACCGATGACCTCAGCAGTTTGGTCCCATAGGAATTCACACACATTTGACCATTTGAACTTAAAAAGGTTTAAATGGCTCTAAGCACTATGGAACTTAACATCTGAGGTCATCAGTCCCCTAGACTTAGAACTAATTAAACCTAATTAACCTAAGGACATCACCAAGCCCGAGGCAGGATTCGAACTTGCGACCATAGCAGCAGCGCGGTTCCGGACTGAAGTGCCTTGAACCGCTCGGCCACAGCGGCCAGCACGAATTGAACTGTCATTTGCTAATAGTGCCTATCTTCCGGAGACTTTTGACTTGCCACATCATTGGAAAGGTCGCGTCTTCATCTTGTCTTTACTATTAGTGATGTTGCAGAATTTGCAGTAATTGGTAAAACATGGCGGTTTGTAATTCCTGATGAACTGTTTTGACTGCTACTGGCTTTCACTCTTGCTCGAGTCTTCCTGTATTTTGATAATCATCTGGTTTAGCTTGGACTATCAAACAGTGTCCACTTTTCCTCGTTACGGGCTATCATATGTTATGTCCACTCCCTGTCCAAATTCAGTATATTGTTCACATTCAAACAAAATTTGTCCAAGTGTGCCCAACAATCCACAGTTGCACGCCTGTGCCCTAATTTTGTTAATTCGAAATAAATACACAGGATATGGAGCTTGTCCTGTGAAAAAGTGCATCACAGATTTGGAGGGGTTCGTGTAATTTATTGGAAGTGCTTGACGGATGCTTGTGAAAAACACACGGGCTTGCCTTAATGTTGTTCCCGCGTCCCAGTCGTGTCGCCATTCGGAATACATGAATTCATTTAACTGCGTCTTGTCAATGGCGTCGTAGACAGTCAATTCCTGTAAGTTTGCTAAATTGCCTCTGTGCAAGTAATGACAAGCTGTTAGATGCCGTACTTGTCTTTGGGACAAGTTCTAACTAGACCAGGATTGCTTCGGCACGCGTTGTACAAAAAGCGCCCATTGGACAGACCGGCATTGCTCTGCAGACTCGATGCAATGTGGGAGTGACATATTCACTTCGTAATT
This sequence comes from Schistocerca serialis cubense, assembly GCF_023864345.2. Lineage (NCBI taxonomy): Eukaryota > Metazoa > Arthropoda > Insecta > Orthoptera > Acrididae > Schistocerca > Schistocerca serialis. Next base: position 510,288,589 of record NC_064645.1, read on the forward strand.
TCGGGCCACGAACACTTTAGGCGGACTAACTATTGCTCCCAATATGACATCGTGATGTACTTTTATCGCAGACTTGGAAGCCGGTATTCCTTTGTAAATAATGTCAATATTTTCTGAGTAACTTTTGTAGTTATCTGTTTAATATTATAAAATCCATTTTTCGTCGAAAATGGCATCCAAATATTTGCATGTTTCGCATCTTAGAATGGGGACACCGGCTAGCTTCAATGCAGTATTTATTGCCAGCTCGCTTTATGTAGAATATATACTGTTTGATACGCGGCTGCTGCAAGCTTTTACTGTGAACACCTGATTGAATCAATTGGGTAGAGTTCTGGAGAACATCGAGAATACGTTGGAATAGAGACCGTCTCGGTTCTGGGATTTTCCAACACTACTGGGAAAGGAATCGCTGCATCCCCGCACACTCGACACAAGCGCTATTATTATCGATGGCGGCAAGGCAGCGTTCTTACGGAAAGCTCATATGAGAAGCAGTAAATAAATGACCTCGATTCGCTCACTGCCCGTGCGAAGACTTCCCAGTTGACGGTTTGCTGCCAAATGTGGCACGTTCCAACAGGCAAAATCTTGTGGGACTAGGGTTGCCAGGTGTCCAGCTTTAGCCGAAATGTCTGGCTTTTTACGATCTTCTCCGGCTACAAGTCCACCCTGTCCGACTTTTGTTCGGCTTCTTAGCGATCAAGTAGAGAATGCACAAGAACACCGTTTACAAAGCCGGCCGCTGTGGCCGAGCGGTTCTAGGCGCTTCAGTCTGGAACCGAGCTATTGCTGCGGTCGCAGGTTATAATCCTGCCTCGGCCATGGATGTGTGTGATGTCCTTAGGTTAGTTAGGTTTAAGTAGTTCTAAGTTTAGGGGACTGATGACCGCCGGCCGCGGTGGTCTCGCGGTTCTAGGCGCGCAGTCCGGAACCGCGCGACTGCTACGGTCGCAGGTTCGAATCCTGCCTCGGGCATGGATGTGTGTGATGTCCTTAGGTTAGTTAGGTTTAAGTAGTTCTAAGTTCTAGGGGACTGATGACCACAGATGTTAAGTCCCATAGTGCTCAGAGCCATTTTTTGACTGATGACCTCAGATGTTATTAGTGCTCAGAGCCATTTGAACCATTTTTTTAACCGTTTACAAGCTAATGACATAAGCGCCAGAAATAAGTCTAAGGAGAAGTTATGAGAAATACCGTAAGGCTATAGATACAACAACAAGTGCTAATCTAGAAAGAACATGAAGGTCGGTGCCAGTAAATTCTTTGATCAGTGGCAAAATTTCATGAAATTCATGGAAAAAAGACGCCTCTTTCTTTAGAAAGCTTTAGGCGTATGGAGTGTGGACAGCCTATTTCAAATCACATTATAATGAAGAATTTTATTCTAAATTATTGAAATTGACGGAATATTACTTTGCAATTCCGGGACATAGTACAAACTACGAAGGTGTATTCCCTTTTATAAACGCCCAATGGATAAAAGTACCAATAAACTGCAAACCGAACAGTCGCAAAGATAATGTTATTGAGTAATTTAAAATTATCCTTTCAAGAGACCACAAAATGATTTCCAAGAAAAATAACGTTCGTGGTAAAGTGGGTTCAAATGAGAAATGTCAATACTTAAGTACATATTACTGTTGTTTACACTGAAATGACCAGACGTGTTGAATATCTTTTCGTTTCCAGTCACAGTAATACAGATAGTTTTTATATTGTTAAATGAAGAACTTTTATACTTTATTTTGTCACTAGGGAGGGCACTGTGCTATTGAGAAGACTATACAACTAAAGTGCTACCGTAATTGCGAAATAATAAGGCTGTTTACTGATTGCTACCACGTTTAAGTTTGATCTCGCAAAAAGTTGTCTGTAATTATTTATCAGTATACAAGCGAAAATACCCATGTGACTCTATTTGAAACAGGTAGTTCTGCTTTTAGGGCTATTTGTGCGGCTAAATATAACACCGAGTCCGGATTTTCTGCTTTTGACGATCGCAACCCTATCTGGGACTCGACTTCTGGAATCGGGGCACGACTTTTTCTCATTGTGACTAAGACTACAGACTGTCTTTTATGGATATGATGTCTGTTCTTTCGGACATGTCCGACGCGCGTTGATATATATCAACGGGGACAGGTGAAAATGTGTGCCCCGACCGGGACTCGAACCCGGGATCTCCCGCTTACATGGCAGACGCTCTATCCATCTGAGCCACCGAGGGCACTGAGGATAGTGCGACTGCAGGGACCTTCTCGCGCACGCCTCCCGCGAGACCCACGTTCTCTCCTTGTATGTCCACACTGTGTTGGGCTGGGACACTACGAATGTAATGTGTGGACATGTATGTCCACACTGTGTTGGGCTGGGACACTACGAATGTAGTGTGTGGACATGTATGTCCACACTGTGTTGGGCTGGGACACTACGAATGTAGTGTGTGGACGCACAAGGTGGGAATGTGGGTCTCGCTGGAGGCGTGCGCGAGAAGGTCCCTGCAGTCGCACTATCCTCTGTGCCCACGGTGGCTCAGATGGATAGAGCGTCTGCCATGTAAGCGGGAGATCTCGGGTTCGAGTCCCGGTCGGGGCACACATTTTCACCTGTCCTCGTTGGTATATATATATATATATATATATATATGTATGTATATATATATATATATATATATATATATATCAACGCCCGTCGGCAGCTGAAGGTATTAATATAATTCTAATTTTGTCTTTATGGAGATCCGACAACACAAACTACTCTCCAGAACACACTGCTGTCACTAAACAAAATAGGAGGATAAGCTTGAAATTGGATGACCACAGCTGGAATGAGAGAATTAGTAACGTTCAGGATGCATTTGGAGTAGTACATCCACGTTATAGAAGAATATATGCTGCCGATTGTTCGGTCTCTTGATCCAGCAGAAGAGATGACTATCATCGATTTCATGCTCGATAAGAAGAGCGTGCTCACATCGAAAACAGGCAAAAATTTCGTGAACTGTCATTCCGAAGTATCATCGTTGAAGTGATCCGCAAAATCTCGAGACTTAAATCCAATCGAACTTGTTTGGGTGCCGATAGTTTGAGACTGGTAGTTCCACCAGGAACGCAGACTACTCGAGAGCCTTCGGAATCACGTTTCTACCACGCAGGAGAGCACTAAGTGACGTTGGCGTAGTTATAGCTCTGTCATCTCCTTCATCCATTGAAGATTAACGATGTGTTGGACAATGAGAAACTGACAGTAAAAGGAGCTACGTTTTACTTTAAATTTCATCTTTTTTCAGAAGAGAATGCGGTGATTTCCACAGTCCTCGAATTAGACATAAATAGAAAGTAATTTATTTTTATTTTCAATTTGCCATTTGCATATTTTTAATTTTTATCGGTTTTTGGTAACACGTAGTCACTAAACACCATCAAAAAGCGTGTTTTCCACATTCTACTATCATATTTCGATTATTCTTTCAGCTGATAGGCGCTCATTTTTAATTTGTAGAAGCACACCTCATCTCAGAAAAACTAAAGTCACCAATTGGAAAAGTTTCTTGTTCAGACTCACGTAGTGTAAGGTTATGAAATACGACGTATAACAGGCAACTTACTTTTGGAAAAAAATCCAACAACCAGTTACTTTTAAGAGTTGTTTATTGTAAAACAATTGCCATATTGCCGGCCGCTGTGGCCGAGCTGTTCTAGGCGCTTCAGTCCGGAACCGCGCTGCTGCTGCGGTCGTAGGTTCGAATTCTGGCTCGGACATGGATGTATGTGATGTCCTTAGGTTAATTAGAACTACTTAAACCTGAGTCTAGGGGTCTGATGACCTCAGATGTTAAGTCCCATAGTGCTTAGAGCCATTTGAACCATTACCATATTCTGACAGAAATACAGGTCACAGGGAAAATCCCACAGGAACGGAAATGCGCGTTTGATTATCCCCTTCACAAAAATGACGACAAGATAGATCTTAATGATTACAGAGGTATCTCAGTATTATCGGTCTCTAGACAAAACTCTCGCGAAGGCATTACTCAACAGACTAGAACCACACGCTGACACAAAGGTAGGTGAATGCCAAGCGGGCTTTAGAAAAGGAAGATCCTGAGTTGAACAGATTAGGAACCTACAAACACTCTTGAATGTCAGACGGGTAACACGGTCGTCACGTTCGTGACGTTAAAGTGGCCTACATGAAAGTGCTCTAAGATTCCATAGACAAGCAGACACTCTTTGACACACAAGAAGAATATCGTTACAATAGGCATTCCACAGACACCACACCCGAAATAAAATTTATGGAGAAACGTCAGAACCAATCGAGATACATACAAGGGTCAGACAAGGAGATGGTTTCTCGCCGCTTTTGTTCAACATGGTCTTGGACAAAATATCAAACAGTGGGAAGAAAAAGTAAAAGGGATTCAATTATGTAAACAGTGCAAACAACAAAATCAAGAAATTACAGATGATGTGGCAATAATCAGCAGCACGACACAGAAAGCACTGGAATACTTACACGAAGTCTCAGCCAAAACAGTTTTCAGATATTACATGAGATAACGCAATACATAGGACACGAGTCATGCACCGTAAATACGGTAAGGTTAACAGAATAGAAAAAAATCAAGTATATAAAGGAATCCAACATAGAACGATCAGAAAAACTTCAGAAAGCGTACAAACTCTCAAGGACGCACTACAATAAAAGAAACATATCGAGGCAGGCGAAACTGAGGCACTATAATAGAGCTGTACTACCAGAAACACTCTACGCATCGGAAACGACCACAGTCGGAGCATTGGGAATCACAGAGTCAGAAAAAATAGAACTTAAAATCCTGGAAAATTTTTTTGGAGCAATACACGCAGATGGTACATGGATGAAGAAGCCAACCAAAGTATCATACGAGCGCACGTGCAGACTGACAGACATGATCAGAAAAGGCCGACTAACATTTTATGGACACATACATAGAATGAACAATAGACTCACAAAGATTTTTGATATTGTAAACAGCTGAATAAAAAGCAGTTTCCTTCAAAAAAATAGAAGAAGATTAAAACAATCAGGAATTAATAGGGAAATGATGAACGAAAGATAAAAATTCAGAAACAAAATTATGAACTCGTAGTTTGAACTAAAAGAGAGGAAGAAAACAGGGAAAATATGAACATAACAAGGAAAAAAAGAACACAGTCAAAAAATGAAGACTTTTGGGAAGAAACAAAGAAGAAGGGAACAAGAAAAAAAGGAACAGTCCTGCAACATTGTATTAAGAGCAAAAGCGTGTAATAATAATAATAATAATAATAATAATAATAACATTATCAGTTTTGAGGGCTTGCGAGTGTGTGTCCAACCATCCTCATACGGCATTAAAATGTAAAAATATTTTGTATATTACAAGTGCGAGCCTTCGTCGAACAAACACGTAATAATTTGCGTATTTCGAATTTGACACGCCTTTTCCGATAAAAACAATGCGTGTAAAACAATAGTAAGTTGATCAACGTGCAACTTGTTTCCTACATATAATATGAAAGGACAGCTTGAAAAATTAAACATTTTGATTGTACACTATTATTTTGCCTCTCCCCTGCTTAAGAAGCTCATTGTGTAGACTGCGAAAAGAATGTATCAGGCGAGCGTCTATTATTAATGAACTGTCCGACGCTCTTTTCAATAGTCACACTTAGACTTTTCGATAGTCACACTTAGAAATTTCTATCGCCACAGATGAATATTTTTCTTAAAAACGGTTCTAGTTATCTGTGGATATGATCCATGACCATGTGTCATAGATACAACGGTTCACTGGAATAAAAATGCATAAAGAAAACATTACAGTGCGCTCGCTTTTAATCAGAAGCCCAGTCTTCTGTTTTCAAATTGCATTTCAGTGAGCTATGTTATCGTTATTATTGTTTCTCGTCGAAGGAGTACTATGAAAAAAAATAATAGTTTCATCGTAAGCTTGAAATTTCACTATTTATGTGGGGATTTTTGTGGTTTACTTTTAGTAAAATGTTTTGCTATTGTCCCTTGCGGCAGTTCAGGAGGTAGAGACGCTTGCATAATGTAATGTGTTATATACAGTGCCATGCAGATCTCTTTGGTAATACACTGCCACTCGTCATGGCAAACGGATCGTAAAAGTCTTTTTGTACGCGAGTGTACCGCTATTACAGACAAAAAGAATAGGTATGCTTGCTCGTGTTTCAACCGAAGTCACATTGAAAGAAGGTAAAAAGACGATCATGTTTTAATAACTTTCGTTTTCCCCATTGTGGCACACATTTGCGTAGCATGCTAAAGCTTTCCCGATTTTGCCAGGTATCGAAATTGCGCCATCAGGATGGCTTCGTTTGCGGTATGTTCCCGCCGTGACAGCTTATTACTACAGACCGACAGTATATCACGAACTGGTCGTGCAACAAACGAAATTTCGCCGGGAAGCACGCGCTTACGAAATGACACCGCGTGCGCACGTTGTCAGATACGGGCTGGCGACGCGCAGGGCTAAATTCGCATGTTGACATGTGTGCACGTAGGCGGGCCGGCGGGTTTTTGCCGTTCCGCGATTCAATTAAACAGTACGTGCTTTCACATTTAGCCAGCAGATACACCGTGTTCCGACCAGCGCCCGGCCGCGGTCAGAGTTTCTGTCGTGTTGTCGCCCCCGGTGAACATATTATTGTTTGTCACCGCGGGTCAACAAATCACTTAGCTATTTGCAAGTCAGCGGGAAATGTGGGAGGTGCCGGAGGGAAACGACCTACATGACACCGGGCGAGCTTCTACCTGGTACATTGTGTAGCTTGTAATTGCCGCTTGGTTGTGTTAAGGGGTAGACTGTCTTGAACAATTCATTTGGCTTCCAATCTTGACGTTGTCATTTGCAGCCTCTCTAACTTTTTGGTTAGTGAATGTATAAATAGCATTCTGAGTTGAGCAACGGTTCAGGAATCCAAATTGCGGTATCCTAAGTAGACTGGTTCTCAAATGAAACCATACGGTTCCAGACACGTTTCCAAGTCTCGTATGCCTGTCATGTATATATGGAAACAGAAGCAACAAATGAAAAGTTGTACTAAGATCGGGATTCGAACCTGTGTCTTCTGCTTATCAGGCAGATGCGCTGGCCACTACGCCACTACGGCACGGTGGCTTTGCACGATGCACGGACTACCCTAGCTCGCCTCCCTCCTCAATCCGAATTCCCATTCACGCCTCAGCCCTCTTGGCGTTCCCCCTAAACTCGAACGGCACTGCAGAGAGTCTCCATCTGTATTGCTGCACCTGATCAACGAAAGAACTCCTGCCTAAAACCCAGGAATAGTTGCATTAATCAAGTTAAGCAATAGGCTTCCAGAGATCTTTTCAGGTCTCAAACGTTTGTGCTGAGATGCTATTCCACTACATTAATGAACCGATTTAGTTGTATTTGTTCCTTTATTATTAGATCACTGCCGGTTTAGCGGCACAGAAAGGTGCATCTTCAGGTGAACTTACAACTAAAACATTATAGCTAAAATCTCGGAACTTTCTATCCGATATATGTTGTCCGTCAGAGCAAAACATCGTTAAAAGACTGAAGAAGTGGACCCATCCACTACATTGGAATCCGACTGTTTTTTTCTATGACATACCGCGTTTTAGCGGTGTTTTGTTCTGATGGACAACGAATATTGGATACAAAGTTCGGAGAATTTTAGCTCTGATGTTTTAGTTATATGTTCACCTCAAATGTAGTGCCACGAAACCAGCAGTGATGCAATAGTAAAGGACTAAGTGCAGCTGAAGCGGTTTACTAGGTGTACCGGTATGAAATGAGCGTTAAGATAGAAATGTGTCAATAGGGAACATTTGTTGTGAACGAGCCTTAATTTTTTTTATTTGGTTGGTATAACATCTGTCAAAGATATTTTGTATACATCAATTCATGGAACAAACAACATCATATGTTTTCATCGTACCAGAAAGTGATGATTTGCGGAAAGCATTAATTTTTTGTTTTCATTTGAAAAAAAGTGCTGCAGAGTCGCATCGAATGCTTGTCGAGGCATATGGTGATCATGCTCTATCAGAAGCAATACGCAAAAGATCATTTCAACGGTTCAGAAATAATGATTTTGATGTAAGAAATTAAGAACGTGGAAGACCACCAAAAAAAGTTCGAAGACATCGAATTGCAAGCAATATTGTATGAAGATGATACTTATGAGTCAGAAGCAAATGGCAGAAATGCTAAATGTTCCACAACAAACAATTTCTGACCGTTTGAAAGCTATGGGAAAGATCGAAAAGTGTGGAAAATGGGTGCCACATGAATTGAATGAAAGACAGATGGAAAACCGAAAAACCATTTGTCAAATTTTGCTTCAAAGACATGAAAGAAAATCAATTTTGCATAGAATTGTTACTGGCGATGAAAAATGGATTTATTTTAAGAATCCTAAACGGGAAAAATCATGGGTTAATCCGGGAGAACCAGCAACATCGACTGCAAAACCAGATCGATTGGGCAAGAAGACAGTGCTCTGTGTTCGGGGGGATCAGAAAGGTGTGGTGTATCTTGAGCTAAAACCAGGTTAAACTGTGAATACTAATCGCTACAGACAACAAATGATCAATTTGAACTATGCATTGATCGACAAAAGCCCAGAATGGGCCAGAAGATATGGCAAAGTAGCTTTTTTACACGACAATGCACCTGCACACAAAGCAAAACTGGTTCAGGATACAATCAAAACACTTCGCTGGGAGCTGCTACCCCACCCGCCGTATTCACCAGACTTGGCCCCTTCCGACTACCATTTGTTTTCATCAATGGGACTTGCATTGGCTGAGGAACACTTCGATTCCTACGAAGAAGTCGGAAATTGGGTGTCTGATTGGTTTGCTTCAAAAGACGAACATTTCTATTGGCGTGGTGTGCACAAATTGCCAGAAAGGTGGTCAAAATGTATAGAAAGCAATGGTCAGTACTTTGAATAAAATGTTTTTACTTTTCAATTCAAAATTAGTGTTTCATTTTCACAAAAAAACGCTCATTTCATACCGGTACACCTGGTATTGATACTCAAGATGACTACTCGTAGCTGAGACTGCCCTACCTGCAGGGTTGTCTGCTATTCCAATACAGTGAAGAGTCCCTGCAGTGGTGTTCGAGTTAAGGGAGAATACCAAGTGGACTCATGCATGAATGTGAATTTGGATTTAGAAGAGAGGCGTGTTAGGGGGTACTACGTGCATAGTGCAAAGCCTCTCTGCCAGAGTGGCGTACTGGTTAGCGGATCTGCCTAACGAGCAGGAGACATAGGTTCGAATCCCAGTCTTGGTACAAATTTTCATTCGTTGCTCCAGTCTATGTATATGTTATATTACTCTTGAGTGAATTATATTGTTGTTATTTGAGTCCATATTTCACGTAAGACCTTTTATAGTATAGGCCATGTCTTGCAATGAATGTAATGTAAAAGATAAGGTGGCTAGTGTCATGTATAAGAGGGTCCTGATCTCATTATAATAAATAAAATAAATATTTAGAGTGACGCTAGTAGGACTGTGGTGACAGGAGAGTGACGTCTGTGTGGTGGTGTTGTGCAGGGCGGAGAACTTCCGCGTGGTGTGCGACTGGGCGCGCGCCGCCTTCAGCGCCGACGGGCGGCACGTGGCGGCCGGCTCCGCGGACGGCTCGCTGCTCGTCTGGGCCGTCGCCACCGGCAAGCTGGAGCACACGCTGCAGGAGCACGGGTGAGTGAGTGGCGCGGCCACGGGGGTTTTAAAATTGTATACAGGCTGTTACAAAAAGCTACGGCCAAACTTTCAGGAAACATTCCTCACACACAAATAAAGAAAAGATGTTACGTGGACATGTGTCCGGAAAAGCTTACTTTCCATGTTAGACCTCATTTTAGTTTCGTCAGTATGTACTGTACTTCCTCGATTCACCGCCAGTTGGCCCAATTGAAGGAAGGTAATGTTGACTTCGGTGCTTGTGTCGACATGCGACTCATTGCCCTACAGTACTAGCATCAAGCACATCAGTACGTAGCATCAACAGGTTAGTGTTCATCACGAACATGGTTTTGCAGTCAGTGCAATGTTTACAAATGCGGAGTTGGCAGATGGCCATCTGATGTATGGATTAGCACGGAGCAATAGCCGTGGCGCGGTACGTTTCTGTCGAGACAAATTTCCAGAACGAAGGTGTCCCGACAGGAAGACGTTCGAAGCAATTGATTGGCGCCTTATGGAGCACGGTACAATCCAGCCTATGACTCGCGACTGGGGAAGACCTAGAACGACGAGGACACCTGCAATGGACGAGGCAATTCTTCGTGCAGTTGACGATAACCCTAATGTCAGCGTCAGAGAAGTTGCTGCTGTACAAGGTAACGTTGACCGCGTCACTGTGTGGGAGAGTGCTACGGGAGAACCAGTTGTTTCCGTACCATGTACAGCGTGTGCAGGCACTATCAGCAGCTGATTGGCCTCCACGGGTACACTTCTGCAAATGGTTCATCCAACAATGTGTCAATCCTCATTTCAGTGCAAATGTTCTCTTTACGGATGAGGCTTCATTCCAACGTGATCAAATTGTAAATTTTCACAATCAACATGTGTGGGCTGACGAGAATCCGCACGCAATTGTGCAATCACGTCATCAACACAGATTTTCCCTGAACGTTTGGGCAGGCATTGTTGGTGATGTCTTGATTGGGCCCCATGTTCTTCCACCTACGCTCAATGGAGCACGTTATCATGATTTCATACGGGATACTCTACCTGTGCTGCTAGAACATGTGCCTTTACAAGTACGACACAACATGTGGTTCATGCACGATGGAGCTCCTGCACATTTCAGTCGAAGTGTTCGTACGCTTCTCAACAACAGATTCGGTGACCGATGGATTGGTAGAGGCGGACCAATTCCATGGCCTCCACGCTCTCCTGACCTCAACCCTCTTGACTTTCATTTATGGGGGCATTTGAAAGCTCTTGTCTACGCAACCCCGGTACCAAATGTAGAGGCTCTTCGTGCTCGTATTGTGGACGGCTGTGATACAATACGCCATTCTCCAGGGCTGCATCAGCGCATCAGGGATTCCATGCGACGGAGGGTGGATGCATGTATCCTCGCTAACGGAGGACATTTTGAACATTTCCTGTAACAAAGTGTTTGAAGTCACGCTGGTACGTTCTGTTGCTGTGTGTTTCCATTCCATGATTAATGCGATTTGAAGAGAAGTAATAAAATGAACTCTAACATGGAAAGTAAGCGTTTCCGGACACATGTCCACATAACATATTTTCTTTCTTTGTGTGTGAGGAATGTTTCCTGAAAGTTTGGCCGTACCGTTTTGTAACACCCTGTATACTGCCTGACAAAAAAAAAAAATAGTTAAGCACCCATAAGGGTAGGAGGAAACCGCACAGGTTTAGAGGGTGTGTAATGTTATTTCGGAGGTTAAAAAATCGAGTGAAATTTCCAGAGAACTTGGGAGTGCGGGCCCACTTATCAATATGACGTTGCTCCGCCTCTGGTCTGGATGCATCCACTGTTTCCGTTGGGAAGGCTGTTATAAAGCAGTGGATACTCTCCTGAGGCAAGCTTGTTGACAACTGTTGTAAATGATATCCTGTACACTGGCACTGGGACAAAGTTGACATCCAAACTGGTCCCATATGTCCCACACGTATTATGTCAGGGACAGCTGTAGGGATGTTGCTGGCATGGCTGTACCTCAATACCACGAAGACAGTCAATACAGACACTTGCCACGTATGGACGACCATTTTCCTGTTTAGAACTGGCACCACGATACTGCCACATGAGAGGTAACACATGGGGATGCAGGACGTCCCCATAGCAGTGGAACTGCAAGTTTACCTGAGACGCCAATAGCGGCCGTGCGAGATCCTGCAGACGCAATGGAGCACGCGTGTTGAGCTACGCCTGTAGCGGCTCTGTACTTCTAGTGCCCTCTGTCACAGCAATATAGGAGAGCCAATGGCAGTGCCTGACACCACTCGTGCCTGGAGTCACTTCCTTGGGAAGTCAATAGCTGGACTTTGTTTCCTGTTGCATCATCTGTAACGAGTCTTCTGTTTGTTGTGTTACATCTACAACTACATCGATACCCCGCAAGCCACCTGACGGTGTGTCGCGGAGGGTACCTTGAGTACCTCTATCGGTTCTCCCTTCTATTCCAGTCTTGTATTGTTCGAGGAAAGAAGGATTGTCAGTATGCCTCTGTGTGGGCTCTAATCTCTCTAATTTTATCCTCATGGTCTCTTCGCGAGATATACGCAGGAGGGAGCAATATACTGCTTGACTCCTCGGTGAAGGTATGTTCTCGAAACTTCAACAAAAGCCCGTACCGAGCTACTGAGCGTCTCTCCTGCAGAGTCTTCCACTGGAGTTTATCTATCATCTCTGTAACGCTTTCGCGATTACTAAATGATCCTGTAACGAAGCGCGCTACTCTCCGTTGGATCTTCTCTATCTCTTCTATCAACCCTATTTGGTACGGATCCCACACTGGTGAGCAATAATCAGGCAGTGGGCGGACAAGTGTACTGTAACCTACTTCCTTTGTTTTCGGACTGCATTTGCGTAGGATTCTTCCAATGAATCTCAGTCTGGCATCTGCTGTACCGACGATTAATTTTATATGGTCATTCCATTTTAAATCACTCCTAATGCCTACTCACAGACAATTTATGGAATTAACTGCTTCCAGTTGCTGATCTATATTGTAGCTAAATTGTAAAGGATCTTTCTTTCTGTGTATTCGCAGCACATTACACTTGTCTACATTGGGATTCAGTTGCCATTCCCTGCACCATGCGTCAATTCGTTGCAGATCCTCCTGAATTTCAGTACAATTTTCCATTGTTACAACCTCTCGATATACTACAGCATCATCCGCAAAAAGCCCCAGTGAACTTCCGATGTTATCCACAAGGTCATTTATGTATATTGTGAATAGCAACGGTCCTACGACACTCCCCTGCGGCACACCTGAAATTACTCTTACTTCGGAAGACTTCTCTCCATTGAGAATGACATGCTTAGCTTGTTCACTAATCATTTTTGCACCTGTCCATCTTTCTCACAGCGACCGTTGTCGCACCTCTCTGTAGCCCATCTCTCCTTAATATTGTGTATGAAGTCATCCACAACACTACCACTGTGATTTCATAGGTCCCTCAGTCGTTACCAGCCATGACCTGACGTCATTGCCAATGAATACCCATATCTCGCATGAAGACCTCTCCTAGGGTCGCTGCTGTGCTCGCCAACGACGGTTATTTGGCATATGGAGAACTGCGATCCGTGACGAAACACAGTGTGACACCATTCACATGAAGTCCACACTTTGCAGTCATGGCATTACTCCAGGCACAGCCGTTTGTGTTGTGTTGCTAACGGGAACCTACGCATGAAACAGTAATTCCCTAACCTGACTGGGAAAAAAAAAAAATAAATGGAAATGCCGTGTGGCTAGGGCCTGCCGTCGGGTAGACCGTTCCCCTGGTGCAAGTCTTTCGAGTTGACGCCACTTCGGCGACTTGCATGCCGATGGAGATGATAATGATAAGGTCAATACAACACACAGTCCCTGAACGGAGAAAATCTCCGACCCAGCCGGGAATCGAACCCGGGCCGTTAGGCATGACATTCCGTCGCGCTGACCACTTAGGTACCAGGGGCGGACACCTGACTGCCGATAGTCTCTGACTAATGGTGTGGGACATCACAGACTGTTGCTGGGAGTTCATCACTTCTTCACAGGTGGCAGGTGCAGATGTGGAGGAGATTCACCGAAACTTCCACTATGAGTATGCCTGCCGTCAAATTTCCATGCAGTCCTTCATCAGGGCACTCTCGCATCTGAATAACCCACGAATCTGAATACTGCACGATTTGTCCTGCCAGCCAAATGGGGAAGCCCACAGCGAGGCCCTTTACAAAGTCTGTCAGGTGCTGAGGATGCTGTCTCGTACAAGTAAGCGTTATGTGCGTGTCCGTCAAAGCGCTCACTCAAGATGTGACGTTCTCCACGCCCCTTATATACCTTACCAGACCTGCTAACAACACTACGAGTAAACCACTAATGCACTCTGGCGACCGTGCTACCTGTCACAGAGAATTGGAGCTCTAATCATTTACATATCTGCCGTATGTGTACGAAGTTACATTGACATATGATCATGTTTTTCTTTGTGCTTCACTTTCTTTGTCAGGCACTGTTTATTGATGAATAATACAGCACACAATAAAATGTATGTCTTGTTCCATATGACCGCTACTGTACACTGAATTTAGTGTGATGTACCTCGCAGGGCATATTTTATTAACTCATCATGAATTTAATAACAGTGCATAAATTACTAATTACTAGAAGAAGGGATCGGTTGGTACGACATGTTCCGAGGTGCCAAGGGATCTCCAATTTAGTATTGGAGGGCAGCGTGGAGGATAAAAATCGTAGAGGGAGACCAAGAGATGAATACACTAAGCAGATTCAGAAGGATGTAGGTTGCAGTAGGTACTGAGAGATGAAGCTTGCACAGGATAGAGTAGCATGGAGAGCTGCATCAAACCAGTCTCCGGACTGAAGACCGTGACTACAACACATTACTAATAACAAATAAAAGAAAAAGGGCTGTGATTCAGACTAGAAAAAATCCGTTTGCGCATCGGTTATGTTACTGAAGACAAGTTTAGCGACAGTGTCGTAGCCGGCCGCGGTGGTCTAGCGGTTCTAGGCGCGCAGTCCGGAACCGCGCGACTGCTACGGTCGCAGGTTCGAATCCTGCCTCGGGCATGGATGTGTGTGATGTCCTTAGGTTTGTTAGGTTTAAGTAGTTCTAAGTTCTAGGGGACTGATAACCACAGTAGTTAAGTCCCATAGTGCTCCGAGCCATTTGAACCATTTTTTTTTGACAGTGTCGTATGCTATTGACAGGATATCGTAAGTCTGACAGTTTTATTTCAGCCGTACTCTACCTTCAGTATCTTTTCTATTAATCTTTTATTTGTTGAAACTGCGTTCACAAGATACTGCGTGACGGCATTGTTCTAAATATCCTCAAAACTCTTGATGTTTAAATAAGCATTCCTTAACCCTTACCAGCAAAAAAAAATCTTACAAAATATCCGTTTGGGGAGCCAGTCAATGGTCATCATCTCTTTCACTTGGAACTTGAAACCAGCTGTTTCCTTAACTAGCTCTACTATATCAATATCTTTGCTAAATGTGGCAACAACATCATCTGCAAATTTTGCAAGATAAGATATAGATCTTTCATTTAAGGCATTTCCTGACAAGAAATGAACTTCAGATGAAATGGTGAGTTACATGTGAGATGTTTACATTTCAGTTATTATGCTATTCTAGCTCAGATTGGAGTCCTGCGGTCAAATATCGTATCTGCTTGAGTACGCACCCAACTACACTCTCAGAAAAAAAAGATGAATCACGAAGAAATTATCCGAATGGGACAGAAATCGGTAGATGCAATGTATATGTACACATAAACATAAGATTACAATTTCAGAAACATTGGTTGATTTATTCAAGAGAAAGAGTTTCACAAGTTGAATAAGTCAGTATCACATTGGTCTTCCTTTGGCCTTTATGCAAACATTTATTCGGTTTGGCATTGATGATGATGATGATGATGATGATGATGATGATGATGATGATGATGGTTGGTTAGTGGGGCGCTCAACTGCGTGGTCATTAGCTACAGTACAAAGTCCCAATTTGTACGCAGTCCAATCTTGCCACTGTCACAAATAATGATGATGATGCTGATGATGCACTGATGAGGACAACACAAACACTCAGTCCCCAGGCAGAGGAAGTCTCCAACCCGGCCGGGAATCGAACCCGGGACGTCGTGATCCAGACGCAGCAACGCTAGCCACTAGACCACGAGCTACGGACGTTTAGCGTTGACTGATAAGAGTGTTTTGATGTCTTTCTGAGGGAGTATTGTACCAGATTCTGTCCAATTGGGCCGGCCGGAGTGGCCGAGCGGTTCTAGGCGCTACAGTCTGGCACCGAGTAACCGCTACGGTCGCAGGTTCGAATACTGCCTCGGACGTGGATGTGTGTGATGTCCTTAGGTTAGTTGGGTTTAATTAGTTCTAAGTTCTAGGCTACTGATGACCTCAGAAGTTAAGTCGCATAGAGATCAGAGCCATTTTTGTCCAATTGGTGCGTTAGATCGTCAAAATCCAGAGCTGGTTTGGAAGGCCCTACCCTTAGTGCTCCAAACGATCTTAATTGGGGAGAGATCCGGTGACCTTTCTGGCCACGTTCTGGTATATCAAACACGAAGATAAGCAATACAAACTCTCGCCGTATGTGGGCTGACATTATCTTGCTGAAATTTAAGCGAAGGATATCTTGTTCGATGGGATTTCGGGATTGCAGCCGGATCATGTTGACTTCTTGCCACGATATTTCGGCTGGCAATCGTCCAGCCATCTTCAGGTGAGTGACCGTCACTGGAGACTGAAAGTTCTCGGAGTCAACTTTATAGCAAAAAATTGGGGCGAAAACGCATGCGCATCGGCCTCCGCCACAGGAGCGTCGTCTATCGAAATCTGCGCCCTCTGGAGCTACTGTTCTATCTGTGGCGCGCAGGCGCATGCGTAAAGGTGAGGACTACATGTCGGCCCTCTATCGGAATGCGCGCCCGCGACGTTAGAAACAGACGTCAGATGTCGCCAGACGTGTCATTATGAATAAAATGTCTTCTCTCACAGGAAATTAGAGAGATCACCGGGTCCCAAGCCTTGTCCAGTTGAAAACCGCCATCACGATTTATAAGATTTTGCGCTAGGCGTATCTCCACAGATTATTTAATTACTGAATCCCAGATAGTTTTCGCTGGGGCCAAGATTTTCGTGGCAGAAACTTCCATTGCCAGCCGAAATATGGTGGCAAGAAGTTAACATGATCCGGCTGCAATCCCGAAATCTCATCGAACATTCAGTACGCCGGGAAAACTTCAAGAATCACATAAGGATATCTTGCCATGAAGGGCAACAAAATGGGACGTAAAATACCGTCGATGTACCGCTGTGCTGTAGTGTGCCGTGGATGACAACCAAAGGGCACGGCACCACAGACGACTCTTGTTTGTCGGACCGTATGTCGGGCGACAGTCAGGTTGGTGTCCCACCGCTGTCTGGAGCGTCTCCAGGCATGTCTTCCCTGGCCATAAGAGCTCCGTTCGAAGCGGGACTGATCACTGAAGATAATTCTGCTTCAGTCAATAAGACATATCTAGTAGAAAATATATATTAGACAGTTTTTAAAAAACATTCGTTTTATCATTTTCCTGGCGAAAATGGTTGAAATGGCTCTAAGCACTATGGTACTTAACATCTGAGGTTATCGGTCCTCTATACTTAGAACTACTTGACCTTCACTAACCTAAGGACATTACACACATCTATGCCCGAGGCAGGATTCGAACCTGGGACCGTAGCAGCAGCGCGGTTCCGGACTGAAGCGCCGAGAACCTTTCTTGGATATTAACACTTTTCCAGGTGCCGATTTCAATAAGTAAAGTCAACGCAAAAAAAAAAGAAAATGAGTTTTCCAAAATGATACACCACAAATACAATGTATTCGCGCACGCACCCACAAGCGCGCACAGACGCGACACAAACCCAAACTTACCAACTCCGTAATAAGGCAGTCGGGTTTCCTTCTGTATCGTGGGCAGCCGAAGAAGATATGACTCGTATGTCCTGGAGCATCCTCAAACCGCATTATGGTGACGGTATGAGGCAGAGCCTGTAAAGATCTTGTTCATGGCGGCTGTGGTTAAATTTCAACGTGGTAATGACCCTCACAAACTGTATAGTGGTCCCTATGCCAGAGAAGTTACAGTTCAGAGCTCCCTTTGGAACATACCATTGAACCTTCTGTGAATTCAGTGGGATTCGCCTATACCAAGTGCCCTTGTGTAGATCTTCAGTCTTTCATACCTCGTTCCAATAACGTTTGGACAAGCCTCTAGCCACATCAGTGAGATCTTCCGCGGGAGTGAATCGCTCTTGTATGCCACTTGTCGTCGCGTCCCTGGTCGATTGGTCTGCTCTCTAGTTCCCCATAATGCCAGTATGGCCATTCATCCACACAAAAGGGAACCCACTACCGGTTCTGTAACGTGACAGTTCAGAGACGCACTTCTGGTAGAGCTACGCAGGGAACTGGTCAGTTCATATTTCGCTAGCGTCTCTTCTGATGTCTCGTCGTGGTGCAACAATAGCATGGGCATTATCGGTCAAAGGATTACCGCTTTCTCTTCTTAGTTTAGTGTTAACTTGGGCCATCCAGAAGCAGTTTATGCCTAGTGAAAGTAACATAGGAACTAATATTTTTTTTCCATTCAGATGACCAGTACAGCACTGAATTAACTTGTGCATACTCTCCTCTTCACAGGCCGAACGGCGTAACAGCAGTGTCGTTCCACCCGCACGGCTCATTCATGGCGAGCGTTGACAAGAAGCGCAAGGCCGTAATTTGGACGGACTTGTGAGAGCGCACAGTCAAAGGAGGTCGACCGATCGCGGGGGCGACTTTGCCGCCGGCTGCTTCCACGGTCGGAGGGACGCCTGTCAACACACTTCGCAGCTTCATTCTCGTGTCTTTGATCTGCACGAATCTTTAAGTTTTCATATACCATCTATCGTGCTTAGTCTATGAACGACGCTTGGACTTTTCTTGTTATAAAATCTTTCTGTGCTGCGTCTGCTTTGCATGAACACCTCTTCTCTTATTTAAAAATTTTGATGACTAGATGAAGACTTCGCCGTTTCTTAGCACTGCCATTTGCCACATATTACTTTTGCAGGCATCATATTAACATTTCTCAGCAAGCATCGTGTGATATATCGTTGGCCTGTCGTTCAAGAGTACGTATTTTGACCGTTATCAACTAAAAAACAACTTCGTTTCGTGTATTATGCCTTTATTTTAACGAATATTTCCGACTTGTCGGTCCCTACTTTCCGAATCTTCTTCAGTGGCGAAGCTTTTACAGATTCCTCATAAATCTTGGTTTAGCAACTTGTGGAGTCCGCGGAAGTAGACCGTAGTGATCATCAAATACCACATTTGGGCCGTACGTAGTTCCAACCCAATGGGTCTAATGGTCTTGCGGCCTTCACGGCTGCTACTTTACGGCAGTGTTCACTTCTCGGCCTCCAAGTTGTAAGGCGTTATGTGTTGTGCTGGCGCTCTAGTTGCAGAACGATCGCTTTGATTATCAGACTGCTTTTGTGGAGACTACTGTAGTTGTGAAAAATCGTAGGAAGAACATAGAATTTAGCCGCAAAGTCGTTTTTTTTAAATTTAAATGTTATGTTATTGTGGGCCTTTATTTTAAACGTTTTTGTGAGATGATGTCATGTACCGTTCCTCCAAAGATGTTTTTATTTTTATTTTATGTTTCAAATTCAGCTGTAATGGGCTTGTGAGTCAGTTGTCAGTTACGCTTATTTTGATTAAGCCGAAAGTGTTGCACGTAATAACTGGAAATACGCGTTCAGCAAGGAAACACTGATGTGACTGGTCCAATTGGTGAGCTGGGAAAATGTTTCTACTTGCTCTGCCAACAATGTGGAATATAATCGAGACATGCTTATCCATACACTAAAGTTTAACAAAACTCTAACCTTTTACTCACAAAGCAGAGTTTGATCGCGTTCATTGCATAACCTGACTTGTTCCTCTTCTTCTTCTTCTATTCTTATCACAAACGTCTTATTCTCTTCCTTCAAAATGCAGTAAATCATTGACAATAGTTTTTTGTTACCAAAGTTATTGCATGCACCTTCTGCTGTTTTCAACATAACATCACAAACAGAAATATGTAAATATTTTTATTTTTTCTGGGAACTTGTTTAGTATGTAAGAAAATACACGTTTTTTGTACTGTTCACTAAACAGTACAAGATTGCCTACACTAAGATGGCTTTCATGATGCTATAATACGACTGTAAAAGTGGAATTCTGATGCTTTGCCATTTATGAATACTCATGGCCGAAAGACAGCATATAAGATGCTATGAAATTAAGTATAAACATATTTTCTTGTTCTTAAGGAAATAATGAAGGATAACAAAAGTATTGTGTTGCCTTATTAGTTGATGTATGCATGTGGTGTGGGTAAAATTACATTATATCTGGAAACTAGAAATATATTTGTACACATCAATACTGAGAAGTACCAAAATTGGAGTCATATGCGATAATTTTATGTGTTAATACTTTGTAATGAATATCATGTATGATTTAATGAACTGAATTCTTACCTGTAATTGTATTATTCGTTATTTTATCATGAATTCATTGTTATATTTTAGGAACATATGTCTGAAATGAAATATATTTCGTAAATATTGTCGATTGTTTCATTTTGTATGGATCACATGGAACAGTTCCTTGCATAATTGTTAATCCCATTCACACCTACTTACCAATGATTTAAACTGCATAATTTTAATGTCTCCCCTGCTACAATACTCTCAATGAAAGAAAAAAAAACCTCTGAAATGCTTCAACATTCCAACAAGGAAGAACCATGCATTTTGTTACAATTATAGTAAACAAGTGTGATAAAAATATGCTTAGCGATGGGCACTAGACATTTACACCTTTTGTTTATCTGTTCTCATGTATCCAAGGCGATCAAAATTCTGCTGTTCACTCTATACAAATAATGCTGGATTGGAATAGGCACTGTCTCCTCATTGTTTCAGAAAAAACATTATAACTAATGGAGACTGCTGATTTTCTTGATGCAGCTGAATATTCATTGTTGTAGCCAATTTTCATCCAGTGACTTCAGGTCCTCATGCATTATCTTAAATTCTAATACTATAAGATAGGTAGATATTTAACCATTTCCAGCCCAACTTTTATTTACTTGTGGGAAAAGTATTTTTTCGTGTATTTCCCTACATAATGATTGGAATAATATATATTTACAGAAATTTTGTTATTTTTTTGCTTTTGGAGGGAAATTTGGGATGACTCCATATGGCATCATTGGGCAGGATTTGTTTCCTTCAGTCAGGTGGTTGGGATGTCACAGTGCTTGATAATGGAACTTGAATGAATATTTTAATTACACAATTTGATGCAGTTTATTAAAGAAAAATTAGTACATACAATAATGCAACTTGCATTTCAGGACAATTTTATGTTTTTTTTACAGCATGATTGTTGCTTTACATGTAAATTTAAGAAACAGTTCCTGTCTATGGTAAAGCAAAGAGGTTTATTACATTTGATGCATTTCGTTCAAGAATATACTAAATGCACAATTTACATCTCTGTTTGTTTCCAACATGCTGTGGCCAGTGTCCAATGTTGTCATACCTTACATCATCAACTGGGCTGGGAACCAATGGGGCTCGTTTCTTCACAACTGTGGGCGATGGATTGTCATCTGATGGCCATCCTCGTCTTCTTACCAAAATGTCTCCTGCTTTTAGTAGTCCATGAGCTACATCAGACCGAAAAATCAACAGAAACATGTGTTTGGTAATTCCTGTTTGTCTGCAATGTTGGCGGTATAGGAGCCACGAATTCACAACACACATATCAAGGAGGTGGAATATAATCATTAGATAACATCTTTTCACACCAACATTACTCCTATACAAAGCAACCAGCATGTCGTGCAGATCAACTCCTCCCATCAAATGGTTATATTCTCTAACAATGTATGGCCTTGGAACATCAATATATTTTCGTTCTCCCAGTGACCAACGTTTCACTGTTTCTACTGGACTTACTCCTTTGTATGATGATGCAAGAACGACAGACTTGTTATCATACCACTTCAGCGCTATGATGTTCCTTTCTGTTTCAGTTTGATAATCGTATGATCCTCGTCCCTGCTTTTTCAGCTCACTGTCTGCTTTTAGATTGCAGCTTTGAAGTCTTGTGGGTCTAACAGCTCCAACAGCCAAAATGCCATAGTTTTTCAGGGCAGAAATAAGATTGTAAGAGGTGAACCAGTTGCCTGTAAACACTTTAAAATTTTTATATTTTGGCAGTCCTTCCACAAGCCTTATCACAATATCACCACTTATACCAAGACCAGTATCATTATGTACAGTTCCTTTCCTTCGGTATATTTTAAAAATCGTACACAATTCCACTAGAACCAGCACGGGCAAAAACTTTTATACCCCACTTGTGTGGTTTGCTGTTTACGTACTGTTTCAGGGATGAATGAGCTTTGAAAGGAATGATTAATTCATCCACTGAATGATATTCCTCTGGTTCAATAACTGAAAAACCTTATTTGATTTTGTCAACAAATGGTCTCGCCTTGAACAGCTTGTCGTAATCAGGATCCTCTCTTTGTTTCATTTTAGTGTTGTCATTTACATATAAACCTCTTTCTAGGCATTGAGTCAGCTATTGGAGAAAATCTTGTAGCCTCTGCCCAGTACATTCTGCAACTAGGCATTTTCACAACACCTGCTAGGATGTTTATCCCTGTATACTTTTCTATTTCACGAACATTTGTATCTAAAGATGCACGTGTTTTCTGTGTGCAGTATAGATTAGATTGCTCGACTAGGTTCTGGATAATGTCATCACTACACATTGTTCTGAAATACTGCAAAGGTGACAGTTCATCTCCTGGAGGGTCAAAAAAACTGTATTACATGATGTGTCCACTTCTTCAATGTCCTTCATTCTCCGCCGAAGATCCCAGTGTGTATCACACTGAATTTTCTGAGTTGAATGACTTGGTGCAAGGTTTGGCTCAGCAAGTAATCTTGAAGCTAAGGGAACATCATCTTCATCATTGGCTTGAGGGCCCAGAATTTCAACCATATTAAGCTCCATTCCTTGAAGAAACTGTATATCCAGTGTAGTAGGGTCCTGCTCCCGAGCATTTTCAATCTCTTCCTCCACATCAGATGTATCAAGGTCCAAATCAGTTAAATCACCTTCGAGAAGCAGCAATATTTCTTCTTCTGATAACGATTTATGATTGCAAATCATCTGGTAAACAAACCAGGAATTTTTTACTAAAGCAGCAAAAAAACTGGTAAATTATATCAATAAAAATTTCAACATATTAATATTAGTTAGTATAATAAAGCTTCAAAAGAAACTTGAAAATATTGCAAGTGCTACATTTGGTAACATAACAAATGCCCAATGATGCCAAATGGAATCACACATGTTTGTGACTTCCAATCAGAAAATTACCGTAACTAGAATTATTTTCAAAGTGTTTACTAGTTAATTTGCACTTTCAACAATAATTTATTAGTGCAACTTTTATATTAGTTTGCTTCCTTTACCTTGATATAATATTTTGAAAGTCCAGCTGGGTGCATTGTACTGTAGACACCATGCAACAATACTTTTGTCAAGGCATTGTAGCCTGGTGCTCTCTGTTTTAGCGAATTCAATGAACTTTAGAAAGCCCTGCACACTTGTTCATAATCTTTGGACAAATATTTTGGCCTTGGGAAAAAGTTAAATATGATGATGCCATATGGCATCAATGGGTTGGAAAGGGTTAAGAGTGCATTGAAGATTTTATCGTAGGCTTACATTTCATCAAATACAAGTTTTACTTTATCCACCTTGATACATTACTTCCAGCCACTGACTGAGAAGTCTAACATTTTAAGTTTCATTATCAAATCCACATTGTGACTGTTGCTCTAGAAAAGACATGTGTCTCTCAAAGATGGTAGGAAATACAAGTATATTAGAGAAAATTATATATTTATCTTCATAATTGATCTACAAATGCATTTTGATTATTAATGTAATCATGGCAAATGTTCCAATTGAATGTTTGGTGTCACTAATTCAAATAATCTTTCAGCTGTAGAAAATTAACAGTATGACTGAAGTAGACAGATTATCACAAAAACTGACTTGGAAGTGACAGAAGCAAATACATTTATTTAATTATCCAATATGACCTCTCAAAAACTGTAAACGTACAAACTGAATCCCCATTCCCCATATCAAGGAAATCATAAATTGAGCAGATAGACAACATTTGCAAAAATAAGTGAACAGAGCAATAGTAAATAATCAAAATGCACTTGTAAATCAATTATGAAGACAAATATATAATTTTCTCTAATATATTTGTATTTCCTGCCTTGTTTGACAGACACATGCCTTTTGTAGAGCAGCAGTCATAATGCAGATTTCATAATGAAACTGAAAATGGGAGATTTTGCTGTGAATGACTGGAAGCAGTGTATCAAGGTGGATAAAATTAAAACATGTATTTGATGAAAAGTTAGCCAGTGATAAAATCTTCAGTGCATTCTTAAATATCCAAGTATCTTATGGAAATAGATTATCACAAAACTGACTTGGGAGTGACAGAAGATAATACATTTATTTAATTATCCAATATGATATCTCAAAAGTTGTAAATGTACAAACTGATTCCCCATTCTCCACATCAAGGAAATTATAAATTAAGCAGATTAGATAACATTTGCTAAAATAAGTAAAAAGAGCAATAGTTCATGTAACGAAACCTTATTCTGACACGACACCATTATTTATAAAAACTTTTAAACTGTTTGTACTTGTGGAGTCGCAAGGTAGTTGTTTTTTAATTGACCTCTTTTTTAAATCATTGACTTCAGACTTGTAGCTCAATAGCCATTAATGTAATATGTCCATATCATCATAAATGTACATATTGATCACCCACACAATGTGTAGAAGTGTGGTTATAATCATCATTTGTTATCCATTGCTGCATAAAGGCCACTTGCAGAATTCTCCATGCAACACAGCCTTGAACTGGAGACATTTATGTTGCTTCTGCATTTTCCTGGGCTCATGTAGCCATCTACCATTAGTACACTGTCTCAGTAATTTCTTATATTCTGAAATATAGCAGAGAAGCTCATAAGTTAATGTATCATCAATTCCCCAGGCTACAGCCCACACATTTCCATTTCATTTTCATTGCATTCACAATCGCGTCTCCTACTTCTGTCTGTCCACTGGTCCATTTGCTTGTGTTCTCATCTATTGTAGTAATTCCCAAATTGCATCTCTCCATTACTCAGAGGAACACTCACTTTTTGAATAGTTTCCTCATTAGAAGTCCATGTCTCACAACAGTAATTCAAAACTGGGTATAAAGACAGACTGTAAGGTTACAGAATCAGAGTCCTCAAAAACTTAGTTTATAAACGTGTTTAGATAATCCAAAACACCTGAGGCATTTTCCTTATATCCCGTTTATTTTCTTTTGCTCGAATGCAAAAATGTCATCTACTGATTCTTTGAATTCATTGTTAATTTGAAGTATTTCTTTGATTTGTTGAATATGCATTATTCTAGTCTTATTACTATTAATTTTCATGCTTACTATCAAGCTTGCTCTATTCAGCTATGTGATTAGAGGCATACTGCTGTGTCATTAGGAGAACATAGGTGAGTTAGACATGTTCCATCAGCTCACAGTCCTTGTTTTTCCAGAATAGTATCCATGATGTGTGAATTCCATTCCTGAGTTGCCTTGAAATTCTGAATGTCCCTTAACCATGATGAAGTATCATGGAAGCTGTAGCAGTAGTAAATGTGTTCTTCAGAGTGTAAAAACTTGTTTCTGAGTGTTCATTGTTCAGTTTTAGTTGGAACGCAGTGAAACGCTTTCTGAAGCCACTGAATCCTAAGTAGAGTGGTAATTAATATTGATTTCTCAGTAGCATAATTTTGGTCACAACCTGCATGTGGTCTTTTGTGCTATATACAACACTGAAATTAGCTAGTCGATTTGCTTAACTGAAAGGAAATGTTTTATGTTCCATATCACCCAAGTGGATGCCCAGCACTACTTTGAAAAGTGATACTCAGTTGTCTGTGGTATGGTCATGTTTACAGATCATGACGGCTTGTCAGAAACGGAGTATTATTTGTTACTGGTACCTGCTGACATCCATTCAGTATACTGTCAGCATAATGTAATGCCCATAAAGGAGAAAAGGACATACATGAAAATTTTTGAATGCTGAAATAATTTAAATATGAATTTTTTATGCATATGAACTCTGTTACATTATGTATTACATTCCTGGCCACTTTTGTCTGTGGTCATTGTCAAATACCTGCAGTATCAAGAAAATGTCCATAGGCCTAAACTTCCTATTCATTTAATATTAGATATAATAAAGTTCATCTGTAATAAAAAAGTTTCTGACAGCCTACAGTGGACATTTAAAATCGTTTTAGCATTCATAAATTATGTAGAGGATGTAGTAGGCCCATACATGAAGGAGCTAATACTAGAGAAAAAACGTTTCACAACAACAAATTTATGCAATGTATTGGTGCAGATAGGTACTTGGGAACATTTACTACCAAGACAAATTATCTGCAGTGGTACATATACAGAATCAGTCTGAATAAGTTTCACCTGGCCCACTTTGAAGCCCAACACAGGGTTAAAATTGTCACTACTCCTGTGTCACTAATATATACCCTGTAGCAAGTTAATCCCTTTTATGATTCTGAGATATGATTGCTGGAGTGGAAAATGTATAGCGTAACAGTTCATAAACTGCTTCCAGCTGGCGCTAAGCAACTTCCACTGATTTTATCCACCAAACGAAAAGAATAGCAGTTCAAAGTCAGCTGGGAGAAAGCCACTCAAAAACACCACACTTGAAGTTCCTATGAGGAAGAATGTAATTTGTTGGATTTAGTTACACCTCATGGGTAGTAGGTGGTTCCCTCTCAAGATCATGGTGGGAGCAAGATCATCTCAGGAAGCTGCGTCCCTGCCCTGTACAACCACTTGTTTCCTCGCCTCCATATCCTGAGGAGAATGTGCCTTAAAGCCCTTTTTCCAAACTTCTGTTAATTCCTGTACAATCCTCGCATCTCTTCTCACCCCATGTTGGACCAGTGTGAGAAGCTATGGTCCAAACTTTCCCTAAGTGAAAGTGTCGAACTTTAAAACAAGCATACAGTAGGTAAGTAGAGTTGGATGCTCAGAATCTCACTCTGAAATGCCAGTCTGGTCCATGAATTCACCGAGGGAGGGGGTCAAAAATCCAACTAATACAAATAAACAACAAAATAAATAAAAACTTGGGCAAAAGTATCTATGCAGCAACATGTAGTATTCGCACCGTGAGGTTGGGAGAATGTCTTGCCTGTTTGGAACACAAATTGCAGAACATCGAATTGGATGACCTCTCTGGGATGTACTCAGAATTGGTGTAATGAGTCTAAAAGCCAAAGCAATAGCTATCCTCCTATTTGAAAATAACCAGGAACTAATTCTGTGTATTGGCGGCATAACTTTACTGATTGACAACAGGAGGAAACACCTTATCAACAAGACCATATCTGGCTCAGAGTGATCTACATGGCCCTTGAGTTGAATGGTACGACTAGCCTCCAGATAATTTGTGCCTACACATCTCCTTCCACATCAAGCAGTGGTAAAGTAGAACAGTTGTATAAAGATATGACAACAGTAAAAAATTCAGAACACACCACATTTTCCTTAATACTTGTCAATTAGATGCTGAGATAAAAGCTAAGTCTACAGAAGACCCTCCCTTAATTGGAAACTTTTTAATTGGAAGATGAAACCAGAGAGCACAAATAATGACGAATTTTCTTTACAAAGAGCGTTTATACTGCTTGAACACAGTTTACGAGAAAAACTCAAAAAGGATGTGGACTTGGAGAAGCCCTGGTGGCATGATTAAGGCTGAAATAGATTACATCCTAACATACAACAACCGAATGTGGTCAGATGTGTCACTTATAACTGTTACAATACAGATAGCGACCATAGGCTAGTTAGAGCCACGATCCAAATTAACATTCGATTCGAGAGAAAACATATGATCTAAAGAAAGCTCCAGCCTACGATAAGTGAGCTGAAAGAAAAAAGAAAGGAGTTCAGCCGATGCAAAGACAAAAAACTACCGGCAGAAAAGTTAAAAGGAGTGGTACCGGACGAAGTCACAACAGAAACGACCGACAGTTTCGAACGAAAGTAAAGAAATCCGAAATTCAACCTTAAAACATAACAGCTTACAAAAAAAGGCTAAACACTGACAGACTCACCCCAATTCAGAGACCTCAACAAAAAAGAATAGAAGACAATGAGCAGCGATCAGAGAATGCAAAACATGAGACTGATCGAGGAGACAAAAAAGAAGTGTGAACATGAGAATCATTGCAGTCAGTCGAAAGGTAAGCTGATCATTCACAAAATTCCAAATGGTCGAGGATAAGTTCTTACTGGAAGAGACAAAATTATATAAAACTGTCGAGGACTTTTCAAAAGCTCTACAGTCGGTGACAACCCAAAGTCTGCATGATGAATCACGAAGATCAATTGTGAATGTGAGGTGGGAAGAACTAGAACCTAAACAACTCAAGAATTGTAAAGTGCCTGGAGGAGATCAGGTCATGAGCGAGATGTGTAGAATTGGAGCACCGACACTTTAACAAGCACTCCTGATCCTTTTAAATAAATGTCTCAAGGAAGGAACAATTACAGAGTCTTGGGAAAATGGAGAAGTCATTCTCCCCTTTAAAACAAGCGCATTTATTAGCTTTTTATCTATATTTTACAAGGTGCTAACGAAAATCAGTACTAACTGCCTGAGGCAGAAACTTGTCTTTTACCAGCCAGTCATACAAGTGGGTTTCAGAAAAGGTTTCAGTACAATTGGACATATTCAGGTAGTATGCACACTTACAGTGAAATCTATGGAGTGTAAATCCCTTTCAAATGTCCTTTATAAACAACCAGAAGGCGTTCGACATGGCCGATATAAGGAAGACATGATCACTGGGAATGTTCCTGTGAGAAAATGCATCAGACAAGGAGAAACAATCTCATCTAAATTATTCAAAATGGTTCAAATGGCTCTGAGCACTATGGGACTTAACATTTGAGGTCGTCAGTCCCCTAGAACTAAGAACTACTTAAACCTAACTAACCTAAGGACACCACACACATCCATGCCCGATGCCTTCGAACCTGCGACCGTAAGCAGTCGCGCGGTTCCAGACTGAAGCGCTTACACTAAATTATTCACTTTAGCCCTGCATTATCTGTTCAAGAGGCTGTCCTCCGGACGGAAAGGTGTCAACGAAGATGAAAAACATCTCAACCATCTTCGCTTTGCAGATGATATCAGCCTCTTCAGCAGAGTCACAAATGAACTGTTAACAACGATCAGGGAACTCAAAGATCCCTCCCAAACCATAGGCCTCGAAATTAATCTTCAGAAGATAACAATCATGTGCCTTGCCATTATCACAGTCTCCACTGCAAACCACCCCTTGGCTGTTGTAAATGAATACATTTATGTGGGACATAAAATGCAACTTGGGAAAGATAACCAGACAGCACAGATAATTTAGCGAATTGGCCCCACATAAATGGCATTCAGGAAACTTGATTACATTCTCCGCAAACTAACTATAACTGTAAACTGAAAAAGGAAGGTTCATGACACATGCATTTTCCAGTGACAAAACACAGTCTCAAAACAGTGACAGAACAAACAGTGCAGATCAGCTACGGGACTGTCACAGGGCAACAGAGAGAACAATGCTTGGAATGAATCTGAGAGACACGATTAGGAACGAAGATTTAAGGAAAACAGAGACGTACGACACTGTCGAGCGGATAGTGAGACTGAAGCGCCATTGGGAAGAACATGTTGCCAGTAGCAACTTCAAATGGACCGAAACAGTGATGCATGGCGTCCGAAGAAGGCAGATAGGAGCGTCAAACGTCATTTGACGTGATGGAGAGACGATATCCCAAGATATGCGTGAAAAAACCAGCAAAGATGACTTGGAAATCTATGGAAGAGGCCATTGTCCAGGGGTGGATATCTAGAGGCCGAAGAAGAAGACGTAGAAATAGAACTTAGACCTTACCACCTTGCTACTGGCTCTCTGATGCTATGAGGCCTTTCTCCCTGTGAAACGCTTGCATGGTAATAACCACAACACTCGGATAAGTAAGCAGAGAATGACTGAGAATGATTGATTGGAATTACATGCCTGCACATGGGAATTCACTTTTGAACTACTTTAAGTTTCACATAAAGAAAGGAAGAGAAATTTATCAATCCCGAAGGATAACCCAACTCCCAACCCGCAAAACTTTTAAAGTGTCACTTGTGCGCCTACAACCATGAAGGCTGCCACCCAAACTATCTTGATTTCCACTCTCTCCAAGCTGCTACGCAAAATATTTTCAACAGTCAGGTCTTCTAGTCAGTCAGTCAGTCTCAGAAGCAGAATGAAACACTTTCATTGCATCCTTCCTGCTTTCACTAAAAGCACTCCTTTTCAAAGTGCTGCTTCCTTTTTGGAAAATTTAGAAGTTTGTTCCCAACAGGTGCTGGAAAACACATGCTTTCATGTGTGGGCCATTAGGCTTTTTAGCCATCCTACTAGGCTTCGATCATAAACCAAACAGATTGATTATGAAAAGTTTGACCTATCATTGACATTCTTGACAAAGACTTATCTCACGAAATACTGGATAGGCTACTGGCTTTAACTTCCACAATAGCCAAGAGGGTGAGCTCACAGGAACGGCCAGGAATCAAATACTACATTTACATCTACACTCTGCAATCCACCTTTTGGCATGTGGCGGAGGGGACCTCGTGTACCGCTGTCACTTCTTCCCCTTCCTGTTCCATTCGCGAACAAGAATTAAGCTCTATCATAGTACCCTCATGGTCATTTTGCGAAATACACGTAGGAGGAAGCAAATATTGGATCAGTTAGTTGACTTTTGTAGGAAAGTACGCGCCTGCAATTTAAACTACATACCATTCCTTACGCTTTCGCACTTATTAAACAAACTATTGACTAAAAGAGCTGCTCTTCTTTTGATCTGTCTGTCCTGTAATTAGTTTCATGTGGTCGTCCCATACTTCCGGTTATGAATGCGATTGTTCGGCAGTCGTGTAATGTTAGACTGACGTGTCTTTCTGCCTATTTATGAGCAATTCGTTACATTTGCCTATGTTAAGCTTCAACCGACAACTGTTGCACCAAGCAATAGCTGCAAGTCTTCTCCCACTTAGCAACACTTTTTCTATCGTTGCCACTTCTCTATATACTACAACATCATCCGCAAATAGCTTTATGGAGCTTTCAACGTTATCACCTAGATGTTTTAGGGATATTGTGGACAGTAATGATCCTACAGAGCTTCCTAAGGGTACCCCCGAAGTTACTTTTATGTTTGAAAATTTCTGTATTTCTGCTTACTCATTTTACTAAGGTTTGAAGCTCCTATTTTCGTTCTTCCATGTTTGCGATTTAAAAACTGCGTTCTTTTAGAAATCAGCCTTATGCAAACATAATTAGTTTATTTTTATATTTACTCAGACATGTTTCGACACCAATGTTTTATCTTCTGTGGGTCAAATTTTTATTTCTGTGAAGTAAAATATCACATTTGCAATAATTTAACTGCTATAGGCCTAATAAATACAAAATTTGCAATTTTCTTAATTTGGTTTAGACACCTACCTTAAAATTACATCTCTAACCGAACTGTATTATTATACATAGATTTTAGTGCTTGTTTTCGTGTTTTTTTTTTTTTTTTTTTTTTTTGACAGAATGTCATCTGCATACTAGCCATGAAGAAAATTATTGCGTACTTGTGGAGAGCTGTTTCGAGGGCAGAGGTTATGTACGTTTCTGTACTTACATTTCTCGCCCTGTTTCGTGTCTCTGGTCGATGCCTCAATCAACTGCTATTTAGTGCATTGTTTCGACTCAGTTTTTCACAAATTTCCGCTCACTACTTCACCTCACACGCACTTACACAAGTGGCGAAATGTGATCTGAGCAGACACTTCTGACAACACACTCAGTGAGAGGTGTTATGTTATTGTCGTTGCTCACTTGTTCATCATTGGTCTTGTGTTTGTTATGGCGGTGATTTTGAATGTGTGTGTGTGTGTGTGTGTGTGTGTGTGTGTGTGTGTGTGTGTGTATGAGTATGTGAGTATGTGTATGTATGAGAGAGAGAGAGAGAGAGAGAGAGAGAGAGAGAGAGAGATGGAAAGAGGGGTGGGGAGGGAACCAAGAAAACAGAAGTTTTTTAAAAAAATGTTATGCTTTTTTTAGGGAATCACCATTGTATAGTTCACTGTGTGTTCCAAACATTGTTTTTTTGCACAATGTTGTATTTTCATTCAGGACTCTCTTTCCCTGTGTTATTGCTTTTTGTATGTGGTAGTTCTCCTCTATTGTGAGTTTTTGATAGAGACTGTTGCTTTCTCTGAGGATCTTAAATCAGTCTCCATGTTTGTTGGGTTGTCATTTTCTTGTATTAGATGGTCTGCAAAGGTGGAGTGTATACTAGCACTTCTTAGTGCTCTGAGGGGTTCTGAGTACCTCATTTTGAAATTCCTGCATGTTTGGCCTATGTAGACCGATTGACATGAACTGCAAGTTAACTGATATATTCCAGCTTTGGAGAGGTGTTCTTAGATCTTAGATTTTTCTGTACTGTGTCATTTGTGTGGAATGATATTTGCAGCCCTTGTTTCTTCAGCATGTTCCCACCCTGTGGACGTCTCTGTTACTGTATGTTAATATGTGAAATGCTGTACTCTTTGTAGGGTGTTCATGGTATCCTGTGTTTGTCTAGAGCTTGTGTTCTTGGTTCTCTGTTGTGGCTGGTGATTTGTTGCTGGTTTGTTTTCTTTTAATTTGTTTTTTTTTTTTAATTTTGTTCTTCAGTTTGTTTATCATTTGTGTGTTGTACCCATTCTCTCTGGCTATTTGGTGTATTGTATTTAGTTCCTGTGTGTAGTTGAGTTTTCCAGTGTACTTCTGTTGAGGCTATGTAGCATGTGTATGAAACTTGAGAGTGTGTGCTTGGGGTGGTTGGAACTGTACTTGTGGCTGTAGGTTTCCTGAAAATTCCAAAATTATGCTTGTTGTGGATTCTGTGTATGGTAATTTTTAAGAAATTAAGCTTCATTTCCTCTTCTGTCTCAATGGAGAATTTTATTTTTGGGTGAACTGTGTTTATGTCACTGTGTAATTGTTTTATTCCGGTATCCATTTCATCAATCAAGCAAATGATGTCATCTACATATCAGTATCAGTATATAATCTTGTGCTGTTTTAGATGTATGACTTCGTTGGATATTTTGTTTAGAGGTAGACCACTGATGGGTGAGCCCATTGGTAGGCCATCTTTTTGCAGATAGAACTCTTTCTTGGAAGTGAAGTAGTTCTGTTCTGTTATAATCTTTAGGGTGGCTTCTGTTTCATCTATTTGTGCACTTGTTATGTCCACTTGATACTGCAGCTGTTTTTTTGACAATGCTGATTGTTTCTTCTGGATGTCATGTCAAAAGATACTGGGGTTGTTGTCGTGGTATGTTTATATCTTTTATCTTTTCTATCCATTCACTGGTATTTTTTAGGTTTCTATTGTTTGTGAAAGCATGTATGTTGACAGCAAAATGCTTTATGAGATGTTGTGACGATTTTTAATGCACTCAAAAATTAATATTAGTCTTGAATACAGTATTATTTGTCTATTTTATGCTTACTTTCACGTTTCGCTTTTATGCCATTCTCAAAGGCTCTGCAAGAGAAATACACTCCTGGAAATTGAAATAAGAACACCGTGAATTCCTTGTCCCAGGAAGGGGAAACTTTATTGACACATTCCTGGGGTCAGATACATCACATGATCACACTGACAGAACCACAGGCACATAGACACACGCAACAGAGCATGCACAATGTCGGCACTAGTACAGTGTATATCCACCTTTCGCAGCAATGCAGGCTGCTATTCTCCCATGGAGACGATCGTAGAGATGCTGGATGTAGTCCTGTGGAACGGCTTGCCATGCCATTTCCACCTGGCGCCTCAGTTGGACCAGCGTTCGTGCTGGACATGCAGACCGCGTGAGACGACGCTTCATCCAGTCCCAAACATGCTCAATGGGGGACAGATCCGGAGATCTTGCTGGCCAGGGTAGTTGACTTACACCTTCTAGAGCACGTTGGGTGGCACGGGATACATGCGGACGTGCATTGTCCTGTTGGAACAGCAAGTTCCCTTGCCGGTCTAGGAATGGTAGAACGATGGGTTCGATGACGGTTTGGATGTACCGTGCACTATTCAGTGTCTCCTCGACGATCACCAGTGGTGTACGGCCAGTGTAGGAGATCGCTCCCCACACCATGATGCCGGGTGTTGGCCCTGTGTGCCTCGGTCGTATGCAGTCCTGATTGTGGCGCTCACCTGCACGGCGCCAAACACGCATACGACCATCATTGGCACCAAGGCAGAAGCGACTCTCATCGCTGAAGACGACACGTCTCCATTCGTCCCTCCATTCACGCCTGTCGCGAAACCACTGGAGGCGGGCTGCACGATGTTGGGGCGTGAGCGGAAGACGGCCTAACGGTGTGCGGGACCGTAGCCCAGCTTCATGGAGACGGTTGCGAATGGTCCTCGCCGATACCCCAGGAGCAACAGTGTCCCTAATTTGCTGGGAAGTGGCGGTGCGGTCCCCTACGGCACTGCGTAGGATCCTACGGTCTTGGCGTGCATCCGTGCATCGCTGCGGTCCGGTCCCAGGTCGACGGGCACGTGCACCTTCCGCCGACCACTGGCGACAACATCGATGTACTGTGGAGACCTCACGCCCCACGTGTTGAGCAATTCGGCGGTACGTCCACCCGGCCTCCCACATGCCCACTATACGCCCTCGCTCAAAGTCCGTCAACTGCACATACGGTTCACGTCCACGCTGTCGCGGCATGCTACCAGTGTTAAAGACTGCGATGGAGCTCCGTATGCCACGGCAAACTGGCTGACACTGACGGCGGCGGTGCACAAATGCTGCGCAGCTAGCGCCATTCGACGGCCAACACCGCGGTTCCTGGTGTGTCCGCTGTGCCGTGCGTGTGATCATTGCTTGTACAGCCCTCTCGCAGTGTCCGGAGCAGTATGGTGGGTCTGACACACCGGTGTCAATGTGTTCTTTTTTCCATTTCCAGGAGTGTATATGAAAGGATGTCAGTGAAAACATTAGTTTGGTGCATATGTTTGTAGTGTTTTGCATAAGTTTAATAAATACAATAGATACACATAACAGAGACTTTAGGCCCAATAATATGTTCTCCGTCACTACAGACAACAGTCTGCCAACGCTGGGGTAATTCGATTCTGCACGTGTAGAAATGATGTGGTTTTGATGCTTAAAGAGAGCAGAAAAGGTGAAAATCTGATAGTGCAAGATCAGATGAATAAGTGGGCTGCAGAATGGCTTCCCAACCCATATTCTGTTAGTCCCATATTTTACACTTTAGCAACCACCTTCATCACATGCAAATGTCATACGATGGAGAAATGATTACAGTCCATTACATCTGCCAGTTGTAGATTACACTGATGTCAACCATTGGGGATCAATTGCGTTTAAACGATCTTCATCAAACACGAAAGGTCTTTTCGAACTTCGAGAGTCACAAACCACAAAACGATCCCACTTGAAATGAGAAAACCACATTCATGTTGCACCCTGTCCAATGGTATTACCCCCATACATGGCGAAAATGCTTCTGGCTGCCTCCACTGCTGTCATCCCTCTATTTGAATCAAACAGATGAATATGTCAGAAATGTTCTGATTTCTCCACCCTTCACTTCATTTTATAGATTCCACAGCTCCCCTCGCTAGCTCCAAATGACAAAATTATATATTGTACACTCAAATAGCAACAGTGAACTACAAATAAACCCATTGCAACCAGAATACCAACATGCAAAACAAAAACGCTATGTACTTATGCACCAACCTAATATGTTGTTTTAGTCACATAAAATGTACCTCATACAACTGGAAGAAGAAAGCACTCAGGGAAAAATATTTATAAAGTACATGACCAACACATCATAAAAAATGAATAAAGTAATAAGTGGGGACTTGTGTGCATTTGGCATGTTTTTAGTGCACAACCTTTTTTTACAAATTAATTGAATTAACTACATTATATAAACCTTTTTATAAGATAAGAAAAACAGTTTATGTAACATGATATAATATAATCTAATTAATTTGTAAAAAAGATTATCCATTAAAAACATGGTTAGTGTGCTCAACACATTCACTTACTACTATATATAACAATCCAAGCCAATTTTGAACACACTAAAATTAATTTAAAAAATAGTGAAGTTTTTAATTCTTAATTAAAGTCTGCATGTGGTGAAATAAAATTTTAGTAAAAAATAATGAGCTTTTTGAATGCACTAGAATTAATGTATAAAAGATTATTTAAGACACAAAGTTATAGTAAGTTTCAGTAAAACATTTTGGCATCTTTTGAAAAGAAATGCTGCATCGTTTTCCTGATGTTACTCTCTTTATTTCATTTCACCCCCAACCAATCTTTTTGCTGAACTTCGTTGCTGGACTGCAAGCTGGGTGCTAACCATCATCCACCAATCTTCTTCTGCTATGTGTTGGCCAGTGCTTATTGGTACACCTTGGAAGGTCTGCTTCTGATGGTCATCTTTGTCTTATGTTGATGGAATTAATCAGTGAACAACGATAGCAAAGAAAAATAGTACTCACTGGCCGAACGAATCTTGTAGCTTTTCAGTTGTGTAAATAGCGTTCACAAATCAAAATCATCTGTTAGCGGTTTCCTGAACAAGCTCCATCTGCTACAGACATGCAGAAACTGTGGTTTGATAGTATGATGCGATCTTCTGGCTGCACCAGATAGCAATAAATACTTCAGTCAGCTTAGAGCCACTTTAGAGAAAGATGCTACACAAGGCGGCCTGCTGAATAGATAGATTTCCATTAATTTCTCAGCCAAATATTAACTGATTTTAAAAGTTGAAAATACTAACAAAGTCTACATAGATAGAACTATTTAGAATAATGAGTAAAATCGGAAATAAGTAGATACCCAATTTGTGGGCTTAAGAAATTCTCAGTCAATATACTGGGTTGGGCATAAAATGTGAGATTCTTCTTTCTGTACATAATTATGTAGGTGACTGCGTCCACCGGTATTTTATCGCTGAATGTTGCATAAATCTCATGATAGTCCTCTGAGCAGTAAAAATGTTGATTCTGCGAGTCATGTTAATCACATAGATAACATAGTTTGTTACAAAATTATTGGACTTATATCTACATTGCATTGAACTGTGTAATCAATAAGTGCATTGTATGCTTTCAGATAATTATTTAGTGGACCCAGATTCCAAATTTCTTGAGGAAATATTTCACTCCTACAACTTTTAATATTCAAGAAGAATTTAATAATTCCAATCCCAAAGAAAGGTATTAAAAGATGTGAAAATTACCGAACTATCAGTTTAATAAGTCACAGCTGCAAAATACAAACGCGAATTCCTTAAAGACGAATGGAAAACCTGGTAGAAGCCAACCTCAGTGAAGATCAGTTTGGATTCCATAGAAATGTTGGAACACATGAGGCAATACTGAACCTACGACTCATCTTAGAAGAAAGATTAAAATCCATAGAGAAGAAATAAAAACTTTGAGATTCGCTGATGACATTGTAATTCTGTCAGAGACAGCAAGGGACTTGGAAGAGCAGTTGAATGGAATGGACAGTGTCTTGAAAGGAGGGTATAAGATGAAGATCAACAAAAGCAAAACGAGGATAATGGAATGTAGTCGAATTAAGTCGGGTGATGCTGAGGGAATTAGATTAGGAAATGAGACACTTAAAGTAGTAAAGGAGTTTTGCTATTTGGGAAGCAAAACAACTGATGATGGTCGAAGTAGAGAGGATGTAAAATGTAGACGGGCAATGTCAAGGAAAGCGTTTCTGAAGAAGAAAAATTTGTTAACATTGAGTATAGATTTAAGTGTCAGGAAGTCGTTTCTTAAAGTATTTGTATTTGTATGGAAGTGAAACGTGGACGATAAATAGTTTAGACAAGAAGAGAATAGAAGCTTTCGAAATGTGGTGCTACAGAAGAATACTGTAGATGAGATGGGTAGATTTTTTAAATTTTATTTACATGTGAAGTTCTGTAGGACCAAATTGAGGAGCAAATCTCCAAGGTCATGGAACATGTCAGTACATGAACTTGCAACATAAAAGTAATAACAGATAAAAATAAATGTTCATGCACCTGAAAGAAAATCAGTCCATAAGTTTAAGCAAACACTATCAGCAATACATTGAGAATGAGCTTAATTTTTCAAGGAACTCCTCGACAGAATAGAAGGAGTGACCCATGAGGAAACTCTTCAGTTTCGATTTGAAAGCGCGTGGATTACTGCTAAGATTTTTGAATTCGAGTGGCAGCTTGTTGAAAATGGCTGCAGCAGTATACTGCACAACATTTTGCACAAGAGTTAAGGAAGTCCGATCCAAATGGAGGTTTGATTTCTGCCGAGTATTAACCGAGTGAAAGCTGCTTATTGTTGGAAATAAACTAATATTGGTAAGAAGAAACGACAATAAGGAATATGCATATTGAGAGGCCAATGTCAAAATACCCAGACTTGTGAACAGAGATCGACAAGAGGTTCGTAAACTCACACCACTTATTGCCCGAACCGCCCATTTCTGAGTCAAAAATATCCTTCTAGAATGGGAAGAGTTACCCCAAAACATACCACCATACGACATAAGTGACTGAAAATAAGCAAAGTAGACTAATTAACATGTAAAAGTATCACTCACTTTCGATACTGTTCGAATAGTGAAAATGGCAGTATTAAGTCTTTGAACAAGATCCTGAACGTGGGCTTTCCACAACAGCTTACTATCTATCTGAACACCTAGGAATTTGAACTGTTCAGTTTCACTAATCATATGCCTGTTCTGTGAGATTAAAACGTCAGGTTTTGTTGAATTGTGTGTTAGAAACTGTAAAAACTGAGTCTTACTGTGATTTAACGTTAGTTTATTTTCTACAAGCCATGAACTGAGGTCATGTACTGCACTACTTGAAACCGAGTCAATGTTGCACACAACATCCTTTACTACCAAGCTAGTAAAGTAAGCCAGCAACAGAAATATTTTAGAGTTATTCATAATACTAGAGGGCATATCATTTATGTAAGTAAGGAACAGGAGCGGCCCCAACACTGATCCCTGGGGCACCCCCTACTTGACAGTACCCCACTCAGAACCCACATCACAGTCATTATCGACATTGTGAATAATGACCTTTTGCTGCCTGTTGCTAAAGTAAGAGGTGAACCAATTGTGAGCTACTCCCCTTATTCTGTAATGGTCCAACTTCAAGAGTCAAATGCCTTTGTTAAATCAAAAAATACGCCAAGCGTTCGAAACTTTTTGTTTAGCCCATCCAGAACCTCACAGAGAAAGGAGAATATAGTTGTCAAATGACTTCTAAAGCCGAACTGTACATTTGATAGCAAATTGTGTGATATAAAATGATCAATTAACCTTACATACACAGCCTTTTCCATAACTTTTGCAAACACTGATGGCACAGAAATAGGTCTAAAATTATCTACATTATCCCTTTATCCCTTTTCATAAAGCGGCTTTACTACTGAGTACTTTAATCGCTCAGGAAACTGACCATTCCTAAAGGAAAAATTACAAATATTGCTAAATACAGGGCTAACATGTGCAGCACAGTACTTTAATATTCTATTAGACACTCTATCATAACCACGAGAGTCCTTAGTCTTCAGTGATCTAATTATTGACTCAATCTTCCTCTTGTCTGTATCACGAGTATTTCAGACGTCAATCTTGGAAAGGCATTTGCTAAGAAATTTATACGATTTTCTGTTGAAACTAAATTTTTATTTAATTCACCAGCAATGCGCAGAAAATATTTGTTAAATACTGTATATATATCTGATTTATCAGTAACAGAAATATTATTGCTGCGAACTGATTTTATGTCATCAACCTTGTGCTGCTGACCAGACATTTCCTTCACAACTGACCATACGGCTTTAATTTTATCCTGTGAATTAGCTACTCTATTTGCATACCACATACTTTTTGCCTTGCTAATAACATTTTTAAGCACCTTACAATACTGTTTGTAATGGGCTACTGTAGCTTGAGTGTGACTACTTCTAACATTTTGATATAATTGCCGCTTATTTCTACATGATATCCTTATCCCACTAGTCAGTCAACCGGGCTGTCCATTACTGCTAGTACCCCGTTTAGAATGTTCTAATGGAAAGCAACTCTCAAAGAGCATGAGAAATGTGTTATGGAAAGCATTGTTTTTATCATCTACATTATCGGCACTATAAACATCTTGTCACTCTTGTTCCTTGACAAGTTTTGAAAAACTCTCTATTGGTGTTGGATTAACTTTCCTACATAGTTTGTAATTAAATACGACATTGTTTTGAGTACAAAAACCTTTTAGTGTTAAAATTTGTGCATCGTGGTCTGAAAGGCGATTCACCCTTTTACTAACAGAATGCCCATATAGAAATGAAGAATGAATAAAAATATTGTCTATGACTGTGCTACTGTTCCCTGCACCCTAGTTGGAAAAAACACACTTTGCATCAGATCATATGAATTTAGGAGATCTACCAACATCCTTTTTCTTGCACAATCATGTACAAAATTAATATTGAAGTCACCACATATAACTACTTTCTGGTACTTCCTACAAAGTGAATCAAGAACCCTCTCTAGCTTTAGCAAAAATGATCTGAAGTCGCAGTTAGGGGACCTATAAACAACAGCAATTAGAAGTTTAGTTTCACTACATTCAACTAATGCTGCACAACTTTCAAATATGTGTTCAGTGCAGTGTCGTGATACGTCTATGGACTCAAATGAAATACTGTTTTTTACATACAGAGCCACTCCCCCACCCTGCAAGGAACTCCTTGAGAAACAGCCAGCTACTCTGTAGCCTGGTAAAGGAAGCCTCTGAATTATCAAATTATTTAAGTGGTGGTCTGATATACCAATAATTTCAGAGTTAACATCTATTAGCAGTTGACTAACTTTGTCTCTAGATCACATAACTAATGAGGAGCTATTGAATAGAATTGGGGAGCTCTCCTGTAAAGTTTGGAAGGTAGGAGATGAGATACTGGCAGAAGTAAAGCTTTGAGGACCAGGCGTGAGTCATGCTTCGGTAGCTCAGATGGTAGAGCACTTGCCCGCAAAAGGCAAAGGTCCCGAGTTCGAGTCTCGGTTGGTGCACACAGTTTTAATCTGCCAGGAAGTTTCATATCAGTGCACACTCCACTGCAGAGTGAAAATCTCATTCTGGAATCCAAAAGGAATTCTATATTTGAATAGATTTTTGAGTAATTTACCACACACATTTAAAATAATTGAAAATGGAAAGTCATTAGTTAATACTGTAATTAATTCGAAATGCATCTCCCTGGTTATAATTATTGAGGTCCAGGAACAAAATTAGAAGAAATTCTTCATGAAATTGGTAATGCATTAGGTTTAGAACATACAGATGTTAATGGAGTAATGTGTCCATACTATAATGGTTTACATTTAGAACTGTTTCAAGATGATATGTATGCTGTTTGAAGCTTGTATGGTAAAAAAGTATTGACAACAATAACACAGTCATCTACACTGAAAAGAATTTCAGCTGTTTAATCTGAACTGATTGAATATGTTAAATTAAAAAGTTCAATCAGTTATTATTTGTGGATGGAATTTTATATACTTTTTATCAGAAGTTGGTGTGGATAGGTAGTGTTATGAAATCACACCTAATAACTAATTGGTTAATATTTTTATTGTAAGATATACAAAAAACCAGATAGTGACATTGTTTTACTTGTTGACAATGTGACAATGTGATATAGATTAAATTAATACCAGGATATCCTAAGCCTATATCTAGTATGGGATTATGTCAAGATTTTAAGTTAAATGGTGGATTAAGCACATATACAGGAAAAACATTTTTATTCTTTAATGAAGTTGTCCATATGGTGATAGATGAGTGGGATTTCAAATATAAAAAACGGGGTGCCATAACTAGAGAATTTACAAGAGTATTTACTGGAATAAATTCTGCATTTAGGTACATCTATGAATTGTTGTATTTTTCAAAGATGATACTTTCTATGAATATAATGAATTTGCAAAAAGAGAGAGCTGGTACAGCTGATTTATCTTTATTTGGTACTGGTTGTAATAAATTCATCAGCATTAGTTCCTGAGATAGTAAATATATTAAAATATGCATTGCAAAAACTAAAAAATGTATTTTTTCCTCATGCAATTTTGATCTATATAAATGGGAGACATCCAGTCTAAACCAAGAAAATATTGTAACACTGAGACATCAGTTGATAGTTTTACTTAAATATATAAACAACATAATTATATAAACAATAAATAGTTAAAGGACTAATTGTAGTCATTGTATAAGTGAATATCATAGAGAGCTATACAACTGAAAAGGAATTCGTTGTGTGCATGGGAAAATGTTTCTATATCTTGTTATAAAAATCATGTACATTGAATTCCAAGTGAAAAAAGTTTAAAGATATTGTTGCCAATGAAAAATAATGAGCAACAGCTTGAGACAGGTTATGCACAAAATGTGTTGATTGTCAAAAGATTAAACAAATAGAATGTATTCACTCAAACCTATCTTCAGAAGACAAACTTACAAGTAACTGTAAGAGAAGTACTTGAGAATAAATAAAAAATCAGAAATGTGGAAGATCCCTTTCTAAAATTCCTTAATCAATTTTTTTATATTAAATAAGAGACTAAAATGGAGAAATTCATGACTGCCCAACCTTGTGATTCTTGTGGAAGTAATAATATAAGCACATGACAGATTAAGGGAAGATGAATTAACTGAAACAATTATGTCACATAATTTATTTGTTCCTACAAGGACTTTCAAATATATGAGAGTAGCTGAACTCAAGACTGAGCTAGAATTCTTCATATTAGAGGCTATAGTAAATTAAAGAAGTCAGAATTAATTAATTCAATTCTTTTACAACATTTTCCATTTAATAAAGAATTATTCCAAAATATTAAAAGAAGACAAAAACGTGCACCTAATAGATATTATTTTTTGGCTTTCACAATTATATTTTTGAAAAAACTCAAGCATCAAGACAAATTTATCCATTCAGTAGTAAATTATCTGAGCAAGAGAAAGAGAACAAACAATCGAAAAAAAATTTTTGTGAGGTTAAAGAAATAAAATCTGAAATTAATGAAAAATTTGAACCTTGGTCTGTTTACTTTAATATTGTCTTTAACGATTCTAATATTGGTAAACTTGATACTATTTCTGAGAAACAGATTATATAATGCAAGCACTTAGTTTTATGGTAGAAGTAACTAAAAAAGCGAACTAATTTTAGAAAAGGAGATAAGTTGGATATAACAACAGCAAATCGAAAAATGTTTTATCCAATTTCTGCAGAATAGAGAACATCAAACAATACTAAAGAATCTGTTCAAGTTTTGTGCAATAAAATCAGAGATATATTAACATGTGTTGTATCTATTGACACAGCATTTAATATCCAGATGTTTGCAGTTCCAAGAGGTAGTAAATGTAACAAAATAATAAACTTAACTGATAACAAAAAGCCTAAAAGATGGATTACTAGAATTAGTAATAGTGGTAACCTGTGTTATCTTAGAGCAATAATAGTTGCATTAATGTATCACACAGATGTTAGGCAGTGAACTAATATGGCTGAAATTAAGAAAAATTACAGGTGATAAATACAAATTACAAAAAGAGTTAAGCTGTATGTTATGTAACCAGTTGGGGAATATGACAAAGAACGATTTACTCTAGATAATATTAAAAATGTTCAGCATCTTTCAGATATTTAAATAACTGCTGAATGTGATGAAAATTTCAATTTAGTTGCCTATCGTTGTCCTGAGAAAGAAATAAAGTTATCACTGTATAAAAATGGCGACCATTTTGGTGTTTTGATGTAATTACCATTCTTAATATCATATTTCTGTGGTAAATGTAACAAAAACATATAACAACAAGAATGAACAGAAAAGCAAAATATAAAAAGAAAAATATATGTATTATGCAGTTGTACAGAACACAGTACTGTGGAAAACAATATATACTGTGATAAATGCAATATATACTTTTATAATGGAGAAATCTTAAACAATCACCAATAAGTTTGTGATACCTCTTATAAATGTGAAGAAAGTAACAGAATTTGTTTGAGATCTAAAGAGCACATATGTGGCTTTGAAAAAAGTAAAGGCTGTATTCTAGAAGTAGAAATAATAATCGTAATGTTACATGTGATACAAATAGTGATGAATGTGAAAGAAAATTTAGTGAAGAATCTGTAGTCAAAGACTGTAAAATGTAATAAAAATGGTTGTTACGTTAATGAAGAATTCAAAGGTTATTAAGTATTGCAATGCTTTATATGCAATGAAATAATGACTGGTAAGGAGTTTAAATGTTGTGATAAAGGATTCCCAAAGAGAATTCATTGTACTTATACTGAAAAATGATGTGATTTGATTAAGAATCTCATTAAGAACCAGGAATACATATTCCATATCTCATTATAGCTCGCAATTTTAATAGAGATACTGTTTATAGATTTAAGACAAATGATCAATTCTGTAGTGGATGATATCTGAAGAAAACAAGGGAAACAAGAAATATACATTCATATCTCTCTATGCTAATGGATATGATTCACACTTTACTTTGAAGTGTTATGTAGAAAATTCAATAAAACCATAAAATATTTACACAGGAACTAAATTACTGTTGTTGTTGTTGTTGTTGTTGTTGTTGTGGTCTTCTGTCCTAGACTGGTTTGATGCAGCTCTC
This sequence comes from Schistocerca serialis cubense, assembly GCF_023864345.2. NCBI lineage: Eukaryota > Metazoa > Arthropoda > Insecta > Orthoptera > Acrididae > Schistocerca > Schistocerca serialis. Next base: position 510,333,519 of record NC_064645.1, read on the forward strand.
CATGCTACTCTATCCTGTGCAAGCTGCTTCATCTCCCAGTAAGTACTGCAGCCTACATCCTTCTGAATTTGCTTAGTGTATTCATCTCATGGTCTCCCTCTACGATTTTTACCCTCCACGCTGTCCTCCAACACTAAATTGGTTATCCCTTGATGCCTCAGAACATGCCCTGCCAACCGATGCCTTCTTCTAGTCAAGTTGTGCCACAAACTCCTCTTCTCCCCAGATCTATTCAATCCCTCCCCCTCATTAGTTATGTGATCTACCCATCTAATCTTCAACATTCTTCTGTAGCACCACATTTCAAAAGTTTTTATTCTCTTCTTGTTCAAACTATTTATCGTCCATGTTTCACTTCCATAAATGGCAACACGACTTCCTGACACTTAAATCTATACTCGATATTAACAAATTTTTCTTCTTCAGAAATGTTTTCCTTGCCATTGCCAGTCTACATTTTATATCCTCTCTACTTCGACTATCATCAGTTATTTTGCTCCCCATATACCAAAACTCCTTTCCCTCAGCATCACCCGACTTAATTCGACTACATTCCATTATCCTCATTTCGCATTTGTTGATGTTCATCTTATATCCTCCTTTGAAGACACTGTCCATTCTGTTCAACTGCTCTTACAAGTCCTTTGCTGTCTCTGACAGAATTACAATGTCATCAGCAAACCTCAAAGTTTTTATTTCTTCTCCATGGATTTTAGTACCTACTCCAAATTTTTCTTTTGTTTCCTTTATTGCTTGCTCAATATACAGATTGAATAACATTGGGGAGAGGCTACATCCCTGTCTCACTCCCTTACCAACCACTGCTTCCCTTTCATGCCCCTCAACTCTTATAACTACCATCTGGTTTCTGTACAAATTGTAAATAGCCTTTCGCTCCCTATATTTTACCCCGCCCACCTTCAGAACTTGAAAGAGGGTATGTGTAATGAACTTAAGTAATTAAAACAGTTACCTGAAGTTGTCAAACCATGGGACCGAAAAGCTACTTGAACAAATATGATAAAATTCAGAGATAATGCAGATGTGTTATGACAAAAAATAAGATTTGATGATGTGTGTAGTCTTTATCCAAATGTACAGTGTTACAATAATTATCCTGAGCAACACAAAACAAAAAATATATATCAAGATATTATTCTAAGAGATGGTATGCATTTATAAAATATAAAGAATAAGTGTATAGAGGAATGTATCATCCTGTTTTTACAGCATAAAAATGAGAAACTTAAGTTTCCTTCGTGTTTCAAATATGCAGAAGAACAAAAAATGCAATCCCAACGATGAGGAAAGAAATTTTATTGGCACTTGGGAAACTGACAATGTAAAGAAAGCTTTGGAAAAAGGATATAAAATTTTAGATGTCAATGCAGTGGGGGATTTTAGAAATAAAACTAACAAGTTGTTTAAAAATTGTACAGAAGATTTTATGAAAATAAAATTAGAAACCAGGTCCCACAATTTTGGAAACAATGTGACATATATGAAAACAGTTAAAGATTAACTGGTTATTGATTTAGATCCCAATAAGATAAAAGAAAATCCATAGAAGCAAACTGTTGTTAAGATATGTCTGAATTCATTGTGGGAATTATGTGGATATTAACAAAAGATGAATAAAACTAAGTATATGGCAGCTTTACAACGTTTTTATGAGATGCTACTGGATAATTAGTTAAATAATATAGATATACATTTTATTAAGGAGCATACAGTACAGATGGAGTATATTTTTAAGGATTATTATGTAGAAAATAATACAGCTACTAATACATTTATAGTTGATTCCCCACATCAAATACAAGCCTTAGGTTGTATGATAGGTTAGATATGTTAGGAAATAATGGTATATATTGTGATATGGACAGTGCAATATACATCAATGATGGTGAAGTCAACTTCAAAAAGGTATGTTAGGTGAATGGACAGATGAATTAAGAGACAATAAATGGATTAAAAATTTGGCTTTGACTGGACTTAAAAGTTATTATGAGAAGTATTATAAAGGCACAGTTATGAAGGTAGAAGGCTTCACATTAAACTATAAAAATATTAAAAAGTTGGATGGTGAATCTATGATATGATTAATTTAGAGTCAAGTGAATGAAAAAAATACGGTTTGTGTACATTAGGGTAACCAAAGATGTTGCTGATATTGAAAATATAATTAACAAGGAAGTTAAGAAAGAATTTTTGTTTCAGTATGATAAAAGAGTAGTTCTACAAAATTATGATACAGAACCTTATGGATTTTAAGCTTCACTAATAAATTCTGTTCTACATAAATGAAAGTATTAGTGAAGAAGCTCAGAAATGCTAACAAACTAATTTGTTTAAAAAGAGCTACAAGTAAATTTTTATATAACATTAGCAGTTACGAGTATTTGATTACTAAACATTGTGATAAAATGTTCTTGGAACTGAATTATGAATTTAAATTATTTAGCCAGACTGATATTTGAAATTAATTAGCTTTTGGGGTTCTCAGTTTTTTGAAGGAGGGATATTAAACTGAAACATAAAGGAATGAAGAAAATTAAAAATAATGTTCATCAATTTCATGACCTAGAATTTTTACTCTGATTTTTTTACAGTAATCTGGCATTAAATGACTGTCCAACACTGAATAAAACGTAAAATATTAAATTCGTTTTATTTAATTACCTTGTGAGGGCTGGTCATCTGCCACTGAATTTGATACACCAAAATTAATTTTTAAAATTAACTCCAGTGCACAGTAATTGTCTATTATTTTCAACCAAAATATTATTAGATTTTTATCGGGAATTAATTTTAGTGTGCTCAAAATGTCCATTATTTTCAACTAAATTTAATTCATTGTAGTCCACTCAAAATTTCCTTTGATTTTTATGTATGGTAGTGAGTGGATACACTAAGTGCACTTGGCATGTTTGAATACACAACCTTTTTGACAAATTAATGAAATTAATTATATTATACCATACTATATTATAAAATAGTTTGTATAATATAATTAATTTATAAAAAAAACTGTGCATTAAAAACCTGCAAAGTGCACTCAGTGTGCCCACTTACTACTGAAGCCTGTAAAACACTATAAAAATCAGTAACATTCTTAAGGCAAACGAAACTGATTTTATCAAACATGGGAACAAAGTATCTAGTCTACATTACTTAATGTCATCTGAATGTAAAACTGACTGAATGTATACATAGAAGTATTAGATGAGGAAGCCACTAGGTGGCAGGATTGTAGAGTATTTATGAAAAATTCGTGTTTTGAAATACAGAAGTACTCATGCACTTGGTTGATACAATGTAGTTAGAAATGACAATTAACTTGCTGTTACATCTATTACATCATGCAGTTTATTTTCTAACACATATACCTGTGGTTCAAGGAGACTGGCGAAAATCATCCACAAGATGACGTAAATGTAAAAAAAGTAATTAAAGTAACTGACTGTTAAATAAAATAATATAATACAACAAATACACCGTTTAGTTTCCATTTAAAACATGCCTAAAAACTTTTAAATCAGTGTATTGACATTCCAGCCATAAGATAAAACAAAATTTACAAAGTTACATGCAAAATGGCAGCAAGCATTTAAAATTATGTAACCATTTTGTGTAGATAAGCATGAGTGTATGAATTACGAAATGCAATACACTAAAGAGCCAAAGCAACTGGAACACCTGCCTGATATCGTGTAGGACCCCTGCAAGCATGCAGAAGAGCCACAACACGATGTGGCATGGACTCGACTAATGTCTGAAGTAGCGCTGGAGAGAACTGACACCAATTCTGCAGGGCTGTCCATAAATCAGTAAGAGTACGAGGGGAGGGGGAGGAAGATCTCTTCTGAGCAGCACGTTGCAAAGCATCCCAGATATGCTCAATAATGTTAACGTCTTGGGAGTTTGGTGGCCAGCAGTACTGTTCAAATTCAGAAGAGTGCTCCTGGAGCCACTCTGTAGCAATTCGGGAAATGTGGTGTGTCACAGAGTCCTGCTTAAGCTGCCCAAGTCCGTTGGAATGCATAGTGAACATGAATGGATGCAGATGATCAGGCAGGATGCTTACGTATCTATCACCTGCCAGAGTCGTATCTAGACGTATCAGTGGTCCCATATCACTTCAACTGTCCAACTGTGTACACCCCACATCATTACAGAGCCTCCACCAGCACTGAAATCTCCAGCAATTTGAGGAATGGTTACATCTCTGTCACGTTGAACGATTCTCTTCAGACTCGTGAAATGGTTGTTTGGGAAAGTCTCCACTTCATCGATACCTTGGAGATGCTGTTTCCCATAGCTCGTGCGCCGACTATAACACCATGTTCAGACTCACTTACTCACTTAAATCTTGATAACCTGCCATAGTAACGGCAGTAACCGATCTAACAACTGCACTTGTTGTCTCATATAGGCGTTGCCGACTGCGTGCCTGTTTACATATCTCTGTATATGAATATTCATGCCTATACCAGTTTCTTTGGTGCTTCAGTCCATATTTAGGGATAGGAATACACCAGATGAGTACATAATTCATATACAGTTCAAAATAAACAATAAAAATTAGCATTTACGAAGTCTTGTGATCATGCACAATGTGTAACCTACTTTTAAAATGTTGTGAGCCACAGTACAATGTGACCGTACCATTACAAATCTGATGGTCTTGTATAAAAATATTCCACTTGTAAAAGAGCCAATGACACATAAAAACTGCATTAAGAGTACGTAAAACTTGATACAATAGATAAAGCAAAGTGATAATGTGCTGTGATATACAACTCTTAAAAGTGGCATGAGGAATGTGTTAATTTTTTTTAGTAAGTAACAAGTTGTCCATATCACGTAAGTAATGTAGTTATTGTTTCATGTCAAACCAACCTCGAAAATATAGTTATTGTACGTCATAGCAAGTATCAGGTACAGTTACAAAAACAAGCTCGCTTCCTTTTAACAAGTAAACCATGAAAAATATGATTTTTAAACCGCTGTAATGATCCATATGTGCTTTTAACAATATTATAGCGTTATGTCGAATTATTGATGTAGAAGTATAAATTGATCGCTATCACCTGGCAGACGAATTTCACAGAAACGGTTAAAACACACTAAGTATTTTCTCATGAAAGCAAATCTTACAAATACACAGCGACGTTATACAATGAAACTATGCAATAACTATATTCAGCATATATAATGTATAAAGAAGATTAAAATTTTTTTTTGGTATGAATAAACGAAATAAACGTGGGATTACTGTAAATGTTAACACTGTATTGTGTCGCTATCTATCAGACTCCAATAATATCTTGCAGCAACAGTTATAGATATTTGGAGAACGAATTAAAGAAAGCATACCTTGCCACACGGGGTAGCTGCACGATCTTGGGCGTCTTGTCACTGTCCACAGGGTTTGCCCAGCGGAGGTTTGAGTTCATCCTCAGGCATGTGTGTGTGTGTCGTCCTTAGTGTAAGTAAGTCTAAGCTAGATTAGTGCGTAAACTTAGGGATTGATGACCTCAGCAGTTTGGTCCCATAAGTCTTTACCACAAATTTCCAAAGAAAAACTTATGAGAACATAGTGGAGCTATATAATAAAACTGTGCAGTAACTCTACTCGGCATATATCTATGTATAAAAAAACGCGATGTTCTGCCTGACTGACTCATGTTCGCTCACATGTCAGCGGAAACTGCTAGAGATAAAAGCTTGAAATGTGGAGAGGTAGTTGATCTTATACTGAAGAAGTCGTTTAAGATGGGGATTTTCGAAATTCCAAACCTATGGGGGCGAAATAAAGGATCAAAAAGTGTTTTGGATATATGCACTTTTGAGGCAATCAATTTTGAAGCTAGACCGACGAAAATTGATATTTGATTTCTTGACGAGAAATAAAGAACTATGTTTTCAGAGTTTTTTGAAATTTTACCGCAATGGGGGTGAAATAAAGGGTGAAAATTCTTTTTTAAACCATATCATTAAAAAAAACAACTAGAGAATTTTGCAGCTATAAGTATGAAAAATGGTATGTGACATCTTGGTTACAACCACAAAAGTACACTCTAAAGTGCTTTTGGAAATTTAGTGCTGAAGGGGTTGTAACAGGACCAGAATAACTCACTGACTCATTATCGCCCAACCCAAATCTTTGGGGCAAGAAACTTGAAATTGGGAGCGCGTGTCGATCTTATGTTGTAGACATCGATTAGGAAGGCTTTATTTAAAATTCCACTTCCAAGAGGGAACAATTCGAGTGAAAGACCAAGAACAATATGCCCAGATTAAGAGGGGGATAAGAAAGGCATGTAGTCTTTTGCCCCTACTTTTCAATCCACACATTAAATAACCAATGATGGAAATAAAAGAAAGGTTCAAGAGTGGAATTACAATTCAAGCTGAAGGGATATTGATGATAAGATTTGCAGAAAACATTTCTATCCTCAGTGAAAGTCAAGAAGAATTACGGGTTCTGGAATGAACAGTCTAATGAGTAAGAGTAAATCAAAGAGTTATGGAACTAATTACCAATAGCAGAAATGAGAACAGAAGGAAGTTAAACATCAGGTTTGGCGATCATGAAGTAGACGAAGTTAAGGAATTTTGCTACCTGGGCAACAAAATAACCACCGTCAGATGGAGCAAGCAGGACATAAACAATAGAACAGCAGTGGAAAAAAGGGCGTTCCTGTCCAAGAGAAGAGCTCTAGTATCAATCACAGGCCTTAAATTACAGAAAAATTTATGAGAAAGTATGTTTGGAATGCAGCATTGTATGGAAGAGAAATATGGACTGTGGAGAAAACGGTTGCGATATTGTGCTACAGAAGAATGTTGACGACTGATAAAGTAAGGGATAAGGGGATTCTCTACAGAATCGACGAAGGAAGAAATATATGGAAGACACTGACAAGCATAAGGGATAGGATGGCAGAACATGTGTTAAGGCATCTGGGAATACTCTCTATGGCATTAGAAGGAACTGTAGGCAGTAAGGACTGCAGGGGAGGATAGAGATCGGAAAACTTCCAGCAAATAATGGAGGACATGAGTTGAAAGAGCTACTCTCAGTTGAAGAGTTTGGCACAGGAGTCGAATTCGTGGTGGGCCACACCAAACCAATCAAAAGGATGATGACTCAATAAATAAATAAATAACATAAATAAAAAGGCGATATGAGGGATGAAAGGCGTTTTGAAAATATGTCGGTATTAAGGCAATTTTGAAGCTAGAAATCCAAAAATTATTAATTGGTTTCTCAGTCAGAAATAAAACAGTACGGATTTCAGTAATTTTGGAAATTGAACCACTAAGAGCTTAAAATAGTAGGTGAAAAGTTATTTGAAAAAAAATTATTGAAGATTTACTGAAGCATTTTTAAAGCTGCAACAATGAAAACTGGTAAAATGAAAAAATTCGAGTTGCAGTGCTTTTAGAAATTCAACCTCCTAGGCAGTGGAATAAGCGACGAAAAATTTTCTGAACTTATTTCATTATGAAAGCATTTTCAAACCTAAATCAATGACCATTAGTATTTCGCTTCTGTGTTAGAAAGAAGTAAAATGTGTGTTTCACTGTTTTTGGAAATTTAACCCCTAATGGGGTGACCTAGGTGATGACAATTTTTAAGAAATATTTTGTTACTTTAAAAAAAATTTAAAGCTAAATCTACGAAAATTGGTATTCGAATTCTTGCACATAAAAACCACATGTTGCACTGTTCTAGGAAATTCAACTCCTAAGAACTGAAATAGGGAATTTCAATTTTTAAGAAAATATTTCATTGTGTTAAACAATTTAAAGTTAAATGTATGAAAATTAGTATTCAAAACTATGTGTTTCACTGTTTTTGGAAATTCAACACCTAAGCACTGAAATAGGGAGTTTACAACTCTTCGGAATATATTTCGTTGTATCAAAAAAGTTGTTAAGGCTAAATCCATGAAAACTGCTATTCGATTTGTCGACTAGAAACAAAAAATAACTGCTTCAATGTTGTTAGAAATTCAAATCCTAAGGGGCCAGAATAGTGGTTGAAAAGTATTGTGAAAATATTTCCCTGCGAAAGCATTTTTAATGTTTAGCCTATGAAAATTGTTATTTGGCTTCTCTGTTAGACATAAAAAAATGTGTGTTTCACTGTTTTTCGAAATTCAGCCTCTAAGAGGGCGAAATAGCGCCTGACTGATTCACTGACTCATCATTGCCCAGCCAAAACCACTAATGAGAGGAATTAGGGACTTGGCACAGATGTTGATTTTATACTGCAGTCATTGTTTAAGAAGAGATCGTTCGAAATTCCGTTCCTAAGGGGATCAAATAGGGGATGAAAGGCTTTCTGGAAATACATCGCTATTAAGGCAATTTTTAAGCTGGAAATTCGAAAACTGGTACTTGGTTTCTAAGTCAGAAATAAAAAAAAATACCTGTTCGACTGTTTTTGGAGATTCAGCCCCTAAGGTGTTGAATAGCAGATGAACGCTTTTATGGAAATACTTCATTCTGAAAGAATTTTTTGGTTAAGGTACTGTAAATTTGTATTTGTTTGCTGTGTTAGAAGTTTTTAAAAAATGTATGTTTCCACATAAATTCAACCCACAAGGGGTAAAAACCAGGGAATGAAAATTTTTAGGAAAATATTTCATTATAATAAAACTTTTTCAAACTAAATATAAGGAAACTGGTATTTCTCTTATCAGTTAGAAATTTAAAAACAGTATGTGTAGGGGATGAAAGTAGCTATGGAAATATCATTACAAAAACTCAAAAGGCAGGGTCAACAAAAACCACCGACTCGAGCGATCAGAATCGCATTTTGGTCAGAACTTGTTTCAGGGAAGACTTTGCTTCTTTGCCCTTAACTGGCGGGAAAAGTTTAGAAGGTGCTGCATTTTGTGAACGATATGGAAATTCAATTAAAGAAAAAATATGTCTGTGCAGACCATACAGACATTGCGAGCCTCTATTTTTTATGAATTAACGAAACAAACGCAAAATGACCGTAATTGGAAGTTATGTGAGAAAATACCATATTGAGGCGCCATTTACCGAACTCCGACTCCAAAAGTCATCGAGTAAAACAGAAGTGATTTCTGCCGTTCCCCAAGGTAGTGTTATAGGCCCTTTGCTGTTCCTTATCTATATAAACGATTTGGGAGACAGTCTGAGCAGCTGACGTCGGTTGTTTGCAGATGACGCTGTCGTTTATCGACTAATAAAGTCATCAGAAGATCAAAACAAACTGCAAAACGATTTAGAAAAAATATCTGAATGGTGTGAAAAGTGGCAGTTGACCCTAAATAACGAAAAGTGTGAGGTCATCCACATGAGTACTAAAAGGAATTCGTTAAACTTTGGTTACACGATAAATCAGTCTAATAGAAAAGCCATAAATTCAACTAAATACCTAGGTATTACAATTAAGAACAACTTAAATTGGAAAGAACACATAGAAAATGTGGTGGGGAAGGCTAACCAAAGGCTGCGTTTTATTGGCAGGACACTTAGAAAATGTAACAGAACTACTAAGGAGACTGCCTACACTACATTTGTCCTTCCTCTTCTATAATACTGCTGCACAGTGTTGTCATCCTTACCAGATAGGACTGATGGAGTACATCGAAAAAGTTCAAAGAAAGGCAGTACTTTTTGTAATATCGTAAAATATCTGAGAGAGTGTCACAGAAATGACATAGGATTTGGGCTGGAAATCGTTAAAAGAAAGGCGTTTTTCATTGCGACAGAATCTTCTCATGACATTCCAACCACCAACTTTCTCCTCCAAATGCGAAAATATTTTGTTGACACCGACCTACATAGGGAGGACCGATCACCACGATAAAATAAGGGAAACCAGAGCTCGTACGCAAAGATATAGGTGTTCATTCTTTCCGGACGCTATACAAGGTTGGAATAATAGAGAATCGTGAAGGTGGTTCGATGAACCCTCTGCCAGGCACTTAAATTTGATTTGCAGAGTATCCATGTAGCTGTGGATGTAGATGAGAAAAAGATCATTATATCAGGTAACAAAATAAAAACTGTATGGGATATTGTGAAGACAGAGACAAGTGGGGCCACAAAGGAAGAGGAGCATATAGCTCTAAAAATAAATGAACTTCAGTAACAAGTACATGGAAAGTTGCAAACCTCTTAAACAAGTACTTCATTTCTGTTACTGACAGCTTGGGGTTATCAGGTTTGGTGAACAGTGCAATGGAGTATTTGAGACCAGTCTATAAAAACAATTTCAGTAAAATGGAAATGACACTCTCATCTCCCCGAAGAACCAGCATCCATCATAAAATCCTTAAAATCTAAGTATTCCAGTGGGTATGATAACATATGTACAAAGTTAATCAAAGAATGCTGATGTGAGTTTAGCTTTATCTTAAGTTATTCATGTAATTAATCTCTTAATAGCAGAACATTTCCAGGTTGGCTAAAATATGCTGCTGTTAAGCATCTTTACAAGAAGGGGGATAACGAGATATCAAACTATCGACCAGTTTCACCTTTGCTGGCTTTCTCAAAAATATCTGAAAAGGTTGCGTTCAAGTGTCTCCTTAAGCATCTGACTGCAAATAATATATTGTCCAAGTCACAGTTTGGATTTAAGAAGGGTTCTGATATAGAGAAAGCCATTTATACTTACAGTGAGAATGTACTCAATTCACTAGATAATAAATTAGAGGCAACTGGAATTTTCTGTGATCTGTCAAAAGCCTTTGACTGTGTGAACCACAGTATTCTCTTAAGTAAATTAGAATATTATAGTTTCACTGGCAATGCTGCGAAATGGTTTGAGTCTTATCCATCTAACAGGAAACAAAGGGTGTTGTTGCAAAATACCTATGCAGTAAGATGTCATTCTTCATCTGACTGGGAATTAATTACATGTGGTGTTCCTCTAGGTTCCATCTTGGGTCCATTGCTTTTCTTTTGTACATTAACGAGCTCTCATCTGTTACATCGCCAGATGCTTTGTTTGTTTTGTTTGCAGATGATACAAACATTGCAATAAGTAGCAAGAGAAGTACAGATTTCGAAATAGCTGCCAATCATATTTTCACTGACATTAGTAAGTGCTTGGAAACTAATTCACTGTCATTAAACTTTGAGAAGACCCACTATATGCAGTTCAGAACCTGTATAACATATGAAGACATGCAGATTGAAGAGGTTGACAGTGTTAAATTTCTGGGATTACAACTCGATAATAAATTCGGTTGGGAAGGGCATACCACAGAATTGCTTAAGTGCCTAAACAAGTCTGTATTAACTGTGAGAATGATGTCAGATGTAGGAGATATAAATATAAAAAACTTGCATACTTTGCTTATTTTCATTCTATTATGTCATATGGGATGGTATTCTGGGGCAACTCATCAAACTGAGCAAAAGTTTTTAGGGTGTAAAAGCGTGTGATAAGAATAATTTGTGGTGTAAATTCAAGAACATCTTGTAGAAACCTGTTCAAGGAACTTTGTATTTAACCACTGTTTCCCAGTATATTTATTACTTAATGAAGTTTGTTGCAGGTATTACACCTCTATTTCCAACCAATACTTCAATACTTAGTATCAATAATAGGAATAAGAACACTGTATATAAAGACCTAAAATCACTTACCTTGGTCCAAAAAGGGTCCAATATTCAGGAATACACATTTCAATAAATTGCCAGCAACCATTCAGAACTTGGTTTCAGATAAAGCACAGTTTAAACAGTGTTTGAAAGACCTTTTGATAGGCTTCTACTCCATAGATGAATATCTTAACAGAGACTGTTAAGCCAGCTTAAGTAAAAATATCTGTTAGATTTCAGTTTTGACAACACTTGGTCACAACAGTCAGGATTAGATATTTTGTGTATGATAAATTTATTAATAGTGTAAACCGTGTTCAATTCTCATAGTGTGTTAATTCTGTAAATATTAGCTGCTCCAGTTTACTGCATTGAATTAACCTATTTCAACCATCTCCTGACAAATGATCAGGGTAGTAAGTATTATATTCAAATGTTTTACATTTTTATATTATACTTTGACATGTTCCACAACCACTGGAATCATCACATTTTTTTGTCTATGGAACGAAAATTGAATCTAATCTAATCTAAACTGACTAAATATAGTTTCTTAATTACCATACAGTAAAAAATTGGTATGAACTAATCATGTGAAAGGAAAGCATTAAAAATATTGACACGTCTCATCATGCAAATGAAAATATTAAATATTGTGTAATGCAAGCTGTGTATGTAAGGAATATGTAAATTCCTATTTATGTTTTTCACAACATGGACACATGAATGGAATAGTATATATTTTCTGAATATGACAAACATTCATGTTTTGCTACTTGATGAAACAGTGTTTTATGTAAACATCCTTAAGTGTTTGTTGTGTAATGTTTATGCAAAATTTTTTTGGTCACTCAACACTGTTTTGAAGTACTGTTGATGTTTCATTCATGTATCCCTGTCGGGAAACCTCAATAAAACATGGGGCATTTGTAACACCTATATCGATTAGCAATAGGTTTATTTTAAGTAACTGTGTATCTGCCATTTATGAAGTGTGGATTCTGTGTTGTTTGAACTCTTTGATATATGGCGAAAAATTAGAGTTTTGTTATTTATATATGAAAAAGCAAAAGAATACATTGAATTTTAAAATTATTATAATTGAATATGTGTACAAAAATATATGTTTGTTAAAAGCTAGTTCATGCTTAGGGTACTTGTGTTTGTTGCATGTAAACGCTGTAGGGAAGTCCCTCTGCAACGAAAGTGGTATGGCGAGATGTAACAGGTGGGTTTGGGGGTCAAACTGAGCATCTCCTTTGTGTGAATGGCCATGCAGTGTGGCTAGCCTCCGTACAGTACCTCTCAATGGTGCTACGAAATGCAATTGGAGGCTGCATTAGAAGTGGTTTGCCTTGGATGTGGATCTGGCTATTATTTATTATCCACAGAATAATGGAATGGCCCTAATATGTTGAAAATCCAACGCCAAAAAGAGATTTTATAGAGCACTCGCACATCAAGAGCTGTGAGTACAGGTAGCTGCTATTTCGCCTATCACTAATCTTTACCACTGCTTCACAGACTTCATACATTCAGTTAAGTAATGTATATGGGCATGTACCAGTTAATTTGTGTATTCTTTCAATAACAATCACATAAAACGTCAATCCGTGATCGAAACCATCACTTCAATCCTGATTGCGAGCCTATGCAGGGTCCTCACCTAAGTGCTAATAAAATATAGTATCCTGATTTAAACGAACAATTCTTGCATTCATGTTTTTAAAAGTGATTTTTTGTCGAAAGTAAAAGGGGTAGCAAAAGTTAAAGTAAGAGTAACATTTGGATGCTTTATTAATGAACTACTTCAAGTGAAATTAATAAGGTATAAATTTAAGTAAAAAAAATCAAAGGTCAAATAATAGGAAAGTGAAAACCTTAATTATTTAAATCATAAAACCACAAAAGTGAAGTTGGATAGGCTTTGGCTAAAGTATCCTTAGTTTATTATAAAATATAATTTTGTAGAATTACAGAACAAGATTCTGTAAATATTATTGCCAAGAATACGTGCTTCATAAGTGATTAAAGTTCATGTACATATAAATCTTTAATGAAGTACTGTTAGAAGTGAAGTTATGCACATTTTCAAAGATAGTGTAGTTTTGATACACAATATGAATGGTTCCTTTTGAAGTTAACTAAGCCCAGCATTGTATTTTATTATCTGGCAAAGTAATTTAAGTGAATGATTAGCTTTTAGAGTTAGTTTTTACAATTGCAATAATCAAAGATCCTTGGCTAGTGAAACTATACCAATTTAGGGGTGCCCATCATATTTCCACCTACTAAGAGAAAAATTGAACTATTGCTGTTGCTAAGGAAAACTGCCATCTGCAGAGGAGCTTAAACAGTATATTTAAGTTGTTATTCGTCTTTATTTGTGTTTTCATGTTAATCAAGATAGAAGCCCCTCATGTCCAAAATTAGTTCTGCAATTCATGCTGTGATGTTTCAGTATTTGTTTAAGTAAAGCTGTTGAGTGTGGCTGTCATTATTATGAGCTAGGTGCAATTTTGCTCCCCGTAATTTACTGGTGTGTATGTGTTATTGGTAACTGCTGCAACACTCGGTACAGAGTACACTGTGTCAGTTTGTATCCTGTTTGCTACTCAAAGGGAAATCTCAACAAAATTAACTTCAATAACTAATTTCCAATTTTCTGAAATATATATTTCCAAATTAATGTGCCTAATTAGGCTGGCGACCGATCATTTTTCTTCATTCATTTATGATTTTACCACTTCTGTTAACTCCCAAGGTTAAAGCCCGTTTGGTTTACTTCACAAAATTCGAAATTATAGTCTGATACCCTTTTCCATTACACACATGCGCGATTGAAATTTGAAATCCTCTCAGAGGGTAACAATAGCGTGTTTCATGGCATATTTATGTTATAAGTTCACTAGTCCCTCGATAAAACCACCATTATATGTCATAGACGCTCCCACCATCCTTTTATCTTTAGGCTTCTGGGAGTCTTTATTTTTCAGTCTGTTATACAAAAGTCTAATCTCCTTGTGTTACAATCATTAGGATTAGAAACTCGCATCAGTTTATTTAATTTCTTGTCAATATCCTTTGATTTTAAGAGGTATTGTATTAATCTTTTAATCACTGAACGAAAGTAGTCCTATTTATGTGTTCTTGGATGATATGAATCTGCAAGTATGATAACATCATTCTGAAAATGCCAAATGACAGACTGTCAGCAGCTTTACACACAATCAAACCAGGGCATTTTCAGAACTTTTTAACTTCATGTTCCATAGTGAAACAAGTGACTGGATGTACAGTGTGAAGTTTTCCTGCTCTATCATTAACTATAGTCCGATTAAAATTACTTGATAGCTGACGTCTGTTACTTGTTGCTACAGAGTTCCCACGTCCACTCGGTTATTTATGATACAGAAACATGGCGGCTCACTTCACAAATGCTGTTAATGTTAACATGGAGCAAAGTTGGAAAAATTTCATAATATGTTTATTTGCATAGCTTGCTGAGCTATCTCTCAGTTTTACCTTTACAAGCAAACTGTAATTTCTCACTGTCACTGGGTACCTCAAACTATCCTCACACTGGCTATATGGACGCCACGTTACCAATCGATGAGCAGTCCTCTTTGCCACTTGGTTGCAGATTATAGGTGACACAAGCAGATTACAAACGAAATAAGAATGTCAGGGAGAAAAATAAGAGCAAATGAAAAAGTCAATACAGTGATGAAAATGATGTGGCCGAGTATTAGAAATAAATAAAAAATGCATTTTAACCAAATATCTGAGTAAAAATCGTAATCAAAGAGTACTCATTAGATTTAGGAAAATTAAAATTTTAATTGCTTTTGATGAGATTCAAACCTTCGACCTTCTACACGACAAGTTCATGAGCTAACTACGAAGCTAAGTTATTGTAATGCACTAGGCTTTGCATTTATTCTACGGTATCCCAGTCGCAACGATTAACTGACACCCTTCAAAAGTTCGTCTTCACGTTATGTTACCGATAAAACTAAAGTTTTGCTGTGAAAGATGGATATGCGAACATACATACACTATGTGATCAAACGCACCCGGACTCGACCCAAAAAACATACTTTTTCATAGCAGAGGCATTGCGCTGCCACCTGCTGCCAAGTACTCCATGTCAGCGACCTCAGTAGTCATTAGACATCATGAGAGAGCAGAATAGAGCGCTCGGCGGAACTCGCGGTCTTCGAACTTGGTCAGATGATTGGAGAATGTTCAAATGTGTGTGATTCCTAAGGGACCAAACTGCTTAGGTCATCGGTCCCTAGAGTTACACTCTACTTAAACGAACTTACGCTAAGAAGAACACAAACACCCATGCCCGAGGGAGGACTCGAACCTCCGGCGGGAGTGGCGAGATGCTTGGATGTCACTTGCGTTATACGACTGTACACGAGATTTCCAAACTCCTAAACATCCCTAGGCCCATTTTTTCGATGTGACAGTGGAATGGAAATGTGAAGGGACACGTACAGCACAAAAGCGTACAGGCCGATCTCGTCTGTTGACTGCCAAAGACCACTGACAGTTGAAGAGGGTCTTAATGTGGAATAGGCAGACATCTATCCAGACCATCACAAAGAAATTCCAAACTGCATCAGGATTCACTGCAAGTACTATGACGGCTAGGAAGGATGTGAGAAAACTTGGATTTCATGGTTGAACTCATAAGCCACACACCACGCCGGTAAATGCCAAACAATGCCTCTCTTGGTGTAAGGAACTTAACATAGGACGATTGAACAGGGTATAGGTATGGCGAATGCCCGGTGAACGTCATCTGCCAGCGTGTGTAGTGCCAACAGTAAAATTCGGAGGCGGTGGTGCTATGGTGCGGTCGTGTTTTTTATGGAGGGGGCTTTCACCCCTTGTGTTTTGCGTGGCGCTATCATAGCACAGTCCTACATAGATGTTTTAAGTACCTTCTTGCTTCCCACAGTTGAAGAACAATTCGGGGATGGCGACTGCATCTTTCAACACGATCGAGCACCTGTTCGTAATTCACGACCTCTGGCGGAGTACTTACACGACAATAACATCCCTGTAACGGACTGGCCTACACAGAGTCCTGACCTGAATCCTATAGAAGACCTTTGGAATGTTTTGGAACACCGACTTCCTTCCAGATCTCACCGACCGACATTGATAACCCTCCTCAGTGCAGCACTTCGAGAAGAATGGGCTGCCATTCCCCAAGAAACTTTCCAGCACCTGACTGAAGGTATGCTTGTGGAGTGGAAGCTATCATCAAGGCAAAGGTTGGGCCAACACCATGTTGAATTCCAGCATTATGGATGGAGGGCGCCATGAACTTGTAAATCATTTTCAGCTAGGTGTCCGGGTACACTTGATCGCATAGTGTACTATGAAATTTTTCTCTCTTGAGTTTGCTCTTACAGGTTACCCTAAAACACTGTGAACAAATCGATCGTGATTTTAGTTCTGTCGTAAATGGCTGATCGCCAATTTTCGGTTCAGATGGTTCAAATGGCTCTGAGCACTATGGGACTCAACTGCTGAGGTCATCAGTCCCCTAGAACTTAGAACTAGTTAAACATAACTAACCTAAGGACATCACAAACATCCATGCCCGAGGCAGGATTCGAACCTGCGACCGTAGTAGTCTTGCGGTTCCGGACTGCAGCGCCTTTAACCGCACGGCCACTTCGGCCGGCGCCAATTTTCGGGTATACTGCACATCACGAGGATGTAGTTGTTTTAGGATGAGTTTAAATTCGAGGTTACAAAACCCGTTGTCTGCTGCAGTTCACTCATTGGTCACTTAAAATCATCTGTCGACACAGCATCTCCCATTTCCGACATTCCTCGCGGCGGCCGCTTTCAAGATTGCTCCGCGATTCACATTAACAACATTTCTTAAGTGACTCGCCATGGTTTTGGTCGCCTATGACCGAGTGGATGCGGCAACGCTGTAACGGCAAGTGACAGACGCCAACTATAAAGTAATTTTAATCGTCTAGCAACTTCTCTTGGGGAGGAATGCGGTATTGCATACGCTAAAATGAAACACTATTAAGCACAGTAGAGAATAAAAAGTGCGCGGTAATCATTCTTTGTCAAACATACAACTCTCTTCCTTATACGTCTCATGGTATAACGTTGGTAATTGCAAATCGTGCATAAAAATCTCACATAGCTCTGTTTTCTAACTTAAGTCAACTGCCAAAGAGATACCAAAAGGTTGAGTTATCTTCTTACGTATATATCAGAGCCACCAACGATGCAACTGTCGCCTGTCGACACTATAATCTTTGATCGTTTTGTGTTTATGCCAAATACTGAAAACAATCGTACACCTATGTTACAATATTTGCACCTCTTGAGAACTGAGAAACCATAATACTTTGTGATATACACAGAAGAGCCAAATAAATTGGTACACCTGTCTACCATCGTGTAGGGCCCGTGCGAGCACGCGGACGTGCCGCAACACGACGTACATCATGAATCCTGCAGGGCTCCCCATAAATCCGTAAGAGTACGCGTGGGAGAGATCTCTTCTGAAGAGCACGTTGCAAGGCATCCCAGACATCCTCAATAATGTAGATGTCTGCGGAGTTTGGCGACCAGCGGAAGTGTTTAAACTCAGAAGAGTGTTCCTGGATGCACTGTGTAGCAATTTTGGATGTGTGGGATGTCGCATTGTCCTACTGGAATTGCCCAAGTCTGTCGGAACGCACAATGGACATGAAGGCATACAGGTTATCAGACAGGATGAACGTACGTGACAACTGTCACTGTCGTATCTAGACGTATCAGGAGTTCCATATCACTCCAACTGCTCACGCCCCAAACCCTTACAGAGCCTCCACCAGCTCGAACAGTCCCCTGCTGACATGCAGGGTCGATGGATCATGAGGTTGTCTCCATACCCGTACACGTTCATCCACTCGATATATACACATCAAAAGAAGTTTTGCATCATCTCGGTTTCGAGAGTTGCGCAACCTGTACAGAAAATTGGAATAGAGATCAACATAAACATCATTTCCGCCTTTTTATTGCTCATGAAAATCACACATTGCAAGTTGCACCACCACACAGCTAGATCTTCAGAGGTGGTGGTCGAGATTGCTGTACACACCAGTACATCTAATACCCTCTTGCATTGACGCGTGCCTGTATTCGTCGTGGCATACTCTCCATAAGTTCATCAAGGCACTGTTCGTCCAGATTGTCCCACTGCTCAACGGCGATCCGGCATATATCTCTCAGAGTGAATATCTCTCAGAGTGATTGGTGGGTCACGTCGTCCATAAACAGCCCTTTTCAATCTATCCCAGGCATGTTCGATAGGGTTATTGTCTGGAGAACATGCTGGCCACTCTAGTCGAACGATGCCGTTATCCTAAAGGAAATCATTTGAAAAATGTGCACGATGGGGGCGTGAATTGTCGTCCAGGAAGACGAATGCCTCGCCAATAAGCTGCCGCTTTGATTTGCACTATCGGTCGGAGGATGGCATTCACGTATCGTACAGCCGTTCCGGCGCCTTCCATGACCACCAGCGGCGTACGTCGGTCCCACATGATACCACCCCAAAACAGCAGGGAACACCTTGCTGCACTCGCTAAGGCTGTGTCTAAGGCGTTCAGCCTCACCGGGTTGCCTCCAAACACATCTCCGACGATTGTCTGGTTGAAGAGAACGTGATGCCAATCCTCAGCGGACCATTCGGCATGTTGTTGTTCCCATCTGTACCGCACTGCATGGTGTCGTGGTTGCAAATATGGACCTCGCCATGGACGTCGAGAGTGAAGTTGCGCATCATGCAGCCTTTTGTGCACAGTTTGAGTCGTAGCACGACGTCCTGTGGCTGCACGAAAAGCATTATTGAACGTGGTGGCGTTGCTGTCTGGGTTCCTCAGAGCAATAATCAGTAGGCAGCCGTCATCCACTGCAGTAGCAGCCGTTGGGCGGCCTGAGCGAGGCATGTCATCGACAGTTCCTGTCTCTCTGTATCTCCTCCATGTCCGAACAAGCCGACCGGAGTGGCCAAGCGGTTCTAGGCGCTACAGTCTGGAAACCGCGCGACCGATACGGTCGAGGTTTGAATCCTGCCTCGGGCATTCTTGTTTGTGATGTTTTTAGGTTAGTTAGGTTTAAGTAATTCTAAGTTCTAGGGGACTGATGACCTCAGATGTTAAGTCCCATAGTGCTCAGAGCCATTTGAACCATTTTGTCCGAACAACATCGCTTTGGTTCACTCCGAGACGCCTGGACAAAGTAACAATGCGGACGCGATCGAACCGCGGTATTGACCGTCAAGGCATGGTTGAACTACAGGCAACACGAGCCGTGTACCTCCTTCCTGGTGGAATGACTGGAACAGATCGGCTGTCGGACCCCCTCCGTCTAATAGGCGCTGGTCATGCATGGTTGTTTGCATCTTTGGGCGGGTTTAGTGACATCTGTGAACAGCCAAAGATACTGTGTGTGTGATACGATATCCATAGTCGACGTCTATCTTCAGGAGTTCTTGAAACCTGCGTGATGAAAAACTTTTTTTGATGTGTGTAATTTGAAAAGAGACTCGTCCGGCCAGGCAGCATGTTTCCAGTCATCAACAGACCAACGTCGGTACTGACGGGGCCAGGCGAGGCGCAAAGCTTTGTGTCGTGCAGTCATCAAGGGTACACGAGTGTTACGTTGGCTCCGAAAGCCCATATCGATGATATTTCGTTGAATAGTTCACACGCTGACACTTGTTGTTGGCCTAGCATAAATCTGCAGCAATTTGCGAAAGGGTTGCACAAGTTCAACGATTCTCTTCAGTCTTTGTTGTTCCCGTTCTCGCAGGATCTTTTTCCGGCCGCAGCGATGTCGAAGACTTGATGTTTTACTAGATTCCTTTATTTACCGTACACCCGTGAAATGGTCGTACGGGAAAATACCCACTTCATCACTACCTCGGAGATACGAGTCCCATCGGTCGTACGCCGACCACCACCTTCAAACTCACTTAAATCATGATAACTTTCCATTGTATCAGCAATAACCGATCTAACAACCGTGCCAGACACCTGTTGTCTTGTATAGGCATTGCCGACCGCAACGCCTTTTTCTGCCTGTTTACATATCTGTGTTTGAATAGGCATGCCTAGACCAGTTTCTTTGGCGCTACAGTGTGTTTTGCCATTAACACAAATCTTTTCAACAAATTGAAAGTCATGATTAACACTTGATCCATATTTCAAAATGTGCTCCCTGTACACATTATACCTACATCTACATGTACATGGATACTCTGGAAATGACATATAAGTGCCTAGCAGAGGGTTTATCGAACCACCTTCACAATTTTCTTTTATTCCAATCTCGTATAGCGCGCGGAAAGAATGAACACCTATATCATTCCGTACGAGCTCTGATTTCCCTTATTTTATCGTGGTGATCGGTCCTCCCTATGTAGGTCGGTGTCAACAAAATATTTTCGCATTCGGAGGAGAAAGTTGGTAACTGGAATTTCGTGAGAAGATTCCGTTGCAAGGAAAAACGCCTTTCTTTTAATGATTTCCAGCCCAAATCCTGTATCATTTCTGTGACACTCTCTCCCATACTTCGTGGTAATAGAAGACCTGCTGCCTTTCTTTGAACTTTTTCGATGTACTCCATCAGTCCTATCTGGCAAGGATCCAACACCGCGCAGCAGTATTCTAAAAGAGGCCGGACAAGCGTATTGTAGGCAAACTCCTTAGTGGGTCTGTTACATTTTGTAAGTGTCCTGCCAATAAAACGCAGCCTTTGGTTAGCCTTCCCCACAACATTTTCTGTGTGTTCTTTCCAATTTAAGTTGTTCGTAATATTAATGCGTAGGTAGTTAGTTGAATTTATGGCTTTTATATTAGAATGATTTATCGTGTAACCGAAGTTTAACGAATTCCTTTTAGTACTCATGTGGCTGACCCCACACTTTTCGTTATTTAGGGTCAACTGCCACTTTTCACACCATTCAGATTTTTTTTTCTAAATCGTTTTGCAGTTTGCTTTGATCTTCTGATGACTTTATTAGTCGATAAACGACAGCGTCATCTGCAAACAACCGAAGACGGCTGCTCAGATTGTCTCCCAAATCGTTTATATAGATGAGGAACAGCAAAGGGCCTATAACACTACCTTGGGGAACGCCTGAAATCAATTCTGTTTTACTCGATGACTTTCCGTTAATTACTGCGAAGTGTGACCTCTCTGACAGGAAATCTCAAATCCAGTCACATAACTGCGACGATATTCCATAAGCACTCCATTTTACTACGAGCCGCTTGTGTGGTACAGTATCAAAAGCCTTCCGGAAATCCAGGAATACGGAATCGATCTGAAATTCGTTGTCAATAGCAGTCAGCATTTCATGTGAATAAAGAGCTAGTTGTGTTTCACAGGAACGATGTTTTCTAAACCCATGTTGACTGTGTGTCAATAGACTGTTTCGTTCGAGGAAATTCATAATGTTCGAACACAATATATGTTCTAAAATCCTGCTGCATATCGACGTTAACGATATGGGCCTGTAATTTAGTGGATTACTCCTACTATCTTTCTTGAATATTGGTGTGACCTGTGCAACTTTCCAGTCTTTGGGTACGGATCTCTCGTCGAGCGAGCGGTTGTACATCATTGTTAAGTATGGAGCTAATGCATCAGCATACTCCGAAAGGAAGGTAATTGGTATACAGTCTGGACCAGAAAACTTGCTTTTATCAAGTGATTTGAGTTGCTTCACTACTCCGAGGATATTTACATCTATGTTACTCATGTTGGCAGCCGCTCTCGATTCGAATTCTGGAATATTTACTTCGTCTTCTTTTGTGAAGGCATTTCGGAAGGCTGTGTTTAGTACCTTTGCTTTGGCAGCACTGTCTTCAATAGTATCTCCATTGCTATCGCGCAGAGAAGGGATTGATTGTTTCTTGCTGGTAACATACTTCACATACGACCAGAATCTCTTCGGATTTTCTGCCAGGTTTCGAGACAAAGTTTATAAATTACAATCAGGAAATATTAAAAATTTAGTGACCAATAAGGAGATTGAGTGAGTTTACTTCTCCTTCCCACAAGAAATCTACTCTGTCTCGTTGGGTAAACACCACCAAGAGCTAGCCCCACTGTTGTCTTTCCTGTAAGTGGGTAACCGGTTCGGCTGCAGAGATCGTCCCCGGTGCGGGCCCGGTATTTCGGCCGCGGCCCCTGATGGGGGCGTGATGGTCGGCCGCATCAGTAGCCCCGTGCCCGCGCTGCCGCAGCCGCCGCTTATCGCAGACCGCCGCGGGGCTAACGACCCGCCCGCGTGTCGCAAGGGGCGCCTCTCCCTGGCGCCGTTATTGAAGCCGTATATCAAACCCAGGCCCAGAAAACCCCACTCCACTAATGTCCGTTGTTTCACGTATTTCACAACAGAGTTAACTTTATGATTTTTTTTTGTATCGGACGCTTTTAAAGGCTTAAGACACCTGGTATTGTAATAAAAACACTAAACCACTTACAGTAAAGCAAGAAACGCTCAAAGTCTGTTGCAGATTGGGGAATGCAAAGCCAAACCTGGGTAACCAGTAAACCCCCGATTCCTTAAAAAATCAAATCCCTTTATAAAACAGTATAAAACTAATGATTACTGTGAAAATGAGTTACTGTGCTAAGAGTCTGACCTTAAGCAGGTAAGCGAGAAAAACGTTCGAAATAGTCTGAAATTATGTGTAAAGTTTAATCCTAGTGCTCTCATTCTCACATACACCCAGCTCCACGAATTATCTTAGAGATGTGCAGATACCTACAGTTTTACCTGCTGCAAAAGGTTAGGTACCCTGTTCTTCCTCCATCACTCGGCCGCTATAATTCCTCTGAAGGTGTCTACACACTTGCTGATGGGCACTCATCTCTTCTTCTACTCCCGCACTACTCAGCCCCTGGAATTCCTCTGGAGGGGTCCAGACTTTTGTGGTTTTACTTGCTGTGAAGGGTTGGGTACCAGTGCCCTTCTCCCCCTTCCCCCCCTCCCCTCCCCCATTACTTGGCCTCTGGAATTGCAGTAGATGGTGTCTAGACACTTACGGTTCTACCTGCTCCAGAGGGTTTCACCGCCAGTGAGTTTCACTGCCTGTAGACGTGTCACTATTTATTAATGTAATACTTGTCTCATTGTGATTAAAGTTTCACGTTAGATTATACCTGTTAATGAGTACATTATGGCAGTATTTTAAATTTTTAAATTCGTTCACTGTTGTTACAAGTATTCAAAATCCAATGTTTGCTGTCTCTGCAAACTGTTAGGCAGACAACCTGCAGCTGGTCTGGGCCAAGGCTGTATGTATTAAACCGGGGACCTAGAAACGACGGAGAGGCTTCGTCCCACCGTAGCCCTCAGTGGTTCACAACCCCACAATAGGCCACAGCGATCCATCAACCCCACCGCCGCCCCGCACCGTACCCAGGGTTATTGTGCGGTTCGGCCCCCAGTGGACCCCCTCCCCCGGGAACGTCTCATTCCAATCGAGTGTAAACCCAAATGTTTGCGTGGTAGCGTTATTATGGTGTACGCGTGCGTGGACACGGTGTTTGCACAGCAATCGCCGACACAGTGTAACTGAGGCGGAGTAAGGGGAACCAACCTGCTTTCGCCGAGGTAGGTGGAAAACCGCCTTAGAAACCATCTGAATGCTGGCCAGGGCACTGGACCTCGAGACTATTTGGCCGGGCGGATTCGTGCCAGGGACCGGCACGCCTTCCCGCTCGGGAAGCAGCGCTAGACCGCACGGCTAGCCGGACAGACTGGGCCAAGGATAGTTGAGCAGTGTTACCTCGTTCTATGTTTTGACATCCTGCCACTTCGGTCGCCTGTTAGCTAAGTCTTCACTTGTAGTTCTTTGGAACAGCTGGTTGACCATAACGTCAGGCAGTCGGTCGCAGTCGGGGCGAGAGAGAGGATACGAGGCACATGTGACGTACGGTGGGATGTTCACGGAGCTTACAGGCGCACGATTGTCTAAGCGGCCGGTCGTCGGTGGAGTTGTGTTGGCCGGCAATACTTGGGTCTAATATCGACGTAGCCGATTTACCCTGCATTAACGAAGAATAGTAGCTGATGTGGGTGTTCGAGTGCTGTTCATTTTCTGGTGCTGTCTGTTCTGCCCTTTGGCGGCAAGGTACTTAATACTTGACTGACGCATGTGTTCCCTTGTAGAAGTTGCTCCCGCTACTCTAGCTTGCCCGTGGTTCTGCATCACACTGTTTGAATAGTTGAATTTACTCTTTTGATGCCTCTGTTTGAAATTATTTGAGTGTCATATTTGTTTTAGGATTTCTTTTAATTACAACTTGATCAATGTCTGCTTGTTTGTCAATTATGTCTGAAATTAATTAACATATATTCTAGGCCGCGACGTATGTTAGTCACCATTGAAGTCGAAACTGAGTTATTTGTGTAAACGTAGGCTTCCGCGGCCGTTGTCACAGTCAGTAAAATTCTTCTGGGTTTGAGGCCGCATTGTCATCTGTAAAATTGCGACGTTTCGGCGACTGTTCCAAGGCGCCTTCCTAAGGGTGTATTGCTAATTGCAGTTAGCAGTACACCCTGAGGAAGGCGCCTTGAAACAGTCGCCGAAACGTCGCAATTTTACAGATAACAATGCGGCCTCAAACCCAGAAGAATTTTATTGACTGTGAGTTATTTGTATTGGAAGTTGTTGCTTCCCTGACTTCCCTTTCGGGAAAATTAACACAGATTGTAGATGTTTGAGTGTTAGCCCTCAAGATTCGCCTGTTACCTTTAAGGCACTTACGGTAATGTGTCTGAGGGCCGTGTGATTTTCTGCTTATTACTTTAACTTGTTATATTTTATTGTAAGATTAACCGATTAATACTATTAGTAATTCTTATTGTAAAATTACTGCTATAGGTAAGGTTTGGTTGGGTCTTGGGGCCGCGCTCACATTGAGCTTCTTGTCTTGGTCTGAGCGTTTTGATATGTCTATGATTATTGTGCGTGAGTTATATGTTTGCTTGTGCCTTGCGAGCTGTTCGCAGCGTCTGGAGGCTCTGACCGGGGCGTTGTTTGTTATTCCTCGGTGCATCGAGAGCAGCCTGTCCTCGTCGGCTGTGTACGTTATGGCCTCCTGGCTTGCTAATTCATCTGCCTTAAGTTGAGTTTCTATCTCATAGCACTCGGTCGTTAATTCACCCAGTAGTGCCCGTTATTCTGAACCATCTTATTCAAACCTGGCCTGCCGTACGTGCCCCTTCCGTGGTTTCCCTGTCTGAAGTTCGGTTTTTACCGTAAAGGTTTTAATATTGATGTAATGCTCAACTGTTAAATTTTATTATTTTTCCATTACAGTATCTTGAATATGCTCAAGAGCCGTCGCTGATCGAGCAAATATGTTTTCAAGCATTATGTGATTCAACTTCGGACACTGTTCCAAAAGAAATTACTTTTTATTTATTCCTATTGAACCTACCCCCCCCCCCCCCCCACCCCCCATGAACCATGGACCTTGCCGTTGGTGGGGAGGCTTGCGTGCCTCAGCGATACAGATAGCCGTACCGTAGGTACAACCACAACGGAGGGGTATCTGTTGAGAGGCCAGACAAACGTGTGGTTCCTGAAGAGGGGCAGCAGCCTTTTCAGTAGTTGCAAGGGCAACAGTCTGGATGATTGACTGATCTGGCCTTGTAACATTAACCAAAACGGCCTTGCTGTGCTGGTACTGCGAACGGCTGAAAGCAAGGGGAAACTAGGGCCGTAATTTTTCCCGAGGGTATGCAGCTTTACTGTATGATTAAATGATGATGGCGTCCTCTTGGGTAAAATATTCCGGAGTTAAAATAGTCCCCCATTCGGATCTCCGGGCGGGGACTACTCAAGAGCATGTCGTTATCAGGAGAAAGAAAACTGGCGTTCTACGGATCGGAGCGTGGAATGCCAGATCCCTTAATCGGGCAGGTAGGTTAGAAAATTTAAAAAGGGAAATGGATAGGTTAAAGTTAGATATAGTGGGAATTAGAGAAGTTCGGTGGCAGGAGGAACAAGACTTCTGGTCAGGTGACTACAGGGTTATAAACACAAAATCAAATAGGGGTAATGCAGGAGTAGGTTTAATAATGAATAGGAAAATAGGAATGCGGGTAAACTATTACAAACAGCATAGTGAACGCATTATTATGGCCAAGATAGATACGAAGCCCACACCTACTACAGTAGTACAAGTTTATATGCCAACTAGCTCTGCAGATGACGAAGAAATTGCAGAAATGTATGATGAAATAAAAGAAATTATTCAGATAGTGAAGGGAGACGAAAATTTAATAGTCATGGGTGACTGAAATTGGAGTGTAGGAAAAGGGAGAGAAGGAAACGTAGTAGGTGAATATGGATTGGGGGTAAGAAATGGAAGAGGAAGCCGCCTGGTAGAATTTTGCGCAGAGCATAACTTAATCATAGCCAACACTTGGTTCAAGAATCATGAAAGAAGGTTGTATACATGGAAGAACCCTGGAGATACTAAAAGGCATCAGATAGATTATATAATGGTAAGACAGAAATTTAGGAACCAGGTTTTAAATTGTAAGACATTTCCAGGGGCAGATGTGGACTCTGACCACAATCTATTGGTTATGACCTGTAGATTAAAACTGAAGAAACTGCAAAAAGGAGGGAATTTAAGGAGATGGGACCGGGATAAACTGAAAGAACCAGAGGTTGTACAGAGTTTCAGGGAGAGCATAAGGGAACAATTGACAGGAATGGGGGAAAGAAATACAGTAGAAGAAGAATGGGTAGCTTTGAGGGATGAAGTAGTGAAGGCAGCAGAGGATCAAGTAGGTAAAAAGACGAGGGCTAGTTGAAATCCTTGGGTAACAGAAGAAATATTGAATGTAATTGATGAAAGGAGAAAATATAAAAATGCAGTAAATGAAGCAGGCTAAAAGGAAAACAAACGTCTCAAAAATGAGATCGACAGGAAGTGCAAAATGGCTAAGCAGGGATGGCTAGAGGACAAATGCAAGGATGTAGAGGCTTATCTCACTAGGGGTAAGATAGATACTGCCTACAGGAGAATTAAAGAGACCTTTGGAGATAAGAGAACCACTTGCATGAACATCAAGAGCTCAGATGGAAACCCAGTTCTAAGCAAAGAAGGGAAAGCAGAAAGGTGGAAGGAGTATATAGAGGGTCCATACAAGGGCGATGTACTTGAGGACAATATTATGGAAATGGAAGAGGATGTAGATGAAGATAAAATGGGAGATACGATACTGCGTGAAGAGTTTGACAGAGCACTGAAAGACCTGAGTCGAAACAAGGCTCCGGGAGTAGACAACATTCCATTAGAACTACTGACGGCTTTGGGAGAGCCAGTGATGACAAAACTCTACCATCTGGTGAGCAAGATGTATGAGACAGGCGAAATACCCTCAGACTTCAAGAAGAATATAATAATTCCAATCCCAAAGAAAACAGGTGTTGACAGATGTGAAAATTACCGAACTATCAGTTTAATAAGTCACAGCTGCAAAATACTAACGCGAATTCTTTACATACAAATGGAGAAACTGATAGAAGCGGACCTCGGGAAAGATGAGTTTGGATTCCGTAGAAATATTGGAACACGTGACGCAGTACTAACCTTAGGACTTATCTTAGAAGAAAGATTAAGAAAAGGCAAACCTATATTTCTAGCATTTGTAGACTTAGAAAAAGCTTTTGACAATGTTAACTGGAATACTCTCAAAAAAATGGCTCTGAGCACTATGCGACTTAACTTCTGAGGTCATCAGTCCCCTAGAACTTAGAACTACTTAAACCTAACTAACCTAAGGACATCACACACATCCACGCCCGAGGCAGGATTCGAACCTGCGACTGTAGCGGTCGCGCGGGTCCAGATTGTAGCGCCTAGAACCGCTCGGCCACTCAGGCCGGCCGGAATACTCTCTTTCAAATTCTAAAGGTGGCAGGGTAAAATACAGGGAAGCGGAAGACTATTTACAATTTGTACAGAAACTAGATGGCAGTTATGAGTCGAGGGACATGAAAGGGAAACAGTGGTTGGGAAGGGAGTAAGACAGGGTTGTAGCCTGTCCCCGATGTTATTCAATCTGTATATTGAGCAAGCAGTAAAGGAAACAAAAGAAAAATTCGGAGTCGGTATTAAAATCCATGGAAAAGAAATAAAAACTTTGAGGTTCGCCGATGACATTGTAATTCTGTCAGGCAGCAAAGGACTTGGAAGAGCAGTTGAACGGAATGGACAGTGTCTTGAAAGGAGGATATAAGATGAACATCAACAAAAGCAAAACGAGGATAATGGAATGTAGTCGAATTAAGTCGGGTGATGCTGAGGGAATTAGATTAGGAAATGAGACACTTAAAGTAGTAAAGGAGTTTTGTTATTTGAGGAGCAAAATAACTGATGATGGTCGAAGTAGAGAGGATATAAAATGTAGACTGGCAATGGCAAGGAAAGCGTTTCTGAAGAAGAGAATTTTGTTAACATCGAGTATAGATTTAAGTGTCAGGAAGTCATTTCTGAAAGTATTTGTATGGAGCGTAGCCATGTATGGAAGTGAAACATGGACGATAAATTGTTTGGACAAGAAGAGAATAGAAGCTTTCGAAATGTGGTGCTACAGAATAATGCTGAAGATTAGATGGGTAGATCACATAACTAATGAGGAAGAATTGAATAGGATTGGGGAGAAGAGAAGTTTGTGGCACAACTTGACCAGAAGAAGATATCGGTTGGTAGGACATGTTCTGAGGCATCAAGGGATCACCAGTTTAGTATTGGAGAGCAGCGTGGAGGGTAAAAATCGTAGAGGGAGACCAAGAGATGAATACACTAAGCAGATTCAGAAGTATGTAGGTTGCAGTAGGTACTGGGAGGTGCAGAAGCTTGCACAGGATAGAGTAGCATGGAGAGCTGCATCAAACCAGTCTCAGGACTGAAGACCACAATAACAACATTGAACCTATTTGTGTGCTGTTTATCTGTAAATCTGAACTGAATAGTTTCCACTTTTAATGTATGTTTGAAAAATGCTCTGTATTTTTTGTGGTAAAATGGAATAACAGAATTCAGAAGAAATGATTTTTGCCAGGGAGGTGCAATAAAATATTGTTGGACTCTTGTGAAGTAACAAACAACTTGTGATAAACGGCCTGCACCTTTCCATTCCCTTTTAGTTGTTCCTTTATCCTGGGGCATCCACTGACATTTCAACAGTCGCTTGGTAATGTAGGTATTTGACCTTAAGCTTCTCCTCTGCTCCCCTCCCCTCCCAATTTCCCTATTATTCCCCCATCACTCATTCTACCTCAGCCCTGCCTCTCCTCCTACGAACTCCACTTCCTCTTCTCACCTCCCCCCTTTCCCATCCCACTCACTGCCTTCCCATACCTCCCGCGCGACCGCTACGGTCGCATGTTCGAATCCTGCCTTGGGCATGGATGTGTGTGATGTCCTTAGGTTAGTTAGGTTTAAGTAGTTCTAAGTTCTAGGGGACTGATGACCTCAGATGTTAAGTCCCATAGTGGTCAGAGCCATCTGAACCATACTTCCCCTTTCCTAACCCACACCTCATTTTTGGAAATATGTCAATCAGGTAGCTTCTAACCCAACACATATTATATCTAGCTCTCCCAGTAGCAGCTCAGTATTTCACTGTCATCAAAATGAAAGAACCAACCACATTTCTCAGCTCCTTCCTAAAAGATTCCTTGTAGGCCAATCAGCAAAATTCTAACGCAATTGTATTGCCTATAGTAGTTCAGTATTTTATTTCCCTAAAAATGGAACAGCCAATCAGAGAGTTCCTGTGGTAAGGAGTAGTGTGGAAAAACATTATACTCACGCGGCAGTATTGGAAACTGTGTAATACCTGCATGTGTTTGAACACTTTTGCTGGTCTTTGTGTCGCCGAGCGGTTCTAGGCGCTACAGTCTGGAGCCGCTAGACCACTACGGTCGCAGGTTCGAATCCTGCCTCGGGCATGGATGTGTGTGATGTCCTTTGGTTAGTTAGATTTGAGTAGTTCTAAGTCTAGGGGACCGATGACCTCAGAAGTTAAGTCCCATAGTGCTCAGAGCCATTTGAACCATTTGAACACTTTTCCAGGAAATGTTCGCCCTGCAGGTTGTAACAGTCATATTTTTCGCTTGTCTGTACACAGTCAAGTTCTCACACACGTACTCTATTACAAAGCAAGCCATTCAATGAATGTATAAACACTTGATATAATCAAGGGCCTCTACACATGCGTGACGAAGGTGGACTGTTCTGTGTGGCATGTAGGTTGAAACATGCGTGATAGGTTCACGTCACAAGAAAAGCACTGACATACGCAGGTCAACGTATTTTGGAACTTTTTCATTACATTCTCATGAAACAACAATTATGTCTCTTCTGTATCTACAACTACTGTGTTACTTTTCCACTTTCGTTATCATATCATATCTACAATATCTAGGTTACAAGTACAGTTGGTGCTACAATTATATCTTTGCTATGTCTGCAACATATCGATTAAAATATCAGTATATTAAATTATCATCACATTTAGCTTAGAATTTAAGTTTTCATCTTTTCTACATATAGAACACCTACATAGGCATCTGAAAGTAGGGGGGAAAGAGAGGGAATTTGACTGTTCTGGAATCTGTGGTAGACTTTTATTAATTTCAAAACTCTCACGTATTTCTAGAAATAATGCTCTCTGATTCTACTCATCTACAAGCGAAGGGGTAACACAGTGGCTTTAGTAAATACTACAGTGTTGATTGTCAAGTTGTTCACGTTCAGTTATACCGTTGTCTTGTTGCGGCTGCAGTTTCTGTGTAGTTTTGCAATTTGAGGAGTAGTGAATCTATATGGAACATTGCTGAAGTAGAATATTTGATCTTTTGTCTCTCGCTTCCTTTTACAATCCTTAATGAGCTACATAAAGCGACAGTTCCAACACCTAGCACGGTATAAATATGGCTGCATTTTTCCTGCCCGATACCTGTCCTCAGTTTCCACAAGAACAGTCCCTTCACTTGTGCACATCTTAATTTCAACAGTTAGTTTGCATCTTGACCTGTAAAGACTACTGAGACTTCATTCAGTTTTTCACGGTAGAACGATTATAGTAGAGCGTGAAGGACATGGTCATGCTACAATGTACGAGTAAGTGTAGTCACCTGTACTTCATATGTGGGCGAAATTCAAGAAAAAATACGAATTTCTGCACTTGACAAGAGGAAAATATTGTGAAATGTCACAATCGAAAAGGAGTTTGGAATTCCCTAAATTATGTCGTTATTGAACTATATGGGAAGCAAGTCAGTGCGACATGCATACACAGAGTTATTATCTCTGCAGTTCCACTGCCGTGGCTCCTCAATAACGAAGGCCATTTTGATTGAGTCCTAGGCTGTTATGTGTTGGTTTTATGGACCAGTTTGATGGTTGTCTTCGAAGGTTTCCTGCACCCATATTAATATTAATAATACAAAAAAATCTTCAAAAAGTAATGATTGGATGTCTATTAAACGTTTAAGTAATAAGAACCTTTGTGTACCTCCCATCAAATTTTTTCTTAAGGCATGATATGTTGTCTAAGTCAGATAATCATTGTATGAAAACTTTGACTGTTGCCCCCTCTTTCATAAATTTCTGCAGACGCCCATGAACAAGAAGGTTTCAGTTTCATTGCCATCTGCAATCAGTATTAATCACCCCTGTTGCGCACGAAGCTACTGACTAGACCCCTCCCCCTCTCGAAAGTGATCCCATACTACAGTGCACACTATATCATCGAGTATGAAGGGTTTTCTGTCCTTCGCCGATAATGTCAATTTACAGAGCTTTATAGTCGAAACTACGTGTTTAGGATCGAATTATATACTAAAGGGATGATTTATCAACATAATTTAATATACGTTCTAGGTAAAAATCAATGCTTAATTCCTTTGATGATAACTTTTCGCACCATTCGTTCTACGCCAAACACGTTGTGTTTCAGTTCAGAGAGCGTACATTTTTGCCCTTAATCCCATGAATTCATTTTTCAATAAACGGACTTCTTTTTATAGACACACGCTATGTTATAAATATTATTATCGGGACAACCCAAAACGTGAAACCATCACTTTTAATAACGTCATAAGAATTTGACACAATTAGTTTGAAAGAAAATTCTTTTTGAAATCTTTTTTTGATTTCATATATTTCACTGGGTTAATATTAATAAAGGGCTTACTCCAAGGAGCTTGATGGAATGATGATGTCTAGTGAATGTTGCTTAGAATAAGATTATTGCCAGGCATTAGTTTAGATTTCTATAGTGAACCTCATAATTTTTGTATAATATGATGTATAAATTAGTGTCTTTGGAACTACTTGCTTGTTAATTTATTACCATTTTCTTTGGGCATAATGGTAGATCGGAGTCAAGTTCATGGGTATTTCCTGACTACTTAAAGTATACTTCTAAATTGTTACCTACACTTGAAGCACTCGGTATGTTCATTATATTAAAAGTTGCCACAGACAACCATGCAAAATCAGTCAGTGGTAGGTGTTGCACCATTGCCCGGCTGTCGAGGTTATTAACATTGATTATGTAATATAAGGCTCATCATTATTTTCGTTCTAATCAGCTATGAAGCAGTTTTCTGGAACAGTATATCTACAAAAACAGTGAACAATACCAACTCTGAAATGACGCTCAACAAATTGTAATTATTCTATATCTGTAATAAGTTGCAATTTTACGCTTCCTAGTGCTGCAAAGCATCTCTTGATAAACCAGGTGAAGTCACATAATGGGCTGCAGGGGGTCCACACTTTTTGAGACAGAGTGCACAGTAAGTTTCAAACATATTGGCAAATCAGAAGACATCGGTTTTCAAATATAAGTTGGAGTAGTCTCCTAATGACTTACATGGAAATGAACATCACATCTTGTACACACTTTGGTATTTTTATACTTTGATATTTGTTTCACCAGTAGCAAGCTTTTTAATGCTTCAATTTACAGCAACTACTCATCCAGCAAAATGGATATGTCACTTACATACTGATGTGGAAACATGCCATTCTAATTAATCAAATCAAACTGTTCACTGTCAGAAAAATACTTTCTTGTTGGTTTTAACTCATCAGGTTTTAAGCATAAGACACACGCTTGTAGTGAGCGTACTAAAAAGTTGAAGAAATCTATAAAACAAAATTTGATGTTACAATGATGATTCATTGTAATAGTTTTAGTAAATGTTTCGTACTTTTCCATGTTTGCAGCAATCGCAGAAACACAGCCCGGACTTATTTTCCCTATATTATTGTGTTTAGTTTCTTCCACTTGTTTGCATAGCTTCGTAATTATAAATGAGCATCATAATTCATCAGACTGTGAAACGCTACATACATAGGAAAAATAAGTTTTGTAATTTACAGCAAGAATCTGCAGCTTCTCGAAGTTTGCCATCAAAATGACAGTGGTCTCTGCATTTTGCATCAGTTTGTTGAAGCATTCCTTCAGATGTGGCAAATTTATACTGCTTGAAACCCTTCTTCCCCTTCGAGGCTAAAATTCATCTGCTTGTTTGACAAGTAATTTTTATATGTTCAGAAAATTACATACAGCTAAATCCTAAAGCATTCAATATAGTTAGCAGCTCGGTACAGCTGAAACTCTCAATATTCCTCACAATAACTACAGTGCACATGCAAAACAGCACTACAAGGTTTAACAACGTGATTTTAGCAGTTGGTTGTAACAGGAATTAAATAAATAACTATATGGCAAATGACAGCTTTAATTGCATGCAAAATTTCTTGACTTTTATATATTGTTTCTCAGTTTTAGACGTGGCACTGTTGACTTTTTGAATTGCTGACAATCAACTAAATTTACAGCCAACTTCTATTTATGATGAAGATAGCACAAACGGTTCTCACAAATGAATGTTGATGATCAGTAATGCCACTTCTTGCTACTCCTGAAAGCATTTTTTATAAAACGGTGGTAGTAAACTTCTGTTTTCGACATGTAGGTTAAAGGTTGACGTTTTCCCTCGCATAAACATCCGTTCATGCTCAGAAGGCTGAGTACTGTGCACAATATCAGACAAGTTTCCATTTTTTTTTCAAATATTCACTCTTGCTTCAGATTGTTAAGAAATAAAAATGTTTGCAAAGTTTAATGTATTTGGATATAGATGATAACTAGAGATGTAGCTCACATTGGTTTTTACTGGTTACAACCAGCAACAGTTGAGCATTTGAAGCAATAATTAATAATCTTAGAATCAACATTTATCATGACATGATTGTTTGCAATCACTTTTGGTAATTTCATGTGCGTTGCTGCATAGGAGCTCTTATTTACACTGTCAGCCACAACATAATAACCACCTACCTAATAGCTCGTATGTCTGTCTTTGGCATGGATAACAGCGACGATGCCCCAAGGCATGAAAACAGTGAACACTTGGTAGGTGACTGGAGAGAGTTCGTACCACATCTGCTCACATAAGTCACCTAACTCCCGTAAATTCCGGGGAGGCGGGCAATGAACTCTGACGCCACATTCAATCGCATTCCAGATTTGTTCAGATCTGGTGATCTGGGGGCCAGCACTTCAATTGGAGCTCGCCACTGTGTTCCTCGAACCACTCCATCACACTTCTGGTCTTGTAACATGTCGCAATATCTTGTTGAAAAATTCCAGTGCAGTCGGGAAACATGATCCTCGTGAAAGAGTCTACATGATCTGCAAATAGTGTACGATACTTCTTGGCCATCATGGCGCCTTGCACGAGCTCCGCTAAACCAATGGGTGCTCATGCGAATGTTCCTCAGGACTTAATGCAACCGTCGCCAGCTTGTCTCCATCTATCAGTGCAGGTGTCAAGGAGCTGTTCCCCTGAAAGACGACGGTTTCGCGCCCTCCCATCGGCATGATGAAGAAGGTATCGGGATTCATCAGACCATAAAACGCTCTGCCATAGTCATAATGTTCTGACTGATCTATGTATACTTATGCTAACGCAAGTTTCAAAATTTCTTTTAATGCCTATCTAGAATCATGAACTTCGGAATTCGCATTTTTTTAAAAACTAATCTATAATATTGGTCGAATACCATTCACTGATTTCAGGTAGCCATAGAGACGTAGTCCAGCTGTTCACATACACTCGCTATCCTCATATTATTTGGGATGCATGATAAGTGAGATATTTATCTTAAGCAGCCTATTTAATTTGCATACTCTGATGACGAAAACTAAATGACATGTTTCAAGAAATGTTTGAGATCCTTAACCCATCACGGCTTGCTGTTACACCAGTACATATTCGACTTTTAAAAGCAGAATACACGCACATCGATTCATTTTTTGTTATCATCACTGACTTTATTTCACTTTGCAGGTGGTTCACTCACTGTTTATAGTTATCGACTACTTTTAGACTACTGAGCTATTTGCAGCATTTCCACTTCTTCACCAACAGCTTTCACAGTATTCCGGAATTTAGTGGTTACATTTTTTAGCTCCAAGAAGAAGAAGAAGAGTCATGTAAGCAGCACGAACACTCTAGCATAAGAAATATTTTCGTAGTAACGTCCTTTACACCTACAGTCTGAAGATATAGAGAGTTATGAATGTGTGGGTACAAAATCTCTTGGTGACTCACTCACACTGACAGGTAGCCATTAACAGCATCAGTCACTTGTTACTAGTAGCTGCCTTGGTTGTAATATCTATCTTCATGCTTAGTCAGCAAGGTCTCAGATAAGCTGAGGCTTATTGACCTCTCCACATGTTTATCCAAGGAAATGTTGGCACGCTCTCAAAGCGTACCATATTTTGCTGAATGTATGTGTGAGAAGCGTTCGCCTCGCCTTCTACGAGCTGTGTAACTTCGTGCAACAAATATTTTTTAGACATTCGTAACGAAATTCTAATTCTTTTGATTCTTTCCAATGCTTTCTGATTAGTTCAATAATTCTGATATTTTTGTAGCTCCACTGTTAACACTCTGGGGTTACTACTTCTCATTAGTAGGGTAACAGCAGTACTGGGACAATCTCCTTTTGTGGGTTGCATACATTCAGGGTTAAACTCGATTGATTTGTGACCCCCCTCCCCCTCCCCTTACCAGTGGTTATGACAATTGATTTAGACCCACTGGGGCTGATTTAGAACCCCTTGGGGATAGTCTGCCGTTCTGAGAAGCCCCCCACCCTTCCCCCTTCTCGTCCAACTCTCCTAACGCTCTGTGAAATTCCCAACCCCTCCCCCTTGTGATACAAGCACCCTTTTGATATTAAATTAATTGAATGATTCATTAATTAGATAAATTAAATAACCTGCCCCTCTTTGGGAAATCCCCCAGCCCCCATCCCATACCCCCTCCCTTCATGCACCTGGAAACTGGGAGCAAACCAAGTAATTAAATTTCAAGAATACTCACCGTATATCGGGGGTCTTTTATGCATAGGTGTTTGAGAACACACTCACATTCCTCCACAGATTGCCTGTGATCCACGTTTTCATGAAGGCAACCAAATATATGCTGAGCAGTAGTTCGATATTCACCCATCCACCCCTCAAGCGTTACCACCTGGACAGTCCAGCGACCCCAGAGCGGAAATTGGCGTCCTTTTGATATTTGATACCTGGGAAACACCTCTGCTGAGTGGCTGCTTCCTGTTCGCGTGTGAACCAACGTGTCCAAAAATGCAGACGGGGGTTTTCTCACTCCTTAGAACACTGCATTCCTATTGGCTAATGCTGAAACAGTGAAGGTATGCAAACCCTACTCACTCCAACCTCGTCCTCATTTTGCTATTGTCTGCAATGTGGTCAGCTCTAGTGTCTTGCTCTCGCTCATCTGTGCGTTAATCATTAGTTTGCTTGCGAGATGATACATTCTTTCAGGCATTAGCTGTGATAGTACCATTGGCGGCAAACGCCAAAGACTGTCACAGAAATGGGAATTACCAGGTAAGCACATATTAAAATTTCATAGCATGAGGCTAGATGTTGTAGTGCATATTTTCGTAAAAATTTTCCAAGTATGAAATCACCAGGCGTTCAGATTTCGAAGTATAGTTCCGTAAAAACGTTTACAAGTATCAGATTATCGTGTATTCAGATTTTGTTATTAAAAAAAGTGTCGTAGCATGTGTTCAGATTAAGGCGTTCATTTTTTTCAGCGTACATCCACCAAATTGTGGATGAATTGGAGGCGAAGAGGTTGCAGCGGCAGCAACAGCATCGTAAGTAGCATATGTATTCTTCTTGATATACGCAATATACTGCTGTTATTTGGTGGTCAGTTAGTCAGCAGACAACTGATGACCTGGCTGCTGAAAGCCAGCAACAGTGGCGTTGTAAGCAGCATGTATTCCTTTCTTTATAGTACTGTGCGTATATTAATATGCTGCTGCTAAACAAAAATTTCATTGTATATGTAAAATATGTTGCACATTATATGTTGTTGTAGTAGACGATTTCGAGGGGCAGACGCAGGGAGGGACACAAGCTGTGATGCCATCCACATCACAGCTATTGTGTAAGTAGCTACATATTCATAGCGTGTAGGCTTTCACGGCCGGCGTCTTCAGTAATTAAAACTTCCGGGCTAAGAGGCCGTGGTCCAATAGTAGAAATACTTCTCCCTGAAGAATACTACTAGCTACATATTCGTTCAATAATTTTTTTCTTAGTTTTGTGCGTGTACAGTATTTTTTATATTAAATCAATATATTGCTGTTGTAAGTAATTTCAGAGACCTCTATCAA
The DNA here is from genome assembly GCF_023864345.2 of Schistocerca serialis cubense. NCBI lineage: Eukaryota > Metazoa > Arthropoda > Insecta > Orthoptera > Acrididae > Schistocerca > Schistocerca serialis. Next base: position 510,371,958 of record NC_064645.1, read on the forward strand.
TTGATTCACGGTGGTCTGGGTGGGGAGATTCCTGAGGGGGTGGAGGAGATGAAGAGGGAGCTGCATTGCCATGAGATGCAGGATGACCTGAGGAATATGTCATGGGGACAGAACTATGTAGGTAATTTACACATGCATGCATTCTGATTACAAATAGCCAGTGTTCCTTCTTTCCTAGGAGCAGCAGGCAATGTCTGGAAAGATGTACTTACTTGTCGTTATTCTTTCGCACCACTGTCCACGCAGTATGCAGTGGCGCGGGTGCCGGGCAGTGAAGAAACAACTGTCTAGACAAGGTCCGGGGTGGCACGCTCTGCCGTCTGCGACAGACCTCGTTGCTGTGCAGGAAGCCACCGCTGCGCAAGCAGCTGCAGCTGTAGCCTCTGCCCCGCCCCCGCTCCCAGTGCCGCCCCAGCACCACTCTAGCGTCCATAGTTAACCCTTCCTCCAGCAACTGGCTCAGGATTGTGGGAAGAGCAACCATTGCCACAGCCCCAACCCAAGCCAGGCTGCTCACACCGGGGCAACGCACGATCTCCTCCGCCCCCATGTTCTTGCCTGAAGTGCAAGATATGTGAAACTTCCTTCTTCTCCACACAACAATCAACAGCACTGTCGTTGTCAACTGATTGTAGCTATAGTGATAGTAGTAGTGATCCTGTGTCTAGTGGAAGTTCCCTATCCCATCCTTTTAGTGAAGGACATCGGATCCATAACACCATACCGCAACTAGAATACTCAGTGATTGCTTTGAGGACCGAATATCGTCCACTAGGATCGAGAATCCAACAGGATGGTACCGAGACCCTGGAGAGTTTCTGAAAGCGTTTATTACTGTTCTGGAGAACAAACTCGTCAAGGTTGTTAATGATCCACAGTGTCACGCCATTAAAGGCAGCACTGTGCTGTGCATCGACCTGCCAAGCCCCCCCCCCCCCCCCCCCAAAACAGGTCTTCATCATTGAAGAGACAAGTCTTCACTATCTTTGGGGGGAAAATAGCGTGATAACGTGGAGTACATCAATCGCCGGTGTGGTTTCGTGAGTCCTCCTGGATTGTTATACTGGATCAGTTTTTCGAGACGAAAGTTAGAGGGTCAGCTAAAGCACCCAGCTGAGTAATACACCTTAACATCGATATGCATGTCTATGATCCAGTAAATGGAGAGTCAAGCTATATCGAACTTCCGAAACGATTTAGCTGATAAGAAGTCATATATTAATGTCCAAAATAAAACCGACCAGGCTTCTTTTGCATAGTCAGTCTTGGCTTGCGAGAGAACTTACAGTGTACATCCCGAGCCCACATCTCGATGTGGTAGATACCTGGACATTCATAAGTGTTAAAAAATTGACGGTATCGAATTCCCTGTCAAGATCCAGTACATACCTAAATTTGAAATGCAGAATACCGCAATATCTGCTGATGTTTATGGCGTGGAGAAATGCAAGTCAGATGAGCTGAACAGGCGTATAGTCATCGGACTGCTCCGTTTCTCAAAATTTGCCGGTGAGCGTAAGATGCTTGTGACCTGCTATTCCCCGACGAAAAAAAAAAAATGAAGAGAAAGCCAATTATCATTGTTTGTATTAAAGACATATCCCGCCTCCTCTCAATTGAGTAAAGATGAACACAAAAAGCATGTTTGCTTAAGGTGCCTCAGTGCCTTTTCCACAGACAAGTTTTTAGCAAAGCATTTAGTGGATCACACTTCCGAGGACCCAGTACGTGTTATTATGCCTACTGAGGGAAACAAATTCATAAAGTTTAAAATTGCACACCGTCAAGAGCGATGCCCGGTTGTGATGTAGGCCGACGTTGAATGCCTCCTCGCTCCTGTGACCCGCTGTGAAGGTGACCCCACAGCCTCACATGCTACCTTTACAAGAAAACTCGTATCATATGCAGCTCCGTTCCAAATAGTATCGTCTTATGATTTAAGTCTTAACCCCTACAAATCTTATTTTGGGGCTAGTCCTGCGATATGGCTTCCCACTGAGCTTGACAAACTTTCATGGCAGGTTGATAAGCTTTACAGCGCCAACGTTCCCAGGAACAAATCGAAAGAGAATGAAGATTTGTGCAATAATGCGGTTAACTGCCATAATTGTGGAGTGGCTTTAGACAGAAAAGCGGAAACTCCTCGTAGGGACCACTGTCATCTTATGGGGATGTTCCGTGGCGCAACTCACAATACAAGCGATTTGAAATACCAGTTACCAAGGTACATACCCGTTCTCTTTCATAATGTTAAGTGGACGTGACGCTCACTTTCTTGTTGAGCACTTGGATGATTTCGCGGCATGGTGAAAAATTAGGTTAGTGTCCAACGTGAGAGCGTTAGAAATATGTTTCATACTCCGAATGAATGACGCCAAGAATTACGCTCCGATTCCTTGACGCGCTACGTTTTATGCAGGCATCACTCCAAAAACTCGTTGAAACTCTACCTAGGGAGGATGCGCAAGTCACTCGAGCTGCGTTTCTCGACGAGGAGAAGTTCAGTTCGTGACTAGGAAAGGGGATCGCCCGTATGACCATATGAATAACTAGGTAGTATTGCAAAACTCAACGAAACCGGGCTACGTGCCGTAACTGCATTCTCCAGCTACGTTACAGGCGATGCCGTATGGGATGCAGAGTGTGTGCATGCCGTGAATGTCTGGCGGGAATTCGCAGAGTTTATGAAACCCATGTGTGTGGGGATGTTGTAAAGACATTGCTTTCCCCGAAAGTCGATAATTTTTTTCTTCTTCTGTCCATTACCTTGTCATAGTACGTATGTATCATTTATTTCAACTATTCTTAATTTGTTAATACGTCACATTGTTTCTTCATTCATTTTGCTACTGTTTTATATTTTATACTGTACGAATACGAATTTTCTGGTTTTATATGCTTTGTAAATCTTTGGCTGGGCTAGGAGAAGTACTGTGTCAGAGGGAGAGCGAAAGACTATCGATAGAGAGCGTGCGAGTTGTGGTATCGTGGCCGGTTCGCGGGCGGAGAGACGTTGCAAAGTTCGGCGTGAAAGACGGTGATAGGCGGAGGAACAATTAATTATAGTGCGTCCCCTGTGTTAACAGGAGATTGTGCATTATTAAGTGAACAGTAAAACCTGAAAAGTATATCGAGTGTTTGCGGTGACGATTTTACATTCTTTGTGAACTTGTGACAATTAGCCGTGAACCAGACACCATTGTCCTGTGGAGACACTAACTGTTAGAATTGCGCGAAAGTGGAACAAACCAAAATGTTAAGTAAAAGAACAGTGCTGTGATCTGATCAAGAAACATTTACTATATCATCCAAACTGTCTTAAAGACGACGACGTAAATTGAACTGATGTTTAACGGACTGTTATAGTGATAAACACATGTGACTGTTTTCCTATGGCAACACGGTGAAAAAACTGTGCGAAGTATTGGAATTAACTGGCTACATATCGTAAATACTAAAGACATTACATAATTCCGACCAACTCGCACCGCGTGATTAATAAAATTTTAATAATGAAACGTCGCACGCGTAACGACAACGCACACACTGAAAGTATTATTATCGCGCCAGTGCTGCCAGCTGATTCGGCTACAACGGAGACGTGGACCGCCGCCGTAACTGGAATATTAATGAAACAGGAGGATCCATCATTAGCTTCACCCCACGAACCAGGATTAACTTCACACATCGTCGAAGCGGACCACCGCTGACGTCATGCATTACCTGCAGCAACAGTTAAGACATTAAAAGGAAATTATTACGCTCTCTCTCAGTTCAAAATTAAAGACAATTGCAATTAAATTATCTATTTTAAAAATACTGTCACAATATCAAGGTTCAATTTCGTTTAGTTCCAATAAATATTCTTTCCATTATTTCGTCTTGTTGACAGTACTGAAAACCCGCCAAAATAAAGTTCAATTAATAATTTTCTTTCAAAATTCTTCTCAGACATTTTGCTGCTCGTCATAATTTTATTTTAATGTTTATGTGTAACTTCTTTTGGAGGGAGTACATATTTTATTTTTTGTGCAGTAAAATTAGCTACCATAAAATTACGTATATTACTAGTAATAGGATTAAAAACAGCCGCCCAGTTGCAAAGGATAAAGTAATCTTTACCTAGGTTTCGATAGATTTAAATCTATCTTCTTCAGAAGGCGGCCTGAGGACAATGAACATCGTAATTTATATTAAAAGGTATGAAACATAAGTAAAGAATAGAGTTTAATATATATTAGGAGAATCTTGTATTACAAAATATGAGAAGGATTCCTGGTACTTACAGTATTACATTAACATGGAGTGATATGTCATTGTTTTTACAAACATCTGCATAGCTCCATTAGTCCAAATAAAATATAGCCCTGAGAATAGGGTTTGTCAGACGAATAAAAATAAGTACATGGAAGTTGGAGAGCGCATAAGCGACTGGGTAAAATCGGCCAGCGTAGTAGCACTGCAGCCAGGGCAGGTGGCGCTCAGGTCGCGAACTATGTGCCGATTGGCGTACTGAAGCAACATGTAAAATATCCATATTAATTGCGTCCTTAGATAGAGTGACAATAAATAAAAGGAAAGCATTTAACACTCCCGTTATGACATTGTGGGAGCCTTAGGAACAATAACGTAGATACATACATCAAAAAGGCAGGTGGCGCTTACGCCATAAGTTACATGCAGTGGCATATACAGCCAGAATATAAAAGTTATATTATCATATTAGTGAAGCACATAGATCGTATATACTCTCCTGGAAATGGAAAAAAGAACACATTGACACCGGTGTGTCAGACCCACCATACTTTCTCCGGACACTGCGAGAGGGCTGTACAAGCAATGATCACACGCACGGCACAGCGGACACACCAGGAACCGCGGTGTTGGCCGTCGAATGGCGCTAGCTGCGCAGCATTTGTGCACCGCCGCCGTCAGTGTCAGCCAGTTTGCCGTGGCATACGGAGCTCCATCGCAGTCTTTAACACTGGTAGCATGTCGCGACAGCGTGGACGTGAACCGTATGTGCAGTTGACGGACTTTGAGCGAGGGCGTATAGTGGGCATGCGGGAGGCCGGGTGGACGTACCGCCGAATTGCTCAACACGTGGGGCGTGAGGTCTCCACAGTACATCGATGTTGTCGCCAGTGGTCGGCGGAAGGTGCACGTGCCTGTCGACCTGGGACCGGACCGCAGCGATGCACGGATGCACGCCAAGACCGTAGGATCCTACGCAGTGCCGTAGGGGACCGCACCGCCACTTCCCAGCAAATTAGGGACACTGTTGCTCCTGGGGTATCGGCGAGGACCATTCGCAACCGTCTCCATGAAGCTGGGCTACGGTCCCGCACATCGTTAGGCCGTCTTCCGCTCACGCCCCAACATCGTGCAGCCCGCCTCCAGTGGTGTCGCGACAGGCGTGAATGGAGGGACGAATGGAGACGTGTCGTCTTCAGCGATGAGAGTCGCTTCTGCCTTGGTGCCAATGATGGTCGTATGCGTGTTTGGCGCCGTGCAGGTGAGCGCCACAATCAGGACTGCATACGACCGAGGCACACAGGGCCAACACCCGGCATCATGGTGTGGGGAGCGATCTCCTACACTGGCCGTACACCACTGGTGATCGTCGAGGGGACACTGAATAGTGCACGGTACATCCAAACCGTCATCGAACCCATCGTTCTACCATTCCTAGACCGGCAAGGGAACTTGCTGTTCCAACAGGACAATGCACGTCCGCACGTATCCCGTGCCACCCAACGTGCTCTAGAAGGTCTAAGTCAACTACCCTGGCCAGCAAGCTCTCCGGATCTGTCCCCCATTGAGCATATTTGGGACTGGATGAAGCGTCGTCTCACGCGGTCTGCACGTCCAGCACGAACGCTGGTCCAACTGAGGCGCCAGGTGGAAATGGCATGGCAAGCCGTTCCACAGGACTACATCCAGCATCTCTACGATCGTCTCCATGGGAGAATAGCAGCCTGCATTGCTGCGAAAGGTGGATATACACTGTACTAGTGCCGACATTGTGCATGCTCTGTTGCCTGTGTCTATGTGCCTGTGGTTCTGTCAGTGTGATCATGTGATGTATCTGACCCCAGGAATGTGTCAATACAGTTTCCCCTTCCTGGGACAATGAATTCACGGTGTTCTTATTTCAATTTCCAGGAGTGTAAATCAAAACTTTAAGAATAGACAGTAATGGCTCTTAAGACATAAATTACGAAACGTGGTCAACAATCCAGTTAATATACATTCTCAGGGAGCCAAGGTTTTAGAATAAGAGAAAATTACATGAGGGCCGATGTAGTGGCAGCCATACATCGTGAGAATACCACATTACATAAAAGGTAGTGAGCTTATAGATTTGAAAGTGCATTATAGCTTCCTGAGAAAATAGACCACTGAGGTTATCAACATTAATGTTATATATTAAACAGTACGGGTTTAAAACCTTCGAAGAATTGTCTACAGGCAAGGTTCAACTGATCGTTCAGTATATTACCGTCTCTGAGCTCTAGATGTTTAAAAATAAATAACTCTTCCCACAGATCTAGTCTCCGTCCTTTGACTTGTCTGTGTAGGATAACCGTGTCTTCTAACTGTTTGGGCATATGGCCTGCTATCAAGAGGTGTTCAGCGAAAGTAGAGTTGTGAATATTCGCTCCTTTTTTACCTAATAGATGTTCTTTATATCGTGTTTTCACAGCTCTACCTGTTTGACCAATATAGTATGAGGGGCAGTAATTACAGGTTAGTTTGTAAATACCTGAATTAGAAAATCAATCGCTGGCAATCTCTACTGACTGTATAAGATTTCTTTTTAAACTGTTATCTGTAGAGAAGGAGACATTACAGTTATATTTTTTATTTAGAAGACGTTTGATCCTATATGATATGTTACCCAAGAAAGGGATGGAAATAAATTTTTTAGTTTCTGTGGTATCTGTGGGGAGGTTATTGCTCAAAGTCGAACAATTTTGAGAAATTTTCTTATTGAGCAGGTAATCGATCATATTCTGGTTGTACCCATTATTAACAGCGATTGCTTTGATGACATTCAATTCCTTCAGTTGATCCGCAGGTGATAAAGGGGTGGTTACCATTCGGTGAATGGCGGAATGAAAAAACGCCAGTTTATGAGATTTTGGATGAGTTGAGTCAGCAGGAATGACATTATTTGAATATGTTTCTTTGCGGAAGATATTGAAATGGAAGGTATTATCTTGTATGGAAATTGTTAAATCGAGAAAATTAAGTTCACGTTTATCATTTTGAAGTTCTTTTGAGAAGGAAATTTTTTCATGTAAACCGTTGAAAGTATTGAAGAGCTGCTCTAACTCATGATCAGTGCCATCAAAAGCAATGAAAATGTCGTCAACATAACGTGCATAATAGCGGATATTGTGGCGTAATTCTGAACTTGAATTGAAGAATGTTGTTTCCAAGGCATTGATGGAAATCTCTGCTAGAATACCGGCGAGGGGGCTACCCATTGCTAAACCATCTGGCTGTACATACATTTTCCCGTTAAATGTGAAATAATTGTATTTTAAAATGACCTTAAGCAAACCAATGAGCTCCGCAATCTGAGTTTCACTTAGTTTTTCATGCTTAAGAAGATTCTCTTTTACAAGGTCTATAGTTTCATCAACCGGGACATTTGTATAAAGGCTGACGATGTCGAAGGACACCAGTCTAGTGTCAGGTGTACATCTTACAGATTGAATATTGTTAATTAATTCCTTCCTGTTTTTTACAGAAAAGTTATTTTCAAATGTGAAAGCATCTTTAATTATATAATGGAGGCGCCTAGCAAGAGTATGATGTGGACTGCCTATATCATTCACTACAGGGCGGATCGGGTGATTTTGTTTGTGCAGTTTAAACTGACTTCTGAGCACGGGTGGTTTCGGGTTCATATTTATAAGCCCTTTCTTTTGAAACTTATTAAACAGGCTGACGGAATTAGTTAAAGTACGTCGGAGTCCGTTTTGCAGTTCAGCAGTAGGATCTACAGTAACCTCAGTGATGTCGTTTTCCTCAAAAAACTTTACAGTCTTCTCTATATATTCATTTTTATAAGCCACGACAGCAGTGTTCCCTTTGTCACTCTTAGTAACTAAGGCGTCGTGCTCTCTAAGTTTATGATTAATGCTTTTTACTATACTATATTCGCCCGAATGCCTATTAGGAAGTAATTTAATTTCTTTTTCTATTATGTTATTACATTCGTAGGCACATTTGACTTGCTCCGTTTTCTCTAATTTCAGAGATTCTAAACCGATTTTTAGATCTACAATGAGATTACAGATAACTGGATATTTGTCGAGTTTAACAGGCAAGTTATATTTAAGGCCTTTACACAACAAGTCATTCTCAGCCTGCGTAAAAGTAATATTGGTTTTATTTAGTACTCTTTCGTAAAATAGGTGATTGACACTATTGTCTGCTGTATTAACACTTTTACTTGTGGTGCTATTACTAAACTTCAAAAGCTTTCTTTCATGTCTAGCCTTGGTTTCTTCTTTACGATTAGAGAGCCATTCATTAATACTATTCCACAGGTGGTCAATTTGAAAATTACAAAGATCTTTAAAGGCTTTAGTTAAAAATAGGTGTATACAGTAGGCTTCACTATTAAGAACATCATTTTTCTGGTACAAATTAACTGTGCTATCCGAAATGACTAAATGCACTAACTTCTTTTTAATAGAAGGCACTCTGTTACACTGTTTAAAGTTTACGTACGCCTTCACATAATCAGGGATAATGTCTTTATCTAGGCACTGTTGATTAAAGTCAATAGCCATACCTGCTTTCACAATTTTTAATTTGATGTCCATATACCTGGATGCAGCTTTTGATACATCGGCAGGCAAGAATTTCAGTATTTTAAACATGGCTGCGCAACAGCAACGGTTCCACGTAATAGGATCTGTGGGAAGAGCTATTTATTTTTAAACATCTAGAGTTCAGAGACGGTAATATACTGAACGATCAGTTGAACCTTGCCTGTAGACAATTCTTCGAAGGTTTTAAACCCGTACTGTTTAATATATAACATTAATGTTGATAACCTCAGTGGTCTATTTCCTCAGGAAGCTATAATGCACTTTCAAATCTATAAGCTCACTACCTTTTATGTAATGTGGTATTCTCACGATGTATGGCTGCCACTACATCGGCCCTCATGTAATTTTCTCTTATTCTAAAACCTTGGCTCCCTGAGAATGTATATTAACTGGATTGTTGACCACGTTTCGTAATTTATGTCTTAAGGGCCATTACTGTTTATTCTTAAAGTTTTGATTTATATACGATCTATGTGCTTCACTAATATGATAATATAACTTTTATATTCTGGCTGTATATGCCAACGCAATTAATATGGATATTTTACATGTTGCTTCAGTACGCCAATCGGCACATAGTTCGCGACCTGAGCGCCACCTGCCCTGGCTGCAGTGCTACTACGCTGGCCGATTTTACCCAGTCGCTTATGCGCTCTCCAACTTCCATGTACTTATTTTTATTCGTCTGACAAACCCTATTCTCAGGGCTATATTTTATTTGGACTAATGGAGCTACGCAGATGTTTGTAAAAACAATGACATATCACTCCATGTTAATGTAATACTGTAAGTACCAGGAATCCTCATATTTTGTAATACAAGATTCTCCTAATATATATTAAACTCTATTCTTTACTTATGCATTCGAGGGTTGGATTCCCTCTCTTCTTCCTCGAAGAGTTTCATTGCCTGGGCTACTCTCAGGGTGCAACTTCGACGTGGAAGATTCCCGCCGTTTCCTTGCCGTGTCGTCTGCTTGCCGTCCATACTGCTCGCCGTCCGGCCCTTCTCGCCGCCGCCTTCCGGTCCTCGCCGCCGCCACCGCCGCCGCCGTCGCCGCCTGCCGGGGCTCGCCGCCGCCGCCTGGTCGCCGCCTGCCGGTGCTCGCCGCCGTCGCCTGCCGCCTGCCGGTGCTCGCCGCCGTCGCCTGCCGCCTGCCGGTGCTTGCCGCCTGCCGGTCGCCGCCGTCGCCGTCTGGTCGCCGCCGCCGCCCTTCTCGCGCGCCGCCGCCATGTCCCAACCCACCACCACCACCACTATCATTTTCACCTCTCCCTCCGCTGCTCCAACCACCATCACATGGAGCTCCTCCTCCACCCCACTTCCCGTCCTTCCTTCTCTCCCTGTCCACCCCACCCCTGCACCACTTTCGGCTGTAACCACCCCCAACTCCTCCTCCCCTCTCACTGTCGCCCCATCGACAGCTACTGACTTTCCGCCGCTCCCCGCACCGCCTCCGACAGGCTCCAAGCCAGCACGGATCTCTGCTCGACGTTCCACAGTCTCAGTGAGACCCACGCCCCCTCCGTCTGCGTCATCCGCTGCTCAGGGTGGTCCTGCCCCCCGCCATCTCCCCCTGCAACCCGTACCCCTGCCCCCTCTCCACCCGGTCGTGCCCACGAAACCTTCAAAGTGCCCGAATGTTGACCCTTCCCCCGCAGTCTCCTCCAAAAAAACCCCCAACCCCCGAGACCCACCCACCCCCATGGACGCGGCTCCGACCCCCGCCCCCGCCCCGCCTGCCACCCACACCTTTGTCCTCTCCAATCCTGACCCTCAATTCCCTGATGCCTGCTCCCTCACCCTCGCCATCCGGAAATACTACCCCAATGCTCCCATCTCCCAACTGATTCCTCGCAAGGACTCGGTCCTCATCAAATCCCCCAGTGCTTCCCTCCACGCCGATCTCCTCTCCCGCATCCCCCGTATCCAATTTGGCCAACGTGCAACCCTCACCCCCTACCACACCCCGTCCTCTCCCCGGCGTCCGCCAGCCTTCACCGCTGTGATCACGAAGCTTAGCCCCGTGATCACGGAGGCTGAGGTGTTGGCGGAACTCAACTCCCGGCCCAACATTGAAATCCGCTCGGCCCGTCGCATCTTCAATGATGCCGGGCCGACTTTTCTCATGCGGATATTCACCGAATCCTCCTCCTCCATTGACCGCCTCCTCACCGAGGGAGCCCTCATCTACAATCAGCGCCATAAGGTGGACCCCTCCCGTTCCCCCGTCCAATCCTACCGCTGCCAATGCTGTCTCACCTACAATGACCACATTACCTCTGCCTGCAGGAACCCCCCTACTTGTCCCCACTGCAAAGCTTCCCACTTCCTCAAGCATTGCCCCAACCTCACCTCTCCCCCCTCCTGCAACACTTGCAACGAACCACATCCTACCTACTCCTCGAAGTGTAAAGCGAAACCTCCACCAGTAACCCCTGAGCTCACCGTGCCTGTCCGTCCTGTTGATGACCCCATCCACCCCAACAACTCGCTCCGCCCTCCCCCTACTGCTGAGGACATCATCCGTTTCACCACCATTGTGCTCCAAAACATCCACCCCTTCCAGCGCTCACACACTCTTTCCCAAATCGCCCTCGCTGCCCGTTCCATCTTCCATCTTACCACCTATGCCACATACTCCCACAACCAGGATCACTTCATCTTCATCCCCCTCACCACCCTTGTATAACTCTCCACTCCCATGGTACAACAATCGTACCGTATCCTGTACCACAACATTCGCTCCCTGCCCACCCGCAAACTCCTCTTCCTCCACACCCTACGTCAGCACCGCGTGGATGCCTTCGTCCTAAATGAAACCTTCCTTCAACCCCGTATCTCCGTCTCCACGGCTCCTTACACTCTACACCGCACCGATAACCCGTACCCTCTCGCGCGTGGCGGAGTTGCTATAGGCCACCTCAAGCACCTCCCTGTCCAGCACCAACCTCTCCTTAACAATCCTGCCGAGCATCTCACCCTCAGCCTCTTCTTCCCCACCCTTACCATCACCTGTGCCACCATTTATGTCCGCCCTCGCACCCCCATCCCGTACGATTTCCTGGCCCACATTGACCGCACCTTCTCCACCTACGTGATTGCCGCCGACCTCAATATCCACAGCCGTGATCCTGCCGACCTCCGGCGGTGGCATCAGTTTCTCACCACTCTCCAGGGAGACCTGGTTCCCCTGCCTCAGCACACCCAGCCCGAATCCAACACCACTCCTGATGTGGTCCTTGCCTCTCCAAACCTCCTTGGGCGCATCACCGTGGATGTCCTTGACCTCATTGGCAGTGACCATGCTCCTGTCCTCCTCACTATCTCTAACGGTCGCCATCCCCGCCACGCTCCTCGCCCTGACGTCCCTCCTAAACTTGTCCATGATTACTCCCGTGCCAACTGGGATGCCTACCGGGATTCCATTCACACCCAGGTTGACGGCCACGACCTTACCCCCAGTCTCCTGATGACATCGCTCACACTGCTGCCTTCCTGCACCAGACCTTGTCTGACGCCGTCGCCACCCATATCCCCACCAAAGCCATCCACCCTCACCGCCCCGCCCTGCCTCCACAGGCCGTCCTTCTCCTTCGAGAGTCCCGCCGCCTCTACCGCTCTTTTCTCCACACTCGTGACCGGGATACACTTACCCGCGACCGGCAATTACAGCGACACATCCGCAACCTGCTTGTTGCGAAGAAACGCCGAGCCTGGCGCCAGACATGTACACAACTCAACACCACGCTCCCCACAACTCTTCCAAGTATTGGTCTGCTTTCCACCGCCTTACTGGGAACCGCCCCACCCCCCAGTACCCTCTCCTCCTTAATGACCGTCCCTTTCCTGACAACCTCAGTAAGGCCAACCACTTTGCCTCCCACCTCTCTGATGTTTTTTCCATCCCAGATGATCCCCACTTTGATTATTCCCTCTTCCCTGATGTCATGGACCGTACGAATACCTCTGTTCCTCCCCTTGCTCCTAGCTTCCAGTACTTGGGCCACACCCCACCTTCTGCGCTTAACACTCCCATCACTGCACAGGACATCAGCCTCACACTCCGCACTAAACGCAACACTGCTCCCGGCCACGACTGCGTTACCTACCGCCACCTCAAACACTGCCCTCCCTCCTTCCTTTCCCTCCTTGCCACCCTCTACAATGTCATCCTTGCCACTGGCTTCTATCCCGACCTGTGGAAAACCTCCCGTATCCTGATGTTCTCCAAACCCAATAAGCCTCCATCTGATGCCTCTTCCTATCGTCCTATCTGTCTCACATCGGTGTTCAGCAAGCTCTTGGAATCCATCCTTTCCCGGCACATCCATCTCCACCTCCACCAAAACCACCTCCTCCCGAACACCCAATGTGGCTTTCGACTTCCTTCTCTGCTGATGACCAACTCCTCCACCTCACTCATCTCCTCTCCCTCCAGCTTAACTCCCGTCGCTCCGCCATTTTTGACTCACTTGACCTCGAAAAGGCCTACGACCGTGTCTGGCATCCCGGTCTCCTGTTTAAACTCCAAACCTACGCCCTTCCTATCAACTACATCCGTCTGGTGGCCTCCTTCCTCTCCCACCGCCCCTCCTATGTTACTATCCATCATGCCAATTCCCACACCTTCTACCCCTCTGCCGGTGTGCCCCAGGGCTCTGTCCTCTCCCCTCTCCTCTACCTCCTGTACACGGCAGATATGCCCCAACCCCCCCTCCAGTACACCTCTTGCAATATACTGACGACACCGCATTCCTCGCCCTCGCTCCTACCCTCCAACGGTCCCAACGCCTTCTCCAGAATCACCTTGACCTTTTTGCTGCATGGTGTAAACAATGGCTCCTGAAACTCAATCCTTCCAAGACCCAGGCAATCATCGTAGGTCGTACCACTCGCTCCTTCCGGCTCCTGGATTTCTCCCTTACTGTCTGCGCACATCCTGTCCGCCTCACCCCCACCCTCACCTACCTTGGCCTCACCATTGACCATCACCTCACCTGGATACCTCATCTCCGCTCCATCCAATCCAAAGCCCACAACCGCCTCCGACTCCTCAAACTCCTCTCTGGCCAGACATGGGGGTTGCACCCCTCTACCATCCTCCACACCTACAAATCTTTCATCCGTCCCATCCTCTGTTATGCCAGTCCTGCCTGGATATCTGCCCCCCCCCCCCAAATTCTATCAGTCCCTCCAGATCCTTGAGCGTCATGCACTCCGCCTCACCTTCCGTATCCGCCTCCCGTCCCCCACGCGGATCCTCTATGATCTCATTCCTTTCCCCTATCTGCTCCTATTCCTCGAATATATCCGCTTCCTCTACACCTCCCGCCGTCTTGAACCCCCTCATCCCCTGGTTGCTCCTCTCCTCTCCCATCCCCGCCCCCTGCCACGTCTTCACCGTTGTGTCCCCCCTACCCTCCATCTCTACACCCTCCATCTCCTTTCCCAAGGTGGCTTCCGTCAACTCCCCCTCCCGGATGATGCCCTCTCTCCCTCCATTTATCCTTCCTATCAACTCTGATCCTCAATCCCCCTCCTTTCCTCTGTCCTTTCCCTGGGCTCCCTCTTCCCCCCCCCCTTCCGTCCTGTTTTTCTCCCCACTAAACCTCTCCCTACCTCCCTTCTCCCCCCCAGTCCTTTTGTATTCCCCTCCTCTGCCTACCCCACTCCCTGTCGCGTCTGCCCCCCACCCCTCTTATGGGTCCTCATCCTCCTTCAGCTCCCTTCCCGGCTCCCCCCTTCGCTTTTACTCTCCTTTCCCCCCTTTTTTGTTTCCCATCTTCTGTCCAGTTTCCCCCCACCTGCTCTCGACTGTGGTGTCACATTTGCCAACTTTTTAGTGCAGTGTTCCAGTGACTATTCAGTGTTGTTTGTCTTTCTTGTGTTGCGAACAGAAACCATGCTGTCGCTAGGTGTGAATTTTATGTCCTTTGCGAACAGAATCCAGACTGTCGCCGTGTTTTTTTAATTGTCTATTGTTTTCCCTGTCTGCTTCGTATGTATTTTTATTAGCGTCATCATCCCTGTGTTGTTGTTTTAAGTTCCACGATTTCTTTTCGCCTTGTTACTCTCTAAGTCTCCGATTTTATCGCCTGTTTTTTATCATTTGTTCTCTTGATCTTTGTCACAAAATCTGTCGGCTGAAGAGCGGCATACTAAGCTGCTGCCAGCCCACCCCCTTCGGGGGGAATTGAAATTCAATAAATGAAAAAAAAAACTTATGTTTCATACCTTTTAATATAAATTACGATGTTCATTGTCCTCAGGCCGCCTTATGAAGAAGATCGATTTAAATCTATCGAAACCTAGGTAAAGATTACTTTATCCTTTGCAACTGGTCGGCTGTTTTTAACCCTATTACGTGGAACCGTTGCTGTTGCGCAGCTATGTTTAAAATACTATATATTACTAGCTGATGTTGTCCGCCATTACTGCTTGAAAACTGACCAATAATATTTTTGCACTCATTTTCTCATTGGCTGTCAGCTTCAAAACCAAATTACGTATTTCGTGGGCATTTAGCAGATGCGCGATGTCTATGTAGGCCCCTACAATAACTTTCCTTTTTACTTTTGCAGGTTTACTGGAATTATATTGACTTTAATTGTTCATTTGGCCCCCGTTAAAGTGATTCATCGTATCTATATAATAATTGTACTGAATTATCTAATTTTTTTTATTACGTAAACATTGGCATGCCATATTTAGATTAAAATTGACGTCTTACTGGTGCCACATAAGATTCTGCTCGTTCTGACAAAGACTATGCCAAATTTTTTGTTTGTCCATGACTAACAGGGGTAGTCAGTTCATTGTATAGGTCATGTTTTATTATTTAAAAGGTTTTTTTTTCAGAAATAGAGAACCAGTTTTTTTACAAGGTGCATACTAGACCTACCCAAACTCTACATGTGCCGCTTTCATTATGAGTCTGCGAAATCTCATTTCCATGACCCTAAATTACTTTATATGGATGCAGATAGCTTCATTTATTGGTTGAAGAACTGCAATTCATATGAAGTAATGACGTACCATGGTAATGAATTCGACACGTCCTGATACACGGCCGATAATCCTTATTGTATTGTTTCAGATAACAAGAACGTTATTGGGCTTATGAAAGACGAGGCGAATGGATAGCCGATTGTGGGGTTTGTGGGTTTGCGAGCAAAAATGTATGCGTATCGCACATTGGAAGGTGCCACACAGAGGCGAACTAAGATTGTGCGTCGTATTTCATCGGGAGCCCTTTCTATCGAAGACTATTTGCGATGCCTGTACAGCGGTGTTCCTGGTGCAGCACCGCAGCCGCCGAATGTGGCCTAGTATTCGACCGAGAGGACATGAGGTGTACAATGTGCTGCATTCTAAAACCGGCCTGTCGCCTCATTATGGTAAAAGGGTCATTTGTGATGACGGGTTTGGAACTCACCCGTACTCACACTAGTCACTTGTTGTGTGTGACCACGCCATGTAAATTTGTAAACAGAATAGTTTTTAAGTTTCACATGCCGCTAGCTGTCCAAGTCAGATTAATTTTAAGTGTACGTAGTTCACAGTGCATCGGACTTATTTTTGTTCAGCCATATAACTGCTACTATGGGGACTGTGTAACTCAGTTGTAATAAAAGTATTTCCACATTAGTTTTTAGCGTGGATTTATATATATCTGAAAACTGTAAATATTTCAAGCAGTGATATTTTTTTATTTCTGAGAAAACGATGTGAAAACGATTGAGATTGTAACCTCAGGAACTGAATTGCGTCTGGTTCAAATGGTAATCTCGAGAATGAGCGTGTAATCTCAAGAACAGAACTGAATTGTATCTGTGAGAACTGAGTAAATGAAAAAATTTGTTACCATACGTCTTTGTTGCTGTTATTTACAAAAAGCCTACCCCAGTTGTATAGATAAAGGATGTGCAGGACATGAATGTGGAGTTTAACATGAAAGATAACAAAATATATAGCATGTTTACATGGCATTACACCTGTCTTGCAGCATGAATTGGCGTATGGGAGCAGGAGGCACATGAAAATATCCGTTTCCAAAGACATACAACAAACATGAAATGATAATTAAATCAAGACACTAAGCTGTCGACAGGCGTTGATGCATCAACGGGGACAGTTGAAAATTTGTGCCCCGACGGGGACTCGAACTTGGGATCTCCTGCTTACATAGCAGACGCTCTGTACTTTTTTTTTTTTTTTTTTTTTTTTTTTTTTTTCGGTAATGTTGCTTGCGTTTGGTCTGGGCGGACGTCATAGAACATCCGTTCAAGTTGATCGTTGATTCTTTTACTCATCCGGCCGGGGTAGCCGAGCAGTTCTGGGCTCTACAGTCTAGAACCGTGCGACCGCTGCGGTCGCAGGTCCGAATCCGGCTTCGGACGTGGATGTGTGTGATGTCCTTAGGTTAGTTAGGTTTAAGTAGTTCTAAGTTTTAGGGGACTGATGACCGCAGAAGTTAAGTCTCATAGTGCTCAGAGCCATTTGAACCTTTACTCAGTTTTTTTATTACAGAGGGCCAGCACCTCTCTGACTGCAAACACGCTGAGCTACCGTGCCGGCATCCATCTGAACCACCGAGGGTACAGAGGATAGTGCGACTGCAGGGATTTATCTCTTTCACGCTCCCCGTGAGACCCACATTCCCAACTTAATATCCACACACTACATTCGTAGTGCCCCTGTCCATGACACTCATTACTCGTGGCAGAGAATCTTACCCAGTCCCGTAAGAGTTCGGGCAATGCGTGTGCATCCAGCACAGAAGAAATAGGTCAATGGCCGCTTAGCCTTAACTATATGAAGATGGTATCCGAAAGAACAGATACCATCTTATATAGCAAACACGTCTAAAATTGTATCACCAGTACGTGAATAAAACCATAGACATAGTATCTGGTCAAAACTGTACACTATCAAAATGGGGAAAGGGTGAAGACAAACCCTACACAGAATGGACGGTAAAAAAAAAAATCTTTTAATTTCTATCCAACTTAAAAGTAATTTTACATTTTCATAAGCATATACAGTAACACTATTTTCAAACATCTAACTGAGTCGTTGGAGAGCAGGGTACCCGTAGAATTCCAGCTTTTGAATAGCAGCAAATATGAAGATTCGTGGCATCCATGCGATCTTCGCCTCCGCTGCTAAATGGTGGTATTTGTGGGGTCGAATAAGCGAAGCGATGTCAGTATGTCTTTATACGGTACGCCAGGATCATCCCAGTGAATTTTATGACGGAAATGCGTTATCCATTTTACACTGCTCCATGTTTTAGCATACTTCAATTGCTTGAAAGACCTCAGTGATGAAATGTTTGCTGAGACTGTCTCTATTATTCCAGCCTCTTCTGAGTATGGTTTGAATGCAACATCTTTAAATATCAACTGTCTACACTCATAATAAAAAAAACCTGATCATTTGCAATGTTGTTTACACCTTGAGATGCCATTGTGAAATGCTTAGGGTATGACGAAGCACTTGTTCATTTATACAGCTCGTTACACGACACCCATGAGCAGGCAGTCGTTAATTACACGGTCACGTAGAATTAGAGCATACGTTGCAGCGTGTTACGGGAAATTTTCCGAAGATTCAAATTCAATTTATACGTCTACAGGTCCATATGTAACTATCTCATTCTGTTTTGAGCAATCTATTATGATAATTGGCGCCAGCTCCTTCAGTTTCCGTGGACTGGGTACACACTCTTCTTCTTCTCCTTAGTATGAAGCATAGATTTCATACGCTAGACTGTATATATTTTCATCCCACTGCAGGTGATGAGATAAAATTCAGAGTTCAGGTAGACTCTGGCCTTAGTTAACCTGTAGTTATCAAATCTGGTGGAATCATTTTCTATATTCCCTCTTCTACTGGTCTGAAACGCAAGTATGATGAGCCTGGGAGTCTCCAGTTAAGCTGAGGTTTTAAGAGCCTTTTACAGCCGGTAGCACTGGCTACCCGAAAACCTCCCAAGAGTGGAAAGATAACGGTAGAAATACATTGTCATTCAGAACTTTTAAAAGCTTCAACCACTGCTTATCTGATACATAAATGTGTGGCCTTTTCCATATTATTTTATTGATGGTGATCTCGATCTCCTCTTGAACTCCTTGCAAGCATGAGTAGTTATCCGTACCAGAATAAGATCCTGTTTAGCATTGAGAAAATTTGCCGCATTCCTCAAAGTGTCCTACAAGCAATTTTAAAGGTATACATGTAGTAAATCTGTTGTACTCTTTTACTGTTCTATCCAATGGCTCGTTATGAACCATCCAGCATTTTCTAAATCGTTCAGACCTGACAGAGAAGCAGAGACACACGTTTTAAGACTTGATGTTATGCTTACACTGCATTTACAGTCAGCCTCAACCCCGTTGAGTTCATATCGTATCTCATGAAACAGGAACACTAAAGCATTACTGTAAGGTTCGATGCCACTGTAGCAGTACCATCCCTTGTCATAAATGACCCATCAAGATATATGAAACTCTTGCGTGGGAGGGTTAAAGCCTGCTGGTACAGAACGACAACTCGAATTTCATCGTTCTAGTTAAATGTGCTTGATGCGTAAAGTTTACGTGAGAAGTACTCCTGACGTCATAGTCCGCCGGGTTAGTTATTCCGAGCGACGTCATTGTGCGACTTCAGACCCACTCACTTAAGAAACTCGTAATCTGAACGAGTTGGTGTTCTGTTGTGAAGTGTCGTGCGGTGCACTTTGATTTTATACCCTATGTTCATCCTCTCTTGGTTGACAATATGGGGACACTGCGATCCTTCAGTGGTTGAAGATCGCTAACAATGCTTCCGGTCCGGTAACTTGAAGGTCGTTACCTCTGCCACCAAGGGGTCTCTGCTGGTTGAAGGTCTCTACATGTTCAAGGTCACTGGTGAGTCCACTTTAGATGCAGCCGTACAATGATTTCCTCTCCGTGAAAATCGACCAGTTGATTATCCTCGTCCACAATACGCAGCTCCAGATAGTCTAATGCCTCAACTGTTACTGGGAGATAAATAGCGTTCGTAGGTGCCTCAACGATCTTATACCATGTTCCCACTTATGGGAAGATTTCTTAAAGTTCCTATGGGACCAAACTGCTGAGGTCATCGGTCCCTAGGCTTACGCACTACTTAATCTAACTTAAATTAACTTACGCTAAGGACAACACACACACCCATGCCCGAGGGAGGACTCGAACCTCCGATGGGGGGAGCCGCTCGAAACTTGGCTAGACGCCCAAGACTGCACGGCCACCCCGCGCGACTCCGTAAATTGTGTGAATCAATGTGTTCTTGAGATAAGAGTTTCGTTGCACTCAACACGGGTTGTACTGACAGGAAGTAGGAGTATATCCACCGACTGGTCGGATCTGCCTAATTTATTAGTATCCGTCTTCAAACCCCCCCCCCTTTTTTTACCCAGTAGCCGTCTTGTTGATCCTTCCTGGTTAAAGTCATTCGTTGCACTCGTTGTCTTTATTTCAGATTTAAGTGGTTGATATATGCACGTTGAACAATCCCTTTTCCAGACCATTTTAAAATTTCGTTTAAATCGTCAGTATCATACGCACCAGATACTATTCTCCAGTCTAATGAGGGCAATACTCCACTATCCATTGCTTAAATCAGTCAGTGGGAAGTATTTCGTGAGTAATACCGACGGTCGTTCTTTTAAAGTTAGAGTATACGACATTGCATCTGAACCTCAACTAAGGGTGGATGCTTAATGCACCTCCTTATATATATGGTTGTTTGTAAACGTTAGGAGGAACATGATGCACAGATGTCCACATAAGTAGGTATTTAAGTCTGGGTAGCGATGAAAATAGTAGAACACAAATCTTCTGTCGATGAAGTATCGTTGTAACTCTTGTGGCGGCTTCAAGTCTCCAACTGAGTCGAAATAATAAACATTTTTTGTAGTTTCCTGGTCCCCAGCAACATCTAAATTCATAATTCCACATCCTCTGGACTTCCACATAGTCTTTGGCAATGTGAATATCTGATTCGATCAGCTTGGGAGGTATGACTTCTCTCAAGCTGTCTTGTGTTTTGAAATACGTACCAAATCACCCACATTAAATTTCTGTTTACGTGGATCGAGCATTTTAATATGTAGTACACCGTATCCATCAGTCCATTACGACAAACACCGATTGGTCTCATTTTTATTGTGCTATGTTTGGTTCGATTATACTGTGCAGTTATTTCTGGGAGGGTATCCGTCCATTTGTATGAGCCACCAAGATTAAAACGCTTCCAAATTTGACCTTTTATTGTTCTGTTCAGACATTCCGTGATACTCGTCTTCAGATGGGTGAACGTTGAGTAATGATGTATTCCATACCACCGCGTCATGGTCTTGAAATACCTGTTGTAAAACTTTGGAGTTTATCATGGCATCGATTCGTCCCTCTCTGCAACAAATGCTCAACCACCTCCGTGGCATTTCTCCCCATTTTTGTTTTAACAGGTAATGCCCAGGCAGATTTAGAGTATATATCAATAACCATCAACATATATTTGAATCCATTATTCTCATGTGAATATTTCCTCATATCTACAAGATCAGCCTGCCACGAATCATCCAAACCTTTAATCATAACATTCCTACGAAGGTATGCTTTGCGTGCTGGTTTGTACAGTTTCCGAACTGCCGTCTCCATACTCACTCGATTATACTTCTCTCTCTAAGCTCTGAAATTACTGAGAAAACCTCATACAAATGAGTGGTATTGCCTGAACCAGCTAATGCCATGAGCAGTCGTATTCGATCTATTATCTCATTGGGGCCGTCGCAGTATCTATACTAAGGGGGAAGATTGCTGACTCTTTTATGCTGAATGTCAATACCGTCACCACTGCTATACTGACCATCTAATAATGGTGGTTTTATACTGTCTCTGTATTTTGTACTGCGTTGGTTTCCTGCTTTCCTGTGTAGACTGTTCAGTTGTAGTATTCCACCAAACAACTCCAGATCTATAGATGAAAATAGTACTGTATTTGAGGATTTTAGGAAAACACAGTTCAGTAGACCTGGTGTTCTTTGAAATTCTCCAACCTCTCTCTGTACTGTTTTTCTTATTTAAACTTACAGGCTGCATGTATGGTTTTTCACCACTTCGACCATATGTTTTGTCTATCCCAATATCACTGTGACAGTTAATGAAACTGGCAACGGCATCATCGTCATCGTAGTGTAATTTTGCTGAGAGCCACAAAAAGACTCAGCAACTGGTTCAAAGGATTATCTCAGTGTCAGCTCTTGATCCAAATGTCCTGACCTCATCGTCCGTAACTTTTCTCAAACAACCTTCCATTCAGCAATGACCTTATGCTTAGCCGATATCTAGCTATATAATAAGCGGGCTGCTTCACAGGCTGCATTTTATGTACATTTCGCTCAACCTTTAGAGTTAAGTAATGTACTTTCTTTTCAAATCCATCAACCTTTACAGCTAAATTGTCTACTTTCGTTCTCAGAAAGATGCTGGTGTGCATCTCCATTTCCTTAACCCTAGCATCTAATTCGTTGTACAGTCTCAGAAGAGTCTGAGCATTAATCTGTAGCTCCTTAACTCTACATTCGAGAGACTGAAATTTCCCAACTACGTACAGACACATTCTCTGTCTACGCACACCTGTTCTCTCGGGCTGAGTGCCTGACATGCGTGACAAGAATTGATAGCACCATCTGTAGGCTGAACAAGTTTATAACGGTGGAGTGTTGCAGATAAATGGATCGACCTCCAGATGTCACTATGAGTATCACGCCACCGTGCGATGCTGTTATAGATAGCGTCAGGCCAGCACAGTATATTTCCGGAGATGGAGAATACTCGGTCATCACTACTGACTGATGTACGGTTCTGCACGACACAGTTCATTCCTTTCCAACTCGGTAAACCGCACTTTAACACTTCTCGATGCATTTTCAATGTATAACAGAACATAATGCTTCTACATCAATATTCAAACGCTTTGAATGGCTAGCTGTTACATTATAAGTTGATATGAAATACAGTAGAGCACCAGGAGGAACTGGCAGCTTCTCATCCACCACATCAACACTCTGCCCTGGCAGTAACACGGGTATGTTTTGGGACGGTGCATCTGTCTGTGACCAGTACTGACCTTTACCGTGTGGTGTAGGACCCACAGCACAGTTCTTCTGAGAGTCGGGGACTGGCCGATTGTCTTCGTTACACAAATCGATGAGCGGAATGTACAGCCTCCTGTAGTACATACACACTTCCCATTCCATCTAACCAGGACAACTTACTTTTAAACTTAATCCTCTTCCTGTTCATGCCAAGACTGAATTTTACCAGCTTATTTCTAGAAACAATGGACACACATTTCTTGGCTAGAAGACTTTACCAGGAACGACACTTATAGCTGATTTTCGCAACACCACAACTCATTTACAAACTCTCATTTTAGATGTCTGTTGTACTGTACTGTAGCATTTTTAATTGAATAGGTGAGTTGGAAAAGGGATCCTATCTCAAAACATAAATCTTTCTGGAGACACAAAAAACGGTTTCACTATACAACCAGCTTAAGAATGGTGTCGTGGAGTTGGCATGCAGCAACGGGCCCCAGGATGAAACAATATACAACATTATCATATATTTTAGTCATCGACTGTTGTCAGTAATAGAGTCTGAATGTACTGGAGATGACCCCTTTTCCAACCTGGTGATGTTGATGAGGGAACTAACCTTCTGTTTGCAGTGGAAGAACTGTGCTACAGAAGATTATATTATTCATATTCATTACAGTAATAAAAGAGTGTGTGATGAGCTTAGAGGTTTATTCACAATACAACTAGCGTTTTGTTTACGATGGAAGAATTTTGTTATGCATATTTATATTATTCAATTACAGCAATAAAATGTGTATGAGCGTACAGGTTTATTCACAGCGAACCAAAGTAAAACCACAAGCAAATCACAGCAAAGCAGACAAATGTGGTTATGCTTCAGCATTATCTTGTCCTTTGTTGGCCGCTGACTGATACTGTTATGAAATGGTTTCTGCTCGACAAGTACGTATTGCAGAATTTACTTTACATTGGCTAGCTTATTGGAACAGGTCCACTATACGCGTCTTTCTATGGACTTGGCCCATTCTTGAAGCCAACATCTTTTTAACGAGCACTTCTCTTCGTAGGACATGACCCCTGTTATACTAATGATGATACAGATATGATGATCAGTTACCTCTGGGAAACGTATTTTGAAAAGAAGTGGATATGATCGCTTTACCAACTCATCGATTCAATTCTGATATGCTATAAGACAAAAAAAGCGACTCACCACGAAGGAATTGTCCGAATGCGACATCATGTACATCACATCGGTATATGTGATGTACGTGGACAGAAAAACAAATGACTCCGATTTCAAAAAAAATGGATGATTCATTGAAAAGAAAGAACTTCACAAATTGAGCAACTCAGTAACGTGTTGCAGGAACGGGGTGTAGTTATTGGCTTTCGGGCCAAGTTTGGAAGCATTTCCGAAATGAGTAACCACTGAGTGGCGACAAGTATCCTTTTCGGATGAATCACGTTTTATACTCCATCAGGCTGTTCTGCAACAATCGTCGCAACCCAGTCACGACGAGGGAATGTTATGGCCTAGGGAATATTTTCGTGTTCCGCGACATTCCCCGGGTGGCTTCGTCATTCTGGAATGCGCGATGGATCAACACAAGTATCCACATATCTTTGGCGACAGTTCCATCCCTACTAGCAGGACAATCCGATATATCAGCTCACAGTGTATGTTCTTGGTTCGAACAGCAGCAGGATGAGTTGACCATATAACCCTGTAACCGTGGCAACCCAAATCCCTGCCCCCCTCCCCCGGGGGGGGGGGGGGGGGGAAATTATGCCCTATGGAGAATCTGGGAGACCACCTTTGTTCTTTATTGGACTGTTCGCGCCATGGATTGTCAGCAGAGAAACCTAGCGCGGCTGGGCACAGCACTGGAGTCGACATGGCTCCACACTCCACATCGCTGTCGGGACGTTCCAGAACCCCAGTGACTCTCTCTCGGGCGTCTGCGCTGAGAAAGGTGGTCATCCACGCTTTTGACAGGCGGTCAGATTAGTGTGACAGGGTCATGTAGTTTTCTGTTACAGCTTAATCTCGATTCTGATTTGCTACTGCTTTTGAGTCCTTCTTTCAACCTTTTCTAATTACTCGAGCTCTCCGTTCGAAGCTACTTTAAGGGTATTTGAATACGCATACCTATATAAATTTCTTTGGCGTTTCAGTGTATTTTGTTTAGTGACAATGATATGGAGAGTAGTTTGTGTTGTCGGATCTCGATAAAGATAGTCTGCAATCTTGATCTCAACATGAAAACGTTGTCGCCCGATCGCAGAAGTCCAGTTCTGGTTTCCGTTGCTCTCTTTTCCTTGCTGATGTTTGATACCCGTTGTTCTAGATATTTAAAACAGTTCATGGAAGACATTATATTGATATTTATTACAAACTTTCGCGGTGAGTTACTATGTTTGTCATGAACTGTGTTTTTTGAAAAGATATTTTTAACTCCATTTGCGTTGCTTGGTGTTGTAATTCTGTGATTTGTTCCGGCGCATTTTCAGGGAGTGCTTAATGAGCGCGATGTCATCTGCAGCGATCTTGTCTGGCTTTCTTCCAAGCTGCATACCCATAGTATTTACTTATTATTATTTATACTCTCGCAGCGTAATTGCAATAACTTGGTGAGGAAGTGTGTTTTCTGTTAAGAGAGAGAGATTAAAGGAGACCTGTGTGAATATAATATTAATCTAAATTACGACAGTGTTCGTCTTCCACGTCGGTCATTACTGGATTGCAGTGCTGATTGGATTACAGTGTCAATCACGTATATGGTATGTGACGATAAATATTTCAGTTTTTCCCTGTCTTGAGATAACCGTGATTGGTTTTAAGACAAAGGCTGCCTCATGTTTTGTGACTAAAATGACGTTTGTCTATACTACATATCAACAATGGCTTTAACTACAATGAAACCTATCATTTAATTATCAGCATACAGCCATAATTTCCTTGTAACATCTCTCTTTCCAAGACGATCATCCGTATACATTAGCTAGGTCAAAAACTACAGTGTTGTGCAAAACTTAAGGAGGAAAAAACTGTCGTATGGGGTGTCACTGCCAAGCAACATCGCTCGATGAGACTTGGACTGTTCGTAGAAGGAACTGATACAGTATAGTAAACAAGGTAATTGAAATAAAAACGCAATGAGACGAACAGAAATGACCATTTCATTCGAAGACAATAATGTATGATTCATGATGGTCACTTGGACATTATAAAGGGCGGAAAGTGGTTCTTAATAAATGTGTGGCCACCACAGACAGCAATGCATGCTGGCCACAGGATTGGTAAGGAGTTGTTGTGGCAGGGGGTTCCATTCCTCCATCGGAGCGATTGACAGCTTCGGACATTTCCGAAAGAACATATACCATCTTCATATAGCTAAGGCTTACCGGCCAATGATCTTCAGTGCGGATGCACTCACATTGCCCGAACTCTTACGGGAATCGGTAAATTGACTGCAGCGAGTAATGAGTATAGTTTCCCGGCAGGGGACTGGGTGTGGTGTGTCAATCATCCTCATCATTTTGCCGGCACGGTAGCTCACGGTGTTCGGTCAGAGGGTTAGCTGCTCTCCGCAATAAAAAAACTGAGTTAATGGATCCACGATGAACTTGAACAAGCGTCATCGGACGTCCGTCCCGAACAAAAAAATATTCAAATGTGTGTGAAATCTTATGGGACTTAACTGCTAAGATCATCAGTCCTTAAGCTTACACACCACTTCACCTAAATTATCATAAGGGCAAACACACACACACCCATGCCCGAGGAAGGACTCGAACCACCGCCGGGACCAGCCGCACCGTCCCGAACAACATGAGATTAAAAACAAAAACGGATAGAGCGCCTAACATGTAACAGGAGATCCCGGATTCGAGTCCCGGTCGAGGCACACATTTTCAACTGTCCCCGTTGATATTTATCCACGCCTCTCAGCAGCTGAAGGTCTGGATTTCATTTTAATTTCATTATAATTTTAGTCTCCTTTCTTATTCCAAAGAAACAGTTTCGGTATCAAGAAACTGGGAGTGTTACAGACCCATTACCTGCAAGAATCTGGAATGACGAACCTACTGCTAGTAATGAACAGTTTAGCCCATTCCTAGGAAAGTCCGCCTCAGGTAGCTGAGTGGTCAGCGCGACAGAATGTCAATCCTAAGGGCCCCGGGTTCGATTCCCGGCTGGGTCGGAGATTATCTCCACGCAGGGACTGGGTGTTGTGTCGTCCTAATCATCATCATTTCATCCCGATCAACGCGCAAGTCGCCGAAGTGGCGTCAAATCGAAAAATATGCACTCGGCGAACGGTCTACCTGACAGGAAGCCCTAGTCACACGACATTTATTTATCATCCCTAGTAAATACGCTACTGACACTGATGCATCCTCGCCACTTCGAATAACTGTATGAATTCCTAGAACTATCTTTTTTAGTAGTACGTCTAGTACAAAGAAGTGTCTAAAGAATGTCTTGGAACAGTAGTGTGTAAAGGTAGGATGAAGCAAACAGCTTGGTGGAACGACACAGTCAAGGCAGCCTGTAGAAGGAAAAAGAAGGCGTATCAAAAATGGCTACATACTAGAACTCAGGAAGACAGAGAAAGTTATGTTGAAGAAAGAAACAAAGCCAAACAGATAATTGCAGCATCCAAGAAGAAATCTTGCGAAGACTTTGGAAACAGGTTGGAGACTTTGGGTCAAGCTGCTGGAAAACCATTCTGGAGTGTAATTAGCAGTCTTCGAAAGGGAGGTAAGAAGGAAATGACAAGTATTTTGGACAGGTCAGGAAAACTGCTTGTGAATCCTGTGGATTCCTTGGGCAGATGGAGGGAATATTTTGAAGAGTTGCTCAATGTAGGTGAAAATACGATCGGTAATGTTTCAGATTTCGATGTACAATGGGATAGGAATGAGGATGGAAATAGGATCACATTTGAGGAAGTGGTGAAAATGGTCAATAGATTGCAGTGCAATAAAGCAGCTGGGGTGGATGAAATTAAGTCGGAACTCATCAAATACAGTGGAATGTCAGGTCTTAAATGGCTACACAGGATAATTGAAATGGCCTGGGTGACGGGACAGGTTCCATCAGACTGGACAAAAGCAGTAATCACACCAATCTTTAAACATGGAAACAGAAAAGATTGTAACAACTACAGAGGTATCTCTTTAATCAGCGTTGTGGGTAAAATCTTCTCAGGTATTGTTGAAAGGAAAGTGCGATTATTAGTTGAGGACCAATTGGATGGAAATCAGTGTGGGTTTAGGCCTCTTAGAGGTTGTCAGGACCAGATCTTTAGTTACGGCAAATAATGGAGAAGTGTTATGAATGGAACAGGGAATTGTATCTATGCTTTATAGATCTAGAAAAGGCATATGACCGGGTTCCTAGGAGGAAGTTATTGTCTGTTCTACGAGATTATGGAATAGGAGGCAAAATTTTGCAAGCAATTAAAGGTCTTTACATGGATAGTCAGGCAGCAGTTAGAGTTGACGGTAAATTGAGTTCATGGTTCAGAGTAGTTTCAGGGGTAAGACAAGGCTGCAACCTGTCTCCACTGTTGTTCATATTATATATGGATCATATGTGGAAAACAATAGACTGGCTGGGTGAGATTAAGATACGTGAACACAAAATAAGCAGTCTTGCTTATGCGGATGACTTAGTTGTGATGGCAGATTCGATTGAAAGTTTGCAAAGTAATATTTCAGAGCTAGATCAGAAACGTAAGGACTATGGTATGAAGATTAGCATCTCCAAAACGAAAGTAATGTCAGTGGGAAAGAGATATAAACGGACTGAGTGCCAAATAGGAGGAACAAAGTTAGAACAGGTGGACAGTTTCAAGTACTTAGGATGCATATTCTCACAGGATGGCAACATAGTGAAAGAACTGGAAGCGAGGCGTAGCAAAGCTAATGCAGTGAGTGCTCAGCTACGATCTACTCTCTTCTGCAAGAAGGAAGTCAGTACCAAGACTAAGTTATCTGTGCACCGTTCAATCTTTCGACCAACTTTGTTGTATGGGAGCGAAAGCTGGGTGGATTCAGGTTACCTTATCAATAAGGTTGAGGTAACGGATATGAAAGTAGCTAGGATGATTGCAGGTACTAGTAGATTGGAACAATGGCAGGAGGGTGTCCACAATGAGAAAATCAAAGAAAAACTGGGAATGAACTCTATAGATGTAGCAGTCAGGGCGAACAGGCTTAGATGGTGGGGTCATGTTACACGCATGGGAGAAGCAAGGTTACCCAAGAGACTCATGGGTTCAGCAGTAGAGGGTAGGAGGAGTCGGGGCAGCCCAAGGAGAAGGTACCTGGATTCGTTTAAGAATGATTTTGAAGTAATAGGCTTAACATCAGAAGAGGCACCAATGTTAGCACGGAATAGGGGATCATGGAGGAATTTTATAAAGGGGACTATGCTCCAGACTGAACGCTGAAAGGCATAATCAGTCTTAAATGATGATGATGATGATGATCTAGTACAAATGGCTCAGCTGTCACACAATGGGAGTCAAGAGATAAGATGTTAGCATGGAAGCGAGCATAATGAAGTGAAATCTCATTATAGCTTATTTCTAAATCTGATCATTTATAACGTAGATTCCCAAATCAACAATTCTGTGGATATCATTGTTGTCCTTGACTGTGCAGGAATACAGGTCCATGGATCCATTTTTATGTTTGAAGTGATCTCTTAACTTTATAAACAAGAAACAAAACCTATGCGTAATGTTTATTTGATTTCCGAAATAAAAACCACAACACTAGTAAGATACTATGAACTATCTCGCTGCATCAGCGCTGCGATCGTCATGCAGTGTAAATACAATACAGCACCATCTAGAAAATATATGAGTAACAGTCGATAACGTGCCAAGACTCCTATCACAACAATCGTCCATGGAACTGGCTAAGTGCTACTGATGTAGATGTACATGTAGACCTCTTTCGATTTCTTATTAATTGGCTCGTCGTAGGTAGAAGTTCATTCATCGAAGACGATTCCCACTTCAAAATACAAGGTGAAGAGATGCAGGGAATCACTTCATTATGCACTTTTTGGATCAACTTACTGCTATCGTAACGTAGAACGTGGCACCATCTATCTGTTCCGTGGAAGATAAACAGTCCGACCTAAGGTTTATATGTTATGTACGGAGTCTCGCAGGACATCAGTCTTGTCGTGCAATTTCCCAGTATCCACCTTACGACCTTATTTTGAAGAACCTGCAGGTGGCCAATTTGAGTCGCGCTGGCTGCAAACCCACAGACCGAGTTCTCATGGAGCATCGTGAAGAGCACTGTCGCTTTATATAGCCGAAGTTTCGCTGAGGTGCTCAATGCAGCGCTCGTAAAGAGTGGAGTGAGTTGTTTGGCCATGCCACACGTTTTATTCCGTAGTGCCTCAATGTGTTTCCCTCTTCGATTGAGGATGCTTCTTTTATTCCCGTGTCTTGTGACGTCGTTCCCATAACGTCAGACAATACCGACGTTACAATTTCGGGGCATCATATAAATCAAATTCAGCGTCATGTAAATTGAAGTTATGCTGTGGCTAATTATACAGATAACTTGGTGCATCCTAATGAGATTGTAAGTCACTCTCAAGCTGTAAGTTCTAGTTGCATGCAAATTGTGTTTACAATACACTGACTGGACCAGCCTGAAAGAGATTGGCACGGCTAAAAACTTACAAAGCAAAAATCACTAGGAAAACACGGAAATAAAATCAAACAGAAAGCTGTTGTGATGTTTGATCAGTGAATTATGAAACTGAAATAGGATTTTGTCTTAGTAAAGCATTACGAAAACTATTAATATGTTTTATTACGAAAGCTGTTAGTACGTATTTGTTTATGTTTCAACTACGTACTCATAAAATCATTAAAACAATGTCTTTTAAATGGAGGTAGTTGATAGAATCGAGGTGTTTTGACACACTGTTTTGACTAAAATACACCAGTTTCATTAAAAGGGGAGTTCTAAAAAATTTTAAAAAATTGAGATGAATAGTGTTCTCGCATTGGGTTTCGAAAGATTAAGGTGCGCGTCATATTTCTTGGCGGCCGAGTTTAGGTTCGTTCTGCGCATTTGACGTCACAAATCACAGTCAGCCAATGAACAGAGAACGACGTTGCCAGATCTCGACTGCAGTGCAGAGCACGGACGAGTGTCTTCAATTTTAGAAACGTTCAGTCATAAATGAAGTAATTGAACAAAAGCAATGTCTTGATAGCAGACTTTCTTTTATAGAAAGTTAGGAAAAAGCATTCTTTACACCAATTGCTTCATATTCTATTACTTAATTAAACCAAACAAACAATAAGCCTCCTAATTCAGGCGATAGCAAGGAAAGGTGTTTGTATCAGTCTCACGAACCGCTTTTTCGCAATAAAGAACAGCGATAATTGTTTATTTCCAATTGTACTTCGACGCAACGTGAGTTATTCATAATCATCCCAACAGTGTTTGTCGGCATTTTGCAGACGTTTAGAATGCTCCAGGAGATGCCATTAATGAGTAGCTGCGTTGGCGTAATGGTTAAGGTGTTGGGCTGCTAATCGGAAGATTCTGAGTTCAAGGCTTGTTGTATACGAAATATTTTATTTATTTAAAAACAATAGCGAAGTGTCTTACTTAATGAATTTTATTCGTTTGAATGTAATGTTTTGAAATTTCCTGTGCTTCATTATAATCATAATAAGTTTTCAGTTTTTGTAATTTTCTCCTCCAATATTTCTTTTCACAGCAATTAAAAACAACGAAAAGGCACACATACAATATTCATGTTATCCGTTTTGTTTGTACATCGCCTCTTCCGCAGTCGCTGTTTTACTATTCATATTGAGATATATTCTTTTGCGGCAGTATTAAAAGTATTATTTAGAGCAGAATTTCGGCTCGTACGTTGCCGAGCTATTTGATTGTCTGACGGAATTCTTTGCTTCGCTGCTTTGGCAACATCATATTCAATGGTTTCGTCGACTGATCTATGTTTTGGCAAGTATTTGCTGTCCGTTGTGACAAAAACAAAATGTTTGCGCACTGTGCCTCACTGGCAATATATTTTAGTTTTATGTTTTATTACGTCCAAAATTCAGTTTTGTGTACTTCGCCAACTTCGTTTTAATCAGAACGTTTTAGAAAAAAGCGAAATGACTCTGGTATAAAGAAAGTTTTGTTACAGTTGCTAAAGATAGAATATTTCCCAATTTATAAACACTGTTTATGTTATAAAGGGTGTTCATTTTATGGGGACATTGGAATCTCTTGAAAACGACACACAGAGCCAAAAGGAATCCTAATGAAAATTAGTTCCTCCCAGAAGGGGACATCCAATTATAACAAATTTGACTACAAATTCGTCGAATTTGGTATCATTGGATGCCCCCCTCTGAGACAAAAAAAATTTAGTTATAAATTTGTTTGATCCGATGTGTAGATTTGCGGATATTTCAATGTCTCCAATTAAAATGAACACTCTGTATAGTTGGAACCATGAACGACTGCGGTCGATTTAAGGCTCGTTCTACGCACCTGACGTCACGCATCCGCTGACAGCCAATGAGTGTTCAGTAGTTTTCTGAACGGTCTGCTGGGAATGTCTTGGCGAGTGCGAGTGTTAAATGTGATTGTAGTTATTCTTTGGTGAATTTTTATCGCATTTGTTGCAAGTTGTCATGGCTGATAATGGTGGTAAGCGACAAACTCTCCATAAACAGGCGAGGGACATAATTTACCGGATTCACGCTTTTTTCAAGCGCGAAGCAGAAAACGGTGGACCTATCACGGATGTCGCCAGATCTCAGGAACGCACTGCAGAAGCGACAGGCGTTAGCTTGAGAACCGTTCAGCGGATTGCCAATGAAGGAAAGTTATCTACGGAGACCTGTGGAAGCCCACTTTTCAGATCGCCAGGGAAATATCGCACTCGTGAGAGGACTGTAACTAATTTAGATAATTTCGA
This sequence comes from Schistocerca serialis cubense, assembly GCF_023864345.2. Taxonomy (NCBI): domain Eukaryota; kingdom Metazoa; phylum Arthropoda; class Insecta; order Orthoptera; family Acrididae; genus Schistocerca; species Schistocerca serialis. The sequence continues at coordinate 510,404,941 of NC_064645.1, forward strand.
CAAAGATGTTCTAAGACGAGAAGTGCTCAACATGTACAACACAGGCGAATTTCCTACTGTAAAAAAAAATCACTGTGAAAATGCATGAAACCATAAATTTTAAAGGTAGCATGACTTCAATGAATAGAATACTTAAAAACATTGGATTCAAATATGTACATACAAATGACGGAAGAAAGTTTTTAATTGAACGTAGTGATATCGCTGCTTCAAGGGCACAGTTTTTAAGACGTATTATTGAAGTAAGAAAATCCGGGAATAAGAACATTTTTTTCTTGGACGAAACATGGGTGAACCAAAATCACACAAGGAAAGCGTGTTGGAAAATGAGTGATGGTTCGGGCGCGTTTAAAGTACCAGTTGGTAAAGGTGGACGAATAATTGTGCTTCACGCTGGTTCTGCTTCTGGATTAATTCCAGAAAGCGAATTAGTGTTCCGGGCAAAAAAGAGAAATTCAGGGGATTATCATTCCGAAATGAACTCTGAGACATTTAAATTGTGGTTTAGGAATCAGTTTCTCCCTTACTTGCCTGCAAACTCGGTGATTGTAATGGACAATGCGAGTTATCACTCTGTTGTTGTTGACAAGACACCCACAACAAGTACAAAAAAAGCCGATATCATGTTATGGCTTGCAAGTAAAAATATTCCACATACTGCCAACCAAACTCGTGCTGAAATGTTGAATCTTGTAGTGCTTCATAAGCCTCGCACAAAAGTTTATGAAATCGATTGTATTGCACAGGAACATGGACACACAGTTTTGCGTTTGCCACCGTACTATTGCCAATACAATCCGATAGAGTTAATTTGGGCACAAGTGAAAGGGTATGTCGCAGAACGAAACGTGACATTTAAAATTGCCGATACAGAAAGGCTTCTGCACGAAGCACTTGACAGAATTACTTCTTCAGCATGGGCTGAATGTGTTCGGCATGCACAAAGGCTATAGGAGGAGGACATGGACAGGGAAATTGTAATTGACAATCTGCTTGAACCCATCGTCGTAACTCTAAGACCTGATGATTCGGACTGTGACACTGACTACAGCGATGCAGAAGACTATCGCAGCGATTGACAACAATGAAGGGTAAGGCACATAAACAATAATAATCACGTTCTCTTTCTTGTTTTTGTTCCACAGTTGCAATTTTACCAATGGTATTGAAATATATTCCTCTTCTGCAACTGTAATAAGCGTCTTATTTAGACCAGACGCGTTTTTCTCTTTTGAAGCATCTTCATTGGACAGCATTTTGTCTCCTCCATTGCCAAGTCACCTTTCGTAGTTTTGTGCTGAGGTAACACAATATTCAACGTTTGTGTCGGCCGATCAGTGTTTTAGCAAATAAATGCTTTTTGTGTGTGCCACACACAAAAATTATATTTGACATAGCTCAGAGCACTGATACACAGTATATTCAAGTCCTAATGTTTTTGTAAGTCCACAGTTTTGTTTAACGTATTTTGTGTACTTCCTTTTGATTGATTGAAGTGCTTTAAAATAAAGTCAAACGCGCCCGGTGTAAATAAAACTTTTATTACAGTCGCGAAAGACGGAATATTTCTCAATATTACATACGACACCAATCTGGTACTTAAATTAAATGAGATGTTGTCATACAGTAAATTTTATATGAAATTTAGGTATCTTGTCCACATTTCATTCTCAACATTGTGGTAACTACAATCGAACATACGGAAAGTATACGCTATGAACTTTACCTCTGCAAACTCTTCAAAATTTCGTGCAATGGTTTACTACATTTAATGCTGCAATATAACTGCGTTGAAAATCGAAACAAAATTAAGTCATTTATGGGGGGAAGGTATCAGTCAAGAAGATGTGTCAAAATCAAATTTTTGGGCCAAATAGTTTTTGTGAAATCGAATGATAAGTGTGTCAAAGCAGTCGGAACACTATGTGTCTGCACAGGCGAGCAGTGCAGTGGTTACAAAATCGCGCACGGCGTGGAATGCGGGGAGCACGTCTCTGTAGCAGCGAAAGGTTTAATGCGGGCGTGGTGGCTTTACTTCATAAACTGCGCGCTCCCCCCTAAACGTAAGTTTGAGAACTACACTGCTACGGCGCTGCTTCTCTTGGCGCGTACAACTGGCAACGCTGCAATCTCCCGCGTCTGGGCTGGCATGCGCGAGCCGCCAAGATAAATGAATTGAACTATAGTTGTTTAAGCTGTCACACACAAAATCTACTATATTACTGTAAATAAGAGGCAGTTCTGTCTTCCTATACATGTTAGCAAAGCTGGCAATAATTTCTAGAAGAGAAACCTAACACTAAAACCTGAATCACATGAAGAAAGCTGATAAAGTAAGGGTAAGTGTAAAGGTCGATATGGAAAGGGACAAGTAATTTTATGCAATTTTGTGGAGTGGCCAAAAGTATCTGTTACGTTACATCGGAAAAAACTTTTTTGATGTACAATTTAGGTTTTGAAGAAACAGGGAAGTTTTTATGTGAAGAATTCGATTTTGAATAGACTGACTGGTCACCGTCGATCTCAGATTTATGAAAAGCGCGGCGAGTTGAATAGAATTATCTCACAATACGTAGATCTCATCAAATACAAAAACTAGGCACACACGCAGGCGAAAGTCGCATCTCTTCTTCTCGTTAGAAAATATCTGGGATGTGCGCTACAGATACATTTTTTCCGCCCGGCAATGCGAGAGGTACGGCTGAAACAATTGCGCAGCGTAGTTAGCCAATTGGCGCGGAAATAATAGGAAGCGACTGCGGGTGGGCGCTTAACCGCCGCGTCATAACTTTTATTGGGGGTGCGGCCCGGCCGGAGCGGAGCAGCTGCAGTGTTGCATGTCCGCGGGCGGCGCGTATCGCCGCCATTATCGGAAAGAGGCCGCCCCAAAAAGAGCAGAGGGATAACGGCCGCGCATCGAGCCAACAGCCCTCGACTAAAGCCTCATAGACTCCGCCGAATAACTTATTCAGCGTATATCGTACCCCAGGGGCGGCGTCCTGGAATATTCTGTTAGCGGTTTCGGCCGCGCTGTGTGGGCACTTTGCATGAAATCTGCTGGCAAGGAGCGCCGCTGCGGCCCCCTACAACTGTCCTATCCTGCACTCTGAGCCGCCACCGGCTGCCGGGGGCATTCGCGGCTTTCGCTGTCGCAGTGGCACGTGGCTTGTCACGTTTTATCTCGATACGGATGCGGGCGGTGAGCGTAAAGTCAATCAGTTATGCAGCAGTTCAAACCCCGAAACTTGCAACTGTTGGAAGCTTTAAGAGAAACTGACGAAGAAAAACGAGCTGAATTTTTTGCAGAAATATTAAACAAAATCCAGACTGAAGATGACTTCCTTAATAAAGGTCAGTGACGAAGCCTCCTTCCGTAACTGCGATAAAGCGAATTAGCATAATATTCGCATACTTGGTGCACAGAAACCACATCGCGTAATCGAACATGTAGTCCGGCCCCGGTAGCTGAGTGGTACTACGATACCTTGGTATCATTTTCGCCTCCACAGTGCGCCGTTCCGCTGCCATCAATTTTTGGCGAGCACTCCAAATTATCCGCCCGACGGTGCGACAAAATCTTCTCCGCCGATTCGACTCTTGACAACGTGTCAAATACCTCAATCAACACGTGGCGTCCAGGATAGTCCACATCGCACAGGTCCTTCCGCTGCCATCAACTATTCAAGGTCCGCTACGACACGCTCACCCTTCCCCCGCGAGCGGGAGGCCTCGGCCTTGTGCGAGCGGCGTCCTTGTACATGTCAACCATGCACAAGCAGTGGAATTCCCTTACGCGCAGCTTGCTGGAAATTCTTGTGCCCGCGACCATAGCACCACCAGTACCAGTCGGACACATCACGCACCATCTGACGCACATTTCTGATTTCATTGTCGACTTCAGTTATGCTCACACACACTTAGCGACCACGCGTTCTCCTCGACCGAAAGATTTTTTACACCCCACTGCTTCGTTACATATCCAGCAACAATATCGAACTCAGACATCCGTCCAAGCGGTTGCCCACGGAATGGCGTCTTCCATCCAACGTCCGGGCAACATGGTACCACGTCGCAAGTGGAAAATTCGCCACAAATCAACGTCTTCACGCCATCGGACTAACGGACTCCCCACTTTGTTCCATTTGCCACCTCATGGATGACGATGTCCACCAACTGACTTGTGCTGCCACCAGTGACGTCTGGAAACTTGGGCGACAGGGAAGTATCTAACCGAAATTGTATCCTTTTATTCTTTGAAAGTATCAGTGATAAGTTTGTTCTAAATTAATTATTCAGCAAACCTGCAGCTGACTGCATCTGTGAACTTGTTTCTTGTACTCCATTTTGCCAGAAATGCAACATGTATTTGACTCAGCAATCAAGTTTAAGAGAATAATGCCGTTTGTGCAATGGCATTAAGATGGTACTGGAAAATCAACTTTTGGCCCTGATGTTTACTTGGTTCTTTCATTGGTGGGTAACTTTAGTTTACTACACATTTTCACATTCAATATAAGCAAAGGATGTGGATTATGATTCAGGCTGTTAGATTTCAACACAATGTTGATCTCAGTACATATATTGTTGAAATTTTAAGTCATCCATAAAACCTACCATTTCAAGCATTTTCGTAGCACGAATCACTCTTACAAAAAATTTTACAAAACGCTTACTGCGTCAAACCTTGGACATACAAATCCTAACTCTGAACATTATCTAACAAAAACCAATTTGAAATGATTATATATCTTCTCTCATTTACGTGCTGAAGTTTGGTCAGGAGCAGCGACCTACCTTAACGCTGTCTCCACACGTCTGCTACCTCCGGGCACCTACCTGCGACTCCCCGTTTTTTCTTTTCTTTTCTTTTCTTTTTTTTTTTTTGTGCGCGCCTGGCTCTCTTAACCATCAAAGATCCTTCTACTCAAAGATATTGTACTCGTTCCACCTTGCGGTTGGCAACTACCGATTATTTTCTGGAGCTACCCAGATCAGACCCTAGCACATACCTTTCAACAGTTCGTTGCCTGTTACCTCCGCATTGCGCCGGACTCGATTGACCCATGGACTTTTATCCATCCTGAAGATACTTATTTCCCCGCCACCAAAAATCATATGGTTCTATAGGTCAAGGGGTGGACGACCACCTACATGTATAATGATGGCGACAAATCACGCCTTGATTTCTGGCAGTACTTACAAACCGCCCACAGTGAAGTTGAGCACCGACCGCGCTACCCCGCCTTCTTCGCCAATTACCTAAACGCGATCTTTACGTCATCCCCGCTCAGTTGGATGGTGCCACACGCCAACAGCGCATAGACACACGCCTCCTTTCTTTTATGCACTATACCAGAACACGCTGGTTTTTCCCCCAACTCTACTGTCTATTGCTTCACACCTCTTAGCTTACATCAGTATTATTATTTTTTTCCTACACCTTGTTAATAAAAAAAAAAATTGCTGGCCTTGTACGAGCGTAATGTCTCATGTTATTTCCGCCAGAAGGATGGCATTTATGTTGTATTTAAGCTTGTACCAATAAAGATATTTTGTTCATTTACCCTGTTCATAGTACGAGGGCTATCCACAAAGTACATTACGTTTTGGAATTAAAAATAAATAAAGTATTGGAATTTTTTTTATTATATACAGATGAAAGCCACACTTAAATACTACTTTTCTACATAGTTGCCATTTAAATTAAGGCACTTATCGTAGCGATGGACGAGCTTGGAAATTCCTTTGTCGTAAAATTCGGCCGCCTGCGCCTTGAACCACGTGGTTAATCAGTAACCCAGTAGAAATACGATTTTTGTGGATTTCCTGGAAAGAGGCACTACAATAAACTCTCAAAGGTGTTGCCAAACTCTGCACAACCTCAGAAGAGCAATACAAAACAAGCGCAGTGGAAAGTTGTGCTCAAAGATCTTGCTGCTGATTCACGACAACGCCCGGGCCCACACGGCAAATGCCACTCGTGAAGTTCTCGAATCTTTTAAGTGGGAGTTGTTTCCTCATCCGCCGTACAGTCCCGGCCTGGCACCGAGCGACTTCCACTTACTCCCAGCAATGAAGAAGTGGTTGGCTATGCAGCGTTTTGATGACGACGCACAGCTTCAAGAAGAGGTAACCACGTGGTTGAAGGCGCAGGCGGCCGAATTTTACGACAAAGGAAATTCCAAGCTCGTCCATCGCTACGATAAGTGCCTTAATTTAAATGGCAACTGTGTAGAAAAGTAGTATTGAAGTGTGGCTTTCATCTGCATATAATAAATTTTTTTCCAATATTTTATTTATTTTTAATCCCAAAACGTAATGTACTTTGTTGATAGCCCTCGTACAAAAAAAACATAAAACAGAATAAAAAATAAATCAGAAAGCTACTGTGAGGGAGTGATTCAGGGTTGGGAGGGGGGAGGCATCGCGGCCAGGCTTCGGGTTCCGACCCCTGCCCGCCTTGTCTCCACCTGCTCGTAACTGACCACTCTACTCAAAGGGAAAAAAAGTAACAGCTTGAAAAAAAAAAAAAAAAGAGTCGGCGCGAGAGAATGTCAATCCTGACGGCCCGGGTTCGATTCCCAGCTGGGTCGGAGATTTTCCCCGCTCAGGGACTGGGTGTTGTGTTGTACTAGTCATCATCATTTCATCCCCATCGACGCGCAAGTCGCCGAAGTGGCGTCAAATCGAAAAGACTTGCACCTGGCGAACGGTCTACCCGATGGGAGGCCCTAGTCACACGACATTTACCTTTATCGAACATGTACGGGACTGACATAAGATGAATGTTTTCTGCGCTTCTTTAAGCTGTAAGAAGATTTACTATCCTTTCTTTTTTTACCGAATCAACTGTAAACAAAAATAGATGATATATTGCATTCACTACAGCGTCAAACATTTTTGTAAGCTATTTACCATTTTCTCCAGTAAGGCTTACTTTTGAATAGTTAATTTACACTAACGGAAAAAAAAACCACAACACCATGAAGGAGTTTGCAAAGTAAACGAAAGATGGAAGGAGTGTTTGTACATCTGGAAGGTGATGTCTATTCAAATTTCGCGCCAGTACCGCCGCTATGAGAATGCAAATAAAAAAAATGGATGAAATGGCTCTGAGCACTATGGGACTTAACATCTGTGGTCATCAGCCCCCTAGAACTTAGAACAATTTAAACCTTACTAACCTAAGGACATCTCACACATCCATGCCCGAGGCAGGATTTGAACCTGCGACCGTAGCGATCACGCGGTTCCAGACTGAAGCGCCTAGAACCGCACGGCCACACCGGCCGGCAGAATGCAAATCAGGTTTGATTAAATACACGCTGTAATGGTCGTGAGCGTTAGTTATCTTCGATGTTGGATGTGGTGAGCTGAAGTTAATCAACAATGTCTCTAAGGCGGCAAAAACGCCATTATCAACAGATCACTGAGTTTGAATGAGATCGTGTAATAGGGCTACGAGGAACTAGATGTTGCTTCTGCGATGTTGCTTCTGCGATATTGCAGAAAGACTTGGCAGGACCGTAGCCACTGTACATGATTGCTGTCAGCGCTGGTCATGGGAACGTATGATCACGGCTCCGGACGGTCACGTGACAATACCGAGAGGGAACACCATCCTGTTACACGTATGCCTCTGACACATCGTACTGCATCTGCAGTAGCAATTTGAGCAGCAGTTGGCACCACAGTGACACAACGAACTGCTGAAATTTACTTCAAGGACAGCTCCGAACCAATCACGCTGTAGCTTATATTCCATTGACTCCAAACCACTGCCATTTGCGACTTCAGTTATGCCAACCGACAACTCATTGGAGGAAAGAGTGGAAGTCTGTTGTGTTTTCTGATGAAAGCTGTTTCTGCCTCGGTGCCATGATGACGGTGTGTTGGTTAGAAAGACGTCAGATGAGGGCGTGCAACCAACCTGTCTGCGTGATAGACACATTGGACCTACTCCTTGGATTATATTCTGGGGTGCGATTTCGTATGACAGTATACTGACCACAAATTTCTTCGTCAGTCTGGTGTCTGGTGATTGAGTTGTGCCGCCATTCATTAACAGTGTTCCAGGGGGTGTTTTCTAATGGTTCTAATGACTGAGCACTATGGGACTTAACTTCTGAGGTCATCAGTCCCCTAGAACTTAGAACTACTTAAACCTAACTAACCTAAGGACATCACATACATCCATGCCCGAGGCAGGATTCGAACCTGCGACCGTAGCGGTCACGCTGTTCCAAACTGAAGCGCTTAGAACCGCACGGCCACACCGGCCGGCGAAGCGCCTACAACCGCACGGTTACAGTGGCCGGTGGGGGTGTTTTCCAACAGGATAACGCTCGCTTACACAACCGCTGCTGTAAACCAATTTCCTATCGACATGTTGCTTCGGCCTCTTCGATCACCAGATCTGTCTCCAGTCGAGCACGTACGGGGCATCATCGGACGAGAACTCCAGCGACACCCGCAACCACCATTGACCATCCCTATATTGACCGTCCAAGTGCAACAGGCATGGAGCTGCAAGCCACAAACTGACATCCGGAGCCTGTACAATGCAATGCATTCCCGTTTGCATGCTTGCATTCAACATTCTGATGGTTACACCGATTATCAATGTACCAGCATCTCACATTTGCAATGGCTTATCTCACGCTTGCATTGAGCTGTGCTTTTGCAGTGTCCATCACTTAAATATGCTACTTAGAGAAAAGTATTCCCGAAATTTCATTACTCTATATTAATTATTTTTTGATGCTGCGATTTTTTCCCTACTGTGTACAAACATCTGATACATCGAAGTGTTGTTAAGATCCATATCCATACATACAGTAAAATTAGCTGTTACTCCTTTATAATGTTAGGAAATTAATTAGAAAAGTGTGATAGAAACTTTTTTTTTGATAAAACGAAAATGATTTGCTCGTCTTTAATTCCACTTCGATCAGCTACGTTCCACATTTTGTGTTTTCCCGCTTTTATATTGCGTTGGTTATTAAATATAAATTCCATAGTTCTAAGGACTCTAAACTTCCTGAATGTTATGTGGCTCAATAAAAGAGCCTATATGGCAAAGCCGACGTTGACTCGGCGAAAAAATTTATGCTGTATGCCTACAATCGTATACCCTGAAAGAGAAACAAAATGGAAAGACTTTTTTCTTGGACAGTACATTCGCCTTTCACTGTCAGTTTTATTTCCATTATTTTGACTGCATTTTAGACAATAGAATAATTATATTCTTACTCATGTGTCAAAAATCTGAGACATCGTCTCGAAACAGAATGACACATTCGCTACTCCGCACGGATAACGCTCGTTTTTGTCGCTGGGGGGCAGCACAGTATGGTAAACTAAAAACGGTTGGTCTTTTAATATCTAGAGGACGATAGAGTGACTTGAGAGAAAAGGAGCAGAAAGTTGTTGGTTGAAACTTCAAAGAAATGCATGTGAGAAGTCAGGACTGCGGTTTAATGTGTTTCGCATCATAATTCGATTTCGAGTATGGTTATCTTTTTGAAGGAAGTTAACCGGAATCAAATGTAACTATTGAACATTAAAGGTTGTCATTGTATTTATAGACCTTATATCTTTCAGAAATATGTAAGTGAAAATTTTTGTAGGAAGGCTCCGGTAGCATATAAATACTTTTGGATGAGAGGGAACAGCTTGCTGAAAAGCAGAAACGTTGAGACACAAAAAGAAAGAGAACTTGCTAACTTTTAGAATAATCCCTTTCATGCTAAAGTAAAATACACACACACACACACACACACACACACACACACACACACAGAAAACGCGAGTACACACACACTTATGCTCCTCGGTGGTGCTGGCTGAACTGAAAGTGCCTCAGTTCACCTGCCGAAAAGGAGAACTGGCTTTGTTCGTTCAGATGGCACCATGCAGGAGCATAGGCGTGTGTGTGTGTGTGTGTGTGTGTGTGTGTGTGTGTGTGTGTGTGCATGCGTTTTCTGTGGAGGTTTACTCTGGCCTGAAAAGGATTTTTCCGAAAGCTAGCAAGTTTTCTTTTTTTGTGTGTTTGCCTAGTGACGACTCAAGCACTTCTGCTTTTCGGTGAGTGGTCTCCTTTAATCGAAAAGTATTTAAATGAAAATTGTTAATAATAATGATAATCGGGCAGTTTTCCCTCGTTTTTTGTGATTATTACAATTGCAGAAACAGTGAAAGTAGCTTACTTTATTTTAATTTTGTCTGTCTTCTATATACGACGGCAAGTAAAAGGCCATTCGTAGTGTAGCTATAGCTTCTATTGCAATATGAAGAGGACGCATACGATAAATCATTTTTCAATATAGTCCACTTACTTTTCAACGCACTTGATCCTTCGTACTACAAGCTACCTGAAGTCCTCAGAAAAGAGGGCTTTCGGCTGAGCAGCGAGACAAGCGTGCACCGCGTCCTCCATTCCTTGGTCCAAGGTGAAGCGACCCCTTAGTGCCTTTTTATGTGGACCAAACAAGTTTTAGTCTGAAGGAACAAGATCAGGACTATACGATGAGCCATTACTTCAAACTTGAGTTTCCGTAATGTTTCAGCAACGTGGGCCGCAGTATGTGGACGGACATTGTCGTGAAACAACACGTGATCTTCCGACTGTAGTCTTCGACGTTTGCTTCGAATTGCACGCCTTAGTCTGTTAGTAAGCATCTCAGTGTAACGCACACTGTTCTTTGTTGTGCCATTATCCTGATAATGTTGCAGTACTGACAAGGGAAGGCCACGACGTTTGGAACGCGGATTCAAAAATGGCTCTGAGCACTATGGGACTCAACTGCTGAGGTCATTAGGCCCCTAGAACTTAGAAGTAGTTAAACCTAACTAACCTAAGGACATCACAAACATCCACGCCCGAGGCAGGATTCGAACCTGCGACCGTAGCGGTCTTGCGGTTCCAGACTGCAGCGCCTTTAACCGCACGGCCACTTCGGCCGGCGAACGCGGATTCACTGCAAACTTCGTACACTCGTAGTACTCCGTTAGGACAACGACACGTGTAAGCAGTAGCGCGTACTTCTGAAGCGTTATTGAGAACATCGCAAGATAATTTCGGTCGTCAAATATATACCTGTGCGTCGCGATTTATACCACGAAGCGGCGGCAGCCGAGTGGATAGCGTTCAAGCCCCGTAATTGCTCGGACGCTGGAGCCAGTCCCGCTCGTCAGTCTTTTTTAATTTCTAACGCAGTCATTTTATTTGCTATTTATATTACAGTTGTTGTAATGGGAAAAATACGTGTAATCGGATGAGCTTTTATTAAATTTACAAAGTTATTTGACAGTCTGCAAATTTTTATTATCACAAATAATATAATGTTCATAACTACCGACTAATAAATGGCCAAACGCATAAAGTGATACTGAAAATGTATGATTGTCCGTGATTTGAGAAATCCATTATACCTGGAAGGAGCCAGAAACGACTTGTTACCTCCAAGTTTTGACCGACACAGACTGCTTTCGAAAGATGTACAACTAATCGTCGCTTTCGACATTATGATTACAAGTTGCAGGATGATATTTTTCGTAAAAACATAAAAAACAAAGTTAAACGGCACCAGCTGCATTGAATAAATGCTATGTTTCCGCACACGCAAGGTGTTTTGAGGTTTTCCGTGGATAAACAAACCTCGTTAACATTTTCAAAAACCTCTCTTTCAGCCGATAATTTGGAAGCAAACCACGCATAACGCAGCATTTCCTTACATATCGGCGCTGATCATTGGTCATGCAGTACCGGGTGTATTTTAATAGCATCTTCACGAGAAGCAATTTTTCGTTCTCTTTCGACTAAACACGAACAATTTTGAAGGCACGGACAAGCATACATTTTCAGTATCGCTTTATGCGTTTGGTCGTTTACTAGTCGGTAGTTATGAATATTACATTGTGATAATAAAAATTTGCAGACTGCCAAATAACATTGTAAATTTAATAAAAGTTCATCCGATTACACGTATTTCTCCCATTACATCAATTGTAATATAAAAAGTAAAGAAAATGACTGTGTTAGAAATAAACAAAATCTGACCAGTGGGACTCGATCCAGCGACCCAGCGATTACGGGACTTGAACGCTAACCACTTTTTTTATCTCATTTTGTTCGCTTTTGTTCGTCGAATCTGCTCGGGAAGGACGTCGTAAGACATCTGTTTAAGTTAGTTGTTGGTCGATTAACTCAGTTTTTTTATTACAGACGGTAGCTAACCCTCTGACCGAACACGCTGAGCTACCGTGCCGGCTTTTTAATAATGTGTGTGAAATCTTATGGGACTTAACTGCTAAGGTCATCAGTCCCTAAGCTTACACACTACTTAACCTAAATTATCCTAAGGACAAACACACACACCCATGCCCGAGAGAGGACTCGAACCTCCGCCGGGACCAGCCGCTATTGCTTAGACATTTTGTTGTCCTAATGGAGTACTACGAGTGTACGAAGTTTGCAGTGAATCCGCGTTCCAAACGTCGTGGCCTCCCCTTGTGAGATTTGTGCATCTCAAGAAACGGCAAACGGCAGTTTTCCCGCGGATGCTCGACTTTTTAAGTTTTCCTGCTGGGCAATTGTCGATGCTTCCATTCCATGATGTGCCGTTTACTCTCCGACTCGCAATGTTGGATCAATGTCTTCGTCTCCAGTAATATTTCTGTCTAAGAAGCCGTCGCGCTCATTGCCCTAGCGATCCAAACGTTTTGCAGGTGCCCAAGAGCGTTTACTTATGCAGCACTGTGAGTTCTTTCAAGACCCAGCTTGCACAGACTTACAAAATCCAAATCTGTTGTAAAAGATTTCGTAGAGAGAACCATGACTAATTTGCAGACGATGTGACACTTCATAAATAGCCACTCATCTGGCTACCAGAACCATGTCACGTGCACGCTCAATATCGTTACCATTTGTGGTCGCGGACGGTCATGCGGCTCCTTCTTCGTGCGTAACCCTAGTGCGACCATTTTTTAATTCTGTAATCCATTCGCAGACAGTCCGTTGTGACAAAACACTGTTCCCACATTGTGCCAAAAATTTCTGATGATTGCCGCCTCCGATACACCTCCCCACCACAAAAACCGGATCGACGCTCGTTGTTCCTCTCTACTGCAAACTTCTAACGGAGCGGCCATGGTCTGTCCGCAATAAAATGAAGACAAATGGCGGAATTAGGTTCAAATTTTTATAGCTGGACCACAACAGCATAACAGTACAACAAACGAGAGCAGAGCTCACCATAAACAATGTAAGAAGAGTTATGTCAGCAATGCAGATAACTTTTGACCTACCCTCATATAACCAAAGAAATTCCCTGTACGTTATTGATTCCATGGTGTTAATAATTACTAATTTTGAAGCACATTATTGTAACAAACCTAATTAATGTTTTCATCACTCTCTCCAAAGAACTCAATAATGCATAAACATAAGAAGAAGCGGTTTTTGGGTAGTTGCTTGTCAGTGTTGGCTGTTGGATATATTTGCGGTGATTATAATGAGTAATTTTCTGGAGTTCTAAACATAAGCGTATTTTGTTTTAGATTGTCTTATTACCATTGTCAGTTGACTGTAAGAGTAGTTGTTATTTATGGACTGGCAGAAATTGGTTTTCGGGTTGGGTATCGTATAAATCAAAAACGGCTCTGAGCACTATGGGACTTAACATCTGAGGTCATCAGTACCCTAGACTTGGAACTACTTCAAACCTAACTAACCTAAGGACGTCACACACATCCATGCCCGAGGCAGGATTCGAACCTGCGACCATAGCGGTCGCGCGGTTCCAGACAGAAGCGCCTAGAAGCGCTAGGCCACACCGGCGTAATTCGTTACATTCTGACATATGTAAACATTCCATGCCACTGTTCATATTAACAAAATACGAACAACGTTATACAAGTGGGGACAACTCAGCCTCATGAAGCCAAATGCAAGCTGCTAGTTGAAATAAGCAAGAAAGCTACTGCAGAAGCCGGTGAACCAGCTTCAAATTGATCGGCTTGCACCATGCTAGCCGGCCGGTGTGTCCGAATGGTTCTAGCTGCTTGAGTCTGGAACCGCGCGACCGCTATGGACGCAGGTTCGAATCCTGCCTCGGGCATGGATGTATGTGATGTCCTTAGGTTAGTTAGGTTTAAGTAGTTCTAAGTTCTAGGGGACTGATGACCTCAGATGTTGAGTCCCATAGTGTTCAGAGCCATTTGAACCATTTAGCACCTTGCTGGTAGCTACATGACGTTTGTTTATTTATTTAAGTACTCCATACAAATGAAAACCATCCGCTTACATCTACAAAAAAATGAGGCATCCGGAAGAGGTGGAGGAAATGAAATGAAACTTCACGGTTTGAGAGAATATGTGATGTTATTTCAGTGATTACGAAATCCAGTCACATTTACATGGAATCTGATAGTATGCGCCCACATATCAATACGACGTTGAACCTCACTGGCCTGGATACGTTCTCTGATTTGGTTTGGAAGGGTGTCAAAAGGCATTGTATCCTCATCTGAGGCAAGCTGGCGCACAAGTGTCGTAACTGGTCGTTGATATCCTGGGTAGTGACACCATGACAGAGTTTGCGTCCGAACTGCTCCGTACATATTCTGTTGCGGACAAATCTGAGGAACGTGCTGGACACCGGAGTACCTCAGAATCGAATAGACAGTTCACAGACACAGGTGCCATGTGTGGACGACAGTTTTCCTGTTGAAAAATGGCACCACGACATTGTTGGATTAGACGTAACATACGAGGATGCGTATGTCCTTGGCTTACAGTTGTGCCTCACAGTTTTCTGAAACACTGCCAGCTATGACCTGAATGATTTAGTAGACCTCATCCCACGATAATAATAGTGTCATGATTTCACTACACCCAAGCTGATGGTAGGATCTCTGAGAGGACGTGACATAAAAATTTTGTGCCAGGTGTGTTGGGCGGATTTTTAGACACGTTTCAAAGTGCCGATTTAGGTGGCAGAATATCGGAGAAGAATTAAGAATGAATCCCGCGACACAGTATGAAGACCAATGACCAGGCCAGTGGAACAGGTGAAAAGAAACTAGTTGTTGCGAGAGACGGGACTTGATTAACTTCTCTAGGCCAGACAAGTTGCAGGAGAGACCAGCAGAGGAAGAAGTACTTGTAGAAGAAACTACAGGGAAAACAACAGAACTACAGCGTCATCAACACAAAGAACTCAGGCAAGCCACAACAGCAATAGCTGCGTACAAGGTTTTGTTAACGTAAAATGACCTTAGCTGGTCAGATGTCGCAGGCATCAGTGCCAAGGATGTTCTCTTATTAGTAAATAAATCGTTTTGTAGGGCTAAGTCTGAACGTAGGGTCTTTGAGAATATGGTTCAACTTGTTCAAAGCACTATGGGACTTAACATCTGAGGTATTCAGTCCCCTAGAACTTAGAACTACTTAAACCTAGCTAACCTAAGGACATCACATACATCAATGCCCGAGGCAGGATTCGAACCTGCGACCATAGCAGCCGCGTGGTTCCTGACTGAAGCGCCTAGAACCTCTCGACCACAGCGGCCGGCTTGAGAATATGAATGAGGCGTTTGAAATAGACGAAATGGATGATAAATCATTGCTATTTCCGCACAAAAAATTTAAAATTACGGGCAAACCCAGGGCAAAATTAAATGTTCGGGCTGCAGATCTTAGGATAAGTGCACCATGGACTTTCATGGCCTTAGGACGTTCCAGGCAAGACAACACCAAGGGGAAGCAATTGCATCATGGGGAAACTGAACAGATGATAATAATGATAATAATAGTAATAGTAATAATAATTTCGTGTGGTTCATTGGCCCGGTGTAAATCTATCAATTGGACGCCCATTCTAATTTATCTCAGTTATCCATCCGGGTAAAGGGCTTTAGCCTGGAATCCGAACCATGTGAGGTTTCTAGCGACTCCTCAGAGGTGAAGGCTAGTTAAAACACAAACTGAAAAATCTGTCATCCGACCAATATTCGGTACAGCGACCTCACGGTTTCCAGTAAAGGACTTTATCCCTAGATCACCAGACCAGACATAAAGAGATTAATTATCGAAATCATAGAGGGACCATCGTCAGAGTGTTAGGAACAGCACAATTACAAAGTGCATTAGAACTTGAACCGTGAATTTACTTTCAAAACCTTTTCTTAAGAATTTACCTTATTTACTAGCGATTCATCAAGAACATTAACACATTTAATCACACTATGTGAGCGTGGGAGTAGTTGCCAATGGTAACTGATGAAACAACTTAATTTTTTTTTCATAAATGGAAATTTTATTCCTAAAAGCCTTTTTTTTAACAGATTTAAAATTATAATCAGAAAGCACCCTGTAAATATCAAGCTACAATTTATTCAGAGGGAGAAATAACAATTTTTTTGATAGTTTGAGCTTTCGGGCTGAGAACCTTGCTGCTCCCTTTTAACATGGCCGTAGTCACGACCGCTCACAACAACCTCTGAAAGACTGCACTGGTGCAAATTTGCAACACACCAGATTACTTTAAACTAAAAATTTTAGCAACTCACAGAAACACATAAACTGAGCACCCCGTAAGAGTGATGGAAATGGTTCAAAACACTCACATTAAAATTATTTGCCACCGAAAGTGCAACTTGTTTTTAAAAGAACTCTTACGATGGAAGGGTGGCAACATTATGTATTAAAATGACCATTTACATAAAAATCCATAAAACTCAAGTTACATAAAACGTACCAACATGCTCTACATTACACGTATTCCACCTCGCAAGATGATAGGCAAGATAAAAACATATTTCAGGAATTCGGCCTTTACACCTTAAGCAATAAATTCGTTAACACCGAATCCGACAAACATGACAGAGGCAGCTATTAACGTACGGCAGACCGACAGACAGACACTAACTGCCTAACAAATGCGGGCGGGAGACAGACGAGCAAGCTGGGGACGAGAGACTGACAAAACAAATAAAATTTAACAAGTCAATGAAACATATCACGAATCACTTAACTTCTAATAAACTGCGATGTCTGGCGAAGACCTGGCGCAGCACCCCTCAAAACGCTCCCCCAAACCGTCCGCTGCCAGCCGCTTCAACGGACGCAGGAAGGCGCGCCGATCTCCCGTCTTACGGCGTCGCAGCTCGCACCGGCCAGTCCGATGTCGTGGGTTGACTCCTGTTGCTCTCGTGTCGGCCGCGAAGCCACTACCCCTCGCTATAAGGAGCGGCCCAGGAGACCTCACATGCGCCGACGCTCAAGACGGACAAGTCATCTTGTGTCCCAGTGCGCGACCGACCAACCGATCGATCCAACCGCCAATGCCCATTGCCTGAACAAACTCGAGCAGACTGGTGGCCTAACACATACCAGCACTCCGGACGACAGACAGACACCGACTGCCCCACACTGACCCGGCTGACCAACTGACCAGACTCCCCGAGACTGACAGACTCAGACTGACCACCTGCCGAGCTCATAGCGCCCCTTAAATGTACGTGAACAGCAACTTTTGCCCTTTCCCACCAGAGGGAGACACCAAAGCTGCGATCGCCACCGCCAGAAACGGAAGGCGACTGCTTTACACTACGCACTGCGGCGCGCTCTTCAAAACAGCAAATTTTAACCACGGCTCAGAACTGGTATGCACATTAGGGCAGGTCTGCTTCATACAAGGCATAGCAAACAGTAGGATTCAGACAATTAGACGCAGCCAGGTTTGACAAATTCGCTTAGTTGATGCAGAGGACGTAGCTTTGCAAGAGAAAAGAGTGCCATTGTTCTTGAAAGAAAGTGGCTCGGTGGAAATTTAAACATCAGAGTAACACGAGAGGAAGATGGTATAATTTTGGGAAGAGGGGTCACATGGCTACAAACTGTGAGAAGCCAAAGAGGAACACAAGGATACGTTGGTAGGAACACCAACACAGATGAAAGAAGCCAAAAGCTACCAGGATTTTTGTTATTACTGCAATAAACCAGGTCTTATGAATGCCAGATTTGAAAAAAAAAGACGATTTGTGAAAAGTGCAAAAGTCTGGGATCGCGGCCAGGATTGTAAAACGCGTGTTGCGGTGGAACCGATATGAGCACATTAGACCCTCTGTGCTATAAGAAATTAGCGACCGTATTCACAAGTAAGAAGGGAAACTTAGCGCGTGGTACCCAAGGCAGTCAAGTGTAACCACGTCGAAGTGGCTAAAAGTGAGAATCATAGGTTGCAAAGCCAGAAATGAAATTATGATGGCATACTGCTACAGATTGGAAAGGAAGTTACAGTTATTAATAAATAATAGGGTGCACAGAAACTCTATAAAGAAAGAGAAGCTCACGAAGGAAGCCATAATTAGGAGGGAAGATATCTGTAGAATGAAGGATGTGACGCAAGGTACGGTGGACACATGGGAACCACAGACCCGCAGTTACTGACAGTAGAGCGAGGCCAGTGAAACACAAGTTCCATTTCATAAGAAGAGGATCAGCGATTCATTATCATGGTGTTGTAGGAAGAGTCTTCCTGCGAAAGCATTTAAGATTGTGGTTAACTGTGGTGAGAAACAGATTAGAATAAGGGTCGAAGTATTCCACTGTTGATAGTGCCCGATACAGAAGCAACACCGATAGCTTTGAAACGTCCCCCTAGAAAAATTTATGAATCGCTGTGCTGATAAACCTCTTACATTATTTGATTTTCAGACAGCTGAGCAAAACTGAACGTACTCAGACATTTCGCTCTTTACCTATTCTGATCTACACTAAACTGACACACAATACTTTTAGCGCAACGCAATCTGACTTTCAAAAATCCCTACAAAAGAATGCCCCTCACTAACAATAACCTATACCTTTCATTAATCACTTACCTCACAAAAATCTTCGTTACTCGAACTACGCAATACTGCGAGCGCCAATACTGCCAGCTAAATAAAAGATTCTAAGTACTGAAGGCACTAACTACTGATAGGCATAGTCAGCAAATGAAAGATTTTGACAGAGAACAAACAATGTATTTACTTAATAATGTTCCAAAGTCATCATATGTATATCAGCTCATGATATCCAATGTTACAAATTTACTCTTTCTGATGGACACACGTTCAGATCGTCCACTCTCAACATTCTACGATTTCTCTCCCCACATCCACCACTGCTGGCGGCTCACCTCCAACTGCCCAACACTACAATGGCGAATATTCCAACAATGCCAACCAGCCACAGACTGTACACAGCACAGCCAGTGATTTTCATACAGAGCGCTAAGTGGCGTTACCAACATAAAAACCTCAACAGCCTACTTACAGCTTATAGGAAATCCATGGGTAGGATAGCAACCACGGTGAATGAAAACGAATTAACAGACAACCCAAGAAAAGCAATATGTAGTGAAAGGAGGCATTTTTGAGAGTGCTAATGAGTCAGACTGTAAAGCAAGTGGAAATGAATGTGAATAGTAGATGGCACAAAGGTTCTATGAATAGAAGGGTAAGTCCCATATGAAACAGAATTACAATGTACCAGTGTACGTAACATAACAGAATGACGAAGGAAAAAGTAAGATATGCAGATCAAACGCAAGTCGTGAGACGAAAAGTGATCAGTCATGTTTAAGACAAAATAGCATGGCACAAGAAAGCGACACGAGAATAGGTTGCAGGAAAGAAAAAATCGTAGTGGTGTGTGCAGAAACGGAGTCGAATCCCATTAAGGAAAAGAAGTCGTGATTTCCAATAAGAAGCAATGACAGGCATGTAAATATCTCAATCTAGGATATGAGTAAAGTAAAGGAAATGTATTCTCAGTGTATTTTATATGAATGAGACTGAGTGTGACCTCAGCACAGTGAAAGTACTTGGCGAACCAATAGAGAAAGTGACACCAATACAGACAGTAAAGGAGGCTATGAATGTTATGGATTTATACAGGAGTAACATAGTCTGATTTAGAAAGTGAAGTGGGGGTGGGGGGGGTGGATGAAGATGAGATGGATATGATATTGCGAAAAGAATTAGACAAAGCTCTGAAAGATCTAAGTCTGAACAAGGACCTGGGAGTATATGATATTCCGTCAGAACGGCTGATGGCCTTGGGTATCCAAGGTGTATGAGACAATCGAAATACCCTCAGACTTCAAGAAGAATTTCGTCATTCCTATTCCAAATAAATCAGTTGCTGACAGGTGTGAAAATTACCGAACTATCTGTTCAATAAGTCATGGTGGCAAATTACAAACCCGAATTCTTTACAGAAGAATGCAAAAACTGCTAGAAGCAGACCTCGCGGAAGATAATTTTGGCCTCCGGAGAAATGTAGAAACTCGCAAGGTAATACTGAACCTACAATTTATCCTAGAAGAAAGATTACGGAAAGGCAAAGCTTTATTTACAGCTTTTGTAGATTTAGAGAAAGCCTTTAACAATATTGATTGGGATACTCTCTTTGAAATTATGAAAGTAGCAAATTTAAACTGATCATTTGAGTAAAGAAGTGTGAAACAAATTGAAGAAACTCTGTGGGGCATATTGTGGGAATTTTTTCTGAGAGGTGACAAACTGTCACTCACAGAAACGGTAATGCACTTACGGTATTGGCAGAACACTTATCAGAAGTACATAAACACATGCTTCTAAAAATCATGGAAGTAGAAATATTTTTTCAGATGATGGATTAGGGTATGTCATTAGCTATCACTAGAGGAGAACAAAGATTTAAATTTATAGGAAAAAGAGATGATACAATGAAATACATTGGTATGCCGTCAGAGAAACGGTATCTGTTATCAGATAATCCTGTTGCACCACAAAATAATATACCTGGTGCAACCGAGAAAAATTCAGGTGGCATCCACAGCAATGAAAGAAGCCGAAAAAAATAGATCAGGCCATAACAACGGGGCGGAATTTCAACAAGTAGAGTCCACTAATACCGCTGTATTACAGGCACCTCGCTGTGCCGGTTACTTCACACTGTAGCCAGAAAGTGCAGTCCAAGGTGCCAAATAACAGCCACAACACAAAGACATTCACGACTCAGATGGCCTGATTTACTCATAACCACGCTGTAGCTCCGCTGTGAGATGAGCTGAAGAAACAAGTACAGTAGCATTACAAGCACGGGCCAGTCCCGTGTAAGCGTTGTTCACTTTCAGCACGGATATGCGTAGTCTGATGGTATCTATGTCGGTCCGCCGTCTACTCATCTAGCAGTCCACAAACTTCCACGTCGCTGAAAGACCCACCATGGGAACTTGGATGCTATTAGCTGCAGTGCCACTGCAGGACGAGACCGATATGGAGGACTTGGTGCCTTCGCCTAGTTGATCATTTGCTGGCGTGCAGCATGAGCCTGCACGTGCAGTCGTTCTTCCCAACGTCATGAGGGCGAGCAGTCTTCCTGCTGCTTGCCTCTGCTCCTGTGGGCAGACTCTGCTGCTGCTGTGTGCCCCTCCTGCCCAGAGCATGTAGCGTGAGCCAGCACACCATGGTGCACCCTGTGCAAAGCAGTCGGTCAGTGGCTGGGCCGAGGAGCTGACATACGGTGGAAGACCTGCCACCTCAACGGCCACGATCACCTCTTCCACCTTTGCCGCAACAAAGCGGGCTGTGGGCAGACGTTGGCGACTTCCTGCCTGGGCTTTCGCTGCTGCTGCCTTGTGCCATTGGTGGCCTGGAACGTGGCTGCCTCGTCTGAGCAATGCTGAACACCAAATGTTTGGTTCCCTAAGGGGAAATTCTATGCCCTACGCCGCCAGTGTTAAATTACCAAAGTTTGTACACATTATCTTGGTAAGTTTTGAAGGCACATCCAGTTTACCATGATTAATGACTCTGCTTTTCTAGATACGTTGTTGTTGATGTCGTTTCAGTTGGAATACTGGTTTGATGCAGCTCTCATTCTGCTCTATCCTGTGCAAACTTCTTCATCTCCGAATATCTACTGCAACATACATGCTTCTGAATCTGCTTACTGAATTCTTCTCTTGGTCTCCTACGACTTTTACCCTTCGTGCTTCCCTCCAGTACTAAATTGGTGATTCATTGGTGTCTCGGAATGTGTTCTACCAACAGATCCCTTCTTCTAGTCAGATTGTGCCACAAATTTCTTTGCTGCCCAGATCTATTCAGTACTTCTTCATTAGTTATGTGCTCTACCCATCTAATCTTCAGCATTCTTCTGTAGCACCACATTTCAAAAGCCTCTGTAATCTTCTTGTCTAAATTGTTTATCGTCCATGTTCCAATTCCATTTATGGCTACACTCCATACAAATACTTTCAGAAAAGACATGCTGACACTTAAGTCTATGCTCGATGTTAACAAATTTCTCTTCTTCAGTAACGCTTTTCTTGCCATTACCAATCTACACTATGTACCTCTCAACTTCAACCATCATTAGTTATTTTGCTGCCCAAACAGCAAAACACATCTACCACTTCAAGTGTCTCGTTTCCTAATCTAATTCCCTCATCATCACCTGATTTAATGCGACTACGTTCCATTATGCTTGTTTTGCTTTTGTTGATATTAATCATATGTCCTCCCTTCAAGACACTGTACACACCGTTCAGTTTCTCTCTGAAGTCCTTTGCTGTCTTTTGTCATCAGCAAAACCTCAAAGTTTTTATTTATTCTGCCTGGACTTGAATTCGTACTTCTAACTTTTCTTTGGTTTCCGCTTGCTCAGTGTACAGATTGAATAACATCGGGGATAGGCTACAACTCTGCCTCACTCGCTTCTCAACTGCTGCTTCACTTTCTTGTCCCTCAGCTCTTATAAGCGCCGTCTGGTTTCTGTACTGGCTGCAAATAGTCTTTCGCTCCCTGTATTTTACCTCTGCTACCTTTAGAATTTCAAAGAGAGAATTTTGTCAAAAGCTTTCTCTAAGTCTACAAACGCTATAAACTTAGGTTCTCCTTTCCTAACCTATCTTCTAAGAGAATTTGAAGTGTCAGTATTGCCTCGCATGTTCCTACATTTCTCCGAAATATAAACTGATCCTTCCCGAGGTCGGCTTCTACCAGTTTTTTTCATTCTTCTGTAAAGAATTTGTGTTAATATTCTACAATCACGACTTAATAAACTTATAGTTCTGTAATTTTCACAACTGTCAACAACTGCTTTCTGTGGAACTGGAATTACTAAATTCTTTTAGAATGCTGAGGGTATGTCGCCTGTCTCATGCAGCTTACATACTAGATGGAAGAGTTTGGTCATGGCTGACGTCCCCGAGGCTATCAGTTGTTGTTACGGGACCGATGGCCCTAGCAGTCTGGTCCCTTCAATCCCACAAACCCAGTTGTCACGGAATGTCGTCTCCCCGTCGGGTCTTGTTTCGACTTAGGTCTTTCAATACTCTATCAAATTCTTCTCGCAGTATCAAATCTTCCATTTCATCTTCCTCTATGTCCTCTTCCATTTCTATAACATTACCCTCATGTTCATTTCACTTGTGTAGAACCTTTATGTACTCCTTCCTCAGCTTTTCCTTCTTTGCTTAAAAAGGGTTTTCCATCCGAGTTGTTGATATTCGTACAGCTGCTACTCTTTTCTCCAAAAGTCTCTTAAATTTTCCTGTTGATGGTATTTGTTTTTCCTCTAGTGAAATATGCTTGTAAATCCTCACATTTTTCCTCTGGCCTTTCCTGCTCAGCCGCTTTGCACTTCCTGTCAGCCTAATTTTTTTAGGCGTTTGTATTCTCTTTGCTTGCTTCATTTACTTTATTTTTATATTTTCTCCCTTCATCAATTAAATTCAATATCTCCCCTTATGTAAGGATTTTGTAGATATACTGAACTAGAATTATAGAAAAAATTGTATTATATGGCGTGGTATGATATTTTTCGGAAACTCTTAATTTTTCTGACAGGATTTTGTAACTTCAAATGGTTCAAATGACTCTAAGCACTCTGGGACTACTATCTGAGGTCATCAGTCCCCTAGACTTAGAACTACTTAAACATAACTAAGCTAAGCACATCACACACATCTATGCCCGAGGCAGGATTCGAACCTGCAACCGTAGTAGCAGCGCGGCTCCGGACTGAAGCGCCTAGAACCACTCGGCCACAGCGGCTGGCTAATTTTGTAACTAAATGAACATAAAAACTGAAGAAAATAGGAGACTTTCAATGTTCTTGTTCCATATGTGTTGAATCTCATTCTTGGAAGGGTATGAAAATTCCATGTTTCTGCTTTCAGTACTTTTTGATATAAAGTGGTTTCCAGATATTGAGGTTCGACGTGTTTTTAATTGCAAACTTTTATACAGACTCTTCCATGCACCACAATTGTTCTGGCCCATTATCTGTGTCGTCTTCAGTGTCACAATCGCTCAATATTTGTCTTCTTCTTTTCTTTCTTGCTTCTTTTGTCATTCACTGAGCAGCAAACTCTGCTTGGCCTACACAAAGCACATCCAGTTCTCACAGGCCTTTGGCTGTATTCTGTCCTAATGTCACCCCTACCTTCTCGAGAACCTTCAGTCTTTTATTGGAACCGCCCTCAAAAGTTGCTGCAATATCATATACTGCAAAACATATACAACAAAATATTTTCAGACACTCGGCGTCACACGGCTTCAGTGCAGCTCAGCCCACGATAGAAGCACTGTCGTCAACGTCCCGATTGAGCTATGCATGCAACATCTTTACCCAATCTGCTGATGGGATCTGTGCCAAGAAGCGACAGCATACTCATGTGAGTAGCCATAGCATACATTTACTTTTTTAGTATTATTGTTTTTAATTTTTTGATTTCCTTATAATTTCCCTTAGTTATATTTTATTTGTGTCTATCGTTCTCTGTCATGGACTTAGTCTCCTACTTTATTCATCTGATCTCTTCACTTTATTTTGATGTTCAGTTCGTCAAATTACACAGTCCATACGAACTGTACAATACAACAAATCAGACATTCCAGTTTCAAAGAATTAATTAAACTGTAATACCAGTTGAGTTGCAGAGAGCTTCCAAGGAGACTACCAATATATTTTAGATGGGCTTTTGAGTTTTGAGCTTTTCTCTTGTGAGTGAAGATCCTGGATTGATGAAATGTCTTATTCCATTTCCTAAATAAAATTTGTTTGTTTATGTATTGTATGGAAATACATAAACAAAGATTAGAAAACTACTACAAGCAGACATTTAAACACAGCTCGCTACATAAAACAATACTAATCACAACAGCTGCATTGCGATATCAAAGCCTTTTATGTATTTTATCACACCACCCGTCGCTGTCAGGAAATCTTTGGAAAGACTCTTATAGGCACGTGCGGACATGTTGATACAGCATGAGCAAAGGTATGTCGTTCTGCACCACAGAGTGTTTTTACATCTTCCATGGTCTGTTCGGATGCGGTTCAAGATGGAGCGTACTGCCCGAGGCTGGACGAATACAGGGGCTTTCTTCAGAATGCACGGCAGTTTCAGGCATCGCGGACAGCCTTGTTCCCAGTAGCGTTTCCATTCATCGATGGCATTGCATTCAATTTCCATGAGAGTCCTTGCTGTGATAAGAGTGGGATGTCCTCATTTTAGTCTTTTTCGCTCCGCAGAGAATACATCGTTTAATATTGGAATATCGGTGTTATCAGCAATCTTCTTGTATTCCCAGAGTAGCGCGCTCTTCTGTCTGACTTCAGGAGATAGTTCACCAGTATGTGGGAGTAGACCGTATTGACTCACTATGAGTTCGCATGGCTCCGTTAAGTTTTATGTCTATCTTTTCTACGTGTGGTCTTTTAAACCAGACAGGCGCACAGTACTCTGCTGTTGAGTATACCAGTTCGAGTGCTGATACTCGAAGAGCGTCTGCTGACGATCCTCGAGTGCCAGAGAGTTTATGGAGAATGTTCTTTGTGCTTTTGAGTTTAGCAGAGGTTCGTGTCAAGTGCTCCTTAAAAGAAAGTGGCCTATTGAACATTATCCCTAGATATTTTAGATCCATTTTATGATGAACTTTGCCTCTCTCAAAATAGACATCAAGGGCTCTGCGTGTCGATCTGTTCCACAGATGAAAACAGGCAACTTCTGTTGAGTTTGGTTATGACCTCCCCTATCGTAAATATTGGCTTAAGATGTCTAGATCAGAAGTCAGGATTTCTTCAATTGTTTAAAAAGTTTTGCGTTGAGCGGCTATTGCCCATTCATGTAGATGGCTTTGGAGGAATATCAGACATACATAAATTAAACAAGAGAGAAGCAAGAATGGAGCCCTGTGGTAAGCCATTATTCAATATTTATAAGGAGTGTCCGCATTCGCTGCTATGTGATATTAATATTTATTTATTTCTCTTTCGCTACAGATTTGCTTCGGCTAAATTGCCATTACCGAGTGACATATATACTGTTTAGATGGACTCACATTCCTATAACTTCGTTGGTAAGCGTATTTTGACTGTCGTTCTGTATTTGCTGACTTAAGGTGGTAATTAATATGTTGTGACAGTAATTTGGCGTCGTAGCTGCAAAACTGTCTATTTACTTGTAAGACCCGAGTTTCTCCCGGCGTATACAATGTTTAAATAACTTACGGGTATGCAGCCAGGTGATGTTGTCGATAACTGTCGATCCCTGTAATTTTTAACGCGTAAGTGCAGCAAGTAAGCTCTGTGCAAGGGAATTGAAAACCTTGGTTTTCACAGATAGTGCGGGAAGGTAATACTCTCACACACTGTAAATGATGGCGTCAGTTTTACAGTGTGTGGGAGTTTTATCTTTCGGGAGTTTCTCAGAACCGAGGTTTACATAAGAGTTAACGTGTTAAATATTTGACTTTATGCATGAAAGCGAGAAAAATATAGAAAAGGTTAGAAGTTATGTTCAAGGTTTCTTGGGAGTCCAAGTCTCTCATTATCAAACACTCGAGTGCGGTCTGGGTAATTTGTGGTCTGTTTCGAGAAAAAGCTTTTTCACGCAACTCAATGTTTATGACGCTGTATATAAAAACCTATGCGTCCTACGATATTATTTTGCAGGTAGAATCCGTCGTATATGTCTATAATGTCTGCAAAATGTGCTACGAACAGATTTAAAAGGAAAGAAGTAATAAAACGCCTCACTTGATACTGGGGCTTTGCTGCATGAACAACGAAAAATGTAGTAACAGATAGTTTTTGCCTTTCGTCATTTTGCGGGCGGTGCCAGTGAGAAAAAATATCACAAAGATTTGATGTGAAATAATTTATAAAGTTTGTTGGAAATAATCAAGTGCTTTCATTCTGAAATATTGGATGAATAAATTCAATGTAATTTGGGCACAGTGAGTTACATGACTAACTGACTGGTACTTCCTTGCTGTGTTAAATGTTTTACTTTTATACCTCTCACTGAATAGGTTCTTGACAGTATTTTAAAATTCTGTTAAAAGTTGTATGAAACATTTAAAATCAAATTTTTGTTGCCTCTGGAAGCTCTTAGAGGCAGCCTACAACTGACGATGTGTACCGGTTAGCTTTAGTAACACACAATGCTGAAAAAAAAGAAAAAAGCGATATCCTCATGGCAAGGTCATCTTATGACAAGTATAGTGACAGGTAATTCATTGTTGTTGGAGTATATATTAGCAGTTCAGACCAAACGAAATACGATCGTCACGGCAAAGGTTGCTCAAACAGACCAATTAATACAAAGTGTATCCTCCATAATGACAGCAACGCAGATTAGTAGTCTCGCATGGAAATTATCATAAATGTACTGTACTGATAGACTGCCCCATGATCCTTGCATCTTTTGTTCCAGTTCGACAATGGTTCTTGCAGGTACTGAAGAACGAGTAAGTTCCCACTTCATCGTGTCCCATACGTGTTCAATTGGCGAAAGATCTGATGATCATGTTGGCCAGGGCAATCGTACACCGCGAAGAGAAAACTGCGTGGCAGCAGCAGGATGCAGACGTCCACCGCCCTGCTGAAAGAGCACACCTTCCTATCGAAGAAACGACAGTAGCTCTGTGATAACAGCCTATGCAATGCAGCGGGCATTTGTTCCCCTTCAGAAGCACCAGATTTGACCGCTACTTTTAACTGATGGCCTTCACAACCTGTAACCTGATGTGAGACCTACGTGTCGTGAGCGAATGCTCTCCGGAATGGGCCTGTCACCAGACAGAGCCTACTGTCATCAATGAAGACATCAGGGTGCTATACCAGTCAACTGCTTCACGACACCAGAGTGACCATGCAGTATCGTGGTGGCAGTAGTAGCCTGGCCAGAGCTGTACATGATCTTAAACCTGCTGCAAGCAGACGTTTCTCAATAGTGCCTGATGACGCAGTAGCTGCAACCTGTGCTCGGGTTTCGTCCTTCGATGACGTTCGGTTGGCCACAGTTGCTGGCACAATGCGTCGATCATGACGTACGTCTGTTCTGTACAGAGTCCATATTCTGCTCCACAGGTGTGGGAATATTCCACAGACCACTGTTGAAAGCAGTGGGAAGCCACCAATGGCTGTGCCCAAAACGTGCAGGAGTCCGTCGATATGTCCACGTAGCTTCCCGCAGACCCACAATGCGACCCCACTCAAATGGCTGAAGCTGCTAAACAGGAGTACCTATCCATCGTGGGACATGATTGTACTCTGGAATGAATGGTGAATATGCTGTTCCCTGTACTGTATTACTTATTGATATTAGTAGAGTGACAGCCTTCACGTCAGGGCACGCTGCATTGTTGCCAAATTTATTCAAGATGGCGGCGATGACATCATCCAAGATGGTGGCAAGTAGACTTGGCAACAGCGCATGACGTCATCAAAGATGGCGGCTTTTGGCGGGAAAATAGGTCACTTGTGCTATGTCCACTAACCTAACCTCCAGAAGAAAAATAGCAGGAAGTTTGAATTCCAACAGGATAATGCATGCAAAAACAGCAGTTATCTTTAGTGTTATTGATTATCATTTATTAACATTCATTATCATTTATTATTATTTATTATCATTTATTATTTATTATCATTTATTATTATTTATAATTACTGACCGGCTACCACTAGAAAATTACCTCCAAATTCAAATTCCAACACGATAATGGCTGCAAAACCTTACTTTTGTTTATTATTACTCATTACTATTCATTATCATTTATTAACATTCATCACCACTCATTGTCCTTTATTATCATTTTTTATCATTCATTATCATTTATTATTATTATTAGTTATTATTATAGGCCTACCTCAACTAGAAAATTGCGTGAAATTCAAATTCCAGCACGATAATGTCTCGACAACTCTACATCTATTTATTACTATCATTTATTATTTATTCAAGATGTCCGATTTTCTCGGCAGAGAAGGCCATTTTCCTTACATACATAACAAAAATCTATCACAAGTTCAAATCCCAACACCATAATTGATCACACGTACGAACTTTCTCCGTCACTTATCTTTTTTCACTGGTAGCCTATCAGAATCGCATCAAATAATAAACTGCAATTATAGTAACGTAAGTCACGTCCTTTGATTTTGCAAAGGGGAAGGGACTGAAGACTTTATTTCAAGCTGTACGGTCATCACTTGTTCTCCAACACAGTCAGCACACACATCTTTGATATCGCAGTGCAGTCGCCACGACGTCCACGCTCGAACTGAATTAGTTCAAATCCTCGCCACCCCCTGGCCAGTGTGCGGAGACACTGCCGACGCCTCTCACGTGAGGTGGCCGGCCACTCGCGCTGGACTGCTGGTACGCTGAAGGGGACGAGCCAAGCGATCGCTCCAATGTCGTAAACATGTTTTCGCTGGACACGCTGGAACTTGCCGAGTTTGACACCACAGCGGTCCCTTGTCCGCTCACCACGTGTATTCATCGCATCCGCACGTTTCCCGCCAAAATTGTTTGCCTCGGAACTGAATCACACAATGGTCGGCCGTTCCCTGTCACACTTTTGGCGCCAAAGTTGTCCTCCTGGGCACATTCAAACCTGTCGATGCCGACCGCTCACCTTCCACCACGTGTCCTTGTGCGAGTGAGAACGCAATGCCTCACTTTTGGCGGCAAAGTTTGCTCGACAGTGGAATCCGCCATGACTATATAACAGCATATTTGGTCCACACTAGAACGCTCGCTAATTGACTCTCTCTCGTGCTCGCGTAGTAACTGTAAAATCGCTGCGCCGCCACCCCGCTTATGTCACACACACTCCACACACGCGACGGACATAGTCTTCTGTAAATACCTAAGTACTTAATTCCATTTCAATTTTAAACGTATTAAATAATTCAATTTACAATTTCATATACGTATGCAAAGGTGTCAACTACCTAATTTCAACTACTTTTCGAGGACCAGACAGCCACCACTTCCTAGGAACCAGCGCCAAGTTTGATATCTGCTAGTAAACAAAGCTCACTTGCGCTCCCGCCACCAACCTAAGAAAATTGTTGCAAATGAAGCTCATCACACTAAACTAAGCCACCAGCACATAAACCTCTTCCTACACGTTTTGGCTAAAAGGACTCACCCTGCACTAGGCCCATGGATGGAGGAACCAATTTACTTTATTTAGGAATGGAGTGTATGTATCACACCAGTATGTTCCACACCATACAGACCTGCAAAACACTCCTACATAACTCATTTATAATGCTCTAGACACACGCTTGCAAATTGTAAACAGTTAAAAATAACTCATAGCACAGCCTACAGACATGCGAACCGCTCGTAAATAATGCAACACATTTACGTCCAAATAGCCAAACAACTGCTAATTTTCCGCAATAAATTCAGTGCATAGGCTAATGGAAGGAGGAACGAGTGTACTTTATTTATTTGCGACATATCTTTTTGATACTTTTGCTTCTCACAGGTTCGATAAGTAAGGCATGTTCTGAACTCCCGTAGTGCACTACACCTGGCAACACAACCACACCCACCAAGATATTCATTCCAGTCCAGACCCGTAACTCCTCTACAGATAAATTTGTCCAGTTATTTGTCGACTCACTTAAAGTCTCACCAGACTGCAGTTTTTGCGCAAAAACCACTCAGACTGCGCAGTGCTGCTCGGGAAAGTTAGGAAGGGCTGCACTCTCTTTATTTGGAGCCCTTTTATTTAGCCGTGGAGTATATTTGTCATAAAACACCTGCACTGATCCGACTGTGGTCATCTGACACAGGCCACAAACATGTAAACAGCCCCTAATTTCACCACACAATAACAAACAGCTCTTAAATAATGCAGTACACAATATCAGCAGACGAGCTCTGTACTCTTAAACTCTCCAAATAAAGCACCGCACAGTGCACAGACATGCTTGCAAAATAGTTCAACAGACGCGCCCAAACACCTCCAGCTCCCAAACCGATCGAAAGTCTCTGCTCGGTCTCTCCCAAACATGACCTCAACACAGTCGCGTTCCCACCTAACACCGGAGAAATTGATATTGCCTATACGCCTTAGATTACGGTCCAATGCAGACCCGGCCGCGAGTGCATGCGGTCGCCTGGGGGTGGGCGTTCCAGAGCCTTCACTCAAGTTCAGCTTCCGAGCGCTCGTGACAGCTGACCAGTCCTCTGACACATTTGAAAGCTGCATTGTTCTTCTCATGTATACCGCCGGCGTCTCAGGTCTTGACCTGCCTTCATGTCTGTTGTCAGAATAGCTCATAGCTCGTTGACACACAAGATTAACGCTGCCGGGAAAACATTTACTACTTGCATGCAACCGAGATGGTGGTGGAAAACCAATCACTCTGATCTGCGTTGCAGGCGCGTGTAATCATTGAGAACACTCTATTTATTTTTTCGAACAACTTATTTAACCATACAGTATATCTATCACGCTATCACAAAACACCCTGGGCCATGTTGCACAGCCCACAAACACGTACCCAATCATAATTTCAGTACACACTATGGCAAACTGCTACTAAATAATTCCTCACACAGATGTGTAGATACGCTCAGTAGTAGTAAACTATCGTAATAACACATACCAGAGCCTGCAGATCCGCTCGC
This sequence comes from Schistocerca serialis cubense, assembly GCF_023864345.2. Taxonomy (NCBI): domain Eukaryota; kingdom Metazoa; phylum Arthropoda; class Insecta; order Orthoptera; family Acrididae; genus Schistocerca; species Schistocerca serialis. The sequence continues at coordinate 510,436,926 of NC_064645.1, forward strand.
AAAATAACTCAGTAGACGTGCGCAAGTACCCCCCACTCCGCAGACTGCCCACAGGATCGTGAAGTCACCCATCCGTCTGATATCAGACCTCGCACAGCCCCTGCTCGGCTTCCGCAAACGTGAGTTGGCGCGGTCAACGCGCTCGTCAGTGGTCAAAGCACACACATACATCCGTCCAGGACCGCGATGCGTCACAATCCCGAGCCGCGACCACCGAACGCGGGTGAAAGTCAACGCTATACATATTTATAAGACCTCGCGCGTAGTACTCGATCAATCTCAATGCGTATGGCGGTCACAGAGCTGGCTAGTCCTCTTACGTTAAAAGACCATCCTCACTTAGGCATTGACCAACCTACCCCACAACATCGTTACCCAATTATTCCTCAACTGAGCAGACGAATACAGCTACATTCCACCTCTCTTGACTGAATAGAGCTTTCCTAGTCCTACCCCTCCAAGTGCGCCACATTTCTCGAAATGTATCCAAGTCTTGGAGCTTAGCACACCATATCTATCTATAGTAACAGATCTCAAAGCGCCTTAATTTAATAGCAAACAGTTAAGAATAACAACGTGCACGCCTTGCGGAAGTCTGCCAGGACCAGCGGTAGAGTGGGGTTAACATTGGAATGTGGATCTGCCGCGAGTTATACCGAGAGCGGTGTTCAGATGCGGATCCACAATATCCTACGCACGGGGTGGTGTTTGAAGGTGGATCCGCCTCGCGCAAGGTAGGAAGCTGTATTCGAATGCAGATCCACAGTATACAATACCCGAGTTAACGTTCCAGTGTCGATCTGCTGCGTACTATATATCCGGAGCCGTGTCCGAGAGGTGGATCCACCATATGCAGCATCCGTGGTAGGGTTCGCGAGGGTACCAAGCACGCGCTACGTCCGGAGAAGTATTCTATGCCCGAAGTTTGGTCCACCAGCCGATGGGACCGAGTCCTGGGAGCTGACCGTTAAGTGTGCATGCACATAGAGGTACAGAAAACAGAGCAAGCGCTCGCCGAATGTGGAGGTGACTGGATACACCTTGATTACATTTAGAGGTAATTTTAGAGCACAGAACGATAACTTATGTCGCGCTCGCATGGATGGATCTGACATAAAATCGAAAGAAATGCGAAAACTGATTAGCGCATAGATATAAACTAACCTAATATACACCGAAATGCGGTGAAAATGAGAACGTACTCGCTTATCTTCTGGTTCGAATTTGTACATGGAGTCAAGTATGCGGCAGCAAGAGGAATGCAGGAAAACGATGACATCGAAGCGAACGGAATAAGGAAGGCAGTCAATTTTTTCTCTTTGAGTTCGTATTATAGTGTATGTCTACTGAGGTAGCGGTGATACACGCGAGTTGAATACTGTATTTGATGCTTTTCAATAGGACAGAAAATCATTCACGTCTAAACTTACATCTGTGTTAAATGATAACAGAGGGTGTACGGGATGGCCGATTGAGACAGAGCTGCAACTAGGTACGATTCAAACGTTGACTCATTTATTCTAGAGAAGGACAAGTTGCTGAAGGTAGATTTTTTTCCAGTATTCTATATGGAAGCTTTAGTCACGTGGTGCAGCCAGCGTTCTAGTCGTATGCGGCTATGTGTTCGGTATGTGGTTTAAAGCACTGTCTACTTGCGATCGTTAACGGTGAACCCGTCGGTCATCAGAGTACTTCCATCTCATGTCTGATGAAAGTTGACACATTCCTCTAAACGCACTTTGATTTACGTGATCCCCTCCCTGTCGCATGCTTGGTGTAAAATCGAGACTTCAGTGTCATAACTAAGTTAGCTGTGGGTATTTGTGAGGGGCTGTAATCATTGTGTACACACTTACCCGACAGACGGGTGTTTACAGAGTTGGTGACGGGGTGACTTGTAATTTTCACATGTTGGACAGTGCTGTTATGCGTATCTGTTTGCTTGTAGGATGTACCGGCTGCTGATCACTATCATTTTTATATGGACCTGATAAGTAATAGTATTATTTCTGACTCGTGATCTGGTGTGATCATTGGGCACTAGACGTGTCCGTAGAGCTATATTAGGCTCGTATCAAGAAAGGATTGGGGTAGAGATAGTTCAGCGAAGGGGGACCGGGGAGAAGGATATATGTCTGACAGGACGGAAAAGTAAGCGATCTAAGGTTATCGCCTGTTTTTAAGTGCTGAAGGTTCTAGTCTTAGGAGTGTGTGTGTGTGTGTTTATGTTCTCTCTCGCTCTCTCTCTCTCTTTCTCTCTCTCTCTCTCTCTCTCTCTCTCTCCTACCGGAACCTTCGATGCACCGATCATGGACACTAGAACAATACTTTACACACGATAGATTGGATGATTTACTTTGAAACGCGTACGTTTCTAATGTATTCAGTACCAGTGATGGCGAGGCATGACAGAATCTCTGACCAGAGAGTTATTTTATCGTTGCTAGTCTGCGCTTGACCGCGCGAGTCGACAGTTGGATAGTAGTAGCAGTCTGGTGCAGTTGCGTGTAGCGAGTGGACGGTTGTACTGAGCGGGCGTCGGCATGCGTCGACGGCATGCTGTTGTTCCGAATCTGGTCAGGATTGTGGTGGACGATGTGTAATAAAGTAGAAGGCAATGAAGCAGCATTGCGCTCAGTTAATAATGTATGTTAATTGTAATTAATTTGTTCAAAAAAAATGCCCCAATAATAATTTTTCTACGAAGTAACTGTTTTAAAGAAAAAGATTCATTTCAAGTTAAATAATATTTCCTATGCATTTCCTCCAAGAATCAAAATTAAATATAGATCAGCATTGCACGGAGCTGTGCCGAAAAATAAGAGCAGATATAGATGCAGTTTTACTGAGGTAAGAATTTATCAGGTTTAATTATTTCACAGGGCCGAAGGTCAGCGCTGCTGCCCTTATAAAATTTATCAGGTCTAATGATTTGTGTTGAGATGTTAGATTCTGTTCATGGTTCATTATTTAATTTACATTATTGTGGGTTTAATGAGCACTGATCATTCTTTAATTTTTGTGGGGAGTTTAAGCTTGGCTACATTTTCTTGTTTTAAATTTAACATTTTTCGGTGGGGAGGTTACAACTTAAAAATGTATCCAACTACGTTGTGTATAAATATCGCTCTGTTCTTGTTATTCTTAACTGTATGCTGTTAAATTAAGGCGCTGTGAGATCTGTTACTATAGATAGATATGGTGTGCTAAGCTCCAAGACTTGGTTACATTTCGAGAAATGTGGCGCACTTGGAGGATTAGGACTAGGAAAGCTCTATTCAGTCAAGAGAGGTGGAGTGTACTGTATTCATCTGCTCGATTGAGGAATAATTGGGTAGCGATGTTGTGGGGTAGGTTGGTCAATGCCGAGGTGAGGATGGTCTTTTAACGTAAGAGGACTAGACTGCTCTGTAACCGCCATACGCATAGAGATTGATCGAGTACTATGCGCGAGGTCTTAGAAATATGTATAGCGTTGTTTGATATAATTTGATCGTCTTTATGTGTTTGAGAATTAAGTGTGAATGGACGTGCTGAGCAGTCATTTATGAATGTTCGCAATGATACTTGCAAAGTAGAGGATGTATGGTTTAGCTATGACACTGAAATTAAGAAAACAAGCTGTCACATGATTGGCCAGTGTTGGACTTACTGTAAAATCTTTCTCGATATCAGCTGTGATGGATAATGTTACAGTAGGTCGGTGGTGTCTTATCCATCGCATCTGTACATTCGGTACGACATAATGATTGACTGACAATGCTTGCTTGAGTTGGGGGGGGGGGGCAAATTTTGGTTGATGGACCGCAACTTCCGGGGTTGCTAGCACCGAAAACGGTGATCCCGTACTTGTGTGCAAAAATAACCAATCACTAGAAATGGAACGCAGAGTTATGAACTATTCGGTCACTGCTACATATGAGTTTAAATGTAGAGGTGGTCAATCACTTTCGAGGGAAGTCGCTACAACGCCACCAGGCTCTTCTAGTTTCCTTGTGTTGTTTCTGCCCTTTATTTAAAATCATTCAGTGTTATGCTATCGACCGTAAGAATATGATTTGCAAGGTGCAAGGTATAGTTTCCTGTGAGAGGCCGTGTATCAGTCCGTGTTAATGTCTGTTTATAATCGGACACTGACTTCGAAGTCGGGGCAGAAAGACGAAATGCTCGGCAGTGTGCAAAAGCGTGTTAGAAAACACTGTTTGAACAACGGCGAGAGGCAGCTTCTCATTCGCTTACAGTATGGGTGATCAAACTTTGAAGGGGTCTCTGCAGCGTGTGTATATTTAATATGATCTTGTTCATGTAGGCATCTGTAGTTTGAGGTGTCGGACTTGGCAAGCTGTTAGGAATTCTTGGATGATCGCACTCTGAGTTATTCGGGGAGAGTATTGTGAATTCCGTTTGTCCGCGCTGGAGGTTGATCGCATTGGTACCTTCGTGACTTTTTCACTGTTTGATGGTAGAGGATAAAGATGATAGGCTGTTGAGGATCTGTTGTACTTGTACCTAGTTTGAGGCGTACAAAATTGCGCGCATTTCCGGCGAATGGTCAAAACAAGGTACTGTTGTGGTAACTGAGATCGTTCTGTTTATAAACAGGTTGCAGAAGGTAATAGATATGTCTTTCTCCAGCTTAAATTGCAGAGATCAGATGGGTGAAGTTAAATGCATACTCATCTATGCTTAGAAAGGGATAATGCTTTTTTATTATTAAGTGAGTTTTGGCAGGAGTGAATACGGTTTTATATATGCGAGTGTTTAAAATTTGTGAGTGGAAATTGTCAGCGAAGGGTGAATGACGTCGGGTTCGCTGTCTGGGGGAGACACTCTTTACATGTCCTGTTGGAGATGCAAGGGGAAGATAGAGATCTCCGCTATTCAGGAATCCATTTGTGCACTGTATGTCGTTCGACAATAACTGGAGAGCAGGTATAGGGAGAGCCCACTTCAGCATTCTGGTCCTGTGGGTGAGTGGACGGCTGTTTAGATGGACAGCTATGTGGCTTTGACATGCCACTGGCGGCGCTCGTACAGTCGCTTTGTAAGGCGCTATGGCATTAGTTTGAGCATTTAGTACTTGTTTCCGTGGTTATTGGATTAAGAACTGTAATATTGAAGGTCATGTCTTCAGCGGGACAGCTGTGTAATTGAGTAAGAGTGTTTACGTATTTGAAGATATGTTTCGCGAATGGTGATGGTAAGTTGATGGCGCAATTTATCTACCACTGTAAAAATAAAAAAATAAAAATAGCTGTCTGCTGCTGAAAGAAAGAAAGAAAGAAAGAAAGGGGTGACCTTGCCCCCAGACCTGATGGATGAGTTATTAGATAAGAGCAAGTGATAGTTGAATGATGCTATGTGTTCGGATATAGGAGTCTCTAAACGGCGGGGCGAGATTTTTTTTATGTGGAAATTTATGCAATCTATAGATAGTGATATGCGACCGCTAGTGACAGCAGTTAAGAGCGGAAAAATAGGTACAAATCGAGCGCTGGCAGAATGTTGCGGCAATGGTAATAATATTTAATTCAAAGTGGAGGTGGTAAATATGGACCAGGCTTTGAACATTGGTGTGAGTGTCGTATGTGCTTGATGTTCTGTATAAAAGTTTGACTCTTTAATTGAGTTTGGTTTTTCTGGGTGTGTGTAATATTAATTTTACTGTTGAAAGTGCGAAAAAGATGAATTGATTGGTGTTTAGATAGAGGCTACGTTTGTAATTCGAAAATAGGGGATGAGAATGGTAAATTGACTGATGGACATGGTTTGTGGGATGATATATGAGTGTCAAGATAGGGTTGAGGACGTTTGCGTATGCTGAAGGTGGGACGGGTGTGAGGTTAGGTGCGGTGGGAGGTGTAAATTAGATCTTTTTTTTTTTTTAATTTGTAAAGTAAGAATAATATTGAGAAGGTTTTAGATGGCTGGTCACGCTATGAGGCGAGAGCAGGGATCTGTAGTTATGTTTTGTTAAAGGGCTGTGTAATGTCGTGTCAGGAGCAATGCGCAGTGTGCTGCAGTGTCATACGAGGTAAAGACATGTGCTGCTATGAAGTGTCTAGCGTATGGAGGCTGCGCTTTCGAATTATGCTATGTTGATATAAAGTTGACTTTCACCCGCGTTCGGTGGTCGCGGCTCAGGATTGTGACGGATCGCGGTCCTGGACGGACGTATGTGTGCGCTTTGACCTCTGACGAGCGCGTTGACCGCGCCAACTCACGCTTGCGGAAGCCGAGCAGGGGCTGTGCGAGGTCTGAAATCAGAAGGATGGGTGACTTCACGATCCTGTGGGCAGTCTGCGGAGTGGGGGGTACCTGCGCACGTCTACTGAGTTATTTTGCGAGCGGTTCTGCAGGCTCTGCTATGTGTTATTACGATAGTTTACTACTACTGAGCGTATCTACACATCTGTGTGAGGAATTGTTTAGTAGCAGTTTGCTATAATGTGTACTGAAATTATGATTGAGTACGTGTTTGTGGGCTGTGCAACATGGCCCAGGGCACATCTGGGTGGGTGTTTCGTGATAGCATGATAGATATACTGTATGGTTAAATAAGTTGTTCGAAAAAATAAATAGAGTGTTCTCAATGATTACACGCGCCTGCAGCGCAGATCAGAGTGATTGGTTTTCCACCACCATCTCGGTAGCATGCAAGTAGTAAATATTTCCCCGGCCGCGTTAATCGTGTGTGTCAACGAGCTATGAGCTATTCTGACAATAGACGTGAAGGCAGGTCAAGACCTGAGACGCCGGCAGTATACATGAGAAGAACAATGCAGCTTTCACATGTGTCAGAGGAGAGTACCCTTTCTGGTCAGCTGTCACGAGCGCTCGGAAGCTGAACTTCAGTGAAGGCTCTGGAACGCCCACCCCCAGCCGACCGCATGCACTCGCGGCCGGGCCTGCCTTGGAGCGTAATCTAAGGCGATATCAATTTCTCCGGTGTTAGGTGGGAATGCGACTGTGTTGAGGTCATGTTTGGGGTAGGCCGAGCAGAGACTTTTGATCGGTTTGGCAGCTGGTGGTGTTGGGGCGCGTATGTTGCACTATTTTGCGAGCATGTCTGTGCACTGTGCGGTGCTTTATTTGGAGAGTTTAAGAGTACAGAGCTCGTCTGCTGATATTGTGTACTACATTATTTAAGAGCTGTTTGCTATTGTGTGGTGAAATTAGGGGCTGTTTACGTGTCTGTGGCCTGTGTCAGAGGACCACAGTCGGATCAGTGCAGGTGTTTTGTGACAAATATACTCCACGACTAAATAAAAGGTCTCCAAATAAAGAGAGTGCAGCCCTTCCTAACTTCCCCGAGCAGCACAGCGCAGTCTGAGTGGTTTTTGCGCAAAAACTGCAATCTGGTGGGACTGTAAGTGAGTCGACAAATAACTGGACAAATTTATCTGTAGGGGAGTTACAGCTCTGGATTGGAATAAATATCTTGGTGGGTGTTGTTGTGTTGCCAAGTGTAGTGCACTACGGGAGTTCAGAACATACGTTAGGTCAGCGTTACATATCGAAACCTATGAGAAGCAAAAGTTTCAAAAAGATATGGCGCAAATAAATAAAGTACACTCGTTCCTGCTTCCGTCAGCCTATGCACTGAATTTATTGCGAAACATTAGCAGTTGTTTGGCTATTTGGACGTAAATGTGTTGCATTATTTACGAGCGGTTCGCATGTCTGTAGGCTGTGCTATGAGTTATTTTTAACTGTTTACAATTTGCAAGCGTGCGTCTAGAGCTTTATAAATGAGTTATGTAGGAGTGTTTTGCAGGTCTGTATAGTGTGGAACATATTGGTGTGATACATACACTCCATTCCTAAATTAAGTAAATTGGTTCCTCCATCCATGGGCCTAGTGTAGGGTGAGTCCTTTTAGCCAAAACGTGTAGGAAGAGGTTTATGTGCTGGTGGCTTAGTTTAGTGTGATGAGCTTCATTTGCAACAATTTTCTTAGGTTGGTGGCGGGAGCGCAAGTGAGCTTTGTTTACTAGCAGATTTCAAACTTGGCGCTGGTTCCTAGGAGGAAGTGGCGGTCGGGCGGCTGAGGTTGGTACAAGTGCCCTTTCTTTCCAACAATTTTGTTAGGTTGCTAGGGAAAGCAGAAGTGACCTTTCTTTACTGCCAGAATTCAAACTCGGCGCTGGTTGCTAGGAAGTGGTGGCTGTCTGGTCCTCGAAAAGTAGTTGAAATTAGTTGAACACCTTTGCATACGTATATGAAATTGTAAATTGAATTATTTAATATGATTAAAATTGAAATGGAATTAAGTACTTAGGTATTTACAGAAGACTATGTCCGTTGCGTGTATGGAGGGTGTGTGACGTAAGCAGGGTGGCGACGCAGCGATTTGACAGTTACTACGCGAGCACGAGAGAGAGTCAATTAGCGAGCGTTCCAGTGCGGACCAAACGTGCTGTTATATAGTCATGGAGGAGTCCACTGTCGAGCAAACTTTGCCGCCAAAAGTGTAGCACTGCATTCTCACTCGCACAAGAACACGTGGTGGACGGTGAGCAGTCGGTATCGACAGGTTTGAATGTGCCCAGGAAAACAACTTTGGCGCCAAAAGTGTGACAGGGAACGGCCGACCATTGTGTGATTCAGCTCTGAGGCAAACAATTTTGGCGGGAAATGTGCGGAGGCGACGAATACACGTGGTGAGCGGACAAGGGACCGCTGTGATGTCAAACTCGGCAAGTTCCAGCGTGTCCAGCGAAAACATGTTTACGACATTGGAGCGATCGCTTGGCTCGTCCCCTTCAGCTTGGAGCGATCGCTTGGCTCGTCCCCTTCAGCGTACCAGCAGTCCAGCGCGAGTGGCCGGCCGCCTCACGTGAGAGGCGTCGGCAGTGTCTCCGCACGCTGGCCAGGGGGTGGCGAGGATTTGAACCAATTCAGTTCGAGCGTGGACGTCGTGGCGACTGCACTGCGATATCAAAGATGAGTGTGCTGACTGTGTTGGAGAACAAGTGATGACCGTACTGCTTGAAATAAAGTCTTCAGTCCCTTCCCCTTTGCAAAATCAAGGACGTGACTTACGTTACTATAATTGCAGTTTATTATTTGATGCGATTATGATTGGCTACCAGTGAAAAAAGATAAGTGACGGAGAAAGTTCGTACGTGTGATCAATTATGGTGTTGGGATTTGAACTTGTGACTGATTTTTGTTATGTATGTAAGGAAAACGGCTTTCTTGTCGAGAAAATCGGACATCTTGAATAAATAATAAATGATAATAATAAATAGAAGTACAGTTGTCGAGACATTATCGTGCTGGAATTTGAATTTGACGCAATTTTCTAGTGGAGGTTAGCCTATAACAATAAATAACAATAATAATAATAATAATAAATGATAATGAATAATAATAAAGGAGAATGAGTGATAATGAATGTTAATAAATGATAATGAATAATAATAAACAAAAGTAAGGTTTTGCAGCCATTATCGTGTTGGAATTTGAATTTGGAGGGAATTTTCTAGTGTAGGCAGGTCCATAATAATAAATAATAATAAATGATAATAAATAATAACAAATGATAATAAATAATAATAAATGATAATGAATGTTAATAAATGATAATCAATAATAATAAAGATAAGTACGGTTTTTGCATGCATTATCCTGTTGGAATTCAAACATCCCGCCATTTTTTTCTTCTGGAGGCTTAGGTTAGTGGACTTCGAACAATTGTGATATTTTCTCGCCAAAATTCAGAATTCCCCCCATTTTGTCTGGTGGTTAGGTTAGTGGACATAGCACAATTGACCTATTTTCCCGCCCAAAGCCGCCATCTTGGATGACGTGATGCGATGTTGTAAAGTCTACATACCGCCATCTTGGATGACGTCATCGCCGCCTTCTAAATAAATTTGACAACAATGCAGCGTGCCCTGACGCGAAGGTTGTCCCTCTACTGATATTGTATTTTATTTAGGTCCCCGGCATTTTCCCGTCCGCATCTTATCGTTGACACAAACAATGTGATAGGTTTACCATTCTGAAGAAGGGCACCAACTGCCCGAAACCGGTTAACAAATTAAATTCCTTTTATGCAAATGGTTGCTGGTTATTTCGATTTGTATAACTAGAGCTGCAGAGGACGGATGAAACACTACACTGTTCTCTTCTGATCTCAGCACAGTTACAGACTGCAGAGACGAAACAGAGGACTCACAGGCAGGCCACCTGAGCTCCATCTGATTGCCGATGACCGTGACAAATGAGTCGCTAACCCCTCAGTATGCGCAAGCGAGGTGCGAGAGATAGGCTTATTTTTTTTAAACAACAATATTGTCCGCTTCAGAGTAGTTCCTTTCGGCAACTATACTCCAGCGGAGTTGCTCCCTTTCTTGGTAGCAGCACTAAAAGGCTTCAACTTGTAAAGCCTTTTGAATATTCTCCAGAGTCCCGAAGTGACGTCCTTTTAAGACACTTTTTTCAGTTTCGGGAAAAGAAAAAAGTCACGCGGACTCAGATCAGGCGAACAGGGGAGCTGTGGAACAAGAGATCAGAAATCCCGTGATGGTAGTGGCCGTGTGGCATGGGGCGTTGTCATGACGCAGCGTCCACTTGCAATGTCCGGCCTCACTCGATTCATCCTCTTCCTGAGCCTTTCAAGAACATCTTTGTAAAACACTTTGTTGACAATTTGTCTCGGAGGAACCTACTGTAAAAAAAGCAAATCAGTACTCTTTTGATTTTTGGTTTGATCATTTGAGTTTTTTTCCGGCGAAGAGATGTCTCAGTGTGCCTCTCATCACTTTGCTGCTTTGTCTCAGGATCGTACTAAAAGATCCAAGATGGTTCACCTGTGATCACACGACTATTCGTGGTCATTGGCAGTCCTCTCAAGGAGATGAACGCACGCGTTTCTTCGATTGTCCTTCTGCTCAGTTGCGAGATTTTTCGGCGCCGTTTTGGCACAGACCCTCTGCATGTGCAAAACTTCTGTCAAAATTTGATGTACGGTGAAAGTGTTTAACAGAAAACCCGTAATCCTTATTGTTAACCGTTGGTCTGATCTCACAAGAGCACGCAGACATTCGAAGTTTTCGTCGGATTTTGAACCTGAAGTTCTGTCTCTCTGAGCGAGGTACATCTTCGGCGTGTTCTGGACCTTCCCAAAATTAGTTGCACCAGCAAAAAAATTGTGGTCTCGATAAGCAATGTTTCGCACAGACCTGTTTAAACTTTTAAAAGGTTCCTTCCGTGGATTCCCTAGGTTGAACACGAAAGTTGACTGCATAACGTTCCTCTAAATTCCTCTGTTCCATTTTCGTAACACACACACACACACACACACACACACACACACACACACACACACAATTTCACTGATGGTGCCCACAGAAATCAGGTGATGTCAGTACGGAGCTGAAACTCGGAATGAATGTCTGGAAGGAATGAACACACAGGTAGAAAAACACAGCGTTGCCAGAATTCGAATCGAGAACAGCTACCAACATGAGCAACGTAGAAGTAAATATCCTCGGAGTAGTGAAGCAACTCAAAGCATTTAATAAAAGCAAGTCTTCTGGTCCAGACTGTATACCAATTAGGTTCCTTTCGGAGTATGCTGATGCATTAGCTCCATACTGAACAATCATACACAACCGTTCGCTCGACGAGAGATCCGTATCCAAAGACTGGAAACTTGCACAGGTCACTCCAATATTCAAGAAAGGTAGTAGGAGTAATCCACTAAATTACAGGCCCATATCGGTAACGTCGATATGCAGCAGGATTTTAGAACATATATTTTGTTCGAACATTATGAATTACGTCGAAGAAAACGGTCTGTTGACACAGTCATCATGGGTTTAGAAAACATCGCTCCTGTGAAACACAACTAGCTCTTTATTCACATGAAGTGCTGAGTGCTATTGACATGGGATTTCAGATAGATTCCGTATTTTTGGATTTCCGGAAGGCTTTTGACACTGTACCACACAAGCGGCTAGTAGTAAAATTGGGTGCTTATGGAATATCGTCTCAGTTGTGTGACTGGACTTGCGATTTCCTGTCAGAGATGTCACAGTTCGCAGTAACTGACGGAAAGTCATCGAGTAAAACAGAAGTGATTTCTGGCGTTCCCCAAGATTGCTGTTCCTTATCTATATAAACGATTTGGGAGACAATCTGAGCAGCCGTCTTCGGTTGTTTACAGATGACGCTGTCGTTTATCGACTAATAAAGTCATCAGAAGATCAAAACAAACTACAAAACGATTTAGAAAAAAACATCTGAATGGTGCGAAAAGTGGCAGTTGACCCTAAATAACGAAACGTGTGAGGTCATCCACATGAGTGCGAAAAGGAACCCGTTAAACTTCGGTTCCAAATAAATCAGTCTACTCTAAAAGCCGTAAATTCAACTAAATACCTAGGTATTACAATTACGAACAACTTAAATTTGAAAGAACGCATAGAAAATGTTGTGGGGAAGGCTAACCAAAAGGCTGCGTTTTATTGGCAGGACACTTAGAAAATGTAACAGACCTACTAAGGAGACTGCCTGCACTATGCTTGTCCGTCCTCTTTTAGAATACTGCTGCGCGGTGTAGTATCCTTACCAGATAGGACTAACGGAGTACATCGAAGCCGGCCAGGGTGGCCGAGCGTTTCTAGGCGCTACAGTCTGAAACCGAGCGACCACTTTGGTCGTAGGATCGAATCCTGCCTCGGGCATGGATGTGTGTGCTGTCCTTAGGTTAGTTAGGTTCAAGTAGTTCTAAGTTCTAGGGGACTGATGACCTCAGAAGTTAAGTCCCATAGTGCTCAGAGCCATTTGAACCATTTGAAGTACATCGAAAAAGTTCAAAGAAAGGCAGCACGTTTTGTACTATCGCGAAATATGGGAGAGAGTGTCAAAGAAATGATACCTTCTCACGAAATACCAATCACCAACTCTCTCCTCCGAATGAGAATATATTTTGTTGACACCGACCTATATAGGGCGGAGCGATCACCACGATAAAATAAGGGAAATCAGAGCTCGTACGGAAAGGTAAGATATAGGTGTTCATTCTCTCCGCACGCTATACGAGATAGGAATAACAGAGAATTGTGAAAGTGGTTCGATGAACCCTCTGCCAGGCACTTAAATGTGATTTGCCGAGTATCCATGTACATGTAGATGTAGATGCAGATCGCTGCAGTGTTTTCATCACTTCTATAAAACATCTAGTATTATATATACCGTGGTGCCGCTGAGCACAATTCTTAAGGGTGTAGCGCTTGTTTTCCGGCAGCATAGATGTAAACTGAAAGTGAAGCGTTCACATATATTTCAGGCCACAGATGATACCTTAATAAATTGAGGCGATAAGCGTGTTAAAAAGACAAAAAAAAAGAGAGAAAGAAAACAGAAAGACATAGATGATCCTCAACTAGTAATTATAAATACAATTTTACAACCCCTTTTGTATTTCTCTATCTCAGCACGTGTGCCTGCTGCCGTGTACACGTAATGCGCGGCTCTCGTGTTAACACGAAGGTGACAGCAGAGACGCGCCAGGGAAGCGCAGCGATGTGCCCTCCCCTCCCACACGGAGACCAGAGGGTGTAATTCGCGCAGGCCGGCGCCGGCTTTTTACGGTACGGGGCGGCCGTTAGCGGGGGTTAATGCTCGCCTTTGTTGCCGGCCAGGGCGGGGCGCGCGCAGGCCGCTCAAAAGGCCGCCACCGCCAGCGGTCAAGTGGCGAGCGTGGGAGATCGGCTCTCACACGCCGCGCCGCCAAACCGAGTCAAAGGTCGCCGCCGGTTCCGAGCGGAAAAGCTGGCGCTCCTTGCACAGCCAGCGGCTGCTGGAGAGCGACAGGTACAGGCGGCCCATCGCGGATTACCAGGTAGCGTTTTGTGCCACTACCTGATTCAAGATAAAGTTGCCATCAACCCGAAAGTTGGATCTTTATTGATCTCTAGCTATAGTGGCAGTCACGGAAATAGACAGCTGATGGTCGTACTCGCTACGTAACATCTTTATCGTCCGGGAGTCCGTCATGAAAAAGTAACTGTTTTATACCACTTGATGAGTTAACAAAACAAATGCCTATTACCAAAAAATTTGGATTCCGCGACATGAGATACCTAAGCACTGTCAAACGTGTCTTAAAACATAATGTCCAGAAACTACCTTATATGATGGGCTTTCAGTAACTATTGGAACACACTTTTTTCCTGAAAGCAGGATGGATTTACCCAGAATTCCTATACATCATATTATTCCACTCACTTGGCTACAAAACCATATTTTTCAACTTAATCTCCATTCAATGCGGCGGCCTTACACCGCCTTACTGGTGGGGCCTGTATGACTGCATGGTACCACTGTACTGGTCAACATCTACATCTACATCTACATACATACTCCGCAATCCACCATACGGTGCGTGGCGGAGGGTAACTCGTACCACAACTAGCATCTTCTCTGCCTGTTCAACTCCCAAACAGAACGAGGGAAAAATGACTGCCTATATGCCTCTGTACGAGCCCTAATCTCTCTTATCTTATCTTTGTGGTCTTTCCGCGAAATATAAGTTGGCGGCAGTAAAATTGTACTGCAGTCAGCCTCAAATGCTGGTTCTCTAAATTTCCTCAGTAGCGATTCACGAAAAGAACGCCTCCTTTCCTCTAGAGACTCGCACCCGAGTTCCTGAAGCATTTCCGTAACACTCGCGTGATGATCAAACCTACCAGTAACAAATCTAGCAGCTCGCCTCTGAATTGCTTTTATGTCCTCCCTCAATCCGACCTGATAGGGATCCCAAACGCTCGAGCAGTACTCAAGAATAGGTCGTATTAGTGTTTTATAAGCGGTCTCCTTTACAGATGAACCATATCTTCCCAAAATTCTACCAATGAACCGAAGACGACTATCCGCCTTCCCCACAACTGCCATTACATGCTTGTGCCACTTCATATCGCTCTGCAATGTTACGCCCAAAAATTTAATCGACGTGACTGTGTCAAGCGCTACACTACTGATGGAGTATTCAAACATTACCAGATTCTTTTTCCTATTCATCTGCATTAATTTACATACAGGGTGTTACAAAAAGGTACAGCCAAGCTTTCAGGAAACATTCCTCACACACAAAGAAAGAAAATATGTTATGTGGACATGTGTCCGGAAACGCTTACTTTCCATGTTAGAGCTCATTTTATTACTTCTCTTCAAATCACATTAATCATGGAATGGAAACAATCAGCAACAGAAAGTACCAGCGTGACTTCAAACACTTTGTTACAGGAAATGTTCAAAATGTCCTCCGTTAGCGAGGATACATCCATCCACCCTCCGTCGCATGGAATCCCTGATGCGCTGATGCAGCCCTGGAGAATGGCGTATTGTATCACAGCCGTCCACAATATGAGCACGAAGAGTCTCTACATTTGGTACCGGGGTTGCGTAGACAAGAGCTTTCAAATGCCCCCATAAATGAAAGTCAAAAGGGTTGAGGTCAGGAGAGCGTGGAGGCCATGGAATTGGTTCGCCTCTACCAATCCATCGGTCACCGAATCTGTTGTTGAGAAGCGTACGAACACTTCGACTGAAATGTGCAGGATCTCCATCGTGCATGAACCACATGTTGTGTCGTACTTGTAAAGGCACATGTTCTAGCAGCACAGGTAGAGTATCCCGTATGAAAACATGATAACGTGCTCCATTGAGCGTAGGTGGAAGAACATATTGACTAAACTAAAACGAGCTCTAACATGGAAATTAAGCGTTTCCGGACACATGTCCACATAACGTCTTTTCCTTATTTGTGTGTGAGGAATGTTTCCTGAACGTTTGGCCGTACTTTTTTTTGTAACACCCGGTATATCTGTATTTAGAATTAGCTGCCATTCTTTACTCCAGACACAAATCCTGTCCATCTTGTATGCTCCTACAGCCACTCAACGACGACACCTTCCCGCACACCACAGCATCATCAGCAAAAAGACGCACATTGCTATCTACCCTATCCAAAAGATCATTTATGTAGATAGAAAACAACAGCGGACGTCGAAGCCAACATCTTGCTGCATCAGTAAGCTCCAATCATCAAAGTACTGCAACACCGCAGCCACTTTCGCCAAGTCGCCGCGAGCGGACGTGGAGAAGGAAGGTGCCGTACTCCCTGGGGAGAGCGACCGGTGCAGTCATTCTGCAAGCACACAGCGGGAGCTGGGCCGACGTCCTCGCCTCGCTCAAGAAGGGATACGATGCGAAACGCCCGTCTGACAACAAGAAGCAATATCTGATGGACACCTGCAGCCATTAGGACGGAACGCCCAGAATGTACACGCGAAAGCATCTGAGTTCTTCTGGCCTTGCGGCAGTCATTTTACCTGCTTAGAAATCAGGGAAGTGCAGACAATTCCAGCACCCCACGGGCACAGGGCTGAGAGTGCAAAAAGCGCGGGGAATCGGCGCATTGTGGCGTGTGAAGGAAACCAGCATTCTTAAGAAGATGATTTCGTTGACAGTGAGGACATTCCTTGTAAGTGACGGACGCCGGCAGATTTTGAGACAGAGCTCAAACATGAGTCTATCCAGGGCTCACGCAGAGAGAGCAGTTATAAAGAAGTGTTGTGTAGCTGCTCTCCCAACAGCCTCGTAATTCAGGACATCTTCTGAAGAATGTGAAATCGTGACGAAGAGACCGATTCACGAGCCACACGCCAGCCCAGGCCCGATAGAAAATTTCCACCCCGCACGGAGAGGCGTGGCGATGAAACGGCGATCTGTCATTGGGCTCCATTGAAAATTTCGTCCGCCAATGACAACGCCGAAAGGAATAATGTTTCGAAGAGGAGTTGAGCTGAGAGATGGATGAGAAGCGAAAGGGAGAGAGTCGTGGAAACACCGCCGAAGCGAGAAGACATGGGCGCTCTTCCACCCAGCGCGAACATCCGCCTTCCGACGCCGTGACAGCACAGCTTCGGCCACGCAAGCGACAACGGGCAGACAACGCGGAGATCGTACCTGGGACCCGCCGCAACGCCGCGATTGTTGATGAGGGCAGCCGACACTCACCGACAGCACTACACGACAAACGATAATGAATAATGGTGAGACGATTCGCCCCCTCCTCCTTCCCCTTAATAACTGAGTCGTGTCCACACCCAGACAAATCAGCCCTGAGATTTATAATTTGGTTTTGTTTTGTGTAAACAGCATGAAAATGAATACATTTCTTTCATGTTTTGAACATATAAGCAATCTTTTATATTCACACATGAGCCCCTTAATTTTGCACCCTTTGTGTTTGATATCATTTCATTTCTTGAATTCACTACAGTTTTGGCGCCTAACATGTGGCGACCGGTATCCGATGCCACACAATAATTTCTCCAGAGTCTTCAAAAATGGTTCAGATGGCTCTGAGCACTATGGGACTTAAGTTCTTAGGTCATCAGTCCCCTACAACTTAGAACTACTTAAACCTAACTAACCTAAGGACATCACACACATCCATGCCCGAGGTAGGATTCGAGCCTGCGACCGTAGCGGTCGCGCAGTTGCAGAGTGTAGCGCCTAGAACCGTTCGGCCACCCGGGCCGGCTCTCCAGAGTCTACTACAGTTTTGGCGCCCAACGTGGGGCACGCGCTTGGTAATTTTGATGTCACAAAATAATCTCCCGAATAGTTCATCACAGTACTGACTACTTCCCGTGGAGTACATCCTACACTGGGCCAAACAGATGGAAGTCGGAAAATGCTAGATCTGGGCTGTAGAGTGGATGACGAAGAACAGTTAAATGGGGGTTTGTGAGCTCCTTTAGGGTGCGCAGACTTATGTGAAGCCTTGCGTTGTTATGGAGGAGGAGAAGTTCGTTTGCATTTTGGTGGCGACGACCACTCTGAAATAGTTTCAAAAATGTTCAAATGTGTGTGAAATCTTATGGGACTTAACTGATAAGGTCATCAGTCCCTAAGCTTACACACTGCTTAACCTAAATTATCCTAAGGACAGACACACACACCCATGCCCGAGGGAGGACTCGAACCTCCGCCGGGACTGTGGTGTCACCGCCAGACACCACACTTGCTAGGTGGTAGCCTTTAAATCGGCCGCGGTCCGTTAGTATACGTCGGACCCGCGTGTCGCCACTATCAGTGATTGCAGACCGAGCGCCGCCACACGGCAGGTCTGGTCTAGAGAGACTCCGTAGCGCTCGCCCCAGTTGTGCAGCCGACTCTGCTAGCGATGGTTCACTGTCTACATACGCTCTCATTTGCAGAGACGACAGTTTAGCATAGCCTTCAGCTACGTCATTTGCTACGACCTAGCAAGGCGCCATATTCAGTTACTATAAGTACTATCTACAAGAATGTCTTCTGAACAGATAATATTGTGACTCATGTACCGTCAAGAGTGACGTTCATCATTAATGGATTAAAGTTAAGTATCAAACTAATTATGTCCGTTTTCTGAATACTCATTCCTTGTCATGTTCCAGACTTCACGTCAGTATAGTTCTTCCCTCCTCACGCTAGCCTGCTTGAGCTAAGACGCGTGCATTTCGGCCTCCACTCGTAACATGGTGTTGGCTCTTCTGCTAACACAAGAGGGACCAGCCGCACAGTCCATGACTGCAACGCTGAAATACACTACTGGAAATGGAAAAAAGAACACATTGACACCGGTGTGTCAGACCCACCATACTTGCTCCGGACACTGCGAGAGGGCTGTACAAGCAATGATCACACGCACGGCACAGCGGACACACCAGGAACCGCGGTGTTGGCCGTCGAATGGCGCTAGCTGCGCAGCATTTGTGCACCGCCGCCGTCAGTGTCAGCCAGTTTGCCGTGGCATACGGAGCTCCATCGCAGTCTTTAACACTGGTAGCATGCCGCGACAGCGTGGACGTGAACCGTATGTGCAGTTGACGGACTTTGAGCGAGGGCGTATAGTGGGCATGCGGGAGGCCGGGTGGACGTACCGCCGAATTGCTCAACACGTGGGGCGTGAGGTCTCCACAGTACATCGATGTTGTCGCCAGTGGTCGGCGGAAGGTGCACGTGCCCGTCGACCTGGGACCGGACCGCAGCGACGCACGGATGCACGCCAAGACCGTAGGATCCTACGCAGTGCCGTAGGGGACCGCACCGCCACTTCCCAGCAAATTAGGGACACTGTTGCTCCTGGGGTATCGGCGAGGACCATTCGCAACCGTCTCCATGAAGCTGGGCTACGGTCCTGCACACCGTTAGGCCGTCTTCCGCTCACGCCCCAACATCGTGCAGCCCGCCTCCAGTGGTGTCGCGACAGGCGTGAATGGAGGGACGAATGGAGACGTGTCGTCTTCAGCGATGAGAGTCGCTTCTGCCTTGGTGCCAATGATGGTCGTATGCGTGTTTGGCGCCGTGCAGGTGAGCGCCACAATCAGGACTGCATACGACCGAGGCACACAGGGCCAACACCCGGCATCATGGTGTGGGGAGCGATCTCCTACACTGGCCGTACACCACTGGTGATCGTCGAGGGGACACTGAATAGTGCACGGTACATCCAAACCGTCATCGAACCCATCGTTCTATCATTCCTAGACCGGCAAGGGAACTTGCTGTTCCAACAGGACAATGCACGTCCGCATGTATCCCGTGCCACCCAACGTGCTCTAGAAGGTGTAAGTCAACTACCCTGGCCAGCAAGATCTCCGAATCTGTCCCCCATTGAGCATGTTTGGGACTGGATGAAGCGTCGTCTCACGCGGTCTGCACGTCCAGCACGAACGCTGGTCCAACTGAGGCGCCAGGTGGAAATGGCATGGCAAGCCGTTCCACAGGACTACATCCAGCATCTCTACGATCGTCTCCATGGGAGAATAGCAGCCTGCATTGCTGCGAAAGGTGGATATACACTGTACTAGTGCCGACATTGTGCATGCTCTGTTGCCTGTGTCTATGTGCCTGTGGTTCTGTCAGTGTGATCATGTGATGTATCTGACCCCAGGAATGTGTCAATAAAGTTTCCCCTTCCTGGGACAATGAATTCACGGTGTTCTTATTTCAATTTCCAGGAGTGTAGTTTCTTCAGTTTCCTGAGAGTAGCACAATACACATTAGAGTTGATCGTTGCACCATGTGGGCGGAGATCGCAGAATAGCCCCTTTAGAGTCTTAGAACACCGTCGCCATTTCTTTACCGACAGAGGGTGCAGCTTCGAACATTTTCTTTGGAGGAGAGGTGGTGTGGTGTACTCCATGGGGTGTCGTTTTGATCCATGTTCGAAGCGATTAACCCATGTTTCATCGCCCGTCACGATGTTCGGCAAAAAATTGTCGCTATCAGCCTCGTACGTTCTGTTCGGCGGCAAGGAATCCAGCGGGCGCACAGAACTGACTATCCCAACTGGTGGACGAGTCTGTCAGAACAACCAACAGAGGCGTCCAGTTGTGCAGCGAGGTGTTTGTGATCTGTCGATCACCTCGAATCGGAATGTCCACACGTTCCAACACTGCACAGTCACAGCTGTGTGAGGCTGGCTGGTACGCGGGAGATCGGGCAGGTTTGCGCGACCTGGTTGCGATGATGACAGACACTTCGTCCAACGACTCACCATTGTTCTATTCGCTGCCAGGCCTCCGTAGACATTCTGAAAGCGTCTATGAACATTCCGTCAAAAGAAACTCAAAGACAGCTCTCTGTTTGGAATGACCCTCCTTTACAGTCATAATTTTGGAGGCTACCCATACCGCCGCCATCTGTCGGAACTTCATGGAACTACTCGTACAGGGGCTGAAGCGGGAATATTCCACAATTTCCCACAGCAAATTCTCCATTTTTTCAACCGAAATTGGCCGAGAAAAAAAGCTGTGTCGCTTTACTTGTTGAATGCCAGTCGCAGTAGAGAAAACTTTCATACATTATTAGCAATATAAATTGCTGATATAAACAGTCGGTAATACGCATTCTAAGCAAAGTTATTAATAATAGCAATGTTACATTGCAAATATTAAAAAACTTACGTTAATATTATACTTCTGTTGAAACGTCCCCTTAGAAAAATTATACATGACTGTGCTTAAACTGACACACAATATTTTTAGCGCAATGCAATCTGACTTTCAATAATCCCTACAAAAGAATGGCCCTGACTAACATTAACCTATACCTTTCACAAATCACTTACCTCACAAAAATCTTCGTTACTCGAACTACTGCAATTCAGCGAGCGCCACTACTGCCAGCTAAATAAAAGATTCAAACTACGGAAGGCACTAACTACTGATAGGCATAGTTAGCAAATGAAAGATTTTAATAGAGAACAAACAATGTATTTACCTCAATAATCATAATATATATAGCAGTTCATGACATCCAGTCTTACAAATTTCAAAACTCCGCCATCTCTCTCCCCACATCCACCACTGCTAGCGGCTCACCTCCAACTGCGCAACGCTACGCGCTGTTCACATCCAACTGCCCAACACTACAATGGCAGACAACAATGCAACCTAGCCACAGACTGCACACAGCACAGCCAGTGATTTTCATACAGAGCGCTACGTGGCGTTACCAATATAAAAGCCTAAACAGCCTACTTACACTGTTTAGTAGCATAAATATTTTAAACAATCAAAATTGAAAAACAAATACTACACAAATATGATAAAAAACTTGGAATAAACAACAATATAAATTAGGCGCAGCCCGCATCGTACACCCATTTTTATTTTCAGCGATTCTGGCGGTCCAAATCCCAAAAAATTATATTTCCTATACTTTTTATAATACGAGTAATATGATGAGAAACGAAACAAAAACTAAAGGTGTACAAGAGTGTAAAATTGTTGAACGATACACATCTTTTGCCACCTTTGGAACATTACCGATGGCGTAAATACCATTTTTTAGTTTGGTGATTTTTTTCTGTCAACGATTTATGTTGGATAAAAAATTTTAACTTACGTGAGAGAGTTTCAGAACACCACATTTTACATGGGCGTCGTATGTTCCAGAACCAAAACTTTTTGATAATAGGCTTTTGTCTGATAAGTCGTCAATAACAAGACGTTAAAACACCAAGTAGCATAAAGTTGTTGCTTTAGTTTGTTACGGACTCTACTGTGATTTGCCCGTTTCACAGCTTTGTTCCCACTTATACTCTGCAGCAGTGCTGAAGGTCGACGCCAGCTGCTTCCTGTGTCCACGTTAATGTGCTGTACAGAGTGTAATGGGTAGATCTTTTTATATGTGGTACCTTCTTAATATGTACATACATCAATGTGTTGCTTGTTTGTTTTCTGCGACGCACAGTCTTACCATAAACGCATCACAAACTATGTGAACTGATGTTTTCCGCACCGTCGTGCTGTATCACTTGGCAGGTGTGTAGAGGGGGCAAAATAGTGAAATACCTAGTGTTTGAAACTGTGTGCCAGACCGAGACCCGAACTCAGTACTCTTGCTTTTCGAAGACAAATGTTCTACCGACTGAGCTACCCAAGCACAACTTAAGACCCCTCAGCACACCTTTACTTCTGCAGCACCTCGTCTCCTACCCTCCAAACTTCACAGAAGTTCTTCCGCGAACCTTGCTAGACTAGCACTCCTGGAAGAACGGATATTGCGAAGACGTGGCTCAGTCACAGCCTGAGGGATGTTTCTGGAATGAAATTTTCACTCTGGAGCGGAGTGTTCGCTGATATGAAACTTCTTGGCAGATTAAAACTGTGTGCTGAACTGGAACTCGAAGTCGGGACCTTTGCCTTTCGGTGGTAGAGCACTTGTCTGCGAAAGGCAAAGGTCCCGAGTTCGAGTCTCATTCCAGCAGATAGTTTTAATCTGCCAGGAAGTTTCATATCAGCGCACGCTCTGCTTGCAGAATGAAAACATCATTCAGCTTACGCATTTTTTTGTTTGTACCCAGTTTCCAATTTAAAAGACATTCCAAAAGATAAATTGGCGTTTTAAGTTTAGAAGGAATATCTTCGAAACGATGATATATAAAAAAGTTGATATGTGATTAATGTTCTTAAAAACTGCATACTCAGCTTTCATAACAATTTGAAATTTTTCAAAATACCCCTCCAACATTAATAATCTTGAAAAATGAATACCTTTGTTATAACGCAAATTAAAGATGTTTCCAAGCCACATACATTCCTGTGTATTAAAGCTGGTTGTAAGGTGTCATTCAAATCCAACACCTTCCATGAAAACCCTGACATGATAAGCAAATCCAGTAGTATGTCACATAGCTCCGAATACATCGTGACATTAAATTAACCAAAGTAATACGAGTAACGAGTGAGCAAATGGAATACTACAGACTAACACAAGAATGCCGAAATGCATGTCATACCTTCCCACCGTGAGACAGACGCAGTTCCGAGGGGAGAAACGAGAACAGAAGCCGAGAGCTAGCTAGAGAAACAGATAAACGTAATTACTAGACAAGCAGCAGGTACAGCGCGTGAAATTGTTGAAAACAGTGTGTTACGCGAACGTATCACAAAAGCAGCGCTGAAAAGATATGATAACCGCATAGTCAAAATAGAAGCGCAAACGAAGCTACAATTTCAGAAATTGCGAACAGAGTTGTTGCAAACCATTGAAGAGCGTAGTGAACAGGATCGAACAAGCACAGAGTCTGCAACCACATCCGTATCTGTAACAGCACCGGAAAAACAAGCAATTAACGAAGATATTACGCATTTGCGATTACAATCACAGGCGGAAAGTAACATACGTGAAATCAGACAGCCTGCACAGCAACAAACAAATGTTTGTTTCAAGACAGTTTGGATCGTGCAATGAAGCAGCAAGGTTAGCCAGACAAGATACCGAACCAATACCTGACAATGGAAAGCCAGGTCGCGAAGAGTACAGTGCAATGCATTCAGCTACACGTTCACAACCGATGGAAGAAAATTATTGCGTACCACTCCAACGATACTACGCAAGGGTAGGCGAAAGTTACAGTGGACAATATACAATGGATCTACCACAACCGGAAAGAACGACGGAAGAAATGATCAGAAACAAAAGTGGCGAAGAATAGCGAATTTCATATGGAACTATGGCGAAGTACGACAACGATCATTTCCTCACAGTCTGAATATTTCAACACTTTCGAGAAGGAAACTCATTACATCCACGAACTTTTATTGATCAAGTCCGAGTAGGATTACCAGAACACTAGACGCTAGCACACAAATTAGGCTTTATATGTGCGCACACATGTCAGGAACAGTCGCAGAAACCATGCAGAATGTTACAGCGACATGCCGATCGTACGAAGATTTCAGAGAGAAGTTTCTCTCACGATATTGGTCCAGCGAAGCACAGAATAGAGTGAAGTACCAATTATTACAGAACCCATATTTTGAAAATTCAGGAGAGAAGAGTCCCGTGAAATTCTTCGAATTAATGGCAAAGAAAAATCAATGCTTAGATGTACCATATAGTGACGGAGAGTTGATTAAATTATGAGCGATGAAGCTACCATTGAAATACCAGCGCCGGCCGAAGTGGCCGTGCGGTTAAAGGCACTGCAGTCTGGGACCGCAAGACCGCTACGGTCGCAGGTTCGAATCCTGCCTCGGGCATGGATGTTTGTGATGTACTTAGTTTAGTTAGGTTTAACTAGTTCTAAGTTCTAGGGGACTAATGACCTCAGAAGTTGAGTCCCATAATGCTCAGAACCATTTTTTTTAAATACCAGCAATCATTTGTAGGTCGCGGAGGCAATGACGTCGATGCATTTAAAGGTATTCTAAGGGAACTAGAGTTCATATTTTCGGATGATGACGCACGAAAAAGACGAAGCGCACGTGAAAACGAACGAAAGCAAAAAGCAGTGGAATCCACAAGACACAGTACGGAGAAACAATAATTACGAACCACGTGATAACTTCACACCAAGAAACGACAATAGATTTCAACAAAGAACCGGTTATGGATTTAGAAGAGAATATGGCAATAGCTGTAATTCACCCAGGAACGGCAACAACTATTACAGAGGGAATAACGACAACCGGAACGGGTACTGGAGAACCAATAGACCAACAAATTATCAACAAAGAAACCACTATCAACAAGCTGAACAAGGAAAGAGAATGACGCACCGACCCAGGACAATTGCAGCACCTTGAACAGAGAAGTAAAAATCTTATCACGAGAAGAGAAGAAGGAAGAAACAAATCCGCAGGGACCAGATGAAAACGAAGAGAAGAAAACAACAATATCATGTTGGGACGAAATTAATTGGGAGAATACTGACGAGGAAGAGGAATTACCAGAGGCATGAACAACGAATGTAGGAGGAAAGGACGAAGTAACGAGCATTGCAGAGCTATTTGAGATGGAAACCAGGGAAAGCGAACTCAATGAGGATAATGCGCAGTCGACAGAAGTTGAAAATAAGTTACTAGTGGGCACACAACCCAACGTATATAATGAAGGAAGTTATGAGGCGATAATAAGAGCATTTATATGCGATTATGTGGAAGTAGCGACGAAGAAGGAGAAGATAGACGAGGATGAGGAAAAAGTAGAGGATGTTGAAGAAAGCGTAAATGAAGGAAGAAATACAGAAGACGAAATAAAAGAGAGAGAAGTAGCAGTCAAAGCTCATCCTACAGAAAGTTCGAATTCACAAGGGAAATTCCTAAAAAGACTCATGTATGATTCAGTGGAGGATTCGTTGATGCAAGACGAAGAAGAACAGAACCAACCCTTTCAAATTCAACCAATTGTGAAGGCCATGGTAAACCATATCCCAGTCAATATTGTAATTGATAGCGGAAGTGAACTGACTGCGATCTCAGAAAATTTATTCATGCAGTGTAATGCCAATGAGGAACTGCCAGTTCTGAAAACACGTAAGATTAAAGTAAGAGGTCCTATTAGAAACAATGCTGCGGAAGTTACGAGACAAACAAGGTTAACTCTTTGGTGTCAAGGTCAAAAGATCGAAGCCAACTTCGTGATTATACCTAAACTAACTGTAGATTTGATTATAGGTGCAGAGTTTTTAAATGAGAAACGAGCGATAATAGATATGGGGAAAGGTAGCGTAACATTCGGGAATGTCACACTTCTCTTTGAGCAAAAGCTAAAATGAGAAGAAATACCAGTTATAAACAAACAATTAAGAATGACGCGAGATAAAGAGGATGAAGAATTAGAATGGTATGCACAAAAGGGGAAATCGCCTCAACTCATGTTAGAAGTTCATAAAGAAATCGATGAAAAATTGCAAGAAGTTCAAGGTATTTCGGAACACAGTAAAGGAGAATTAGAGGGTATTTTACGAGATAAAGCAGAGGTATTTTTACCTAAGACTGGCAGTATTAAACACTTTCAGTACAAGTTTGAAGATTAATTTTATTACTGGTAAATAATCAGCACAATATTTCAAGATTATGTTGCAGATAAGATCGTCAGGAGAAAGAAGAATGAAGAGAGAGGAAGGTGGGAAAAAGAAAGTGGTTTCAATAAAAAAAAAAATAACACCAATAGTACCATAGATTAAGGTGAAGGGATAAAGCGTAGATAGTCTAACAGCATGAAATACTAAAATGCTATACACCACGACACTACAAAAAAAAAATAAAAAAAAGAATTTGAGGATTTTTGTAGAAGTTAAGACTCAAAATATCTTAGAATTGTAACATGGAAAGGGCGCCGAAATTTGTAAAGCTGTTTAAGAAGGCGTAAAACAATGTAGGTACTAGACATATGTTAGATGATTATAAGTAAAACTTTTTGTAAGAACCATTGTAAAAACTCCAACAAAGACCATATGTAATGACCCACAAGTTGCAATGCGAGAAGTATCACGAAAGAAAAGGACGTAATTAGCAAGACACGATTCCTACAAGGCAGAAGCGTCGAGAGAAGGGAAAGGACAGCAAGACCAACAGAGGGTAGCTGAAGTGGGCAGTAAATCTGCTGAACCACAGGGTGGCGGAACCCTGCTGGGACAGAACACGGAACCACAGAATGGCGAAACACGGAAAGGACCGATGCAGGGACTGACAAGCAAACATCAGACTTTCACCTCTCGTAAACCCCGGGACGCCCCGACTCGGCGGAGCGAGCAAAAAACGGCCCGACGAGAAGACCGCTTGGGCAAGCCACCACTAGCAAAAAAAAAAAAAAATGTGTAAATGTCACACAACTGCTATTAAACAGCACACTGATGCACAAAACTGAAGAAAACTTCCACAAAGTAAAAATGACATGCCCAAACAATTTATCAAACGTTACTAAGAGGAGAACTTCAAAGCGACTAGTTATCAATAAATATTTCCATATCCTGCCCAGAGAAGAACCAAGAAGCAAGTAAGAAGCAGAGAAAAAGCAGGAAGAACAGAAGTTGAAGATTTGCAAGATTGAGACCAAGAAAGAAGATGGGTGAAGAATAGACGACATACCTTCCCAAATCCCTATCCTATTGTAAACTAGTCATCTGCGAAGTATTACAACGAAAAACGACCGCTTTCAGCGACACATAACAATGAGTTTCACGCATACAAAGCCAGTAAACCACGATATTCTGCACTCACAGCTCCATTCCATTGTGGGACCTTCATAACAGCAACACACACTTGCAGAGCCAACAAGGAACGACGAACAAAGCTGTACATCAAATACTTGCCCACATTCATCTCGCTCAAGTCCATCACCTTCGTGCAAAAAACAATCGCCAACCTCATGCTTAAACATTCATAGAATTGTGTGAATGTGTGAAATCAAATTATGTTATGTAGGAATTGTGCAAAAGAAACTTGTGAAAAACTAAATAAGTTAAGCACACCAGACAGCTAATAAACTACAAAATAAGAGTCATTGACTATGGACTTAAGTAAAAAATAGACTATCGATAAAAATAAGTCATTAGTTCTGAAATGGACAGTATATAAAGAACAAAAGTAAGGCATAATAAACACTAAAACTATATGCCACTTATTCTCTCCTCATAAAAATAAAAGAATAACTATATTTTACTTATTTTCTCCTTATAAAAACAAAGAATAAAAAATTATCTTGTTGGATGTTTTCCTTTTTTTTTAACATTTGTACCATTTGTTAGGATAATATCTCAATACCTGTGTATGTATATTTCTTTGTCAAAGCAGTTCTTGGAAATAATTCTTATTTGTTAGTGTAACAATGTTGAAATGAGTGTTTAGAAACAAATACATTTTACTTGTACATGATATTTAGAAAATGTGTTAGGAATAGATTTTACTTAATTACTACATTTATAAAAAAAAAATATTTCTAAGAAAATCGATAAGAAAGACTCCTCACTTTCGATAACAAACTTCTTAAAAACAAACTTCACAATTAAATAAAGAAAGAAAATAATTAAAAAATAATAATTATAATAGAATAAAAATATTCTTCCCTTGTCAATACAAACATATTTTTGATAATAATGTGGAAGAATATAAAAAATATAAATTAGTAATACAAACTAGCATAGAACAGAATAACGTGGCTGAACAGTAGGCAACAAAATTTAGATAACATTATAATTTTGGACTGGCTTAGACAACGATTCAATCATTGCCTAAGTTCAGTACAAAAATTAAGTTCGAAGGGTGGTGATATGTAAGGTGTCAGGCAAATCCAACACCTTCCATGAAAACCCTGACATGATAAGCAAATCCAGTAGTATGTCACATAGCTCCAAATAAATCGCGACATTAAATTAACCAAAGTAATATGAGTAACGAGCGAGCAAATGGAATACTACAGACTAACACAAGAATGCCAAAATGCATGTCATACCTTCCCACCGTGAGACAGACGCAGTTCCGAGGGGAGAAACGAGAACAGAAGCCCAGAGCAGAACCGTGTTAAGCTAGAAGGCCCTACGATAAGGGACGGACGGACACCCACGTCGCCAGCTAACCGCTAGGACCACCCCCAGACCATGTTAAAAGCTAGAGCCCTCCAGAAGAACAGTATAGATCTTACGATAACAGTAAAAGGACCACACCAGCTGCAAGTTTTAGCGTGAGACTTTTTTGTGTCTCTGTTACGTTGCAAACTTTAAACACATTGCCCCACCACGAAAAGTATAGCGTTTCTCATTGGATAGACAGAATTTTTGTAGGCGGAGCTTAAGGTTAACATTGAGACCCTGATTGGTCGGATGAAAACACAGCCAGATGTTTTTTTTTTTTTAACCAACTTCGGTAAATTGTAGTAAGGAGAAGTGGGGAGGAGAGTTGCTTCCGAGATGGCGAGGTGAGCGGAGCAGTGCTGCCTGCTGCCCCCTGGCGAACACTGACAAGGTAATGAATGCACGTGATGCCGCATAACAGCGCATAAAGCTTCACTCAGAACTGCAGAAGTCTCATCTGTTACACCCCGTTTTTGTGTAATACTAGTGTTGATCGTCAATTAAGGCTCATGGTGTTCACATTTGCCACTTGAAGTGAAAATCTGAAACGCGATGATTTTTCTGTTATATAGTTATTGAGAAGCCACATCAGCCACTGTAATTTACGACAAGTCAGATAAGTAATTAAAGATAATTGAGGGTCACTGTAGACCATTTTGGTAGTCTTTTCTTTTGTGAAACTTAATTTAAACCTAGATTTAGATGTGATATGGCTTAGGTCATCCTTCGATCCATTGAAGAACTTGGAAACCCATTCAGGGAATATTCGTTCACATTTTTGTTGAACACAGTTGGTTTTTACCATCCTGTATTAAAAAATTTCCTTTTATCAATAGTGCAATTTATAAACAATAAAATTTCCAATGGTAAACTTAACTGCTTTTTCGAAGTTATATTACCAGCTAACTAAAAATAGGAAAGCCTTGAACCCCTTCCACTAAGTTTAGTTAGTATTAAGATTCTTTTACAGGGAGTGCAATGGAGCTGACCCTGCAATCATTAAGTATTTGGTTATATCATCGCTAGTCTCACTGAACTCTTCTGAACTCTACATGTCATGTGTGGTCTGACGTCTCCTTACCAGCAACAGGTCCCAGGTTCAAACTAGTCAATTCCCTAAAAAAACACGCTCAGAGCGTCGTTGCGCGAAAGTGGTAGGGAGACACGATATAGAACAACAGACACCACGCATAATGTTAGATGGTTACATAAAGTGCTGTCGGAGTCTTTTCAACATACCTAATTCAGATACCTAAACATTGATTACTATTCTAATTCTTTATTATGCTTATATACCTGTGCTCATAAATTAAGGATAATGCTGATACATGGTGAAAAAACGCTCTGGTGGGCGGTATGCAGGTTTAAATCACCTTGGGGTATGACCATGGGGTGCATATGACCTGCGGTCGTCGCACGGTGGTGCTGGCAGCAGTCCACATACGCAGAGGTGTGTTGGAGGATGTCAGAGTACGGTGCAGTAAGTAAGTGTGCATACGTTTTCAGACGTGCTAATGGTGGCTGTGTGTTGAAAATGGCTCAAACAACACATATTGATGACGTTATGAGGGGTTGAATACTAGGGCGACTGGAGGCTGGTCAAACACAGCAGGTCGTAGCACGGGCCCTCCAGGTGCCACAAAGTGTAATCTCAAGATTATGGTAACGATTCCAGCAGACAGGAAACTTGTCCAGGCGCTACAGTACGGGACATCCACAGTGTACAACACCACAGCCGGCTGCGGTGGCCTTGCGGTTCTAGGCGCTACAGTCCGGAACCGCGCGACCGCTATGGTCGCAGGTTCGAATCCTGCCTCTGGCATGGTTGTGTGTGACGTCCTTAGGTTAGATAGGTTTAAGTAGTTCTAAGTTCTAGGCGACTGATGACCTAAGATGTTAAGTCCCATAGTACTCAGAGCCATTTCAACCATTTTTTTTACACCACAACAAGAGGACCGATATCTCACCATTAGTGCCCGCAGTCGCTCACGGAGTACTGCAGGTAGCCTGGCTCGGGACATTACTGCAGCACCTGGAACATTTGTCTCCAGACACACAGTCTACAGACGACTGCAAGGTACATTCCACTGGCCCCTGGTCAGAGGAGAGCCCTTAAAGCCTGGTGTCAAGAATATAGTATGTGGTCATTGGAACAGTGGTCCCATGCTATGTTCACGGACAAGTCCAGGTATAGTCTGAACAGTGATTCTCGCCGGATTTTCTTCTGGCGTGAACCGGGTACCAGATACCAATCCCTTAATGTCCTTGAAAGGGACCTGTATGGCGGTCATGGTTTGATGGTGTGGGGTGGGATTATGGTTGGTGCACGTACACCCCTGCATGTCTTTGACAGAGGAACTGTAGCAGGTCAGGTGTATCAGGACTTCATTTTGCACTGGTATTACGCCTTTTCAGGGGTGTAGTGGTTCCCACCTTGATCCTGATGGATGATAACGTACGACACCACCGTGCTGCTAACGTGGAGGAGTATCTTGAAACAGAAGACATCAGGCGAATGGATGGCCTGCCTGTTCTCCAGACCTAAACCCCATTGAGCACGCCTGGGATTGTCTCGGTCGATTTATCGCTGCAAGTCTTCAAACCCCTAGGACACTTCAGGAGCTCAGACAGGCACTGGTGGAAGAATGGGAGGCTATTGCCTAGCAGCTGCTCGACCACCTGATCCAGAGTATGCCAACCTGTTGTGCGGTCTGCGTACGTGCGCATGGTGATCATATCCCATATTGATGTCGGGGTACGTGCGCAGCGAACAGTGGCGTTTTGTAGCACATGTGTTTCGGGATGGTTTTCTCAACTTATCACCAATACCATGGACTTACAGATGTGTGTTTTGTGTGTTCCCTATGTGCCTATGCTATTAGCGCCAGTTTTGTGTAGTGCCATATTGTGTGGCGCTACATTCTGCAATTATCCTTCGTTTATGAGCATGAGCGTATTTTTTTGTGTTTTAAACTGTTATTTTGCGTTTTATATTCATGGCTATCTTTGTTTTTTAGTTTACAATTTCATACATACGTATTTTGGTAACTGAAGATAGTAAGTAACTTATTATTATGATAGAAAATAATTACAACAGTGATAATCTGCTAGGAAATGATTAAAACATAGCGTTCTCTTACACCATGCACATAAAATGAACGAAATTTCTTCACGTAATATACATTACGGAGAAGACAACATAAAACAAAATCCAGCAGGCTTTCAAATTTCACCGGTGATCCTCAAAATACCGTGATTTGTATCTTCTCCGTCGTGTTTATTATGTGAAGAAATGTCGTTCATTTTATGTGCATGGTGCGGAAAAACGTTATCTGCTAAGCATTACCTTACAGATTATCGTTATTGTAATTTCCTCCATATAAATGAATTACTTATTATTTTCAGCTACCAAAATACATATATGAGAAATGATAAACTAAAAAAAAGAAACACCATGAATGCAAAATGTAAAATAACCATGTAAAACATAAAACTAATATAATTAAAATAAATAATTAGAACAGTAACGAGTGTTCAGATATTTTAATTAGACATGTTGACAATAATTGACAGTACATTGTGTACAGCTCTTTTTCCAGCAATGGTGTTTCAGAAACCAGCTTTATTACACAAGGATATATGTAACTTGAAAGCTTCTTCAGTTTACGTTGTAACAAATGTTTTCATTTTCAAAATTAATTAAAAGTGGTGTGGTATTTTGAAAAATTTCAGATTATTATCGAAGACGGCTACATGGTTTCCAAGCACATTAATTACTTATTAACTTTTACATGAAGACATTTTTCATATGTGATAGTTTTGAAGATATTCCCTCTAAACCTAAAATGCCAAATTACCTTTTGCGGTGCATTTTACCCCTTATAGGTGACATTGGGCACAAACAAAAAATAATTATTTCAGTATTTTTCGCCTCTAAATACCTGCCAATATTATTTCTCTTGTAAGTGGTCTATGCCTTTCATGATTGACCAACCATTTTACGTCCACGCGTACATGCTTCAACAACTGACCTTCTGCCCAGGGGAAGAATAAGCATTAGAGGCTTGCTATTGCCGCATGTACTTTGAAGTCCTAGCCAACCTAAAAACATATGACATGTACTGGCTAGAATTGTTAGTCTGCAAATAACGTAAACAGTGATGTAAAGTTAAATTAGCTGAACGTCGTCAGTCGCCAACAGAAATATCTGCACACATACCCCGTTACTTCCTGTGTATGTTAGCCATGAAATATACTTATTCACAACGCGTGAAACTGTAAGAACATACAAAAACTAAATGTATACCTATGGAACTACGTAACTACTGTGAAACTAAGCGAATTCCTGTTCTGTATTATTTATGAAACACTTTATGATATTAAAAGCAAAGTTAAAGTTCTGAGGCCAAAGGTTCTTGCTAGCAGACCACGCTTCTAGTAGTGAAAAGAACTCCGAGTAGCTTTTTGTTAGAAACGTATGAAATTTTCTATTTCACATTTTCCCGCCACGTGTATGCACCTTTTATTGTCTTGTTCTTGTAATGTGAGCATCTATTTTTGTATCCTATCTCGATTTGGCTTAAGTGGAGCATATTCTAGTAACCATATCTATAGAACTCAT
The DNA here is from genome assembly GCF_023864345.2 of Schistocerca serialis cubense. Taxonomy (NCBI): domain Eukaryota; kingdom Metazoa; phylum Arthropoda; class Insecta; order Orthoptera; family Acrididae; genus Schistocerca; species Schistocerca serialis. Next base: position 510,470,423 of record NC_064645.1, read on the forward strand.
TTCGTAATACTTGACCTGATTAATTGCCATGTCGAAAATTTCGTATCTAATTCTGTATTTTTTCAGAGATCATAAAGAAATGGTTGGTGACGAATTGTTCGGTGGTGTAATGACTGAACGTATTACGCGGCCTTCCGTCACTTGCGCATTATGATAAGCAGAACCCCGCTGTGATCGAATCGATTGCCGATCATTTCTTTCAATTTCTTGCGTACATTTTTACGTAAAATTGTTTGTTAAGTCGATCGGTCAATTGCTATTGAACAATGACGCTGGCAATCTCTTCACTGGCTTGATGTCTCCAACCTCACAAAAAGAAATCGACGGTGATCTGAAATATTACGCTAATGCGTTATTATCTGATGTTGTCAGCAATTAAATCTTTCCTTGATCCAACTTTGGATCAGGTTCACCGTCATTGGGGGTTTTTCTTTCTCTCTCTCTCTCTCTCTCTCTCTCTCGTCACGATATTATATTGTAACAAGTGCTTTGATAGTTATATCGTATTATTGCCGTGACTTACTGAGAAATTAAAATAGCTCAGCTTTTAAATAGAGGGAGAGAGAGAGAGAGAGAGAGAGAGAGAGAGAGAGAGAGAGAGAGAGAGAGAGAACACTTCATCGTGCGACGTCGTGTTTTCACATGTGGTTTCAGTCTTCCATAGAAAGCTGCATAACTTATGTTTTACAATGATCGTAATGCAGGAGAGATGGCCTACATGTAATACCACAACGGTCGGTGTGCGTAGAGGGCGACAAGACATTCTAAAACAACCTAAAATAGTCGTATTGAACATACTGAAGCTTTTTTACTGATCTGTGCATCGGTGAAGAAGCCAAGAATAATATAAATTTTGGGCATATTCATAAACTGACAGCAGTAGGTTGTGGTATATCCGAATCGACTGTATTCCTTATTAAGGCTGCAATTACATTGGTAGAATCAACAGAAGTGAGCATCTGTTTTGATTCTCCAGGAAACAAGAAGTCATCCGGCGGATGACAAAATCAAAAAGAACTATTGTTCACAGTGAAACAGAGGAAAACTCAACTCCCAGGACAAATTATAAGAGGAGAAAGATACTAGTTATTGTAGCTCTTCATTGAAAAGGTCTGTTGGAAAACGAAGGAACTCGTGGCTGAAGGGTATTTGGAGATGATGCAATTGCACATCGAATGCTGCTACGTCACGTCCAGATATGGCTACGAGGACCGCCAACCTCGGTCATGAGAAGATGCCTAAAGAAGAAGAAGAATAGGAAGAAGAAGAATCCAATATGAACGAGAACTGAAATCTACGAAATTTGACAGTTTTAACAGTACGGCGGCAGTATTTTGCACCTTAAAATGATTCAGTTTCCTCCTTTTGCCACGTGATTAATCTAAAATCAAGAAATATTTGATAGGTTCTGTATCGTTATGAGGACATTTGAATGTGAGTGCCATTGTCAGGTACACTTTTCCATTAATTTTTAATATTCGTTTCATGATAGTTGATTGGTTTTTATCATCAAAGACAGTGGAATAAAAGACGGAAATGGGACACAGGTGCCTCGGTGTGTGTGCGGGTAGCCCTCGCCAGTCCAGAAGCGGCGAGTGGTGTGGGGATGCTGCGGCATAGCTTTCGATGGTGGTTTCCCTGTCCAACTTACGGTATGAGGTCGCACAGGGACACGCGGGTCGGCTCAAAGTCCTTTCATGCTAGTGTGGTCAACGACATCACAGACTGGATCGCGAAAGCACAGACATAAAGGGCACCTGAGCTCAGCCAGTGCCTTGCAATCATGTCTGGAAACCTTGTTGTGAAACACATAGGAAGTCTGGAATGTCCTAAGAGATGTGGCGGTACTAGCAATCATTAGCTTGGCGGTCACGTACGCCAGCTTGCTCCTGGGAATTTTTCACCGAGTGGCCTCCGATTGGTGAAATTTTGTTCAGACGCCAAACTAGGAATAAATTCTAGAAGATTCGAAACCAAAACCCAAGCTAAAGTTGGTGGTTCGTCTGCGATCAGAAAAATGAGTGGTGAGGGAGAATGTGCAGGTAACTGTATAATTTGTGATTCGCTGCCCACACTTAGTGGGGGAGAAAATCAGGCTTTTGTTTCAGAGCCAGCAGTTTGAGAAACGGTCATCCGTCTGGACGCCCACGAGGAATGGACGTTTTCAGAGTGAGTTCTTGTTGATAATACACAGATTTGCTGTCTTTTTCTTGGCCACTGTACTCAGACGCTTCTAAACTTCAGCTATTTGGCTGTGAGTTCTCATCTGTTACACAGCATACGGTGATCCAGAGAGCACTTTTCTTGTTATATTTCCATGTTGAGACTTTTCCGAATTTCATCGTTCTGGCTTGAAGTTCACGTCTCTCCTCTGTTGTGTGCAGAGAAGCTACAAGACAATATTCAGATGTAGAAGCTTGTGGACCGCAGTCTGCTGTTCAAGATCTTGTATTTTAGCATTCAGAATAATCTGAAGGGCATTAGCATTGTCGACGGTGCAGCCTTCTTCGAGAGTCGTCACTCTGTTTCGCCACCATGCTGTATTCCCGGTGATATTTCGGTTCACTCCGGCACTGTAGGTCTGTAAAAGAAATTACTGTGATCACACGTATTTTTTATCTACACTGAAGTTTCGTACCAGTTGCTTGGGAGAAGTTTCTTTTAGGGTTTCACACTAAGGTGATGTCAATCATTTCGCATTTTATTTCACAGATCTAGCTAAAATAACTAAACTCTGTCTGAACGGGTCTCGGAAGACCCTAACGGCACAGACCGACCGCGAAGCCATCCTCAGAGTTGGCGTCACTGGCTGCGGATACGGAGGGGCGTGGGGTCAGCACACCGCTCTCCTGGTTATTGTTAGTTTTCGTAACCGGGACAGCTACTTCTCTGTCAAGTATCTCAATTTTCCTTACAAGAACTGAGTTCACCCCGCTTGCCAACAGCGCTCGGCAGGCCGAACGGCACCCATCCAAGTGCTAGCCCAGCCTGACAATGCTTAACTTCGGCGACCTGACGGGAACTGGTATTACCACTGCGGCAAGACCGTTTCACAGATCACACATCCAAAAACATGGGAGAACTAGGCAGTTCATTGCTAGTATTAGTGTAGAATGACTTATTTTGTTTTATACGTCCGTTGCACGATTATGACATTGTTTTGTCTCGATTTAAAAGGGATTCTGACTTAAAATAAATTTGTATGGTGCAAAAATGCATTTATTCTTTCTTAGAGATTAGTTTCCCTTTGTCATTTATTTTTATTGTCTTGCGTTATTTTTTATTAGTAATGTTCATATGAAAGAGTTAATCTGGATGAGCTTGGAGACGAGAATGTAGTGTGCGTATCTTAGAAAATCATTGAACAATCCACGGCATTTGCTGGAGTTTGTGATATTCGTTGTGATGTAACTATTTGTTGTTGTCGGTTAGGTATTGTCTCTGATTGTTACCTCCAAGGGTATTTATAAGTGGTAGGGCCACACTTCATATCGCATTAGTTACGTCCATTGTCCAACTTTAGATACATGTAGGTACCCCTGGTTAGCCTGCCTCCATACTTCGAGGGTTAAGAGTTGTATACCACACACACACTCAACCCACGAACCAGAAGGGCTCTTATAAATGGCTTATACTTCCAGGATGCTTACTTAGACTCTTCTGATAGGCCCTCAGGAATGATCTGAAAACTCACTATTTTTAACATTTTCTTTGATTAAATTTGGTTTGAAAGAGAACAACAGCTTGATTTCAGTTTTTCTTTTGTATTTGTATAGAGTCATGGAATATTATTAGAACTGGCATTAGTTGTATTTATATTTCATGTTTTATGTGCTTGCTTGCGCTTCAGCCTGGAGGCTGCAGTCATTTTTGTTTTGAGCTATGTCTCTTCTGGGTGTATTTCGTTGTGTTGTCTTGTCGCAACATTGCCCAATCGCGACATTGCCATTAGTTTAGTGTGTTTGTAAGCATGTTTGGTTACTTCTTATGCTAGTGATCGCTTAATTTGAATCTACGTTAGCAGATAACTCTTTTCTGGGCTCACGTTTCACTTGTTAACGACAGCTTAAGCTGTCTTGGCAGTACAGCAAAACGAAGGCGGTAGTAGTACTGAGGTGGCTGACACATGTGGGAGTAAAGAGAAGTTGTGGGCTGAGGGAGCGTTACCGCGGGGAGCAAGTCAGGAGGATGCCGGTCCGCAAGAATTTTGTGAGATTTGGTCAAGTCTTTGGTAGTCATTTAGACAGCGAGGACGAGGGCCAAAGGCACGTAGCAGCGGTCGTCAAGATCCGTAATTATGATACAGGCAGTCCATGCCAGCATAAAACACCCATCTCTAACTACAGTAGACGACCGTCACTTGGACAAAGCAGCTCGACCGTTGCACGCAGTCGCTACTTTCATGGCTACACAGAAGATGGAAGAGCGAAAGAGATCCCCTGTTGGTACGGGAAGGCTTCTGCAAAATCACGGACAAGAGCTAGATAAGACAGGTTTGTCATACATTCTGGAATATCTCAAGCGTGTAACCAATAAAGTCAGAGACAAAGTGAATAATATCGAAAAGGGGAACATTGAAACAGGTTTGATAAAGTCAGCTCCAACGCGAGAAGCCAAATTCAGAAAGTCAGTACCGACGTTCAAACGATTAAAAATGAAACCCGTGAAGTGAAAAATGAGGTCGTAGCTCTCAGAACAGAACTCGAGCGGGAGATTGCCGAGGCCAAAAGAACCGCGAACGAGGCTAAATTAATTGCGGGGGATGCGAAGCGAAATGCTGGCGAAACAAGAGACGCAGAACACTGCGGAGGTGGGTAAAAGTGTACTTTCTAGGCTGCAGACATGGAAAAAAGGTGTAGAAGAAACACGTATGTGAAAGACCAAGTGCACCTAGGACGGACTGATTGCTGAACTGTCACAGTTCAAACAATCTATAGAAAATGAAGTCAAACAATTATCGAAGGATGTCAGATCACAGGCAACGCAAACCACACCTACCGAAGCAAAAGCAGTAGGCAATTTGCAGATGACAGCCACAGAGGTAGCGAGTGCAAATTTGTCGCGACAAAATCCGGTTCTGAGTAACGCGGGACACGGATATTTCAGCCGGCTTCAGACAGAAAGCGTGCTTGACCAAACAACGGGCGGTTTCCAGTGGTATAACCCCTGCGTTCGCACAGCGGCTTGTGGCGTCACAAATACAATACTGGCCATTAAAATTGCTACACCACGAAGATGACGTGCAACAGACGCGAAATTTAGCCGACAGGAAGAAGATGCTGTGATATGCAAATGAATAGCTTTTCAGAGCACCCACACAAGGTTGGCGCCGGTGGCGACACCTACAACATGCTGACATGAGGAAAATTTCCAACCGATTTCTCATACACAAACAGCAGTTGACCGGCATTGCCTGGTGAAACGTTGTTGTGATGCCTCGTGTAAGGAGGAGAAATGCGTACCATCACGTTTCCGACTTTGATAAAGGTCGGATTGTATCCTATCGCGATTGCGGTTTATCGTATCGCGACATTGCTGCTCGCGTTGGTCGAGATCCAATGACTGTTAGCAGAATATGGAATCGGTGGGTTCAGGAGGGTAATACGGAACGCCGTGCTGGATCCCAACGGCCTCGTATCACTAGCAGTCGAGATGACAGGCATGTTATCCGCATGCTGTAACGGATCGTTCAGCCACGTCTCGATCCCTGAGTCAACAGATGGGGACGTTTGCAAGACAACAACCATCTGCACTAACAGTTCGACGACGTTTGCAGGAGCATGGACTATCAGCTCGAAGGCCATGGCTGCGATTACTCTTGACGCTGCATCACATACAGGAGCGCCTGCGATGGTGTACTCAACGACGAACCTGTGTGCACGAATGGCAAAACGTAATTTTTTAGGATGAATCCAGGTTCTGTTTACAGCATCACGATGGTCGCATCCGTGTTTGGCGACATCGCGGTGAACGCACATTGAAAGCGTGTATTCGTCATCGCCTTACTGGCGTTATCACCCGGCGTGATGGTATGGGGTTCCATTGTTTGCACGTCTCGGTCACCTCTTGTTCGCATTGACGGCACTTTGAACAGTGGACGTTACATATCAGATGTGTTACGACCCGTGGCTCTACCCTTCATTCGATTCCTGCGAAACCCTATATTTCAGCAGGATAATGCACGACCGCATGTTGCAGGTCCTGTACGGGCCTTTCTGGATACAGAAAATGTTCGACAGCTGCCCTGGCCAGCACATTCTCCAGATCTCTCACGAATTGAAAATGACTGGTCAGTGGTGACCGAGCCAGTCACTACTGTTGATGAACTGTGGTATCGTGTTGAAGCTACATGGGCAGCTGTACTTGTACACGCCATCCAAGCTCTGTTTGACTCAATGCCCAGGCTTATCAAGCCGTTATTATGGCCAGAGGTGGTTGTTCTGGGTAATGGTTTCTCAGGATCTATGCACCCAAATTGCGTGAAAATGTAATCACATGTCAGTTCTAGTATAATATATTTGCCCAATGAATAGCTATTTATCATCTGCATTTCTTGTTGGTGTAGCAATTTTAATGGCCAGTAGTGTAGTTAACGAACGGAGCGGCAACGGCATGTACGATGTGCTGAACTGTTGCCCGATAATGCTCACCACGCCACACTTTCGAAGTGCTGCTAGCTTGATGGAGAGTAGAAGAGAGTATGGCCAAGGTAGCGTATGACACCAGGTGCGCGAAAGAAATGAAAGTGTGGTAGCTCGAAAGGTCCGATATCCTCAGGGAACTTTTCGATTTTAAAAACTTCCAGTGAGAAAGTTTCAGCCCTGTAAGCCTTTCGCGGGCACATTTTTGTAGCAACTCAGCGAAGATTATTTTTTTTTTTTGCTTCCCTATTACAATTGTGGTCAACTGACTATATTTATTTTTTGCTTATCTTATTTTTGTGATTTACGACCAAAAACTGTGGTGGGACATATATCACAACGGTACCTTTTTGAGGTAAATGGATTTCCTTCATCCTTTTTGTGAGCTGTTATGTGTTGCCATTACACCTAAAAATATAATGAACAATGTTTTCCGTTTTTATCTTTTTACTTTATTTAAAAAATCGATATTGAAGTTTACTTACCACAAGCTGATACGGGTCACAAGAATGCACGTACATTGCAGAAGCAAAACAATGTGTTCCGACAACTGTAGTGTTTCCACGATAAATATAAACTGATTGATGTAGCAGTTTTCATACACGTGGTGCAGTGTAGTACCACAAGTTGTCAGACATAGACAGAGATAGTAAGACGTATTCCCAAAACCGTTGGTCTAGCCCTACGTTAGTGGCAAATATGCTTCACAAGGACCACGAATGACAGATTAATTCTGTGGTAGGTATACTTCACAAACCCCTTTCAGAAACTGCTTTGGTGATAACCATACTTCCCAAGAACGATTAAAATACCATTGTTTGGTGGGATATACACTTAACACAGTCTTGAAGGCTATATTTAATAACAAACAGTAACTACAGCCGTTGCAGCGGACTGCGTCTAGATACCAGGAGCGTACAGAAGTGGTAACACGTATTTCCTTAAACGGTATGTTCAATGAACAACAGATCCGACAGAATCGAAGGCAAAAGTAATTAGAGAATGAAAGAAGAGAAAATAACGGTGGAAACAACAGGGAAAAAAATTGACAGAATAACGGAAACAGGCAGCTGCAACAAAGCACAAATCAAAGAAACTACCGTGGCAACAGATACATTGGAAAAATAACGGAAGCGGCAGCACGATCAAAAGTGCCAGCGGCAGAACAGTGGTGCAACGTGGCGAGACAACAGTAAGGACAACCACCCGCGTTTCGAGCAAAGATGGCGGGGAGCAGATAATAACAATAATCGGGAGTGGGGCGGGGGGGGGGGGGGGGGAGCGAGGGGGATGGGACACGTCAAGAAGACATCGAGCAACAAGACTGACTGGGCTGGGGACCGGGGAGGTCTGAAAACGCGCCCGTAATTAGACTCTGAGCCACTCATATGAGTGTTACTTGAAGAAAAAGAGAATCAACTACAAAAATAAATCCATCCCTACGTCAAAATAAGAGAGGAGAGAGCACGTGCACGGCAGTAATTGTCAGCGAGAGCCAACTCTCAGCAATTTCAGACTATGTTTTCGCTAAATGTTGATATTCATCAACCCGCCGACTCTCGCAGTCCAGAAAACAAAAGTAAAGGGTGGGGTGATTGGGAAAAGTACTGAATTATAGCAGCAGAGACACTTAGAATTTTAATGCCAAGGTCATAAGCTAACTAGCAATCAGTTTATCGTACAAAAATTGACGACTGATGTAATAATCGGTATGGACATTCTTTCCATTCAGGAAGCCATCTTGATATTGGACGAGGCGAGCTGTCGCTAGGGAAAGATAATAAAATCAAAATCCGATTCGGTGAACAAGCAATAAAAGCCCAGATTCCGGCGAGCTGCTTGAAATTGCAGCACTCAAATCAGCAAGCGCATAAGGACGAGGCACACGAGAGAAATTATGGAGGTAAAGAAGAATGTAAATTAGAGAGAGCAGCTAGTAGAAATTCACCGTGAGATAGATGCCAAACTAGGGCACTATCTCGACTTCGACGAGTTATGACTTTAAAAAAAATTTGTATAGTGCAGATTTGCATTTACTCTCTCAGTAGAGATTAGTTTCACTTGACCGTGATTTTTATTGTTTTGCGTTCCTTTCTTATATTAATAATGTTCAGATGCAATAGTTACTTTGGGTGAGTTTGGGTGCGAGAATATAGTCTGAATATCCTAGAAAATCACTGAGCAATCCACGAAATATGCTCGAGTTGTAGGACTTTCGTCGTGATGTAACTATTTGTTGTTGTCGGTTAGGTATTGTTTCTATTCACTACCTCCAGGCGGTATCTATAAGGGACAGGGCCACTCTTAGTATCGCGTTACTTAAATCTGTTGCGCAAATTTACACACTTGTAGCTACCCTTGGTTTGTCTGTCTCCATACTTCGAGAGTTCAGGGGTGTGTAACACACACACACATTCTCAATTCACAAGCCACGAGGGCTTGAAAAATAAAGGGTAATCTCCATGAAAAAAATGATTTCTGTCTCTGAGACCTCCATTCTCCGTCGTGTCCGGTCACGTGGTTTTTCAGAAATTGTAATGATGGATGAAAATTTTTAATGAAATGCAGAGGAATTTCAGCAATAAGAGTCAAGTTTTTGTGTACGATGCACGTATTACGAACAAATACATTTCGCTTGACTTCAACGGAAATAGTAGCCTAAAAGTACCTATAGTTACCTTTGTGTAACATACATCGGGGTTTCTACATCTACATCTACATCCATACTCCGCAAGCCACCTGACGGTGTGTGGCGGAAGGTACTTTGAGTACCTCTACCGGTTCTCCCTTCTATTCCTGTCTCGTATTGTTCGTGGGAAGAAAGATTGTCGTCGGTATGCCTCTGTGTGGGCTCTAATCTCTCTGATTTTATCCTCATTGCCTCTTCCCGAGATATACGTAGCAGGGAGCAATATACTGCTTGACTCCTCGGTGAAAGTATGTTCTCGAAACTTCAACAAAAGCCCGTACCGAGCTACTGAGCGTCTCTCTTGCAGAGTCTTCCACTGGAGTTTATCTCTTCGCGATTACTAAATGATCCCGTAACGAAGCGCGCTGCTCTCCGTTGGATCTCCTCCATCTCTTCTATCACCCCATCTGGTACGGATCCCACACCGGTGAGCAGAATTCAAGCAGAGCCGGCCGATGTGGCGGAGCGGTTCTAGGCGCTTCAGTCTGGAACCGCGCGACCACTACGGTAGCAGGTTCGCATCCTGCCTCAGGCATGGATGTGTGTGATGTCCTAACGTTAGTTAGGTTTAAGTAGTTCTAAGTTCTAGGGGACTAATGAACTCAGATGTTAAGTCCAATAGTGCTCAGAGCCATTTGAACCATTTTTATTCAAGCAGAGGGCGTACAAGTGTACTGTAACCTACTTTCTTTGTTTTCGGGTTGCATTTCCTTAGGATTCTTCCAATGAATCTCAGTGTGGCATATGCTTTACCGACGATTAATTTTATATGGTCATTCCATTTTAGATCACTCCTAATGCCTACTCCGAGATAATTTATGGAATTAACTGCTTCCAGTTGCTGACCTGCTATGTTGTAGCTAAATGATAAAGGATCTTTTTTTTCTATGTATTCGCAGCACATTACACTTGTCTACATTGAGATTCAATTGCCATTCCCTGCACCATGCGTCATTTCGTTGCAGATCCTCCTGCATTTCAGTACAATTTTCCATTGTTACAGCCTCTCGATATACTACAGAATCATCCGCAAAAAGCCTCAGTGAACTTCCGATGTTATCCACGAGGTCATTTATATACACTCCTGGAAATTGAAATAAGAACACCGTGAATTCATTGTCCCAGGAAGGGGAAACTTTATTGACACATTCCTGGGGTCAGATACATCACATGATCACACTGACAGAACCACAGGCACATAGACACAGGCAACAGAGCATGCACAATGTCGGCACTAGTACAGTGTATATCCACCTTTCGCAGCAATGCAGGCTGCTATTCTCCCATGGAGACGATCGTAGAGATGCTGGATGTAGTCCTGTGGAACGGCTTGCCATGCCATTTCCACCTGGCGCCTCAGTTGGACCAGCGTTCGTGCTGGACGTGCAGACCGCGTGAGACGACGCTTCATCCAGTCCCAAACATGCTCAATGGGAGACAGATTCGGAGATCTTGCTGGCCAGGGTAGCTGACTTACACCTTCTAGAGCACGTTGGGTGGCACTGGATACATGCGGACGTGCATTGTCCTGTTGGAACAGCAAGTTCCCTTGCCGGTCTAGGAATGGTAGAACGATGGGTTCGATGACGGTTTGGATGTACCGTGCATTATTCAGTGTCCCCTCGACGATCACCAGTGGTGTACGGCCAGTGTAGGAGATCGCTCCCCACACCATGATGCCGGGTGTTGGCCCTGTGTGCCTCGGTCGTATGCAGTCCTGATTGTGGCGCTCACCTGCACGGCGCCAAACACGCATACGACCATCATTGGCACCAAGGCAGAAGCGACTCTCATCGCTGAAGACGACACGTCTCCATTCGTCCCTCCATTCACGCCTGTCGCGACACCACTGGAGGCGGGCTGCACGATGTTGGGGCGTGAGCGGAAGACGGCCTAACGGTGTGCGGGACCGTAGCCCAGCTTCATGGAGACGGTTGCGAATGGTCCTCGCCGATACCCCAGGAGCAACAGTGTCGCTAATTTGCTGGGAAGTGGCGGTGCGGTCCCCTACGGCACTGCGTAGGATCCTACGGTCTTGGCGTGCATCCGTGCGTCGCTGCGGTCCGGTCCCAGGTCGACGGGCACGTGCACCTTCCGCCGACCACTGGCGACAACGTCGATTTACTGTGGAGACCTCACGCCCCACGTGTTGAGCAATTCGGCGGTACGTCCACCCGGCCTCCCGCATGCCCACTATACGCCCTCGCTCAAAGTCCGTCAACTGCACATACGGTTCACGTCCACGCTGTCGCGGCATGCTACCAGTGTTAAAGACTGCGATGGAGCTCCGTATGCCACGGCAAACTGGCTGACACTGACGGCGGCGGTGCACAAATGCTGCGCAGCTAGCGCCATTCGACGGCCAACACCGCGGTTCCTGGTGTGTCCGCTGTGCCGTGCGTGTGATCATTGCTTGTACAGCCCTCTCGCAGTGTCCGGAGCAAGTATGGTGGGTCTGACACACCGGTGTCAATGTGTTCTTTTTTCCATTTCCAGGAGTGCATATGGTGAATAGCAACGGTCCTATGACACTCCCCTGCGGCACACCTGAAATCACTCTTACTTCGGAAGACTTCTCTCCATTGAGAATGACATGCTGCGTTCTGTTATCTAGGAACTTTTCAATCCAATCACACAATTGGTCTGATAGTCCATATGCTCTTACTTTGTTCATTAAACGACTGTAGGAAACTGTATCAAACGCGCTGCGGAAGTCAAGAAACACAGCATCTACTTGGGAACCAGTGTCTATGACCCTCTGAGTCTCGTGGACGAATAGCGCGAGCTGGGTTTCACACGATCTTCTGTTTCGAAACCCATGCTGATTCCTACAGAGTAGATTTCTAGTCTCCTGAAAAGTCATTATACTCGAACATAATACGTGTTCCAAAATTCTACAACCGATCGACGTTAGAGATATAGGTCTATAGTTCTGCACATCTGTTCGACGTCCCTTCTTGAAAACGGGGATGACCTGTGCCCTTTTCCAATCTTTTGGAACGCAGCAGCTCGTGGTCTCGCGGTAGCGTTCTCGCTTCCCGAGCACGGGGTCTTGTGTTCGATTCCCGGCGGGGTCAGGGATTTTTCCTGCCTCGAGATGACTGGGTGCTGTTGTGTCGTCTTCATCATCATATTTCTTCCCCATTACGGTCGGAGGAAGGCAATGGCAAACCACCTCCACTAGGACCTTGCCTAGTAAGGCGGCGCGGGTCTCCCGCGTCGCTGCCCTACGCTGTGTAAAGAAGTATGGGAATCATCATCATCACGCATGATGAAGGATTTGTCTCAGCTGCAAGTAAAAGGTTTTCGAGAGATAGGAATATTTTTTTGGTCCTTCTAAGGCAAGTAGTCTGAAAAAAAAAAAAATCCAGGCAGTGGTATACAAACCAGAGCCCTGCGTGGCTCCCCTTCTCACGGGCGGCCACCGCACTCAGCTTCAGCAGTCTATGACGAACGGAGCCCCCGTGACATCACCGCACGGACAGGGCTGGGCCACCTGTCTGTGATAGGAATGCGGGGGCCGGCGTTGACCTCTCAGCCCCTAAAATCGGCCCGACCCACGAGCTGACACCGCACTGCTTCGCAATGGGCAATAGACTGTCTGATAAAGAGAGACCGTGACGTAACCGCGCAGGCCAGGCTGTTCCGCACAGTATTTTACCTTTTATTCCCACAATAAGGAACACATACTTTATTTTATCTTTAATTTACATAATTCTACTTCACAAATGAAATTTTACTCCAGCAGTTTAATCAAAACTAAATGTCGTTGGCGTCGCCTCATGTAGGACAATTAGCGCTATGTTGGGAAAAACGTTTCAGCCAACACATGCAATTCGGTGTCGGAACTGCAGCATTTGCAGGCCGCTGCCTCGTCATGAAGCTCAGTTTAGCTTTTATTGTAGATAGATGCAAACCCAGTTCTAAGCAAAGAAGGGAAAGCAGAAAGGTGGAAGGAGTACATAGAGGGTCTATACAGGGGCGATGTTCTTGAGGACAATATTATGGAAATGGAAGAGGAGGTAGATGAAGTTGAAATGGGAAATATGATACTGCGTGAAGAGTTTGACAGAGCACCAAAAGACCTATGTCGAAACAAGGCCTCGGGAGTAGACAACATTCCATTAGAACTACTGACAGCCTTGGGAGAGCCTATCCTGACAAAACTCTACCATCTGGTGAGCAAGATGTATGAGACAGGCGAAATTCCCTCAGACTTCAAGAAGAATATAATAATTTCAATCCCAAAGAAAGCAGGTGTTGACAGATGTGAAAATTACCAAACTATCAGCTTAACAAGTCACAGCTTCAAAATACTAACGCGAATTCTTCACAGACGAATGGAAAAACTGGTGGAAGCCGACCTCGGGGAAGATCAGCTTGGATTCCGTAGAAATGCTGGAACACGTGAGGTAACACTGACCCTACGACTTATTTTAGAAGAAAGAATAAGGAAAGGCAAACCCATGTTTGTAGCATTTGTAGACTTAGAGAAAGCTTTTGACAATGTTGACTGGAATACTCTCTTTCAAAATCTGAAGGTGGCAGGAGTAAAATACAGGGAGCAAAAGGCTATTTACAATTTGTACAGAAATCAGATGGCAGTTATAAGAGTCGAGGGACATGAAAGGGAAGCAGTGGTTGGGAAGTGAGTGAGACAGGGTTGTAGCCTATCCCCGATGCTATTCAATCTGTATATTGAGCAACCAGTAAAGGAAACAAAAGAAAAGTTCGGATTAGGTAATAAAATCCATGGAGAAGGAATAAAAACTTTGAAGTTCGCCGATGACATTGTAATTCTGTCAGAGACAGCAAATAACGTGGAAGAGCAGTTGAACGGAATGGACAGTGTCTTGAAAGGAGGGTATAAGATGAACATCAACAAAAGCAAAACGAGGATAATGGAATGTAGTCGAATTAAGTCGGGTGACGCTGAGGGAATTAGATTAGGAAATGAGACACTTAAAGTAGTAAAGGAGTTTTGCTATTTGGGGAGCAAAATAACTGATGATAGTCGAAGTAGAGAGGATATAAAATGTAGACTGGCAATGGTAAGGAAAGCGTTTCTGAAGAAGAGAAATTTGTTAACATCGAGTATAGATTTAAGTGTCAGGAAGTCGTCTCTGAAAGTATTTGTATGGAATGTAGCCATGTATGGAAGTGAAACGTGTGCGATAAATATTTCAGACAAGAAGCGAATAGAAGCTTTCGAAATGTGGTGCTACAGAAGAATGCTGAAGATTAGATGGGTAGATCACATAACTAATGAGGAAGTATTGAATAGCATTGGGGAGAAGTGGAGTTTGTGGTACAACTTGACTAGAAGAAGGGATCGGTTGGTAGGACATGTTCTAAGGCATCAAGGGATCACCAATTTAGTACTGGAGTACAGCGTGGAGGTTAAAAATCGTAGAGGGAGACCAAGAGATGAATACACTAAGCAGATTCAGAAGGATGCAGACTGCAGTAAGTACTGGGAGTTGAAGAAACTTGCACAGGATAGAGTAGCATGGAGAGGTGCATCAAACCAGTCTCAGGACTGAAGACCACCACATCACAACAACATCTGACTTTTTATTAATTTTAGTATATCATGGTTTCCGAAATTATGTATAGTTTTTTAGTCTCTCAAGTTGGAATATGACGATGTCAGTTATAAGAAATCCTAATGTGGCGTCTTACGTACACCTGGATTGCAAAAAAAAAAAAAAAAAAAAAAAAAAAGCAGTAGTCTATTTCCTGGAGTTTGTCGTTGTGCACCTGCAAATATTTGCTTCTGTTGGCGAAAGTTGTAGGTTTGGCCCCATTTGCACATAGAACTTAAAATAACGATCATTTTTCCAATGCTGTAAGCATGTGGCATAAGCAAAAAATGGTAGAACTCAGTACATAAAAAGTGTTAATACGTAATCAAATATGTACCGTACGAAATATCGCATGGAATGTGAAACAAATATAACCCACTAGCAATCCTATAGTGAACGTTGGCCATGGTTATTGTTAAAGGAAGTCGAATCAAAATACGTTGGAAAATTCTTGTTTGCAAAAAAAATAGAGACAAATACGCTCGGTCTGGAAAATACCTCAAGGAATTCGTTACTACAGACAAAGAGTAAGAAGTTATTACTTTGCCTTATTTGTGAATTGAGGGTGCCCGCATGAGATCTGCGTCGGTATTTGTCAAAGGAAATAATTTTTATTAACGATCCTATGTGAAAACATTGACAAACATATCACGATATGTGTTTATTTATCTTCCTACTACAGCGTAGAACTATTATTAATTTCATTAGATGCATCTACAGCCTTCATTCAATTATAAATGAACTGCTTTTATTGCTTCGATGTACACAGTCATACAGCAATACGTTCCCTGTCGTTTCTCGATTTTCGTTGTCTTTCTTTAAGGCTATTCTTCTCCCTATACAGGCGTATTCACATTATTTCACATGCAGTCTAGATAGTTATCAGACAGAGGCTATCTTTCTTTCTCAACATATTTTGATTTTTGTGTTCTTACCCACAAACGTACGTAATTATGTCTGAAATCTTCGAGTCTCACTTTATAGTTTAATACGACTTTTCAGAAGCACTCGTAGAAACACTGGCATTCTGTGTTTTGAAACATATTATGTGTCGAACAGAAGAGATGGTATAAGAGACTTTCATGTTTTTCTTACTGTATAGAAGATAAGTACGGAAATTGGAGGTGCTTCGAAAAGAAAGGGAAGTGTGTCAAGAAAACGGGAAAGAACAGAAAAACTAATGGCTGGTGAGTACAGAACCATAGAGTCTGATGCAAATCTCAGAAGTTCAATTTGGTCAGTATTTAAGACTGTAGCAGATGGTGATGACAACTTGTTGTGTGGAGTGCAATGAACTTTACTTGCATACTTAAGAGTCGTCTGGAGCTTCGCATATTTCTCACTATTCGTGTGTGTCTAAGAAACAAGTGGCATGTGTTGACCAAAAAGGCTTTTCTAAAATCTGCTCAAGGCCAGATTACTGACAAATGCGTCACTATGTGTGCATGAAATTTCAGATCTTATGAAGTTATTGGAGGTGAAAGGTTTTTGGATCTGACTCAGAGATTATTCGACACTGCAGCAACTTAAGGGGAAGTGTCCGCAAAATCTCATCCACAATTGTCTCACGACACATAACAGAAAAAGAGAAAAACCTTAGAAAGAAAATTATGCGTGAAGTAATTTATTGCGTGAACGGAAGCGAATATTCGCCGACATGGATATGCCGATATGTAGCGCAAGAGAATTCGTTACCTGAGACGTACAGTTCCTTATTTTGTTAATGGTGACCTCAGGTCACGCTTCTTGTTTACGGCCCCGTTTTCCGACGACTCTAAAACAAATGACAGCATTAGAAAGGAACTTTTGAGACGATTTATCTCAAAGATGTGGTGCTGTACACCGTGGACGTCCCGTACTGTAGCGCCTAGACACGTTTCCTGTCTGCTGGAATCGTTGCCATAATCTTGAGATCACACTTTGTGGCACACGTAGGGCCCATGCTACGACCTGCTGTGTTTGACCAGCCTCCAGTCGCCCTCGTATTGTACCCCTCATAACGTCATCAGTATGTTTTCTTTGAGCCATTTTCAACACATAGTCACCCTTAACACGTCTGAAAACGTCTGCACACTTACTCGCTGTACCGTACTCTGTCATGTACCAACACACCTGCCAGCGCCACCGTGCGACGACCACGGATCAAATGCACCGCATGGTCATACCCCGAGGTAATTTAAACCCACAAACCGCCCACCAGAGCGTTGTTTCACCATGTATCTGCATTATCCTTAATTTATGAGCACGAGTGTATTAAAGGTCGAGTGTGAGTCAAAGCAGATTGTCAAATTGAGTTACGTTGTCGATGGAATACGACACAGCTGCTACTCTTGGCTACAATCAGTTAGTAAACTAAATTGCTTCGCACAAAGCTATGAAATGCAGAATAAAAATGTAATAAAATCACAGTTCCTGAAAGATAATAAATAATTCACGGATTATCGTTAATTTATGAGGAGCAAATCAAATATTTTCTGTATTACAC
This sequence comes from Schistocerca serialis cubense, assembly GCF_023864345.2. Classification (NCBI taxonomy): domain Eukaryota; kingdom Metazoa; phylum Arthropoda; class Insecta; order Orthoptera; family Acrididae; genus Schistocerca; species Schistocerca serialis. The sequence continues at coordinate 510,487,823 of NC_064645.1, forward strand.
ATGATGATAAAACCAAAGAGGTGTTGTGATATATTTAATTTGTTTTGCGAAATATTTTTCATCGATATAGTTCATTTCAGTAATGCTTTTCAATAACACTTCATGTTTATTAAGTCTACTGACGAAATTACAAAATTTTGCTAAATCTGAGTAGAAAACAACAGCTCTTTACTGGCAAGCTATGGAAACCATTACTTCGGGCACAGAGGACATATCAAGACTCTTTTAGCATGAGAAGAATAGAAACTGCACGTTAAAGATTTTTTTTACTGGAAATACACAGTCAAAATGTTACGAGATAAAACGTTGTTTTTTATACTACAGGCTAAATATTCAAAAGTAATGTGTTCAGTTTATTGTTGACTTTCGGCGCCAGAATAAAACCAATAAATTTATCTCATGTACAGTGTGAACTTTACATAACACAGTAACTACATACGAACTATAAGTGCAGTGTTTTATCACTTCTTCTCCTCTCTCTCTGGCAGTTTTTAAATAACACACCAACTGCAGTTTCTAAAAACTCCTTAGAAAAGTCAGGGGTGCCTATTTTTATTTGATTTAGAAGTTTTCATCTTAAGAGGCACCGAAAAACAACTAGAAGCTGCTGTCCACGTCCTACTTACGCTTCCGCTTCTCGTTTATTGCCTCGGGACAAACAAGGTGTTCGTTTAAGTGTATGTATGTGCGTGTGTGCGTGCGTGTGTGTGTGTGTGTGTGTGTGTGTGTGTATTTGTACTGGCGTACTGGCGGCAAAAGCAGATGGCTGCTGATCCGTGTTCTGTCATACACCTCTTCAAAGCGACAAAGCTGCAATTTATCTTCGGAAGCGGAAAGGCGACGCGAGTGGAGAACAGGGAGAACGAGAAGGCAGGAGGGGCGAAAGAGAATTCCACTCCCCCTCGTCCCCCCCCCCCCTCCCAGGGAAGCGAGAACGCGGACGCTTGTTAGCCGTGTCGCAGTTCAGCGAACGAAATTTATTTCTGCCGGAGAATACGTCGTTTTTAATATCTGGCGCATTATTTTACATAGATTTAAGCGAACTCTGCAAAGTTTTATGGTCGCGCTGTACCGGCGAATCGCACTGAATTGCTAATAAAATTTTCCGGGTCCATAGTTCCCGATATCCTGCAGTGCGCTGCACTCCGCTCCGCCCGCGTTCGCCTTGTAAAACTGATCGGGAAATTTCTCTCGTCTTTCCTGAAATATTCCCCGGGGCGGTACGAGCCCTCATGACGCTACGTAAGTTGTAATTGAGCCAACTACTAAAGCACTCTGACCCTTGCCAAGCGCACACTTGAGATGCTCGGATGTTACATACAGCAAATCCGTGGCGCCATTCCAAGAAACTCGACCTGACTTGTGCTATTTTACGTTAACGAGTATAATGTTCTAGGAAATTCTACTATCTGTGAATTAATTTCTCTCTTCACAGCGTCTGCGTAGGTCTTTTGTGTACTTAACAATAGCTCCGAGTATGATGGTAATTCTGATGCTACGAATAGATAGTAAGGAAAAGGAAGGGGTTATTGCGCTGACTGAATGTTTTGTAAGAGGATTTCCACGTTTATAGACGATAACATAATCTGCTTAATGAAATACAACAGTAAAATTATAAACTTCGCTACTATCGATAGACAATTACGCTGAGGGATTAGATCTACATTCAGAAACAGCTTGTACGGACTTGGATGCCCCAAGCTAGAGTCATCGGTACAAATGGACGCTACACAAAAGGCGTCTAAAAATACACATCCGCTGATAATTTAACTATTTCACCTAACGAGTCCCGGATATTCTTGTCGATAGTCTGACTTCGTATTCAGTATGAGAAGAAATTCGAACGATCACGACTTCAAAGAATCTTCGCTTCTACAGCATCAGGGAACGAACAGTCTGTCACTTTGAGATGCGTATTTTTACACACAATAGCGAATGTTCCTCTTCATGTGTGGGAACTCTGATTTCCCTTATTTTATCATGATGATCATTTCTCGATATGTACATGGGAGCCAACAGAATATTTTCGATATAAGACTTCAAACAAGCAAGCACATTAACAAATTCGCTCGATAAAGTCCACTACGAATTACAAGTCAGGAATCTCAGGAAATCAGTAGCAGTATACCCTTCTTAGTAGTGTATATATATATATATATATATATATATATATATATATATATATATATATATGTTTGTATATATACAGAGTGTCCCAAAAAACCACCTACAAACTTTATGGACAGCTTCCTTGTACAGAAATAAGCAAGAAATGTCTACTAAACATGGGCTCTAGAAAGCTTACTTAAGAAGAATGAGCGCTTATTCATCTTCCATAGTGTGAAAGATATCTCTTCTAGAGTAAGATCTTTGCTTTCCATATTTGGTGTGTAGGAAATATTGACTAAACCTAAAAGAAAGTGTCTGGTAAACATGTGGTCTAAAATGCGTACTATAGGAGCTACGAGCAGTTGTTCATTTGTGCTAGTGTGGAACACATCTTTTCTACTGAACAAGTGTTCATAGCTCTTAAGGCATGCATTCAAGAGCCTACGTTTACTAGACTTATTTTTGTTTTGGTCTATATTACCTCCTCTCAAAATATGGAAAAAGCAAAGAGCTTGCAATAGAAGAGACATGTCTCTTAGTATCGAAGATAAATAAGTGCTCATACAGGGTGTCCAGAAAAAAGCTCCCTGATTTCAAAATTAAATATCTCGAAAACAAAGATCGATAGAGAAATGCAGAAAACGGTATGTTTATTGTGAAAGCTGTAAGAAGTTTACACAGCACTTTGAAATAATAGTTACAAAAGCTGCTAACAGATGGCGCTGTAAGCTGTACAGCTCATATCAGCATACATAAGCGAAATAATCGTATGAAAATAATCTTTGCAAACAATCACATCACAATGTTTTCAAAATGTTCACAACAGAGGTGGCGCAAACGAAGAATGAAATTCGCCATCACATTTCGTAGTGTCTCAACCGAAATGGATTCACATGCCACAGAGATCGCCGATTCAAGCTCGTCCAGTGTGGCGGGATGCTTCGGGTAGACCATGTCTTTCACTGTGCCCCACAAAAAAAAGTTCCAGGGAGACAAATCCGGCGAATACGGGGGCCAATCCATGCCTGCACCAGTAAATTTGGGATATTCCAAAGCAATGACTCGATTCCCGAAGTATTCCTCAAGAAAGCGAAACACTTATTCGGTCCTATGTGGTCGGGCTCCATCTTGCATAAACCATTCAGTACCCGGTCGATCCTCTAACGCTTGCTGTGTGGCGACAAATTGTTCCAAAATTGCAATGTAACGTGCACCAGTGACCGTTTCTCGAATGAAAAAAGGGCCAATAATGCCTCTGCTGCATAGTGCAGCCCACACAGTAACATTAGGAGAATACAGGGGTTTCGCTTCACACCAATATGACTTTTCGGAACCCGAAAATCGCCAGTTCTGCTTATTCACGTATCCATTCAGGTGGAAGTGTGCTTCATCTGTAAACCAGATGCAGCCAACATCAAATCCTTCACTATCAATCATTGTAATCATATGATTAGCAAAGGAAATCCTTTGTTGCACAGCTCGTACGGGTATGGCCTGGTGCGTTTGGATTTTGAATGGAAACATGTATAGGCTCTTTCTCAGTATTTTCTGCGTGCTGGAACGCTTCAAACCAGTCTCAGATGCAATTCTACGGACGGATGACATTGGATTTCGCTGAATAATTCCAGAAACTGTGGCGATATTTTCAGGCATAACTGCGGTTTGCTTGCGGCCAACATGCCCCACTAGATCATCAGTTACGCTGCCTGTTCGTTGAAATTTTGCGAAGAGCGTACGAATGGTTTTCGCGTCGGGTCCTTTTGGAACATTAAATCGTGCTTGAAAACTTCGCCTTGTTGCCGTAGGACTCTCTTCTAACCTGTGGTACTCTAGCACCAGAAAAACGCGTTGTTCAATGGAGTACATGGTTTTAATCTCTTCCTTCGGTACGCTAACCTCCTTTCACGTTTCAATAGTGGAACTGATCGCTCTGGGCTTCGGATCACTATTTATACTAGGCATTACGTATGGCGATTACAGCGCCATCTGTTAGCAGCTTTTGTAACTATTATTTCAAACTGCTGTATAAACCTCTTACAGCTTTCACAATAAACTTACCGTTTACTGCATTCCTCTATCGATCTTTGTCTTCGAGATATTTAATTTTGAAATCAGGGTATCTCTTAAGGTATTCCCTCTAGAGCCCTTGTTTACTAGCCATTTTTTTCTTTTGGTGTAAGGAACCTATCGCTAAAGTTTGACGCTGTTTTTTTGGGACACCCTGCAGGTGTCGCACTGTAATTCCCTTAATTTCGGTAACATTTCAATTAAAATTCAAATCGAGTTGACCTAAACTGGTGACATCTCTCTTCATAAAATAATACAAAGCTTATTTTTAACATTGTATTCAAACATTTTCAGACGACCACGGGCACAGTCGGGCGTTACGTCACCACCACTGTGTTATCGCCTCGCTGTCGACAAGTTGGCTCACAACGACCGCTTGTTGCTGCTCCACTGCTCGCGTCAGTGCCAGCGTTGCTCCAGTAATTTAAATTTCCCTGGAACAGTTTTAAGCTATTTGGTAGACATAATATTCCCCCACGCCAGTAGTTGAAATATTAAAATTAGGACATGACGGTCGGTATAAGCAAACTGTCACATTTCTTTGCTACTTCCACTAAGAAACTAAGCAAGGAAGATTCAGTTTAACGTCCCGCCGATAACGAAGGCATTGGAGGTGGAGCACAAACTCAGAATCTATAAAGGGTGGGGAAAGAAACTGGTTCTACAAAAGGTTTCTGTAAAATCACAGTTCAACAACTAACGTGTAGTTAAGTAAAAGAAAAGATATGCTGTTTTCTTGGGGTACTGTGCATAGTAAATTGTGTGTGATGTGTAATACACGTGAGTTTCGGCTGAGTGTGTAACAAGACAACTATAACATACAACGATATATCATTAATTAAAAACTTTCACACGTTTATTGTTTTCAGTGTAAGCGGCTGAACAATACATCACCTCGCACATCTAAAACACCACGAATAAAAGGTTTAAACCATAAACGCCCTTAAAAGTGGGAATCATTTCTCGAAACGTGCCGTGCAAAAGATAAATAATAAATTCGTGACTGGCAGCAGAAAAGTATTTTTATACACAAATTCATTGTTGTTACAGCCGCAGAGTTTCACCAACCATTTCTAATGGATTAAGTGAAAGAATCTGTATCTTTCTTTTTTTGTTTGGAATGTCTCATTCATTTATGAAAGAAAAAGTGTTTCCAAAAATCCTACTGGACGGTTGGATGTTAAGAAGAATTCCTCTGAAAGGTGGTAGAATACAAGTTTTATTGACATACCACCGGTTACGGGGCATACAGCCGCGTCGTCATGTGTAACCTACATGGTAAAGAGTAATACATAGTGACTCAACTTGGTGAATATTAAAATTAGTGAACGTAATATCTAAAACTGACACACAATGTTGAAGGGTCATGGATCAGTAAATGTTGCCTACTTTATCTTGGCGAACGAAGCATGAAAAGAAGTGCTCCACTAATTTCGGAAAAATTGCTGACGGGTGGAGCATCTAGATACAGATTCTCGTTTTAAAATTTGCCTGCATCTAAAAGAAGAAAAATTAAATGATGAGAGGACGCAATTTTTTTTAAAAGGGGAACTGACAACAAAAAAATAGTCACTACTAACGATGTGTATCAATAAAACAAATACTTTAACAACTGTCAGAGTAACTCTTTCTAACATTGCGACTTTCAACAGCAGCGGATGCCTGGAGTACAAAACACGTCGTGACTACTGGACGGCGTCGGAAATTTAATATGTTGTTGCGTAAGTTGCGCAAAAATTAAATTTTTACTCCATTAACTGCAGTTAACAAAGTGGATTTGTTTTCGGGAGACCTGGGCTCAAATTCATACCCTGCCATCCACGGATACGTTTCTGTTCCTTTTTCGTATCTTAATATGCAACTATGCAAAAAGACACAGTTTGTTTCCTTTCCCATACTCGTCCGATACGAGTTTGTCTTCTGTCCCTACTGATCATATCGTTATCGAGGAGTTATAACTTTGTGTTTCTCGTTTAGAAGGCAACGGAAGTATACCGAATTGAGTTATCGAACTGATGAAACGCTCATTCAGTCTGAGAAGATGGTATTCGTTTGCTAATAAACGAGTCGCGGAAAAGCGAATGGTCCAGTGTTACTCGTTTTTGCAGTGTAGACACACAGAGTCTCATTAATGTCCCATCTCGAATTACTGATATTACAGCGACGCGGAGCGTAACTCTCATAACAGTACACACGACAGCGTTTTTAATTAAAACCTGCGCACCTAAAACGTAGAGGTGCAAGTTTTTTAATGCAATGTTACTTAATACTAGCGTAATTCAGAGGGAAGTCATAATACGTTGTGGATGCCAATGTACTAGATCCATTTCCAATTGACAATGTTAAATTTATTTTCCTCTTTGTAGAAAAAAAATCAATGTAACCTTAACAGACTACCTTTTGCAGTTCATCTACATGTTGAATGTGCGTTCCAGAGGTCGCTGCATTTGTATAAAGTTCCATTCAGATATGAGAAATTTACAAACTACTTAAACAATTCTCTCTACTTTGTAATAGGAAATCTGAAGACTGTGATAATGGAGCACCTCCCAATATGTTAGCGACCTCAAACTCGGTTTAGCTTACAGTTGCGGAGCATCATATTGAACTTCCGTGAGCCAATTTTATCTTATCATCTTTCTTTATTCTGGTTCGTATTTACGTCTGGAACGATTTCTGGAAACAGTAGAATTTCCATGATATTAGCCGCACTTTAATGCAAGGGGCGTTTAGTTCGTAATGCAGTACTTCTTTTTTTTACCTACAGCAGGCTGGTTCTATCCAAGATTCCAATATACCACGTTATTCTCCAAGTTTTTGGCTGCAAAATCCTATTTTTTTCAACACAATCTGCGTGAGCCGTACGTGGCTCGTGTTCGTGCCAGTTCTTATTTTACATCTTGTTTTTACCGTACTGCCACCTCGTTATGTTAATTTTCAATTACCAGTGTCACTGAGTTACTACCTTGCCTGCCCGTGAGCGGCAGCAGCAGCGCTTATCGATATAGGCCCTGCCGTATTATCTTTGCTGGACTGCTGTTACTTCCCGGGCGTCGTGTGTCGTGAGTTACTTCGGACCTAGCAGTGTTTGAGTTGGCACGCGGTATAAGTTCAATCGGGGCGCGGCAGCAGTGAGGTCCGAAACGCCATGACTCGCCCGACGGTTGCCGACACACATGACTGGAATGGCGACGACATTGGTCGGTCGTCGGTCGGTCGTCGTCTTGCCGGACGACGTGTATTTGGCCGGCGATCGCTTATGGGCTGGCTGTGTGTGCCGACTCGTGATTCCTCCCTGTTATTGTACAGTCACTGCCGTTAGCATTGTCTAGTTCTTCGTGCAAGTGTTCGTGAAACTGTGTGTAGTTGGTGTGATTTTGACTGACAAGTTATTTTAAAGGTTGTCGGCGTACTGGTTCTGAGCAGTCGGTCGGTTGACGTGGAGCAGCGAGGAATTCTCGGCGGGGCGTAGTTTGGCCTGGCCCGCTGGTGGTCTCTACGCGGTGTCAGAGAGTGTGGCGCTGTTCCCATTGCTACAGTACAAGATCCGTGGCTCACCGACCCTGGACACGAAATTTGAGTTTTGATTTAACCTACCAGCAAGTCAAGACCGTTCACATTGTGTCGTTCGGAGTTCATTGTCTGCTGTTGTGATATTCCCGGGAGCAACAACGTGGTTTTCAGGTTGGAAATTCTAGACACCCTCCGGTGGAGTTTCACTTTGAATTGAAGTGCACCAGCGGAATCTTCTGCCTTATGGTCGTTAACGTTTCGGTTGCCTGGCCTGGGCGTTGACGTAAATTTCAGGCAGTGTAGTTTCCTCATTGTGTTGTTGCTGTCCAGTATGGTGTGTAGTTTGACTGCTCCGTGTATGATTGGTTTTGGGCGCCAATATCTTCTACGTTGTTCCGTTCAACTTCCTCTTGCGCCCTGGTCGGGTGAAGTGGAAGTTATCTTGTCGGTGCGTCCGCTGACAGTCGGTCAGTTGGGTTGTCCGCGGATCGTGGATGGTTGGCCCGACTACCTGTCTCACCTAAGCGAGAGTTAGTGTTTGAATTACAGGCTGACCCTCAAACATGTTGGCACCCTTGTGTGAACTGCCTTTTTTTAAATTTGTTCTTGTTGTTGGTACTATTGTGGCTTCTAGCCGGTTTTGTGTTTTGAATTAGAGTTGTTTTACTCTTAAGGCCTTCAGGCTAGTTTAAAGTACTGTTTCACGTAAGCCCTTTGGCATTTTGAAAAAAAAAATTGAATTTTTATGTCTTCGGTCTTCAGCGAACTTGAATTTAACTTGTTTACTTCAACCTATTGAATTTTTAAGTATTCCGCCTTCAGCCGTTTTGAGTTTCAGTTATTTGTTCTTAAGGTCTTCAGCCGAAATTAAAGAACTGTTTCACGTAAGGACTTTGGTATTAAAAAAATTAATGTTTTGGAGTTTTAAGTGTTCGGGCTTCAGCCGATTTGAATTTAACTTCTTTACTTCAGCCTAACTAAAGAACTGTTTTAAGATAAGGCTTGCCTTTTAAAAATGGTTCAAATGGCCCTGAGCACTATGGGACTCAACTTCTCAGGTCATTAGTCCCCTAGAACTTAGAACTAGTTAAACCTAACTAACCTAAGGACATCACACACATCCATGCCCGAGGCAGGATTCGAACCTGCGACCGTAGCGGTCTCGCGGTTCCAGACTGCAGCGCTTAGAACCGCACGGCCACTTTGGCCGGCCACTTGCCTTTTAAATTTGTGATTATGCTTACGTTTTAAGTTATTGGCCTTCAGTCGTTTTTAAATGAAAGTGGCATTTAGCCTAAGAGGGCCTGTATGCCTTCACGATATCACTCTACTGGTCGACGTCGGAGCCAACGTGCTGCTTCATCAATAACCTTCCCATCATCCTCATTGGGACAAACATTTGGAAGTCGGAAGATGAGAGATCTGGGCTGTAGGGTAGATGAGGAACAACAGTACAAAGGCGTTTTGTGGGCTCCTCTCGGGTAGGAGGCCTTGTTTTGTCATGGAGAAGCAGTTCGTTTGCATTTTTGTGGCGACGAACATGCTGAAGTCGTTCCTTCAGTTTCCTGAAGGCAGCACAATACACTTCAGAGCTGATGGTTGCGTCATGAGAGAGGACATCAATCAGAATAACCCCTTCGGAGACGCAAAAGACCCTCGCCGTGGCTTTACCAGGTGAGAGCGCAGCTTTGAACTTCTTCGAAAGAGATGGTGTGGCGCGAATTCTTGGATTGTCAGTTTGTTTCCGGTTTTCGACGTGATAAACACATCCTCTGTGACAATTCTATCTATCTAGCTATCGCTTGAGCCTTGTCCCACAGTTACGCAGGGCCAGCCATCGTTAATCGGATTTGGCATGTTAATGTTTAAGGGGTGGCCGGATGCCCTTCCTGCCGCCACCCCATACCCCCCGGGACGGAATCAGTGTACCCCAAATGTCTGCGTCGAGTGTAATCCAGGGAATAGTGCGAATGTGTTCAGATGCCTGCGAGCCGTGTAACTGAGGCGGAACATGGAGACCAGCCCAGTATTCACCAAGCGGGATGTGGAAAACCGCCTAAAAACCACATCCAGGCTGGCCGACACATCGGCCCTCCTCGCTAATCCGCCGGTTGGATTCGATCCAGGGCCGGCGCGCCTACCCGAGTCCAGGAAGCAGCGCGTTAATGCCCTCGGCTACCCTCTGTGACAATGTTCGACAGAAAATTTTCGCGATCAGCCTCGTAACGCGCAAGCAGTTCCACACAGACGATCATTCGCTGCTCTTTGTGGTCTCCTGTTAGGCGGCCAGGAACGCAACGGGCACACAACTTTGAGTACCCCAACTGGTGGACGAGTGTGTCAGCACTACCAACAGAGACGTCGAGTTGAGCGGCGAGGTGTCTAATTGTGATTCTTTGATCACCTCGAGTGAGAGTCTCCGCACGTTCCAACACTGCAGAAGTCACAGCTATGAGCGGCCGTCCGGCACGCAGGAGATCGGACAGGTTTCCGCGACCTTGTAGCGGTGATGACAGAGACCTCGCCCGTTGACTCACCGTACTTTTGTTCACTTCCAGGTCTCCGTACACATTATCCAAGTGCCTATGAATACATCTGCGATGCTTTGGTTTTCCGCGAAAAGAAACCAAGTGACAGCTCGGGTTTGGAAAGCATCTCCGTTACGAACGCCATTTTTAAGGCTACGTATAGCGCTGCCACCGATTGGAGCATCGAGAAACCATAGGAGTTGAAGCGGGAATATTTCGCGATGTACCACAACAAATTCCGCATTTTTTCAACCGAAATTGGTCGTGAAAAAAATTGTTGCCTTACTCATTGAACACGCGTCGTAGCTATTGAGACAGTGTACCGAAGAATTAATGCTTCGATATCTTTGACAACATTGGAATTATTTTGGGATGTACACTCTTGATCTAATTTCCAGTTCTAATAAAAGCTCCATGTTATGAATGTAGCACACGAGTGTGAAAAAAACTACAAACTGGTGAAAACTGTGAACCTTATAAAATTGTTAAAAAAGAAGCAATAGACGCAGCTGCTATGGCCAGTAGAACCATTATCAATCAACTTATGATCTAAGTCTAAGAGTTGGCAAAAAAACGGAAAGACAGGAAACACAACTGTATGTGTATGCGTGTGTCCATGCATAAGAGCTCAAGTGCACCTTTTCTGTGTGTATGTGTGTGTGCGTGTGTGTGCATAAAGGAAAAAAATCGATATCGTTTACATGACAATCAAATGAAACAGTGTGAAGAGCATTCGGGAAATGCATCAAATGTCTAATTCCTCATCTACTAATCCCAGAGAGACCGACACGTCTACGCCAGTTGCATGCATCAGCAGTAAGGAGGTTTCTAGGGATATGAACCATTCACAGCTATCAGACCTAGTGACTTGAGAGGATTCGCTTAGGGCGACAGTCAGTACATTATTTTAATCCTCGAGTATATCGAGAAGACCGCGAATTTTAGATGAGAGACCAGGCGAACTACAAGTGAGGGGATGTATTTGTGCTGATGGAAAGCTGCTGCTGGAAGGTATTTACTGTGACGAGCCAGGCAGTACCCAGAGATGCTGAGGGAGATGAAATTAGCTGTACGAACAACGACAGCAGAACGACAACACCGGCCGCAAAGAATGCAGGATCACCATTGCTGCTGAACGCAACACAGGAAAAAATCTAATATTGTGCATTTTTTTCCTTTTCCTGTAAGGTTTTTCTCAAGGGCCAAGCTTTTTCTATGTAGTGTTGCTTTCTGTCGATACTGTTCCATTCACAGAGAAAGCAAGGGATCTTTTTATAACCACATTGTTGACCAAGCAGCATTGAAATCACTCTTAAATCACCACCTAGTGTACATTTGTGGTCTAAATAGCAGAGTTTGCTTAAAACCAGTTCAAGGTTTTCGTAACATTCTTTTAAGTGAACCGAGTGTCCATCTGGTATAGAAGCATACTTAGTGCCATTGCGTAGAAGTACTGCTTTAAGGCTTCTTTTTGAAGAATCAATAAAAAGTCTCCACTCTTCAGGAGCATATTCTATTTTGAAACGTGCCATAAATCCAAGAACATCACTGCAAAACAGCAGGTCACCTTCTTGAGAGAAGAAAGATACAAACTTCTTTTCCCTAGATCGATACCAAGAAACGGATGTACCCAGAGCCAACATATGTTTATCTTTCAATCCAGATCCTAAAACCTCTGCCGATTCTTTAGAAAGGCCTAGGTCTCTAACTAAATCGTTCAGTTCAGATTGTGGAAATGGAATGGGATCGGTTGTGCCAGGATCTTAGCAATCTCTGCCTTCTTCACTATTTCCTTCCTCAGCCAATGGCTCGTGATCATCTGTATCATCCAAAGAATCTCGAGGAGAGGGTATTGGTACTTCAGGTCCGTGAGGAACAAGGTGATTGAATGTTAGGGTAAGAAATATCCCTTTTGTTTTTCAAATTGAAACCTCGTACGTTGCAAGAACAAAAATAGCAGTCATCACTATTTTTGGGCTCCCTCCAACCCACTGGTACTCCAAAACGTAAGGACTTTTTTTTACGTTGAAACCATTGCCTCAGCTTTTCAACACACACTGAACAAACTTTGTGTGCGGCCCAAGGCTTATCTTGATCCCCCAACTTTATACCAAAATATGCAAAATATACTTTACAACAAAATCGGAAATGTTTCTTTGTTGCTTTTTAACGGTATAGTTACCACAAATGTGGCAGAAGCAATCTGGCGAATTTATACATCCTCTGGTAGCCATTGTCCATTGTCCATAAAACAACTTCACAACACAAGAAAACAGTCACTACTTTAAAGCACTAGTAACAACGACACTGAACAGCACAAAGTGAAGTGTTACTGTGAACTGAAGGACAATAGCAGAAGCTCACTGATTGGTGCTGGCGAGGGAAGGGGCAGCGTGACAGAAAGGCACTGACATGAAAATACTGCTGGTTTCTCCTAATTACTCTTTATTTTACGTATATCTAGTATAAAAACGGCAAAATAACAGTTTATGGAGATCCTAAAAACCAAAATTCAGATTCACTAGAGTGCTGAAATATCGAAAAAAGCTAAAACTAGACAAGTTGTTTGTGAAATGACCTGTACGTGATGGAATTTTTTCACTATTTTTCCCGAAATCAGCGTCGAAAACACTGTAAATATCACTTACTGAATTTGCAACAATTTTTATGTCGCAGACCTGTGATAATTAACTATCTCTAAAATGTAATGCACAAAAATAACGTTTAGTCTTCCGGCACAAGTACAAATTGTGAATAAGGTACAGAATCTGGTCTGCTTAGAGTTCCTCAGAGTGATTATCATGGGACTCCTTTCTCAATGCCAGTGTATCTGTGTTTGTCATGTACTGGTTTGAAGTCGTTTGTTTCTTTTTTGTATTGTACCCACTTCTAAAATTTCAGACGAACATGTTCTCCACTTCTGTGACACAGGCATTACGGTTATAGTCTAAATATGTCAACTTCAGCAATAAAAAATCTTAAATTTTTTAATATTGTTATAATTATTGTACCAGCCTCCAATTCGGTTTACACTATATTTAACAAAGGATAGTTCTAATAGAGTAAAGAATTTATAATGTTAAATTTTCTGTAGAAACATATCACTCACTTGTTTACAAAATACGTAAAACCTACAAAGAACTGTTACACCCCAAAAAGCGCGAATCGCTGCATTACTGACCAGAGAAGAATGTCCACTAATTCGAAAAGTTGGTTTTGATGTTTGTGGAAGTTAATTTTCATTTTATGGACTCTTGCAAAACGATTCTCTTTTAATGTTTTTCTTTTAAAATTCATTCGTAAAACAGATTCATTGCTATTAGTAGCCTGCCAATTTAATGTTTCCCTCTGCAGCCTTACACTTGCCTTTATCCACACTGCAAATTTGTTGTGACGCAGTTTAGTGGCATGATGCGGCTCTGTGATGAAGACGAGGAGTTCGTCAAAAGGGGATGGTGGAGACTACAACATTCCTCACAGAGAGACTGAGCGAAGAGGATTATAATTCCGCCAGTAAAGTTCCAAGAGTCGAGAGAATAGCACGGAAGAGACAATGGTGACCCGTTCTGTAGAACATGACGCAGGAGAACAGTGCGACGAACCGCCAAGCGCATTCGACATGAAAATGTGCGGCGGATGGCCGCATTGCACTCGCGTACACACATAGCGCTTACGTTAATAGAGATGACGACGAAGACGCACGAATGTCTGCTATGTCTCCCTGCCTTTGATATTCATGCGGTGGGAATTAATAAGGTCCTTCAACCAGGCCCTGGTACTACGAGCTGTTGGATTCTGGGGCGTACACCTTTTGTGACGAAAGACAGAAACGAGTATTATTTGACTGGTGGCCGCAGTCATTTATGCATACACATAATACCTCCTTGGAAAGTTGTGTTATACTCGCCTAGGTGTACGCTTCCGGCGTTGCAGGCCGAAAAGTCTATTTCATTTGTTATAAAAGGAGGGCGAACAATAGTTTCCGAAAAATGTTTTAAGAGTCCGTATGGACACTGCGCAAGATAATAGATATCGAATTTTCTTTCGTAGGACGTAAAATGTGGAAGAGTGATTTGACAATTGCTGACACATAACTGTTTTCTTAAAAATGTGTTTTGTGAATTAAAAACGACTAAAATTCACTGTAAAATCGCCTAATTGCGGAATTCATTCGAATAATAGGTCAATAAACACGGATGATGAAACAGTTACTGAGCAGGTTAGTACCTGCTAATGTAATGGTTTGAATGCAGTATTATGAAATAATCGGAAGCAAATGTAATTAGTGTGTTATTCCTTTATTCACCTCAAGAGGAAATCATTTTTACACCTTCAGTGTAGGGTATTTTGCAGGATTTGTTTTAAGAAGTTCTTTCACAGATTTTCGGTTTAGGTAGGTAGAACAAATGATTTCTGTCCTCCAACAACTTAGTCTTAAAATGGTCGAGCGAATCCTGACCAGGTTTGAGATTCACATGTATTTAAGGCCTTCCAATATAACATGATTTCAGTTGACTTAACTTTGTTGTTTCTTCCATAAGTTTTATTTATTTCGGCTGAAATGTAGAGTTCATTATCATTTGAATTACGCTATTAGTAAAACGAACATTGAATGTAAATTTTCGATGATGTATAACGATGCTGTTATACTACCATCAGTGACGTACACAGTTTCCAGTGACTCAGGCAAACAGAACCTTAAAGCAACCATTTCAAAATAGACTTTGACAAATCTCTCGGATGGATTTCTACAAAATTGGCAACTACGAAACGTTCGTTTTTGCTAGAATCAGCACTGGGAAAACATCCTATATGGCGACACTGCAGATAAGAGAGAGCCCAGTTCGGCCTAATGAGAATAATACCTTATACACTCCTGGAAATTGAAATAAGAACACCGTGAATTCATTGTCCCAGGAAGGGGAAACTTTATTGACACATTCCTGGGGTCAGATACATCACATGATCACACTGACAGAACCACAGGCATATAGACACAGGCAACAGAGCATGCACAATGTCGGCACTAGTACAGTGTATATCCACCTTTCGCAGCAATGCAGGCTGCTATTCTCCCATGGAGACGATCGAAGAGATGCTGGATGTAGTCCTGTGGAACGGCTTGCCATGCCATTTCCACCTGGCGCCTCAGTTGGACCAGCGTTCGTGCTGGACGTGCAGACCGCGTGAGACGACGCTTCATCCAGTCCCAAACATGCTCAATGGGGGACAGATCCGGAGATCTTGCTGGCCAGGGTAGTTGACTTACACCTTCTAGAGCACGTTGGGTGGCACGGGATACATGCGGACGTGCATTGTCCTGTTGGAACAGCAAGTTCCCTTGCCGGTCTAGGAATGGTAGAACGATGGTTTCGATGACGGTTTGGATGTACCGTGCAGTATTCAGTGTCCCCTCGACGATCACCAGTGGTGTACGGCCAGTGTAGGAGATCGCTCCCCACACCATGATGCCGGGTGTTGGCCCTGTGTGCCTCGGTCGTATGCAGTCCTGATTGTGGCGCTCACCTGCACGGCGCCAAACACGCATACGACCATCATTGGCACCAAGGCAGAAGCGACTCTCATCGCTGAAGACGACACGTCTCCATTCGTCCCTCCATTCACGCCTGTCGCGACACCATTGGAGGCGGGCTGCACGATGTTGGGGCGTGAGCGGAAGACGGCCTAACGGTGTGCGGGACCGTAGCCCAGCTTCATGGAGACGGTTGCGAATGGTCCTCGCCGGTACCCCAGGAGCAACAGTGTCCCTAATTTGCTGGGAAGTGGCGGTGCGGTCCCCTACGGCACTGCGTAGGATCCTACGGTCTTGGCGTGCATCCGTGCGTCGCTGCGGTCCGGTCCCAGGTCGACGGGCACGTGCACCTTCCGCCGACCACTGGCGACAACATCGATGTACTGTGGAGACCTCACGCCCCACGTGTTGAGCAATTCGGCGGTACGTCCACCCGGCCTCCCGCATGCCCACTATACGCCCTCGCTCAAAGTCCGTCAACTGCACATACGGTTCACGTCCACGCTGTCGCGGCATGCTACCAGTGTTAAAGACTGCGATGGAGCTCCGTATGCCACGGCAAACTGGCTGACACTGACGGCGGCGGTGCACAAATGCTGCGCAGCTAGCGCCATTCGACGGCCAACACCGCAGTTCCTGGTGTGTCCGCTGTGCCGTGCGTGTGATCATTGCTTGTACAGCCCTCTCGCAGTGTCCGGAGCAAGTATGGTGGGTCTGACACACCGGTGTCAATGTGTTCTTTTTTCCATTTCCAGGAGTGTATAAAAAACTGGACGAAGTTACTTGCCATCTAACAGTATGCTGCCGTTTCACGTCCTTACACCTACTGAAATTCTCTTTTACGCTTTTCTTTCAAACGATCGCCTATATTTTTTGTTTAGATGCGCAGCAAGTTCCGTTGGGAATGATACAGACATTTCCTTCTCAGTAACAGCAACAACATTTCATTCAGTCGACGACAGTCATCGTGCGATACTGAATACTTGAACGTAAGTTTTTCATTGCTTTTCATAAATGTTTCGCTTACATAAGTACAATATCACTCTATAAATTGTAAACGACATAATTTAGCAACAAAATGTCTGCCTAAGTATGTCCTAACACGATATGGGCACTTTGTAGTTTAATGACTCATTCAAACAGTGTACTACATAAAACATCAAGGAGGAAAGCGCTCAGGGATACGGATCGAATCAGTTTACAAAATGATAAGCAGAAGCGCCACGATCGTTTAAGGACATATTGTTATGCTCTCACACTGCACAACAAAATTAAAGGATCACTTTTTCGAAATCCTTTAACTCTCTTTCAGCCCAAGGCATGTGGTTGAATTTGGCTCAAAGGTGCCAGTAACCTTCCTCTGTAATTGTGCAAAAGCGTGGAGCCCTGCGACGTCACACGTGAGCTCGGCTACTCTTGAAGAACCTAGATATCGGCACAAGAAAAAGAAAAAAGAGAAAATACCACAGATAGATGTTCATGTGAGGTAGAAGACAGAAGATGGTTAATTAAGTCTCATTGACGCCAAATTTTGCCACAAATCTACTCAACGCCACCTTGGACGTGTAACTCGATGTGAAGTTCAAAACACCCACTCTTACCCACATTTCACTCCATCCTTTGGCGCCTCTGTGATGTAGGTTAGAAACGTGACACTCATATTGAAATCACACGGTTTTCTTCTGGGTGGCCGAGGCAAACATTTCAGACATACCACCGCTCAGATCCCACGAGAAAAGGGTGTGACACAAAGGAGATCAACGGAACCGTCCCTTCTCTTGGGGCGTTGATCCCCATACATTTCGCAGCGGAAAGGACAGGTCGCAGTGCGATGAGCAACAAGAAGACGTTGTTGACAGCGTTATAAACTGCTAGCACCTCCTTGATGTTTCTGTTCTATTCTATATCGTGTGGCTGCAACCACGTTGAACGTAAACTCACTCCTTTGGGGCGTAGTGCGACCAAAATTTTAACTCCAGTATACGGCATGGAATCACTAGGAATCGTTCAAAACCGTTGGACGAAGTTTGAATGTGACCCGAAGCCACTAAGGGTGCTTATGCTTTTTCACATCTTCTACTTTGTGTCCACCTGTGGCGTGATCATAGGTGGATGTGACACTAACGTGTGCGTGGATGAAATGGCAAAAGGTCCCTCTAATCCCCTCATTTCACCAACACGTTCGGTGTCACCAACGCACCTTTACTGTCTATGTTACAAATGTAGCGGTCACAAACATCGACCCACATTCAGCCTCGCGGCTGTGCTAGCGCCTGAAGGTTAGGCAACCCCTCCGGTACTCTGCCTGCCTGCCTTGAGGGGCTGGAGCAGCCGCGACGCTAAATGTTTGTGTAAGTTTCTGACAGGTACATTTATAGGGTGCTCAGAAAAGGTGCGTAGGTGGCACCGATGTTGCTGCCGAATTGGGGGGGGGGGAGGGGTGTTTGAGGAACCCTTTGCCATTCTACTTCTGCTGAACAGCTAACAAAGCATGGTCATTAGCCATACAATATCGAACAGGACATGAAAATTATTTGAGTAAACGATTACAACAAAAAACTCCTGAAATTACTGGAAAACTTTCATATACAAAGAGCCCTTGCAATAAAAATGAAAGCAATTAATGACCAAATCAATGTAAGCAATAATTCACTGATCATATTAGCCACTAAACCAATGACAAACAGAAATGTGAAACATAACCAGAATAAATAATAAACAAATCCCAGTCTTCCCCCTCTCTCCCTCTCCCTCTCTCCCCCCCCTCTCTCTCTCCTCCCCCCCCTCTCTCTCTCTCTCTCTCTCTCTCTCTCTCTCTCTCTCTCTCTCTCTCTCTCACACACACACACACACACACACACACTAATAGTAAAAATAAATACAAATGCATTCACACAAAGAACAACATATCCACACATAATAAAATACACAGACACCCCCCCCCCCCCTCCACACACACACACACACACATACACAACGAAACAGCTATAGACTGTAAATACACACAAGTTTAACACACAATGAAAAGTGCAAGTGAAGAGTTGTAATAAATGTGGGAGAAAGAAACGCTGGAAATCTTGCCATCTGAAGTATGAGGACCGAGTAAACCTATATCCAGAACCAAACACAGGGATGAGCAAAACTGAAACCGTAAAACCAGGTGACACTTTCATCTCATGAAAATTGTGTTGCAAAGTTGTTTCCAACCTGAAAAACAAGAGAGAAAAACGAGAAAACGTAACGTAGTAACATGTTTGTAATTACTATATAATGCTATTATGAGTGTTATATATACAGGGTGTTACAAAAAGGTACGGCCAAACTTTCAGGAAACATTCCTAACACACAAATAAAGAAAAGATGTTAAGTGGACATGTGTCCGGAAACGCTTAATTTCCATGTTAGAGCTCACTTTAGTTTCCTCAGTACGTACTGTACTTCCTCGATTCACCGCCAGTTGGCCCAATTGAAGGAAGGTAATGGTGACTTCGGTGTTTGTGTTGACATGTGACTCATTGCTCTACACATCTAGCATCAAGCACATCAGTACGTAGCATCAACAAGTTAGTGTCCATCACTCAGTGCAATGTTTACAAATGCGGCGTTGGCAGATGCCCATTTGATGTATGGATTAGCACGGGGCAATAGCCGTGGCGCGGTACTTTCGTATCGAGACAGATTTCCAGAACGAAGGTGTCCCGACAGGAAGACGTTCGAAGCAATTGATCGGCGTCTTAGGGAGCACGGAACATTCCAGCCTATGATTCGCGACTGGGGAAGACCTAGAACGACGAGGACAACTGCAATGGACGAGGCAATTCTTGTGCAGTTGACGATAACCCTAATGTCGGCGTCAGAGAGGTTGCTGCTGTACAAGGTAACGTTGACCACGTCACTGTATGGAGAGTGCTACGGGAGAACCAATTGTTTCAGTACCATGTACAGCGTGTGCAGGCACTATCAGCAGCTGATTGGCCTCCACGGGTACACTTCTGCGAATGGTTGATCCAACAATGTGTCAATCCTCATTTCAGTGCAAATGACTTACAGTCTATCATTTCTGCTAGCATACTCTGTAGCAGGCCGCTGTCTCTTACCCAATTTAATACGCAAATTTTATTCTGCTTTTAAATTACTGTCTGCACGTTGTCGACCATTAAATTCAGCGAAGTATTTCTCGTGAGAAGTTAAACTACTATAGCACTATCGGCGCACTGCCGTCCTTTAAAACGACCAACTAAAAGTTACATTGCTATACAGATATTATCGGTGCATTACCGTCCTCCCCCCCCCCCCTCCCGTGAACCATGGACGTTGCCGTTGTTGGGGAGGCTTGCGTGCCTCAACGATACAGATAGCCGTACCGTAGGTGCAACCACAACGGAGGGGTATCTGTTGAGAGGCCAGACAATTGTGTGGTTCCTGAAGAGGGGCAGCAGCCTTTTCAGTAGTTGCAGGGGCAACAGTCTCGATGACTGACTGATCTGGCCTTGTAACACTAACCAAAATGGCCTTGCTGTTCTGGTACTGCGAACGGCTGAAAACAAGGGGAAACTACAGCCGTAATTTTTCCCGAGGTCATGAAACTTTACCGTATGATTAAATGATGATGACGTCCTCTTGGGTAAAATATTCGGGAGGTAAAATAGTCCCCCATTCGGATCTCCAGGTGGGGACTACTCAAGAGGACGTCGTTATCAGGAGAAAGAAAACTGGCGTTCTACGGATCGGAGCGTGGAATATGAGCGTGGAATATCAGATCCCTTAATCGGGCAGGTATATTAGAAAATTTAAAAAGGGAAATGTATAGGTTAAAGTTAGATATAGTGGGAATTAGTGACGTTCGGTGGCAGGAGGAACAAGACTTTTGGTCAGGTGAATACAGGGTTATAAATACAAAATCAAATAGGTGTAATGCAGGAGTAGGTTTAATAATGAATAAAAAAATTGGAATGCGGGTAAGCTACTACAAACAGCTTAGTGAACGCATTATTGTGGCCAAGATAGACACGAAGCCCACGCATACTACAGTAGTACAAGTGTATATGCCAAGTAACTCTGCAGATGATGAAGAAATTGATGAAATGTATGATGAGATAAAAGAAATTATTCAGGTAGTGAAGGGAGACGAAAATTTAATAGTCATGGGTGACTGGAATTCGTCAGTAGGAAAAGGGAGAGAAGGAAACGTAGTAGGTGAATATGGATTGGGGGTAAGAAATGAAAGAGGAAGACGCCTTGTAGAATTTTGCGCAGATCATAACTTAATCATAGCCAACACTTGGTTCAAGAATCATGAAAGAAGGTTTTATACATGGAAGAACCCTGGAGATACTAAAAGGTGTCAGACAGATTATATAATGGTAAGACAGAGATTTAGGAACCAGGTTTTAAATTGTAAGACATTTCCAGGGGCAGATGTGGACTCTGACCACAATCAATTGGTTATGAACTGTAGATTAAAACTGAAGAAACTGCAAAAAGGTGGGAATTTAAGGAGATGGGACCTGGATAAACTGAAAGAACCAGAGGTCGTAGAGAGCTTCAGGGAGAGCATGAGAGATCAATTGACAGGAATGGGGGAAAGAAATACAGTAGAAGAAGAATTGGTAGCTTTGAGGGATGAAATAGAGAAGGCAGCAGAGGATCAAATAGGTAAAAAGACGAGGGCTAATAGAAACCCTTGGGTCACAGAAGAAATATTGAATTTAATTGATGAAAGGAGAAAACATACAAATGCAGTAAATGAAGCAGGCAAAAATGAATACAAACGTCTCAAAAATGATATTGACAGGAAGTGCAAAATGGCTAAGCAGGGATGGCTAGAGGACAAATGTAAGGATGTAGAGGCTTATCTCACTAGGGGTAACATAGATACTGCCTACAGGAAAATTAAAGAGACCTTTGCAGAAAGGAGAACCGTTTGCATGAATATCATGAGCTTTGATGGAAATACAGTTCTAAGCAAAGAAGGGAAAGCAGAAAGGTGGAAGGAGTATATAGATGTACTTGATGACAATATTGCGGAAATGCAAGAGGATGTAGATGAAGATGAAATGGGAAATATGATACTGCGTGAAGAGTTTGACAGAGCACTGAAAGACCTGAGTCGAAACAAAGCCCCCGGAGTAGACAACATTCCATTAGAACTACTGACAGCCATGGGAGAGCCAGTCCTGACAAACCTCTACCACCTGGTGAGCAAGATGTATGAGACAGGCGAAATTCCCTCAGACTTCAAAAAGAATATAATAATTCCAATCCCAAAGAAAGCAGGTGTCGACAGATGTGAAAATTACCGAACTATCAGTTTAATAAGTCACAGCTGCAAAATACTAACGCGAATTCTTTACAGACGAATGGAAAAACTAGTAGAACCGACCTCGGGGAAGATCAGTTTGGATTCCGTAGAAATGTTGGAACGCGTGAGGCAATACTGACTCTACGACTTAACTTTGAAGAAAGATTAAGGAAAGGCAACCTACGTTTCTAGCATTTGTAGACTTAGAGAAAGCTTTTGACAACTTTGATTGGAATACTCTCTTTCAAATTCTGAAGGTGGCAGGGCTAAAATACTGGGAGCGAAAGGCTATTTACAACTTGTACAGAAACAATATGGCAGTTATAAGAGTCGAGGGGTATGAAAGGGAAGCAGTGGTTGGAAAGGGAGTGAGACAGGGTTGTAGCCTATCCCCGATGCTATTCAATCTGCATATTGAGCAAGCAATAAAGGAAACAAAAGAAAAGTTCGGAGTAGGAATTAAAATCCATGGTGAAGAAACAGAAACTTTGAGGTTCGCCGATGACATTGTAATTCTGGTAGAGACAGCAAAGGACTTGGAAGAGCAGTTGAACGGAATGGACAGTGTCTTGAAAGGAGGGTATAAGATGAACATCAACAAAAGCAAAACGAGTATAATGGAATGTAGTCGAATTAAATCGGTTGATGCTGCGGGAATTAGATTAGGAAATGAGATACTTAAAGTAGTAAATGAGTTTTGCTATTTGGGGAGCAAAATAACTGATGATGGTCGAAGTAGAGAGGATATAAAATGTAGACTGGCAATGGCAAGGAAAGCGTTTCTGAAGATGAAAAATTTGTTAACATCGAGTGTAGATTTAAATGTCAGGAAGTCGTTTTTGAAAGTATTTGTATGGAGTGTAGCCATTTATGGACGTGAAACGTGGACGATAAATAGTTTAGACAAGAAGAGAATAGAAACTTTCGAAATGTGGTGCTACAGAAGAATGCTGGAGATTTGATGGGTTGATCACATAACTAATGAGGAGGTATTGAATAGAATTGGGGAGAAGAGGAGTTTGTGGCACAACTTGACTAGAAGAAGGGATCGGTTGGTAGGACGCGTTCGGAGACATCGAGGGATCACCAATTTAGTACTGGAGGGCAGCGTGGTGGGTAAAAATTGTAGAGGGAGACCAAGAGATGAATACGCTAAGCAGATTCAGAAGGATGTAGGCTGCAGTAGGTACTGGGAGATGAAGAAGCTTGTACAGGATAGAGTAGCAAGGAGAGCTGCATCAAACCAGTCTCAGGACTGAATACCACAACAAGAACAACCGTCCTTTCAGTAAGATGAAAGATTCTGTACACTTTACACTTTTTGCTCTCTTATATCGGCACATGCCGTACTGCACTTATTTATGTTTGAATGCGTCATAAAGACGTTTACGTCACATTGTTACAAATAAAACAAACACAACACATATACAGTTCACAAATACGTGAAGATGGAAGAACTTCACATTCACACCCTTTACTAGAGCATACGAAAGCAGCCCACAACAGCAACACATACTGATGATTCTGTAGTCCGTGATGTGGTCTTGCGTCGTGCAACTCCAGACTTTCCAAAGTGGTGTTGAGTTCAACAACTGTCAGCCCATTCTCTCATCTCCAGCCTCAGCATGTAGCTCCAGTACAATTCCATGTTAATCAATGTCTGTGTTTTGGTCACAGCTGTAACTGCATACGTCTGGAGCATTGGCCTTCTCACTCTTTAACTTCTCTGTGCTTGTTCTCACCATCTGCTACTTCGCTAGCTGGCGTCACCTTTCCTTACAATTGCGATTCACATCTACAGTGAGAGAACGTTTTAGAATCTCGCTTTAATCGTGATGCACAAATTTTTATTTAGCAAATCGTTGCTTCATTACAAAGTATGAGGCCTCATTCCATCTATATTTGAGTGTTATTGTTACTACAAACCATACTAGTGGAACAGGATTCATGTAATCATAGCGTTTATCTACTGTCTTACATATACGAGCATTATGTGACTTTTTAATACGTTGGAGCTAATTACCTTATTCTTAGCTAGACCTTTATCCACTTCCTTTCATATTTAAAACCAATGTGTGGTATTACTTTCTATTTTTCATATTATGTGGCCTTGTATTTACTACGTTTATGTCTTTTATGAGATCTCCATGTTAGTATAGTGTCCTATGTCGACAATACGTGTACTCCCTTATACTCCATAAAATAGATGGCGGAAACCACTTAGTCCATAAATACTGCATAACGCC
The DNA here is from genome assembly GCF_023864345.2 of Schistocerca serialis cubense. NCBI lineage: Eukaryota > Metazoa > Arthropoda > Insecta > Orthoptera > Acrididae > Schistocerca > Schistocerca serialis. Next base: position 510,512,120 of record NC_064645.1, read on the forward strand.
GACTTTTGCCTTTCCTCCCTGACTCTTCATTAAACATTGACAGACTTTCCTGTCGCTTGGTAATCATACTTCTCCTTTCTCTCTCTATGTACGTAATTGACCGACTTTTCTGCCACCTAATAACAATAAGTCTCCATTTATTATAAACCTCTTTCCGGGGACTGTTCCTAGCCTATCAGTGTATCATAATACATTGCAGTATAAATCACTTCACCTTTCAACGCATACTAAAGAGTAACGATGTGTCTACGTTGACACAATCTGTATATAGACTCAAGACAACATTTAATTATATCCATTATATTTGTCACCAGAATTTGTGCTATTATAAGTATATTGTCATATTCACTTACCTGGTTTAGCGTCTTCCTCATATTACGCAGTCTTCTGATTATTTTTATGCATTATTTCATCTGTGTTATATATAATAAATAGCCCTCGTCTTGCTTTCTTATTCTTAAAATTTTTTCAGACATAAAGGTTTGTGTATCGTTGTTGTAAATATTTAAAAATTGTTCCACTGCAAGCTTTATAATATGCTTTTGTTATGTCCATTAACATGGTATTGGTGTTTTGTTCATGTATCTTTAATTCTATATTTCGTATATTTTGGCCTGTCCGCATACATTCCACCAAATGGCAGTTTTTCACCCCTGCTAAGCAGATGTTTATTCTGCTGGGTTACTTTATTTGTGTCACAGCTTGTTTCTTTGTTGTTACGTTCAGTGCAAGAAAATTTACTCATCTTAACCTTTATAGTAAAGAATGTTAAAGAAGACAGATATAAATTAAGCGATCAATAGTATCCAGACACACCCAAAAAAATACGTTTTTCATACTAGGTGCATTGTGCTGCCACCTGCTACCAGGTACTCCATATCAGCGACCTCAGTAGTCATTAGACATCGTGAGAGAGCAGAATGGGGCGCTCCGCGGAACTCACGGTCTTCGAACGTGGTCAGGTGATTGGGTGTCACTTGTCTTACACTTCCGTACGCGGGATTTCCACACTCCTAAACATCCATAGGTCGACTATTTCCGATGTGATAGTGAAGTGGAAACTTGAAGGGACACGTACAGCACAAAAGCGTACTGGCCGATCTCGTCTGTTCACTGACAGACCGCCGACAGTTGAAGAGGGTCGTAATGTGTAATAGGCAGTCATCTATCCAGACCATCACACAGCAATTCCATACTGCATCAGGATCCACCGGGAGGTGAGAACTTGGACTTCATGTTCCAGCGCCGGTAAACGCTAAACGACGCCTCGCTTGGTGCAAGGAGCGTAAACATTGGATAACTGAACAGCGGAAGAACGTTGTGTGGAGTGATGAATCACGGTATACAATGTGGCGATCCGATGGCAAGGTGTGGGTATGGCGAATGCCCGGTGAACGTCATCTGCCAACGTGTGTAGTGCCAAAATTGAAATTCGGAGGCGGTGGTGTTATGGTGTGGTCGTGGAGGGGGCTTGCACCCCTTGTTGTTTTGCCTGGTACTATTACAGCACAGGTCTACATTGATGTTTTAAGCACCTTCTTGCTTCCCACTGTTGAAGAGCAATTCGGGGATGGCGATTGCATCTTTCAACACGATCGAGCACCTGTTCATAATGCACGGCCTGTGGCGGAGTGGTTTCACGACAGTAACATCCCTGTAATGGACTCGCCTATGCGGAGTCCTGACTTGAAACCTATAGAACACCTTTGGAATGTTCTGGAACGCCGATTTCGTGCCAGGCCTCACCGACCGACATCGATACCTCTTCTCAGTGCAGCACTCCGTGAAGAATGGGTTGCCATTTCCCAAGAAACCTTGCAGCTCCTGATTGAACGTATGCCGGCGAGAGTGGAAGCTGTCATCAAGGCTAAGGGTGGGCCAACACCATATTAAATTCCAGCATTACCGATGGAGGACGCCACGAACTAGTAAGTCATTTTCAGCCAGGTGTCCGGATACTTTTGATCACATAGTGTAGTTCTGAATGGAAGAAGGGGAAGAACTAACAGCAGGAGAAGAAAATGAAGTATGCTGTCAGTTATCTCCGGCACCTGATAATCGTCAATAACCTAGCAATTCAAAGAACCTTATTGCACCCTGCTGTCAGTATTCATAATATTTTTTCATGTCACTGATTTTTATTTCATTTAATAATTGTTGTGCCAGTATTTCCGTGATAGAATGAGGCACTTGATTCACAACTGTCTCAAATTCAACCAAGTAATCTAGACTCAAGTGATGCTTTTTAGAACTAAACTGGTAAATTCTGTACCGGACTTTCTAGTACCTTACTCCTATCCATCTCTGTTGCAATGGCATTTTCATCATCAAACTCTGTGTTCACAACTACTTCACCTCTTGCTCTGTTTGTTGTACTCCAAGACCAGTCTTGATTCAAGAATGCTTGAACAAATTCTTTATATGTTTTACTTGTGTTATTGGCCTTTGTTCCCCATGATTTTGCCTCTCCTTCTCGCCCACTGGCCACGATTCTATTTTCTGTTGTTCAATCATGTTTTTGAGAATGGTACCCTCGAACTTTCTAATGAAGGCTACTGGGCGTACAGTTCCCTTACTAAAGAAATGATGGACTTTATGCGCATCAGCCTGATTGCTACGTCACTACGTGAACAATACCTCTCTTTCTTGTTCACACCAAATTTCTACCTTTTGTTTAACTTCATTCTATATTTTATCTTGTGTCTTAGTAACAACTTTTTGCTCTACTCCTCTCAATTTACCGTCAATCGCACTTTTGTCGCCTTTACAAGAGGATTCTACATGTGAAATGCTACAACTAAGTATTTCATGATCTTTTTTGATATTTTGTAAATTATTCCATTGTAATGTGTGCTTATCCTGACATAGTTTGAAAGCTTTACCTTGCTCTTGTCTTAAATTACTAATTTCATTAATTGTTGTTGCTATTATCCCCTTTGGATTCTACAAATACTCATTTAACTTTTCGAATTCATGGTCAACCCTCTGAAGTATACATGACCTACAGACTTCTTCTTTACCCCATTCTTTTGTTTCGGAATCCATTTTCTTGCTACATCCCTAAGTTTTTGCTTCAAGATTTGTATCCTTTTATTCCATAGCATCGAACTTAGCGATAGTTTGAACAATTCCTACCTTAATTTCTTTTAATTCCTCCTTATTTTCTTTTAATCCCTTATCTAATTTATTACTTAATTCCTCCCTATTTTCTTTTAGTGCTTTACTTCATTGCTCTTTCAAAATTAATTTTAACGTTGATCTTATATACTGATCAACATCCTGAGATGGTACAGTGTCAGCTGACGCTGTACGACTTACTTTCTTTACCCCACACATGTTATTAATACTAATGTTCCAATTATAAATCTAAGACTGCTATACGCAAGCCCAACACTTACACTACTTTTCTTCCTCGACGTACTGCCGCTGATTCTCGTAGCTATGGGTCGCACCTCTGGACGCAGCTCTGCTGCTGTGGTGTGCTGAAACTGGCGCATGTAACGCGCCTTGTATTGCTAACTGCGCCGGCAGTTGCTTGCTGCCGCCTCACCTGTTGTCTGTGGCTGCCTCAAGCTGCTTTGCAGGATGCGCCGTCTCGTGGCATGAAGAATCTTTAAGCGATGATTAATAACATAATCCCACGGACCGCGCACACAACGGTAACTTTTGTTCTCGTGACATTTCCGTACTGCCCATTCCTCAGTTACCGATACTACTTTGTAATCGGAAAATTTGGTTTTGCGGCATCAGATATTATAGTTGAACTAAAACATTTCAAACATAGTTAAAAGCCTACTTATCGCAGTTCACATGCAGCTCTCTGGTCATTTACAGTTCACACGATTTACAGGCCTTACATAGTTCGCCGGTCGGTTACAGTTCACATTTCTCGATAATAAAATCTAGCCTCATAATTCCAAAGCACTTCGACTTCAACGATTTTGTCACCGTAGGGGATGCCATGTACGGCAAGCTGAAGAAGAGAGAGTGGGGAGAGAGCTAGGGTGATTTATACGTGCGCATTACAAACCATTTCTCTCGAAAGTATTTCTCTCCTTCATATCTCCTCTGTGGTAACGTGATCGTTACGAGATTGTCATTTAAGTACATATAAACTGCACTATGTGTTACTACTTTATGTTTGTGTAATATACCGATACGTTTATTCAACTTCTTCTCCGTTATGGTTGTGAAGTGTTAGATACGGATGGGTAACGGTAATTACACAGCAGGAAACGAGATTAATGCGTTTAAGTTTCCTAAAGACGATGTACTGATACTGAAATTGGTCTATTTAATTTCAAGACAGGGTTTCATACTCATTAATTATTCACGGTAAATTTAACAAGAATCTTTGTTTTGAATGTAATTTACTAATGCATGTTTTAGAGAATGGTATATTGTTTGTCGGATCACTTGGCTGTAATACGTTATGATTACTGCACTTCTTGCTCACTTTTCGATTGTCTCAGAAGCATTTCAAAGCTAGTGACATTATCTAGGAAGTATCTGCCATAGATGGAGAAACCATAACTACCCCACTTTCAAAATCACGGTTTGATTCAAATGACACATCATGCATTATTGAAGTCTCTGAGTACATACTCTCTCCTTCTCTCTCTCTCTCTGATCAAGAGCTGGTCAAATAAATAGATCGCTCGTTTATATCGCATAATTGTTCCCTTGGACTTTGCCGCGCGTGGTAGCCGCGGGGTCTGAGGCGTTCTGCACGGTTCGCGCGGCTCCTCCCTTGGAGGATCGAGTCCTCCCTCGGGCATGCATGTATGTGTTGTCCTTAGCGTAAGTGAGTTTAAGTTAGAGTAAGAAGTGTGTAAGCTTAGGGACCGATGACCTCAGCAGTTTGGTCCCGTAAGATCATACCATAAATTTCCAAATTTTTTCCCTTTGACTTGTCCCGCACCATAAAGTATCCAGTACCTCAATTGTAACAGGCCACCTCGCATTTCCATTTCTGGAAACATATGCAAGATTTTACCAGACCCGTCCGACTTATAGTCTCTCTGATTAATATTCAGAAACCACTGCTAGAAGATATCAAGTTGGACGCTGGCCACGTTCAAGACAGTAGAAGATTAGCGGGTAAGGTTAAATTTGCCTGTTAATTGGGAACAGAAAGTCAACAGCTACTTTAATTTCTATCGATCCTACCGGCCCTATCGTCACGTTGGTTCTTTTAAAAGAACCGAAGCTTCAGCATCTACAAGACGAGCCCTACATACTCCCATGCTGACTGAACAAAAAAATCAGTTACATCAGCAAAAGGCATGAAGTCATCGAGATTTCACTAGGTCGATGATAGTGTCCAGATACACTGTCTTCCAAGTGAACACAGACGCAGGCTAGAGATGGCAGTATTATGCTGCCTGGGCTTCCCTGTGATGTGTGGTGGTAAGAGAAGGCACGGTGACAGCTGTGGACTATGTAGACGCTTCTGCCTACCACCTATATCCCATAATGCATGATGTCTTCCCGACGATGATGGCATCTCCCAGTAGAATAAACACCTGTGTCACCAGGCCAGAATAGTGCTTTAGAGGTTTAAGAAGCATAATTCTGACTCACGCTGACGTCTCGACTACCAAACCCGACGGATCTGGACGGAACATATCTGGGACAGTGTCAGGCGTTACCACCGCATCCACAAATCAGCAGCCCGTAATTTGCGGGAACTGAGTTACCTGTGAGTAGAAATCTGATTCCACATACCTCTCGAAACCTACCTAGGTTGAATCCACGCCACTCACAATCGCTGTCATACGGAGTTCCAGAGGCGGACCAATAAGCTAATAAGGAGATGGTTATAATGTATTGACTCATCATTGTACGAGGTGCGTTCAGTAAGTAATGCAAAATTTTTTTTTCTCGGCCAGTTTCTGTTGAAAAAGAGTGTAATTTGTTGTGAGACATCTTGGAATATTCCCTCTTCAGCCCCTATAGTACCGATAGGTAGTGGTGCTATACGTAGCCTTCAAAAATAACGTCTATAGCGGAGGTGCGTTCCAAGCAGCGAGCTGTGCTTGAGGTTTTATTTAGCGAAAAATCAGAGCATCGCAGATATTTATAGGGGCTTGCAGAATGTCTACGGAGACCTGGACGTGAACAAAAGCACGGTGAGTCTTTGGGCGAGGCGTCTGTCATCTTCGCAGAAAGGTCGCGCAAGCCTGTTCGATCTACTGCGTGCCGGTCGGATTTCTCCTTCCTTCTCCATGACTACGCAAGGCCTCACACAAGTCTGCACACTCCAGTGGAGCCCACGAAACTACAATGGACTGTTCTTCCTCATCCTTCCTCACGCTCTGCTCTCTGACTTGCATCTGTTCACCCTCAATGAAGGACTCACTCCGTGCGAAGCAGTTCGTGGATGATGAGGCAGGTTACCAATGCAGCAACACGTTGTCTTCGACATCGACCAGTAGAGTGTTACCATGCGAGCATACCGGCCCTCTTGGTAAGGTGGCGTAAGGCCGTCGCATTGAACACAGATAATGTTGAAAAATTGGGTTTTGTAGCCAAAAGAGTGAGGAATAATGTGGTGTATTGGAACCCTGAATAAAACCAATCTGCTTTCAGCAAAAAAATGTGTTGCATTACTTACTGAACGCCCCTCGTATATGTTATGGAAAGCTAGAAGGAATGTTAGAAAGTAATTGATCTTAAATAAGTGAGGTACTGATTTTTAGAGAGACTGTTCAAAGGTTGAGGTACCGGAAAACTACTGTCGTGGTGGTTATGGTTGTATGATAGCATTTTGCACACAGGGAAGGGACGCAACACGTCATCCGATGGGTGAAATCGGAGAGAACAATTCTTTGTATCTTCATACATGCATTCATTAAAAAATTATTTTTGACGCAGTCCGACGGAAAAGCGTTATCTGTTGGTGTTGTATGTTATACCTAAGCGCTCCACAAGAGAGTGGAAAATTTATAAACGTGACGCACTGGTGTGGCTGACAGGCGAATTTCGCCAAAAGTGGTCTCTCTGGTAGAGAGAATGACAAGGAAATTGCAGCTTTCAAACGTGCCATTACACAGCGAAATTCTTTGAAGGCAAGTTACGGTGACACCCTGTATGATATGGCAACTTTTTTATATCAGGCAGACCGTATACATTGTCTACAGGGAACTGCGAGAGTAGCCGGCCGCTGTGGCCGGTTCTAGGTGCTTCAGTCCGGAACCGCGCTGCTGCTACGGTCGCAGATTCGAATCCTGCCTCGGGCATGGATGTGTGTGATTTCCTTAGGTTAGTCAGGTTTAAGTCTAGGGGACTGGTGACCTCAGATGTTAAGTCCCATAGTGCTTAGAGCCATTTGAACCATCTACGAGAGTATATTGTACTGCGCCGGCTTTATGACCAGTAACGAGGAACATAATGACTTAAGAGACGAATTAAAAGGTCCATTGGTGTGGGTTCATGAACATGCTCTGAAGCATTTCTGTATTCTGATAATGTTCCCTTACTCTATGGAAGATATGAAGAATGACTAGATTCGGAGACCTTTACCATGGGTGTTAACAAGCAATGTTGCACTCCCGCCCCTTCGTACACTATTCTCCCGTTGATGCACAACGATGGCTATGGTATACACTTACGGAATGTGTTTATATTTTATATGGATAGTTTATAAACGTTCGGAGACCTTCGACAGACCGTAGGTAAGTACACTTAAATCACAAATGGAGAAAAACTTCACGTTTCACACACGTTAAGGATACTGAGTTACGTTAATAAATTGCCCAAAGGAAGAATAGAAACAACCGTATAGCGTCACATAGGGTCTCATACTGGAGCCTCTACTATTATTGTGAACATACATAAGTAATGAGATTAGCGATAAACTTAAAATCAGAACTGAAAACCAAGAAGTGAACAAGTGAAGAAATTCTGCTGCCTTGGAACAAAAATAACGCATGACGTACGAAGGAAGAACGACACGAATACCAGACTAGCACAGGAGACGGGTATTCACAGCAAAAAAAAAAAAAAGGCTTCTAGTATAATACATCATCCTTAATTTTACGAAAAAATTTCTGGGACCGTACGTTTGGAGCAAATTATGGACTGTGGTTATATCGGTAAAGAAGAGAATAGAAGCATTCGAGATATGGTGCTGTAGAAGGAAGTTGAAAATGAGTTGGAATGATGAGATGAGATATGAGGAGGTTCTCCGCAGAATCAGCGAAGAAAGGAACGTTTGGAAAACACAAGAGGAAGGGACAGGGTAAGAGGACATGTGTTAAGACGTCCGTTATAACTTCCATGGTACTAGAGGGAGCTGCAGAGAGTAAAAACTGAATGGGAAGATAGTGCAAGTACTAATGTGACAGGAAAAGACTGAAAAAGCAGAGGAAGACATGACGGGCTGCATCCAACCAGTCTGAATGCTGACAGTAAAAAGACGTTCTAGCGACTTCACAATGTTCAAAAAATTGCACTGATGGCAGAACAAAGTTAATCATAGGCATAATAGCAACCATATCAGATACAGCGCAGTAGACAGCTAAGGGGCTGTAGAAGAAGTTCATAGCAAATTAAAGTGACAATCTCTCAAGTACTCATATATTCTGATTTAAAATATATGAAAATGCCTTTTCTCCATAGGAAATTGGAATGTATACTTGCATAATGAATGGAACACTGTATGTAAAATTATTTTTGGTTTAACTGGATAACTAGCTGTAACTGAATAAGTTCTGGGAGAAATTTTCAGAGGACACCTTCGACCTGATTGGCCTTGAGACGTGCAATATGTTGCACTACGTTGACTTCAACATGTTTATTAGTTTAATTTTCATACTTTCACTCTTTATTTACTTATAGAATGAACTTTAGATGTGATACTGCTCAAGTAAATAAATAACCTACACAGTACGAGTGAGGAAAGCGATCATTGTGCAAAGCAGGTAAGATTTCACTTGAAGAAGCTTCTTTAAGGATTTTGGAATACACACTCCAAGAACTGCGTTCACAGTCAACAATACAAAGCGGTTTCACATGACCACTGATTAACAAAACTGTAATAGAAGACACAAAAATAATTTGTTTGCAGACTTTTGTTCCTTACCTAGGTTTCATAACGGAATTTTGATGTCAATTTCATTCCTCTTGTCGCGAATGATAGAAAACAGGGTTAAAAATCAAGTAAGATGTAGGCTTGGAAATTCTTGCTACCAGCGAGGCGGACGTGACCGGACGTAGCTTATGTGTAATGTTTACACTGCTAACAGGAGCGGACTATGCCGCATCACGAGGCTCGAGAGCCGTTACAAGCCGCAACCGCTGGACACAGCGAACATAGCGGAGCACGGCCTGTTCGTCACGTAGGCATCACGTGCTGCCGTGTGACACACACGCAATGCTCGAGAGTACTGGAAACCTCTAGAACAAGTGGTGCCTGTGCACTGTCGACTATAAAAAGGCCAGCCGCCGTAGTGTTGGGGGGTGATGGCAGTGATGGAGCAGCTGGTCAGTCGGTCAGATGTGGTTTAGCTGGAGTTATGATGCTGTGAGATTGTAGTGCAGTGCTGCATAACCACGAGGGGACTTAGACTCATTTCCATGTAGTCAACACTTAGGCGGGTGCGCCCGCCTCTGCTATATTGGGACTTAGACTCAGGGAGCTATGAGCAGTTACACTGCTAAGAAGGCAGTTAGTAGACTTTGTATATAGAATTGTTTATAAAACGGATGTGCCCGGGGTGCTTCCAGTGTAGATATCCTCAAGCAATGGTTTATGATTGCATCCAGTGCACCCTGAGATCCCAGCCGAGTTCCGTATTTTAACTCACCCTACAGCCCTCTTTTCAGTGGAGCAGGTGCACAGAAGAGAGCCCACGACTACGAGACCTCCTGCCAATGAAGTTCTTTGACGCACATTCCTGCAGTCCTCCCACTCCCTCTCAGCACTTGTCAGTGGGACACGACACTCTTAACATTTAACTGACAGATGTAAGTCAAGAAAATTTGTGTACCAAGGCCGGAATGGGTCCTGATTACTAAACAGGTGCGTTAGCCACTAAACTACTTTGGCACAGTGGTTCACACAACTGCACAGATTACCCTGGCATGCTTCCCTGCTCGATCCAAATTATCACTGCCTCCCCAGTCCACTTCAAATTCCCCCTTACACATGAACAGAATTGCAGAGGCTCTTCAAATTCTGGAATAGCACCTCAGCATCCAACGTAAATGGGGGATACAGTCTGAAACGCGGGTTCAGATACTTACGCAAATGAAATAACACAATTTCAGAGACTGGTCTCGTACAGATATGATTTTTTATGAATATAAACTAAAGCAATGTGTAGAAATTCTACCAAGGCTGGGAATCGAACCTGGGTCTCCTGCTTACTAGGCAGATGCATTAGCCACAAAGCTACCTTGGCACAGCGATTCAAACAACTGCACAGATTACCGTGGCATGCTTCGCTGCTTGATCCACATTATCACTGCCGCCCCAATCCTCTTCAAATTCTCCCTTACACACAAACAGAGTTGCCGAGGCTCTCCATGTTCTGGATTAGCACCTCAGCATCGTTCGTAAAGGGGGGTTCCAGCCTGAAACCCAGGGAGTAAGGTTTCCAGAACAAAACAAGGAAAAATATAGTATGAAAGTCGTTATGTGGAATAGTAGATGTTTTGTTATCGTTATTATTGTTTACCTGTATTACATTTTTACTAAACCCCCTAGTCTATGTTATTCAGGTTATCCTTCAGTGTACCGGGTGGTTATAACTAAACTTTCCCTATTTAACACGTTCTAACACGAAAACTAGTTACCGTACGAGTACCAGACTTGGTAGCATTAATGTCCAGATGCATGATTTCCATGTGTCACAGCCCCACCGTCCAGTTCCAACTATGGCCACCAGCTGCCGTGATCAGTCATTGTGATTCATAGTCTGCACACCTCACCAGTCACAGTGCACTTGCTGACGTGTCAACATGAGCTTGAACGTAAGGAGCAGGGCATTATTGGTGAAGCTCTATTATCAAAACAACAGTAATGCTGCGCTTCGAGAATATCTCCGGCTGAAAGGATTACGGAAGAGTCTTCTTTCGCCACCTGGTGTGCGGACCATGATGGAGAAGTTCGAATCATCTGGAGAACTGGGCGTCGCTCTGGAAAGAGGCCGACGACTGGTTGCACCACAGGTGGTTGATGAAATCGTTGTTCCTGTGGAAGCCAACGCTGCGCGCAATTCCCGATCGTCAAGCAGTGCGTCTGCCGTGTCACGACTGTTGAACATCCCGTGGTCCACTTTACGGAAGGTATTTCGAATCATTCTCAAATGGTATCCGTACAAGATCCGTATCGTGTAGCAGCTTGCACAAGAGGGCGCACAACGACTTTCTGGCAAGGACCGAAGATGACGAGGGCTGGCCCTGGACCATCCTATGGATAGACGAGGCTCATTTTTTCTCTGACGGGTGATGTGAACACACAGGATTACCGAGTGTGGGAATCTTCACCTCCAGTCACTGTGCATGAAGCTCCTCTGTATGCTGAAAGTGTCACCGTATGGTGTGGCTTCACGGCTACTTTCGTCATTGGCCCATTCGTTTTTGAACAGGTTGGCGCTCAAGGACCAAAGACGTGCAGCGTGACTGGCCAGCGCTACTGCAATTTGCTTCGATAGCATCTCATACCCGCCCTACAAGAGAGAGACGCATTGAACTCGACAGTTTTCACGCCAGATGGGGCCTCACCGCACATCGCTAGTTAAGTTCATCTGCTTCTCAGAAAAACATTTGGAAACGATCGAATTATCAGGCCAGTATACCTACGGACATGCTTCGTTTTGCTGTGCAAAATGCAATCCTTCGCTTTCAGACTCTTCTGGACACTGATGGGCGCCATATTGAGCCCTTTTTGCAGAAGTAATGTTACAGATATGTGATGGTATGATGTGCCGTAGCAGCACATTAAAAGTGTTTCAAGTGAAGTGATTCTGCATTATTTCTCTTTCCCATGTCCTTTCATTAATCCTACCAAATTTGGTCCTCGTACGAGAATTAGTTTCCCTGTTATAACGTGTTAAGTAGGGAAAGTTTGATTATAACTACCCAGTATTCAAAATATTGTTTAGCAGGTACGTTTTAACTGGCCTTTTAAGTAAATTTGTTTTAGCGAGTTCTTTAATCTCCTTTGACAATTATTTGTACAGTTTTATTCCTCAGTAAAAAATGCTATTTTGAGTTTTATGTTTATTGTTTCTTTGAAAATGTAAGTTCAGTTTAAATCTTGTTACAATCGCATGTTTGTGTAGTAATTATTAATGTGATTTTTGGTGTGTACAACTGATTGGTAAATTTACTCATACAGTGCAATTAAAATCCCCAAAGTTTTGAACAGATCTTTACTATCAGCTCGACTACTATTTTTGGTTCTTATTCTTATGGCTCTTTTATGAAATTTGGAAACCGTGTTCATATCTTGTAGATTTGTTCCCCAGAAAATAACGTGACAGCTAAGAGCCGAATATAAAGTAAAACACATTGGCTGTTACTGAAGGCAGACTGTTACTGCTGACGGGACCCTAAGAGCAAAATGTGCTGATGATATTCTGTTTGCAAGTATCTTTGTGTGTTTAAATTACTTCTGCTGAGAATCAGTTTTCATTCCTAGAAATTTTGCACTTGTTAGAATCTATAAAGGTGTCATCTACATTTAATTTAACGCTGTAATTTTCCGTCTTCAAGCTGAAATCCATGGCATTTGTTTTCTTTATATGTCGTTTTATTTCTTATTGACCAATTGTAAACTATCTTGAGGGTTTAAATTGCTTTCTCTGCATAGAGTTCTTTTGTCTTTTTATTGACTATGATAATGCTGTCATCAAAAAACTTAATTTTCTCTCCACGACTAACGCTACTGGGAAAGTTTTCGATGTATATCAAGTACGGCACTGGTCCTAATATGCTACCCTGAGGGACTCCTGCATTAATGTGTTTTTTTTAGCTTCTGGTGTTTTATTAAAAGCTTAAACTTTTGCGCCTCTTATTTCTAATGTTTCTTGTTTATTTAGTAGAATCTTATGCCCAACAGTAACAGAAGCCTTAGAAAGATATGAAAATATGGCTGCGACACATTCGTCTTCGCCGAGAGCATCAAGTACGACTTTTGTGAATTGTACTATAGAAGATTCTACAGTATATTTCTACCCCTCGGAAACCAAACTGTGATTTACTTAAAAGGCTATATTTATTCAATCAATTTATTAATCTGTCTTTTATAATAGATTCTGTTATTTCTGAGAATGATTAAAGAAGCGAAAAGACAGGTAATTTTCTTCTGCATTACTTTGCTTTAGCAGACATAGAACTCTTGTCTGTTTTAAATACTCTCGAAATTCACTCGAGATGAAGGATTTATTGCGTTCAGTGATAGTTAATTGAGAAACAACTGTAACTGTTCATTATTATATATCACGAATAGTTCCATATCCTTGAAGAGTGTATTTCATGGTGTGATCTATATGCCATGGCAAATGAATGTATAAGTATCAATTAAAACACATGATTAAGCAAGAAGTAATAAATAAACAGCAGGTATTTACAATGTATAGCTGAAGAAAACAGTAGAATTATTTAAAACGATTATTTAGCTGCTGGGTTCAAATAATTTGAGCACAAACCACGTGTACCAGATTAGTAATAGTTAATTCAGATAGAGCGTACAAAATTAGCTTGTCCCATCTATTACTCTTTAATAATGTATGCCTCGAATAATTTCATTTTGTTGGCGGTTGTATTTCATGATGGGATATATGGGGAGTGACGAATCAAAGTATGAATATTCAAACGAATGGACTGGTCGCCAGCTTTCAAAGCATGATTTGTATACATAATTTTGGTTTTGTGATGTATTAAAGCAGCTCCATCCATGTACTTTTCTAGAAGAAAATGTACAAAATACTGAGTGCACCATAAAACCTTGTGAAGGCAATTCAGTGTACTCATAACGTGCTGAAGATGATATTTCTTATTTAATTCAGAGACCTCGGGGCGAATATTTAAATTTTAACAGTGGATTGAGGTATCTTCTACTTTTAAGTTAAATCACAACTCAATTAGATTGTGAAGGACACCATCTGTTGGTTACAGTTTTGAATATTGAGATAGTGCAGGAAGCGAGCACTGAACTTGATTAATATCAAATTTCGTTGGTGTAAAATAAAATAATAAATTTATTTCTTCATATAAAAAGTATAAAAAGATGAATGTTCGACAATGTGTGTAAATTAAATATCGGTTACAATTATATGGTGCGGAGATCAGTGTCTTCGTGAACTGTATTGAGTTTATGTAACTGGAAACTGTTTGTGATCTGGCTAATGCTGAAGATGTATGTTATGTTGAGTGCAGCAACATGAAAATATTCTTTAAAGTTCATTAGATTGGTGAATGAGTTCACAAATCGACAGTGCAATAACTATAGGAAATATTAAACAAAATTAGTTGTAACAGTTGTAAGTAGGCTGTTTAGGTTTTTTTATTGGTAACGCCACCTCTGTATGAAAATGAAATCACTGGCTGTGCTGTGTGCAGTCTGTGGCTAGTTTGCATTGTTGTCCGCCATTGTAGTGTTAGGCAGCTGGATGTGAACAGCGCGTAGCGTTGGGCAGTTGGAGGTGAGCCGCCAGCAGTGGTGGATGTGGGGAGAGAGATGGCGGAGATTTGTAATTTGTGATGAACTGCTATATATATTATGACTTTTGATGATATCAAGGTAAATACATTGTTTGTTCTCTATTAATATCTTTCATTTGCTAACTATCCCTATCAGTAGTTAGTGCCTTCCATAATTTGAATCTTTTATTTAGCTGGCAGTAGTGGCGCTCGCTGTATTGCAGTAGCTTGAGCAGCGAAGATTTTTGTGAGGTAAGTGATTTAAAGGTATAGTTTAATGTTAGTCTGGGCCATTCTTTTGTAGGGATTTTTGAAAGTCAGATTGCGTTGCGCTAAAAAAAAAATATTGTGTATCAGTTTAAGCACAGTCATGTATAAATTGTTCTAAGGGGACGTTTCACAGTTTTACTATTAACCAACTCGAAGCTTGTGGTTGTTAAGTTATGCTTAGCACTACCGGGTATCAGATAGCAGCAATGTTACGTTAGTCATTAATAGTGGACATTCAAGATCTGCCACAGTCGTCAACAGTATGAGGAAATGATTGACGAAAAGTTGTCGGGTTTCCAGCCAATTGGCAGTCTAAAAGTACTGCGCCGTTTCGAAGAATGTCATACTCAGCATTTACATTCACCCAACCCTACGGAACTTATCGTTAAAAATTATTTTCATAGTCTATTGTTACAAGAAGTAATCACCTACTTCTGTTTTAATACCAATTATGAAAGTGATGAGTAATAATGCGTATAGACTTACTTTTTATAAATGATTTTTTAAAACGAAGCTATACAGCAGTCATTTTTCACTACTGTTAAAGCGTATCGGTCTGTCTTCCGTAACGGCTCTCTATAAATCTGATGGTGGCTATATTTAGATCGCCTTTTTGTTCTGTCTACACCGCTATACTCCGATCGTTTTTTTAAGAAAAAAATACGTGCTCTGCAGAAACACTGACCTTCAGCAAATGCCAGCTCGTAAACTATCGTTCCTTCTTATTTGTTCATTAAAAGTGTTAGACTTTTTATGGAGAATGAAAAGCAACTACAGCACCATCTCACTTAATTACTCACCTTCATCTACGCATCATATACCGGTTTGTGTATGTGTGTGTGTGTGTGTGTGTGTGTGTGTGTGTGTGTGTGTGTCAGCAAAAGAGAAAGAGAGAGAGAGAGAGAGAGAGAGAGAGAGAGAGAGAGAGAGAACGATTGCCGGATAGAGCAGGTAGAGAGGATGGGGACAGGGAGGCAGGGAGGAAGAGCAATTGCCCATCGGATGTATTCTGTGTGTGGTGCAATTAGTTTTACATTAAATACATAAAAGGGCGGCGTGGTTCATGCAGTCCTTTACCCACTATCGCGAATGTCAATTTCCGTTTAATATCCGGAGACAAGCTCTCTTGTATGGATGCACAAGCAGCGACCGAAATGTGAAAGTAATCTAAATTCAATGCAGAGCCTTGCATATGAAGCGACAGCTCGAAATACATACTATTCTCCAGTATTTTTCGAACTCTAAGAGACAGAAATGAAAATAACCGGTTAGTGAAAATACATAAGGTGGGTAATATACTGTATATCGTGTGTTAGTTATGTTTTTCTTCCTCGGCAACACCTTACTTTCATTGCAGGGTCCGCATCTACATAATATCAGCTCATTACAAACGTGATATTCATTGGGTTGTTGAATATTTCAGTTTGCAGCGGAATGAGAGCTGTTTTGAAACGTTCTGGTGATTAGAGTGTGGCTAAGGGAGTTCTCCGCCATGTCCTATCTGCCAAGAGTGTTAGTCCCGCAGGCTACTGAGGAGAGCGTGTGTGTAGTTTGGAAGGGACTGAAAGAACTGAAACAAGGAAGGCTGGTTGTGGTTCGTGTCTGGGTACCTCAGTCGGCAGTCTGCTTTCCACACTCGTGAGGGTCGGATGTCTGTTTACGTTCCTGACGCAGAGCTCCGAGCGCACGTTGTTGGTTATTTTGTGTTAGTCGGCGCTAGTGCTTGCATTTCCGATCTGTAATGGCTCATTCGTACCGACAGTCTACCATCGGGATGAACTTCAATAATGAATTTGCACGACCGGTTTATACGTGAAGAAACTAAAACTGAATCGCAAGATATGATTGGAATCCACTTCTCTATTACGAGCAGTGTGGTCTACATCAGACTGATCAAAGGTGCGATGTGTGACAAGATCGTACGCGATCATAAAAACAGACTTAAATTTAAACATTCTGACGACCATGTCGGAGTGGTAGCTATTGGTTCTGCGCGGCATGGGTTAAGAACTGTCAGAGTATTCGAGCTAACATTTGAGGTTCCAGCTGACACCGCGGTTGGTGCGCTATAACCCTATGTTAGGGTGCTCAGTCATATAGCAGAAAAATTGACAACCTTTACGACGTACCCGGTACTTAATACTGTGCAACAAATACGGATCGAGCTATCAAAAGATGTGCCGTCTTATCTCACAACTGAAGGCTGCAGAGCGGTAGTCATTTACGATGGTCAGCCGAAAACTTGCTGAGGTTGTCAGGAAGGTCACGTCCGCTCGGTATGTCCCCAACGGAGAAGTGTACAGGTATAGAGAGGCGAAGTTTTAGAAACACCTATGGCGACATCCCTCCCTCTCAGATACACAAGTGTGTTCCGGAAGGACGCCCCACTGAACACTGACCTCACCCAACAGCTGGACAGACCCGTCGAAAAGCCAACGACATGAGCATGGGGGCGGCGGCGACGCCCCCCGCCGAGTAGCACCGAACAATGCTTGCAGCACAGAAAAAATAGTCATCGACTGCCTTCGTCTGAGATTGCTGTGGCGACGGAGACGCACTCCCACATTCTGATACAGAAACACATACGATGAACTAACGATCCCCGAAGTGGCGCAAGAAACGACGCTTTACCTCGTCGGACGACTGCTTAATGCGTATGCAGGGCGACGAGCCAGGAACGACCGAGGAAGGCTTCGCATCCAGAACACCACCGTCTCGACAGCAGCATACGTCAAGAGCGACCTGGAAAGCTTGACAACGCAGAACTACAAGCAGTCCGGAGTCAATCCAAGGTAGTAGAAGAGGCGGCACAGAGAGACAAAGCTGGAAAGACCTCGCCGAAGACAACCTTATCCCAAGGAGACTGGGCTGATGATTGTGAAGGGGACCTACTGACAGTCGCAACAGATGACACTGCAGGGGCGGCGCCACTAAAGTTTGAAATATAACCAACGACGGCGGGCAGGACGGTGTCACCCAGCGTGACAGTAGAACAGATGACGTTAGCTCCCATGGCCGATAAACATGCGACAGAACTTGCCTCTATCACCATCAATACCATAACGTACTGATGTCTTTAGAAGCAGCGGACATGACATCGTCCTCCTAATAGAAGTATACGTTGATGAATTTCCTATCACGTACGGATATGAATCCTGCTTATCACACGTCTCAGAAACTGGCAGCGGCCTAGCAATACTTCTCACAGAAGGCATCACAGCAGACGATGTACTGTATCTACTGCTGGCGCGGGAATTAGAAATGATAGTGCCTGTTGGATGACTCATCAACATCTTTGCACCGTCCGGTACAGACAGCGTCCCCCTTCTTCGCAGAGGAAACAACTCTGTTCTTCCAAGGTCGACACGACCGTTTACTCCTAGGTGGTGGTTTATGTGTGTACTTGCACCGAAAGATCAATTTACTCGATCTACCCCGTGCCCAGAACTAAGGATGTTGGTGCAGAATACGCGTGGCCGTGCGGTTAAAGGCGCTGCAATCTGGAACCGCAAGACCGCTACGGTCGCAGGTTCGAATCCTGCCTCGTGTATGGATGTTTGTGATGTCCTTAGGTTAGTTAGGTTTAACTAGTTCTAAGTTCTAGGGGACTAATGACCTCAGCAGTTGAGTCCCATAGTGCTCAGAGCCATTTGAACCATTTTTTTTTTTACAGAATATGCATTTGGTTTACACCTGGGAGAATGCCCTTGGCCTACGTCCTGGATACACCGATTCGTCGAGTCATTCCGCTAGTCGTCTCGATCGAATATATGTTACATGCAATACTAACGCTGACGCCCTCAAACCGGAATTGTGGCAGCACGTCTGGTTTAGCCTCGATCCTTGTCGAGACACCATTGAAAATGTTTGGAGATCCTACGAACGACGCCTTCAGGCGTATTCCACATCCCAGCGTTGGTGACTGGACTGCGCCAGACCGACATTACACCATGCAATTATGACATATGCTCGTGAGCAGGCAATGTAGCGACGTCAGATGATGGAATTCTGTTTCACGGTGCTACGGGAATGCGCCGACCAAGTGGCATCTCCGGAGCGCCAAGGGGCGGTACAATGAGCTAAGGGCGAAATTATGTCCACCGTGCGATGCCTCCTCGAAGGTACAGTAGTCAAGCACGGACCCTCGATCGGGTCACAGGTGAACGCGGATCGATGTTTCACATCATCAACGAAATCAAAAGACGATGAAGAAGCCTGGTACATGCCATGCACATGGAGGATGGCACACACCTAAAATCGCTACAAGAAATAGGCGATGCCTCTGCAGAACATTACACTCAGCTTTACACTGCAGTGGATAGCGACTTGGCGGCCATTACGGAAGTTATATGTACGATTTTCGGCATCATTGAACCATAGACGGAAGCACAACTCATGGAGAATATTACAGAAGAGGAAGTGATAGAGGCTGCTGGTAGGGGAGCAGTGAATAAATCGCCGGGAATTCTATAGGACCTTTGGCTGTGTGATAGCACCACGATGGACTGTTATCCGTCTCGAATTAATGTCTCCTGACATGCCCTTTCAGCTGGCTTTTGTGTAGCGGCATATAATCCCGATACAAAAACCTTCGGGTGGCACGCGGATACTGTAATGTAATGTAATGTCGTGTGACGAGGGCCTCCCGTCGGGTAGACCGCTCGCCTGGTGCAAGTCTTTCGATTTGACGCCACTTCGGAGACCTGCGCGTCGATGAGGATGAAATGATGATGATTAGGACAACACAACACCCGGTCCCTGAGCGGAGAAAATCTCGGACCCAGCCGGGAATCTAATCAGGGCCCTTAGGATTGATAGTCTGTCGCGCTGACCACTCAGCTACCGGGAGCGGACACGCGGATACTGGGACACGGTGACTCTCTTCAACTGCGACTTTAAAATATTCGCTAGACTAATAGCAGCTCGCCTTCGAAGAGTATTGGGCTAAGTGATCTCACTCGATCAAACGTCGCTCGGGGGAGAAAACAACATAAAGATGGCGTTTTGTGAATATTGCGATTTGATCGCACAAGCAAAGACATGCCGCCTCCGTGCACCACTAGAGTCGACAGATTTTGATCAAGCCTTTGACAGAGTAAGCCATAGCTATCTTGCAGAAGTCGTGACACACACACACAGTTTCCACGACCATTTATCCCTGTCGAGATGCGACTACCCCGCAATGCCTCCTCCAAAGTGATTGTCAATGGCCGTACGGCGAAATCTTTCATCGCAGCGAGATCGGTCAGACAAGGATGACTTTTATCTACGATATGATATGCACTGGCCCTCGATCCGTTACTCTCCGGCCTTCGTCATCGCTTGACGGGATTGACTTTGCGAGGATACACATTTAAGTGCACGTCGTTTGATGATGACTTGGTGCTGGGAGTGCGGAATCAAAACGATATGCGTGTCGGCAACCGCACATGTAGACAAGACTGTAGCAATGAATGTTGGCGTTGGGTTAACGGAAGAATGTGTAGCGGTTTTGCGGCTCATGGATACCTTTACCAACGACGTACACCGCACAGCAGCGTACAGCTGTATGAGATTACTACAGTTAATCCGGACGGGAGTCAAAGGGAATATTACACGGCCATTAGACGTGATTCAGTGGGTCACATATGTTAACATCTGCCTAGTTTAACGAATTCCGCACTTTGCCCAAGTACTCCAGATGCCGTTGATGATAGCACGACGCTGGCGGCGTTCAGTTCCTTCGTGAGTGCAGGTCTACTGTTTAAAGTAAGATACGACACGCTTATCCCCCCTCTGGCTAGGGATGGACTGGGTCTTGTGGATATTCACTATCGAACAGTTGCGCTATATATTAGCACGATATTAAAACTGTGAGGACGACGTCAGATAGGTCTGTCAGGAATCTTAACAGAAGAATTAGCACCAGTTTCTCGAATGGCTCCAGTGACGGTCCAGCACATTTCCCAATATACACGTTCAGATGGCTCATCCATCGGCGCTCGACATCTGTCGAATACTAACTTCTGGACGAGGTAGCAATCTTATTGAGGGGAGGCATCCGCATATCAATTGGCATTTAGCATGGCGATCGATACACCATGTTCCCTTAGACGCAGAGACACGTGCAGTATGGTACCTGACAGTTAATGGTAAAAGTGTCACCCCATCAAGACACCACGCAGGTGATGTGCCAAACTCTCGACAACTATGAACACCGCCTCGTATGCGGCCCCTCGGCAGAAGTGGGACATTTTTTTTTTGTTTTTTTGTTTACAGGAACGATCAAGAGTAATCAGAAATACCTACAGTATTTGTGTAACTTCCTATAGAGTGCGTTTAAGAACTCCCCCCCCCCCTCCGCATCCCGCATAGCTGGAACGTCCAGGGTAACAGAAGTTGAATTATTTGAATTATCAGTGCGCTGAAAGAACGAAGGGAAGATAAGATCGCTGTCCATCCCGTCCTCATCCTCTCTCTATCTCTTCTCCTCACCCTCTTTTTGTGCATCTTCACCTCCCCATCTCTCTGACTGTCCTGCCCTTCCCCACTATCTGCGCATGTCCTCCTACAACCTCTCTATCCATCTCACCCTCACCCCTTTCTATATCCATCTTCTCCACCCGCCCTCTCTCGGTCCATATCCTCCACTCCCCTTTCTTTGTCATCTCCTGCTCCTCCCCCTCCTCTTCTCTTCGTCCATCCCGTGTTACACCTCTCTATGTCCAACATATGGTCACTTAGTAAAACCTCATTAACTGGTGATCGAATGACTTCGATATTACGCTATCGGAGTAATCCATTGTCAGATATCTGTGAAAGAAAATATGCCATGTAATAAGATCAACAGCAATGCCATGGCGCATCACAAAAACATCCATAGGCTACATGCAAAAGACACATATCAAATACATCGAACTGTAAATGGTTCAAATGGCTCTGAGTACTATGGGACTGAACTTCTGAGGTCATCAGTCGCCTAGAACGTAGAACTACTTAAACCTAACTAACCTAAGGACATCACACACATCCATGCCCGAGGCAGGATTCGAAACTGCGACCGTAGCGGTCACGCGGTTCCAGACTGTAGCGCCTAGAACCGCTCGGCCACTCCGGCCGGCAGTCTCAGGCATCTGAGCCCACAGTTGCCTGAGACTGCAGTCGTGTGGTGTGTGTGTGTGTGTGTGTGTGTGTGTGTGTGTGTGTGTGTGGGTGTGTGTGTGTCTCTCTATTGTTGACGAAGGCCAATGGCCGAAAGCTTTAATTGTGAGATTTCTTTTTTTTATCGTGCTTATCTGCGACTCAGCATTCTTGGTTCTGAAATCCAAGAACTTGACTATGGGGAAAGATAAACAGCCATGCACGATTGTCAGTTTCAACATCTGAATAGGAATAACTGTTGGATATTTAGTGTCATTTTTACGAGTTGCATTTTTGAAAAGACCTCATTCGATGTTAAAGACTACTTACATTTGCCCACTCAAGAACTGTAATTTTTTGTGTATTAATGTCTTTGAAGCGAAGAAAGAGATAATTTTTCTGTATAGAACTTTTCTAATCTGAAAACTAATTACAATTGATGCTATAATTTATTCCAAGTCATTGACCACATCCAAAATCCATGCCAATATATGAGTTATCATATTTACTTAGTTAGATCTGTTATGAACCAAGTACGACTTGCTTTTTTTTTATTTAAAAAAAAAAAAGGTGAGCGTATTGCACCAGGGGCAGAAAGGGGACTAGGAGGCACTTTCAAGTTAATTTCTCGAAGTCAGGCCTTGCAACACATTCTCGCAGGATTTTTATGTTAATGTTTATGAATGCCTTTGTTGAAAGAGTATGTAAGCTTACAAAGAGCCTACGCTGCCACCAAGCATAACTTATAATGAATAACAGCAAAATGGTTCAAATGGCTCTGAGCACTATGGGACTTAACATCTGGGTTATTAGTCCCCTAGAAATTAGAACTAATTAAAGCTAACTAACCTAAGGACATGACACACAGCCATGCCTGAGGCAGGACTCGAACCTGCGACCGTAGCGGTCACGCGGTTCCAGACTGTAGCGCCTAGAACCGCCCGGCCACTACGGTCGGTGAATAACAACAGTCACATTATTTTAATTAAGATAACTTCCAAGGCAATTACATTGTCCTCTTTACAAAATGACAGAAGTTGTAAGTAATGATCAAGATAACATAGATGTGGCTCATGAGTGCCAATGTAGCAGACCTAAAAAGTGGAGGTAATTTTATTTTATACAAGTAAAATGAAAAAATTTCCTAAAAATGTACAGACATGTACAAAACAATCATTTTATACAATCCTATGAAAATACCGAAAAAAGGAAGGAAGCAATACCTTGTCGACATCGAGGTCATTAGAGACGGAGACCAAACTCTGATTATGTCAAGGATGGCGAAGGAAATCGGCCGTGCCCTTTTCAAAGAAACCAACTCGGCATTTTCCTGGAGCGATTTAGCTAAAACACGGCAAAACTTAAATCTGGATGGCCGGACATGGGTTTGCACCGTCGTCATCCCGAATGGGTGTGAAGAACTTAAATTACAATTTATTGATTATGCATCTTTTGGTGTCCCAGTACACGTATTGTACAGATGGTAGTAGTCGTAACACATATAAATCGCTAAAATAAAGTTGGGCACCAGACAACCGGAAGAATATGCCATCTAGAAATACGCAGAATCAGCCAAATTGAATATACATTAGAACAAGAAGAAAGCAAAGGTAGCTACGTAAGGGTTGCGGTGTACTAAAAATTACGTACCCAAAATATCGTTAAAAATATCAAAAAACCACGGCGGTTGGAGTGTAACCTTTGATTCAGAATTTTAAGCGGATTATATGATTGATGCATATAGATCTCTATCTTTTCAGTATATCCCCTGAAAATCTATTTGCAAAGTTTCAAGAAACTGATTTAATTGCGGTGTGTAGTAAGATACTACAACTCCATGAGTATAGCTTCCGTAAGGACCACGAAGACTTGACCAGTTACTGCGCGGACAGAGGCGTTTAAGCAATCATCCTTACGGCGCTTCCTTCTCGAGTAGAGCGGACAAAAACCCTAAAACTGGAAGCACTCTCTCCAAGTGGTCTACAGAATACAGATGTAGATGTAGAACAGGTACCATTGACCCAGTAACACTGACGTAAGTAATCACAGTGAAGTGATTTTTGGCGTGTCAAGGCGAACTGTCGAACGTATTTGCCAAGAGTGGTGTACCACTCACAACCCTGTAACACGGTGTAACAGCAATGGCCATAGAAAGACCAGGTCCGGATGGAATCTCAATTCTGTTTTACAGAGAGTACTGTACAGCATTGGGCATGGCTTGTTTACCGTGAATCTCTCGCCCAGCACAAAATAACAAGCGACTGGAAAAAAGTGCAGGTGCCTCCAGTAAATAAGAAGGATAAAAGAATGGGCCCGTTAAATTACAGACCAGTATCCCTAATTTCGGTTTACAGCAGAATCCTTGAACATATACTCAGTTCGAATACAACTAACTTTCTTTAGACAGAGAAGCTTGTGTGCACGAATCAGCATAATTTTAGAAAGCATCGCTCATGAGAAACTCAGCTTGCCCTTTCTCACATTATATACTGCGAACTATGGAAGAACGGCAACGGACAGATTCCGTATTTGAAGATTTTAGGAAAACATTTTACGCGATGTTCCGCTGCAGGTGTTAACGAAGGTACAAGCATATGGGACAAGTTCACACATATGTGACTGGCTCGAAGACTTCTCAAGTAATAGAACACAGTGTGTTGTCCTCAATGGCGAATGGTCATCAGAGCCAAGGGTATCGTCAGGAGTGCCCCAGGGAAATGTGACAACAGAAGTTGTTCTCTATATACATAAATGATTTGGCGGGCAGGACGAGCAGCAATCTACGGTTGTTTGCTGATGATGCTGTGGTGTACGTTCAAAAATGGCTCTAAGCACTATGGGTCTTAACATCTGAGGTCATCGGTCCCCTAGACTTAGAAATACTTAAACCTAACCAACCTAAGGACATCACACACATCCATGCCCTAGGCTGGATTCGAACCTGCGACCGTAGCAGCAGCACGGTTCCGGACGGAAGCGCCTAGAACCGATCGGTCACAGGGGCCGGCCGTGGTATATACTAAGGTGTCGAAGGTGAGTGAATGTAGGAAGATAGAAGAAGACTTAGACAAACGTTTTAGTTGGTGTGATGAATGGCAGCTGTCTTTAAATGTGGAAAAGTGTTAATGCGGATGAGTAGTATACAGTATGAGTGGTGCTGCTTGATCCAGTCGTTTAAATGTCTGGGCGTAACACTACAAAGTGATATGAAATGGAACGAGCGTGCGAGAACTGTGGTAGGAAAGGTGAATTGTCGACTTCGGTTTAGTGGGAGAATTTTAGAAACGAACGGTCCAACTGTAAAGGAGGCCGCATAAGGGATGCTGGTGCGACCTACTCTTGAGCACTGCTCGAGTGTTTGTGATACGTACCTGGTCGAATTTAAGAACGACGTCGAAGCAATGCAGATGGGGGCCTGCTACATTTGTTGCCTATAGGTTCGAACAACACGTAAGTGTTATTGAGATGCTTCAGGAACTCAAATGGGAATCCCTGGAGGGAAGGTGACGTTCTTTTCGTGGAACGCTTTGAGAAAATTTAGAGAATCGGCATTTGAAGCTGACCGCCTAACGATTCTACTGCAGACAACATACATTGCACGTAAGGACCACGAAGATAAGAT
Organism: Schistocerca serialis cubense; assembly: GCF_023864345.2. NCBI lineage: Eukaryota > Metazoa > Arthropoda > Insecta > Orthoptera > Acrididae > Schistocerca > Schistocerca serialis. Next base: position 510,537,783 of record NC_064645.1, read on the forward strand.
TCTAGGAAATAGGGCTGATACGGAAGCGTAACAGAGAGTCGTTTTTCCCTCGCTCTATTTGAGAGTGGAACAGAAAAAGTAATGACTAGTAGTGGTACGGAATGCCCTCCGCCACGCACCGTACGGTGGCTTGCGGGGTATCTGTGTAAATGTAGTTGTAGATGTGCGTAATAACCGATAAGGACAGGAAACCAGTGTGAGACGTTTTCAATGAAAATCGGTTTCAAAACCCAGCAGTAGTTGCTACTGCCATTGAACAGTTGTGCGTCTCAACCTGTTTCCCAACAAACATTCTTTTTTTTTTTTTTTGAGTCATCAGTCTTTTGACTCGTTTGATGTGGCCCACCCTGCGTTCGTTTCCTGTTCCAAGTAACACTTGCAACCTATGCCCTCAATTATTAGCTAGATGTATTCCACTCTTTGTCTTCCTCTAGAGTTTTTACTCCCTAGAGCTCCCTCTAGTACCATGGAAGCTATTCCGTGATATCTTAACAGGTGTACTACCATTATATCCCTTCTTCTTTTCATTGTTTTCTATATATTCCTTTCCTGTGGAGAGCCTCCTCATCCCTTACTTTATCAATACACCCCAATTCTCAACATTCTTCTGTAACATTACATCTCAAAAGCTTAGATTCTCTTCTGTTCTGGTTTTGCCACAGTTCATTTTTCACTTCCATAGGATGCTGTGCTCCTATTGCAGATTCTTAGAAATTTTTTTCTCAAATAAAGAGCTATGTCTGATACCAGTAGATTTCCCTTGGCTGGGAATGCCCTTTTTGGAAATGCTAGTCTGATTTTTACATCCTCCTTGTTCCGTCCATCATGGTTTATTTTTCTGCCTAGGTAGCAGATTTCCTTAATCCGGATATTAAGTTACTCGCTGTTCTCTTTTGTGCTACTTGTAATTACTTTCGTCTTTCTTCGCTGTACTCTCAGTCCATATTCTGTACTCATTAGATTGTTAATGTAATTCTTCTCTTTCACTCAGGATAACTCACACATCAGCAAATCTTATCACTGATATTCTTTCACCTTGAATTTTAATTCTACCGTTGAACCTTTCTTTTATTTCTGTCATTGCTTCTTAGATGTATAGATTGAACAGCAAGAGCGGAAGACTGCATCCCTGCCTTACACACTTTTCCATCGGAGCACTTCGTTCTTGTTCTTCCAGTCTTTCTGTTCCCTCTAGGTCCTTGTACATATTGTATATCACTCGTCTTTCCCTCTAGCTTAACCTTATTTCCCTCAGAATATCAAAAACCTTTCACCATTTGACATGATCGAACCCTATTTCCAGGTCGATAATCCTACGACCGTGTCTTGATTTTTCTTTAGTCTTGCTTCCATAATCAACCGCATCGTCAAAACTGCCTCTCCTTACCTTTCATAATGCCAAATTGAACGTCATCTAAAATATCTTCAATTTTTTTCCGTTCTTCCGTACATTATTCTTGTCAGCATGCCAGCCGGGGTGACCGAGCGGTTCTAGGCGCTACAGTCTGGAACCGCGCGACTGCTACGCTCGCAGGTTCGAATCCTGCCTCGGGCATGGATGTGTGTGATGTCCTTAGGTTAGTTGCGTTTAAGTAGTTCTAAGTTCTAGGAGACTGATTACCTCAGAAGTTAAGTCCCATAGTGCTCATAGCCTTTTGAACCATTTTTTTTGTCAGCAACTTGGGTGCATGAGCTGTTAGTAGTGTGATGATTCTAGAACTTGCCGGCTTATGCAACTTCGGAATTGTATGGATGATGTTTTTCCGGAAGGCTGATGGCATATCGTCAGTCTCTCACATTCTACACACCAGAGCGAGTAGTCTTTTGCTGCCATTTACCCCAATGATTTCACAAATTGTGGTGAATGTTGTCTATCCCTTTCGCCTTATTTGATCTTAAGTCATACAAAGTTCTTTTAAATATCCAAAGCTCTTCCAGAATGAGATTTTCACTCTGCAGCGGAGTGTGCGCTGATATGAAACTTCCTGGCAGATTAAAACTGTGTGCCCGACCGAGACTCGAACTCGGGACCTTTGCCTTTTGCGGGCAAGTGCTCTACCAACTGACCTACCGAAGCACGACTCACGCCTGGTACCCACAGCTTTACTTCTGCCAGTACCTCGTCTCCTACCTTCCAAACTTTACAGAAGCTCCGAGTTCGAGTCTCGGTCGGGCACACAGTTTTAATCTGCCAGGAAGATCCAAAGCTCTTTTAAATACTGATCCTAACACTGGATCCACTATCTCTTACCTATTGTCTCCAGTTACTGCTTCTATTGTGTCATGAGGCAAGTCCTCCCCCTCATACAGGCCTTCAATGCACTCTTTCCACCTACTCTTTCCGCCTATCTCCTGTGTTTAACAATGGAATTCCCATTGCACTCTTCATATTACCGTCCTTGCTCTTAATTTTACCGAAGGTTGTTCTTACTTTTCAATATGCCGAGTTGGTCCTTGCGGCAATCATTTCGTTTCCGATTTCTTAACTTTTTCAAGAAGTCACTTCGATCTGTCATTGGGGGCCATGTCCACCGCTACGTGCACGATGGCACGATGCTATCTTCCAATAGAACAAAGCAACGTGTCATACAGCTATCAGTGTACATGCGTTGTCGAAGAGCACCACGATCAGTTTACCGTACTCCCAAGATATAAACCCAATCGAGAGTTCGCGAGACTACATCGATCGGGCTGTTGGCGTCCTGGATCCTCAACCAAGCAACCCTGCGCAGCTGGTACGGCAGTGGAGTCGACAGGGTTCTATATCCCCGCCGGTATCTTCCAGAACTTCAAAGACTCTTCCTGCGTGTCCCACAGCGGTCCGCGTTACAAAAGATAGTTATTCATGCTTTTCACAGATCATGTTAATGTGACTGGACCGTATATGAAATGAGGAAAGCACAGTGTTTGTATAATATTCGGAGCTATAATGTTCTGAAGATATAACGTCTATGCCACATATGTCCCAATGTTTATTACATTTTTGTTACTATGTTTATAAGGAACGAAGATTTTGTTACGGGAGGATAGCCAGTAGGCAGGCTCAAAGTCAGAATCATGGAACGATGCGCCAGGTGACCACGTAGCGTGAGAACGGCCGGGCGAGCGAGAGCCGTATCTTACTGGAAGAGAAAGAGGAAGTGGGGACTCACCTGCAACGATGGGCGCCAGGTAGTGAGTCTTTTATTATTTATATTTACTGTTTAAATACAATGGTACGACTCCAACTATCAGGATGGAGTTATTGCACTGATAACTTTGTGATACTAATTACAACATCAATCACTTCATCAGGATGTAATAATTACAAATTTTAGTTGCTGTCAGTGCTCATTGACGGAGAGGATGGACCAATCACAACTACGACTTAAGAGGGCAGGTACAAAACTTTTAAGATAGCTCAAAAAATGTGTGTGAAACCTTATGGGACTTAACTTCTAAGGTCATCAGTCTCTAAGCTTACACACTTCTTAACCCAAATTATCCTAAGGACAAACACACACACCCATGCCCGAGGGAGGACTCCAACCTCCACCGGGACCAGCCGCACAGTCCATGACTGCAGCGCCTGATACCGCTCGGCTAATCACGCGTGGCTGAAGTAGCTCACTACCAAGCTACAGTCGGTTTCCGAAGAGGTAATACATGAACCTATATATACAGGGTGATTCAAAAAGAATACCACAACTTTAAAATGTGTATTTAATGAAAGAAACATAATATAACCTTCTGTTATACATCATTACAAAGAGTATTTAAAAAGGTCTTTTTTCACTCAAAAACAAGTTCAGAGATGTTCAATATGGCCCCCTCCAGACACACGAGCAATATCAACCCGATACTCCAACTCGTTCCACACTCTCTGTAGCATATCAGGCGTAACAGTTTGGATAGCTGCTGTTATTTCTCGTTTCAAATCATCAATGGTGGCTGGGAGAGGTGGCCGAAACACCATATCCTTAACATACCCCCATAAGAAAAAATCGCAGGGGGTAAGATCAGGGCTTCTTGGAGGCCAGTGATGAAGTGCTCTGTCACGGGCTGCCTGGCGGCCGATCCATCGCCTCGGGATAAGGTTTCATAACTAACCTTTTTCGTAGGACTCTCCATACAGTTGATTGTGGTATTTGCAGCTCTCTGCTAGCTCTGCGAGTCGATTTTCCTGGGCTGCGAACAAATGCTTGCTGGATGCGTGCTACATTTTCATCACTCGTTCTCGGCCGTCCAGAACTTTTCCCTTTGCACAAACACCCATTCTCTGTATACTGTTTATACCAACGTTTAATACACCACCTATCAGGAGGTTTAACACCATACTTCGTTCGAAATGCGCGCTGAAAAACTGTCGTCGATTCACTTCTGCCGTACTCAATAACACAAAAAGCTTTCTGTTGAGCGGTCGCCATCTTAGCATCAACTGACGCTGACGCCTAGTCAACAGCGCCTCAAGCGAACAAATGTACAACTAAATGAAACTTTATAGCTTCCTTGATTCGCCGACAGATAGTGCTTAGCTCTGCCTTTTGTCGTTGCAGAGTTTTAAATTACTAAAGTTGTGATATTCTTTTTGAATCACCCTGTATATACATAATTTGATCGCATATAAAGACGCAACAGATTGTTGAAAACCTGCCTTGGATGACATGCGATGTTGTGTTAAACCAAGTCAGTACAATAGCGTGTGACGCGTAACTCTGCGTAACAACGAAATTAATTGATAAAGTTGCCTTAGAAAACATATTTAAGCGATCTATTGTGGATTCTAAGATGACGTGAAGCATTTTGTGACTTATGCAGTGCTCGAGAACTAATGATTAATGACCGGGAATTTTGCTATGGATATTAACAACAGAGTGGCTCTAAGAATCGTTTTACTAATGTTGCGATTGGACAAATAAAACAAAATTAGTTGGCATCCTAACATTTTACGATTGCAACGCTTAAGTATTTAAATCTAAACGCTTACCACATTATTATGCACTGTTTATTGCGCAAGCGTTAAGAACTTGCAACTGACGGAGAACAAACTGGGGCAAGTACACTACTGACCATTAAAGTTGCTACACCAAGAAGAAATGCAGATGATATACGGGTATTCATTGGACAAATATATTATACTAGAACTGACATGTGATTACATTTTCACGCAATTTGGGTGCATAGGTCCTGAGAAATCAGTACCCAGAACAACCACCTCTGGCCGTAATAACGGCCCTGATACGCCTGGGCATTGAGTCTAACAGAGCTTGGATGGCGTGTACAGGTACAGCTGCCCATGCAGCTTCAACACAATACCACAGTTCATCAAGAATAATGACTGGCGTATTGTGACGAGCCAGTTGCTCGGGCACCATTAACCAGACATTTTCAATTGGTGAGAAATCTGGAGAACGTGCTTGCCAGAGCAGCAGCCAAACATTTTCTGTATCCAAAAAGGCCCGTACAGGACCTGCAACCTGTGGTCGTGCATTATCCTGCTGAAATGTAGGGTTTCACAGGGATCGAATGAAGGGTAGATCCACGGGGCGTAACATATCTGAAATGTAACGTCCGCTGTTCAAAGTGCCGTCAATGTGAACAAGAGGTGACCGAGACCGAGACGTGTAACCAATGGCACCCCATACCATCACGCCGGGTGATACGCCAGTATGTCGATCACGAATACACGCTTCCAAAGTGCGTTCTCCGCGATGTTGCCACACACGGATGCGATCATCAAGATGCTGTAAACAGAACCTGGACTCATCCGAAAGAATGACGGTTCGTCATTCGTGCACCCAGGTTCGTCGTTGAGTACACCATGGCAGGCACTTCTGTCTGTGATTCAGCGTCAAGAGTAACCGCAGCAATGGCCTTCGAGCTGATAGTCTATGCTCCTGCAAACGTCGTCGAACTGTTAGTGCAGATGGTTGTTGTCTTGCAAACGTCCCCATCTGTTGACTCAGGGATCGAGACGTGGCTGCACGATCCGTTACAGTCATGCGGATGAGATGCCTGTCATCTCGACTGCTAGTGATACGAGGCCGTTGGGATCCAGCACGGCGTTCCGTATTACCCTCATGAACTCACCGATTCCATATTCTGCTAACAGTCATTGGATCTCGACCAACGCGAGCGGCAATGTCGCGATACGATAAACCGCAATCACGATAGGCTACAATCCGACCTCTATCAAAGTCGGAAACGTGATGGTACGCATTTCTCCTCCTTACACGAGGCATCACAACAACGTTTCAATATGCAACGCCAGTCAACGGCTGTTTGTGTATGAGAAATCGGTTGGTAACTTTCCTCACGTCAGCACGTTGTAGGTGTCGCCACCGGCGCCAACCTTGTGTGAATGCTCTGAAAGCTAATCGTTAGCATATCACAGCATCTTCTTCCTGTCGGTTAAATTTCGCGACCGTAGCACGTCATTTCGCGGTGTAGCAATTTTAATGGCCAGTAGCGTACAATTTGATCGTATATAAAGACGGAACAGATTGCTGAAAACCTGCATTCGATGACGTGCTATGTTGTGTTGAACCAATTCAGTTCGATAGTTTGTGACGTGCAACTCTGCGTAACTACGAAATTATTTGATAAAGTTGCCTTAGAATACATATTTAGGCGATCTGATGTGGATTCTAAGATGACGCGAAGCATTTCGTGACTTATGTGGTGCTCGAGAACTCATGATTAATGACTGGGAATTTTGCTATGGATATTAACAACAGAGTGGCTCCAGGAATCATTTTACTAATGTTGCGAGTGGGCAAATAAAACAAAATTAGTTGGGATTCTAACATTTTACGATTGTCATTACGCTTAAGCATTTAAATCTAAACACTTACCACATTATTATGCACTGTTTATTGCACAAGCATTAAGAACTCGCAACTGACGGAGAACAAACTGGTGCAACTATATGACACGAGGTTGGCAAATTGGCTGCAGTTCATTTACGAGAAGTGGGTAGCGGACGCACTGGATTTTCATTGTAAATCACACATATCATCACTGTGCGTCTCCGTGAACATAATGTGGCAGACGATGTTTCGAGCATCCATTTCCCTGTTTACCGTGATAGAGTTACACTTTTCGGAAGAGACTCCACGATAGGGAGGTTCACCTTCGGAGCTGAGCTTTACTCAGAGTTGTTGTTGTTGTGGTCTTCAGTCCTGAGACTGGTTTGATGCAGCTCTTCATGCTACTCTATCCTGTGCAGGCTTCTTCATCTCCCAGTACCTACTGCAACCTACATCCTTCTGAATCTGCTTAGTGTATTCATCTCTTGGTCTCCCTCTACGATTTTTACCCTCCACGCTGCCCTCCAATACTAAATTGATGATCCCTCGATGTCTCAGAAGATGTCCTACCAACCGATCCCTTCTTTCAGTCAAGTTGTGCCACAAATTTCTCTTCTCCCCAATTCTATTCAATACCTCCTCATTAGTTATGTGATCTACCCATCTAATATTCAGTATTCTTCTGTAGCACCATATTTAGAAAGCTTCTAGTCTCTTCTTGTCCAAACTATTTATCAAACATGTTTCGCTGCCATACAAATACTTTCAGAAAAGACTTCCTGACACATCTATACTCGATGTTAACAAATTTCTCTTCTTCAGAAACGCTTTCCTTATCATTGCAGTCTACATTTTATAGCCCGCATCTCGTGGTCGTGCGGTAGCGTTCTCGCTTCCCACGCCCGGGTTCGATTCCCGGCGGGGTCAGGGATTTTCTCTGCCTCGTGATGGCTGGGTGTTGTGTGGTGTCCTTAGGTTAGTTAGGTTTAAGCAGTTCTAAGGTCTAGGGGACTGATGACCATAGATGTTAAGTCCCATAGTGCTCAGAGCCAATAATAATACATTTTATATCCTTTCTACTTCGACTATCATCAGTTATTTTGCTCCCCAAATAGCAAAACTCCTTTACTACTTTAAGTGTCTCATTTCCTAATCTAATTCCCTCAGCATCACCCGACTTAATTCGACTACATTCCATTATCCTCGTTTTGCTTTTGTTGGTGTTCATCTTATATCCTCGTTTCAAGACACTGTCCATTCCGTTCAACTGCTCTTCCAAGTACTTTGCTGTCTCTGACAGAATTACAATGTCATCGGCGAACCTCAAACTTTTATTTCTTCTCCATGGATTTTAATACCTACTCCGAACTTTTCTTTTTTTCCTTTATTGCTTGCTCAATATACAGATTGAATAACATCGGGGAGAGGCTACAACCCTGTCTCACTCCCTTCCCAACCACTGTTTCCCTTTCATACCCCTCGACTCTTATTACTCAGAGTACCTGCGCAAAAGCCGCTACAAATTGGAGAAAGGTAGCTGCCACGAGCGTAACGCGAACACTTTGTTGGAAGTGTAGAGGCTGGAAAGTTGCAATCGTCCAGGGAATTTTTTTTTTGGGCCGAGAGAGTCTAAAAAAGTTGGCGGGCTGAACTCGTATGTGGGGTTATGCGCAGGCCGCGAGGTGGGCGCGTCGCGAGCAGCTGGTGGCGCCGGTGCGATGCCGCCGTGATGAGGCGCTGGCCCGCGGGTTTTGCTGGCCCGTGTCCCGTGCGCCGACCGCCGCTGTTTTGCTGGTCTAATGGCGCCGCCGCCCGCGCCTCGCTGATCCGCCTTTAAATGGGACTGTGCTCCCCCCTCCCTCCCTGCGCCGCCCCCTCCCTCCCCCCCCTCCCCAGCTCGCGCCCTCTGCTACCCACCGACAACAGGCGCGCCGCCATTCGTCTTCCTGACACATTACGCCGGGTATAAGCTCCCCCCTCGGCCCGTCTTTTTGCGCTCCTCCGAAGTCAGTCGTATTCGCAGCCAGAGGTAATATATAAAAGGCGCGGGCGTGATGCGCCTAGCAAAGTGTTTGCTACTGGTGTTAGCTTTGCCCCCTGCCGCCTCTCCCCACCGCGCCTTCTCCCTTTCGCTCCGTTCCTCGCGCTCTCTCTCTTCCGCGATCCCCCGCAACTTCCTGCCTCGCTGTTTCTCTCGCCCGTGTAAGCGGCGGCCGCTGAACCGGCAAACAAATCGCGCACTTTGCTTTTGGCCGCGCCGGACGAGAGCAAACACGCCCGATTTACAGGCGCCGTTGTCTCTGCGTAGCAGCCGTTACTGTCTGCGTCACTCGTTTCCTTCTTTCTTTTTTCCTTTTTTTTAGTTTCTTCCGCTGGCGCTCTCAACCGTCAAGCCTATTCTCTTCTTTTTTTCCCCCTCCTAGTAAAACGCTTTCTCTCCTCTCAGAAGCAGAGATACCCTTTTATCAGAGCTGATAGCTCCGAGCCATGCAGGCAGCTGAGGAGAGCCCTCTTGTGCCACACACCCTCACACTCTAAAGGCAGTGAAATTGAGTCGCGCATATTCTCGCTTTATTTCTTTGATTGCTGTTCAACGTGAAACCCGCGCACGAGTGGAGTTTGAAACGAAAAACAAACTCAAAAGCACAGGAAGGCGGTTTTAAAAACGTGAAACTCTGTCGGCTTTGTTTGACGTTTAAAAGCGTGTAACATTCTCAATTTCAAGTATTTCATTTAACATTTGTAAACAAAAATGTTAGTTCCGCAAGGCCAAAGAAATACACTACTGGCCATTAAAATTCATACACCACGAAGATGACGTGCTGCAGACGCGAAATTTAACCGACAGGAAGAAGATGCTCTGATATGCAAATGATTAGCTTTTCAGAGCATTCACACAAGGTTCGCACCGGTGGCGACACCTACAAGGCGCTGACATGAGGAAAGTTTCCAACCGATTTCTCATACAACAAACAGCAGATGACCGGCGTTGCCTGGTGAAACGTTGTTATGATGCCTCGTGTAAGGAGGAGAAATGCGTACCATCACGTTTCCGACTTCGATAAAGGTCGGATTGTAGCTTATCGCGATTGCGGTTTGTCGTATCGCGACATTGATACTCGCGTTGGTCGAGATCCAATGCCTGTTAGCAGAATATGGAATCGGTGGGTTCAGGAGGGTAATACGGAACGCCGTGCTGGATCCCACCGGCCTCGTATCACTAGCAGTCGAGATGACAGGCATCTTATCCGCATGGCTGTAACGAATCATGCAGCCACGTCTCGATCCCTGAGACAACAGATGGGGACGTCTGCAACACAACAACCATCTGCACGAACAGTTCGACGACGTTTGCAGCAGCATGGACTATCAGCTCGGAGACCATGGCTGCGGTCACCGTCGACGCTGCATCACTGACAGGAGCGCCTGCGATGGTGTACTCAACGACGAACCTGGGTGAACGAATGGCAAAACGTCATTTTTTAGGATGAATCCAGGTTCTGTTTACAGCATCATGATTGTCGTATCCGTGTTTGGTGACATCGCGGTGAATACACATTGGAAGCGTGTATTCGTGATCGCCATACTGGCGTAACACCCGGCGTGATGGTATGGGGTGCCATTGGTTACACGTCTCGCACATCACTTGTTCGCATTGACGGCACTTTGAACAGTGGACGTTACATTTCAGATGTATTACGACCCGTGGGTCTACGCACCATTTGATCCCTGCGAAATCCTACATTTCAGCAGGACATGCACGACGCATTTTGCAGGTCGTGTACGGGCCTTTCTGGGTACAGGAAAAGTTGGACTGCTGACATGGCCAGCACATTCTCCAGATGTCTCACCAATTGAAAACGTCTGGTCAATGGTGGCCAAGCAACTGGCACGGCACAATACGCCAGTCACTACTCTTGATGAACTGTGGTATCGTGTTGAAGCTGCATGGGCAGCTGTACCTGTACACGCCATACAAGCTCTGACTCAATGCCCAGGCGTATCAAGGCCATTATTACGGCGAGAGGTGGTTGTTCTGGGTACTGGTTTCTCAGGATATATGCACCCCAATTGCTTGAAAATGTAATCACATGTCAGTTCTAGTATAATATATTTGACCAATGAATACCTGTCTGTTATCTGCATTTCTTCTTGGTGTAGCAATTTTAATGGTCAATAGTGTACCTTGCATTCGTTAGTGTTTTTCTACAAATATAATATCAGTCTCCTCCTTCTAGAAGATTCTAGGGATGTTTATATACCTGAATGAGAACTGTTTATAGAATACAATATTTGTGACAATGTGTGGTGTAGGACGATTAGGAAGCTGCAAGATGCTACTTGCTGCTGTGCGATCCCGTGTCCTACGGAAGACGTTCTCACACTTGAAGTTACCTTCTGTCGTCCCGGTGATCGCACATTGGAGGTAAGGTTGCCTTGTGTCCGGCTTTAGCTGGATATATTCGACATTTTATGGTCGTGTCCGGCCAAATATACGCTTTGTAAAATGAGGTGATAAAATTCAAGGGACAGCGATATGTGCTTATACAGATTGTGGGGCGGCGAGTGAGTTTGTTGAATATAAATGCTTGCTGGATAAATGCTTGCAAGTTGAATCAGTTTCTGGCTTTTAGAATGTTGTTAATGCTGTCTTTCGCCGTTCTCAACACTGGCTCTCTATTTACTTTTTGGCACCCAGAAAGTGATTTAATAAAACATGGAACCAGTAATAGAGATCCTAGTGCCCACTTCATTTGAGATACAGTTATAGCTGCAACTTATAGCTCTGAGGAATTAGGAGATTGTCCGGGATTTCTAATCAAAAACGGTTTTCCAAAATAGTTGAGTATATTCTGAAATTCACTGATAAAAAACACAAGTATCCCTACAACCTAACTAACAGAGCAGTTCAGAGTCTAATGCGCTGATGCAACTATAAATGTCCGAATTAAATGTTAAAAAGAATGCTCGCCATAATTTGATGAAAATATTTCATCAAACGCCACGCTAAATATTTGGTAGAATGTCTGTCCCGCGACGGCACGTGAAAACGCGACAATACGCAAACTGAAGCTAGATAATGAAAATCATTCCAGAATTAACACTTCACATGAAATGTTTTCATGGTTCCGCGTATCTCTAGTAACTTAATACGGCACCCGAGGCTGTTTGTAGCAGTGACACTGATCCGACGCGGCTCCCGACACAGATGGTGTGTCATTCAGCGTCTGGAGAGAACTGGGGCCTACTTCCTCGCGCAGCGTTCTTATATATAAAGCCGCGGTGCGGACGGCTAAGGGAACGCCTGATCAAATCGGCTGTCCCGACTAGCCGTTGGGCTAGTAACGCATCACTTCAAGTTACATAATAATTTATAGCTTCTTTTGCTGATGGTCGAGGAAGCTCTTAATTTAAACGTGCATTCAGCACGGAGGTAAGTATTCATAATAAAATTTTGACGTGGCTAAGTTAAATATTTTGGGCGAGAGAATTAATTAAATTACACTGCACGCAGCAGATGAGCTCTGAACTGTCCCTTTTGAGATCCGCTATCGCTATAATTTTATAGGTATTCAAAAGAAATACACATCTTCATAATCATAGCGGACCTCCAACCTATTTAAATCTAAACATCCTAGCCTTATTTATTAGCCTACTTAATCTATCTTGCTTCCTTCAGTTTTGAGACGAAAACCACAAAATCATGAATTTCCACTAAAATCTTAATATGTGAAATCCAAAGTACTGTTTTTATTAAATCATTATGAAAGATGAATCTAAATATAAATTTTGAAGTCTCTAGCTCTTTTCTGTTGCGCCAATGATTTTTCCAGAAAAACGTCCAAATTTCGAAAATGGCTGAAGTTATCGAACTGATATTTAACACACATTAATTTAGTATTATTCCTGACATGCTAGAAAAGTTTTAGGTCATTTGCTTGATTTTTAAGGTATTGCGCAACATTTATGACGTCAGAGCTAGTTACAGAGTTACAGCAGACTGGCTGGCACACAACGGAAACTGATGTGAATTTACTACAGCGTGAGTAGGCTGCTTCCCTACAAGATGGTGGTAATATGTAGTACATAAGGTATAAAATGGCAGTGCCCTGGCGGTGCTCTCATTTCTACATCTACATCTACATCCATACTCCGCAAGACACCTGACAGTGTGTGGCGGAGGGTACTTTGAGTACCTCTATCGGTTCTCCCTTCTATTCCAGTCTCGTATTGTTCGTGGAAAGAAAGATTGTAGGTATGCCTCTGTGTGAGGCATTTCTCTGATTTTTACCTCATGGTCTCTTCGCGAGATATACGTAGGAGGGAGCAATATACTGCTTCACTCCTCGGTGAAGGTATGTTCTGGAAACTTCAACAAAAACCCGTACCGAACTACTGAGGGTCTCTATTGCAGTCTTCCACTGGAGTTTATCCATCATCTCCGTAACGCTTTCGCGATTACTAAATGATCCTGTAACGAAGCGCGCTGCACTCCGTTGGATCTTCTCTATCTCTTCTGTCAACCCCATCTGGTACGGATCCCACACCGGTGAGCAGTATTCAAGTAGTGAGCGAACAAGTGCACTGTAACCTACTTCCTTTGTTTTCGGATTGCATTTCCTTAGGATTCTTCCAATGAATCTCAGTCTGGCATCTGCTTTACCGACGATTAATTTTGTATGATCACTCCATTTTAAATCACTCCTAATGCCTACCCCCAGATATTTTATGGAATTAACTGCTTCCAGTTGCTGACCTGCTATATTGTAGCTAAATGTTAAAGCATCTTTCTTTCTATGTATTTGCAGCACATTACACTTGTCTACATTGAGATTCAATTGGCATTCCCTGCACCATGCGTCAATTCTTTGCAGATCCTCCTGCATTTCAGTACAATTTTCCATTGTTACAACCTCTCGATATACCACAGCATCATCCGCGAAAAGCCTCAGTGAACTTCGATGTTATCCACAAGGTCATATATATATGTATATATATATATATATATATATATATATATATATATATATATATATATATATATTGTGAAGAATAGCAACGGTCCTACGACACGCCCCTGCGGCACACCTGAAATCGCTATTACTTCGGAAGACTTCTCTCCATTAAAAATGACATACTGCGTTCTGTTATCTAGGAATTCTTCAATCTAATCACACAGTTGGTCTGATAGTCCATATGCTTTTACTTTGTTCATTACACGACTGTGTGGAACTGTATCGAACGCCTTGCAGACGTCAAGAAACACGGCATCTACCTGGGAACCCGTGTCTATGGCTCTCTGAGTCTCGTGGACGAATAGCGCGAGCTGGGTTTCACACGATCGTCTTTTACGAAACCCATGCTGATTCCTACAGAGTAGATCACTAGCCTCCAGAAAAGTCATTATACTCAAACATAATACGTCTTCCAAAATTCGACAACTGATCGACGTTAGAGATATAGGTCTATAGTTCTGCACATCTGTCCGACGTCCCTTCTTGAAAACGGGGATGACCCGTGTCCTTTTCCAATCCTTTGGAACGCTACGCTCTTCTAGTGACCTACGGTACACCGCTGCAATAAGGGGGGCAAATTCCTTCGCGTACCCTGTGTAAAATCGAACTGGTATCCCATCAGGTGATTCATATACAGAGGTTCACTACATGAGTTTGGCCGTACGACGGCAATTTAAAGAGTTGGAACGTGAAACAGTAGTTGGAGCTAGACGCATGGGACATTCCATTTCGGAAATCGTTAGGGACTTCAACAGGGTTGTCAGTGTTAACAGACAAGTGACACTGCTTGAAATAACCTCAGAAATCACTGCGGAACGTAAGGCGAACGTGTCCGTTTGAACATTGTGGCGAAATTTAGTGTTACTTGGCTATGTCAGAAGAGGAACGACGGGAGTGCCTCTGCTCACAGTACGACATCACCTGCAGCGCCTTTCCTGGGCTCGCGATCATATCAGTTGGACCTAGACGACTGACAAACCGTGGCCTGATCAGATGAGTTCAGATTTCACTTGGTAAGAGCTAACGGCGCGGACCCCACGAAGCCATAGACCCAAGTTATCAACAAGGCACTGTGACAGCTGGTGGTGGCTCCATAATAATGCAGATTGTGTTTACAGGGAATGGAGTCGGTCCTCTGGTCAAACTGAACCGATCACTGACTGGAAATGGTAATGTTGTAACACCCCACCTGTCACTTATCTGGCTTTGGTGTGTGTTCACCCCAGGTAATTGACTAACAGATCAACAGAGAGGGCAAAACTGCCGCAATGTCGGATAACGCAAAGAAAGTAATAAGGCCCTGTGACTCCTGATTGAACTGCAGTGGCAGTGTTGACATTAATTGATTTAGAATTAATCCCTTTTAATTAAAAAGGGTGCACATTGATGTTATATTCAGCTACTGAACACCAGATGCAAATGTTGAACATAAAATTAATTAAGAAAGTGACTTGGGATTTCAACTACTTGATTGAAAACAGATGCAGTCAATTAGCACAGATTTATTTTAACTCACGACCTTTAATCGTCATATTACATGACTCTCCTAACAGTCAGTGGTAACAAATTGCGTTTGCGTGGAGTAAAGCGCGAGAAATCAAAAGTAATTCCTATCGACTGACCCAGGCATTATGCAAAGTGCGAGAAGAATTCTACAATACACGGTCCATGAAACCCTCGTGGAAACTTTGCCGACGTGATCCAACAAATTAATCAGTGACCGGAGCGGGCGCAATATCACCGAATACAGCGTGGCGGAGCAGTGGTGTTGTGTTGACTTCGTTCGACCTAGTGGTGCTGCAAGGCTGGGCTCATCTATTCACTCCTAGCTATCTTGCTCAGTACATAGCTGAACCAAAACTCCCTATCTCCAAGTTCAATCGTTCCATTTGTTAAGTCCTAAACTGCAGAGATGCTCACTCTTTCTCGGGCAAGCTGAGTAAAGAACGCCATGTCCACACTCTAGGCAAGCTCAGAACGGAAGACCCCTATGGAGACTTCTCCCAGTCCCCTCTTCGCCTCGGTTTCCCCTCCAGCAAAATCACTTACGCCAATTGCAGCGCAAGTCGCGTTAATTATGCATCGCTTTCCAGCGCCGACCAATACCTGCTCTGGGAAGTGAACAAATTCCCACAAAATTTCCCTTACTCTCAACTTCTGCTATTTAGCTCCTCCCAGGCCACCCATCAAGGTTAGCGTCTGCACAAACACCAGTTTTTCCCGAAATCTGACTCCCGGGAGAGTACTTCAAATTCCTGGTCCTACGTTCCCATCGGAGGCCGGCATATTTCATTCTGTCGTTCTTCACCTGATTTACTTCAGACTCTGCAGACCGTGAATTCAGCGTGAAGTTGCTATAGTCACGAACACACATATTTTGACCTCTGTTGACCGCTCCACCGTACCTTTGCGAGGCTTTCTCGCATGTTTCACTGAAAACGGGACGACAGACATTTATGAACAGGCGTACAAGTTCTCCGTCTGCTTCCCGGTACACAAGCATGAGGTCAACCACCCACTCACTGTCACTCATCTTAAGGCAGCTGGAGACCACGCCCGGTTACTGCTTTCTCAGAGATTGAGCTGGCCTAAGCTGCCTATTGTCGCTTCCCTTCGCCGCTCCCCCGCCGGCCACGGTCACTCGAATACTTCCCTGGGGTAAACTAGCCTCCAGTAAATCGACACGTTTCCACAAAGTCTTCATGTCGTGTGAATTACTTTAAAACCATCACCCGACATTAATTATTCCAATACGTCCATACTATACCCTCTACAAGATGCATTGTGCCTTGTCAGTCATTTTTGTTCAGTCCTACTGTTCGCTGAACGTGAGTTAGGTGATCTTTAATGACTTCATGTAAGGGGCATAGCTCTTGCCATCTTACAATATTCGGCTGCTTGAAGGTCATTTGGACTTCACATTCCCTAACAACACTGTCATGTTGTAAGAGGTCCATGACTAAGGAATTTATTGCTAGCGCTTTCGAGCAGATGCAATTTCGACGGATTGCTCACGTGCTGCCTGTGATATGTAAGCTATAAGAGAATCTCAGACCAAAGAGCAGTGTTGGCTGCAGTAAGAGCAGTGTGGTAGTAGGAGTAAGTAGTAGCGTGCACTCGTGTGTATGAAGTTGGCTGGGCCGGTTGTGGGGAGCGATGGCGGTGCCTGAGTGATGTAGTGTAAAGTAAAAGCAGCCTCGCACATATGTATTATTGTTATATCAAGTCCCATGTAAACGTTTTAAAAAATCTCTTAATAATAATCTTTCTTATAAAAATTAACTTTTGGCAAACATTCATCTCAATTTAAAGAATTTACTAATTCTACAATCCAGGGTCATCCCGATTATTGTAAAGAAAAATCAATTGTTTCTTTTTATACACGACAAATCTATCGGCCAGCATTGCACAGGGCTGTACCAGAAAAATTTCTTATAGGAGCAGATATATATGCGTTATCCGGAGACTTCACTGAGGTAAGATTTTTCAGTTTATTCAATAATATCTTTCAGGGCCATGACACAGCACTGCTGACATCCAAATTTACCAGTGTAGATTCACAGTCAGTTAATTATTGAAAGGTTATATAAGTGAGCCACAATTTTTTTGAGAGATTAGTCACGTTATTATTCGAAGGTTGCGTAAGTAAACTGTTACGATGAATGTGAATGATATAAATAATTATATTTTTTCTGTTGGGAGGTTTCAGAAATTCTCTGTTGGGAGATTACAATGTCAGTCGTTCGCGGCTGGTTTGAAGAACATTTTGGACCATTCGTGCGAATGATTTGGCCACTCACATCGCTGGATACGAATCGCATCACGGGATATAATCGAGAGGACAGTTCGTGCACAGAATCATGTACCGGCAACGCTTTCGCAATTATGGACTGCTATAGAGGCAGAATGGCTTAATATTTCTGCAGGGGACTTTCAACAACTTCTTGAATTCTTTCACGTCGAGTAGCTACACTACGCCGAGCAAAAGTAAGTCGGAGACAAAATCAGGAGGCATCCCATGATTATGTCACCTTAGTGCATATAACTCCGACCTGTCCAGTTTTCGTTAGGCTTTTTACCAATGAAGCAGAGAACGAAGAAATAAGACCCATTGAAAACTAATGCCTTAAGCACTAGTAATGTCCGCCCCCGGTAGCTGAGTGGTCAGCGCGACAGAATGTCAATCCTTAGGTCGTGGGTTCGATTCCTGGCTGGGTCGGAGATTTTCTTTGCTCAGGAGCTGGGTGTTCTGTTGTCCTAATCATCATCATTTCATCCCCATCGACGCGCAAGTCGCCGAAGTGGCGTCAAATCCAAAGACTTGCACCCGGCGCACGGTCTACCCGACGGAAGGCCCTAGTCACACGACATTTACATTTACATTTTTAGCACTAGTAAGAAAAGTGAGGAGGAATAAGGAGGTTCAAAAATGGTTCTGAGCACTATGCGACTTAACTTCTTAGGTCATCAGTCGCCTAGAACTTAGAACTAATTAAACCTAACTAACCTAAGCACATCACACACATCAATGCCCGAGGCAGGATTCGAACCTGCGACCGTAGCGGTCACGCGGTTCCAGACTGAAGCGCCTTTAACCGCACGGCCACACCGGCCGGCGAATAAGGAGGTATTCTGCAAGGATAAATGTAGATATAGCAACCGATGCTATTCTTTTGCCTGTGTCCTATGTTTTTCTTCGTAGGCTGAACAATCCTGAAACACAATGTCTCAACTACGCTACACGCAGAGCGAGCAAGGCGACGTACGAGGGCTATTCGGGGAGTAAGGTCCGATCGGTCCTATCGGTCACGAAATGGAAACTACAGTGAACACAAAAAATGTTTTATTTGCAAGAGTTAGCTACATCTTCCAGCTTCTTCTCTGCGAAGACATTTGTCGCAGCTTTGTATCAGCTTTCCAGTACCTACGTCATAGAAAGCAGCCGCTTTTGCTTTTCGCCACTTCTCCGCGCTGGCCTGCAGTTCATTGTCTGTGCCAAAATGTGGGTGATCAAGCACTTCGTATCCAAAACGGTGCAGGGGTGTCCTTATTGCTCTGCAATGAGCGCTTGAGGATTGGCACGAAGTATAGCACGCGTCACGTCATGTGGGGTTGCATGAAGTCTGGCGAAATCTCGCTGCCGGCACACATACTTGGCGGTAGACACCATTGTTCTAGTCAGCTTGTGTTCACCATGTGTTCAGAACTGAAATGAGAGACGAGACGCGATCGGCAGTCATACTACAGACACTGCCCAACACATCTGTGCAAAGCTTCATAGGACATTCAATGTTGTTCCACTTCGCAACCTATCGGACTTTACTTTCCGAATAGAATGTGGCGATCAGCCGATGCCAACCCGCCTCATCCGTGCTTATTTCGACATAGGTTTATCTTGTAAAGATGTATGAGCAATTATGAGGACTGAGCAATTAGTTGTTATCATAACTGCCAAATTATGAGGGTGTTAACTGATTTTTTTTCTTTAGTTTAAACGCGTGTAAGTTTGATCTTCCGAAAACCTGGCTAACTGATTACTAATAACCGATTGAAAATAACCAACTGATTCTATTTCTATTTAAAACAGGTATTCCGGCTTTTAGGGCAAAATATCCGGCTAAACATAATACCGAGACCAGCTTTTCTATGTATGGACCTGGAAACGTTTATTGGAGGTGTACCCTACGTGTGTCACTTTTCAGATCGTTTAAATCGCACAA
The DNA here is from genome assembly GCF_023864345.2 of Schistocerca serialis cubense. Taxonomy (NCBI): domain Eukaryota; kingdom Metazoa; phylum Arthropoda; class Insecta; order Orthoptera; family Acrididae; genus Schistocerca; species Schistocerca serialis. The sequence goes on from NC_064645.1 coordinate 510,557,307, forward strand.
CAGCCCTCTCCCGTTTGTTAATCACTATGGAATTTTATGTAGCCGTTCAGAATAATGGTAGTTAACTCCTGTACGAGTTTCAGTTCCATTCTTGACATAATTTGAGAGACATTCAAAAGCGCATAAAACATAAATTTTATAACTTCTCTGTTTTCTTTAGAACACGAGAGGATGGTTCAAATTAAAAACTTCATGATTAAACTGTTAACTAAACAATGTTTTATTCATAACGACATAAGTTACGTAACGTTTCGCTTTTCAAACAGTAGCTATTATTTTCAGTTGTCGGACATTATTATTTTCTTTTGTTATGCTGTAAGAGTGAGTGAGCAGGTGAATTCAGTATGTATGTAACATACGAATCTTGGAATTTGTTAATGTTGTTAATGTTATTAGCCTGTTAATCATATTTTGTAAACGAGCAGCGAGTGAATGCATGGTTAATGCACTTAATATATCGCAGCCGGTTTAAGGATTCCGGGAATAAATTCTTTACTTCTGTGCATAAGGACCAGTAAAGACGACCGTTTCGGAGTTTATTAGCTTTTCGGCAAATATAAAGTTAGAAAAAAGCTTAAACCAATTTGGAATTGGTCAAGGAGGGAAACTATCATTCTGTCTGCAAAAGTGTCTGGGAACAGCAGGGTGGGTAACCTTTGGTGACCTGCTGGCGTGATTCACATGCGGCTCGCAGGCCACGTCCTCATGACGTGACAGCAACGCCCCTAGTGCATGAAATCAACACTATAGCCTTCGTGAGTTTAATGATTACGGGCCGATATGAGTGGCACCCGTTTGTCGAGATGTCACATCAACAAATTATGCCTCAAAACGGGTGATTTGAGGAAATGTTCATTTTAGTTTCACCAGGAACTTCTTCCGCAGTCCAGTCCCTCACACATCCCCTCTAGCTTGAAGGAAGGTGTGGGGGGACGCGTGCCGCAGATATGAGCTAACTGCCATATTCCCGCCACCAGGCAGAGGAACTAATCTGATTGACTCAATTTGTAGTTATAGAACGAGATAGAATATTATAGAAGGTTTTACTGAACTGAATATGAGTTGAAGATTGTTGACTGACGGCTGCATATCTCGTAGGGTGGGGGCCATTCCGTTTGTAATGGGCATGATGATTGGCCACATGGTGACTGGATGCTAACGATGCGAGGTTTGTTCTAAAGCAGAGCATGGCGCATCAAAGGGTGTCTCTGGTGGGTGTCTATAGGACAGAAGTCGCTGGAGAACATCTTGAGACACTGCTGGGAACGCGCCAATGAACACTCTCACTACTAGATTTCATTAAAGCGCTCATTTCGCCACTAGAAGAGGAATAATTCAATTCCCTGTAAGCATGAAAAGGAATCTGTACTTATTCGTGGAGACTAAAGCATTACAAAGTACTCACTGTGTCCACTGGCTATGGGCAGAAAAAAATTTCCAAGTCACTTATAAGGATATTATTACAAGTCTAACTGCCAATCACAAAGATTCTTCAGACACACAAAGTAACCTCTGCGCTGGCCACTTCGGACGCCCACAATAAAGATATTAAATCAGAAATTTGTTCCAGTTCAAACACAACTTAATACCACTACACAAGACGGAAGTTCGAGCTTGCTGTAAAAATAAACAAACAGTTACTCGAGTAAGCCTGGATGGGCACCATCGGAGACCACATAATCACCTGGGATGACCGATGACGTAAAGACTTCCAGAGGTCGACGTGTTTTTTGTGGCAGGTTGTGGTACAGCGGCACTGGTGAATCTCGGTCTTACTGTCTTGGTGAAGGGTAAAATATTTCTATCTTACAGTGACATCATTTAAATTAAATAATTGGAATGCACGTCGATGTTGTGGCAATGAGACGTAAACCTCCGTGCCTCCCTGCGACGGTGAAAGTTCAAGGTAATAGGCAAAAGGGAACACAACTATGTAAGTACTGATACTGGTGGTCGTATTAAGGACGTCACATATCGAGTGGTCGTAGCAATACTTACCGTGTCTCGGCACGGGCCTATATAGTACGCCAGCACCAGGATACATTGCTAGGTACCGTCATGTGGTGTGCGGAAGGAAGCAGTCCAGTAGGTACTGCGACTCTGCTAGCGCAACTGACGCCGCCTGGTGGGCGCCGATGTGAGTTTGCGTACACCGGGGGACCGGCAAAGCTAGCCCTAAACGTTCCGGAGCCCGCTCTACAGGTCCGTTCGGCGGGTGGCCTGTATTACAGGCGCTCGGCGACGACACTTTAGTGCTTCTTTACGACCGCATGCTTGAGTCAAGTCTCTGCTCCTGGAGCAAGCAGAATTCTTGATTCGTGTCCAGAATTGTACTGAAGTAGTTTTAGATCCTTGGAGTTTGCATACGCTATTTCACGTCCTCTGTGTAGCTATAATTTACAGCTACGCAACGCACCACATTTGCAGCACTGAGCAGAATATTGACAACCATCATACCTACACAAGCCAGAGTAGCAGTGGAATCTAAATAAAGGGGGAAACCACAGATGTCAATAATTACCGTCCAGTATCCTTGCTTACAGCATTTTCAAAAATCTTTGAGAAAGTAATGTACTCAAGAGTGGTTAGCCATCTCAACAGTAATGGGATACTTATTAATCACAGTTCGGATTTCAGAAATGCTGTTCCACTGAGACAGCAATATACAATTTCACTGTCCACATAATAGAGTCTTTAAATAGTAAAATGTCACCAGTAGGAATATTCTGTGACTTATCCAAAGCATTTGATTGTGTGAACCATGACATTATGTTAGAGAAATTACAATTCTATGGTATAAATGGAATAGCATATGAGTGGTTTAAGTCATATCTACAGAACAGGAAGCAAAAAGTCTCTTTATATGCTTCAAGTGATTCAAAGGAGTTTGCCACTTCACCTAACTGGGATAAAATTACATTAGGTGTTCCACAAGGTTCGATCATGGGTCCCCTCCTGTTATTGATATATGCGAATGACCTCCCTTCTTATGTGAAAGAAGATGCTGAACTGACACTGTTTGCTGATGATACAAGCATAATTATTAATCCAGTAAAAGAAAGTCCGATAGAAAATGATAGAAATAAGGTCTTTGGAAAAGTTATTAATTGGTTTTCCGCGAATGGGCTTGCTCTGAACTTTGAAAAAACACAGTTAATCCAAATTTCTGCTGCAAAAAGTATAATTCCTTCAGTAAACGTAACACATCAAAAGAAGTCAGTAGCCAGGGTAGAGAATACTAAGTTTTTGGGTGTACATATAGATGGCAATCTTAATTAAAAAATTCATATTTTGGATCTCCTAAAGCGACTAGTTTTAGCAATTCTTTCAATCAGAATAATTGCCAATTTTGAGGATGTAGAAATTAGTAAGCTAACATACTTTGCATAATTCCACTCTCTGATGTCATACGGAATAATAGCCTGGGGCAACTCAACACTTAGGCAAAAGGTATTCACTGCTCGAAATAAAGTAGTTAGAATAATGTGTGGGATTCATAGTCGCACATCTTGTAGGCATCTGTTTAAAAGGTTAGGAATTCTTACAACTGCTTCACAGTACATTTACTCAGTAACGAAATTTTTTCTCAACAACATGGACAAGTTTAAAATCAACAGCGACATTCATGATTGCAATACCAGAAAAAAGAAAGACCTACACTATCCTTTATTTAACCTATCTTTGGCACAGAAAAGGGTAAAATATGCAGCTATAAAACTTTTTGATAAATTACCAGATGAAATAAAATGTTTGACAGACAGCGGTAATAGTTTCAAATACACATTGAAATCATACCTCATTGACAACTCCTTCTATACCATAGATGAATTCTTGAATATGAGTAAATAAATCTGGAGATATAATATATGCATTTTGTGCCATTTAAGGGAATGGGATAGATAATAGAAATATTCAGGTATAACACCATAATGTTAAAAAAAAACTTTTTTCCTGTGCACATTTCTTGTGCATTTGACTCGTTCCACATCATAATGGTTTTTCCGTCCTATTGATCAATGGAACACGTAACTAACTAACTAACTAATAAATTCGCTTCTCGTGTATTAATCAGACTGACAAGTAATTACTACGATATTGTGAAGCTGCAATGCATCTATTATTCCGAATTACAGGCACAGTGGTGACTACAGCCGTCATGAATTACATGAAATGTTTTCGCATTTGCGAATATGGACAACCATCAGCTGTATAATGGAATGACGACAGTGAAAATCTTAGCTGGACTGGGACTCGCTCTGGGATTTCCCGCTTTACTAGCAGTTGCCTTAACTGGTACGGCTATCAAAAATGGTTCAAATGGCTCTGAGCACTATGGGACTTAACATCTGAGGTCATCAGTCCCCTAGAACTTAGAAATACTTAAACCTAACTAACCTAAGAACATCACACACATCCATGCCCGAGGCAGGATTCGAACCTGCGACCATAGCGGTCGCGCGGTTCCAGACTGAAGCGCCTAGAAACGCTCGGTCACACCGGCCGTCGGTACGGCTATCCAAGCACGATTCAGGGCCAGACCCAAACTATTATATGTAGTCATTCCTGCGTGTCCGCAGGAACTACCACTGTGGCAACTATCCAGCTGTTATGAAATACTTGAAATGTATTTTCCGTTGCGCGTACGAACAACCATCAGTTGTATAAGGCAATGACGACAGTGAAAATTTGTACCGGTTGTGGTCTAGAGCTGAGATTTCCCTCATTTTCTGTCAGTGCACGATTCATGGCCAGGCCCAAACTTCGGTATGTCATCGTTCCCGCATCAAAACCCTTACTGTTACACACATTATGTAATTCCTGCACAGGGGAGGATATTTTAACTGAAAGTCGCTGCCCGGAATTGGCAGGTAAAGACCATATTGCAGTGCCTGTACTGTTAAGAAGAAAGATGCAATGTTCATTCGGACATGCATGATGTATGCATCCTTTAGAATATAAGGACGTGTGGTATAAGAGAGCTCTCTTCAGCTGCCTGCAAAGTTCCGAGCTGTTAACTGCGATAAAAGAGTATTTCTGTTTCTGAGAGGAGAGAAATCGTTTTACTAGGAGGTAAAAAAAGAGATCAAGCTTGACCGTTGAGAGGCCCAGGATAAGAAATTAAAAAGAGTCAGTCCAGCACAAATTTTCATTGTCGTCATTCCCATGTGTAGCTGACTGTTGTTTGTATTCGTAATTGTGAACACATTCCATGTTTTTCCATTGAAGTAATTTGTATAGTGATAACTATAATAGTTTCAAATCTAGTTCTTGAAGTGGGTCATTTCACCGTAAAACATGTAGTAGAAATAAGATACAAGTATGATAGGTGTCATGTATAATTTTGGTGTGTGAATTTTTGGTATCTGAACCGGTTGTGAGCGAGCAGCGATGTTGTAAGCTATACCACAGGAGTTATGCTAACATCTTTGAGCTACGCGAGGGCACAGCGGAGCAGACAGTATTTAGCTCTGGTAGAGAGAGGAGTGGAAAGTACAACTGTATTGGAGTTAAGCTGATAATTTTAAGCAGTATTAGTGAGGAACCTATGGTGATGTTATGATTCAAATTAAAGTTTCTCTTTTGTTCAATCAACACGATTATCAGACTGATAATTTTAGAACCGACAGATTTTACTACAAGCAGTTTTTATCTCCAGAATGAGATTTTCACTCTGCAGCGGAGTGTGCGCTGATATGAAACTTCCTGGCAGATTAAAACTGTGTGCCCGACCGAGACTCGAACACGGGAGCACTTACCCGCGAAAGGCAAAGGTCCTGAGTTCGAGTTTTTATCTGTCAGAATATTAAAAGTATTCCGTAATGGTCCAATTGTTTGCATCCCTTGGACTGGATTCTGCAATTTACGTTTTCTTTGTCGCTAAATTGGTCTGTTTCTCACAAATTACAATTTATTTGTAGATTTTTGGAAGGGAAACCGTCAACGAGAATGCCACCTATTGCACGCCAATGTTTTTCGCTTGATGAATACCAAAGCGCTTTCCTCGCAGCGTACTGGTCTGAGACGACACAGCGTTCTGTAAAAAAATTGATAAATTTACCGAACTTCAACAACTCGAATTTTGAAACGATAACACAATACTTTGAATACATGGTACAACGAAACCAGCATTTTCTTGAGCCTTTTAGCCCGTCAGGTTTCATCCACCTCTGTATTTCAAAAATTCCAGGAAATTTGAAATGTGCGTTAAGAACAGGTTAACGAACACCTGACATACATGCTTTTCGTGACGTTTTACAATTACTTGAGATTGATCAATCGTTTTCTCAGCAGAATAATAATAACAACAATAATAATAATAACTTTTCTAACAACATCCGCAATTTTCACTACAGTCACAACGGTGGTCATTCTGGTACGTTTTTCACTCACAATAAGAGTACTATTTTGGGAACCAAAGACGTAACAGGAATTTTGACAACAACAACAACCAGAATTTTAATGTTAATCAACAACGACATTTTCTGCAGAGCCAAAGTCTTCATAATAACTACCAAGAGCAAAATCACAATTTTCAACAGTCTCTCAGCAACATGTTAATTCCGGACAGCACACAGATCAGCCTTTGCCACAACAGCTGACGCAATCATTCTCGCAAAATGATTCTAGTAATAATATTATTCACAGGAAAACTTCCTGTAATTACAGACAACAGCCATACCAGCCAAACTCTTATGGTAATGCCCAGCATATTCAGGGTCACAATGGGGATAAACTGGGAGATAGCCCAGCATTTTCAGGGTCACAATGGGAATAAACTGGGAGATAGAAATTTTAATAATACTCCTGGAAATTGAAATAAGAACACCGTGAATTCATTGTCCCAGGAAGGGGAAACTTTATTGACACATTCGTGGGGTCAGATACATCACATGATCACACTGACAGAACCACAGGCACATAGACACAGGCAACAGAGCATGCACAATGTCGGCTCTAGTACAGTGTATATCCACCTTTCGCAGCAATGCAGGCTGCTATTCTCCCATGGAGACGATCGTAGAGATGCTGGATGTAGTCCTGTGGAACGGCTTGCCATGCCATTTCCACCTGGCGCCTCAGTTGGACCAGCGTTCGTGCTGGACGTGCAGACCGCGTGAGACGACGCTTCATCCAGTCCCAAACATGCTCAATGGGGGACAGATCCGGAGATATTGCTGGCCAGGGTAGTTGACTTACACCTTCTAGAGCACGTTGGGTGGCACGGGATACATGCGGACGTGCATTGTCCTGTTGGAACAGCAAGTTCCCTTGCCGGTCTAGGAATGGTAGAACGATGGGTTCGATGACGGTTTGGATGTACCGTGCACTATTCAGTGTCCCCTCGACGATCACCAGTGGTGTACGGCCAGTGTAGTAGATCGCTCCCCACACCATGATGCCGGGTGTTGGCCCTGTGTGCCTCGGTCGTATGCAGTCCTGATTGTGGCGCTCACCTGCACGGCGCCAAACACGCATACGACCATCATTGGCACCAAGGCAGAAGCGACTCTCATCGCTGAAGACGACACGTCTCCATTCGTCCCTCCATTCACGCCTGTCGCGACACCACTGGAGGCGGGCTGCACGATGTTGGGGCGTGAGCGGAAGACGGCCTAACGGTGTGCGGGACCGCAGCCCAGCTTCATGGAGACGGTTGCGAATGGTCCTCGCCGATACCCCAGGAGCAACAGTGTCCCTAATTTTCTGGGAAGTGGCGGTGCGGTCCCCTACGGCACTGCGTAGGATCCTACGGTCTTGGCGTGCATCCGTGCGTCGCTGCGGTCCGGTCCCAGGTCGACGGGCACGTGCACCTTCCGCCGACCACTGGCGACAACATCGATGTACTGTGGAGACCTCATGCCCCACGTGTTGAGCAATTCGGCGGTACGTCCACCCGGCCTCCCGCATGCCCACTATACGCCCTCGCTCAAAGTCCGTCAACTGCACATACGGTTCACGTCCACGCTGTCGCGGCGTGCTACCAGTGTTAAAGACTGCGATGGAGCTCCGTATGCCAAGGCAAACTGGCTGACACTGACGGCGGCGGTGCACAAATGCTGCGCAGCTCGCGCCATTCGACGGCCAACACCGCGGTTCCTGGTGTGTCCGCTGTGCCGTGCGTGTGATCATTGCTTGTACAGCCCTCTCGCAGTGTCCGGAGCAAGTATGGTGGGTCTGACACACCGGTGTCAATGAGTTCTTTTTTCCATTTCCAGGAGTGTAATTTCAGGAATAAAGGACACTATAATAACAACCAGTCTTTATGCTTAAATGTACCAGATTCACATTTTCATCCGCGGCAAGGTAATCAAAATCATTCAGAACCCCAGCTTACTGTTCAAATCATTGAAGTCGCTTTTGTCAACGCACCGAACCGAACGGTGCAGGCGCTACGCAACAACGACTGGCGGGCCAGGCGTCAGATGACGCCGACGCCGCGCCAACACAAGGTTCATCGCATTGTTCACACTTTATGGAGCATATGTTCCGCTTAGAAAACTTCAGGGATTTATTGTTACGTGAAACTGAACAGCCTCTGAAGCATTTTTATCACCCTGTTATTGCCATGCAAGTAGGCAAACACGTATAAAAACCAGTTCTGGATTCTGATTCTCACGTTACTATCATGAGTGACGCAGCATTCAACCGCTGCAATTCTGATGATTCTTGTCCGATGATACCTTTTAATAAAATCAAAGTAAATGGTGCTGTACCTGCTAAAATCGTTGAAGTTATATCTCAAACTCGTTTACAATTTTCTACTTAAGGTCACACAGTTTTCGCCAACTTTCTTATAGTTCCGCTATTAACCACTGAAGTCATTCTGGGCAGCGATTTCTTAAACAGACATAAAGCAGAGCTGGATTGTGACAACTCTTGTATTATGTTGCGAACCGACGACAATATGATATCTTTAAATTTTGACCAGAGCCTATCTAGTGAGGAACAAGATAGCAACCGCCTGAATTTTCTTTCTTCAAGTAGAAATATCGACTGGTACACTGCACAGTTTAATTCTCCTGACCAGAACTGTGAGTATAACGATGAGGACACGATTCAGAACAAAGTTCACAACTGTAAGGCCACCTCTGATTTTCACAACGATTACGGGAAATCTTACAAACTCATGTTCACGTTTTTGATAATGTCCCTGGCACTATTTGCGGTTTTCTTTATGAATTTCAAGTTAAGCCGCATAATACTTTTGTTGCACGACACTACACCATCCCTTTTGTTTATCGGTAGAAAGCTAAATAAGAAATTAATTCCATGCTTCTACAAGGTATTATTCAGCCGGCAGACAGCCCTTATAACAGCCCGCTTCATATTGTGCGGAAGAAAGATGGTTCACTGAGGCTTATTCTCGATTCGAGACCAATTAACAACATTATTATTGCGGAAAGCGATAGACCGCAAACCTTGGAAGAAATCCTTCAGAAATTTCATGGCGTCACAGTTTTCTCCTCCCTTGATTTAAAATCTAGTTTCTGGCAGACTGAATTGCTCCCTAATCGCCTGTAGTACAAGGCCTTCCTCTTTTTTGGCATATGCAATCACTTCCGTAAACTTCCTTTTGGATTAAACATTTCGTCTGCAGGATTCATCGGAGGTTTAAATTCTATTTCACCAGAGCATTTGAAAAATAAGATTACAGCTTATGTCGATGATATTCTCACATCCAAAAACACCTGGGATGGCACAATGATAGCCTGAATTCTTTATTACAAGTATTTTCTGACCACGGTGTTACAGTCAACCTGAGCAAATCTGAATTTGGCAAATCTAACATCAAACTTTTAGGTCACGTCATATATGTTTATGGCATAGAACCTGACCTAGATAAGTTGCAAGCTATCCGTGACGCCACCACACCCACTTCCAAACGTCAAGTCAGAAGTTTTCTCGGTTTAGTCAACTTTTTCAGTCGTTGTGTGTACTACAAGGCTCTCGATACTCCACGCTTGTGCCAACTTAGCGGCAAAAACTCCAACTGGTTCTGAGACGAACAAGCTCAGCAAGAATTTGTCAATTTAAAACAAGCTTTATTAAACGCTCCTCTACTTTCTCATCCTGATCTTTAACATGACTTCTGTTTGGCCACCGACAGTTCTAAAACGGCCATTGGTGTCTATATGTTTCAAGAGATCCAAGAATATTGGTTGAAATGGCTCTAAGCACTATGGGACTTAATATCTGAGGTCATCAGTCCGCTAGACTTAGAACTACTTAAACCTAACACACATCCATGCCCGAGGTAGGATTCGAATCTGCGACCTTAGCAGCAGCGCGGTTCCGGACTGAAGCGCCTAGAACTGCTCGGCCACAGCGACCGGCTATCGAAAATGACGGAATTGTTTGCTATAACGTACCGTACAGAATTCGTCGTATTTGTCAACCGAATGCTTTGGAAGTGTGGAAAGCTTGAGAACCAAACGTAGTATGGATGTGCCCCATATTACGAATGTCAAACAATTTTGCGAATAAGAAATACTCACACAGCTTTACAAACAACGTACCTACACTGAGAACTTTATTTACTATCGTATTGGCATAGCCACAGCCTACTTTGTTATTTATTGTTTTATAATGTTCGATTTCCCCTGATTTTGTAACTTGTCAAAGAACTTCACAAGTAGGACACACATGCACTGCTTTACAGAGAACACACTTACACTGTGATCTGGATTATTAGCGGACTGTTATCAATACAGCCTATTTGTCTTTTCTTATCTTCTAACTTTAGAGTTGGTCTTATAGTGGGATTTATTTCGCTGTTACACAGGAGAATTTTCTACGATTTATTTGATGCTATCTACAGCCTGTTGCTTTCATACATTTTTGTCTACTGTCAGAAGGCATATTTGCTGAGAGCTACAATTTCTTTCTCAGGATCTATTGTAATTGCAAGTGTTGTGTGTACAGTACTGGATGTTTGAAACTTATGGCTATGAGGTGTTTTTCGTGTGGGAGACAACTGATATGGACAGAACAGGGAATTTTGTTTTGGAAGATTTCAGATGTGTTGTATTAAGAGATTTATTGCATATTTGTATATTTTATGATGATGACTACTGATGATATTTAATGAGGTATATGATTATGATTTATGTGGCTGACGTATATGAGGTATTATGTGAAGTTACTGATGAGATGATAAATATTATGATGATGAATAACATTGAGGTAATGGTTAGGGCTTAGGACCCTGTTTTCGTTGAAGTCGATTTTATTTCATGTGATGATATTTCTGGTTTATAAGAATAAAAGATGAGTTGGTATCAGTCATGGCAGGTTGACAATAGTAATTGTTTTTCAGCTATCTGCTGCTACACTAAAGCTTCTTTTGTATGATATGCAGTTGTGTCTTTCTTGAGATTCTTATGCAACCCTGGATATACTTGATTTTTTTCCTATTTGAGAGCAACAAGACAGGCTACAGCCATGCTACGTCTCACAGCACTGTACATTTCTGGTCTAATTACTACTATATACTATGGCATTTTTTTCCTTGCCTAATAAAAACCTCTGGCACTATCTTGACTATTTGTTCTTGTGGAGGCTATGACTTTCTCATATCTACTGAATCAATTAGGAGATACGTACACAGTTTGACTGACAATATACTCACACAGCTGATACTACTACACCTAATTTGTTTCTTATTATTTTCTATACTCATGCTTTGTCTTTTCAAGAATGTTGAAAGCAGGTCATACTACGCTTCGTTTGTCTTATATTTTGGATAGATTGTAGAGTGCTTTGCCAATTGGTTTATTACCTATAGGCAGTTACATTATAGACTATAGATATATATTTTCTATGATGTTTATTGTGAATCTTATCCTTGCATTTTTATCACTAGCAAATTTTAATCCTATGCACTTAACTGACACAGACCCACCTTGTGCTTGTAAATATTTCCTTTTTACCATCGTGTTACCACAGTTTGGTTAGCAGTGACAGATCTATACACTTCAGAAACTTAGCACAGACTGTTTGGTACATACAGAAGAAAATGGTAATCGTTCAGGTAATAGGGATGTGGCAGACACTTAGGCAGACCATGTATCGTGGTTTTGCACCAGATGAATGTTCAAAGTTTGCAGTAATCAGCTTTTTTAACAGGTCGTACTGGATTGAGAATAGGTCAGGATTTGCCTTAGTCAGCTAATGATATGATGTTTATGATATTCTGTACGTATTTCTGGTACTACAAAGAATCTTTATGATGTATTTCTTTTGCTATGGTGGTATGTGGTTGAGTACCTAAATTCTTCTTGCTTGATGATTACTCTTTTTCTGCTATGTGGTAGTATTTATATTGTCATATGTGACATATATCGATTATTTTGGCCAAATTCTTCTTGTTGCTATGTTGACTGGTGCGAGACAAATGACTTTAAATTACTTTTTTTCCAAAGGTGCAATTAGCCCAGTGCTCTCTACAAACCTTCCTTTTTCTCCTCATGTCCTATGTGTTCCTGTAGTTAGTGAAGCTCCTATTTTCCCCTTATGTGTGTTGACTCTGCAAAGTTACTTAGCCTAGATATTAGTGTAAGTATTTTTTATGTTAACATAGAGATGCTCCTGCAATCATATGAAAAGTACTTTGTCATAAAGCAACTGTGTTTGCACACGTCTCTGAAGAACAACTATTTTATAGAACTGTGTTAATCATGTTACTGAATGTGACCATTTTTCACATGACACCCTGTAACTTTGTGTGCAATGATTCTGGTCACACTGCAACTAAATTTGCATATTACACTGAATGTAAAGGGGTGTTTCCATTCCATTTCTCTGTACTATGGTATATTGGTCTTTGTATATGCTCTTTTCTTGCTGATATTGCTACCTTGATTATTTGCTTGGTTTTAAGCCATTTCGTCAGTGTTCAGGTGTACTGTATTCCGGTATTGTTTTTTGTTCTCTGAAGTATTTTCTTTCTCATTTTGTTTCTTGATGTAATATGTATACTAGTTCACCGTTGTATTTCATTGCCTGGACATAGCCTCTTGTTTTAAACGAAGTATTTGTACTTTATTTGTACTCTGGACATATATTGAAATATTTTCATTTGGAGCCACTGATAGCTCTCATATTTTATTTGATTATACCATGGCTTGTTATTAGCCTGTACTGCACTTAAGAATATATGTACTGTGGAGGTCTCGTGGGTATAAGTGGTTAGGTTCTTACTACAGTGTGGATGGATTATTTTTTAGCGCATTCTGAGCTTGTTACCTCCTCATTAGTGCCAATACCAAATTTTTTCTGATGACAGTGCTAGTGGGACTGCAAAGTTGTCCTGCAGTGGTTGGTAATAATAAACGCATCTCATATTGGTGCCATTGGACTGCAACATTGTCCTTACTGGTCAGTTCTGTCAAATACTTCTCATGTTGGTGCCAGTGGGACTGCAAGATTATCCTGCGCTGGTTGGTGATAATAAACACATCTCATGTTGGTGCCAGTGGGACTGCAAGATTGTCCTGCACTGGTCTGTTCAAAAAATTATTTCTGATGACAGTGCTAGTGGGTATGCAAGATTGGGTAAATGTGCTTTTCAAATTAAATTTACGCTGTCAGTGTCTGTGGGACTGGAAGATTTTCCCTCAATGTGTCATATAGTTTGACTACACACTTATGGTGGGCAGTTATGTACAGGTTTTACTGCTCTTAGGACACTTTTTTGTGCTGCAACCTAGGGTGGTGATAAAAATTTTCTTTGCAGTTCAGACACTACTATGTGCAGTGCATATATGCATCCTAACAGCTCTCTGTACTCAGAGTTTACACATGTAATGCAGTGTGCAGTGCAGTGAGGGTATCCTAATATTTCGCAAATACTGTGCTTGTAACAAAATGTTTATGTCAAGCAATGGTTTGTTCTATTTTCAGTTATGCAACTGTTTATGTCAAGCAATGATTTGTGCCAATTTTCAGTTGTGCAATCGTTTATGTCCAGCAATAATTTGTACTTATTTCCTCTCATGTATAGTTTTCATATTACTTGTTTACTCACACCGTTAAACTTTTGTATTCACCTTTCTACATCTTTCTATCAGAATATTGTTTTTGTAAAGTAAAATTTCCCAGTCTCAGGAATGTCACTGACATCTCCTCGCCTGTAAAATTTTGGTCCGCCGGGACTTCGGAATAATAAGTGTCATGTATAACTTTGGTATGTGAATTCTTGTTATCTGAATCGATTGTGAGCGAGCAACGATGTTGTAAGCTCTGTCACAGAAGTTAAGTGAGTATCTTTGAGCTGCATAAGGGTGCAGTGGAGCAGACAATGTTTAGCTCTGGTAGCGAATGGAGTCGAAGTACTGTTCAACTGTATTGGAGTTAAGCTGATTATTTTAAGCAGAATTAGTGAGGAAGCGGTGGCGATAATACGATTCAAATTAAAATTTATCTTTTGTTCAATCAACATGACTATTAAACTGATTTGCGAATAAAGAAATCTAATGGAATGTGAGGTAAATACAATAATGATATTATTTTTGCTATTGCTGTGCCTTTGAACAAACTTGTTTATTGTACTGGAAATTGTTAGATTTGAGAGATAGAAAAGTGTATTGTTTGAAATTTAAAATCTGCCTTGAGCACTTTTTCCCAATATACGAAGCAAACAGAGTGTTGTCATTTATGCACATATTTCATTTTCTTAGCAACCTTTCTCTTACAACTCTTTTTAATGGATGATCCAACCAAGTATGTTCGATTTGCAATTAACAGAGAACTCATTGCACCTCTCGAGTCTCTCTGTGCAGATACAGTAATTTGCTACTTTAGGATAGCGGCTTGCAAGACAGAGCAGTACTGCAGCGCGTTATCCAGATATGCGCAGATTAGAAGTAAGGAGAAAATATTTTGATTGTTTTATTTATTCGATCAGGGCCAACTTACATCAGGCGATGGTTTTTTATTTATTCAGATAAATTTCAGGTAATAGTACCATGATATTGATTTAGATAAGCATAACCACCATACTATACATCACATTAATATGCTAATATTGTATAGCTTTCCTCCTCCTGTATATACAGAATTTCAAAGGCAACAGACAAGTCTAGTATGAAAGCAAAAAGATAATTCCTATGAAACAAAACGTTTGCTCAGCCTGAAACCTACATAATGTCTCAAGTGTGACTCTAAGCCAACAATATATGAAAGTATATCCAAAACGATATATAATGACTGAGTTTAAAATGTTTTGACCAAAATTATCATCTTTGTGTTATATGAGTACAGTCCCAACATATGTATAATCATCTTCAATCTGCATCACACAACACACAGCATCACAGCGTCATATTGAAGTTTCTTGCAAAATATATATTTCTAGAAGATAGGCTGTATGTTGTAGCGGTAAACTTGTAAGTTCCAGATTTTCCATATAGTATTTAGAATCCAGTAAGATCATATATTTATGGTATAAAATGTGTGAGTTACTTGACCTAATCTTGGACAAGTGTTTTATCCAGTTAGCATGTAATTAATCAGTTACTTAGATATACAAGAAAAAATCGTCACATTAGTTATTCACAAAATAAATGAAACTTAAAGTACTAGCAGTTAGTCTAGATTGGTCATAAGAATCAGATAAATATATGTAATTCAAAGGTAGTCAAGTTGCATATTTGCTTCCCGGATCATTTCTGAAACCTCAGGTTGAAGTCAAGATATAACGCCGATAGTGAGAAGGGTTTCAACGATAGAAACATATGCATATGGAAAAGACGTACACCGTTTGTGTGATCATTATATGCATGACATAGTACATAAGATAGAAGAAAACTTACAGCTTGTTATAAACAAAGAAAAACAGAAGACAGATTTCCCATATGTTTCCCTGAATAGGATTCTCCATGTCAATGAAGATAATACCTGAACATAGGTGTTGGCATACAGCAACAAACAATAGCTTAAAAACAAACTAGCATAATAGGCTGTTTCACAAAAGTTAGAGACGATAATCCAGCATGGAGATTAAACAAACTAACCCTAAAATGCCAGTGAGAATTGAAAAGAAACTTAAATAGTCTGTGTTTATACACAAAGAAAACCAGAATTCTAGAAATCAGAGTAGTAAGTTGGAACATCCAGTTCCAGACCATTTTCACAACCATAATACATAGGATAAGTTACATAAGTATACAGAACGATCAGTTCCAGATATCATCATCAGTTCATTTGAAGAACTCAAGGTAACATTTCCCTAAATCACATTTCTGCTATACAGAATAGGATTGGTGAACAAATAGCCAAAAGTTCATCTACCACACACAACATGTGCGAAATTTTAAAAGCTTCCCCACCAAAGCCAGAAACAAGGAGAAGTTGAAGCAAGATAGAAAGATAGAAGTACCATCAAATGCAAAAAACAAAAAAAAGAAAACAAGCCAAGTATATATAAGTATCCAATCCAATAGAGTTAAACGTCATGTGTAATAGAGCAGTTTCATAGAGTCATGGGTAAAGATTAATAAAGAATATCTGTAAAGAATGAAATGTAATGCAATTAGGTAAATTATCTGTTCTCACACTAGGACAAAACAGAAGATGGTAAAGTATTAAGGTCATTTCAGAGAATATTTTTGTTCCCACTCTTCAACAAAACAGAGGGGGCAAAGCATGAAGGCCAAATCAGACAACACACTACCTAACACTCAACAGAATAATCGAGCCAATAATGAGAAAAAAAATTAACTTCATATCTTCACAATAAGACTTCAATAGAATGACAGAATCCCATTAAATACTTCAAAAAGTCAGACCACACAGCCCAACTGCTTCAAAATCTACACAATCATAAATATGATGCATTACCCCCTTCTCAGTGCATCAAGCAATAAGTGTAAGTGTAAGACATTCTGCATGAAACTGTATCATTATATTCATGTAAATGGGTATATTCCCAATGATTGTACAACACAGCAAAAGTAAGCTCAGTTATCCAGTTGCCAACAATTCTACTGACAATACATAGTATCAAGCATCATAAGGAAATATTTCTCTAATCTCATGTAAAAGGAATGTGGCACTGATGTGTAAATATGTAGAAGCAAATCCCACATTAGCTGGGGACTTTTTGTTTTCCACATGCATGGTGAACAAAGACTATACATTTCCTTGAGGGTTCAAGTTAATGATGAATGTAAGGTTTCATCTGAACAATATTCCTCAAACCAAACACTTTTCTTGATTTTGGGTAGGTAAGTTGATAAGAATTCGGATGTGGTATCTCAGAAATTTCAAAAGGTCCAATGTATATATATATAAAAAATGTAATCTCTTTGTTTATTGCTTTAGATTTCTCATGGCTTTGTACTGCGTTACTTTCAAACCTTTATCATGCCTTAACATTTTCTTATTATAATAGTCTTCCATATTTTTCCTAATAATATCCTCTCTCTCATCAGGCGAAAGTTCAAAGCATACAGAGAACTTAATTAATTCATTCAATAGGTTTCCAGGCTTCTTATTGTAATGAATTTCATATGGAGAAAACCCAGTAGAGGTGTGTCATAAATGGTTGAGAATAACCTCAAACTGTTTTATGTAAGAATACCAGTTAGTATCGTCCTTAGCACAGTACTTTCTACAAAGGCATCAAATCTCTCTCATGTATCTCCCTGTTGGTTTGCAAAAAGGTGAACAGACCGATATATATATATATATATATATATATATATATATATATATATATATATATATGATGCTATATCTGTAAAAAAAACTGCTTCCAAACATTGGATGTAAATTTACTGCCACTGTCAGATAGGACTGCTTTTGGGTTACCCACATTATTGAAGTAATCACTGACAAACAATTAAATTATCTTGTGGCTAGTGGTTTTCTTCAAAGGATAAAGCTTAACTAATTTAGTGAACAAATCAACAACTCTCTTCTTGAAATATTTCTAAAATAAACGTTCTCCTGCAACTTATGGGTGCACTTCATACTCCTACAATGTCCAAAACTTTCATGTACAAACTTAATAAGTAAAAGAATGTGTTGTTTAGGCCAGCGTGATTTCCACTGATCAGAAACAGGTCTGTGTCTTTCAAACAGAATCCCCATCTGTACCTGACAGTGTTGTGCAACTTTCTCATGCCCCCTTTTTACTAACTTAAGATCTTCATCCTGATTTTGATGTCTCCTCAGCTTTTCACATATCTTAACTATCTCCTTTTCACATTTTACACCTTTGATAAACATGAGTCTGAAGCTCTTACCATCTGGTACTCCAGCATTTTCTTGTTCATTCCATATTGGCAGTCTAGATAGAGCATCTGCAACACAGTTCTGCTCACTGTTAATATGTAAAATAATATAATCAAACTGTTGCAAGAATAAGACCCAACATGTTAGCCTGTTACAATAAAGTTTGCACTCTTGCAAATAGCATAAAGCTTTATGATCAGTAAAATTTATGACCTTGTGTCCAGTTAACCAATTTCTAAGCTTTTTGAATCCCCACACAATGGCAAATAGCTCATTTTCTATTACAGTATAGCTTCTCTCATGTTTTAGCAAACTATGGCTTGCAAAGGTGATTACACACTGCTCCACCTGTCCATCTACTTCCTTTTGTTGGAATAAATAAGCAGCAAAACCATAGTCATTACCATGAGTCATAAGGAGAAATGGTAAAGCAAGATCAGGTGTATGTAGAATTTGGCTGTTACAAAGTTGTCTCTTAATCTCGTCAAAAGCTGACTTGCAATCAGTTGGCCATTCCTACATTGTATCTTGCTTTAAAAGATGATGTAAACTATTTGCATTTAAGGCTTGAGTCCTAATGTATTTGTGATAGAAATTGCATAGACCAAAGTATGACTTTAATTTCTTTTCCTTTCTAGGTTTAGGAAATTTAGCAGTAGTTTTAATTTTGTCTGTATCACGTACTATTCCTTCTTCTCAAAAACACTGTCCTAAGAAATTCAAAGTTTTTTCTTCAAACTTACACTTAACTGACGTAAGTGTCATACCTCCCTGCCTGAACTTATTACTTACCTCTTTAACTGCATTAACACGCTCATCACAAGATTTGCTTGTTATGAGTACATCATAAACATAAATTAAGAGTTTCGAATGCATTTCACTATCCGATAGAAGATCTAAGGCTCTGATAAACTCTACTACAGATACATTCAGACCAACAGGTACTACACAATACTGATAGCCTTTATGAGAAAATAAGAAAGCAGTATATTTTATAGAGTCTGATTCTAATGTTATTGGGTGGAAACCTGAGGTCAAGTCTAAGGATGAAAAATACTTGGCACCAGAATTTTATTGAGTAATTCTTCCACTGACTTAGGGCGATCAGTGTCTCTTCCAAAAAGTTATTCAGATGACAGTAATCAAGCATGAGTGTGACCCCACCACCCTTTTTCGCTACAACAACCAAAGAATTGTTGTATTGGCTAGTACTCCTGTCAATAATCCTCCACTTTTGCATCTTCTGCCACTCTCTGTCTCCACAACCTGTACTTTACAGACAGGAATTGAATATAGTTTTATAAAGAAAGGCTGGTGCTCTTTAGCCCGTAACATGCATGTACAGTTCTTAACTGTAACTGGTTTCTCATTAAGTATGTCTCTTTAGGATCTCAACACTTCTTCCAGTTCAGACTTCTCATCTCCATTAAGCTTGTCTGCTTTTCTCACTTTATCAGTAACAAGTTGATCAAAATCTCTATTAGTTGTATCATTAATTGAGAAATCATCATCATCTATGTATCCTTTTTCTACCTCAGTGTCAAAACCATGTATTCTATTAGAAGTTCTGTCTCCAGTTCTTAAGTGTAACATAGCATAAGCAGAAAAATGTGTATTTGCATTGGAAAAATGTACTCCGAATGTTACTCAGTCTGTTTTGTTTTTCAATATTTAATCCATGCCTAGCAATACCTCCTTATCACTGAACACCAAACATCCTTGCTCAAAAACTCCATTGCCAACATGAAATGTGATTAAACCTTGTTTGTTTACAACTTTACTAAACTTACATGTAACACCTTTAATGATAACTCCCATTATAGGAAATTCAGTGTACTCAGAACTCTGCTTGACTCTGTCCCTGAACTTTTCAGAAACAATAGTAATTGCACTACCTGTGTCAATCAAACAATAACCATGGCAATCGCCAACTGTAATTTTGACATATGGAGACGACATAAATCTTGCTGTTGGTTAATATTAGCTTCTCTAAGCAAATCATCCTCTATTTCTTCAAAATGTAAATCTTTCTGCAAATGGTCTCATTATTGCTAGATAGCTGTATAGGGCAAAGTGATACCAGTGTCATGAATAACTTCTAATGCTTGATTGGATTTAAAACTGGACTTGAATAGATGTGCTCATTATGTTGCAAGTAAAATCTGGCAGAGAATGGTCAATAAACTGACTCTATGAACTGAAATCTGACTCATCCTTACTAACATCTCTAAAATGTTCAATAATCCTCTTACTTAGCTCGCAATGCTGTGTTCCAACATCCTGGCATTCACACAAAATATCATTAATGTGGAATGGAACAAATAGACCCTCCTGAGCCACATCACTGGCCCAGTCATGACCAATTACTTCAACATAAACCGTATCGTCCACTTCTTCTAAATTAAGTATATCAGCTTCAGCTAAATCATTAGTGCTGACAGCACACATTAGTGCTGACCCCATCACAGTTCGCTACAAGAGTCTCCTGCTCGGGGTACATTAAAATACCAATACCAAAGTAATCTCTATCAACACCTACATCATCCATAGAAAATTCAGAGTTAAACAATTTTACTGAAACAGTTTCTTCAAGTTCATAACGAGCTACAGGAAATTTCTTACTACTATACATCTGTTTACTTATAAGATCACAAAACTTATTTTCAAAATTAGTTGCATTAACAGGATGTCATATAAACTCTCATAATCAAACTCCTCTTGATCTGAATTTGTTATAAGCTGGTCATAAAAATTATTTACCTTCTCCATCAAGTGAAGGTATTAACAGTTTTCCTGGTTCTGTTTACTATGGTTTTTGTTCTATCAGTAGTATTCCTATTATTATTAGTGTTATAGTAAGCATTATGATTCCTTTTGTTACCATTCTGTCTATTTTTCTGGTTGTGTTGAGATGACCACCGTTATATCCGTTGTTTTTGTTGTTATGTGAGTTACTAACTTTGTCTTCTTCCTCAAAAGCTTTGTCAAGTTTATTAACATGTTTAAAAAAATTCTGTAATGAATCACCGGGGCCGCAAACAAGGCCGCACTGAACTCTCATTGGTAGACGTCTTTTCAAGGCGTCAATAAGAATAAGATCATCAAAAGGTTCACATCGACAGATTACCTGGTCTGTACCTACTACCGTTCAAAATACTGTTTTTATAGCCACCTGTTTATTTCGGACCAGAATTTATTCAAGAACATTTGTTCGAATTCATTAAATGTCATGTTTGGCTTCACGTTTTGATTAGCCCATGATAACGCATCACCATCAAGGAAACGTTTGGCTAGTTTAATTTTCGCAGAATCGGGCAATAATATAAATTATATTTTAATTAATTACAACTCAATAACTTTAAGTAAAATGTAACTAACAGTTTTTGGTTTGCCTTCAAGTAGAGCTTTCATTTTAGATGATCATAATGAATAAACATAGTAGTTTTTCAGAAATAGGGGAGAGGTAAATTTCAAGAATATGTGTTGCAACATGACTGCACAGTTCATATCACGAAATTTCAAAATAGGATTGTTAACAAACGGCTTATTCCCCTTGCTAATATAAATCAGATAGTATACTAACGTTGAATTTAATCAGAGATAAAAAACTCATCTGTGCTAAGTTTTTAAAGTGCAGTTTACTATTGGAACTGACTATAGACGTAACAGTATAAAGTCAAGAAAGTTAAAAATTCGTACTAAAACATGTTGACATGAGGAAGGACTTTCAGATAGGGATGGGAAGGTAGTCCTATTTCAAAGTGTAATATTAAAGTTTCACTCTTGAGTCAAAATGGCTGGCTGTGAGCACTATGGGACTCAACTGCTGAGGTCATTAGTCCTCTAGAACTTAGAACTAGTTAAACCTGACTAACCTAAGGACAACACAAACATCCATGCCCGAGGCAGGATTCGAACCTGCGACCGTAGAGGTCTTGCGGTTCCAGACTGCAGCGCCTTTAACCGCACGGCCACTTCGGCCGGCTGAGTCAAAATATAAATGAAGTGACGTAACATCTCCGGTTTGATAATGGGTGCATATGCAATACGCTCTCCGTAATGTAGAAATATCTGTCGAGTCAACACTGAGATGTGCAGAACAAAAATTTTGTTGCCAACGTATATTGCTTTCAAAAGCCACGCGACTGTTCTGCGGCGTTTGCCCATAAGTGCTCCGTAATATTATTGCATCGCTAGTACAGACTGATTTCGTTAAAAAATACTGCGGATTTTGTACACGCGTTTCATAGGCACCTTGAAAATTTGCATTTAACATATGAAATGAACTTGGATTAAGGATTTAAAGAGATGAAAGCAAGTGAATTTCACTTGTTTGCACCAGCTGTCACAGCTCACATCTCGCTGTTATTAACGAGTCTCTGTTTTAATAAGTTATGTTCCGCTGGCGTTGGGAAATGGCTTCCCAGAATGTCAGAATCAAAGTGTCTCGAAAAACATGAAATTCAAGGAACAACATGCTGAAAATAAGCATTTTATCACTCACTGAATATTTAGGGATGCAATTTTTCCGCTATTATTTTATAGTGTCATATACTTAATCTTAGACCTTTTTTGGGAACTAATTTACTGGTAGTTCATACTCATTCTCCATATTATGTCTTACAGTTTCAACACAAAGCGGCATTTTCTGGTATAATAGCTGGAATTACACAAGTGTAGTACCTACATACGAAAAGTAGCTTTTCCTATTTTGTCGTATTTCGATTTTCATCCATAACAGCAACAACTCTTCACAACTGCTGTTACAAATAAATACATGTGCAAATAAGTTTGATATTAAAGTTTCAAACTTTGCTCAAAACGTAAATAGACAGCTACAGATATCGGTCACATAACAGTTTCGGTTTGATGTTTGCGACATACGCAGTACAATAGGCTCACTCCAAAAATATGCCTGCTCTTTGGCTTTTTCCTTAGATGCTGCTATTTTATGCTTGACGAAGATAAAAACGCACTTGTGCCAAAGACAGTAGTCGCGTATGTTTTAGGGAGCACCGTCAGACCAGGTAAATCGTCAGATTCACAACGTCGTGAACATTACACAAATGCGAATAAAAGGTGGTTCCAATTGTCAACAAATATTCACGATGTTGTAATAAGAGAACGAAGAAGAAGAAACTGGCTCTCATGATGACAAGTGACTAAATAAATATTTTTAAAATGATTGAAACGAAAAGAATCAGTAAACTGGAAACTATGTGCTGTTATCAAAATATCCATGGGTGTACTGCCGGTCTACAGTGTCTAACGGGCACAATATTTCGGCGATCATACATGTCGCCATCATCAGGTGAACTGACGGACTGAGCTCCTGTGAACGTGCCGGCACGGAGATCCATACGCTATGGCTGCTCTTCCTGCAACGAAACTTAGCACCCGTTACAAAAGCAGTGCCTTCCACCACACGGGTCATGCAGCTGCCAGCTAATCATCTGCACATGATACTCCGTCTCGAACACTGTTCTAGAACATTCCAAAACTCCTACAACGATTAAGGACACCACCAATCAAATTCACTTCTTTCCTTTTTGGCGGGAAACGTCGCTCGGCATTTCTCATGAGAAGATTTGCGAAAGGTCAACTCGAATCCGCTGATCGTGTCCCCCTCTCATGCCTCATCATTAAAAGGATGCCTTCTTGTCTTGTAAGATGTTATCGCTCTCCGTCCCCGAAAGCCAGCCACCGGCTGCTTTTTAGTGGCAGGAATGCATCCAGTCTCTCTGTTTACCGGCCCCGCACACAGGAACACGCAGCGATACAAAGCTGCTGCCTCCAGACTGTTTTCAACAGCGCAGTAAAGATATTCGTCTCGGTTAAAAATGACACGTCTACTTTTGCAAACCGCCTTTGTATCGGTCGCTGCCTCGTCAGGAACGCGTAACGGCCACCACTCCCTGCTGCCAGCGTCCAGCCCAACTTAATTCCCAGACACGCAATACTACACAAAAATGTTAGTGCGTGGTACTGCCCAGTCTCAGCCAAAGAAATGAGCAATTATCCAACCACCCGTCGTCAACTGCTATCTCATATCGAATTACGTATGCAAACGAACTGGGGCAAAGTATTGCCGCCTTACGTAACCTATCCCAAATATGGATAGTTTAATTTTTTTATGAGATGGAGGAATGCCTCATTATTCGGCGGAAAAAAGAGTTGTTAGAAGTAAGTAGTACCAATTGTCTCATTGACTCAAGAGTTGGTATTATAACAAAACGACTATACAACTAAACATTTCACTACTGGCTATTAAAATTGCTACACCACGAAGATGACGTGCTACAGACACGAAATTTAAGTGACAGGATGAAGATGCTGTGATATGCAAATGATTAGCTTTTCAGAGCATTCACACAAGGTTGGCACCGGCGGCGACTTCTACAACGTGCTGACATGAGGAAAGTTTCCAACCGATTTCTCATACACAAACAGCAGCTGACCGGCGTTGCCTGGTGAAACGTTGTTGTGATGCCTCGTGTAAGGAGGAGAAATGCGTACCATCACGCTTACGACTTTGATAAAGGTCGGATTGTAGCCTATCGCGACTGCGGTTTATCGTATCGCGACCTTGCTGCTCGCATTGGTCGAGATCCAATGACTGTTAGCAGAATATGGAATCGGTGGGTTCAGGAGGGTAATACGGAACGCCGTGCTGGATCCCAACGGCCTCGTATCACTAGCAGTCGAGATGACAGGCATCTTATCCGCATGGCTGTAACGGATCGTGCAGCCACATCTCGATCCCTGAGTCAATAAATGCGGACGTTTGCAAGACAACAACCATTTGTACGAACAGTTCGACGACGTTTGCAGCAACATGGGCTGTCAGCTCGGAGACCATGGCTGAGGTTACCCTTGACGCTGCATCACAGACAGGAGCGCCTGCGATGGTGTACTCAACGACGAACCTGGGTGAACGAATGGCAAAACGTCATTTTTTCGGATGAATGCAGGTTCTGTTTACAGCATCATGATGGTCGCATCCGTGTTTAGCGACATCGCGGTGAACGCACACTGGAAGCGTGTATTCGTAATCGCCATACTGGCGTATCACCCGGCGTGATGGTATGGGGTGCCATTGGTTACACGTCTCGGTCACCTCTTGTTCGCATTGACGGCACTTTGAACAGTGGACGTTACATTTCAGATGTGTTACAATCCGTGGCTTTACCCTTCATTCGATCCCTGCGAAACCCTACATTTCAGCAGGATAATGCACGACCGCATGTTGCAAGTCCTGTACGGGCCTTCCTGTATACAGAAAACGTTCGACTGCTAGCCTGGCCAGCAGATTCTCCAGATTTCTCACCAACTGAAAACGTCTGGTGAATGGTGGCCGAGCAACTGGCTCGTCACAATACGCCCATCACTACTCTTGATGAACTGTGGTATCGTGTTGAAGGTGCATGGGCAGCTTTACCTGTACACGCCACCCAAGCTCTGTTTGACTCAATGCCCGGCCGTATCAAGGCCGTTATTGCGGCCAGAGGTGGTTGTTCTGGGTATTGATTTCTCAGGATCTATGCACCGAAATTGCGTGAAAATTTAATCACATGTCAGTTCTAGTATAATATATTTGTCCAATGAATACCCGTTAATCACCTTCGTTTCTTCTTAGTATAGCAATTTTAATGGCCTGTAGTGTATTTATCTTCGGTCATGTGTTCAAAGAAAATTCTTTTGCATTATCAAGCATAGTTACGCGCTAATACTGATGATCGTTGGTACATGCGCGTTTTATCTTTTGTGGGGAGGGGGTGGGGGTACAAGCTAGTATCTGATTGCACTCGGGGCTAATGGTCTCAGAAACATTGGGGACCACTGATGTAGAGGCTGGAAACAGTGCAGTCTGATTGCCGGGTAGGTGGCCAGCCTGATTCGTCTCGCCCTTTCCGCCACCACAGTGGCTGGGTAGCACAGGGTGGGGAACGCCCCAATCGCACAGTTGCCGTCGGCGTATACGCCCCGCGCCCGCGATTTTCATTTCGGAATTAGCGAGCACCGCTGATTGCGGCCAGTATTAAAATGGGTCCGAAGGGTGGACGGGACCTGTTGATTAATTTGTGAATATTTAATGGTGCAGAGTTTGGCGCCACAGCGCCGAGATCTGTTTAGCGTACAGGGGCAGGCGGCAGCAGAGGTAAACGCAGAGCCGCGTTCTCGGCGTCGGCTATGTACCAGGTTGAGCGAGAGATTTCCATCTCTGTATCTAGCCAGTAGCAAATTAGGCCTTCTCTATTTGGAAATGAAATACTAACGTTATTTTAACGATTTGATGTCTCTGCTCTTTTGGGAAGCTATTGGACGAAAATTGCCAAAACAGACCCCATTTTGTTTTTGATATATCAAAAACAGAAAACAGGAGAAAACTATGTCTTACAAACTTTATAGTGTTGTGCATCATTTACGTGGTAGACTTACGAAGAATAATTAAATTTTGTTATGGAGAAAGATTCCTTTAAAAAGCCTTACAAAACAGTTGCCAAGATTGGACACATACTAAATGTAATCAAAGTAGCTCTGAACAAAATTTGCAGAAGTTATTAAATTAGACAACATATAATCTACTTTCGAAGTAAGTATAACATAACATTTTCTTGAAGATTACAGAATTTCTCTGTTTTTTCTTTGCTGAGAGCAAGAGCTCTGCTATATGATGTTCCTGTAAGCTTCCTTGCCGACAATTTGGTTATGTGACGTTGAAGAAAAGACTAACCAAATTTTCCCCAGCAATTGCGTCTTTGCAAGAGTGTTCAATGTTATTTCTCTCTGTCAATTGTACTAACATTCTTCACAAGTCATTATGAGTAATTCCAACAAAAGAAGCTTCCGTAGCAAGACAGTACTAAAGCACTTCTTCCTCAAGATCTTAACCTAAAATTGGAAGTTACCTCTTTTTGTTTTGTGCTATTTCGTAAGTGTTGTTTTTGGAACATGGAACTGTTTATGGACTTCCTTCCAACCTATCTGCTTTTTTTGAACTGCATAAACAGCTTCAGTCATTTCAGACGGACTCGCTTTTCTTTCATCAACCTTCCCCATTACCCTCTGGAAATCTACAACAGAATTCCGAGAGAATATGTGTGTACCAACGCTGGCAGACTTTAAACACAAAAAAATAAGGGACCGTTTTTAAGCAACTGTAGGGGCTCAGTTTACGCTGCTTTAGCCTAAGGTTTGTTAATGAAACAAATTTTTTACCAAATGTGTAAAAACTTCAGTCATGACCAATTAACCTTAAACATTACTATTTTACACCTTTCGGTTGAAAAGCTTACTTGGCAATATCTGAGAGAAGCAAAGAAAAATGTAGCACAGTGTAAAAACGTTTTCCGTTGTCAACACATGTAAAGCCGAAATGATAAGTAACAAGTGAAGTGGGCAACTTCCGCGCTTTGCTGCAGAGCGGTAGAAGCCTAAATTGCTACTCACTTTTGGTCTCACTAGAGTTCGGGGGAATGCAGAGCCAAGCGACAAGGAGTCCACTTTAGGGGAGGGTTCCTAGAGCACTTTCCTCTACTATTGTAATTGGTTCTCTATAGGACTGAAAGGGGGCTGGAGACATTTTCGTATTCAGTGACATAATACATAGCTGATTCTACCGAAAGAATAAGTTCTGGACCTTCATATCATAGCAGTACTGTAAAAGAAGGATTTGTCCAAACTTTTCAGGATTCACTGTAGCATATTATTCCTGCCTGACCTTGTTATGCGCTCGTTGAAGAGATCAGCATCAAGCAGTGGTGTGTCCACAAAGCACAGTGGCATATCACCTAGCCTAAGACCAGGCACTGCAGATGTACTTACGAGGTAAAGGGATACATTGACGGTAGTCGCACGTACCCCCTGGAGAAATTGATTTTATGATACAGTTTCTGACATCTTCACTGCGAGAGAGAAAGATTTTTTGATTGATTTGATGAAAATTTCCTAATAAGGTAAAAATTAATTTTATTTGCTTTAAAAGCGCTCGAGCTGCTACGTGCAAAGCAGTGTAACAATTTAGTATCCAGCACAGAACTTTCACCCTCTTCTTATTAAGAAATATTAACTCAACGCAACTTTCTGTAACTTGCGATGAACATGTGTAGTTCGCATTAATTCCTTGAACAGACAACTTTAAAGTATTTTGAGAGTTGTCATTTCCTTGCAGTTCATGATTACATTGAAGAATACTATTGTAAAGCGACTTTCAAAAATTTGCCGAAACACCTTTTAAAGAAATCAGCATTAACGCAGTTTACCACGTCATCATGCATTTGACAATCTTTGTCACTCATTAGATAAAGTTTCACGTTAGCAATCTAAAATGCAGACACATTATGTGGACTCATACCACAAGGAGTTCACCTGCAGTTAGCTTGCCGCCCAGTAAATGAGATTCGGCCTTTTACTAACTGCCAATAGAAGGAGCAGCAGCAGCTTCCAGAGAGCCCTTGCCCGAACGTTATTCATTGCCGCAAGTAAACCAAAAGAGAAAACGAAAAAAATGACATTTCAGATTTCAGGGGACTTCCTTTCACACGACCAGGAATCAGTCAAGGTTTTGTCAAGTTTCATGTCAGAGAAGTAAAGAAGGGAGCTTAGGTAGAATTTAGTTTTCTTTATCAGGTGACTCGTACACTTTCTTTTAAATCAAGCGTACAGATTAACTTTTGTTTTGATTCATTGTTTACAGTAGGTGCAACTTCTCAAATAACATATCAGACAATATAAACAATGCAATTGCTAATGCAAAATGAATAAATAGAAAGTATTAGTAAAAACTAATTTTTAAGAAACATGCACCACCTCTGGCACGAAATGTCTCAATTCAGTATCAGAATTAAGGAACTAGCACTTATAAAGTTTATTAATGGCCAAAGCAAAATTCATAACCGATGATGAGAGTAAAGTTTCTGTGGGGAAAAGTACAGTAGAGAGTATTGTACTTTAAGAATCGCGTACCTTTGAAAATTTCATGTTTTTTTATAAGTGGTTCAGTCTAGTGACTGATTGTAGAATCACACGGAGGAATGCACAATAGAGACCGCCATAAGCATGAGCAGTTTGCTCCATTTTCTAATATTTTTGCAGCTGTCAGAAATGAGCGTTTGTAAGTATTTTGAGTTCTTCACATTTAGGTGCTGTATAATATACAAAAGCTATTTCGAAGGCAATGTTGATGCCTTAGTTGCAGTATTTTATGCGAGCGATATTCTATATATTTTTAAAACTTAAGTCCATAACTTATGGACGGTAAAGCCATAGTTCTTCGGTGATGCACCATCATATACCTAGAAACGGGAAGTGGTCTGCCATGGAACACACGATATTTGCAAACGAGCTGAGTTTATTTGATGTACTAACAATTTTATGTGTCTTTAAAACGCATATTTGGGTTAGTTTCCAGTAGCTTCTGTCTCATTAACTCACAACTGATTTTTTTGTAATATTTCCTCCGAATTTCATTTCACTTGCTGATTATTAGTGGACTGTAGAGTAGTAATGCAACAGATAGACTATTGCGTTCAATACTAACAAGATTTTCACGATTGAGACATTTAAAATTCGGTAGAATAATTGATCCTAGTAACATATGACCAAGTTATAACTTGGAATACTTTTTCACATTTCGAACTACTTTTTTCTGAGCAATTTTTGTAATTTCAGAAAAAGACTGCAGGTAATGTACTAAACTTCAACTACAGGGCTGGCTAGAGGTAGAAATCTAAAAACTGCTCCATGGTACAACACTCCCCCTACTGTTCAACAATAATCGACCAGAGTTTCTGAATTAACTGTCACTGATAAAAATTTTATCAAAGTTCTCAATACAGGTTTTTTTTTAATTTCTCAGTTCTGTTTATTCGTTTGAAATATTTTGTCGATTTTTTGGCAAGCTTTTTGACAAAATTCTTAGCATTGATAGACAATTCAGAACAAAATACAGTCCTAAATTTCACATACGATATAAATCAATTTTCATCAAAGATAAAAATTTAATTACCAACCATATATCTTACACATACATCGATATTGTAACAGTCGTCTACAAATATGACAAATCACATGTTGATCATAAGTGAAAAATAACATTTATGATACGACGTAAGGGAAAATTATGCTTACAGCCAACAATTGTACATAGCTTGCTTGTATCGAGGTACCGTCTGAGAATGAGCAGGCACTCGAAAATGGTTGCAGTAAATAAAATATAAAAAAGCTTTTCTGTGGGGTATTGTTACAACTGTACACATTTCAGACAGTTTGTTGAGGCTGCAGAATAGCATAAACAAGAAATTTAAGCGGCGAACCACTGAGAACTGAAACAGTAGATAAAGTGTTAACCAAACATTTCAAAACATAAACATTTCTTTGACAGAAAAAAATATATAAATAGAAGCGCATCAAAGAATATTTATAATACAACACAGAGAGCATTTTTAACTCGTCCATTGTGTGGTTTTTCTTTTAAAGCACCAAATGACCATCAAATACTTGTGCGTTTCTCTTTCTATTCCTTGGTGTAGTGACAAGTTCAGCGCGGTCCTAAGCGAGGCTGACTACTAACATCCGGAAAAGTTGTTTACTTAAAACTGTTTATCAACATATGTTCTGGTTATGGGAAGTATAGTCTTTCTCTTTTTCGAGGAGACGTGACACGTAAATCATTTTTCGCTTTCAGATATCTGGCCTGTTTTGTGGGTGCACACTCATAGGAAAACTTTCCATGTCCTAATGGGGCCTTTGCAAACAATAATATAAACAGGATATACTAAAAAGATTTAAAAGCACAAAATTTAGCTATATAACACGAATTATCAGGGCGAGAACATAATAACTTCCGATGCTACCAGACTACGCCACTGTCGGCACACAAACGTTAGTGTCAAATCTTTCTTCCCGAGAAACTTTGGCGTTAACGACCAGTTCCGTTCATTCTTACCATTAACGACATTTGTGAATGCCACCATCAGAAATGTGTTGTAGAATGCACTGATATTCCGTTCCCTTCCGTCTACAGCGAACGTGCATTAAGTGATTTGTACTCGGAGCACCTATGCTGGCATAGAGCCTAGTGACTTGTACTTGGCGGAAGGTGTTTCCAGTACCTGTTGGAAATACACGACAGATATCTTTTAAATAAAGTCCGTAAATAAGGATGAGAATGGTGCACATTTGCCTCATTGTGTATGTGGTCTCCAACTCCCTCCCCACGAGTGTGAGATAGAATCTGTATTTCTACTTTTTTGTTTAATTTATTGACTTTCGGCACGTGCCCATCAGCCACCTCATTAGCTGAATGACAATTATGGCGACACGAGCGTCAGGACAACACAACACCCAAACCCCAAGCTAAGAAAATCTCCGACACAGCCGGGAATCGAATCCGGGCTCCTTCGCTTGGCAGTCCGCTGGCTGACCGGGCAGCTATCTCGGCTGACTTCATTCGACTCTCAAACTCTGGAGTGGTATTGAAAACAAGCAGCGTGGCCTGCTGTCTTGTGGTGTGATGTTACTCCCGGACGATGCAGGGGCACATGTACCTATAGAAACATAAGGTCTAAACGTCTCTTCTGGATTAGAACAATTGACCCATCGACCACGAAGTTCGTTGTTTGCATTCAGTCTTGTTCATTCGTTTCGGTACTTAAAGGAGTTCCTTGGTGGCGAATGTTTCAACGAGAACAAAGAAGTGAAAACTGCAATCATGGACTAGGTTTCATTACTCTTAGCAGATTTCATTCTTTCATTGACGTCGGAAATAAAAAAAATTGAGCTGTATAACAATGACGTGAACAACGGAGTATTTACAATCATTTCATCTTATTAAAAATGAATGTTATTTGAAAAATACCTCACGTATTTGAGAGATGTTCTGGCAGGAAGATTTAGAACGATTTTGTGAATCTCCTGGGAGCGTGCGAAATAGGAGAGTCGGCTTGCAGTCCACTCAGGTTTTTAGACACGAGTAATGTGCTCTCTGTGATGCAGGTGGTGTTTTATAGTGTTTAAGACTTCTGCAGTAGGTAGCTAGTCATCGTCTGTGATCAACAAAATTACTTTTACATTACGAAAAAGCATACAAGAATTAGAATGTGCGTTTATGTGGGGGGAAATGGAATTGGCTGAGTCATTTTGCGATTCGTTAATTGAATGTTGTGATTTAGTGAAGCGTTCACGTGGTCCATAGGAAGATTTCTTCGTATTAGAAAAAACAATGGCTCTGAGCACTATGGGACTTAGCTGCTGTGGACATCAGTCCCCTAGAACTTAGAACTACTTAAACCTAACTAACCTAAGGACATCACACACATCCATGCCCGAGGCAGGATTCGAACCTGCGACCGTAGCGGTCGCGCGGCTCCAGACTGTAGCGCCTAGAACCGCTCGGCCACTCCGGCCGGCTTTCGTATTAGAACATTGAGCTATCAGGTAGGTGGTGGTTAATGAAAGAGACGCGCTTAGCGCGATCTACTTGAAGCCAATTTGTGAGTACTTCCTGAACACTGCTGTAATGGATCGCTTAAAAGCAACAGATCTCTTGTTGATAAAAGATTACGAGGGCTATTTTCTTTTTCAAGCTCCGATCGGTCGCGAAATTAAAACTACAGTGAACATTCGATGAAGCTTCGCGCGGACGTGTTGCTCAGGGTCTAGTATGCCTGTCTACAGCGTTACGTCGCACGTTTAAATTCTGAATGCACAGTGAGCACGTAAAAATGCCTGGAAAAACAGTGTCTCACGCCAAACGTGAAGTGCCTGTTGTCAGTGTTGAGAGATCCCGCTGATTTCATACAGCCCACGTAACGTACGGTACCTGTCTTCTGCGACATCAAAATGTGGTTCGGGAACTTTGAAGCAGGACGGACAGAAGTTCAGAATAAAGAAGCGACTGCCAGGCGATGACCTTATTCAGCGAGTGGATCAGACGATTCTAGAAAGTGGTCAGTTTACAATTTCTATGTTGAGTGACTTGTTTCCCGAGCATTTTGGCGCAGACAACGAGCTGAAGAATAGTGTAGAGAACTGGCTGGAAGCGCTGGCGGCTGCTTTTCATGACGAGGGTATTGGACAGTTGTTACCACACTACGACAAATATCTAAGTCAGTGTGGCGAGTAGGTAGAAAAGTAGTTGGGAGGGGTAGCTGAAAGTTGTAAATAAAATAAAAGTTTTGATTTCCACTGTAGTTTCCATTTCGCTATCTGTCGCATTATATTTATTTATAGAAACCTGTAGTACGTTTGAAACGTTTTGAACTTAGCCTGCCCTCAGTGTTGCTACCAGGCGAAACTACTTTCGTCCAGCCATAGCTGTGGATTCTTTGAATGTTTTGGGAGAACGCTCACCAACTGAAAGAAATGTAGGATTAGTTCACTTTATTACACTAACGAATAAAAGACTTAACTCTAATACACTTCTTTGCCACAGGACTACTGCTTAATTTACACTTGTCATGGACTAGCAAAGCATCCCTTCTGGCACTAATTAACGAATTGATCTCTTGAAATACAGAGTTCACCATATATCTAGTTCATTAGAAATTTTAAAATTTTTTCATCCTATGCCAAGATGCTGACTACGGTCAGATTAGGTCACGAACTGGGCGAGGTCTTGCATGCTCGACACTATTTTGACCTCAGTGCGAAGGCGCTGCCGTTGCTAAGAGAGAGGCGTGGTTTTCTGGAGCGCTTCCCATACGTCGTTGGGGATTGCAACGAGACATCGATATTGTCCGTGCTATCGATTCGCGCTGACGTCTCTGACGTAGCACCGCCATCTCTGGACGATACCACACTCACATCAAACAAAATGCTTTCACACATAGTACAGCGTCACGTGAGTACATTCTCAACATCGGTGCTTAACTCTGATTTACGTCGCGAGCCACTCTCGACGACCACAGCAGGAAAGTTAAACGTAAACCTATGCAGGAGGCAAGACCTCAGGCAACAACACAGGACGAGTTGAGTGAAACCACAACAGGTGTTACTGGAACTTGTAAACAGAAACGTAAAGCGAAAGATCGCATAAAAACAACATTTACTATCATCATAAAATCACCGAAGCCTTCAGTGAGGACAGCAGATGGAAGCAGCAGCAACCTGAAGGCCACAAAACCTCAAGGTGTGGCGAAGGCACCAAGAGAAAGGATCAAACCCAGTAGAAACATGACACTTACGAAAAAGCAAGAAAGAAGTGGAAAGTAAATACAAAGATGACGAGAAGGGAAAAACGTAAAGTTAATCAGCTGGAAGAAACTCCAATCATGTAAATTAAATTGCGGGATCAGGAGGAAAATGAAAAGTGAAAAAGTGCTTGCAGTGGACAATACGATAGTGCTGACTCTCTTCACATTAGGATGTTACTAGGAACGTAGCCTAACGACGGGAGCAACCGAAGACAACGACACACTCGGTAAACGTAAAAAACACAACAATGTAGCCAGAGGACTTTTGAATAATGGAAGTCAGCTTACAATTGTATAAACCAGTGATTGTCAACATAAACCGCACTGAACCAGACTGAAAGTTAAAATGCTTAACCGATCATTTATATTCCGCTGACGTAGACACAGCTCTTGTCCAAGAAGAGACAGCACCAAACGTTTCACGTACGCTATGTGATCAAAAGTATCTGGAAACCTAGCTGAAAATGATTAAAAGTTCGTGGTGTCCTCCATCGGTAATGCTGGAATTCAGTATGGCCCACCTTTAGCCTTGACGTCAGCTTCCACTCCAGCAGGCATATGTTGAATCAGGTGCTGGAACGTTTCTTGGGGAACGGCAGCCCACTCTTCACGGAGTGCTGCACTGAGGAGAGGTATCGATGTTGGTCGGTGAGGACTGGCACGAGTTTGGCGTTCCAAAACATCCCCAAGGTGTTCTATAGGATTCAGGTCAGGCCTCTGTGCAGGCCAGTCCATTACAGGGATGTTATTGTCGTGTAACTATTTCGCCATAGGTCGTGCATTATGAACAGGTGCTCGATCTTGTTAAAAGATGCAGTCGCCATCGCCGAATTGCTCTTCAACAGTGGGAAGCAAGAAGATGCTTAAAACATCAGTGTAGGCCTGTGCTGTGATTGTGCAACGCAAAACAACAAGCCCCTCCATGAGAAACGTGACCACAACATAACACCACAGCCTCCGAATTTTACTGTTCGCACTACACACTCTGGCAGATGACGTTCACCGGTCATTCGCCATATTCACACCCTGCTATCGAATCGCCACATTGTATACCGTGATTCGTCACTCCACACAATGTTTCTCCGCTGGTGAATCGTCCACTGTTTACGCTCCTAACACCAAGCGAGGCGTTGTTCGTCATTTACCGGCGTGATGTGTGGCTTATGAGCAGCCGCTCTACCACGAAATCTCACTTCCCGCCTAGCTGTTATAGTACTTGCAGTGGATCCTGATGCAGTTTGGTATTCCTGTG
The DNA here is from genome assembly GCF_023864345.2 of Schistocerca serialis cubense. Taxonomy (NCBI): domain Eukaryota; kingdom Metazoa; phylum Arthropoda; class Insecta; order Orthoptera; family Acrididae; genus Schistocerca; species Schistocerca serialis. The sequence goes on from NC_064645.1 coordinate 510,592,989, forward strand.
TGATGGTCTGGATAAATGTCTGCCTATTACACGTTACGACCATCTTCAACTGTCGGCGGTCTCTGTCAGTCAAAAGACGAGGTCAGCCTGTACGCTTTTGTGCTGTACGTGTCCCTTCACGTTTCCACTTCACTATCATATCGGAAACAGTGGACCTAGGGATGATTAGGAGTGTGGAAATCTCACGTACAGGCGTATGAGACAAGTGACACCAAATCACCTGACCACGTTCGAAGCCTGTGAGTTCCGCGAAGCGCCCCATTCTGCTCTCTCACGATGTTTAAGACTACTGAGGTCGCTGATATGGAGTACCTGGCAGTAGGTGGCAGCACAATGCACCTAATATGAAAAACGAATGTTTTTGGGGGTGTACGGATACCTTTGATCACATAGTGTGTGTATGTTCATATTCCATGTGATACTCGATATTTTAGAAGAATTTGGAAGGGTGATTCTAGTACAGAAAGGGTATACATTGTACAATTCAAACGTGACTAGAGATAGGAAGAGGCGTGGCTGTCCTGATAGAGGATGTGCTTTCCCTCAACATATTCGCCCCTACGGGCGAGACGGGAGTCCTTCTTCCTATTGGACGTCGAAATTTAACATTAGGAGGAGATGTAAATTGCACCGTACGGAAAGACGATCGGTACCCGAACTGTAGCTTCTGCCCAGAGTGAAAAACTTTAGGAGATAGTCCATATCTCAAAGACACCTGGAGCTATTTCCACCCTACACAGCTACAAGTGTGTCAGTGGTCAGTCCGCCAGTTGACTAGATCTATATTTCCAGCAACATGTTAAATAACCTACAAGATCATTAAATATGGCTGTAGAACATTACTGAGCACTGCGCACGCCCTATAACCGTTACGCACGCTAGACATAAAACTTTTCTGGGGCGTGCCGTGTGGCATATGGACATGTCGCTACTAGACGATAGTACGTTCCACGAGAAAGTTAAAGTGGTTTCGAGAAAGACGATCGAGAATGAGTGCTGTGGTGGGCGGACTGAGCCAAGCCGCAAATAAAGAAAGGCATCATCCAGGTTGCATGGAATAAAACATACTGGAAGATAAATGCTTTATAATCATCCGGACGCTCTAACGGACAGCTTAATTAACATTAAAACAATTAAGGCACAAATAGCAACACGAATTCGCGAAGCTTTATCTAGCATTAAAGTACGGACTCGCGTTATCGATGACATCAGCCATGAAACTGCATCCGTCAGCAGTATAATAAGAGAAACAGAACAGTAAACAAAAAATTATTAATAAGCTAGTACGTTATGATGAAAGTAAATATAACCAACAAAATGCGATAAAGGAATATGCTGTGAGCTAACATAAAGACTTTTTTCTCAGCACGCAATGTAGAAAAGACATCGGCAATTACTTCTTTAACAGGTCAACAACGTGTCTTGACTTAAGTGGTAACGAAGAACTAATCTTAAGGTTAAAAAAGGAGGATGACTAACTTATAATCATCAACGCTCCCAAGAGGGAAGCTACTGGACTAAATGCGAGAGATTTCGTTGTAAGAACCTTTTTAAATTGCAACAGATAATTAATTTACGTTAAAGTTCATTTTTTAAATTATACAGATTTTCGACTTTTAAGAACAGTTTTGATGTACAATGTGAAAGGATCTCACCGAATTGTACAATGAACTCTTAGTAAATATCGTCATTATTCCACAGTTTACGGAAGGGATGATCGTTCTGATACCATAGAGTGCTGAGAGTAATAGGCAGTAAAATTTCCCTCCTCTTGTATTGTTCAGCGCTGACTTTAAAATCCCAACAGGCGTTATGAACAATAGAATACAACAAGCACACCGCAAAGAAACTGGGCGGTACCAAGTAGCTGCATGTACAGGGCCGTCAATGATACATTTTTTCACCAGATACAGAGACTGTTTTTTTATTTTGGTCATCAGTCTTCTGACTGGTTCAATGTGGCCCGCCACGAATTCCTCTCCTGTGCTAATCTCTTCATCTCAGAGTGGCACTTGCAACCAACGTCCTCAATTATATGCTGGATATATTCCAATCTCTGTCTTCCTCTAGAGTTTTTGCCCTGTACAGCTCCCTGTAGTACCATGAAAGTCACTCCTTGATGTCTTAACAGATGTCCTATCATCCTGTCCCTTCTCCTTATCAGTATTTTCCTCATATTCCTTTCCTCTCCGATTCTGCGCAGAACCTCCTCATTCCTTACATTATCAGTCCACGTAATTTTCAACATTAGTCTGTAGCGCCACATTTCAAATGCTTCGATTATCTTCTGTTCTGGTTTTCCCACAGTCCATGTTGCACCAACATACAATGCTGTACTCCACACGTACATTCTCACAAATTTCTTCCTCAAATTAAGGCTGATATTTGATATTAGTAGACTTATCATGGCCAGGTATCCCATTTTTACCATTGATAGTCCGTCGTTGGTTGTTTTACTGCCAAGGTAGCAGAATTCCTTAACTTCATCAACTTCGTGACCATCAATCCTGATGTTAAGTTACTCGCTGTTCTCATTTCTATTACTTCTCATTACCTTCGTCTTTCTTCTATTGACTACCAGTCCATACTCTGTACTCATTAGGCTATTCATTCGGATCAGCAGGTAATGTAATTATTCTTCACTTTCGCTAAGGATAGCAATGTCATCAGCGAATCGTATCATTGATATCCTTTCAGCTAGAATTTTAATTCCACTCCTGAACCTTTCTTTTATTTCCATCGTTGCTTCCTCGATGTACAGATTGAACGATAGGGGCGGAAAGCTACATCCTTCCTTACACCCTTTTTAATACGAGCACTTCGTTCTTGGTCCTCCACTCTTATTATGCCCTTACTTATTGTATATGACCCGTCTCTCCGTAAACCTTAGCTCTACGTCTTTCAGAATTTCGAATATCTTGCACCATTTTACATTGTCGAACGCTTTTTCCAGGTCGACAAACCCTATGAACGTGTCTTGATTTTTCTTTAGTCTTGCTTCCATTACTAACCGCAACTTCAGAATTGCCTCTCTCGTGCCTTTACCTTTCCTAAAGCCAAACTGATCGTCATCTAGCGCATCCTCAATTTTCTTTCCCTTTCTTCTGTATATTATTCTTGTCAGCAACTTGAATGCACGATCTTTTAAGCCGATTGTGTGTAATTCTCGCACTTGTCAGCTCTTGTGTCTTCGAAGTTGTATGGAAGATGCTTTTCCGACAGTCAGATGGTATGTCGCCGGAGTCATACATTCTACACACCAATATGAATGGCCGTTTTGTTGCCACTTCCCCTAATGATTTCAGAGATTCTGATGGAATGTTTTCTACCCTATTGCTTTATTTGATCCTAAGTTCTCCAAAGCTGTTTTATATTCTGGTTCTAGTGCTGGATCCACTATCTCTTCTATCTGTTTCTTCTTCTATCACATCAGATAAATCTTCCCCTCATAGAGGCTTTCAATGTATTCTTCAACCTATCCGATCTCTCCTCTGCATTTAACCGTGGAAATCCCGTTGCGCTCTTAATTTTACCACCCTTGCTTTTAATGTCACCGAAGATTGTTTCGACTTTCCTGTATGCTGAGTCTGTCCTTCCGACAGTCATTTCATTTTCGATGTCTTCACGGTTTTTCTGCAGCTCACAACATACCGCCCTCTCACTCCACCCTCCCATCACCATTTCTACAATTGCCTATATGTGGTGCCACAAATACGATCATCGTAGCTCGAGTACGCCTTCAATAGGCACACATCCAATCAAAGTGCACAGAAATCTTCATTAAGGGTCCATCCTCCTTAGTCGGCCTATAAAATAAGCAATACTTACGATATTTTTTGGAAAAAATAATGAAGCAATCAACGTAAATATTTTTATATTTTTGCATAATATTTATTGATTCTTACACACCATTTTCTGATTTTTTAAAGAAATTCAGTCATCTTCAACACCCCTCCCCCCCTCTCCCATCCGTGGAATTAAAGCGGCTCTTTCCAAAATAAGATGTGTCCATAAGAGAAGTTTTGCAGTCTGCAAATCTTATCGGAAATAAAAAAAAAGCAATTTTTTTCATCTGTAGAACACTGTGCACGGAGTAATAGCGTAGTTTTTATGATATTGGATAAGGATGTTTGAAATAATGATTTAGTGTTCTCTTGTGTTTTTTTGGTCAAATCATTTTGCAGTGTGTGATGTATACATAAAAAAAAAAACCTATCACTCTTTCCGGACACGCCCGACGGTACTCACTCAAATTTCAGAAATATTTCTTTATTAGTGTGCACTAAATCCATTCTGTAAGCTTGAAATGCATTGTAATTCCGCCTATAGATGACGAGGGTTTGTACTGCTTGTCTTCGTGCCCGTCAAATCCTACCTTGGCCAGCAAGATCGCGGGATCTATCCCAAATTAAGAGCGTTCGGAGCACTATGGGCATGAGCCTCGAACAGTCTGGGGATTTTGACGATTAACACGCCAAATGGACAAAATTTGGCACTATATCCCTCGGGAGGAAATCCAACAACTGTATCATCCAGTGCCAAACCGAAAAACTGCCTGCATAAGAGCCAAAGGTGGACCAACGCGTTATTGACGTGATCAGTCTGTGTTGTTTCTCTTGAAACCTATCAGTTCGGAAGATTTCTTGGAGGTATGCATATTATTTATTTATTTTTACTTGAAGTGTATTTAACACGTCACTTAATCAGTGTGTGTGGAATTCAAAATTACTAGAATTGCCAGCACTATCAACACCCACATAAAGTATTTCCTAATCAAAATACCTTGAAAAGCCAAAGAAACTGATACACCTGCCTAATATCGTGTAGGGCCCCCGCGAGCACGCAGAAGTGCCGCAAGTGTGTGTAAGTCTAGGAACCGATGACCACAGTAGTTGGGTCCCTTAGGAATTCACACAGATCTTAACATCTGAACCGAAGACTGGCATTTAAATTTGGGCAGTGAACACTCTTTACTCACTCGGTTTTGCCGTACAGTCGTTTCGTAACCAAGATATAATTACTTCGTCATCTCGCTGCAGTTAGAAACCCCAGTGGCCATTGCACTCGTAAATGACATGTTGTCAAGTCATAAAATGCATAATAACAAGTACCCTGAAGCACTTCCACATATTACGGTTTCCTCCCGTTCCATTCGCGTCTGGAGCGCGGGATTTGACTGCCTAAGGGCTTCGGTGCACTCTGTAATTAGTCCTTGCCTTAACGGACCTCGCATGATACTGGTTCTCGAAACTTGGGATGTAGGTAGCAGGAGGGTAAATGACCTTTAATTTCAAACGTCCGTATCTTCAGGTTTTTCAGAATATTCGTGATACTCTCCCACGCGTTGAAGAAACCATAAAAATACACTGCCTGACAAAATTAGTGAAGCACGCAGAAGGGAAGGAGACAAATAAATGAAACTTTACGGCATAAGAGCGTATGTGACTTTATTTCGATGAATACGAAATGAAGCAAAATTTACAACGAACTTGGCAGTAGGAGCCCAGTTAACAGTACGACGCTATACCCACTCTTGCTTGGAGCATGCAGTAATCCGATTCGGAAGGGTGTCACAAAGCTGTTGCATCCTCTGTTGAGGCAATATGGCCGACAGCTGCTGTAATTGGCCCTTGACATCCTGGATACCAGCGCTGGGACAGAGTTGGCGCCCGAGATAGTCCCACACATGTTCTCTCGAGGACATCATGCAAACAGTTAACAGAAACACATCCCACGGGCGGACTAGCATTGCCCTGTTCAGGAATCGCATCACGAAACTGCAACATGAGAGATAACACATGTCGATGCACCATGTCCATAACTGTCAGTTGTGACAACGGAGTTCCCCGAATCAAACTGTAGGCATACCAGATGGCTCCCCACTCCATGACGTCAGGAGTAACACCGCTGAACCTCTATAAAACATTAGAAGAGCGAGACCTTTACGCAGATTGCCGCCTTATTCATCGACGACGGTCATTCGGGTCGACGCAGAAGAATGATTCATTGCTGAACATAATGCGACGCCATTCACTAGCTCCTCACGCTTCCCCGCTCAGTGTCACGCCACATGCAGCCGTTTATATAACAGTGTTAAGGGCAGCCCACACAAGTGGTGGAATCTCCCTAGTGCAGCTGCTGCTTATCTACGACCAGCGCTGTTGGATGACAGAACGTTCCAGGAAATCCATTACTTGCTCCCCGATAGCAAGCGCAGACGTGAAGGGGTTACAGTTAGCTTCATGCACATTACGTCAGTGCCCCCTTAGGTTACAATTAGCTTCATGCACATTACGCCAATGCTCCCTTTCGTTACAGTTAGCTTCACGCACATTATGCCAATCCTCCCTTAACCGGAACCTTTATGAAGAATTTGCCTGCGTCACGTTCCCATTGAGTCCATCATCTGGCCACGGTTATGCGGTAGCCGAACAAATCTGAATATTTCACGATTCGACCAGCTCAGCAAATGAAGACCCATAATGAGGCTCCTTTCAGATTCTGTCAGGTGCTGATAACCCTGTCTCACATGTGTACGCCGCATCACCGTGTACTTCTCGGTGATCACCGAACATATGACGCTGTCCATGTCCCTTACACTTATACCCTACCAAGTGTGACAACAATGCAAACCACGAACTACACTAACGTCCTCTGATGGCGTTCCACCCCTCATAGAGAATCTTCTGGGTCTTCACTTATTTTGTCAGGCAGTGTAGTAAGAAAATAATGTAATTTTCAGTGGGCGAAGTTTTCTTAAAAACCAAATATAGGCTGTAATTCGGTGACACTGTGGCTTCCATGTTGAACTAGAGCTCGAGAAGCGAGGAAATGGTATTTTCGTGTATCGCGATCTAATTTGACACGCATACGTAGGTTGGAACTTGAATAGTGGCAACTATTTATTCACAACCGATCCAAAAGAGTTACATATTTGCACCTGTTACTGTCCTTCGAAGTAGTCACCAGCGTTGTGTAGGACCCGTTGCCAGCGATATAGAAGGCGTAGTACACCGTTAGCAGAGCCTGTTCTGTTGATGGTGCGAATGGAGCGGTCTGCTGCCTGTCGTATCTCTGAAGCGAATGCCACGAAGTGGTTCCTTCATCTTCGGAATCAAATCAAAGTCACGAGGACTTAAGTCCGGGGAATATGGTGGATGGCACAGTACTTCCCAGTCCCGTCGACCGAACAGAGCACCTACAGCTTGCGCTGTATGTGACCGCGCATTGTGCAAAATGATGGGTTGGTTGCGGAGAAAGTGTCGCCCCTTCTTTCGCAAATCTGGTCGTTTTTGGAGCATCACCTGCGACCAGCTTTGCGAAAGAAGCGACGACATTTTCTGCGCAACCCATCAATCATTTTGCACGACAATATGCGGACGCATACAGCGCAAGTTGTGGCTGCTCTGTTCGGTCAATGGGACTGGGAAGTACTGTACCATCCACCATGTTCCCCAGACTTAAGTCCTTGTGACTTTGATTTGATTCCGAAGATGAAGGAACCACTTCGTGGCATTCGCTTCAGAACTGTTCCAGAGATTCGACAGGCAGTAGACCGTTCCACTCGCACCATCAACAAAACTGGCTCTGCTAACGGTATACCACGCTTTCCACGTGGCTGGCAACGGGTTCTGCACAACGCTTGTGACTGCTTTGAAGGACAGTAACAGGTGCAAATTTGTAGTAATAGTTGCCACTATTTAAGTTCCAACACTCGCATTATCAATATTGGCAGCAGTCACCTATCGACATCGTCATCGCTCATGACGGTAGTATCTGAACACGACCACTGTGCAAGGGAGTTAATAAGTTCAGTATTGACTCTGACTGTCCCCAATGGTGCCTTGAATAATGTGTCTAATATCAATATTAATATTAATAAAAAATTTTATATACGTCCAGAGACCCTAGTTTAGAGACAGATAGATAGATTTTTATGCTTCGCTGCTAGAAACTACTGTTTTATTACGTTATGTTCCGTTTCTCTGCCTTCTGCCTCACCTGAAATATGCATCGGAGCAAACGACTTTCGCCATTACACTGTGCGGCTCATTTCTGTCCTACAAATTTGGTCAAGAGAACGGTCACTGGTGTATTAATTTTGCTGAACATAGTCTGTTGAAAGATACATACAAATGTAAGACAAAAATTTTTTTCTCGTGTTATTCATTAGCAGTTAGACAACATCTGAATGCACTCACCATTCTTGTCTTGTTGAACGCTAAAGATGCATATCTGACTTAATTCTAATTATGTGACTGAGTGCTGTGGGAGGCAGAAATATAAAAAAGTACAGCTTTCTTCGTCAAATATTTGTCTCCAGGCTGTCACATGAATTGTTGAGAACACCATTTTAGAAATCTTCTGTATGGCCAAGTGCTATTTTCATGTAATCAAAAATTTATAAAGGATTCAAAAAATTTCTCTTTCAATATTTTTCCAAACAAACTAAGAGGATGCAGACTTGTCAAAATTCACACGGCTCGGACGTGATTGCATGTCCACTCCGGTAGAAAGCACAAAGCATTATACAGCTTCATCTACGTTTGCGCGTCTGCAGTGCAAACCATAATACTTACAGCGAAGAACGACGCACCATCTTAAATTGGAAAGAAAGGTGATTACTCTGATGTACAGGTGGACTATGAAAGTGATATGTGTAATTAGATATAGAAGCGAGGAAGTTTTTGTAATGGAGTATCACTAAATACTTATTTATTCACAAATGGGATCTACCCATCAGCTTAAGGCACTCATCAATACACATCCTAGATAACATTCTTAATTAACTTGCGACAGTTTAATCAAATATTTAAATAAAATCAGCTTAATTAATGAACCAAAACACACTAACAGTACAGCAGAATATGAATGGCCGTTTGGTTGCCACTTCCCCTAATGATTTCAGAGATTCTGAGGGAATGTTTTCTACCCTATTGCTTTATTTGATCCTAAGTTCTCCAAAGCTGTTTTAAATTCTGATTCTAGTACTGGATCCCCTCTCTCTTCTAAATCGACTCCTGTTTCTTCTTCTATCACATCAAAGAAATCTCATCCCTCATGTTGTTGTTGTGGTCTTCAGTCTGTAACCTCCCCCTCACTTATCGACCTTAATGACAGTGAAAAATGAAACCGCGTGTACCTAATGGGAATTTTGGAAAAGCAATCGTCACCGAAGTTAACCTGTCGGTAAAGAGGGAGGAAAGGGTTACATCTAAATGAAAGGAAAAATGCAAGTGAAACTGGTGGAAATTAATTTTGAAATAGGGATAAAGTTAATAAAGAAAGTAAATGTGCGGCCGTTACGTTAACAATTAACTAGCGGTAATTAGATATTTGAGATTTGGGGGAAATCACGGTCGCCAGTCCTAAGGACAATTACTATAGTAACTGAAAAAGAAAGGTTATTACACATATAATTAACACTAGAAGCGTGGTAACTGAAGGTTGGCACGTGTAGTGTGAAAACTGAAAGTTTGTCAGAAGTAATAAATTTCGCTACACTCTGACTTAATTTAGCAAAAGAATTAATAAAAACCGGAAAATCGAAAGTTAATTTAGTGACTGAAGTTAATAGTGAGCTTTCTTTCTGAAGCACATCGACATTCAGTAAAATAAGGTTAGTCTTGGACTACCTCAACAATCATTTCAAAAGCTACTTGAATCTACGCAATTTAGAAATAAGAGAATTAACTTTGAACTTGAATTAAATGATTCTGAACAATTAACAATAGTAAAATTTAGTACGTACCAAGTTGAGCTGCAGTCACAGGTAACTAAAATACGGTAACAAACTCGCACTCTTAATTTGTGCTTGTGCAATCTAAATATTGTAGCCAGCTGAACTTTGAAATTAAAGCAGTGAAATGGAATTATGCTGGCGTTTGAATTTCAACGACACTCGGGTTCATTTCGGAAAAGGAAGGGACCCTGCTTGGCAATGCAATTGGGACAATGAGCAACAAAGGTTCATGCTAAGTTGCTGTAATTTTGCGAGGCAAATGGAACAATTTGAAAAGCTGAGGTCTGCCATACAGTTCTGAAACTTTACGTGCTTTTAGTCTTCCTTGTTGGTTGATTGAAGGTTTGAAGCCGTCGATCGAGGAGGTGGCGACAGTCACTCATTGTCGGCCGTCGCTGTTGCAGAAGCTGGATGTTGGCGCGCCTTCTTCTCGACACGGTCACCAGGCGAAATGGGCTCTTGATGTGCGCCAGCTAATGCTTCCCGTCCGCGACACCATGTCAGAAACTATCATCGCGAGTCGAGCGCAATTACATGCTGCCAAACCCCGAAAGCGCGGCAACTCGCGGGAGCGTCACACAACACCTGCTCCACTCGCTACTCCCGCCAGACTCTTACTGTTCTGCCCGCGCTTCACGCGGCAGAGTTAACACTACCAAAGATCCTACACACTTTGATTCTTCACACGACCTATCGACGTAATCGTTCGATAGCAGTTTTCCCTAGGCAAGACCCAGCGTAAAAATATAAATAATATTTACGAAACAAACCAATTATACATCGACATAAGTGCATAAATATATATATATATATATCCAAACAGTAAAGCAATTACAATATATAAAGAGACAGAAATGTCATATCTTGAGGTAACAAAACAAGGAAAAAAATAATAGTACAATAGATGGAAATAGGAGGATATGCATTTCCGGCGTTACACGTGCCCCACATTGTCTGAGGATGTTCGTGTAACGTAAACAGACTCAGAAAATGTCCCAAAAAAGAAACAGCGGAAATGCATATGCTCAAAATATCAACAAAATTTAGCATTCGTCTAATTAAGCATAAATCAATTTTTAGACCATAATAATTGAGTGGAGACACTCCTAATCTTATTCCACTCTGTCATCTTGCACAAAATAAAACAGGTTGGCAACATATTAAAATTCATAGAAAACATAGAAAATGGTTTAGCCATTCTAAAATTGTCAAAATTCCCAACAGTATCAAGAAATGGAATACTATTTACAAAATTAATCAGAGTACATGGTCATAAAAACAGGTAGATCAAAATACGCAAATTAATAATTAATTACATAGAATACACATTTTTACATAACCCTTTCATAATTAATATTCTCGTCATGGGAGTCCATTAAACGCTCAACAAGAAAATAACACACATCAGATCGAAAAAAAAACATAAATATTGACAGTAGAATTCTTTCAGCTGTCCAGGAAGAAAAACAATTCCGCCTTCCGTACTCGCAAGTACAAAGAATGCCGACAGCGGCACAAGAGCCGACAGCAGCACCGTCTCGCCAGTATTGTTGCGCCCGCCTGTGCGGCACGCTTGATCTCACTCGCTTGTGTAACGGCATTTCCAGAACGTCCGTTTCACTGAATTCTTTCGGAAAAACTCACTCCCGAGTAATCTCAAGGAGTCCATTAACACTATCACAGTGGATAACTCAACACTGTCCATCATCACACATGTACAAGCCTGAAACTTAAAACAGCGTCTAAGTACATCGGCAATGACTAGTAAAACACATATTCATGGAATCTTACAGCTAGTTACAAAATCATATTTACATTGCTTAATCTACTGTGACTCAGCTGAAAACTTAAACTAGCAGCTTGGATTTTTCGATTGATTAATAATCACTCTCTCTTAAATCATTTAGTAAAATTTAATTACTTGTTAATTACAACTTCTTTAACAAACTTAAATTTAGAGATTTCATTGTCTATCTCGCTCGATTTCTCATGAGCTTTTACAAGTACTAAATCTCCGATTGCAACCTCAGCATAACGCGCTTTATAGTCATGACGACGTATGCGTGCATCGGCTCTTAGCTTCATTACTTCTCGCAAACGATCTTTTTTCACACCCATACTAATGTCAATCCGTGGAGGGAATTTAATTACCTCTTCCAATTCACTTTCTACACTTTTTTCAATGCCGAGATTCCTCACGTTACAGCAGTTCAAATTCATTCCTGCGTCAATGCCATCCGGCCAGTTAACAATGTGTATAGGCTGGTACTGCCTATGCACACCGTCTCCTGCCTCGTCAAAACTAACTAATATTGTTTTATCTTGTGACGTACATGTCAAAGTTTTGCTTTCGCAATTAATCACTGCACGGTACTTTAATAGCCAATCTAACCCGATAATTACTTCCGGGGTTAAGTCTGGCACGACGACAAACTCTTGCTCAAATCGTGCCCCACATATCTCGAAGTGGACAAAAATCTGTTTTGTGACCGGTTTACTGGCCTTCCCAGTAGCACCGATAATTTTCACTCCTGATACTGGCATAACTACGATGCCGGGTCTGTCTTTCAGTAACTCAAATATTTTCCCAGATACAGCACTCAATTCTGCACCGGTGTCAATCAACACGTTTAGTTGTAGGTCGTGCATATTAACAGACACTACTATCTGTCTACACTTGTCCTCGACTGTTTCATTATTTTCCCACAGTAAATCCTCGTCTATATCCAGGTCATTCCAGAAAAAACCATCCGGCTTTGATCCTAAATTCGGCTTATCTGGCGGCTTTTTCAGCCTCTGTTCACATACAGTTTTAATTTCAACACGTTTGTCCTGAGGCTTAGTCTGTAGCTTCGCCTCCAATACCGAAACCTTTTCCTGTAACTCGTCAACTAGTGAGTGTTGCTTTGCTATCGATTCACTAATTGTCACCTTCGTTGATTCCTCTTTGGTCAGATTGATCTCATCTGCCAATCTACCTGGAGAAATGTGCCCAGTAGTATCTGCAATTACTTCCTCTGGATCTGCGCAACCCACACTGCTATCGTCTGACTGTATAATGTCAACTCTAACCTCATACACGCTGTAATCTATGTGCTTTTCTACCAATCGTGTCCGGCTATCACTAAAATTTTCGTAATCTTTCTCCTTAATACTCTCGCAATGTTTAAACTGGAGGTTTGCGTCGGATGGGTCGGCTACTTCTACCACTACAACTTTCGGTAAAGTCTGCCCTTTAGGGCCAGAACTTTCCGTTACTACTTCAACATTCAATTCCTGCGGGACGAAACACGACGCATCTTGCTCGTGCTCCCCTTTAACATCAACTATTTCTGGTAAAGTCTGCCGGTTAGGGCCAGAACTTTCCATCACTTCACAAATACTATCTTCCTGTGGGACGAGACGCGTCAAATCCTGCCCGCGCTCCCTATAAACACTCCTCCCGTACAGGCCCCTATAATCTCTTAGTTCGTCGTATAAGCGACCGAACTGCCTTAACCAGACCTCATCCCTCTCTGCATCCCCTCGCTCGATGACGGACGTTTTATCCGACATCTGATCTTCTCTCAACAATTGCGCACCATTCTTAAACTCAATCTCCAGTTCCGCTGTGGGTATTACAGCTGCCACTTTATAATCGATTTCCGGAACACTACTTAAATTGTTCTCACTGACAGTGAATGTACTACCTACTGCCGTGTATACTGCTGATCTACTACTTGTGGGCGCACTCCTTTCTCTTAACACTGGCACACTCTCCCGCCGTTGATTATTCCATACGGAATTTTCATAACGGCGACACCTGGGTTTTCTCTTGTTATTGGGCCGCCAAAATTTCTCCACGCCCGCTCGGCCCCTCACCGGCGCGGCTAATGGTTTCCCTGTCTCGTCCCAGCAGATACGCTCCCCGGATGCTGCTGAGGCGGCTGATCACACCCTCTGGCGTTATTACTATTCTGTGAAGCCCGTATCACGTTAGTATGATACTGGTCTCTGTCATTCCTGTTATTATTTGCATTGTACCGATTGTTATTACGGTCCGAACCATTATTGTTATTGCTGCGGTATGCATTATTCCCATGGTTATCGTTGTTATGGTTGGGGTGGTACCCGTTGTTGTTACCACGGCCTCTACCACTGTCGCGATTATTGCGCCAATAGTCCTCGTCCTCAACTCTTTCCAGGAAATCATTGATTGTCCTGTAATTACTTCCTACGTAGCGTTTTGTATCATCTGGAAGCTTCTTGTAGAGTTCCCAGACTATTTCGTATTCCGTGCGGCGATCACGCAAATATTCCAACTTGCGGATCCAGCCCTCACAAAACTCCCTCATCGAACCGCGCGAATTCGCATCGAAAGGCCTCGATACGACAAATTCGCGCCAGACACTTTGCTGTTTTTGCTCTGACCAGTATTCAGCCAGAAACAAATTTTTAAACTCGTCAAAAGTCAGGTTCGTAATGTCGAGGTTTAAGCCCCAACGCTTGGCATCACCAGCCAGCACATCAATAACCGCATTAATTTTTCTCTCATTAGTCCATGATCTGGGTAAAACTCTTTCACAATTTTTAATGAAATCCGTCGCGTGTATACCGCCTTTTTTCAAGGGGTCGAACCGCTCCTCTTTCGCCAACAATTCCGAACTATGTGCACAGATTGGCACATAGCTCTGTTTTTCATCAAGTTTCTTTTCTAATTCCGACACTCTCGTAATTACTTGGCAAGTGGTTGTCGCAAGCGTTTCCACTTCCCTCTTTTTCTCTTCGCAGGTATTAGCCTGCTCCCTCACTTTAGTGTCTACTTCGGACACTAAAGCCTTTAAAGTTTCCACCTTCTGTTGATCCTCTTTTTTCACTAATTGAATTTGTTCCGTCACCGTATTCTCGATGATCGGAGCAACTGCGTCTCCTACACTTTTCTCGATTCTGCTAATTTCGGAATCAAAACGAGTATTTATGCTCGCAATTTCCGCCTGAACGCCTATCATTTCCTGTTTAAGATTACCGATTTCGGTATTAATTACAACAATATCTTCTTTGATTTTATCAACTTTTGTGTTAACAACTCCAACATTGTTGATAACAACGTTAATAGCTTTGTTCTGATTGTCTAGCATCCGTTCAAATTTTTCAGACTGAGCTTCTTGCTTGGCAGCCTGAGCTTCTTGTTTGGCAGCCTGATCTTCTTGCTTGGCCGATTGACTCTTGATTTCGTTAATCAAAACATTCAATAAATCAGTTAAATTCCCGGAAACTACCGGTTTTACTTCCGTAGCGGCTTCCTCTTTAATTGTCCCCCCGTATTCGTCATCAAGGGATTCAGATTTGATTTTCACTTCTGATTCCGAAACATTTTCTAAACTTTGGAATTCCATTTCTGCTCTTTGTTGCGTTTCGGCGGTCGCGTCTTTCATGCTAGCCGCCTGCCCCTGAACAATGGGTACCGCGGCGCGCGTTTCCCACTGTTCGACCGATTGTTCCGTATCCAAGTCTACCAAATTTTGGCAATTGTTGCCTTCACTCATTTTAATTATTTTCAATATAACTGCCAAATCTCAAATATAATTAGGATTACTCCCACTACTTATTCTCGCTGACGTAACGGCCTGTACGTAACCAGTACTTTGTTACGAGATTTGCAACATACAAAATTCGTGTCCAGAACAACCTCAAATCTGAAGATTGTCCTGTCACCAGGTCGCCACGTGTAACCTCCCCCTCACTTATCGACCTTAATGACAGTGAAAAATGAAACCGCGTGTACCTAATGGGAATTTTGGAAAAGCAATCGTCACCGAAGTTAACCTGTCGGTAAAGAGGGAGGAAAGGGTTACATCTAAATGAAAGGAAAAATGCAAGTGAAACTGGTGGAAATTAATTTTGAAATAGGGATAAAGTTAATAAAGAAAGTAAATGTGCGGCCGTTACGTTAACAATTAACTAGCGGTAATTAGATATTTGAGATTTGGGGGAAATCACGGTCGCCAGTCCTAAGGACAATTACTATAGTAACTGAAAAAGAAAGGTTATTACACATATAATTAACACTAGAAGCGTGGTAACTGAAGGTTGGCACGTGTAGTGTGAAAACTGAAAGTTTGTCAGAAGTAATAAATTTCGCTACACTCTGACTTAATTTAGCAAAAGAATTAATAAAAACCGGAAAATCGAAAGTTAATTTAGTGACTGAAGTTAATAGTGAGCTTTCTTTCTGAAGCACATCGACATTCAGTAAAATAAGGTTAGTCTTGGACTACCTCAACAATCATTTCAAAAGCTACTTGAATCTACGCAATTTAGAAATAAGAGAATTAACTTTGAACTTGAATTAAATGATTCTGAACAATTAACAATAGTAAAATTTAGTACGTACCAAGTTGAGCTGCAGTCACAGGTAACTAAAATACGGTAACAAACTCGCACTCTTAATTTGTGCTTGTGCAATCTAAATATTGTAGCCAGCTGAACTTTGAAATTAAAGCAGTGAAATGGAATTATGCTGGCGTTTGAATTTCAACGACACTCGGGTTCATTTCGGAAAAGGAAGGGACCCTGCTTGGCAATGCAATTGGGACAATGAGCAACAAAGGTTCATGCTAAGTTGCTGTAATTTTGCGAGGCAAATGGAACAATTTGAAAAGCTGAGGTCTGCCATACAGTTCTGAAACTTTACGTGCTTTTAGTCTTCCTTGTTGGTTGATTGAAGGTTTGAAGCCGTCGATCGAGGAGGTGGCGACAGTCACTCATTGTCGGCCGTCGCTGTTGCAGAAGCTGGATGTTGGCGCGCCTTCTTCTCGACACGGTCACCAGGCGAAATGGGCTCTTGATGTGCGCCAGCTAATGCTTCCCGTCCGCGACACCATGTCAGAAACTATCATCGCGAGTCGAGCGCAATTACATGCTGCCAAACCCCGAAAGCGCGGCAACTCGCGGGAGCGTCACACAACACCTGCTCCACTCGCTACTCCCGCCAGACTCTTACTGTTCTGCCCGCGCTTCACGCGGCAGAGTTAACACTACCAAAGATCCTACACACTTTGATTCTTCACACGACCTATCGACGTAATCGTTCGATAGCAGTTTTCCCTAGGCAAGACCCAGCGTAAAAATATAAATAATATTTACGAAACAAACCAATTATACATCGGCATAAGTGCATAAATATATATATATATATCCAAACAGTAAAGCAATTACAATATATAAAGAGACAGAAATGTTATATCTTGAGGTAACAAAACAAGGAAAAAAATAATAGTACAATAGATGGAAATAGGAGGATATGCATTTCCGGCGTTACAAGTCCTGAGACTGGTTTGATGCAGCTCTCCATGCTATTCTATCGTGTGCAAGCTTCTTCATCTCCCAGTACCTACTGCAGCCTACATCCTTCTGAATCTGCTTAGTGTATTCATCTCTTGGTCTCCCTCTTCGATTTTTACCCTCCACGCTGCCCTCCAATACTAAATTGGTGATCCCTCGATGTCTCAGAACATCTTCTAGTCAAGTTGTGCCACAAGCTCCTCTTCTCCCCAATTCTATTCAATATCTCCTCATTAGTTATGTGATCCACCCATCTAATCTTCTAAGATAAGTCGTAGGGTCAGTATTGTCTCACGTGTTGCCATATTTCTACGGATCTTCCCCGACGTCGACTTCTACCAGCCATAGAGGCTTTCAATGTATTCTTTCCACCAATCCGCTCTCTCCTCTGCACTTAACAGTGGAATTCCCGTTGCACTCTTAATGTCATCATCCTTGCTTTTAATGTCACCGAAGGTTGTTTTGACTTTGCTGTATGCTGAGTCTGTCCTTCCGACAGTCATTTCTTTCTCGATGTCTTCACATTTTTCCTGCAGCGATTTCCTCTCAGCTTCCCTGCACTTCCTATTTATTTCATTCCTCAGCGACTTGTATTTCTCTATTCCTGAATTTCCCGGAACATTTTTGTACTTCCTCCTTTCATCGATCAATTGAAGTATTTCTTCTGTTACCCAGTTACCTTCTTTGTACCTATGTTTTCCTTCCCAACTTCTGTGATGGCCGTTTTTGGAGATGCCCATTCCTCTTCAACCGTACTGCCTACTGAGGTATACCTTATTGCTGTATCTGTAGCCTTAGAGAACTTCAACTATATTTCCTCATTCCTTAGTACATCCGTGTCCCACTACTTTGCGTATTGGTTCTTCCTGACTAAGGTCTTAAACTTCAGCCTACTCTTCATCACTACTGTATTGTGATCTGAGTCTATATCTGCTCCTGGGTACGCCTTACAATCCAGTATCTGATTTCGGAATCCCTGTCTGACCATGATGTAATCTAACTGAAATATTCCTGTATCACCCAGCCTTTTACAATTACACCTCCTTCTCTTGTGATTCTTGAACAGCGTATTCGCTGTTACCAGCTGAAACTTATTACAGAACTCAATTAGTCTTTCTCCTCTCTCATTTCCCGACCCAAGCCCATATTCTTCTGCAACCTTTTCGTCTACTCCTTCCCCTACCACTGCATTCCAGTCTCCGATGACTATCAGATTTTTATAGCCCTTTACATACTGTATTACCCTTTCAATTTCCTAATACACTTTATCCCTTCATCTTCAGCTTGCGACATCGGCATGTATACCTGAAGTATCGTTGTCGGTGTTGGTTTTGCTGTCGATTCTGATAAGAACAACCCTATCGCTGAACTGTTCACAGTAACATACTCTCTGCCCTACCTTCCTATTGATAACGAATCCTACTCCCGTTATACCATTTTCTGCTGCTGTTGATATTACCCTATACTCATCTAAGCAGAGATCCTTGTCTTCTTTCCACTTCACTTCAGTGACCCATACTATATCTACATTGAGCCTTTGAATTTCCCTTTTCAGGCCGGCCGCGGTGGCCGAGCGGTTCTGAGCACTTCAGTCCGGAATAGCGCGTCTGCTACGGTCGCGGGTTCGAATCCTGTCTCGGGCATGGGTGTGTGTCATGTCCTTAGGTTAGATAGGTTTCAGTAGTTCTACGTTCTAGGGGACTGATGACCTCAGATGTTAAGTCCCATAGTGCTCAGAACCATTTGAACCCTTTGAACCCTTTTCAGATTTTCTAGTTTCCCTACCCGTTCAAGCTTCTGACATTCCACGCCCCGACTCGTAGAACGTTATCCTTCCGTTGATAATTCAATCTCTTTCTCATGGTAACCTCCCCCTTGGCATTCCCCTCCCGGAGATCCGAATGGGAGACTTCCGGAATCTTTTGCCAATGGAGAGATGATCATGACACTTCTTCAATTACAAGCCAAGTGTCCTGTTGATACGCGTTACGTGTCTTTAATGCAGCGGTTTGCATTGCCTTCTACATCCTCATGCCGTCGATCATTGCTGATTCTTCCGCCTTTAGGGGCAGTTTCCCACCCCTAGGACAAGAGAGTGCCCTGAACCTCCGTGTGCTCCTCCGCCCTCTTTGACAAGACCGTTGGCAGAATGAGGGGTGACTTCTTACGTCGGGAGCCTTCAGACGCAAATGCTGATTATTAATCAAAATTTAAGTAGTGGCAGGGTTTGGACCCGGGACCGAAGATTTCCTTAACACCGGCGAAAAGGTTGAATAAAGTATTAATTTTGAACTAAAAAACTGCAGTTGGGGAACATTGATCAGCATGCTGCACCCACGTATAGCCTGATGACTACCTATTATGGTTTACACATCAGAGACAATTAATTATTTTAATTCAGTTATGTGTTAGGAACGGATACAGCATCCCCTCTGACGACTGTGGTAGAGGCATTATTTGGTTAATAAAACCATACATTCGTGTCATGATACAATGATTCACGTAATACCTCAATCCTGTATAATAAAAATGATCGTAGCCCTAACATACCACCATAATAGTATCATCTCAGAATAAATTCTCAATAGTTCACATAAACCCGAATACCTCAATATATAGTTACATCAACGTGTCACGTTATATGGGCTCTTCGATATCACTAGCTTACTTTATAGGTCAGAGTCACTTTTCAGCTACCTCTTTTGCCTTTAGTATACATATGGTATTTCGTAATATTTTCCTTGTACCCATAACGTTCTCCTATAATGTGAAATTTCTAGCATGGATAAATACCTTAAGCAGTATTTCCGCTGACACTCTCACTGTGTCTCGATGGAGTTGGAGCAGTTTAGTGATAACGTATCGTCTACGGATCATCTCGTATCCATGTGGTCTCTCGGAGCCTCACCGCTTTGAGTCAGTGTCTCTTGATGCAAAAATAGGAAACAAATGACTCTAAGCACTATGGGGCTTAACATCTGAGGTTATCAGTCCCCTAGACTTAGAACTACCTAAACCTAACTAACCTAAGGATATCACACACATCCATGCCCGAGGCAGGATTCGAACCTGCGACTGCAGCAGCAGCGCGGTTCCGGACTGAAGCGCCTAGAACCGCTCGGCCATAGAGGCCGGCCGTTAGGAATCCCTAAGCATTCGATACTGATGTGTCACTTGGTCGATGTTCTTCTTGGTCAACGCTGTACAACTGTTAACATCTTCCTTACGTCTGGGAACTAAATAGTATTCGCTACCTATTGTCCCCTGGTGGTCGTCATACTAACTGGTTATACAGTCGTCGTCAACTAATAGGTATCCTGTTTTCTAGTACATACTTCAACTATTTACAGTACTACATCTACATCTACATTTATACTCCGCAAGCCACCCAACGGTGTGTGGCGGAGGGCACTTTACATGCCACTGTCATTACTTCCTTTTCCTGTTCCAGTCGCGTATGGTTCGCGGGAAGAACGACTGCCAGAAAGCCTCCGTGCGCGCTCGAATCTCTCTAATTTTACATTCGTGATCTCCTCGGGATGTATAAGTAGGGGGAAGCAATATATTCGATACCTCATCCAGAAACGAACCCTCTCAAAACCTGGACAGCAAGCTACACCGCGATGCAGAGCGCCTCTCTTGCAGAGCCTGCCACTTGAGTTTGCTAAACATCTCAGTAGCGCTATCACGCTTACCAAATAACCCTGTGACGAAACGCGCCGCTCTTCTTTGGATCTTCTCTATCTCCTCTGTCAACCCGACCTGGTACGGATCCCACACTGATGAGCAATACTCAAGTATAGGTCGAACGAGTGTTTTGTAAGCCACCTCCTTTGTTGATGGACTACATTTTCTAAGGACTCTCCCAATGAGTCTCAACCTGGCACCCGCGTTACCAACAATTAATTTTATATGATCATTCCACTTCAAATCGTTCCGCACGCATACTCCCAGATATTTTACAGAAGTAACTGCTACCAGTGTTTGTTCCGCTATCATATAATCATACAATAAACGATCCTTCTTTCTATGTATTCGCAATACATTACATTTGTCTATGTGAAGGGTCAGTTGCCACTCCTTGCGCCATGTGCCTATCAGCTGCAGGTCTTCCTGCATTTCACTGCAATTTTCTAATGTTGCAATTTCTCTTTGTACTACAGCATCATCAGTGAAAAGCCGCATGGAACTTCCGACACTATCTACTAGATCATTTATATATATTGTGAAAAGCAGTGGTCCCATAACATTCCCCTGTGGCACGCCAGAGGTTACTTTAACGTCTGTAGACGTCTCTCCATTGAGAACAACATGCTGTGTTCTGTTTGCTAAAAACTCTTCAATCCAGCCACACAGCTGGTCTGATATTCCGTAGGCTGTTACTTTGTTTATCAGGCGACAGTGCGGAACTGTATCGAACGCCTTCCTGAAGTCAATGAAAATGGCATCTACCTGGGAGCCTGTATGTAATATTTTCTGGGTCTCACACGATCGCTGGTTCCGGAATCCATGTTGATTCCTACAGAGCGTATTCTGGGTTTCCAGAAATGACATGATACGCGAGCAAAAAACATGTTCTAAGATTCTACAACAGATCGATGTCAGAGATATAGGTCTATAGTTTTGCGCATCTGCTGGACGATCCTTCTTGAAGACTGGGACTACCTGTGCTATTTTCCAATCATCTGGAACCTTCCTCTCCTTTAGAGACTTGCGGTACACGGCTGTTAGAAGGGGGGCAAGTTCTTTCGCGTACTCTGTGTAGAATCGAATTGGTAGCCCGTCAGGTCCAGTGGACTTCCCTCTGTTGATTGATTTCAGTTGCTTTTCTATTCCTTGGACACTTATTTCGGTGTCAGCTATTTTTTCGTTTGTGTGAGGATTTAGAGAAGGAACTACAGTGCGGTCTTCCACCGTGAAACAGCTTTGTCAAAAGGTGTTTAGTATTTCAGCTTTATGCGTGTCATCCTCTGTTTCAATGGGATCATCATCCCAAAGTGTCTGGATATGCTGTTTCGAGCCACTTAATGATTTAACGTGAGACCAGAACTTCCTAGGATTTTCTGTCTAGTCGGTACATAGAATTTTACTTTCGAATTCACTGAACGCTTCACGCATAGCCCTCCTTACGCTAACTTTGACATCGTTTAGCTTCTGTGTCTGAGAGGTTTTGGCTGCGTTTAAACTTGGAGTGAAGCTCTCTTTGCTTTCGCAGTAGTTTCCTAACTTTGTTGTTGAACCACGGTGGGTTTTTCCTGTCCCTCACAGTTTTACTCGGCACGTACCAGTGTCGGAACAGAAATTTTCGTTTTGATCTATTAGGTAGTCTGAAATCTGCCTTCTATTACTCTTGCTAAACAGATAAACCTTCCTCCCTTTTTTTATATTCCTATTTACTTCCATATTCAGGGATGCTGCACCGGCCTTATGATCATTGATTCCCTGTTCTGCGCTTACAGAGTCGAAAAGTTCGGGTCTGTTTGTTATCAGTAGGTCGAAGATGTTATCTCCACGAGTCGGTTCTCTGTTTAATTGCTCGAGGTAATTTTCAGATAATGCACTCAGTATAATGTCACTCGATGCTCTGTCCCCACCACCCGTCCTAAACATCTGAATGTCCCAGTCTATATCTGGTAAATTGAAACCTCCACCTAAGACTATAACATGCTGAGAAAATTTATGTGAAATGAATTCCAGATTTTCTCTCAGTTGTTCTGCCACTAATGCTGCTGAGTCGGGAGGTCGGTAAAAGGAGCCATAATTCACAGGAACTATTCACTTCTACTTCACTGCAGGATAAACTACTACTAACAGCGACAAACACGCCACCACCGTTTGCATGCAATCTATACTTTATAAACACCGTCTGTGCTTTTGTAAAAATTTCGGCAGAATTTATCTCTGGCTTCAGCCAGCTTTCCGTACCTATGACGATTTCAACTTAGGTGCTTTCTATCAGCGCTTGAAGTTGCGGTACTTTGCCAACGCAGCTTCGACAGTTTACAATTACAATACCGATTGCTGCTTGGTCCCCGCATGTCCTTTGAGGCTGTTGTCCTTTCTGTACTTGCCCGCGGCCATCTAACCTAAAAAACCGGCCAGTCCGCGTCACACAACCCCTGCTACCCGTGTAGCCGCCTCTGTGTGTAGTGGACTCCTGACCTATCCAGCGGAACCCGAAACCCCACCACACTATGGCGCAAGTCGAGGAATCTGCAGCCCACACGGTCGTAGAACCGTCTCAGCCTCTCAGACCCTCCACTCGGCTCTGTACCAAAGGTCCACAGTCAGTCCTGTCGACGATGCTGCAGATTGTGAGCTCTGCTTTCACCCCGCTAGCGAGACTGGCAGTTTTCACCAAATCAGATAGCCGCCGGAAGGCAGAGAGGATTTCCTCCGATCCATAGCGACACACATCATTGGTGCCGACATGAGCGACCACCTGCAGATGGGTGCACCCTGTACCCTTCATGGCATCCGGAAGGACCCTTTCCACATCTGGAATGACTCCCCCCCTTTATGCACACGGAGTGCACATTGGTTTTCTTCCCCTCTCTTGCTGCCATATCCCTAAGGTGCCCCATTACGGGCCTGACGTTGGAGCTCCCGACTACCAGTAAGCCCACCCTCTGCGACCGCCCGGATCTTGCAGACTGAGGGGCAACCTCTGGAACAGGACAAGCAGCCATGTCCAGCCGAAGATCAGTATCATCCAGAGACAGAGCCTGAAACCGGTTCGTCAGTCAAACTGGAGATGCCTTCCGTTCAGCCCTCCGGGATGTCTTTCGCCCCCTGCCACACCTCGAGACGACCTCCCACTCTACCACGGGTGAGGGGTCAACCTCAATGTGGGCAGTATCTCGGGCAGCCACAGCCGTAGTCCTATCGGGCGATGCGTGGGACGAGCTGGCCGTCCCCGACAAACCCCCATCCAGAGACCCACAGTGATGCCCATTGGCAACAGCCTCAAGTTGTGTGACCGAAGCCAACACTGCCTGAAGCTGGGAGCGGAGGGATGCCAACTCAGCCCGCATCCGAACACAGCAGTCGCAGTCCCTATCCATGCTAAATACTGTTGTGCAAAGAACGTCTGAACTAATCTACAGAGTGCACAAGCAATTCGACACAAAATTTAAACGGTTATTAAAATACAAGATTGCCAATAAATGCAGTAATGCTGCTACGTGCGCACTGCTGACATACTGCTCGGCGGCAGAAATAGACTACGCGATTTTACACTACTCAGGTACTAAAAACGCGATGCTACAACTCTCAAATAATATAATATGCCCGAAATCTATGAATTAACCAATGCAAGTACCCAAAAACACGCAAAGAAATTAAGAATTAAACTATATAACAAATAAGTGAGCTAATAGTATACGACTTGCTGCTGGCAGCTGCTTATCCAACGGCGGCAGGGAGTACACTGTCCGTGACCAACCGACACTGGCCGTTCAAAGCAAAAACAGAAGACAGACGACTACGCGAATTTACTCTATTCAGGTACTAAAGCGCGATACTACAACTCTCAAATATTATAATACGCCCGAAATTTATGAATTAAACAATGCAAGTACCCAAAAACACGCAATTAAACTATGTAACAAATAAGTGAGCTAAGCGTATACGACTTGCTGCTGGCAGCTGCTTATCCAGCGGGACTAATAAAGACTAGCAACTACATGAATGTGCGAGTCTGTTTTTCCGGAGATGTCCGAAAGAACAGAGATCCGCAGCTGTTATAATACTATGTAAATTGAAGGGGGAGTGAGGAGGAAGGAAAGGAAAGGGAACGAACTAATGATATCAGCTGCTTAGAAACTTTTATGCGGAATCAACGGCGATGAGTGAAGATGTGTGCCGAACCGTGACTCTCGAACCAGGGATCCCCTACTTACTAGGCAGCTGCGTTAACCACTACGCCACCCAGACACTGTGTTTATCGCAAATGCTCTGGCTATCTCGACATGCTCCCTGACCGACTCACACTCCCAGTTGGTGCCAACTATCTGCAATTCCCATCCATGTCCTTCATGCTCGCTAATTTTACATTCTCGACGGAGGTCGAATATAAATGTGCATCTTCACTGATGGCTGTAGATTCATTGCCCATTAACACGAATCAGTTATATGAATGCTTGGTGTCTGTTCTTTCACGCGTGTATTACTTACATTGACCTAAGTTTTCTTGGCTTCCTCAGCCTAGCCACGTCTTTTCTCTACATTGTCTGGTGTAATGCTCATCTGTCAGCAGAACGAGAAAACTACTTTGTGTGATTCAGTGCACCAGATTGCGAGCCCGGATAAATTATATTAGGTGTACGCAACTGGTGTCATCATTTCATCCCTTGGACCTTTCCAAGGTATTATGTATGAGTCTGTCCCTAACAGTACAGGATATCCCTGCCAGTATGGGAACAGGATTGCGAGAAGAGGACAAACCCCAAGGATGCAAGAACACTACGTGTGGTATAAGAAATGCACTTCCTAGTACTTACATTCTCTGATATCATACATATAGAATCACCACTGCAGTTCCCACTGGTAGTGTGTCTCCATTTAGCTGCTTTTGAAACACTGCCGCTGCTGTCCTCCACTGGTCAACCAGTTCAACCTCCAACAGATCCCACTTCTAATATCAAATGTAAAGGGTGTCAGGATGGATGGAGTGGACGAGTAATTCCCTATTGGAGGTGGGAAGAGGTGGAGACGATGACGGCAGCTAGATGTTGTCAAGTTTCTTTATCATTAAACCCTGCACCGAAGCGTACCAAATCGGACACGCCACTGTAAGGGTTTCTTGGAGTTTCTGCCTGGTGGCATGTGGACCTGCTATGAGCACTTACTTTGTCAGGATGGTGTGACAGTATCCTGGCTTTGGGTGGCTGGAGTGAGTCGAGCCGCTGACCAGCCTAACGGAAGACAGCAACGTTGCCCAGGGTGATGTGACCTGGACCAATGTCTGCAGCTCTGCTTCCGGAGGAGGCCTCGTGGCAGTGTAAAGGTGACCCAATGGATAGGCCGTCAGACAGCGGTCACTGGTTCACAGACCAACTGGAACGAAGGTAGTTGCATCAGAAAAGTGTTGGCGACCTCACAGTGGAGACCGACTTATGTACGGCGTGGGGAAAGGGAGTGGGCGTCTATGCATGGCTCTGTCGTTCTAGCTACCTGCCCCACTAACCTGAAGGTCTATATATGGCCAAACTGAGCTTCCTAATGTCGAAGCCAAGTACTGCGGCATACTTCAGTGCCCTAGAAACTTCCTGAAGGCTCGTCACTGCCTGGACTACTTTATCACTATTGAGAACACTGCTAGTATGGGAAAATATTGGATTGGCTGGCTGTGAGTCACACCCTGAATGCGGCACTGAACTGTCGTGTATCGTTTAACATAATGAAAGAAAGAAACATATGGCCTCAAGGGGTAGCATGAGCTGCTCAATTGAAAAGCGTTTTCTTTCTCGGCACATATAGCGTCTTTCCTCTGAGGGTGTATGAGAGTTGTGCGTTATGTGTATAATGAAAAGTGTATGTGACTGTGGTGGTTATGTGCAGTTTGGTGTCATGTCTATGTTGTATGATGATGAAGCTGGTGCAAACGGTGCTGGGGCAGAGCTTACTCCTGTCTGTTAGCACCAAAGAGGCTGAAGGCCAGTTCATCATTGACAGTCGCAAACGCTCTCTCTTTATGAAATGCTGCGAAGAGATTTGGAATCTCACGGAGGCGACTGGTGCAAAGTCTAGTAATCAGGTACTTCAAAGCTCCTTCTCTCCCTCCCGCCCTCTCTTTGCTTACCTGATATGGGGAACGAAATTTCTATCACCACTAGATTCTGAAGTGGCTACATCTGAGTCGAGTACATGACAAAGTCCTCTATAGGTCTTTAGTGACATTTATTATTATTTACATTTCTCTTTTCCACACCAAGGCTAACGGCTTTACAGCGGTCGTAACACAAGTTCATGTCAGATCACTGAGCAACGGTTTTGCTGCAGTCGTAACCCAACTTCCTGTCATATCACTGAAGTTAAGCGCTATCAGGCTGGGCCAGCACTTGGATGTGTGACTATTTGGGTCTGCCGACTGCTGTTAGCAGTTGGCCAATTGTGGAACCACTTGAACGAGAAGTAGTGACTCTGGTCACGAAATTGCCAACGGCCTGGAGAGTGGTCTGTCGTCCTCCATATCCGCATCCAGTGACGTCTGTCGGCTGAGAATCAGACGGCGGTGGTCGGTGCTATTAGCTTTCCGAAGCCTATTCGGATGAAGAGTTTTTCAGACCAACAGCTCAGTTTATGAATGCATTACTAGAAATGTCAATAATATTCATAAAGATACTTTGGTCTAGAAAGGACCTTAACCATGGAGATCCCTACAGATAACTGGATGTGATACTTCCTGAAAAATGCTAACGTCATACTTCATGCAATCTTTCTTTATCCACAGAATGTCAAATTATTATGAATCACTATGAATAATTTTCTGAATGACAGCCTTCAATCGCACAGGCTACCCTTCTTGCTATCGCGGTCTTTAGTCTGAAGAATGGTTTGATGCAGCTCTCCATGATCGTGTGCAAGCCTCTTCATACCTGAATAAATACTGCAAACTACATTCATTTGAACCTGCTTTCTGTAATCGTCTCTTGGTCTCCCTCTACAGTTTTTACCCTCCACACTTCCCTGCAACACTAAACTGATGATTCCTTTAGGTGTCAAAATTTCTCCCATCAATGGATCCCTTCTTTCAGTGAAGTTACGCCACAAATTTCTTTTCTCCCCAGTACTGTTGCGTACTTCCTTATCAACTACGCGCTCTACCTACGTAATCTTCAGCGGTCTTCCACAACACCACATTTCAAAAGTTTCTACTCTCCTCTTGTCTGAACTGTTTGTCATTCACGTTTTACTTCCAGTCAAGGCTATACTCCAGATAAATACATTCAGGAAAGACTACCTAACACTTAAATTTACATTCCATGTTGTCAAATGTCCCTTACTCGGAAGCACTTTTCTTACCATTGCAACTCTTCTTTTTAAATCCTTTCTGCTTCGGCCAAAACCAGTTACTGCTTTTAGGTCTCGTTTCCTAAACTAATACCCTCAGCATCGCCAGATTTTATTCGACTATCAAGACACTGTCCACTCACTTCAGCTGCTATCCCCAGTCGTTTGTTGTCTCTGACAGATTAACAACGTCATCAGCAGACTCAAAGTTGTAATTTCTTCTCCCTGAGCGTTAATTCCTTTTCCAAATTTTTCTTTGGTTTCCATTACTGAATGCTGAATGTACAGATTGAATAACATCGGAGGTACGACACAAACCTACAAACTTGTCTCTCTCCCATTTCAACCACTGCTTCTCTTGCACGCCATTCGATTCTTATAACCACTGTCTGGCTTCTGTACAAGTTGTATATAATCTTTCGCTCCCCATATTTTAACCCGCTGCCCTTTGATATCAAAAAAGAGTAATTCAGCCAACATTTTCAAAGGATTTCTCTAAGACTGCAAATACTATAAACGTAGGTTTTCGTTAACCTATCGTCTAACATACGTCGTAGGTGCAACACTGCCTCGCGTGTTCCTACAATTTTCCTCTCCGAGATCGGATTCTATCAATTTTTCCATTCTTTTACAAATAATTCGTGTCAACATTTTACAACCATGACATATTAAACTGGAATTTCGATTATACTATATTCACACCTGTCAGTACTCGCTTTCCCTGGAACTGGAATTATTACAGTCTTGTTATAACCTGAGGATGTTTCTCCGATTTCATACATCTTGCACGCCAGGCAGAATGGTTTTGTCATGGCTGGCTGTCCCAAAGACATCAGTAGTTTTGAGGGAATGTCGTCTAATGTAGGGGTCTTGTTTCGACGTAGGTCTTTGAGTGTTCTGTCATATTGTTCTCGCTGTATCGTATCTCCTATTTCATCTTCATCTTCTTCCCTTTCTACAATGGTGCCTTCAAGTTGAAATAAAATGGATCTGAGCACTATGGGACTTAACTTCTGAGGTCATCAGTCCTCTAGAACTACTTAAACCTAACTAACCTAAGGGCATCACACACATCCATGCCCGAGGCAGGATTCGAGCCTGCGACGGTAGCGGTCGCGCGGTTCCAGACTGTAGCGCCTAGAACCGCTCGGCCACCCCGGCCGGTCCTTCAAGCTCGTTTCCCCTGTATAGCCCCTTTATACATTCCTTCCATCTTTCAGTTTTCCCTTCTTTGTTTAGTGGTGATTTTTCATTTGAACTCATAATGTCGATTTAATTACATCTCTTTTCTCTAAAAGTATCTTTAATCCTTCCTAGGATTAAAATATCTTTTGTTTTGGATTTTCGACTTCTGCGTTCTTTTGGCTGCGTAGCAATTTTTAATTGATCTTGTTATAAGCCATCAAACTGGCGTATATGAGTTAATTCAATCAGCGATAGCTAATGCTGCAGTCTGGTCTCAGACAGAAAATTTGGCTGTGGATCTCTCTGAAACTTCAAAAATATATTTCTTCTAATACTTCAGTGAATGAAATACGATGTGATATTTTGATACTGAAAGTACAGTAAAAGGAGGTCCTGAAAAAGGTGGAAATGGATGAGGAAATAAGAAGGTTTACGATTCTGTCGCACTGGCGATGCGCCACCTTTGCTCACTCGTCGTTCGTCGGCCTGAAGACGTCCACAAATACGCTCGACTGGACATCAGAGAATTCAAAATGCTGAGCAAGAAGTAAGCAGAAGTTTCTGCCAGCCCGGAGCGTGGAGGTACTCGATGACAACAGGCAATAACGTGAAGTGGCAGCGACGACAAAAAAAGAAAAAAAGGGGGCAGGAGTAGGGGCAGGGGGTGGGAAACGTGGAGAACAGGAGATGAGTGGCCTTCCCCAGAAGGGAAGATCGCTCGGCAGGAACTGTACGACTGAATAAATATACATAAATAAACTGGGCCGGCTCCGGCGCGGCGTCCGAGGACCGACTGGAATCGATTGATTATGGATGAGAGTGGAACAAGGCCTGATGGGCGAGAGGCGCGGCTCGAGAGTGGGAGGAAGGGGCGGAAAGCGGAGACGGAATGTAAGGCAAATGTTGACATTAGGGGTCACGGCCCGCTACTGCGAACGAGCACGAATTATTATTAACACGGTAAACAGCCGGCGCCGCGCGGGCCCGGATGTCGGCAAACATGGAGGCCGCCTTCCTTCTCCGTTTCTTCTGCAGAGCCGCCTCCGTGTGCGTCCCGGGCCTTTGACGACGAGCGCCCCGAGTCCTGCCCCTGCGTGGGCAGCCGCCTCAGGATGTCGCAGACCGCAAGCGCCAGCTATTAAGACGTGTTTACCTCACTGCTCTTTTCCGCTCTCACCGTCTCGTCAGTTTAACGAGATGTGTGTCTAGAGCGAAGGCACGGGGTTGCTATTTCCCACTGGGTCTGTAAGGCTTAATTATTCTCCGACGTGAGAATGCGCAGATGCAATGTTTGATGTGGAGATGACGTGCTCGTTGTCTTGGTGAGACCACAAACACACCACCAATTAAATATAGTTGTGGCAGTAACAGCTGTAATAGCTTCAGTTAAATTAAGAACGTGCTTTTCATGTTCAGAATATCTACATCTACATTTATACTCCGCAAGCCACCCAACGGTGTGTGGTAGAGGGCACTTGACGTGCCACTGTCATTACCTCCCTTTCCTGTTTCACTCGCGTATGGTTGGCGGGAAGAACGACTGCCAGAAAGGTTCCGTGCGCGCTCGAATCTCTCTAATTTTACATTCGTGATCTCCTCGGCAGGTATAAGTAGGGGGAAGCAATATATTCGATACCTCATCCAGAAACGCACCCTCTCGAAACCTGGACAGCAAGCTACACCGCGATACAGAGCGCCTCTCCTGCAGAGCCTGCCACTTGAGTTTGCTAAACATCTCCGTAACGCTATCACGCTCACCAAATAACCCTGTGACGAACGCGCCGCTCTTCTTTGGATCTTCTCAATCTTCTCTGTCAACCCGACCTGGTACGGATCCCACACTGATGAGCAATACTCAAGTATAGGTCGAACGAGTGTTTTGTAAGCCACCTTCTTTGTTGATGGACTACATTTTCTAAGGATTCTCCCAATGAATCTCAACCTGGCACCCGCCTTACCAACAATTAATTTTATATGATCATTCCACTTTAAATAGTTCCCTACGCATACTCCCAGATATTTTATGGAAGTAACTGCTACCAGTGTTTGTTCCGCTATCATATAATCATACAATAAAGGATCCTTCTTTCTATGTATTCTCAGTACATTACATTTGTCTATGTTAAGGGTCAGTTGCCACTCTCTGCACCAAGTGCCTATCCACTGCAGATCTTCCTGTATTTCGCTGCAATTTTCTAATGCTGCAACTTCTCTGTATACTACAGCATCCTCCGCGAAAAGCCGCATGGCGTGAAAATAAGCTGGTGTTGTACCTTCTACATTAATTAAGATAGAAACTTAGTGCAAATTTTAACGTGCCCACACGAGCAGAAAGCTAGCCGGTGTAGCCGAGCGGTTCTAGGCACTTCAGTCTGGCTGGCTCTGAGCACTATGCGACTTAACTTCTGAGGTATTCAGTCGCCTAGATCTTAGAACTAATTAAACCTAACTAACCTAAGGACACCGTACACATCCATGCCCGAGGCAGGATTCGGACCTGCGACAGTAGCGGTCGCTCGGTTCCAGACTGGAGCGCACTTCAGTCTGGATACGAGAGACTGCTACGGTCGCAGGTTCGAACCCTGCCTCGGGCATTGATGTGTGTGATGTCCTTATGTTAGTTGGGTTTAAGTAGTTCTAAGTTCTAGGGGACTGATGACCTCCGATGTTCAGTCCCATAGTGCTCAGAACCATTTTGAACCGGGAACAGAAAGTTTTTATTTAAAAAAAAAAACCATACGATTTTACAAGACTGACTTTTACGTATATGCACATACAACCTTGGGATACCTTTCTTAACAGCGTTTAAAGATCGAAGTTTTAATTTGCCTTTCTCAGGTATTTGGGATTTTGATCTCAGCCTTATGCAAAATACAATTTGTTTCTTTTTAATCGTTCACACGTGTTTGTACACCCATCTGTCGTTTTACGTGGGTCAAATTTATTTCTGTAAAACTTTACAACGTTTAGGGCCGTTTATCTAGTGTAGACCTAAATATTATAATATTTCCATTTCGTTTGGTTTGTTTCGATTGCTCAACTGAAAATTACACTGTTAGTGAAAGCAAATTTTTACAAATTGGTTTTTTGTGTCCACTTTTGTGGTTTTGACAAAATGTAATCTGCAAAGTATTCATGAAGAAACTTATGCATTTTAGAAATAAATTTTACGGATTTTACTGAACCTACATTTTCAATCCTGTTGCGTGTTTTTGGTGGATATCTCTTTCTATTGCTATTTGATACACTGTTTTCACTTTGTTTTATATTTTTTATGTAATCTCTCTCTCCTTTACTTCACACGTGTTTTCCACTAAACGTGATTTGAGCAGACACTTACGTCCCCATTACTCACTGAAAGATGCTATGTCGCTGCTCACATGTTAACCGATTGACTTATGCTTAGTGTGGCGCTAATTTTGATGTTTCGTGAGGACTGTTGTGGTGTGTCTGCTGGAGGGGGGGGGGGGGGAGGGATTTTGTGATATGGTGTGATGTGTGCCTGTGCATGTGTTCTCGTATACTGAATGTGCTCAACACTGGACACATGGCGGTCATCCAGGCGATAGTCAAACTCGACAAAATTTTCTCGGGTGATATAAAATCCACTAGCTTGTGACCGAGTTTTCCTCGACCATTCTAAAGTGGCGACTTGACGATGGACGAGGAGTACTCGATGGAAGGCACATGCATTTTAAACTGCTTGACGTGGTTGGGAGCCCAGGAGGATTTTATCGAGTTTGGCTGCTGTCTGGATGAAGTTATTAGAAGGGAAGAGACATGGAATCTTGCACAACGCTCTTTAAACTATACTAATTCTCTCTGGTCATGCAACCTAAGAGACCAACGGTGCGATGGAAGGTCTGTACGCCCCTTATGTCCGACATATCGTTGAGGTAGCACATGGTTAAGAAATGCTATTACATGCATTGTGTTCTGTCCTGTTGAAAAAATGAAATATTTTGTATTTTCTTGCAATTGTGGAAAAAGCCACACCTCAAAAAAAGTCTAAGTATGTCATTCTTGTAATCAAACGAACGAGCTTGCAGCTCTAGGGAGACGTTTACCGCCAGCCACATGAAGAGGCAAATTATAACGGGTATAGAACTAAAATTTTTCGACTCATAAGTTAAATTTTATCCGAGCGTCTGCCTTCATTCACATATAAGACATAGTATTCTGATACCGGGTGAATCGTTATGAAAACCCTGTATTTTGTTTACGGGTGAACGGCCGGATGACAACGTCGAACGGGCAGAATATTTTGCAAGCGACCACTATGCCATAATCATGTGCGCTGACGAACGGAATGCCTCGGAGTTGACGCAGGGCTTCTATCTCCTCCCCCCCTCCACCCCCTCCCCCCTCCCCGTCCTCCTTTACGAGGTCCACACACGGGCGCGGGCGTGCTTCCTGAATCTCTTCAACTCCCCCTCGCGCCATACACAGTTTGACGACATAGGCAAGGTTACCGGATTTCTGTAGTCCGAGGTCTTCCTTGACACTACCAAGCAGAGCCTGTATTCTAGCTGGTGGATGGAAGACATTTTTCGCTTGATGTTCCAGAAGAAATGGAGGACATGAAATGGCCACATCATCCTGCGTTTCCTGTCTTGTTTCCGCCGATTGTGCAGTCAGTGGCCGACCACGGAACTGCGCGACTGCTGCGGTCGCAGGTTCGAATCCTGCCTCGGTCATGGATGTGTGTGATGTCCTTAGGTTAGTTAGGTTTAAGTTGTTCTAAGTTCTAGGGGACTGATGACCTCAGATGTTAAGTCCCCTAGTGCTCAGAGCCATTTGAAACATTTTGCAGTCAGTGTAGGACGTAGAGCTCTCTGAATTTGCCACTCTGTGTATCCATTTTCTCCAGACTACTTTCTCTGGTGTTATAGTCGACACTCTGATTGTCAGAGAGTGTGCGAACCCTTTGTACCAATGCACTGAGCGCCGGGTGGTGGTAGCAGTCCGTATGTAGCTATAGGCCAGAGTGCGTCTTCTTAAACTATTCTTTTTACCTGGACATCCAGATAGTTTCATCTACATCTACATGTATACCCTGTAAATCACACTTAAGTGCCTGGCGGAGGGTTCATGGAACCATCTTCACAATAATTCTCCGTTATTCCATTCTCGAACAGCGCGCGGAAAAAACGAACACCTACGTCTTTCTGTGCGAGATCTGAGTTATCTTGTTTTATTATGATGGTCGTTTCTCTTATGTTGGTCGGTGCCAACAAAATATTTTCGCATTCGGAGGAGAAAGTTGGTCATTGAAATTCCGTAAGAAGATATCGCCGCAACGAGAAAGGCCTTTGTTGTAATGATGTCCATCCCAAATCCTGTCCATGTCCGTGACACGCTCTCCCCTAGCCCTCGATAATACAAAACGAGCTGTCCTCCTGTGAACTCTCCCGATGGAATCCGTTAATCCAGTCTGGTAAGGTCCCCATATCTTGAAGCAGTACTTCAAAAGAGGATGGACAAGCGTAGCGTATGCAGTCTCCTTGGCAGACCTACTGTGTCTTCTAAGTGTTCTGCCAATAAAACGCAGTCTTTGGTTCCTCTTTCCCACAACATATTCTCTTTATTCTTTCCAATTTAAGTTGTTCGTAATTGTAATTCCTAGGTATTTAGCCGGATTTATGCCCTTTAGATTTGATTAATTTATCGTCTAACCGACATTTAAAGGATTCCTTTTACCATTCATGTGGATGATCTCACGCGTTTCATTATTTACGGTCAGTTGCCAATTTTCGCACCATACGATATCTCATCTAAATCGTTTCGCAGTTGGTTTTGATCTCGTGATGGCTTAACTAGGCGATAAACGACAGAATCATCTATAGCACTGCCATAGATTGCATTCCCATTGCTATCGCGCAAAGAAGACATTCATTGTGTCTTGCCACTAGCATACTTCATACATGATCACAATCTCCTCAGACTTTTTGCCACGTATCGAGGTAAAGTTTCTTTGTGGAAAGGACTATAAGCATCTCGCATTGAATTCCGCGGTAAATTTCGAGCTGCTGTAAAAGATAGCCTTTCATAGGCATTTTGCGTTTGTTTAAATCTTGGCATACTTTATTCGTCGATTCTGCAACGGTATCTCGCTACGACAACCATGTTTTCACTGATCCCTATATCCGTTCGTCCGTCGGAAAGAATGTATGTCGATTTATTGTAAAAATATGTGCTTGTACAGTGCTTTAGATTATGTCATTTTTATCCAGCTCTGTGTTACTGGTGGCTGAAACAATTTTTTTTCCAATTGTACATACTTCGTTTTCGCAGTAAGCTTTCTGAAATATAAATTAAAAGCCTTATATTTTGAGGATACACATTTATTTTACATATTATATATTTTCCTCAAACTAAAAACACTTTAAACATTATTACCCGAACTAAGTTTATGGTCTCGAACATTCTCTTATTTTTTACTGTCAGATATGTCGAAATTTCATTCAAAAATTTCAGTCTTCTTCATTAATATCAATTAGGCATTTTTAACACTATGCATTTTTAAGACACTTGTGGTTAGATTGGCTTTGTATGCAGGTTCCTTGGGAATGTCCAGATTCATCTGAGTAATCCTCAAATAAGGGCTATCGACTCGCAGGCCATTGATATTTATTTTACATTGCGCTACCTGCGGTGTGTCTTTGCCGATATTTTTAAAGATCAAAAGACATCTTATGCTTCTTTCGGACATCTTTACCATAAAAATCATTAAAAGGCGAGGATTTTTGTATAACTTTGGCCACTGAATATTATAATCTGTAAAGTCTTCTGATGTTGTAGAAACAACGCTAAATTTAGAACATTATTTAGAGAAATGAAGACATCGACCGC
The DNA here is from genome assembly GCF_023864345.2 of Schistocerca serialis cubense. Taxonomy (NCBI): domain Eukaryota; kingdom Metazoa; phylum Arthropoda; class Insecta; order Orthoptera; family Acrididae; genus Schistocerca; species Schistocerca serialis. The sequence continues at coordinate 510,629,104 of NC_064645.1, forward strand.
AATTGGGCATTGAAATAAATTCAGCAAAGGCGACACAAAATTTATACCCGACCGGGATTCGAAGCCAGATTTTACGCGAGTGGTTGCCTTTTTCTTAATGAACTTTCCTGGTGCCCAAAGGGAGGGGTGGGGGCAGAATGGGCAGGGGCGCAACACGAGACCCCCAGCAGCCAAGGGAAGCATAAGGAAAATGGAGTAGAGGTATAAAGAACATCTATGATTTATATATTTATTCTTTTTTGTTGTAGTTTTTAAGATTATTATTAATATTACCGAGAAGAACAGGAAACCGTAATCACGAGGAGAAGGGAACGGCAAGAAGTCAGACTCGGTAAGACTATCGACTCATAGTTTTTCGGAGAAGGATATTCCGATGACCAGAGAATAATCGGTTCCAAATGTGGAAAAGGCGTGAATCAACTCCTCATTACAGTAACAGCCAAACTCTGTGATGGTCTGAGAAAGACACTGCAAACGAAATTGGAGAAAAATTGTCTGTATTTGGGATTGCAGACAACTACACACTGGGGTTCATTAAGAAAGTGCCAAAAATTTTCTCACTGTTAGAAGTCCACAAATGCACTTCACGGAATTCGTCTTCGTTTGCTGAAAGTACCCAAGTCCGGAAAGGGGAGCAGGTGAGGAGGTATCTGATGAGGAGTCGTACAGGTAACTAGGGCCAGCATCTTTCGCAACAAGAACCAGACACCTACCGCCGTCTGCACGCCAGATGACTAGAACGTCAAGGGCGACATACAACGGGGTGAATCTTATGAAGGCGTGACCAGAATACTTGCTTCTCATTGCTGTAAGGTACCATGCAGACTCGATGCCAGTGGCAAGATAAGGAAAGCACAACGATCGGCAGAGGGCACACCAGTCGATGTGCGGATGCTTCCCTTCAACCACGTTCTGCGACCTGTGTTGTTGAAGAAAGCCATAGACTGGCTTCGTGGATGTCAAGCGCGTTGGCACTATCGCAATGCGGATACATGTCAGTTCGAGGAAAAATGGTGGAAGTAAAAGAAGGCCCGCGGGAAGTCCGTAAGCTGGATTAGGGCTGAGAGAGAGCATGATTCAAGGATCTCCAGCAACACGCTGGTAAGGCATGTAGGACAATGCTGCCACAGAACCCTTTGAGAGATGATGAAGAGGACTGGGACATGATACTGGTCTAAACCACCTCTGCACCGCGGAAGGGTGAGGGTCTCGAACCTTATCGTGAACAGCTAGCAGTGGCGAAGATATGAACCCATCGCCGCTAGCATGCGGTGGGCCGTGGACGGCGGAATAAGAAGTGTCTGTGCCGCGTAGGGCATACCTGAGGTCAAATAAACATTTACATATTGTGTCCATTGCAGAAGATCGAGGTATCGTAACCGATGATCTAAGAGCCCAGCTCATAGTTGGCCGGCAGTTGAGGGCAATCGTGCGCCGCAGGTTACTTTCGAAATCGAGTCCTAAGCATTGGATAGCAGCAGCTAAACACAATGGAGCAGCACTATCTGCAGGTCACGTCGTTCATAAACAGTCCTTTTCAATCTGTCCCAGGAATGTTCGATAGGATTCATGTCTGGAGGACGTGCTGGCACTCTAGTCGAGCGACGTCGTTATCCTCAAGGAAGTCATTCACAAGATGTGCACGATGGGCGTCCGAATTGTCGATGAAGTCGAATGCCTCGCCAATATGCTACCGATATGGTTGCATTATTGGTCGGAGGATGGCATTCACGTATCGTACAGCCGTTACGGCGCCTTCCATGACCACCAACGGCGTACGTCGGCCTCACATAATACCACCCCAAAACAGCAGGGAACCTCCACCTTGCTGAACTCGATGGACAGCATATCCAAGGCGTTCAGCCTGACCGGGTTGCCTCCAAATACGTCTCCGGCGATTGTCTGGCTGAAGGCATATGTGACACTCATCGGTGAAGAGAACGTCATGCCAATCCTGAGCGGTTCATTCGGCATGTAGTTGGGCCCATCTGTACTGCGCTGCATGGTGTCGTGGTCGCAAAGATGGACATCGCCATGGGCATGGGGAGTGAAGTTGCGCATCGCGCAGCCTATTGCGCACAATTTGAGTCGTAACACGACGTCCTGTGGCTACACGAAAGGCGTTATTCAACATGGTGGCGTTGCTGCCAGTGTTCCCCGAGCCATAATCCGTAGGTAGCGGTCATCCACTGCAGTAGTAGCCCTTGGGCGGCCTGAGCGAGCCATGTCATCGACAGTTCCTGTCGCTCAGCATCTCTTCCATGTCAGAACAATATAGCTTTGGTTGACTCCGAGACGCCTGGACGTTTCCCTTGTTGAGAGCCCTTGCTGGCATAAAGTAACAATGCGGACTTGATTTAACCGCGGTATTGATCGTCTAGACATGATTGAACTACAGTCAACACGAGCCGTGTACCTCCTTCCTGGTGGAATGACTGGAATTGGTTCAAAATGGTTCAAATGGCTCTGAGCACTATGGGACTCAACCGCTGAGGTCATTAGTCCCCTAGAACTTAGAACGAGTTAAACCTAACTAACCTAAGGACATCACAAACATCCATGCCCGAGGCAGGATTCGAACCTGCGACCGTAGCGGTCTTGCGGTTCCAGACTGCAGCGCCTTTAACCGCACGGCCACTTCGGCCGTCAATGACTGGAATTGATTGGCTGTCGGACACCCTCCGACTAATAGGCCCTGCTCATGCATGGCCGTTTACATCTTTGGGTAGATTTAGTGACATCTCTAAACAGTCAAAGGGACTGTGTCTGTGATACAATATACACAGCCAAGGTCTGTCTTCAGGAGTTCCGGGAAGCGGGATGATGCAAAACTGTTTTTGATGTATGTATCTGACAGTAAAAAAATAAGAGAATATTTAAGCCCATAAACTTAGTTCGAGTAATAATGTTTAAAGTGTATTTAGTTTGAGGATAATATGTAATATGTAAAATAAATGTGTATTCTCAAAATATAAGGCTTTTAATTTATATTTCAGAAAGCTTACTGCGAAAACGAAGTATGTCCAATTGGAAAAAAAAAAAATTGTTTCAGCCACCGGTAACACAGAGCTGGATTAAAATTGCATAATCTAAAGCACTGTACGAGCACATATTTTTACAACAAATCGATATGCATTCTTTCCCAAGCACGAACGGATATAAGGATCAGTGAAAACGTCGTTCTCGTAGCGAGATACTGTTGTGGAAACAACGAAAAAGGTATGCCTGATTTAAACAAACTCGGCCGTTGTAGCCGAGCGATTCTAGGCGCATCAGTCCGGAACCGCACTGCTGATACGGTCGCAGGTTCGAATCCTGCCTCGGGCATGGATGTGTGTGGTGTCCTTAGGTTAATTAGGTTTAAGTAGTTCTAAGTCTAGGGTACCGATGACCTCAGATGTTAGTGCTTAGAGCCATTTGAACCATTTTTTTAAACAAATGCAAATGCCAATGATAGGCGATCTTCTACAATAGCTCGAAATTTGCCGCGGACTTAATTGTGAGATACTTATAATCCTTTCCACAAAGAAACTTTGTCTCGATACGTGGCAGAAAATCCAAGGAGATTATGGTCGTGTATGAAGTATGCTAGCGGCAAGACACAATGAACGTCTTCTTCGCGCGATAGCAACGGGAATGGAATCTATGACAATGCTGCATGGTGTATGGAGAGGCAACGTCAAAGTTGAAAGACAGACATCTAATTTCTTTGTCCGTGTAACTAAAGAATCTGCAGAGGTTAGAATTACAGAGCCGCTGAGAAATCGTGGTAGTGGCTACGTCTACATCTCCAGTTAAGGGAACCAGTGAGGCTGATTAAGAAGACCAAGGAGGTATCAAACGAAGAACTGACTTCAAGGGCAGGAAGAGCAACAGAGAAGAACCAGCACGCTTGCCTGGGCGCGAACCTCGGACAGTGGCAGGATTAGGGAGGGTGGGCGTGAGGGTGATAAGGGGGGGGGGGGAGATGCTGGACACACCCCCGCGCCTAGCTGCGATCCTCGTAGAGAACGCCAGGTAGGCGGAAGAGGGGTGATGAGCTGTTCGTTTTTTAATAAGTTGTGCCTGTTGTACTCTGACATCCGGCCGTTCACCTTTGAACTATTTCTTCACGAATTATGCCGGGAGAAGTTGAAAACCCACATCCGGTATTTTACCCTGGCTGCGAAAAGGGCACTTCCCAATGACTTCCCAATATTACAGTGCTCGCTGTAAACCTTCTCCACATACCTGCCCCTACCTCACGTCTAGTGGAAAATTTCACATGTGACTGCAGCAACTGTGAATACACTATGTGTTTCTGGACGGGGGAAGGGGAGGGGGGAGGGAGACACGAGCTGGTCAGTCTTATTGGAGATTTGCAGCACACAGCCACTGAGGTAACATTAAAAGAAATTCGCTATACTGGAACTAACGAAAATGCTCTTGAAAATAGAATCTATTGTGTTGATGCAGTGAGAGCCAACGCATACGACGAAATGAAACGGAAATATAAGTTAGAGTGCAGGCAATATCAATTTTAATGCAAATAATGAGATTTCTACCTTGTTCTCGAAGAACACAAAATATGTGACCACTGCACATCCTTGAGCCACCACGACGGTCTCTAGAGGAAAGAAGGATGGACCTAAATCGGTGATGTACTTTCCATCTGTAGTTGTCAGATAAAATAGTAGGGATGGAGTTAATGATGTTGATGAACTATGAGAACGCTGTGCAATTTATTGCCTTTGCACTAATGGTGGTATAGGTTTCCTTATTTCCCAGTTGACTTGGTAGTTGATCATGCTTTCGTATTTCATAGACGCTGAATTAATTCCACAAATGTACTGACATCAACTAAGTTTCCGTCTGCGACTCGCTAACTGTAAACTGGTGGCAGCTTGGAAACATAAAGGGAGACCATTAACCATCCTCAGCTAAAAGAAAGCAGTGCCTCGATATGTACTACATGTCAAATATCAAACAGTCATCTTGTATTGAACACACAATTTTTGTTTGCGTTCAATGAAACTGACAGACAAGGAAAAACGGAAATTAAGCATCTGTAGCAAGGTAAGGGCACAAATATCACTGTTGTTGAGCACAGCGTTGGGTGGAGATGAATCGTTGAGTGTGGGAATAGTGGAAAGAAGAAAATCGAAGAATTTCAGATGTGTTGCTGTAGAAGGATATTGAAAATCAGGTGGACTGATCTGATAAGCGGTGAGGGGTTTCTCTGCAGAATCGGCGAGGAGAAGAACATGTGATAAACACTGACAAGAAGAAGTGTCAGGATGATAAGACATGTGTCAAGTCATCAAGGAATAATTTGCATGGCATTTGAGGGAGCTGCATTGAGTAAAGAATGTAGGAGAAGAAAGAGATTGTAGCACATCCAGAAAATAATTGAGAACATTGGTTGCAATGCTGATCTGAGATGAAGAGAAAGTCGTGGCAGGCCGCATCAAGCCACTCAGAGGAGTGATATAACAAAAAGAAAGAAAAAAAATCAGGATAACAAGTGCGAAATTCTATACGCTGACCGCATCAAAATTTGTTCTAAAATCGACTGTGCACGCGAGAAATGGTTGGAAACAGAACATTCCGCCCTCTGAATTCTGCGGCCGATGCGCTGCTCAAACTATTTCGCACTCGCCTCTAGCTCTTCCGACCTTTCCACACCAGCTGCCGAGCCGTAAATGCCTCTCCCACGCTCGCACGTGAGCTGAAATAACCTGAGGCGACACACCATCAGTTTTTCACAGCTCATAACTGTCAAGAGGTACTACATTTTATCCTCTAATTTCTGCATATTACATGCAACAATAAATATAAATACGTCACTGGAAATGTGCTTTTATATTGGACAAAACGGTGTTTTTTTTAAGATAACTGTTACTGTGTTTAGTCGTAACAGGCAGATAACTGGTTTTGCAGTTAATATCATTCAGTAAAAACGTCTGACACATCATCCTCACGAGATTTGATGCTACGTGACACTGACAGAGTTTGTGTTTCTAGCACAAAGATAGGGTAACGTCGTAAGATACATTTACTGTGATTATATTTTTGTATGTACATAGTTATCTAAGTTCATTAGATTGGTGTCTTACATATATATACATACACAAATCAAAAAGAGTTTTGAATCACCTCGGTTTCTAGGGTTCCAGAACCTGTATAGAAAATTGGAATACATCTCCATCTACATATACATTTATACTCCGCAAGCCACCCAACGGTGTGTGGTGGAGAGCACTTTACGTGCCCCTGTCGTTACTTCCCTTTCCTGTTCCAGTCGCGTGTGGTTCGCGGGAAGAACGACTGACGGAAAGCCTCCGTGCGCGCTCGAATCTCTCTAATTTTACATTCGTGATCTCCTCGGGAGGTATAAATAAGGGGAAGCAATATATTCGATACCTCATCCAGAAACGCACCCTTTCTAAACCTGGACAGCAAGCTACACCGCGATGCAGATCGCCTCTCTTGCAGAGCCTGCCACTTGAGTTTGCTAAACATCTCAGTAGCGCTATCACGCTTACCAAATAACCCTGTGACGAAACGCGCCGCTCTTTTTTGGATCTTCTCTATCTCCTCTGTCAACCCGAGCTGGTACGGATCCCACACTGATGAGCAATACTCAAGTATAGGCAGAACGAGTGTCTTGTAAGCCACCTCCTTTGTTGATGGATTACATTTTCTAAGGACTCTCCCAACGAATCTCAACCTGGCGCCCACCTTACCAACAACTAATTTTATATGATTATCCCACTTCAAATAGTTCCGTACGCATACTCCCAAATATTTTATAGAAGTAACTGCTACCAGTGTTTGTTCCGCTATCGTATGATCATACAATAAAGGATCCTTCTTTCTATGCATTCGCAATACGTTACATTTCTCGATGTTAAGGGTCAGTTGCCACTCCCTGCACCAAGTGCCTGTCCGCTGCAGATCTTCCTGCATTTCGCTGCAATTTTCTAACGCTGCAACTTCTCTGCACATTACAGCATCATCCGCGAAAAGCCGCATGGAACTTCCGACACTATCTACTAGGTATTTATATATATAGAGATCAACACAAACATCACTCCCGCCCTTTTTATTGCTCTCGGAAACCACACATTGCATGTTGCACCACCATACAGCGAGACTTTTAGAGGTGGTCGTGCAGATTGCTGTATACACCGGTTCCTCTAATACCCTGTAGCACGTCCTCTTCCATTGATGCATGTCTGTATTCGTCGTGGCATACTATCCACAAGTCCATCAAGGCCTGTTGGTCCAGATTGTCCCACTCCTCAACAGCGATTCGGTGTAGATCCTCCACAGTGATTGGTGGACCACGTCGTCCATAAACAGTACTCTTCAATCTATCCCACGCATGTTCGATAAGGTTGACGTCTGGAGAACATGCTGGCCAAAAAAAAAAAAAAAAAAAAAAAAAAAAAAAAAAAAAAAAAAAAAAAAAAAAAAAAAAAATGGCTCTGAGTTGCTTCATTTACTATGGGACTTAACTTCTGAGGTCATCAGTCCCGTAGAACTTAGAACTACTTAAATCTAACTAACCTAAAGACATCACACACATCCATGCCCGAGGCAGGATTCGAACCTGCGACCGTAGCGGTCGCGCGGTTCCAGACTGTAACCCCTTCAACCGCTCGGCCACCCCGGCCGGCATGCTGGTCACTCTAGTAGAGCGATGTCGTTATCCTGAAGGAAGTCAGTCACAAGATGTGCACGATAGGGAAGCGAATTGTCGTCCATGAAGACTAATGCTTCTCCAGTATGCTGCCGATATGGTTGCACTATCGGTCGGAGAATGGCATTCACGTACCGTACAGCCGTTACGGCGCCTTCCATGACCACCAGCGGCGTACGTCGGCCCCACATAATGCCACCCCAAAACAGGAGGGAACCTTCACCATGCTGCACAGTGTGTCTAAAGCGTTCAGCCTGACCGGGTTGCCTCCAAACACGTCTCGGACGATTGTCTGGTTGAAGGAATATGCGACATTCATCGGTAAAGAGAACGTGATGCTAATCCTGGGCGGTCCATTCGGCATATTGTTGGGCCCATCTCTACCGTGCTGCATGATGTCGTGTTTGCAAAGATGGACCTCGCCATGGACGTCGGGAGTGCCGTTGAACATCACGCAGCCTATTGCACACAATTTGAGTCGTAACACGACGTCCTGTGGCTGCACGAAAGGCGTTATTCAACATGGTGGCGTTGCTGTCAGTGTTCCCCGAGCTATAATCCGTAGGTAGCGGTCATCCAATGCAGTACTAGCCCTTGGGCGGCCTGAGCGAGGCATGTAATCGACAGTTCCTGTCTCTCTGTATCTCCTCCATGTCTGAACAACATCGCTTTGGTACACTCCGAGACACTTCCCTTGTTGAGAGCCCTTCCTGGTGCAAAGTAACAATGCGGACTTGATCGAACCGCGGCATTGACCGTGCAGGCATGGTTGAACTACAGACAACACGAGCTGTGTACTTCCTTCCTGGTTGAATGACTAGAACTGATCGGCTGTCGGACCCCTCCGTCTAACAGGCGCTGCTCATGCATGGTTGTTTACATCTTTGGGCGGGTTTAGTGACATCTCTGAACAGTCAAAGGGGCTGTGTCTGACACAATATCCACAGTCAACGTCCATCTTCAGGAGTTCTGGGAAACGGGGTGATGCAAAACTTTTTTCTTGAAGTGTGTATATAAAAAAAGAAAGAAAAGAAAGAATGTTATAGCCATCCACACAGATATCCGTAGACTCGAGCACTGCCGAGGCACACACATACTAGGTTGAGCAATGTAGGGCAGTGTAGCATCAGTAAGTTTGGAAGAGGGTACGGCGTTAGTCGGCAAAGCTCGAGCTATTCCGAGGTTGCCAGTAGCATTTCTAGGAATATAAGCTGGAAGTTATTCACTTGGAATTGAAGTTAATTCCTTTTATTTTTTGTTTTTTAGGTGATTCTGTTTTATCTCTACATTAATATTACAAATTGTTGCTGTTAAGATAACCTATTACTATTTACAAAATATAAATCATTGTAAGTCCCACGATTATTTAATATGTACGACCTGTTTAGAATCTGCAGATAACAGGTCCAAAATTCGTGGCAATAAACTGAAATTGAATCGATCTCCCGTCTGCCCTTGGCTTCGGAATCGCACCTCCATTCACGTGAAAGTATTCTGTTTCTGAATCTGTAACTGAAGTGGGACTTGGGTACCAGCGGGGTAGTCACCTCGTGGAATATGAGAACCCACATAAAAACTACATACAGACTGGCCAGCACAACGACCCTCACTGTTAATCTGCCAATTGGATAAGAGCCGGTGTCGGCAAACCTCTCCATACTACAAGCTGTCCTTTAACATGCACGGCTATCTGGTCTGGTCAAACAGCGACGGACTTTGCGTAATATTACTGTATTCAGTAGTTGACGTGCAGATGTTGAACAGAGCTGAGACATGGCAATGGTATGGCTCTCCACTCTCCTCACTCATTCTACGCCTTATCCACGATTTAGTAAATTAAAATAATTGAAGAAGAATGGAGCAAGTATAGCAACATCTAGCTGTAGAGTACTTAATTAGAATAATGGTAGTGGAAACTGCAACGTGATCCAAACAGCAGATCACAAAATAATCAAAATTTAATTCACCTGATCGATCTTAATTCATCGAGTGACCAAAGCGAGTGTGCTCCGCCAGTGACGTAGCGTGGGGCAGTGTTCGCCGAGAAACCCCTATTCATCGAAAGTTAGAAGGCAGGCAGATGCATACGAATGTTCCCTGAACAAAAATACTGCACTGGACACCCCTTCTTTATGAGTGAATGGACGAACCCAGAATGATCACAAAAGTCTGCGGCAAAATAGGAGCTGGAAAAGTTATTGATTGAAATAGGAGAGAGTTTAAATGCTCGCAGATACAATTCTGCAAGGATCTCACTTGGAGCTATCGAAGGAAGGCATGTCAATCTCAAAAACATCAATAGTTCTTAAGGATGGTGGCGTGATGTCGTCGTCACCACGGTGGAGCAGGATTGACGAGGATGCGCCATTGTTCGGTAGGAACACAGCTGGATCCTGAAGCGGGATGACATGTTGAGAGGCGTCTCTGCAGTTTAGCAAAATACGCTTTGTCTTTGTGCGTATTACATAAATAATGTATTTGCAAGTCATGTCGTGCAGGAAGTGATTTTTTGTTGCTTGTAAGTATTTTTGATTCGTGACAAACTCGCTGACTTAGACATTGTCAAACAATGCACAAAGCTTACACCAATCGCGACGCCAGTACTACAACACAGGTACGTAAGTTTGGTTCTCTTTATTGTTCCGTTGCGTACTGCCTTAGTGTTGTGAATTTATAGTTTCTGGTGGACATTTGGTTGTGACAGGGAGAGTTTCCCGTTGATCTGTGTGCGGTGAGAAATTACCAGAGTTTCCAAAACTACCCTGGCGATATGGTGGTGGTGGTGGTGGTAAGTACCTATGGGACCAAACTGTTGAGGTCATCGGTCGCTAAGCTTACACACTACTTAATCTAACTTAAACTAACTTACGCTATGAACAACGCACACACACACCTGTGCCCGAGGGAGGACTCGAACCTCCGACGGAAGGAGCCGCGCGAACCGGAACCTCCGACGGGGGTAGCCGCGCGAACCGTGGCAAGGCGCTTTCGACCTAGAGCCTATCCGTGCGGCTGGCGATGTGGTAGCAAGACAGGGATGGCAGGTACAGCTTCAAGCAGAGCAGAATATGGAAGATTATCCCTGCGCATTTTAGTGCAAGCAACTTCTCTTGAGTGTTGATAGTGTCGGGGTGAGAGGCAAAAGTTACGTTCGCGAGTGCACTGTGAATGCTGATCGAAATAGCTGGAACTTTGTGCAGTTTCTATGACGAATGTGCCCATGTGAAATTAGAGGACACTGGGCCTCGACATTGTATTAAGATTTTACCAGTATTGTCTGGTGTAACAACTTCGCCAGAGTAGTATTCACGTAGTACTTTCGTTTTCAGAATTCATATGCTGATGTGTGACGAGCTGTTAGCTGTCCATTGAGTAAATCATGTGACATTGACAGGTGTCGATGGTGGTGTTGGGCTTCAAAGAAGCAGAACTGTAAAGGTAGATCTGCTAAGAACTAGATCCGCACCCATGTTACACGACAGCGTCCTGATATAGGCAGTCAACGCGTAGTAAGTTGTTTGTTAGAGTTTTTACCGCCGTTGTTTCCTTCCGTAGCATACCGATCTGTATTATTTTGTTAGACATGAAAAGGGTAACAAGACAAACTCACTTAAAGAACAAGTGGGAAGATCAAATAGGTTACAGAGCGACTTCGGAAAATGATTATTGAGACAAAATACGAAAAATACGGACGTACGTTAGCTACAATATCTTAACGCCACTACTATAAGTGGAGGCCAAGACAGACCCATTCACCCACAGATTGGCGAAACCCACCGTAACTGCTCAACAATCGATTTCCCATTCTGAAACGAAGTTTGCTTGCTCAGAAAGAGCTTCCAGCGTCCCAGAAAAATAATTTCCACAAGTTTCAAACAAGCAATCCTACTACACAAAACCTAATTGGAACAGTGCCTGGAAATCATGGGACACAAAACATTCGCTTTTACATGAAGTTTTAGGTTTTATGATGAAAACTGCATTAAGTATATTTAGATTTGGCCCAAACATAAACGCTGGGCTGGACTGCAAGTCCGTCTGTTACCGCAACCGTTATTTGGCTTTCACACTCGTTTGCTTCAACTCTCAAGAGAAGTCACCTTTCAACCTATACCTAGACCTCGGGCTACGCTACACAACCAAGACATCAGTGTGTGTGTGTGAGTGGCGGATTGGTGCTGGGTGGCGGTTGATTTTAGTATCACATTTGGGGCCAAACGTTACAGTGCTGCTGCCAGGTAAAACATCAGGTGTGAAATTTTTATCAAAGCAGATGAGCTTCTTGATTCATTTATTCAACCACTTGTACCTTATACATCCATAGTGAGAGACAAAAGATTCATACACACACGGTGTTGAATGTTAAATGCAACTTTCGACGTCTAGTTGTGACTGAAACCGCAGCCAGGTACTGTGAAGTTGTAATTGTGATAACTGCGACTCCTCAATCAATTTGTAACAGATACGTGATTTCTTGCCCACCCCTTACGCATACCTCACACAGCATTTAGTGGGAACAGCATGCCGCTCTGTTTCCACTTTCACAGATATCCGGTTACGCACAGGAAAATGAAGCACGCGAGCTCTGAACAAATTCTTAGTCGAATCTGACGCTCTTTCAATGTAAACATGAAAAGCTTTTCTTACAAATACTGGATGTAAGGCAAATCCACGACGTCGTCCAGTGCATCCAAGTTCGAAACCCGGTCCCACACATACGACTGTAAGGCACAAAAAAGTATCCATACACCACCAAGAAATTATCCGAATGGGGCAGAAATAAATAGATATGATGTTAGATATACAGTCAAACAAATGATTATAATTTCAGAAAAATTGTGTCATTTATTCATGAGAAAGAGTTTCATAAAATGAGAAAGTCAATGACACGTTGATCCACTTCTGGTTCATATGTAAGCAGTTATTCGGCTTGACATTGATTGACAGACTTGTGGGATATACTCCTGAGAGATATCGTGTCAAATTACAGCCAACCAGCATGTTAGATCGTCAAAATTCGTAGCTGGTTGGAGGACCCTGACCATAACGCTCCAAACGTTCTCATTTGGGGGTAGATAAGGTGACCTCGTTGGCCAACACAGGGTTTGGCAAGCAAGTAGACAAGCAGTAAAGACAGTCGCTGTGTGCAGGTGGACATTATCTTGTTGATATGTAAAACCTGGATGGCTTGGCACGAAGGGTGTCAAAACCGGGTATAGAATGTCGTCGAGATACCACTGATCTGTAAGGGTGCCGTGGATGACAATCAAAGCAGTGCTGCTATAAAAGGAAACGGCGCCCCAGATTATCATTGCTGGATGTCTGGCCATTCGGCGGGCCACAATCAGGTTCGTACCCCACCTGTGTCTGGGGTGTCTCCAGATACGTCTTCACTGGTCGTAGGGGCTGAGCTCGGACTCACCACTGAAGACAACTCTACTCCAGTCAATGAGATTCCAGGCTGATGGGTCATCAGTCTTATAACTGGTCTGATGCAGCCTGCCACGAATTAGTCACTTGTTAGTTAGAAACATGTTCCACTGATCAATCTCACGGTAACCGTTATCATTTGGAACGTGTCAAGTGCAAAAAAAATTACACATGAATGAAGGTTTTTTTTTTTTAAAAAAAAGCTTAAAAATTTTATCATCTACCCCTCTTCCTTAAATCACACAAAATGCATATATTACAGCTATAAATTTATTTATTCCTATTCAGGAATTCATATATGGTAAGAAGGAGTTGTCAAGGTGATGTTATTTCAACTTATTTTTAAAACTGTTACTGCTGTCTGTCAGACATTTTATTTCATCTGGTAATTCATCGAAAAGTTTTACAGCAGCATATTTTACTGCTGAGAATTCTTCCGGGTTGTATGGCCGTGGTCCATGGAACCCTTCAATCCCTGACGTTTCGTCCAAGGCTACGTTGGACATCTTCGGAGGTGCTCCTGGTTGTGCTGAGTCTTACCGACTGAGTCAAGGAGCATCTTCGAAGTTGTCCAACGTAGCCTTGGACGAAACGTCAGGGACTGAAGGGTTCCCTCTGGCATACAACCTGGAAACATCCGGTCGTGAAAGCCTTCATTATAAGCATATTTTACCCCTTTCTGTGAGAAAGATAGGTTAAGTAGAGGATAGTGTAAGCAGTTCTTTCATCTGGTGTTATAATCATGAATGTCACTGTTGTTTTGAAACTGGTCCATGTTGTTGAGAACAAACTTCATTACTCAGTAAATGTACTGTGAGTCTCTTGTAAGAATTCATAACCTTTTAAAGAGATGTCTACAAGATGTGCGACTATGTGCCCCACACATTATTCTAACAACTTACTTTAGAGCAGTGACTACTTTTTGCCTAAATGTTGAGTTACCCCAAAATATTGTTCTGTATGACATCAGAAAGTGAAAGTTTGCAAAGTATGTTAGCTTTCTATTTTATATATCCTCAAAATCAGCAATTATTCTGACTGTGAAAGTTGCTGAACCTAGTCGCTTTTGGAGATTCAAATATGCATTTTCCAATTAAGATTTTCGTCTATAAGTACATCCAAACATTTAGTATGCTCTACACTGGCTTCTGACTTCTGTTGATGTTTTATACGGGGTGTTACAAAAAGGTACGGCCAAACTTTCAGGAAACATTCCTCACACGCAAATAAAGGAAAGATGTTATGTGGACATGTGTCCGGAAACGCTTAGTTTCCATGTTAGAGCTCATTTTAATTTAGTCAGTATGTACTGTACTTCCTCGATTCACCGCCATGATTTCATACGGAATACTCTACCTGTGCTGCTAGAACATGTGCCTTTACAAGTACGACACAACACGTGGTTCATGCACGATGGAGCTCCTGCACATTTCAGTCGAAGTGTTCGTACGCTTCTCAACAACAGATTCGGTGACCGACGGATTGGTAGAGGCGGACCAATTCCATGGCCTCCACGCTCTCCTGACCTCAACTCTCTTGACTTTCATTTATGGGGGCATTTGAAAGCTCTTGTCTATGCAACCCCGTTACCAAATGTAGAGACTCTTCGTGCTCGTATTGTGGACGGCTGTGATACAATACGCCATTCTCCAGGGTTGCATCAGCGCATCAGGGATTTCATGCGACGGAGGGGTGGATGCATGTATCCTCGCTAACGGAGGACATTTTGAACATTTCCTGTAACGAAGTGTTTGAAGTCACGCTTGTACGTTCTGTTGCTGTGTGTTTCCATTCCATGATTAATGTGATTTGAAGAGAAGTAATAAAATGAGCTCTAACATGGAAAGTAAGCGTTTCCGGACACATGTCCACATAACATATTTTCTTTCTTTGTGTGTGAGGAACGTTTCCTGGAAGTTTGGCCGTACCTTTTTGCAACAACCTGTATTTGCTGGAGGAACTGTACACCCTGCAGTAGAAAATTGGATGTACTGTGTTTTTTCAAAGTTCAGAGCAAGCCCATTCGCAGAAAACCTATCAATAACTTTTCCAGATATATTATTCGTATCATTTTCTATTGGAGTTTATTTTACTGGATTAATGATGATGCTTGTATCATTAGCAAACAGTGTCAGTTTAGCTTCTTGTTTCAGATAAGATGGGACGTCATTCACATATATCAAGAACAGAAAGGGACCCATGATCAAACTCTGTGGAACACCTAATGTAAGCCGGCCGGAGCGGCCGAGCGGTTCTCGGCGCTGCAGTCTGGAGCCGAGCGACCGCTACGGTCACAGGTTCAAATCCTGCCTCGGGCATGGATGTGTGTGATGTCCTTAGGTTAGTTAGGTTTAATTAGTTCTAACTTCTAGGCGACTGATGACCTCAGAAGTTAAGTCGCAAAGTGCTCAGAGCCATTTAAACCTAATGTAATTTCACCCCGGGTAGATGAGGTGGGAAACTTCCTTAAATCACCTAAACCATATGAAGAAAATTTTTGGTTCCTGTTCGGTAGGTATGACTTAAATCACTTATATGCTATTCCATTTATACCAAAGAATTATACCATTTACACCACAGAATTAACCTCTTCATCTCAGAGTAGCACTTGCATCTTATGTCCTGAATTATTTACTGGATGTATTCCAATCTCTGTCTTCCTCTACAGTTTTTGCCCTCTACAGCTCCCTCTAGTACCACAGAAGCCATTACCTCATGTATTAACATGATGTCCTATCATTCTGTCTCTTCTCCTTATCAGTGTTATCCACATGCTTCTTTCCTCTCGGATTCTGCGCAGAACCTCCTAATTCTTTACCTTTTCAAAATCCGTTTGTAGCACCACATCTCAAATGCTTCCATTCTCTTCTGTTCCGGTTTTCTCACAGTCCATGTTTCACTACCATACAGTTCTGTACTCTCAGAAATTTCTTCCTCAAATTAAGGCCTATGTTTGATACTAGTAAATTTTTCTTGGCCAGGAATACCCTTTTTGCCAATGCTAGTCTCCTTTTAATGCCCTCGTTTCTCCATCCGACATTGGTTACTTTACCGTCGGCGGACTTCCTGAACATCATCTACCTCCTGACCACCAATACTGAAGTTATGTTTCTCGCTCTTATCGTTTGTGTTACTTCTCATTATTTACGTCTTTTTTCGATTTAGTCTCAGTGCATATTCTGTGTCATTAGATTGTTCATTCCATTCAGTAGATCATATAATTCTTCTTCACTTTCACTCAGGATAGCAATGTCATCACCGAATTGTGTCATTGATAACCTTTCACATTGTATTTTAATTCCACTCCTAAACCTTTCTTTTATAGCCATCATTGCTTCTTCGATGTACAGATTGAACAGTAAGGGGGAAAGTCTATATCCCTGTTTTACACCCTTTTTAATCCGAACACTTCGTTCTCGATCGTCTGCTCTTGTTATTGCCTCTTGGCTCTTGTACATATTGTGTATTACCCGTCTCTTGCTATAGCTTGTTGGTGTACAAATGTTGATGATAGTCGGTGCATGGAGCACCGTGAGCTGAGCCCAGTTTCTGTGAGGCACCTGTTAATGAGCCTTGTGATCAATGAAGCACCAGTTGCACGCCGGATCGACGACGATGACTAATCAGGGACTTTGAGTGCCTATCTGACGATTGCTCTGTCCTCACGGTCTGTCGTCTCTCTAAGTCAACTGCTTCCTTCTTGACTCTGTCTTCTGCGAGAATTATGTAATGTAATAAAATAAAAATTATTTGTGACTCCTTTTCTTTGCTATCAGTGTAATGTAATCGAATGAATATGAGCCGTGACTTACATAAAAAGGAAACACACATTAATGCAATGGTTCAGCATAAAAGAGAAATAACTAATGTAGGAATATTATTAACAGTGGAATATGTTGTTTAATTGAGCCCGACGTGTATAAGCACTCAGTAAACTAGCTCAGTTCTCAGGCTAGTTCGTAATCGTCGATAATTAATTGTCCTTTTCTTATTTAGCCAACACTACAGATATTATTCAAGGCTCGTCAGAAGTGTGCTTATTGCACCAGAGAATATTTTCCAAGTCTGTTCGATGTACACTACTGCAATACGTAACTTAAAATAGTGGTTTCGTCTCGTTTCACTAATATAAGATAACAAGAGTAGCATCTACAATGAAATCCTATAATGGAACTGGAATCCTGTGACCAGACCTTTTCTGCCTGGGATGTTATCTCGTTGTATAAAGAAAATCTGTAAGTAAAATTGTTAAATTATTAGTAGCTGCCTCCGGTATCGTGGTATTTGAAGTAAAGTTAATTGTCCTAACCGATGGCATGTCTCGTAGATGAGCTAAAAGAAAAATGTAAAAGATTTATCTAAGATGGCGCCTAACAATGAAAATTCTTTGTTAAGGCCCATATCTACTTAAGACAATCCAGGTATCAGACTACCAATTGATTGACCACATACACAAATTCTTTTCACAAAATAACCATTATATTTTTCGAGTTTTAAGTACAACTTACATTATCAGCTGGTACAGCAAGATGAGCGATACACAAGAACGTCCTCTTGGGTCCGAATCCAAGCAGATAATATAAGTGAAAGACAAAGGAAAGATAGTTCATGCATATAAGTGCAACAGTCCATGGAACAACATGTGCATTGTAGTTCTCTCTCTTCTTCTTTGGCGTACTTGAGGATTATTTATAAAATCTATCGTAATATTTAGCTTACATCCGTAGCTCGTGGTCTTGCGGTAGCGTTCTGGCTTCCCGCGCAATGGGTCCCGGGTTCGATTCCCGGCGGGGTCAGGGATTTTTTCCTGCCTCGAGATGAGTGGGTGTTGTGTCGTCTTCATCATCATCTTCATTTATCCATATTACGGTCGGAGGAAGGCAATGGTAAACCGCCTCCGGTAGGACCCTGCCTAGAAAGCGGTGCGGGTCTGTCGCATCGTCCCCTACACTCCTCGGAGTATGGGACCTCATCATCATCATCATTTAGTTTATATTTTTTTAACCCCAAGTGCACCCAGGAGAAACAGTACAATTGACCCTTTCCTGCCATCATCGTCGTACAGCGGCATCGCTCCTATTCAAATGTCGTTTTTTATTTTGTGCCCAACTACACGCCTGATTCAAACGCTGACATCTGTGTATGTTGTTCACATGGCTGTCTGCGAGGCATAGTCACTGTCAAACTGTGTACGCAGAATGAAATTCGCAAAGACTTCATGCCTTGTTATCGACATGTCCCCTGTTTATTATTCTGGCCAGCTGCTCAGTGAAATTGCGTCACACATTCATCCACCGGCCGCCAAAGTTTACAAATTTGCATTTTTCGTCCATCCCTATTTGAATATCATTTTGTGACCAATCTGCATAACTCCTTCGTGGTGCGTTTTTTTTTTTTTTTCTAAGAATTTATTTTCCTATGTCAGTATTGGGTAGAAGATCTGTTTCTAATTCAGATGGTGTCAAGTAATCAACGAATTGATTTCTGAAATATGTAAATAAGAAACATTGAGCAAACAGGTGTAAGTAGCGTTTATGGAGAAGACTGTTTTATGTGCTTCCAGTTCGTTGTGTGTAGCCGCTGTAAGCAGGCATCGAACCAGACGCGCTCGCTGTTAGATTTACGGCGGCCCGGCCCCTGCCGATAGCCCAGGCGTCACGTGCCTCACTAACGGTCGCCGGCTGCCTTGCTAAATCACTCAGCGCCCAGCCGGAAGACAGGTAATAAATAAATACTTCTCGTGGGGCAGCCAAGAGGCGGGCCCGCCTGCCGTTCGCGTCACGTCATCCAGCGTTTCGGCGTTCTCTAGTCTGTGCCAGGGAAGAGGACGGAGTAACTTAATTGCTGAATTTATGAAAACGTTGTCGTGGTTTTAATAAATGTGATGAGCTACGCAACTTTCTGATGTACCTTACCAGACGCTGACGCAAAGGCGAAAATCCACGATTACGTGACGAGCATCATGGATATTCTGGCACCGGAAAACTTTACTATACGAGCATGTCACGTAGACAGCTATTTAGCTGTTTCGTCTTTTTTATATTTTTTATTTTTTAATAGACGCTCACGTCTGCCATGGTGGTTCGAAAATTACAGCAGAAGAGAAATGGTGCTTAAAACCTTTAATACGCACTGTAACTTAACAAAGTGATTCCTAAAGGAGTCCGTGATATTCGTTCAGAGATATTGATTCTGATGGGTAAAGTAGAAAATGCAAGTTTATTTCGTCTGTTATTTAGATTCATATATTATGAATCATTTGCACGATAAATCGTAATGATGTGGAACGAGTCATTTTACATTCACATTACACATTAATTTGTAAATATGGCTACATTTATAAGTTTTATTATTAGGATGCTGCATAAGTTCGTAGCATGTTTGCATAAGTTTAAGAAACACAACAGGCAGACATTACAGAGACTTTAGTCATCAATAATGCATTATTTTCGCTATGTACAAAAGTTTGCCAACTGCAGTGGTGATAATTACGGCATCTTAATTGGGCCAGGAAGCAAAACCAGGAAGGGCTAGACCAGTGGGGATTTTTTACACACTTCATTCACAGGTAGAATAGCAATCGTATAGCAGCCAGTTAAGCTT
Source organism: Schistocerca serialis cubense (assembly GCF_023864345.2). Lineage (NCBI taxonomy): Eukaryota > Metazoa > Arthropoda > Insecta > Orthoptera > Acrididae > Schistocerca > Schistocerca serialis. Next base: position 510,648,821 of record NC_064645.1, read on the forward strand.
TTAATTATTTTTAAATTAATTAAAAGGCCAAGCAGTGAGACGAGTTTAAAATTCACTGCCAATTCAAATAATTTATAGATGATTTAAAGTTAACTTTAACCCAAGATCAGTTAACATTCTTGAAGACGAGACACGCCCTATATAAGATACAGAATGTAATAAAGTATAGTCGTAATAAAGGTAGGCATAATTTCTTAACACCACCAGAACAGATCAGAACGGCCTTAATTACCAAATGATGATGATAAAACATGATTTAAACCTGACTGATGAAAAAGCCTAAAGCCATACTTAAAACAATGAAAAACAATTTAGCAACAATATCTAGGCAAGATAATTTAACCCCAGAAACACATCAATAACACAAGAATAATTAAGTTACAGCGCCTTAAGGTATACGTCGGGACCCAACGCACACCAAAATTTAGTTAAGGTGAAGGCCTCAAGTTAAAGGATACCAATTCAGAATTATTCCAAGTATAGGCTTAACTTGCACAGGAACATTAAATAGTGCGCCTGTGGTTGGAGTAAACAGTGTGAATAACAGACAGAGACGAGAGCTGCCGAGTGTATGCACTACAAATGACGTAACCAGCCGGGTAAGCAAGCCGACGAGGCTTCCGTAAGTGGGGACCGATCCTGGGTTACACGTACCAGCAGTGGAGTACAAGAGATTATTAACGACAGTTTCCTGCACCATAAACAATTTTAATTACACAGAATTCCAACACACAGACGAGCATTACACAGATAACTTAATTATGCTGAAGTCTTACCAAAAACCATGACTCTTAAATGCTTTTTAATAAGGTAACCAAAAGCTCCAAAACGTCTAAAAAAAGAATTTCACCAATAAGATAGTGATATAAAAACATTTTCGTTTGTAGCAAACCATTAAAACAACATTCAAAGCTCATCAGTACACATATTACTCCACAGTGGTTCGGAGAGAACAAATGGGTCCTAGGACAGACTAAATTTTATCTAAGCCACTTAAAAACAACAGACGCACTATGTAATTTCTTAGACAGCAAATACCTTTAGCAATAGCTTCAAAGAAACCAGAAAAACAAAAGAATATTATAAACAGGCCTATAAATAGCAAAGCAGACGCATTCTAGCATGAACAGTTAATCATCCGTGGTAGCCAGTAATACTAGACATTTCACTGTACCTCCAATTGAAAATTGAGGGGAAGCGGACAAGAATATGTAATGCATATACTAAAGCACACCGGAAAACTTCGAAAGAAGATTTGTTTTGGAACATGGCGCTTTACACTGGCATAAAGTCCACAAGCACCACGGGTACATAACCACGTGGGTTTGAGGCGAAGAACTCATCGAGAGCCTTTGGAAGTGCATTTTCGTCCGAAAAAGAAGTTCCTTGGAGGCTGTGCGATAGTGAGTGGAGATGGCGAAAATTTGAGGGAGCAAGATCATGTGAGTTAAATTCTGAGGGGGCAAGATCATGTGAATAAGGTGGATGCGGAATGTCTTTCAACCCAACTCCTGTACAGTGTTGTTTATCAGATTAGCAGAAGGCAGGCGAGCGTTACCGTGAAGTAGCATCGCTTCCCGCAGTCTTCCTGGTCTTTGTTCTTGGACTGCGTCTGCAAGACGTCTCAGTTGTTGACAATAAATATCAGAAGCTATGGTGTAAGAAGGCTGTTTAGGTTTTTATGTTGGTAACGTCACGTAGCGCTCTGTTTGAAAATCACTCGCTGTGCTGTATGCAGTCTGTGGCTGGTTGGCATTGTTGGAAAATTCACTATTGTAGTGTTGGGCAGTTGGATGTGAACAGCGCATAGCGTTGCGCAGTTGGAGGTGAGCCGCCAGCAGTGGTGGATGTGGGAAGAGAGATGCCAGAGTTTTGAGAGCGGACGATCTGGACGTGTGTCCGCCAGAAAAAGGAAATTTGTAAGACTGGATGTCATGAACTGATATATATATAATATGACTTTTGAACACTATTAAGGTAAACACATTGTTTGTTCTTTATCAAAATCTTTCATTTGCTAACTATGCCTATCAGTAGTTAGTGACTTCAGTAGTTTGAATCTTTTATTTAGCTGGCAGTAGTGGCGCTCGCTGTTTTGCAGTAGTTCGTGTAACGAAGATTTTTGTGAAGTCAGTGGTTCATGAAAGGTATAGGTTATTGTTAGTCAGGGATGCTCTTTTGTGCGAATTATTGAAAGTCAGATTGCGTTACGCTAAAAATATTGTGTGTCAGTTTATTGACGATCAGAATAAGCAAAGAGAGAAATGTCTGAGTACGTTCAGTTTTACTCAGCTGTCTCTGTATCAAATAACGTAGAAGTTTTACCAGCACAGTAATTCATAAATGTTTTCTAAGGGGACATTTCAATGGTTACAGCTCAGGGAAGCAATCCGTAGTACACCTCACCGTCACTGCTTCACCAGATGTGTAGCATTTTCGTTTGCGGACGCGCACATGTCTTTGTATGGGGAGCCCTGCTTTGTTTGAGCTCAACCATTCGCTTCTTTTCCTTATGGTAGCATAAAGACAACCCCCCGCCCCCTCTCCCCCCTCCCCCGCCCATGGGCCATGGACCTTGCCGATGATGGGGAGGCTTGCGTGCCTTATCGATACAGACAGCCGTACCATATGTGCAACCATAACGGAGGGGTATCTGTTGAGAGACCAGACTAATGTGTGTTCCTGAAGAGCGTTCTCAGTAGTTCAGGGGCAACAGTCTGAATGATTGACTGATCCGGCCTTGTGACATCAACCAAAACGGCCTTGCTGTTCTGCTACTGCAAACGGCTAAAAGCAAGGGGAAACTACAGCTGTAGTTTTTCCCGAAGACATGCAACATTACTGTATGGTTAAATGATGATGGCGTCCTCTTGGGTAAAATATTCCCGAAGTAAAATAGTCCCCCATTCGGATATCCGGGAAGGAACTGCTCAGGAGGACGTCGTTATCAGCAGAAACAAAACTGGCGTTCTACAGATCGGAGGTGGAATGTCAAATTCTTTAATCCAGCAGGTAGGTTAGAAAATTTAAAAAGGGATAGGTTAAAGTTATATATAGTGCGAATTAGTGATGTTTGGTGGCAGATTGAACAAGGCTTCTGGTCAGATGAATACAGGGCTATAAATACAAAATCCAATTACGGTATTGCAGGAGTAAGTTTAATAATGAATAAAAAATAGGAATGCGGAAAAGTTGCTACTAACAGCATAGTGAAATGCATCATTGTAGCCAAGATAGACACGATGCCCATGCCTACCACAGTAGTATAAGTTTATACCCCAACTAGCTCCGCAGATGAACAAGAAATTGAAGAAATGTATGATGCGATAAAAGAAATTATTCATATAGTTAAGTGGGACTAAAATTTAATAGTCATGGGGGACTGGAATCCGATAACTGGAAAAGTTAAAGAAGGAAAAGTAATTAGTGAATATGGACTAGGGGTAAGGAATGAAAAAGTAAGCTGCCTGGTAGAATTTTGCACAGAGCATAACTTAATCATATCTAACACTTGGTTTAAGAATCATGAAAGAATGTCGTGTAAGTGGAAGAGGCCTGGAGACACTGTAAGACTTCAGATGGATTATATAATGGTAAACAGAGATTTAGGAACCAGGTTTTAATATGTAAGACATTTACAAGGGCTGCTGTTAATTCTGACCACAATTTATTGGTTATGAACTGTAGACTAAAACTGAAGAAACTGCAAAAAGATAGGAATTTAAGGAGATGGAACCTGAATAAACCGAAACAGCCAAAGGCTATAGAGAGTGTCAGAGAGAGCATTAGGGAACGATTGACAAGAACAGGGGAAAGAAATACATAGAAGAAGAATGGGTAGCTTTGGAAGATGAAGTAGTGAAAGCAGCTGAGGATCAAGTAGGTAAAAAGACGAGGACGAATAGAATTCCATCGGTAACAGAAGAGATATTGAATTTAATTGATGAAAGGAGAACATATAAATATGCAGTAAAAGAAGCATGCGAAATGGAATACCATCGTCTCAAAAATGAGGTCGACAGTAAGTGCAAAATGGTTAAGCAGGGATGATTAGAGGACAAATGTAAGGATGTAGAAGCATATATCACTATGGGTAAGATAGATACTGCCTATAGGAAAATTAAAGACACCTTTGGAGGAAAGAGAACAACCTGTATGAATATCAAGAGCACAGACGGAAAACCAGTCCTACGGAAAGAAAGGAAAGCAGAAAGATGGAAGGAATATACAGAGAGTTTATACAAGGGCGATGCACTTAAGGACAATATTATGGAAATGGAAGAGGACGTGGATGAAGATGAAATGAGAAATATAATACTGCGTGAAGAATTTGACAGAACACTGGAAGACCTAAGTCGAAACAAGACTCTGGGAGTAGACAACATTCCATTAGAACTACTGATAGCGTGGGAGAGCCAGCCACGACAAAACCGTTCTATTTGGTGAGCAAGATATATGAGACAGGCGAAATACCATCAGACTTCATGAAGAATATAATAATTTCAATCCCAACGATAGCAGGTGCTGAGAGGCGTGAAAACTACCGAACTATCAGTTTAATAAGTCACGGTTGCAAAATACTAACACGGATTCTGTACAGACGAATGGAAAAACTGGTAGAAGGCGACCTCGGAGAAGATCGGTTTGGATTCCGTAGAAATGTTGGAACACGTGAGGCAATACTGACCTTACGAAGTATCTTTAAAGATAGGTTAAAGAAAGACAAACCTACGTTTCTAGCATTTATATACTTTGAGAAAGCTTTTGACAATGTTGACTAGAATATTCTGCTTCAAATTCTGAAGGTGGCAGGAGTAAAATACAGGGAACGAAAGGCTATTTACAATTTGCACAGAAACCAGACGGCAGTTATAAGAGTCGAGGGGCACGAAAGAAAAGCAGTGGTTGAGAAAGAGTGAGACAGGGTTCTAGCCTACCTCCGATGTTATTCAGTCTGTATGTTGAGCAAGCAGTAAAGGAAAAAAAAGAAAAATTTGGAGTAGGAATTAAAATCTAAGGAGAAAAAAAACAAAACTTTGAGGTTTGCCGATGACATTGTAATTCTGTCAGAGGCAGCAAAGGACTTGGAAGAGCAGTTGAACGGAATGGTGAGTCTCCTGAAAGGAGGATATAAGATGAACATCAACAAGAGCAAAACGAGAATAATGGAATGTAGTGTAATTAAATCAGCTGATTACTGAGGGAATTAGATTATGAAATGAGGCACTTGAAGTGGTTTTGCTATTTGCGAAGGAAATAAAATGTAGACTGGGAAAGGCAAGAAAAGCGTTTCTGAAGTAGAGAAATTTGTTAACTTCGAGTACAAATTTAAGTGACAGGAAGTCCTTTCTGAATGTATTTGTGTGGAGTGTAGCCATGTAAGGAAGTGAAACATGGATGATAAACAGTTTAGACAAGATAAAAATAGAAGGTTTTGAAATGTGGTGCTACAGAAGAATGCTGAAGATTAGGTGGGTAGATCACGTAGGTAATGAGGAGATATTGAACAGAACTGCGGAGAAGAGAAATCTGTGGCACAGCCCGATTAGAAGAAGGGATCGATCGCTATTACGCATTCTGAGGCATCAAGAGATCACCAGTTTAGTACTGGAGGGAAATGTGGAGGGAGGGGGGGAAGGCAAAAATCGTAGAGGGAGACTAAGAGATGAATACATCAGATTCAGAAGGATATACGTTGCAGTAGTTACTCGGAGATGAAGAGGCTTGAACAGGATAGAGAAACATGGAGAGCTGTATCAAACCAGTGTTTGAACTGAAGATCACAACAACAACAACAACAACAACCACCTTATTTATTGGGAGACATGTCTAACAGGAGCTTCATACTTATGGCTCCTGGCCGAACTCCTTCGACAGACAGCTGCTTTACAGCAAAGTTTTCAACGTACAGTATTAATATTGGTTCGCAGCAACAGAGACGAGTGCTGTTCCATAAATCGTTATGCTTCCTTATAAAGAATGCTTATATCTGACTCTGTCCCTTTTGTCAGAGACCAGGACTATGCCACGACTCGTTCTGACTCTTGACAGGAACACATTAATAGAAGAGATAGACATGATCCAGCGAAAAGCAGCGCGATTCGTCATGGGGACATTTAGTCAGCGCGAGAGCGTTACGGAGATGCTGAACAAGCTCCAGTGGCGGACACTTCAAGAAAGGCGTTACGCAATACGGAGAGGTTTATTATCGAAATTACGAGAGAGCACATTCCGGGAAGAGATGGGCAACATATTACTACCGCCCACATATATCTCGCGTAATGATCACAACGAAAAGATCCGAGAAATTAGAGCAAATATGGAGACTTACAAGCAGTCGTTCTTCCCACGCACAATTCGTGAATGGAACAGGGAAGGGGGGATCAGATAGTGGTACAATAAGTACCCTCCGCCACACACCGTAAGGTGGCTCGCGGAGTATAGATGTAGATGTAGATGTAGATGTAGATGTATCAGCTCACTAAAAGAGACGAGGGCAGATTGCTCTTGTTCTTCTAATATCTGAAACATCAACAAACACACAGATCTTTCTGTTGTTCTGTGCTTACCTAATAAATCTGTACAGAGAGGGTAAACTATTTCATACCTGTAAAACTTATAAACTAAAGAAACGCAATACGCTAATGCAGGGTGTTCGGAATTTTCCGTTACAAACTTCTAGGATTTGTAGAGGGGAGTGTGTACAAAATATTTCGAATAGGAACCCACGTCCAGAAACGTACCGTTCCCTTTCAACGACGAATCGATTCAGATGTCTAACTCATCAACTTCTACTCGAGGAATTGAATTGGGCGTGACGCAGTACAGTTAATTGGTGACAATTCGAAAGATAACGAAACATTCATTTATCAGTTACTCATAGTTATTGTATTATCACTTAAATATTACGTGTTTACATTATTAAAAAACCGAGCGAGGTGCGGCAGTGGCTAGCACACTGGACTCGCATTCGGGAGGACGACAGTTCAAACCCGCGTCCTGCATCCTGATTTAGGTTTTCCATGATGTTCCTAAATCGCTTCAGGCAAATGACGGGACGGTTCCTTTGAAAGGACACAGCGACCTTCTTCGCCATTCTTCCTTAATCCGATGGGACGGATGACTTCTCTGTTTGGTTCTCTCCCCCAAAACCAAGCAACCATTCTTTTAAAAAAAGGCATGCTTGACGTACAGGGTAGCACTGATACATTAGAACAACGGCTTGATGTGGCGAACACCAACGTTGTTACAGACATTGTCTCTACGAAGCATGTCCTGGTACACATTCTTCATCCCAACTGGTGTGTCTACAATTTCTAGTGCAAGGGCTGGAACTCGTGGCAGCATATCTTCCTCTGTCTCGTAAAGGCAGCCCTAAAGTGACATCAGGTGACTGTCTGACGTAATAGACGTCGTCTTGTCTTCATGTTGCATATCAGGAGAAGAAACTCTGAGACTTTTCCCTTTCCCTCAGCAAACGCGGACGCGTTGCACGTCTGAACTGCAACCGTTTAGGAGTTTCTAACTGGAATTTCTGAACACGCTGTACACAGAAGAAGTGAAATAAAAATTAAAGAGGTACTGGACGAACACCCGTTTGGGTTCGGAAGTGGTGAAGATACCAAGAAACAATTTTTATGGACTTCATAATGGAAGAAATATTAAATGGAATTGCCGACCGCTGTGGCCGAGCGGTTCTAGGCGCTTCAGTCCGGAACCGTGCTGCTGCTACGGTCGCAGATTCGAATCCTGCCTCGGCGATGTATGTGTGTGTTGTCCTTAGGTTAGTTAGGTTTAAGTTGTTTCTAAGTCTAGGGGACTGATGACCTTAGATGTTAAGTCCCACAGTGCCTAGAGCCATTTGAACAATAAACGGGATCAGGATGCCTTCTCAGAATTTCTGGTCCTAGAGAACGCTTCGACAGGGTGAGATGGAACGAGATATTTGAATTCCTGAGAAGAATGTGTAGGAAGTACACAGTAATAAACGAGTAGCGTGCGGTACATGCAGCAACGATGTTGCAGGAATAAAAGTATATGGCAAATTGATTTAAGAACAATGTAGAACGTGCTCGCAGCTGGTATTAAGCCATAAAATAACGGGAATTCAGACGTAAACCTACTTTGTCTACTGTTAACTATTGCCAGCGGCAGATTTCACATTTCCTCAGTGTTAAAAATATCATCGGGATTAATTAAATCATTCACAAAACATATTTCACTCCAACAGTTTCTTCAGACGTCTATCAGTAGCAGCAGTAAGGTTTGGTAACTGCCTGGGCTAACTGCATGGGCCAGAGATGTATTGCATTCATTTATTATTACTACCGGTTTCGGATACAAAACATCAATTTGGTATCCGTAGCAACGCAGAGGAAGAAACGGATTACAGAAACCCCAAGAGAAACAGATCGTCACATAAAAAAATAATAATATTCACATGCGACACAAGCTGAGACACGGAAATACATTAACAGTTATTTTCATTACAATTATGTACACACAGCAATGCGAAAATTCATAAATATGAAACAGCAACAGAGTGGCTGGACGTATGTGGCCAAAATGTAAACCGTTCAGGCGGAAGAGCTGAGTGACAAAAGCTATCATAGCCACAGAGATGAAGCAAAGTTGGCGAAGTCGATGTAAAGAGTGCCATATGACAATACAACTATGAAATTAAAACAGTTTTTTATGTGACTGCGAACAAAGTGTGAAACTTGAACAGCTTGTCAAATAAGGAAACCTAAACATGGAAAAGTAATAAAAGTTATCAAAAACAATTTCCTTTTAATTTTTGATATGGAAAAATCAAACAAGGCTCTTGGTATCTTTGTAATGTCACTTACCACGTAAAAATATAATGTCTTATCATTGGGTAAAATGAGCTGAAAATAAAAATGGGAGGTAATCTTCAGCCAAACATATTAATAATGTATGCTCACCGAATAACTGGAGCAGAAGAACATTACATACTAGCAAAAAAGTATTGTAACAACTGTGGAGTTCATACCCATAAATAAAATGAACAAAAACTTTAACTATTGCTATCAGTCTGTATAAATTCAAGCAAATAAAAATCCTTTGAGTTCTGTCATATATGGGAGTGATGCGAAACATTCATTAGTGAAAAATACATGGAAACATCTAGCATGCGTAACTTCCTAATAATACCAGTCATAATCGTGGTAGCTAGAATAGGCCAAAAACCAGTATCTTACCAGGGTAACCAATAGAGGCAATACATATAAAAAAACTCAAGGCTTGTCACGCAGGAATACAAACTCACTTAAAACGTAATACCCTAGGTTAAGGGCATTTAGGGAAACAATGACTGAGGAGCAATCCAGTTTTAGGAGATGACAGCAACCATATAATGGTGAAGAAAGATATTGATATGAAAGACATGAGCAATGGTACATAAAATAACAGTCCATACTACATGAACTCAGCTTTAAAATTTAATCAAGAAGCTAAACTTACCGAAACCTTTACTAACACTGTCGTGCCTATGTAACATAATAAACGTGTAGCGTGAAGAGTTGTAAGAAAACCCATTACTTTACGTTAGAACAATAAAGACATCCAATCGAAAGACTTACATCCCAAAAAGTACGGCATCATGGCATAGGTCTGAACACTGATCATATAAATGTTGCTGTCACTAACAACATATTAATAATCTCAATGAAATTATTTAAGTAATTTTAATTTTTTAAATCAGTCTGCTCATTCAGTATTCCATATGAGTATGTGCCCATGTTCGAAGGTGTTTCTGTCTCTTCCAGTAAATTCATATCTATTCTCTTCCGAGATATATGTGTCATTTCTCTATTATGTCTTATATTATCGAGAGAGTGTGTGTTTTTAGATGTGCGCATAAACCTGATATGTTACTTAGGGATGAGTGTGTCCGTGAAGCTTGTTTTTAGCTTTCTCCCTGGCTGACCTGCGTAGAAGTTGTCACACTGCAAACATTTTATTTTATATACGCTAGACTGGTGATATGTGGATTCATTCTCTATACTATGGTGTACATTAGTGTCAATGCTATTACTAGTCTTATAGGAGATAATGACACTACTTTTGCATGATTTCTCTTCAACCGTTTCGCAATAAAATATTTTTTTTCTCCAGGTCTTTTATTTTTCGCAATACAGTTTCTTGTCTGGATGCTATATCAGTTCATACCCATTTTGTACTAGTATGTGCCGTAATGAATTAAGTCCAGCATTAACACTATCATTTGACAATGGCGACCTAACTGTTCTGTCCAACACTGAATGGAAGTTGGCAAGCTTGTGTATAATGGGGTGGCAAGAGTTTCTACGTACAATCACATTAGTAGTTATTCCTTTTCTAAAAAAATGAAAGTGCTGCTTACCCTCTCTTTTAAATATTCTTAAGTAAGGGAAATTAACGCCTCAATCGTGTTCTATTTCAACAGTAAATTAGATATGTGGGTGTACACTGATAAACACTATGTCATTAGTGTCCACATTCAAAAGAATAACGATATCATCGATATATATGTTGTAATAGATTATTTATTAACAGTTTGAGATATGTTGCTTCAGATTTTAGTTTCAATTCTGCCCATGAATGTATTGGCAAAATTACCGGTTAAACAGCAACCAAAGCTCAAGTTATCTGGTTGTTTATAAAGATCTTCGTTGAATATAATGTAATTGTGGGACCTAAAGTAAGTAGTTCTGTTGGCTCCAGAAATTATGAAAAACTAGTTTTTTATAGTGTATAAGACTTTTTCTGACAAGTTCATTGGATTTTACGACAGGGTCATTAGTGCATAATATTGAAGCATTATCTGGAATCTGTTTTAACACGAAAAAATCAAGTCATTAGGTGAAATTTTGAATAGCTTCTCTAATTTTGTTTGATTTCATGTAACACTGGAACAAATAGTTATTGTCACTCTTTAAAACTAAATTTCCGTTGTCTGCCACAGTGAATACTCTTATGTTTCCCCCTTTTTTCCTTGCATTCATATTTCCTTTCCTTTAAATGATATGAAAGCGCCGAATTCTCAAAAATGTTCAAATGTGTGCGAAATCTTATGGGACTTAACTGCTAAGGTCATCGGTCCCTAAGCTTACACACTACTTAACCTAAATTATCCTAAGGACAAACACACACACCCATGCCCGAGGGAGGACTCGAACCTCCACCGGGACCAGCCGCACAGTCCATGACTGCAGCGCCTCAGACCGCTCTGCTAATCCGGCGCGGCGACGAATTCTCGAAAACTCTTTTGTCATTCATTAAACGCTATTGATTTTCGCAAAATCCACGGACGATAGCTGCTGCGTAGCAGACATGAGCCCCTGTAAGTTAGACGCTGTCAGTATCTTTCTGTTACATCCTTCATACCGAAAAACACTAGAGAGAAATGAACTGCGGTCGGAAATCCGTGTCCGAAACCATCATCCACCGAGGCAACAGAACATAACATTCATAGGAGGCAAGACCTGTCTACGCGGCAGGTACCTCCGTCTTCTCCACTGGCGATGGTGGCAGTAAGTAGCTATCACTGAATAATTAACAACAGACGACTATTGCGAGATGTTCCGCCTGTGGTCCATCAGCGTACAAAGTTACATTTGTTGTCGAAGGGGCGGCCTAGCGGCAGTCGCTGGCACTTATAACTTCGACGTGTCGTAGTTCCTATATTCAGTTTATTCAAGTCACCCTCTAAAGCCCCTCGACGTTTGCAAATATAGTTTTCTAGTGGTGTGTATTGTGGTTACTTGCCTTGAATGAGTCTAATAAGCTGCTTTTGTCATTGTTTGAGTACACATTATTAATGTGTTTGCCTGGAAGTTAACTGCCATTTTTTCTCTAGCTCTGTTTAGCACATAAGACATTGTACTCTGTTCTACACATTGTATAACTTTACCATGTTACTGAGAATATTGTTAGTGATATGTATGGCGCCCTTCACAATAGCTAATCTGTCTAAGATACTGTCTTATAGCTCTGTATTACTGCCAGGATTATAGTTTGTGTCGTTACTGAATTCTTAATCGTACTAGTTGTTTTTATGTATTTTCCATTGATGGCTATTTACCGTCCCTCTGACATACGGAAGGTCTAAGGATTTTTGTATACTCGAGTTTATACAGTTTGATACTAGTAGATTAAGAGTTTTCCCGCTGCATGTAAAGGTACGTTTCTAAAATAAACTCATTCGTTTCATTATTTTGTGTCAGTATGTAATTCTTACAAAACTGAGTTGCTTTGTATTGATAAGAGCCGGCCGTTGTGGCCGAGCGGTTCTAGGCGCTTCAGTCCGCAACCGCACTGCTGCTACGGTCGCAGGTTCGAATCCTGCCTCGGGCATGGATGTGTATGATGTCCTTAGGTTAGTTACGTTTAAGTAGTTCTAAGTTCTAGGGGACTGATGACATCAGATGTTAAGTCCCATAGTGCTCAGAGCCATTTGAATCATTTTTTGGCGCGCGGGATTAGCCGAGCGGTCTTGGGCGCTGCAGTCGTGGACTGTGCGGCTGGTCCCGGCGGAGGTTCGAGTCCTCCCTCGGGCATGGCTGTGTGTGTTTGTCCTTAGGTTAAGTAGTGTGTAAGCTTAGGGACTGACGGCCTTAGCAGTTAAGTCCCATAGTACACATTTGAACATTTGAACCATGTTTTGATTAAAGTAGTAACTCTGTGTGACAGGTAGAATGACAACCGGAGAGCATTACTGTTATTTGTATTTAATGCTGTTCCCAGGCATGGTGGGTATATAAAAGCCGTGAAGATCGTCAGATGTTGAGTGATCACTGTGAGGGATTCGGGACCCACCGCGTACTTGTATTAGGCAGCGTTACACCATCTGACAGAGTTTCAAAGAGGCCTCATTGTGGGTCTGCATTTGGCCGACTATTGAATGGCACAGTCTCCAGATTTGTGGTGCATCCGGATGTTACAGTGACCAGATGTTAGACTGCATGAGAACGTGAGGGTAGGCATAATCTTCGTCAAGGTTCCAGTTGACCACTTTGAACTACCACAAAGTGTCGTTTTTTTAATCTTAAATCCTCTGACTGGTCCGATGCGTCCCGTTACGAATTCCTCATCTGTGCCAAGCTATTCATCTGAGGGCAGCAACTGTAACCTACGTCCTCAAATATTTGCTGGATGTATTCCAATCTCTGTCCTCCTGTACAGTTTTTTCTTCTACAGCTCCATCTAGTACGATGGAAGTTATTTGGAGATGTCTTAACAGATGTCCTACCATCCTGTCCCTTCTTCTTGTAAGTGTTTTTCATATAATCCTTTCCTCACCAGTTCTGCGGAGAACGTCCTCATTACCTACCTTATCAATCCTCCCAATTTTCAGCATTCTTCTGTTATACCAGATTTTGGATGTTCAGATTGTCTTCTGGTTTTCCCGCAATCCGTGATTCACTAATAAACAACGCTGTGCTCCAAACGACATTCGTGGAAATTGCTTCCTCAAATTAAGGAGTGTTTTCCACAATAGTAGACTTTTCTTGACCAGGAATGCCCTTCTTGCCTGTGCTAGTCTGCTCCTTATGTCCCCCTTGATGCGTCCGTTCTTTGTTATTTTGCTGCCTACGTAGCAGAATTCCTTAACGTCTTCGTGATCACCAATGCTGATGTTAAGTTTCTCTTTGTTGTCATTTCTGCTACTTCTCATTACTTTCACCTTTCATCGATTTACTCACAATTCATATTATATACTCATTAGACTATTCATTGCATTCAGCGCATCCTGTAATTCTTCCTCATTTTCATCAGCGAATCTTAACATTGATATCCTTTCACACTCAATTTTAATGTCACTCTCGAACCTTTGTTTTATTTTTGTCATCATTTCTTAGCTGTATATAGGATGTTTCCGTAGGAGCTTGCAAAAAAATAACAGGACATACAGAATGCTGCGCCAAAAGATTTGAGGTGCGGAACCTGGGATCGGAGAGGCCAGCTTAAGGAGATATGGAAGTAAACTTGTCTACAGCTTTGTCCAGCATTACCGTTTTCCAGCTTACAATTAACATGCGTAGAAGTTTACACGTACTGTGTTGTTTATTTACTTGTACATTCTTTATTTCCTGCAAAGGATAGAAGGAGGAGCACCCTGATTACTGGGAAGTGATGATGCGGGTTTTGTTTACTTTACTTGTCCATAAGGTGGCTCTGTTGTCTCGTATTTACACAGCCCCATGACAGACCGTGCTATGAATCAATGGCACACCCATTAACTACTCAGTGCTATTCAGAGACGTACAGTGCAATACCATGCAAAATACCGCTACGGTTTCGGAGAACTCACTGACAAGCACCTTGTGGATGGGGGAAGTACGTTGCAATGCTCTCGCTGCTAAAAGGCTGTACAGAGAACTATTTCCTAACAGGCATCATCCTTCACGACGAGTGTTTATTTCTCTCTATCGATGAATGCGAGAGATCGATTCACTGAAAAGAGGACCATTCACACACCAGAATTTGAGGAGGAGGAACTGGAAGGTGTTGCAGCAGACCCCACTACAAAAAAATGGCTCTGAGCACTATGGGACTTAACTTCTAAGGTCATCAGTCCCCTAGAACTTAGAACTACTTAAACCTAACCAACCTAAGGACATCACACACATCCATGCCCGAGGCAGGATTCGAACCTGCGACCGTAGCGGCCACGCGGTTCCAGACTGTAGCGCCTTTAACCGCTTGGCCACACCGGCCGGCGGACCCCACTACAAGTACTCGTCGTATTGCATGTGAAATGGGAGTTGCACAAACTAGCTTGTGGCAAGTAGGGAAGCGAGGGATCTTGTTGTAACAGGGGCAAGTAGTAACAGGCTCTTTTCACTAGGATCTTAAGCTTTATTAACGTATTTCTTTGACTCGATGTGACCTATAAACCGAGCCGCATCATGTTGCCATAGCCAGTGTCCCGCCGGCCGGCGCAGTGAGCGGAAGTGTTCACGTGCTTCACTTTTGCCAAGTAATATAAAATTGTACTGTCGTAACATTTTGGTTTGCGTTATTATTATCGACTAATTGCAAACTTTCTGAATCTTATTTACATTCAAATTTATCTATCTCTGATAATGTGTAACAGTTTTTCATATTGCTAAATTGTTTAAATAGTTATCTTGATAAATGTTAAAAATCATACCATGAGGTTGTTGTTGTTGTTGTTGTGGTCTTCAGTCATGGTTAAACCATGAGGTTAGTTGTAACAAAATCCCGGGGCTTGTTGTAACATGTTACAACACGCCCCACGTTATGATGTAGATATCTACTTATTTCTTTTCCTTTCTTCTAGATTGAGGGTGTATAAAAGAAAGTCAGAGCGGGCAACACAAAGCCAAGAAGTGTACGAGTTAGCGGCAGCTGAAGTTGAAGAAAAAAAATGCAGTATTCAGAAAGCTAGTCAGACTTTCGGATTATGTCATGTCTCTCTTTATAGATACATAAAGAAAAAGAAGAATAATGAATGTTTAAGAGTTGGTTATGTTAAGCCTAGACAAGTATTTACTGCAGAAGAAGAGGGTAAGACGGCTTCCTACCTACTCAAGTGCGCCTAAATATATTTTGTACTACTTCCCATAGAAAAGTAAGGAAACTAGCTTACCAGTGCGTTGTGCAGCTTAATGCTAAAAACATTCCTCCTTCTTGGCATCAAAATAACATGGCTGGTACTGACTGGTTCCAAAATTTTATGTGCAGAATTCCACAGTTATCTTTAAGAACACCAGAAGCGACTTCTTTAAGTCGAGCGACGTCGTTCAATAAGGCTAACGTTAATTCATACCTTGCAATATATCAACGACTTCTCCAAAAATATCAGTTTTTAATGCTTCTCGAATATGGAACATCGATGAAACAGGGGTCACAACGGTTCAAAAATCTAAGAAAATAGTAGCTGCTCGTGGCCAAAAGCAAATTGGAGCTATCACATCGACTGAGAGGGGAACTCTTGTAACACTTGCTTCGTTTTTCCCAGGCTCAAATATTCTGAAATTTTTTTTCGTGGTGGACCTCCAGTTTGCATTGGAGCTGGTAAATCCTCTGGATGGATGACCGAAAAAGAATTTATAATTTTTATGGATCATTTTATCAAACACGCCAAACCCACCAAGGAAGAAACAGTTCTGTTGTTACTTGATAACCATAGCTCACACGTGAATATTGGAGTTGTTGAAAAAGCCAAAGAAAATAATGTCATCATGTTATCGTTTCCCCCGCACTGCTCCCACAATTTGCAACCTCTAGACGTAGGAGTGTACGGCCCTTTTAAAAATAGGGCACAGACAGCATCGATGCACAACAATACGGGGAAAACGATGACAATATATGACATCCCAGGTATTATGAAAGAGCCATTACCGTTTGCCTTAAACCCTGCTAATATTATGAGTGGATTTAAAGCTACTGGTGTGTGGCCTTTGAATGCTGATATTTTCCAAGACTCTGACTTTGCGCCATCTTATGTTACTGATCGTCCAGATCCTACCCAAGAGCCAGAGTTGTTAATGTCACAGAAAATTTATCATTGAATCTTGAAAATCCAGAACTATTGGATTCTGCCCCTGAATTAGATACCAGCACCACGGAAATTATAAGCCAAATCGAAACTGCGAACGAACCAACTCCGAGTTGCTCCAGTCTATAGAAACCTTTTTCGCCTTAGACCTCTACCAAAGGTGCCACCAAGAAAAACTAATACAAATAGCAGACGCAAAAGAAAATCTACAGTATTGATGGACACTCCTGAAATAGAAGCTTTACAAAAGGAATATAAGGAAAAGATGAAGAAAAAACAGAAAAAAGATGACAAAATTAAAGGAAAAGGTAAAGGAAAGGGGAAGGGAAAGGGCAAAGGTAAATCAACAAAGCATAAAACCGGAGTGGACAGAGCTTAAAAAAAGATTTTATGTTCAGATTCAGAATCTGAATCAGAAGAGTGGTCTTGTCTGGTATGTGGTGACGCTTACACAGATTCAAATAAAGAAGATTGGGTCGAGTGTTGCACTTGTAAGATGTGGGCAGATGTAGGATGTGCTACAGGAGACACTATATCATTTATTTGTATTAATTGTAGCTCAGATGAAGACTGAATTTAATTATAATGAAACCCACCAAATGTTGATTGGCATATAAGTGCAATACTTTGTTAGATAGATATTAAAAAGAGATAATTACGAAGCATACCTTAGATATAAATAATTTAATTACTTACTGTGATCGAAAAGTGCCATGATGATTATAAGTAGTGTTTAACTAAATAAAACTGTTAATTACTTAATTTTTAGGTATTGATCACTTAAAAAGTGTATTTAAGTTGATTTTTGATAAGAATTACATTATACCTCCTTTAGAAAGATGTAAATTTTGTTAACAATAAACAAAGAATAAATGATTAGAGGTATTATTGTTGTTTTTTTGTCGTTACTACTTGCCCCGTAGACGTTACAACTTGCCCCAAGCACGAGGTAAGTTGTAACACCGCACTTCTTCTAGCAAATAATTCATTGCAAAATAATGACCAATAGTTATGGTATTATTTTTACTTGATTTGGTAGAGGAAGAGTTACAGGATCCATCCATCTTTATTTAGTAGCAATTTCATCAATGGATCTCAAGATATATTACTTTTCATGAAAGCTGTTACAACAAGCCCCTCGATCCACTACTCTATGAACAAAAATTACACCCATATTACCCACAACAAGTCTGTGCAATGCTTCTGACTGACTTTATGCCAAGGATCGCATTGCGTAAGTGGTTGCTACAACAATGGATTGTTCGACCAGATTTCCCTACATATCGTGCTGTTTACTGACGAGGCCTCATTTGATCTTGATGGCATTTCGAACAGCAGGAATAGTCATGTGTGGATGAGGAAAACCTGCATGCTGTAGTAGAGTCAAGTACGTTTTGCTGTGAATATCTGGGTCGGCACTGTAGGCGACAATCTCGTGGAGCCATATCTTCTACCTGGCCGTCTGAATGGCCACCAGTACTTGGGTTCTTATTTAGAGTTCTACATGAGCTGCTGGAGAACGTACCCTTGGCTGTTCGTGAGAACATAACGGTGCACCGCCTCACTTCAGTGTGAATATCCGCAACCGTCTCAATGCTGTATTTCCTGTTCGCTGGATTGGAGGGCGACGTCTATTCCATGGCCTGCGTGGTCACCTGACCTGAATTCCCTTGATTATTTCCTATGGGGATATCTGAAGTCACTTCGGTGTGAGACCCCAATGGATACGGACATGGAATTGTAACTGCCTATGATATGATTCGAAACGCACCAAGGATATTTGTCAGGGTGCGGCAGAATCTTCTTCGCCGATGTCATGCTTGTATTGGGGCTGATGGCCGTCAGTTTCAGCACATTTTTTGATACAGTACAAATGGTACATTCATTGTGTCGGTGAAGTTGCAGTTAACTACCATGAAAAGTACACGGTAATTTGATTTTGTTCCTAGTATCCCCTTAAGGTGGCTTCTTCAACCCCAGGTTCAAAAATGGCTCTAAGCAATATGGGACTTAACATGTGAGGTCATCAGTCCACTAGACTTAGAACTACTTAAACCTAACTAAGCTAAGGACATCACACACATCCATGCCCGAGACAGGATTCGAACCTGCGACCGCAGCAGCAGCGTGGTTCCGGACTGAAGCGCCTAGAACCGCTCGGCCACAGCAGCCGGCCACTCCCTGATTCCCTACCGTAAATTGTTCCGTGGAGCATCCTCTATGTCCTGTTAAATTTTTTTTTTGCAATCTCTTACGGAAACACCCTATATATTGGCTCTGAGCACTATGGGACTTAACATCTATGGTCATCAGTCCCCTAGAACTTAGAACTACTTAAACCTAACTAACCTAAGGACAGCACACAACACCCAGCCATCACGAGGCAGAGAAAATCCCTGACCCCGCCGGGAATCGAACCCGGGAACCCGGGCGTGGGAAGCGAGAACGCTACCGCACGACCACGAGATGCGGGCACCCTATATATTGAAGAGTTGGAGACGAAAGACTGCATCCCTATCTCAACCCCATTTTTCATCCTATTGTTCCCTTATGGTTGTTGTACATATTGCATTTTACCCGTCTTTTCCTACAGCTTACCCCTATTTTTCTCAGAATTTCGAACATCTTGCACCATTTTACAATGTCGAAGACTTTTTCCAGATCGATAGTTCCTATGAAAATGTCCTGTCTTCGTCCTTGGTTCGGTTATCAATCGCAACGTCAGAATTGTCTCTCTGAAGCCTTTGCCTTTCCTAAAGCGAAATTAATCGTTATTTAACAGATCGTAGATTTTCTTTTTCATTTTCTGTGTATTACTGTAGTCAGCAACTTGGATGCATGAGGTGTTAAGCTGATTCTCGATAATTCTAGCACTTGTCGGCTGTTATTACCTTCGAATGTTTCATGGTATATCGCCAGTCACACACATTCTACAGACCAACCTGAATAGCCATTCTGTCGCTAATTCCCCCAATGACTTTAGGAATACCGATGGAATGTTATTTATCCGTTCTGCCTTATTTGGTCTTAGGTCGTCCACAGTTCTTTTTAATTCTGATTGTAATACTGAGCCTCCTATCTCCTAACTGTCGATTTCGGTTTCTCCTTCTGTCGCGTCATCAGACGCATCCTGCCCCTCATAGAGGCCCTCAGTGTACTCTTTCCATCTGCCCGCTGTTCATCAGTGTCCAGGAGACGACTGTCAGCGCGAAGTCCATTAACATGATAGCGTGGAGCCGGTGTCTTGTATATTTTTTATTCGGCTGGTCCCGGTGGAGGTTCGAGTCCTCCCTTGGGCATGGGTGTGTTTGGCCTTAGGATAACTTAGGTTAAGTGGTGTGTAAGCTTAGGGACTGATGACCTTAGCAGTCCCATAAGATTTCAAACACATTTGAACATTTTTTTAATATTTTTGTTGGTGACTTGATACCATGTCACACGACTGTGGTGGGTAGAATGTGGTTATGCATAATATTTCACACTCGTGGTCAATGGTCAGTTGCATCCTTGGTTTCTGCCACATTACACAGAACTGCCAGCAGAAATATGGAGTAAAAATCTTTTGCCTCTGACGTGCATGTTGCAAGGAGATCTGAGATCACTCACATAGCTGTATTACAAAATGAATCTCGATACATGGTAGAACTGTGTCGCAATGTGCACCTCCGACACTGGCAGGACGTGAGAGACTGGCATCGAAACCCCCAATAGGCAACCCGTGAGGGAGGCGTGCTGATTGGACCATCGTTTCCAATAATGCACATATAGAGGACAACTGCCCGTGCCTGGAAGTTAACAAATTCCAGCCCTCCATTGCACAAGGGGACGGTAATAGTATCGTAGAGTACTCTGAATACGCATCCTGAGATAGGTAACAGCTGAAGGTCACCTGAATCCTTCATCCTATCACCATCAGTGGGAGGTGTTGTGCCATGTGACTGAGTGTTGATGTCACATAAAGGTTCTAGTATTTCACACGTTGCAGCTAACTCAAGTCTCAGATCAGGTTCTGGCGCATCGTCAGTTGAACGATCGGCAGTAACCGTCGGTAGTTTCCCGTGGCCGTTCTGTGCACATCTTTCGTAAACGTGCTCTCAGATGTCTCAGTTCAGCAACTGGTGGGAGAGAGGTGACAGAGACTGGACCGAGGCCGCGCTCGATATCCAACGCCGCCGACTTGTTGATGTTCAGAAGACTGCCCACGGCCTGTCTATATCACTCAGTCCAGCTTCGTACGCTGCCAAAAGGCACCGCAGGGCGTCGATGTGGCTCGGGGGGAGATCCTATATGGTCCGTTACCTGTAAGAGGAAGTAATGGTGCACTCTGTACAAGGCTAGATCGAAATCGATGGAGACTATCTCCGCTCTCAGGCGGCACGCCGAGGCGATCGTATTTATGTGTCTGCAGTCGCTGTTAGCCATCTTTATGGTGGCACCTTCCTCGTGCGATGTCTGTTCCTGGGCGAGGATCATCGGCACAGTCGACTTAACAGGATCTGCCAAATGGCTGACAAAGGTCTTGTTATCTGCGTTCAACATTGTAAGTGGCTGATAGTTACTGTCCGATCGCCCTCCCATTGCCTTGTCCTTTGACGAAGGTAGATAGTACAGTGCAGCCCAGGGACATAAGTTCCTCGAAAATTGTAGCCCAGAGGGGGATCATGAAGTCACGGAAGGTCTGGTAAAAATCGATTGGTAGTCCATCGGACCCTGGAGACTTATTGACCGCATCCTGTTCAAGCCGTCCTCCACATCTTTAGCTGAGAATTCCTCCATTAGTGCAGTCGCTGTCACCGTGTTGACAGTGTACATCATCTGTTGAAATGCTTCTGCTGTGACCTCATCATCTACGGCTGTTTTCTGCGAAAGATGACGAATATGATCCTCCATGGCTTTCACTATGCTTGCTTGGGTTCTGCAGGAGCGTCCGTCTACCGTTGTGATTAACCTTGGCGATGTAGGCGCATGTCTGCCACAATGTGGAGCATGGTGGGTACCTCTGCTACTGTTCGATCATGTCGTCCCGGCCGGACAGGAGCCTTCTAATCGTCGCTTTGACATCGACAGTATGCGGGTCGTGATTCGGTGTCATTCTAGTTGTTTTTGTGGCAATGGGAGTAGAGATTCATGATCTCTGAGCGCCGCATAGTAAAAATCCAATGTCTGCCAGTGTTGTACAGCCGTGTCCTTGCCAAACGGATTGCACAAATCCTGGTTTGGCGCAGAGGACCCATCACACCATATCCGAGGGGTGTCGGGAGCGACATTGTTCACAGTTGGCCCATGTTGTGGCAACTTGTCGACGGTAGTCGAGGTCCTGGAGGTGAGTTACATTCATCATCCAAAAACCGTTACTACGCTGGGGGTGGAGTTGTATTGTGTAGATACAGGCCTGAGTCCATTGTTCAGTGGCCATCGCTACCTGTGTAAGACCTAGTGAAACATACATGTGATCCATTCGGCTCACTGATTAACTGGTAAGATGTGTGTGTCCAAAGCTGTCGCCATGTACCTTGTCCCACATGTCGTACATATGAAGATCGTGAACCACCATACCCAATTCCAGACAAGGTCTGCTGTTTGGGACTTCGTCCTTGGGATGAAGGACGCAGTTGAAATCTCTGGCGAAGACGCTGTGTTCACACCATCCTGGGGGGCAGTGGGCGATGTCCGCGGTGTAGGACCTGGTCCACTAAAGATGTTTGTGGTACCCAACAGTGCATAAACATCAATGAATGGGGTGTCGAGTGCCGTGATAATTAATCCTGGATCGGAGGGTAAATACGTCACACACTAAAATCGCCACGCCAGTGTCTGCAAGACCACGAGGCGTCATGTATATTACGTAACCACAGCTTTACTTCCATCAGTACCTCATCTCCTACCGTCCAAACTTGAAAGTTTCGCAGGAGAGCTTCTGTGAAGTTTCGAAGGTGGGAGATGAGCTTCTGCCGCAAATAGAGCTGTGAGGACGGGCTGCGAGTCGTTCATGGCTGGCTCAGTTGGTAGAGCACTTGAGCACAAAAGGCTAAGATCCACAGTTCAAGTCTCAGTTCGACACAGTTTTAATGTGCCATTTTTGTTTCCTAGAAGTTCACACTCGCTGCAGGGTGAACATTTATTCATGCTGATATTCCATGTGGCCAAGCGCTAAGCCAGGTGGTGTGGTCGTTGGGAAGGGTTATCCATAGTGATGGTGGAGAGAAGCGGACTTCAAGTGTGACGTCACACCGCCCCAACTGCAACCTTCGTGGTGTTGTTCAAATTCGATAGTGCGGCGGCACCTCAACAGGCCCCAGATCGGGGTCTGCCTGGTTTCGATGTCCTCGGCCCACGACGCGGGCACGGAAGTCTGTTCATGTTCCGTAAGTCATAATTAATGATACGAAGGGACCAAGCGGGATCGCAGCCTTCATTGGAGCCTTCCTGCTAATCACTGTTCGCCGCAGAGAACTGAGGCCACCGTACTGCCGTCCATTTCACAGGTGTGGTGTTAGTGGCATCCTTCAGGATTCAATTCTTGTTCTTCCAGCGAGTGGAAGCTGCCGTGTTCCGACACGGTCCTGCGACGTTTCTTTCGGAGTTTCAGTGAACACTGTTTTCGTGTGTGTCCTTCCATGTCGGATGATATTGACTGACGCGTCACCGGCACAGAGGCTTCGATTGGTACGATTAGTGAATCGATTGACATCCCGCAATCGGTGGGGCCTGCCGTCTTCAGTGTTATCGATGGCGTTTCACAGAGTTCTGTCACTGAGCAGGCTGCCTGACCGGCCAGGCGTGTTTTGGGGGGGGGGGGGGGGGGGGGGTTTACCGGTACAGCAACGTCGATGTTTTGGTTCTGGACAGGAGCAGACATCACGAGCGTCGTAGCGTAAGTCACTGGGTGCATCGTTGGCGTCAGTAGAGGTACCACGTCCTGCTGTGGAAGTTGTGTGATCCGACGCTGGGGAGCATCCAGATCACGCTTTAAGTTGGCCATCATAAATAACTATGGCATAGCAGTGTCCTGTCTGGAGGGGATGACGATACATGTCATGGGAGACATACATACCTGGTGATATGTCTTAAGTTGGGTCCAGTTTCCTGCTACATGTTCTTGTAGGGACGGAGTGCCGCCACGACATCTGCCGTCGGGAGTTCGAAGTGTATCTCTAATATGCACATGTCCGCAGCCTCAGTCTGGAATGGTGAACCTCGTCGTTGCTTGGCAGAAGCGGAGTCCTGTAGCGTCGTTAGTAAGTTTAACTAGTACTTATTGTCGAAAAGTTGATGCTGACAATGTCGGCAACAGGTATCTCGGCACCCTCCCTTAAAAGTGCTCAACATCGAGTGCTTCTGGCCTGGCAAAGCGATTTCAATAAGCAAATTTCTGCGTTAATTTCCTGTATTGATTTGCCACTGTCTTGTCGCGCTACGGCGTCACTTTATTGCCGAGCGGAGGAAGTAAACAAGGCGAGCGCGCTCGCGCTGCAAGAGGAAACACACAGAACGTCCGCTCTGCTCGGGTACTAAGGCCAGACTTACCCCTAGACTCCGGCTGATATGTGCACAAAGGACATCGCAACCCCTTCTCGTCCAAGCCTGCCATCTGATGACAAGCAACTAATTCTCTGCAATATTTTATGTCTCCCACGCCATTGTTCGGAGACTAGCAGCAGCCACACTATGTAATTACCACCACATGCGTAGGCTGCCGTCAACAGCACAACAGCCGGCCGCTGTGGTCGAGCGGTTCTAGGCGCTTTAGTCTGGAATCACGCGACCGCTACGGTCGCAGGTTCGAATCCTACGTCGGGCATGGACGTGTGTGATGTCCTTAGGTTAGTTAGGTTTAAGTAGTTCTAAGTTGTAGGAGACTGATGACCTCAGCTGTTAAGTCCCATAGTGTTCACAGCCATTTGAACCATTTGAACAGCACAACAAAAATGGCTGGGTTTGGAGTCGTGTAGTGAACAGGAAGCAAGGACTGGTGATGACTGGCGTGGCAATGCGTTCAGCGATGAATCGCGGTTCTGCAATACCCCAGATGATCACCGCCAGTGAGTACTGTGGTGAACTGGGGAGAGGTTGCACTTTTTCGATGTTTTGGAGAGGCACAGAGATGTTACATCTTGCGTCATTCTGTGGGGAGCCTTCGCTTATGACTTCGGGTCACGGCTGTTAGTGAGTGATGATGTTTAAGTGGCTGTGAGTTACTCCCTGTCTCCGATAGAACGTGTGTGTGACCACTTCGGATGTCAACTCTGTCCCAATGCTAGTATCGAGAATATGAAGAACCAGCAACAGCTGTAGGCGAGTTTACTCCAGGTGACACGCTTCCCAAACGAATAATTGCATGAACCCAGGCCAAAGTGCGTGCATGCAACGTCATAGTGATAAGTGGGCTCTAACTGTCAAGTTATTTCTAAATTTGAGTCGAATTTGTAATTTCTGAAGTAACATCACTTACTCTCTCAACCCATTTCCTCAGCCAACTCTGGGTACTCTATCGGTCAGGCAGTGTATTAGCAGCAGGCAAAGTATAGTTATAGCTAAAAACTGTAGATTTGTTGATCAGTAACATACCATGAGAACATGAACAACCGTTAAGTTTGTTTAAATTATACGTCAAAGAAGCAACAGATTGTATGATATAGCACTACAGAATGGAGTTAGCTGCTGCATCCAGAGACGGTTAACCTGTGTTCACGGAATGTTGGTTTGGTTCAAAAATGGTTCAAATGGCTCTGAGCACTATGGGACTCAACTGCTGTGGTCATTAGTCCCCTAGAACTTAGAACTACTTAAACCTAACTAACCTAAGGACATCACAGACATCCATGCCCGAGGCAGGATTCGAACCTGCGATCGTAGCAGTGGCACGGTTCCGGACTGCGCGCCTAGAACCGCGAGACTACCGCGGCCGGCTGTCGGTTTGGTGACGAGATTACCTAGAGAGAGGGAATGATGGAGGACATATTCACTCTAGAAGCTGAAACTGTATTGCTCATAGCAAAGTAATGCGACTCCACAGAGCTGAAAAGCAAAACAGCCGCAGTCAGTAATAATCAGTCGAAATAACTTATGAGGGTCACTCGAAAAGAAATGCACACTATTTTTCTAAAAATATAGTTTTCAATCTGCATGTGTGAAAGTTTTACAGTGTGTAGATACATCCTTCCGGCTCGTTTTCAAACTTAGTTCAACTTGTTCCCGTGAGTGGCGTCTTTGCAGCATGTCTTCAAGATGGCTGCTACACTTGACGTTCGTCAGAAGCAACGTGCTGTCATAGAATTCCTGTGCCGTGAAAACGAGTCGGTAGGAAACATCCACAAGTGGTTGAAAAATGTTTGTGGAGATACTGCTGTCGATTGCAGTACAGTTAGTCGGTGGGCAAGCAGGTTACGTGATGAAAGCGGGCACGGCAATATTGATGATTGTCCTCACTGTGGCAGCCCTCGTACTGCACACACTCCAGACAATGTGCAGAGAGTTAACGAATTGGTGACTGCTGACAGACGCATCACAGTGAACGAATTGTCACGCTACGTTGGGAAAGGGGAAGGAAGTGTTTGCAGAATACTGAAAAAGGTTTGTGCCAGGTGGGTTCCCAGGATGTTGACAGTGGTTCACAAAGAAACAATAAAAAACGTTATGCAGCGAACTTTTGGAACAGTACGAGAATGGTGGAGATGAATTATTTGGAAGAATTGTGACAGGTGATGTAACATGGCTCCATCATTTTTCACCAGAGACGAAGAGGCCATCAGTGGAGGGGCATTATGCAAATTCACCCAAGAAAAATAAATTCAAAACCACACCTTCTGCTGGAAAAGTTATGGCTACGGTGTTTTTCGATTCCAGAGGACTCTTGATTGTGGACATCATGCCAAGTGGAACCACCATAAATTCTGATGCATATGTGACGACACCGAAGAAACTTCAAGCTCGACTGAGTCGTGTTCGACCACATCGGCAAAAGCAGGATGTTTTGCTGTTGCACGACAATGCACGGCCACATGTCAGTCAAAAAACCATGGAAGCGATCACAAAACTCGGATGGACAACACTGAAACACTCGCCTTACAGTCCTGACCTGGCTCCATATGACTATCATCTCTTTGGGAAACTGAAAGACTCTTTTCGTGGAACAAGGTTTGAAGATGATGACTCCCTTGTGCACGCTGCCAAACAGCGGCTCCAAGAGGTTGGTCCAGAATTTTACCGTGCGGGTATACAGGCGCTGGTTCCAAGATGGCGTAAGGCAGTTGAGAGGGATGGAAATTATGTGAAGAAATGAAAATATTGTTCCTAAAGGGTGTATCTACAGACTGTAAGACTTTCAAAGATGCAGAATAAAAGATGGATTTAAAAAAAATAGTGTGCATTTCTTTTGGAGTGACCCTCGTATTTTTGTTTTCGCATCATTGTCCATAAATGTCCTTAAATGATCTCGTATCATACCAATACGGTTACTTACCGATTTACTTCATAAAATTACTTCCTAGAAATTTCCTTACATACAGGTCTGAAGCAAGAGTTACCTTTGACATAGATCACATTGTTTGTGCTGACAGCACCTACAAAGCACCTACAAACCACAAAACAAAACTGAAAATATTGGTAACTTCTCGCGGTATATACTCCGTTTACGCTAGTAAATGAAAGGCTATTTGTTTGGTTGGTAGACGCGTTTCTACTTTATTTTCGAAGCATCTTCAGTGGCTTATAACACATATTTTATTTGCTACTGCTTTATATATTAGAGATGTTGGGAAATAATTCTGAATTTGTGTCTACTTTATAGCTTTTTGGTTATTTTTGTGCATAAGTTACTCAAGAGTTTTAACAGTTTTACACTTCAATTACAATTTCGTGTGGTCTTTTTCACGCAAATAATCTGAATGAAGTGGTGACTGAAGACAGAGGTATGGCTGGGGACGGGCCGATGGAGGTTCAAAACTATGTGGACGACGTCATAGAATGCAGTTTACGGCAGAGCTAAGTACAGTTTTTGAAAGCGATTTAGAGATATATCAGAAGATAGGGGAGGCGTCGTGTAATCAACAAAGAAAGAAAAGACAGGGAAGAAGCAAAAGCTGCGACTTCCTCGGAGATCAAGGACGTCACGAAGGGGATAAGTTATTCTAAGACTGCAGAAGTCGATGCGAGGGAGCTTGCTGGAAGGTGGAGAGGGAGGAGGGGAATAGGAAGGCAGAAAAAAGCTCTAAAGTGCCGCGCCAAGCCACAAAATTCGATGAGTATCGGGGTGAGCTGAATCAGAAGTTGGAGCGCCACTGAGCAAGAAATTTTGTGACGCAATGCAGAAGTCGATCTAAGGTTACGACCGTGTAAGCTTCCAAGTAACTCGTTTAGAAGTCTTGGTTTCCCAGGAGACGTCCGTCCAAGTAAGTACAACAGAGTAGCAGCCTTCCATGTAGCGTATGATTACAGTTTCAACGTCCAAGACACATTGCTATTTTCTGTATTTCGTGATGAGCTACCAACTATGAACATCAGCGTTGCAAAAATTGAAAGTAGAGAAAACTTTTATGAAACAGCACTCGTTCTTCAGTCTGTTCCCCTGTCCATTATCAGTGGAAAGTGAACTTCGTGCGTAAATCTGACTACAATAACGAGAGGTGCGGAGTTACCATTCGTGACTTTTAAATCATAAGTTGAATAAGTCCTCATAGGAGCAAGTAATGTAAACAAGATTACAAGATACGCCACTAAAGGGTGAGATGCTTTTCCTGTATGTGTGGAACGGTTACGAAGTATGTATTAAACTTCTGCCATATTTGTCAGGAACACTACACTAGCAGCCGAAGAATCTGAGCTCAAACATAGTGAAGTATCTCGAACAGTAGTAGCAACGATAGCAGAAGTTATAGTAGTAGTAGTTCTGTTCATCCGTAGATCACTTTTACAAAGATATCCGACATTTCGTGGTTTCAAAATTTAAGAACAACAAAAATATATACAGGCCAAAGCATACATACAGGTCCAATTTGACAAAGATGGAAAATGCAGTCGACCGTGTAGGTCATCCTGGAACTTGCCTCACGTAATTTCGGGAAACCACGGAAAACCTAAATCAGGATGACTGGATGAAGAAAGGAGCCTCTACCCCCTGAAAACCATGCGTATGTTTAAAACAGGGCTACTTATTCGGTTTATGAAGTTAGTTAATAACGTAAAAGGCTAGTGTTACACTGTTCGTTCATCTCTCAGTCCGTCACTTCACATCTGCACACACTGTAAAAATATTATCTCATAATGGAACACTACACACACTATCAATGATTTAAAGATCATAGTGACGATGTTAAATTTCCATTTTATGTAAACCTCATTTGCTAGTCTGAAAAGTTTGAAAGGAGTATACTGGGGCACGCTTGTATGTGGCACCAGAATAAGATAAGAATATTAATGAATTAAAATGAAACTAGTGTACTATAAACAATGAATGTCTCTGATAGGCTCGATAATGTGGATCGCTGACTGTGTGCGTCCACAGAACCAAAGATACTGTACTGCTTTGTTGGAGTAAGAGAGTGCTGGATGCTCAGGTGTAGGTAGCTGTCTGTGAGGGAAAGACGATGGAGTAGGTAGTTCCTGTGGTGTGCTGTGAGAAGCCACCAAAAGTTAGGTTAATGTAGGTATGTCAATACTGTTGAACCTGGAAACAGGCAAATAACGTAAAGATTTAAATAATTATGATTTCTGTTTTCGCCAGTGCGTTAGTATAGATGAGTTGGCTGATAACTTGTAACTGTTGAGTCACCCCGGAATGTACGTAAACGGTTTTCATAAAAAGTCTAATTAAATATTTCATTTTTGTAGTGTTTTTAAGATTTGTTAACAGAGCTATGTATAACTTGATCATTTACATTTATGTTGGATTAATGAAGTTAGATAATACTTGGCCGGCCGAAGTGGCCGTGCGGTTAAAGGCGCTGCAGTCTGGAACCGCAAGACCGCTACGGTCGCAGGTTCGAATCCTGCCTCGGGCATGGATGTTTGTGATGTCCTTAGGTTAGTTAGGTTTAACTAGTTCTAAGTTCTAGGGGACTAATGACCTCAGCAGTTGAGTCCCATAGTGCTCAGAGCCATTTGAACCATTTTTTTAGATAATACTTGCTGTTTAATTCTCATTTTTGTGAATCAGTTTTTGAGTAATGTAAATTCAATTGTCAGATGTTTTTGAAAAGACAAACTTAACTTGGAATATAATTTTGCTGAAAAAGTGAGTGTTAGTAATTCACCATAATCAGTATCGCCCCCAATCCAGGTCATATTTTTCAAAGAAGTTGGATGTTCTCAAATGTTCTCGTTTATCATCCAGATGAATTTCTTGTGCATTTCAAGTATTATGTCCGGCATTGCAGACAGCTGTGCCTGTAGCTAGAATATTTATATTTTTTTTATGAGATATTAGAATGTATCGCGTTACTCCGCCGCTGCTTAAGAGGTAAGACTGTTTAATTTATTTGCTATGTGCACAGGGACCAATGTTATCAGTTTTGAACTGGGCCAGATGATTCAGTGCCTAAGGGGCTGAATATATTTTGCAGTGACAGTAGTTCTTTATTGGTATTTGGAGTTGAATTGCCCAATCGATTCGTGTAAAGTTTTGCTAACAATAAGACAGAGTAAGCACACCACTTGCACTTATAAAACACTACACCACAATTCGAGTTCTGTATCCATTCAAAAGTTCAGACTTCATTCAACATAATAGTAAAGTTATTTTAAATTTTTTAAAATGAACGTTACAGACTGAGTCAATATCCCTCGATAATGAGTAAGATTTTGAGCTCAGAAAGAGGGTGAGGTGTTCGTACTTTACGTTGCATGGCTTTGAGAGTAAGGTTTACCAGAAAAAAAGAAGAAAAAGAATACAGTGAAATTCTCGTGAGAAATGGTTAGTATTTTAAGATCTTTTTTATTATTTATTTGTGTTATTTTTTTATCAAACCTGTATTCCATTTTATTTAATTAATCATTCACTCTATATACACTCTAAGGAAAAAAGCCCACGAAGCAATTAAGGGAATGGGATGGAAGTAGATGGGATGTACGCGAACAAACAAACAAATTATTACTACTTCTGAGAAACTGGATGATTTATTCAAGAAAAAGAGCTTCGCAAATTGAGCAAGTAAGTAACGCATACACCTCTGGCCCTCATGCAAGTAGTTTTTTGGGTTGGCATTGATTGGCAGAGTTGTTGGATGTCCTCCCGAGGAACATCGTGCGAAGTTCCGTCCGATTGTTAGAATCCCGATATGGTTGGAAGTTCCTCTCCATAATGCTCCAGATGTTCTCTATTAGGAAGAGATGCGGCGACCTTCCTGGCCAAGGTACGGTTTGCCAAGCACGAAGACAAGCGGCAGAAACTCTCGCCGTTTGCGGAAGAGCATTATCTTGCTGAAATGTAAGCCCAAGACGGCGAGCCACGAAGGGCAACAAAACGGGGCGTAGAATATCGTCGACGTACCGCTGCTCTGTAAGCGTGCCGCGGATGACAATCAAAGGGGTCTTCCTATGAAATGACATGGAAAGCCAGAACCGCCACTCCGGTTGTCGGGCCTTATGGCGAACGACAGTTTGGCACACCACAACTGACTGGGAAGTCTCCAGACACGTCTTAACTTGTTATCCGGATTCAGTTTGAAGCGGGAGTTATCACTGAATGATTATACTCGAGTACACGCCCCGATGACCAGCGAAGACGCCCCAGACGCCCCAGCCAGCTGTTGGATACTAACCTGACTGTCGGCCGTCATACGGCCCAACATCCAGGAGCGATAGTCTGGAATGCGATTTCTTTTCATGGTAGGATACCTTAGGTTGTCACCCGCAGCACCCACACCGCACAACGGTACGTCGACGATTTCTACTCCCTGTTTCGTTGCCCTTCATGGTACGTTATCTTAGGCTTACATTTCAGCAAGGTAATTCCCACCTGCATACTGCGAGAGTTTCTACTGCTTGTGTTCCTGCTGGCCAGGCATTACTGTGGGCAGCAAGACTGCCATATCATTCTTATCTCGGGTTTTGACGACACAACGTGCCAGTTGTGGACAGAATTTGGCAAGATCGCCCTCAGGACGAGATCCCACCACTCTGTGTCAAGCCGAGTAGCTGCTTGTATGAGGGCCACAGTTGGACCAACGCGTTATTGACTTGCTCAATTTGTGCAACTCTTGCCGGCCGCGGTGGTCTCGCGGTTCTAGGCGCGCAGCCCGGAACCGCGCGACTGCTACGGTCGCAGGTTCGAATCCTGCCTCGGGCGTGGATGTGTGTTATGTCCTTAGGTTAGTTAGGTTTAAGTAGTTCTAAGTTCTAGGGGACTGATGACCACAGCAGTTGAGTCCCATAGTGCTCAGAGCCATTTTTGTGCAACTCTTTCTCTTGAACAACCATCCAGTTTTTATGAAATTGTGATCATTTGTGTATAATTACTTAGCAAACACAGTTATGTTCGCTTAAAATTTGTTACTTGTTATTTATTGATGAGCGTTTTCGATCTACTACAGAGATCATCATCAGACCTATATTCCTTGCGGGCAGTACGAAACCCTGACGTGGAGCACCTCTGTCCGTACTGGCGTTGAGAACACTGCTCACTGTGTGTAATAAATGTTTTTGATACTATTAGATCGCTGTTTCCTAGAACATGTTCCAGAATGTTTTAAATGATTTGTTTGCTGGTACAGTCGTGGACACAATGAGCGAGACCCTCGCCTCTTCGTTATGCTGATCCGCATAGCTTTAAAGTCTGCTACACAGCATAACAGGCAAGGCGACGAAGTGCTCCCAACATACTATGCACAGTCGTGAAATTGACAAACTTGGTCAGACTGTTTTCAATCATGTGTAAGACTATATTAACGCTGATTAGTGTGTTAAACACAACACGTAAATATAATTAGTGTGAACTGTACTAATAAAACTGAATTTCAGCTTATCGAGATAACATAACTGTTTTAGTGGGACAAAGTACCTCAGATCGTTACGAATTAGCAGAATATTATGCGCATACGGCCGCGAAAAGGCCTGTGTCAACGTTCAGACCAGTCATACTGGATTACCGTTGCTGACCTACCATGAAAGTGAGCAAATTGAGCAATGCGTGAAGATTCATAACGAAATTCAGTTAAAAATCATTCAGAGCCACACTCAAGTCAGTTCAGTTAATTGAAAGAAGCGGAAATAGTAGGCAGTAACAAGTATGAAATTCTACAAGAGTTTCATATTGACACCCTCAATGCGCCGGTACAAAATAAAGGTAGCAATAAAACATATTATGGGCGCGAGAATTTCTTAAAATTCCTTTAGTTATAGTCTATCTGCCTCCATCGAGATTAGAACCGAAAACAAACCAGACCTCCCTTGCAGTAGCAAACAACTTTCACTACGCTATCAGACAACCCAGGCAAACAGCCCTCTGCCGACCCGAGTGGCCGTGCGGTTCTGAGCGCTACAGTCCGGTGCCGAGCGATCGCTACGGTCGCTGGTTGGAATCCTGCCGCGGTCATGGATGTGTGTGATGTCCTTAGGTTGGTTAGGTTTAATTAGTTCTAAGTTCTAGGCGACTGATGACCTCATAAGTTAAGTCGCATAGTGCTCAGAGCCATTGAGCCAGCCCTCTATTATTACCCCAGACATGAATACGCCGGCGATTTCGCAATGAATATGGCAAAATGATCTGCTGTTTCTGTTGCATAGAGCTTTGTGGACTCAAAAACAACAATTTTCTACCTTTATGTCACCGCTTATGTGACAATCATTCGAGATGTTTATCGAAATAACAAAATACTGTTATTAGTGAGTAAATTTAGAAGGATAACTCTGCACCACCACAGGAAATAAACGGTTACATAACTGCCAAACTTAATCTAAAATGTTTCTAATTCTCCATTAGACTCGCCACAGTCAGAAAACGTTCATTAGCTGAAGCGTTTCTTAAGCTAGCTAGCAGTGGCAATGCTCGTACTTCTAAAACGCGGTGGCATTAATACTGGGATCTGAAATACAACGTGTATAGGTAAATGGATTTTATTTGCATTCTTGTAAACTCGATATGGATCGAAAGCGTAGCTGCGATTAAAATGGAACCCTACTAGTTTTACTTTCTAGTCCGTCTATCTTTCTACCCAACCCTTAAACCCATTTACCTCGACTGCGTGTAGATATAATAAGCGGATGTGTATCGCACTTCCTGCGGTATACAGTCCCTTGGTGGTAAAAAAAAAGTTGAGCTTCTACGTCAACGCAATCTAAAGATATGGCCGTTTATGAAAAGAAAATTTACGTGGAAGGTCATAAAATGGCTCTAAGGACTATGCGACCAAACTGCTCAGGTCATCAGTCCCCTAGACATTTAACTACGTAAACCTACCTAACCTATGGACATCACACACATCCATGCCCAAGGTAGGATTCCAACCTGCGACGGAAGCAGCCGCGCGGTTCGTGACTGATGCGAGTAGAACCGCTCGGCCACCGCACCCGGCGAAACCCTTTTCACCTCATGTATAATGATAATATATACTGTCTAGTGCGGATAAACTGTAATCACCAGCAATTCAGATCGTTTGATCACGAAACTTTTACGAAGCTACATTCAAATTTTGATCGAAGTCGTCTGCAATATCCACTTATAAACACCCTAGGAACGTCGTATGCGATATCCACTTCTAAAGACGCTGGCAGATATTGCAGTACCATAACAAGTAGTCAAGAATTTATTGTTATTCGTCCATGCATGAGCCTTTATTTCAGTGTTAATTTAACGCACCTAGGTGTTTGTCTATGGTTGAAAATAATGAACAAAAAAGAAAGAAACAGCAAACAACTTCGATATTCAAGTCAAATGTAACTCACATGTCGCAATTACAACATAATTTCGTTGTTACACCTACATGACTACATCTACAGGATTTCTTTGCAATCTAGACTTACGACCCTGGCAGAGGGTCATCGAACCACCTTCGGACTATTTCTCTATCGTCCCACTCTTTATCAGCGTGAGGGAAAATGGACCACATAAATCTTTTCTTACGAGCCCTGAATTACATTATTGCTGTGGTCATTTCAGCCTGTGTAAGTTCCCGAGGAAATAATGTTTTGGCATTCAGAACAGATGTTGGTGATTGAAATTTCTCGTAAAGACCTCGCGGCATCGAAAAACGCTTTTGTTTTCATGAATCTCACTCCAACTCGCTTATCAAATCTGGGACTCTATCTCCCCTACTTCGTGACATTACAAATCGTGCTACCATTCGTTGGACGTTTTTGTAGTGCACCGTCAATCTCTTCTGTCAAGGATCCCATACTACACAGGAATACCATAACAGTGGACGGACAAACGTAGTGTAGGTAGTGTTTTCAGTAGACCTTTTGCGTATTCTTAGTGTGGTGCCAATAAAACGCAGTCTTTCGTTTGCCTTCCCCACAAAAGTATGTTTGCGATCGTTCCAGTTTAATTTTTACTGGGTACTGAGACGAACTGAGAGTATTTCGACTTGTGTTTTGTCATGTGACTGAAAGTTAGTTATTGTTACTGGTCGCAGCTTTCTTGTTTACTGTTTTTCCTCGTTCAACAGAGTACACTCCTCGTACACTACACGTAACTGTTTCAAAGTACTAAATTGTTACTGATGTTACCATGTTGCAGTGGTCATCTAAACTTGCCGTTTTGAAACAAAGGAAAATATGATAGCGAAATATGGCAACTAAGAAGCGGACTATCCAAATAAACAAACATTTCCGGTTCAAGTCGTTGCAGGAGGTCTACTACACAGTAATGTAAATTAGGAGCAAAATCCATTAATAGATCGTTAGCAATAAAACCAGCCCTCATAATGTAGACTGTCACTACAAGAACGAAAGTTTCCAAACATGTAAATGAGTAGTCGAGGAGTGTGAACGCATTCTATCTACTGAATCGCAACGCACGCCACTTACGAGGGGACCCGCCAACTGTCATACCCCGATCTTGCTGAAACTTCGCTCCGTGAAAGAGGGGACAAAATAAGCGAACACGTGTCTCTGCTCATCTGCATACACTCGACCGCTTCTGAGAAAACGGCGGTCAAAGTTTTCAATGCGCTGTTGCAATAGTGTAGATACCTTTTAGCGTGTAAGGATTCAATTTAAGCGGTGGCTCAGCGGCTAACGTCGCAACTTCAGAACTTTGCGCTGCAAGCTCGAAACTCGGTAGTTCCTTTTTTTGTCCTCTCTCACTCTCTAAATTATCTACGTCTGTTTACTCCAATTTATGTTGAAACAATATTGTCGTTATTCGCCAATTAATTTACTGTGTAAAGAAAGAAATTTAAAAAAATAAACGCATGAGAAAATGATGTGAAATACTTGTGTGAATGTCCTTGCAACCTTACGGGTTGTAAGGAGGTTCAAAAATATTTCACATAATTTTCTCATTCATTTATTATTTTTTTAATTCATTAATTACACAGGAACTTAAGTGACGAATAACGACAACATTATTTCAACATAAATTGGAAAAAAACATTCCTAGATAGTTCTGATAGAGAGGGAGGAAAAAAAAATAATAAAAAAAACAATATAGTCTCGAACTCGGGAATCAAAGATAAGAAGAACCGACGGTAGCCACTGAGCCACCGCTTCAATTGCATTCTCGGGCGCAAAATGTATCTACACTATAGCAACAGCGCGTTGATAACTTTGACAATAGTTTTCCCGGAAACGGTCGAGTGTCTGCAGATAAGCCGAAACACATGTTCGTTTGTTTTGTCCTCCCCACACTGAGCAAAATTTCCGAACAATCAGCGTGTGGCACCTGGCGAGTTCCCCTCGTTAGTCGAGTCGCTTCTGACGCCCGGCGAGAATCATGTATGCCTCAGAGTAAACTGCGCTACTTGGAAACACGGCGGACGAGGATAAACACGTTTTCCTTCTTATAAGGCAACATTCTACAGCTAAAATTCACGGATTGTTCTTCAGGTTGCCTCAGATATTTCAGAAATGTCTCTTGCGTTAGGCCTGCCTTATATGCAAAACGTAAACATTTCATTTCATGTAATATTTATCAGGATAAGACATGACAAAAGCGGACCAGTCCCTTCTTGGAAAAATTACAGATTCTAAGTTGTTCCACTGTGTAATGACACGGGTACGGGCTTGCGATCTCTTGTTTATGCCATCGATTTCCGTGTTACACATACTTGCCCATTGTGCTGTGGCTACAGTCGTGGAGGAGGCAGTCTGTTTCCTACTAGCGCTGTTTTCGCAGCAGATATTAACCGCGACGAATCTTTCAGTCAACGCTAAATGGCCCATCTGGCTGAGGCAGATAAGGGAGCTATAATAGCACTCCATGCAGAGGGGGTTTCAAATGGCTATATAGCAAGAATTATGGGTCTTCACAAGTCGACGGTAGCCAGGTGGATTAGACGAAAGGAAGAGGGTGGTAACCTGAATGGAAGGCCTCATGGCCGTCGCCGCAGAACAACAGCAGCTCGGGATCGGCAGATACGCCGTTTCAGTGAGAATCCCCCATTTGTCAACGTACGATTAATTCAGCAGACTTTGGGTCTCAATGTTAGCAGCAAGACCATCACTCGTCGTCTATGGGAAGGTGGACTGAGAGCAAGAAGGGCTGCTGTGAAAAATACATAGACTGTTTCCCACAGAGAAGCCCGGCTTACTTTTGCTGCTGAAAATGTCGACAAAACTCTCCAGTTTTGGAGGGGAGTGATTTTCTCGGACGAAAAAGTTTTCTCTACGGCATCAACCGGAAAAGTGCTTGTTTAGCGGCCAAAAGGTGCTAGGTATAACCCCAAATATATTTACCGTTGCCAAAGGAGTGGCAGGGAATCGGTAACGGTATGGGCATGGATACCGGCCCAAGCGTGTGGGCTCCTGTGGGAAGTGGATAGGAAGACTCGATGCCCTCAATTACATATAAGTTCTGGAGAACGTGATGTTTCCTTCTGTGACAGCAAGATCTGGCGATGATCAGATAATGTTCCATCAAGATCGCTCGCCTGTTCATATGACACGTGTGGTTAAGAGGTGGTTCGACAACAATAGTAATATTACTGTAATGGAATGGCCACCTAAAGGAGCTGAAATGAATCCCATTGAGAATATTTGGACAGAAATGGTCAGAGTAATACGGGAAAAGTGACAGTCACCGTCGACTCGCCGACAGCTTTCTGATGTGATTAATGACGCTTGGAACGAGTTACTTGAATTTCCTAGTTATGTGGCTACAGTTGTGGGTTCATTGCCCAACAGACTTCGAGCCGTTGTGGAAGCCGAAGCAGGCTATACGTAGAGGTGTACATGTTCCGCTTTTAACCCGCCCATGCTTGCCCGGTGGCCAGGCGGGCAGGCCGCCGCGCGTTGTCAACAGAACGGGCAGGCTGCTTCACTCCCAGCCAAGCCAAGCGGAACACAACCCAGGCAGGCTGCGGGAAACTTGCTTGCCTGCCCATATTACTGCTGAGCTGCGCTACGCAGCCGTTTAGTCTACGCGCTTCATTGTCGTACTATGAACGTTAATTAAAAGTTTTTATTTTACCTGAGCACCAAAAGACAAACCCTAACATTATATATATATATATATATATATATATATATATATATATATATATATATATATATATTAATATCAAGTCAAAAAATATTGGGTTTTATTTGTACATTCTTCCTTTACGCGTATATTTCGGGCTTATTATCTATATAAATAAAAATGAATTGCCAAATGCGTTGATAAGCGTAAAACTCGAGGACGGCTGGACCAATTCGGCAATTTTTTTTTCTGTGTTCGTAATTCTCAGGACAAGGTTTTTATGAAATAAAATTTTTCGAAAATCGACCGAAAAATTGGAAAATTTGAGAAAAACTGAAAGTGTGTTTTCATTGTGTCCGTGTGTTTGTATTGCATACAATCTTGATGAAATTTTGCACACTATACCTTGAAACCAAGAGGAAGGTCACAGTCTACCTATAATTTCGTAGGGTGCATGGCAGAGGTTACTTTACCTAACGGAATTCGACAAATTGTACGTTTTTATTCCGATCTTGATGAAATTTGGCATACTTGATATTCAAAGCAAGATGAAGGGTGCTGTCTACTTAAAATTCTGAATGGTACATGGCGGAGGGTACTTTACTTACACACTTCTACACCAACCTACAGTTTTATTCCGATCTTGAAAAATTTTTGCACACTTGACCGTCAACAGGAACATTACTGTCTACATAATATTTCGGACAGTGCATGGAATAGAGTACCTTACAAAAGATTTTGACATCGTTTGCGGGTTACCATGAAATCCTTTACCCTCTATACTGCTAAATGGTCTCAGGCCCATAGCACACATTTCGACGCCCTTTTCGGCCACTAAATCTTTGTCCTCTTTCAAGATATTTACGGAGTGAGGGAACTGCTTGTCAAATTTGCACACATGTCGTAACATACTCGAGGTTCCTAAATAAGTACTTAAGAGCTTTTTACATTGAGACACACCTACCGATTTATTTGAAGCGGCCTCATAAACACACGAAAACGTTTCCTATGGGGCACTTGTGCTCTGTTTCGTTACCAGCATGTATTCACCAGTTGTCAATTTTTTTTCAGTCTCACTAAAGTCCGATCTATTCATTGTGCTGCCCCCACCGTTGCGATAAATGTACTGCGGGCTAACTACCTGGTTACTCTAGTCACGGTAGCTTGACAGCGCAACCTGTTGTCAGGCGCAGCAAGCTGAGCGGGTCCCGTGAAGCTTGGCAGGCCTGCGGGAACCCAGGTAGCCCGGGCTTGCGGGAGCCCAAGTCGGTCGCATTACCCACTATGCCTCAGTACATGCGTACTCTTGTGTTTACGTCGCGGCAGGCTGACCTGCATGAATGGTTGCAGAGGAGCTAGGGGCAAGCAGGCTGCAATGGGAATTTGTACACCTCTGGCTATACGCGATACTAAGCAGCATAAGCAGAAGTTTTTTTTTAAGCCCTTAACCAATCAGCTGCAACAGATTTTTCAAGTTATTTTTTTACAGACGTATATTTTATATAATTTTAAGGAAACGCAGTAAGTGGAATTTGGACAAACAAATTAATTCACAACAAGATATGTAATATTTAATTTACTAAGAGAAGATATACTCACGTTATATATTCATACAGACTCTAAAAAATACACTTGTATATGCAACAAGGGTAAAAAGCAATTCATCACTAATGAAAAATATTGAGGAGAAGCTCGCCGATGAAGGTGTAATAGGAGAGCGAAGGCTGGGCTAGAAGGGGAGGTAAGGAGGCCCCAAAAAGAAGAGAAAAATCAAATACCCAATAGACTTAGAGTCGTTGTCGCAGCAGAGGGCGATTGGTATATACGATTCGGAGCAACAGTAGAAGAATAGTTTTATTTACTGATTTTTGAGGCTTTATTTTGTGACGGCTAAACAGTGGTGCTTCATGAGACCCACTGTTTGTCCACATGTGGCTAAACATCAGAGGTGTAAAAATTTTGAGAGGTGCCAAGGTCTCTGGAACGGTAACGTGTTTTAGACAAGAATATGATTATTAGTTCATTTCATTTTAACCATTCACAGCATGCTTTGAGATTCTAATCTATGATTTAGTTTATTATTATGTATCTTTTCTTCAGTGAAAGTGAACGGTAGTAAGTTTCAAGATATAAAGAGTAATTGGAAGTTGTTGATTTGTGGAATAGCGTATTTAACAGTTAATATTTTCAACAAATCCGTAGTTATAGGACATATTAAAAAGCAAGCCAAAAATGGCATTGTGGAAAGATCAGGTTGGTCTCTAAAGGGTGACGACGGTCAAACTAAGGGGAACAACTATTGCTGATAGTGAGAAGCCATAATCGATATGCCACTATTCTGTAATTGTATTTCTGAAGTTTATCGTCGATCCTAGGACTGAAACCGATACTCTGTTTTACGTAAAGAATACAACCTTTAAAATTTACGTAGCAGCGCAGAATATTAATACGCAGTATACAGCTCAGGAGCCTAATTCCACTGCCTTTAATTTTATTCTCACGGATGACTTTGAGACAGTAAATAACAAGAGTAATTACAAAACTCTCAGAATCAATATAGAGAATTCAAGTGTCCAGTGGATTCAAAAGTTTGCTATAATAGCGAATAATTGCTTTCACCGACTCTTTCATGCCTCCGTTTCCTCAGTCAGACAATGTTTCAAACTAGGACTAGCAAGGTAAAACATTTTTTCCCACAGATTTTCAAATTGGAAGTCGAAGAGGAAGTTACATAAATTACGATGACAACAAACGTTTTGCAAGTAGACTGGTCACTGTAGGCATCCAACGTTTTTATTGTTTGTGTTACAAGCGCAGTATGTAAACAGGCGGCGCCACCAACACACAATACCACTAAGCAATGAAACAAACTGTAGCAAAACAGAGCATCCTAGTTATCCATGTGATGGATAAGACGACTAATTTGCAACATAAATATCAATGTAAGCAGCAATTTCAGTTGGAGTGTGCATACTTGGCCCAAATAACACACATTTCCTACGTCTTCAGTCCGAATCATGTAGCAAATGTAATTTAAAGGACATAAAAATATCGAGTGCATTTACTAACATAATTATGAACCACTCAAGAACGTAAATCGATGGCCACATAGTTGTCAAACATATTCTACGGTGTTGTCATTGTCCATTAGACTAGCAGCGGGAAGAAAACGTTCGTTCAGCTGATGTGCTGAGATAGCTAGCACTAGCGAAGCTCGCGCTTCGAAGACGCCACAACATCGTCTGCCACGACTTCGTGGGAAACGAAATAACTGAAGTATAAGCCAATGTGTTCTATACGCATATCTGTGACTATTACTTGGCGCTAAAGTGTGGTTATGGATAGTACGTATGCTCAGATTGCGAGTCTAACATCATAAATAAAGACAACGGGAAATGAATTAGGCGTCCTTCCTCCTCCGTAACATCAAATGAACTGCGCAGAAAATCATTCACCAGAAGTGAATAACTTTTTGGCAACGTCCGATGATATTAACAGCTCGCCGGCGAGGGTTAGCCGTGTCTTCAACGGCTTCATATCAAGGACCGCGCGTCTGCTTGCGCTGTCAGTTCGAATCCTTCCCTGGACATGGATGTGTGTTAGGTTAGGTAGATTTTAGTAGTTCTAGGTCTAGGGGACTGATAACCTAAGCAGTTTGGTCGCATAGTCCTTAGAGCCATTTTATGACCTTCCACGTAAATTTTCTTTACATAAACGGCCGTATTTTCGATTGCGTTGACATAGAAGCTCACTTTTTTACCACCAAGGGACCGTATACCACAGGAAGTGCGATACACTTCCGCTTATTATGTCTACCCATAGTGGAGGTAAAATGGTTTTAAGGGTTGCGCAGACAGACAGACGTTCAAGAAAGTGAGACTAGTAGGATTCCATTTCTACCGATTTAGGTGACGAAATTCTAACAACGAAAATAGCTACAACAGTTACTGAAGATGAGGGCCTCATAAATAATTCCTCCTACTCTTTATTCGAAATGTTCTAGTTGCGGTCGATACATCAGCATATTAATCGCAGCTGCGCTTTCGACCCAAATCGCGTTTACAGGAATGCAAATAAAATCCATTTGCATATACACGTGGTAGTTCAGATCCCAGTATTAATGCCATCACGTTTTAGAAGCGCGAGCATTCCCACTGCTAACTAGCTTGAGAAACACTTCGGCTAATGAACGTTTTCTGGCTGTGGCGAGCTAATGGAGAATTAGAAACATTGTAGAATAAGTTAGGCAGCTATGTAACCGTTTATTTCCTGGGATGGTGCAGAATTATCCTTCTAAATTTAGTCACTAATAACAGTATTTTTGTTATTTCGATAAACATCTCGAATGATTGTCACATAAGCGGTGACATAAAGGTAGAAAATTGTTGTTTTTGAGTCCACAAAGCTCTATGCAACAGAAATTGCAGATAATTTTGCCATTTTCATTGCGAAATCGCCAGCTTATTCATGTCTGGGGTAACAATAGACGGCTGTTAGCCTGGGTTGTCTGATAGCGTAGTGAAAGGTGTTTGCTACTGCAAGGGAGGTCTGGTTTGTTTTCGGTTCCAATGTCTAGGCAGATAGAGTATCACTAAAGGAATTTTAAGAAATTCTCGCGCCCCTAATACGTTTTATTGCTACCTTTATTTTGTACCGGCGCGCTGTGGATGTCAATATGAAACTATTGTAGAATTTCATACTTGTTACTACCTACTATTTCCGCTTCTTTCAATAACTGAACTGACTTCAGTGTGGCCCTGAATGATCTTTAACTGAATTTCGTTATGAATCTTCACGCATTGTTCAATTTGCACACTTTCATGGTAGGTCAGCCACGGTAATCCAGTATAACTGGTCTGAACGTTGACAGAGGCCTTTTCGCGGCCGAAGGCGCATAACATTTTGCTAATTCCTAACGATCTGGGATACTTTGCCTCAATAAAACAGTTATATTATGTCGATGAGCTGAAATTCATTTTATTAGTACAGTTCATACTAATTAGCGTTTCTTTTTTCATTTATATCTTATATTTACGTGTTGTGTTTAACACACTAATCAGCATTACTATAGTCTTACACATGATTGAAAACAATCTTAACAAGTTCGGATAGTTTGTCAATTTCACGCCTGTGCGTAGTATGTTGGTAGCACTTCGTCGCCTTGCCTGTCATGCTGTGTGGCAGACTTTAAAGCCTTGCGGGTTAGCATAACGAAAAGGCGAAGGGTCTTGCTCGTTTGTCCCGGTCTAGCGCCTGCGAAGCCGACCACCCGCTGTAAAGACCTGTAAAGCGGGTCCCGGTTCGTTTAGGGGTCAACTTTGCCGGTACCCCTGTACTTGCAGACTCTCATCGGCAGGCACCAGGCGGCCTTACTTGCGCCACAAGAGATTGCGGTGTACATGGTCATCATTTCTTCGCACAACACTTTTCTGGAAATAGTCCGCGATGCATCCTGGAGCGAGTGTCTTGTATAGTCCAGCGCCGAGCTCGCAAGGCGTTCACACCGAGTGAGTCATCTGGGCCAGGAGCCGAGAACTTACTC
This sequence comes from Schistocerca serialis cubense, assembly GCF_023864345.2. Classification (NCBI taxonomy): domain Eukaryota; kingdom Metazoa; phylum Arthropoda; class Insecta; order Orthoptera; family Acrididae; genus Schistocerca; species Schistocerca serialis. Next base: position 510,692,444 of record NC_064645.1, read on the forward strand.
TCTTCATTAATCAGTTACTCATTCCGGTGCCATCGTAGCAGCTGAGGCGCCGTCCACCGTCATCATACCGCCGAGATGTTGACCCAGGAACTCTTCACGTCCTCGGCCACCCATAAAGGTTGTGTAGTTACCGACACCGATCATCAAGAAGCATAATAATAATTGTTTCGTTGTTTAACTTCTCCGCCAAACGCCGTGCTTCCATCTTTGTCTGGAGGTAAAATTTTTGTGTAACCGGAAAACTGCTTTTGTTTTCTTTATCATTCCTTATTGTGGGCATCAGAATCGGTCAGTAGATCGGTTACTTTGTACGCCAGAAGACAACGTGTCGGCAGTTTAGAGCTAATAAAATCCTTACGAGTAACATAGAAATTTTTCTGTCCGTAGTCTGTAGACGTAGCAAGTCCCATCTACCGTCCCATTTGATTAATTTCTGCATGGAGCATGGATTTTTTTTTGAGACTGTAGGATGAATTTCTTAACGGAAATTTATTTTTAAATTAGTTCGTTCCAGTAGTCTCTTTAATATTCTTCGGCACTTTATTACACAGTTGTACTCCTTGCTATAAAATGCAGTTTTAAGTTTGTGCCGTGTCGGGTCACATGTTTGATATCCCAACCTCCAGAGATTTCTTTTAAGTCGTGTGTCGCTCTCCAGCCGCATGACGGCGGTCGGAGAGGGCTACCGGTATTTGATGTAGGCGAGTGCCGTGGGAGCCAAGCGCGGGGGACGGTGGGCAGCCAGCTGCAGCGATCGGAACTTAGAAACATTTCACGGAAACCAGCGCCGGGGCCTGCAGCCCATCATTGGCAGTTAGCACTGCCACAGTGATACTACGATTCAGTGAGCCAGAATCGTATGACGATATTTATCTTAAATGGAAAGGGTCACCTCATCAGAACGTCGTGGGAGTAAATGGTAGAATGACAAGAAATTATCTTAAAAATACTAATTTCTTTGCTCTCAGTCAATACTGATCAGGCTGAAGTTGGATTGATTTACAGTTACTTTTAGCAAAATAATGAAAAAAAGCAATATGCTTTCAAAGCTATGATTTTTCTGAATCACAAGCGTGATGACATTCAGACATATAAACGCTTTATCTGTGCAAAAGGCACCCGAATGCTCTTTGAAAGATTGTAAATTCAGATCCAAATCACTCTGCAATGTTAGGGTACCTTATAAAAGGGACGTATACTGGACAGCATAGACTTTTTGTTCCAGTATGATAGAGAATTAACGATAAAAAGCAATCACAAGTGGCGAAAAAGACTTGAAAATTGTGAAATATGCAGTACAAAAACAATGCAAACAATAAACGTGACACTTACACCAAAAAAGCTAAAGGAGCGCCAATTTAAACAACTTAATCTGGAAAACCAGTATGCAATGCCTATAATGAAATCAATCCCTCTGAAATTTACTCAGTCTCGTGAGCACCGAGGTCTATGCCCCTGTGCAATAAACTGATAAAATTCCCTATGCAAATAAACAATGAAATACATTTAGCACTTGAGTAGCAACGGATGTAACCTTGGTATTCTGTTCTCTCCACAGTAGGCATACAAAATATTCAATCTTGGCTCAGCGAAGTGCAATACCGGCCGTAAAATAGCTTCATACAAATAATGTCAGTAGATTAGTTGATAAATGAATAACCTTGCAAATGTTCAGTGATAATTTCGTATATTGGCTCAGCGCTATGCAATACTGCCCGCTTTCCAGATTCTGGCATATTCATATTTTTCTGATTCTGATTGAAAAATTATTTTAAAAAAAATGCCATCTGTAACGGCCATCTCCTCTCAAAGTTTCTCTCTTTCTGTGTTCATTTCTTCCCTGTCCGCCTCTGCCTTCTTCCTCTCGGTTTCAGACATTATCTTCCTGTCGACTTTTGCTATTTCAAATGGTATTTTAAAACATGGTGGCATATCTCGCTTATCTACAACCCTGGTTTACTGGGCGCACACTATTTTCGCTTTCGTTTGACTGCTCGTCTCTTGTGTCTTCACTTACCCATAACGCATCACGTTTTCCCGCGTTTCAAGTATGTTACATTTTTCTACTAATTCATCAACTGGAGATCCGGAAAACTCAGTTTATGATTCTGCCGAAGTTTCTTCCTGCGTGCCGGCCAAAGTGGCCGTGCGGTTAAAGGCGCTGCAGTCTGGAACCGCGAGACCGCTACGGTCGCAGGTTCGAATCCTGCCTCGGGCATGGATGTTTGTGATGTCCTTAGGTTATTTAGGTTTAACTAGTTCTAAGTTCTAGGGGACTAATGACCTCAGCAGTTGAGTCCCATAGTGCTCAGAGCCATTTGAACCATTTTCTTCCTGCGTGATTTTTTTTTTGCTTCACAAGATCGAGCTGTATCTGCGCGATCCATGATTAATAGAAAAAAAAAGAAACGAATAACAGGCCAATCACTCTTCAGATGTTAACGGTGAACACTGTATTTGTAAACAAATTCCCTTTTCCAAGATTTTCATACGCTGCATATTTGTTCATACGCTGAAGGGATGAAACTCGTGGGATACCTCATAACATCGTCTCGGGCCTCCTTTTGCCTGTCGTTGTGTAGAAACTCGACGTAGCATGAATTCAACAAGTCGTCGGAAGTCCGATGCAGAAATATTGAGCCATGCTCTGTAGCAGTCCATAACTGCTGTTGCTGGATTATGTCCCATAAATGTTCAAAGGGATTCATGTTGGGTGATTTGATTGGCCACATCATTCGCTCGAACTGTCCAGAATGTTGTTCAAATCAATTGCGAACAATTGTGGCCCGATGACAATCCGCATTGCCATCCTTAAAAATTCCATCGTTGTTTCAGAGCACGAAGTCCACTACTGGCTACAAATGGTCTTCAAGTAGTAGAACGTAGCCATTTTCAGTCATAGACGTAGTCCATTCGACGTAAACACAGCCCACACCATTACCGACCCACCACCAGCTTGCTGCCTTAGTGCCTTGCTGACAACGTGGGTCCATGGCTTCATGGTGTCTGCTCCGTGGTGTCTTGCCAACTGAAATCGGCACTTATCTCACCAGGGCATGGTTTTCGATTCGTGTAGGGTCCAATCGATATGGTCACTTGCCCAGGAGAGATACTGCAGTCGATATCGTGCTGTTAGCAAATGTTGCTATAGCCGATTAACGCCAAATTTCACAGCGCCGTCCTAAAAAGCACGGTCGTCGTACGTCTCATATTGTTATCTGAGGTTATTTGACGCAGTGTTTCTTGCCTGTCAGCACTGACAACTCTACGCAAACGCCACTGCACTCGCAGTTAACTAAAGGCCGTCGCCACTGCGTTGCCATACTCGCGAACGCACCACACAAATGACCAACAAGCGATTCTGTGCTCACGTAGAATCCAAAGCAATTGTAGAGGTGTGAAATTGATAATTATTCAGGTGCTAAGTGCAGTTGCAGCTGAAGTTATATAATCCACGCAATAACATAAACTTCAATTCATATAATTAAATACACTCCTGGAAATGGAAAAAAGAACACATTGACACCGGTGTGTCAGACCCACCATACTTGCTCCGGACACTGCGAGAGGGCTGTACAAGCAATGATCACACGCACGGCACAGCGGACACACCAGGAACCGCGGTGTTGGCCGTCGAATGGCGCTAGCTGCGCAGCATTTGTGCACCGCCGCCGTCAGTGTCAGCCAGTTTGCCGTGGCATACGGAGCTCCATCGCAGTCTTTAACACTGGTAGCATGCCGCGACAGCGTGGACGTGAACCGTATGTGCAGTTGACGGACTTTGAGCGAGGGCGTATAGTGGGCATGCGGGAGGCCGGGTGGACGTACCGCCGAATTGCTCAACACGTGGGGCGTGAGGTCTCCACAGTACATCGATGTTGTCGCCAGTGGTCGGCGGAAGGTGCACGTGCCCGTCGACCTGGGACCGGACCGCAGCGACGCACGGATGCACGCCAAGACCGTAGGATCCTACGCAGTGCCGTAGGGGACCGCACCGCCACTTCCCAGCAAATTACGGACACTGTTGCTCCTGGGGTATCGGCGAGGACCATTCGCAACCGTCTCCATGAAGCTGGGCTACGGTCCCGCACACCGTTAGGCCGTCTTCCGCTCACGCCCCAACATCGTGCAGCCCGCCTCCAGTGGTGTCGCGACAGGCGTGAATGGAGGGACGAATGGAGACGTGTCGTCTTCAGCGATGAGAGTCGCTTCTGCCTTGGTGCCAATGATGGTCGTATGCGTGTTTGGCGCCGTGCAGGTGAGCGCCACAATCAGGACTGCATACGACCGAGGCACACAGGGCCAACACCCGGCATCATGGTGTGGGGAGCGATCTCCTACACTGGCCGTACACCACTGGTGATCGTCGAGGGGACACTGAATAGTGCACGGTACATCCAAACCGTCATCGAACCCATCGTTCTACCATTCCTAGACCGGCAAGGGAACTTGCTGTTCCAACAGGACAATGCACGTCCGCATGTATCCCGTGCCACCCAACGTGCTCTAGAAGGTGTAAGTCAACTACCCTGGCCAGCAAGATCTCCGGATCTGTCCCCCATTGAGCATGTTTGGGACTGGATGAAGCGTCGTCTCACGCGGTCTGCACGTCCAGCACGAACGCTGGTCCAACTGAGGCGCCAGGTGGAAATGGCATGGCAAGCCGTTCCACAGGGCTACATCCAGCATCTCTACGATCGTCTCAATGGGAGAATAGCAGCCTGCATTGCTGCGAAAGGTGGATATACACTGTACTAGTGCGGACATTGTGCATGCTCTGTTGCCTGTGTCTATATGCCTGTGGTTCTGTCAGTGTGATCATGTGATGTATCTGACCCCAGGAATGTGTCAATAAAGTTTCCCCTTCCTGGGACAATGAATTCACGGTGTTCTTATTTCAATTTCCAGGAGTGTAATACCCAGCTAACCTTCCAGATTAAAAGAAAAGAATATAAGGAAACACTGGCTCAGTGAGACTACAATTCGGTGAGTTTGAATCCTCTGACGATAATTATTTTTAGTGAACAGGCTCGCCTCATCAGGACATTGTGAGACGAAACGATGGAGTTAAAAAAAGGTATCTTAAAAGCACTAATTCATTTGCGCTCAGTCAATATTGTTCAAGTTGAAGTTGGATTGATTTACAATTACTTTCATAAAGAAACGTGAAAAAGCAATACGCATACAATGTTAACGCTTTTATGAATCACCAGTACGATAATATCTAGATATATAAACTCTGTATCTGTGCAGAAGGCACCCAAATACTCTCTGGAAGATTGTAAATTGAGATACAAATCGCTTTCCAAAGTCAGGTCAACTCACAAAAGGGGTATACACTGGATAGCATCGATTTTTGATACAAGTATCATAGAGCTCTAAGTATAAGAATCACTCTCAATTTGTGAAATAGATTCGCAAACTGTGAGCTATGCAGTTCAAAGACAACGCAAATTCTAAATGCGATACATAATCCAAAACGGCTAAAGGAGCGCCAAGCTCAAGCTGGCTACCGAGCAAGGACTGATCAATGACTATAAACGAACCGCCACTGTGTGCTCGCCTCAAAATGGACTACTGACTCCCAACTGCCACACTCTTCGCAAGCTTACCGTGGGCGAGGAGGAAATCGCATGATTTGCCACTGTGACAACTGAAAATCTCCCTTTCTCTTCCTGCATTCAAGGGAAAGCTTGTAGAATTTTCTCCTCCAGCTCTTATTGTGTTGCCTGGCCGCAAACTAAAAATTTACAGATGACAGTGTACTAGCCCTCGTCTTATGATTGCTGGAACGATTTCTGGGCGTGTAAATACAGCTCGCTTCCCCCATTGTTTACAGAAGTATAGCGACGGTTCTGTTCTCTGTGCTTCCGCTTGTAGGACATCCTGCGAGCATTTGTTGAAATCTCTTAGAAGCTAACGTGGTTCACACTGCTCTGAAAGTACTTTGGCTAAAGATACACCCATAGCGGCTTACTGGTGCGAGCACTGGCCATGGAAGTTCCTGATGGGAAACCTCCTAGATTTCCGCCATTGTCTACTCACTGCCTAAGACTTGCAGGCAACATGTCTCGCCGCATTTCAGCTACTGGGAGAAACACCATTTAAAATGCCAGAATTCACAGGCCGCGGTTTAATTCACAACGTTTACGAGAATACAACATACAATAATTATATATGTTGTCGTTTAGTGGCATATTACAAACCACTTTCGTCACAATGCACAAAAGTGATCTGAGTGTTCAAAAATGATTCAAATGGCTCTGAGCACTGTGGGACTTAACATCTGAGGTCATCAGTCCCCTAGAACTTAGAACTACTTAACCCTAACTAACCTAAGGACATCACACACATCCATGCCCGAGGCAGGATTCGAACCTGCGACCCTAGCGGTCGCACGGTTCCAGACTGAAGCGCCTAGAGCCGCTCGGCCACACTGGCCGGCGATCTGAGTGTGGATACTTCTAAAACAGCTTCCTGAACAGGAGTCTGCAAACGCTACCGTGTGGCATATTTATATTTATTACACGCGGAGTATGAAGCAGTGTATATTGTGATACAGAGTAGGCACAATGATGCCAGCACACACCGTGGATGTGGTTCTGCACATTAAATGGAAATTGATTTTTTTGCCAAGAGCGTCAATCATATGCTTATTCAATGATTTTAAAACTTGGTTGTGTGTTCAAGTATTGTGACTGAATATGAGGTTCACTACTGTGCATTAAGATTTCATCATTGCCTTATGTAAATGAATTGGCATATATGTATTGTTTTGTGATATGTGATTTGTATAAGACGTTATTCGGATGTAAACGTGGATAGCTTGGTAGTGTTGTTGGTAGCTGGTGTGTGAGTTTTTGGATGTTGGTAGTAGTGTGGAGCAAGGTGTAGTCAGAGGCTATATTACCGATTCCAGATAAGTTAAAGTATTCTTTGACATACTTCGTTTTTGTTGCCATTTCTGGTCGTCGCAGACTGACACACATTTTAAGGAGTATGTGTTGTCTGATTGGCACTGATGGTGTGAATTTATTCTTTATTTGACGTCGTTCTGTGGTGGTTGTCATAACGATATTTTGTGTTTGGTTATCTTAGTCCTACTTAAGTCCTTTCGAGCTACAGAAAAGTGTATTTATCTTACTCTAAGTGGGTTCTGCTACATTAAATGAAATTTTTGATACTAAACAGAATAATTGCTAAATTGTGCCCCAACTCTGCATAACGCCCCTACTCCACCTAGGTCTCATGCTACAGGTTTTATGTTTATTCTGCCTTATAGATATAAGTTCAGTCTAGTTCTTGTTCCATGGTCATGGACAGAACCGTTTGTGCATATCATCAATGTTACTTTTAATGTGTGCATCTTACTGGGTAATAAACTCACATGGTGGAGTTAACAGATCCTTACAAAGAAGTCGACTACAGTTTTTGGTTATTATTCTTATTGAGTTTCTTGAGTTTGAAAATTGTTTTCAGATTTTGTTCATTGGCTTCTCAATAAAGAACGCCATAGGTAAGAACTGAGGGGACACATGAATAGTACGTAAATGAAAGACACAGACTGTTACCCACTAATGAGACTCTAAGAGCAAAACATGTTAATGATATTTTGTTTGCAAGAATCTTCGTGATTTCACACCACTTCAACATGAAATCAATGACATTTCTAGAAATTTTTCAAATGTGACAATCTAGAGGTGGCATGTACATTTAATTTTATAGTGTCATTTCCGTTCTTCAAACTGAAATTCATAGCATTAGTTCTTCTCTTTATTGCTTGTTGATTAACTGTAAATTTCTTTGAGTTATTATAATACTGCTGTCACCAGTAAAGAAAATTTTTCCCGATGACTGACTCCCTTATTAATATAACCTGGTTTACAGGGGATGTGTAGTATAACTTTCATTAATTGATAACATGCGTACGTGACGGGGAGCCTAGCAGCGTTACAGAACCACATTCATACATATACACGCCTCACAGTCGTTACACACGCGCATATGGCACAAAAGAATAAATAATACACAAGCGCAGTGATAACAATAATTGTCTGTAGAAAAGCACTGTAACACCGTGAAAGCACTGTTTTGCATTTTTGAATCACAGCTATAATCATGTACACTAAACTGTTGCTAGGCCGGCCTTCAGTAGTCCGGCCGCTCAGCAATGCGGCTCGCGGCCGGCATCTGGTTGCTCAAGGAGAAGCGACGACTGCAATAATGAATTCTCGTGTGCAACAAAGTTGTTGGTTTATTACAATGTTAAACCCTGCTGTAGATGTTTGAAATTCTAGCTTTCTTAATGGGTCAGTATCAAGGCTTCTAAAAGGAAGCTCGTTTTTCTAGACCTCAAAGAAGAAACTCGAAGTTAGAGATAAGTTGAACTGAGGTTGTTCGCAGGAAGCTATTGCTGCTGAGTGCGATTTTGGCCGAGCAACTATTTACAACCAAACTTTAACAGACGAAGAGATAAACAAAAACCTACGGGAAAGTTATGACGAAGATAATGAAGATGACGACACAGGAGGAGAGAACTTGAAGATATCTTACACTGCCGGTGCTGAAGTTGCAGTCATCTTCCTGGAGTACAGTATGCAAAAATCAGAAATATGAAGTGCCGATGTAGTGGTCGTAAAGCCGATGTGTGGTAAAGCATACTGCCGTCGCGTATATCATTGCAACAACTAAAAATCTGGGGCATGTTGCGTACTGAGTAACACTACTATTTACGTGCACAGTCAGGGACTAAGTTTTGATTTGAAATGTCTGTATCTTTGAATTTAATAAAGTATAATCCCATTGCGTGTTCAGCAAGTTTAAGACACTGTCAATACCCTGGCGATTCCGCTAAGCCGGCATTTATAAGTCTAAGGAATGCCTAGATTAGTGAGAGTCTATTGTATTTAAAAATAACTTACTGTCCATGTAGAATTAGCGAAATTTAATAGACACCGTATGACTCTGTACTACTAGTTACTAACTGCTTATTTCGTTGTTCAAAGTAAATTATTTTCCAACGTTTTAGCAGTACGTCTTATGCAGTACTGAATAAACACAGACCTGGCAACTACTTTCACTTTAGCAAACTTAGTACGAAAGACACTTTGCTTGAAAAGTAATTATTGTTTGTAAATGAAAATTGTAAACAACTCTGTGTTCAGGGCACCTCCAGCTGTGGAAATACATCTTGTGGGATAAAAGTCGCCAACAGCTGTGTGTAAGAGGGCTCTACAAGTAAATTTCCAAGAAGGTACTGTAATTAAAGTGTACAGGAATTCGTATTCCGAGCAGCCCTCTGCTGTTGCTCATGTGCTGCTCGTGAACAATAAGTCCCTGGTGCAGCAGAAATCGGCCTATCGAGAGAGAAGAAATCACATCCAGAGAAGCCTGCATCAAAGTACATTCTATTATACATCATCGGCTATCCTCACAAAAAATCCTCAGTAGTGGTAAAGTGCGGGCTAACATTAATTCAGGCATCCTTTAAAACAAATTTATTAACAAAGATATCTTAAAAATGCTTGTAGTAACCCTTCAGTTTATAATAACAGACTGACACCAATTCAAATCTATAAACAACATTCAGATAACTGCAATATGGTAAAGCATTTGAAAACACAACAACAAATTAGAGCGGGACCCCCTTATCACGAGTTTTATACACACCAGTTTTTCTCGTGCCACAATTTTTGTGTAGAGGAGTACCGAACAATTTCATAACAAGTTTAGGTGCAAAACTCCTTCAGATGAACGTCAAATTAAGAGAAGTGAAGTGTTCCATTACAAAAGGTAATCACTTAATTCAAGAACAAATCTACAGCATTAGAATTCATCCCCTGCTACCTCAATGGGTTTACGGAGCCGTAATCTTGCAATCTCATTTTATTTCACACGTCAGCCTTGTGCACGCTCCCTGGCAATACATTACACACATTATTAAATTGGCGCGATGAGACCTAAAACAAAATACATACAAAATAATGGCAAACTTGTAGCATGAATAGTTAAAACAAATAAAGGACCAGCCGCGAAATAGTGGAACTAATGGCGCCCGACATGGGCTGACTCAATTATAATTTTACAAGACGAAAACCGAAACACAGAGATGGGGAAGTACTCAATAATAAAATTTCTGTAGCTTCAGGGGGAATTATCCCGTACGCGTGATAAATGCAAACACGGCGCTCCGACATTACAGTGACGGCTGTACTGATCTCCAATCGTTGCTTTAACCGCTGATCTCCTTCGTGCAATACCAGTATTGTGCAACCGAAGCGCTTTTGCGCGTAAAAGAGGAGCTCCTTTCCAAGTTACAGCACTCGAGACTACGCCTCTCAGCTACAACTAGGCCACACATTAACTCCAGGTGCGGCCAAGTCGTTTTCCGGCGCATACACGAGCTGCACCCAGCACAGGCCCCCACTTTCCACCTTCCTCGTGCCACTGGTAACTCAAGACACCATAGGTACTCGTCACACCACAAGCCTCTCTGGCTAATTGATTCCACACAACCAGCGATAACACCGAAGAGGCAAAAAGTGGGAAAATACCACAACTTTGCGGAAAGTTTGGACGTGCAGCACAAATGTAAACCAAGTCTGATTTTGATCCGTAACTTTAAAACATTCATGTAATTGCAAAAATGCATCGTTTATAACGTATGAAAGATGCCGAGACAATCATTGCTTTTCCTGTTTCTGCGATGAACATCACCCAGCATGTGTAAATCATCAACCGCAGAATAATATAAGTAATTTCACATACGGAATTCTCAAAAAGTGGTTAAATGGCTCTGAGCACTATGGGACTTAACATCTGTGGTCATCAGTCTCATAGAACTTAGAACTACTTAAACCTAACTAACCTAAGGACATCACACACATCCACGCCCGAGGCAGGATTCGAACCTGCGACCGTAGCGGTCACGCGGTTCCAGTCTGGAACCTGAAGCGCCTAGAACCGCACGGCCACACCGGCCGGCTCGGAATTCTCATGTACGCCCTTCCCGGAAATTTGTTTGCAATACTAAACATTCCTTTGCCTATCCTTCTCATGCCATTTATGAAAATATTAACAAATACAATGTAAAGAGCACTCTTTAGATTATGTTTAGTTCGCTGAGCCAACTGCTACCTGGCAACTGTGATAACCTAAAGCCACATGCCACACACGAACCGCGTCAAATATGCTACTTTTTTTATCCACACAATTGATAATCTGGAACTCTCACATTCTTGCCGAACCCTGTACATATCATAAGTTTTGACGAAATCAGTGATGACGAGATAGTGCGATCCCCTTGTAAACTGGCTGCGCTTCCCCTTGTCAGTTACCAGGCTTTCCCGGAAAGCTCTCTCCATTAGGAAACACTAAACCGTCCGCTCTTCCATCCTTTCGAGAAAGGTATACCCATCAACAGCAACAGGCCTTCCCTCTTCCAAGTAGCGCCGGAGCGCGTACGATTTTTCACATTCAGTAAACGTCAAGCCCGATATCAGAGACGCTTTTTTAAATTTTATTTCTGTTTTCAGTCGTCAGTCTTCTGACTGGTTTGATGCGGCCCTCCACGAATTTCTCTCCTGTGCCAACCTTTTCAGCTGAGAACAGCAATTACAACCGACGTCCTCATTTATTTGCTGGATGTATTACAATCCCTGACTTCCTCTAGAGTTTTTCCCCTCTACAGCTCTCTCTAGTATCATAGGTCTGATGTCTGAACAGATGTCCTAGAATCCTGTATACTCTTCATCTCAGTGTTCTCCACATGTTCCTTTCTTCGCCGATTCTTCGTAAAACCTCATTTCTTATCTTATAAGTCCATCTAATTTTCAATATTCTGCTTTAGCGCCACATCTCAGACGCTTCGTTTCTCTTCTGTTCCGTGTTCCCATAGACCAAGTCTCACTACAATACAACGCTGTGCTCAAAACGTACATTCCCAACAACTTCTTCGTCAAATCGAGATCTTTGTTTGACACTAGCACACTTCTCTTGGACAGGAATGCCCTTTTTGCCACTGCTAGTCTGCTTTTAATGTCGTCCTACCTCTGTCCATCACGGGTTACTTTGCTGACTAGGTAGCGGATTTCGTCTCTTTCGTGATCCCCAATCCTGATGTTAAGTTTTGTGCTCAGTTTCAGCTACTTCTCATCACCTTCATCTTTCTTTGATTTAATATCAGTCCATATCCTATACTCTTTTGACTGTTCCTTCCATTAAACACATCCCGTAATTCTTCTTTACTTTCGCTGAGGATGGCAATGTCATCAGAGAATCTCATCACTGATATCCTTTCATCCTGAATGTCAGTCCCACTCGTGAAGCTTTCTTTTATTTCCCTCATTGCTTTTTCGATGTATAGAGTGAACAGTATGGACGAAAAGACTGCAGCCCTGTCTGGCCGGCGTGGTGACCGAGCGGTTCTAGGCGCTTCAGTCCGGAACCGCGCGACTACTACGGTCGCAGGTTCGAATCCTGCCTCGGGCACTGATGACCTCAGATGTTAAGTCCCACGGTGCTCAGAGCCATTTGAACCATTTTTTTGCAGCCCTGTCTTAACACTCCTTTTAATCAGAGCACTTTGTTCTTGGTCTCCCAGTCTCAAATTTTCCTTCTTTGTTCTTGTACATACCGTGTGTTCACCGTCTTTCCCAGTAGCTTACCCCTATTTTTCTCAGATTTTCGTACAGTTTACACCATTTTACGTAGTCGAACGCTTCCTCCAGGTTGACAAATCCTATGAACGTGTCTTGATTTTTCTTCAGTCTTGCTCTCATTATCAACCTCAGCGTCAGAGCTGCCTCTTTCGTCCCTTTACCTTTCCTAAAGGCAAACTGATCCACATCTAACAGATCCTCAATTTTCTTTTCCGCTCTTTTGTATATTATTCTTGTCAGCAACTTCTATGCATGAGCTGTTAAGCTGATTGTGCGATAATTCTCGCACTTGTCAACACTCGCAGTCTTCGGAATTGTGTGGATGATATTTTTCCAAAAGTCAGATTGGTATGTCGCCAGCCTCATGTATTGTACACACAAATGTGAATAGTCGTTTTGTTTCCATTTCCGTCCAATGATTTTAGAAATTCCGGTGAATGGTGTCTGTCCCTTCTGCCTTATTTGATGTTAAGTCTCCCAAAGCTAATTTAAATTCTGATTCTAACTAATACTGGGTCGCCCATCTCATCCCTGTAGAATCCTGTTTGTTCTTCTATCACGCCATCAGGTAAGTCTTCCCTCTCATAGAGGCTTTCAATGCTCTCTTTCCACCCATCCACCCTCTTCTCTCCATTTAACAGTGGAATTTATTCTACGATTTCTTCCCTTTTTCTTGCAACCATTTTGTTATATTCACATAAACTCCCTGTTTATTTCGCTTCTAATTGACTTGACATCTGAACTCCTGTATTTTTTGAAGATCTTAGTGCTTCCTTGTGTCGTCCAGTGTCTAAAGTATTCCATCTGTTATCTATGGTTTCTGTCCAGTTGCTTCCCTTGTACACACGGTTTTCCTCCCAACTTCTGTTCCTGACCTTATTAGAGATTTCCATTCCTCTTTAGCTGAAATGTATACTGAGCTATTCATTATCGCAGAATCTATAGCCTTAGAGAACTTATATGCTATCCCTTCATTCCGTAGTATTTATAAAAGGGCAAATTGTTGGTTTGCAAGCCTGCAGTGTTGAAGGTAAAATCTTCTACGTTGTCCGTAGCTCGCGGTGTAGTGCATAGCGTTGCTGCGTCTAGTTTTCGGGTCCCGGGTTCAATTCCAGGCCGAGTAGGTGATATTCTTGTTGCTTTCTGGTTGTTTGTGTTGTCCTAAACACTTCACCTCATATTCATCGACGCGCGAGTGGCCGAAGTGGCGTCAAATAGAAAGACCTGTACAAGGTGGCCCAACAACCATTAATGCCATATCATCATTTTATTTGTTCTTGTTTTTTACGCTTTGTCATGTTCGTCTTATTATTTTCCTACACAGTCGACGTTTCGGCCACTCATCCGGAATCTTCTTCAGAATCTTCTGGTGTTCTTGGTCAGCTGGGCATTGTTCATTTGAGGGCGAAGATTTTGGAAAAGGTCACAGCAAAGGGGTCTAAACCACGATCGTATGAGAATAAATAGAAGAGGAACGTGATATGACGTCACACAGCAGAAGATATTTACCTTCAAGTTGTCGGCCATCGGTCTAGTTCACAGTGGGACGTCTGAAAACATAGTTTTGAGGGTCTCTCTCATTACGTCAAGGATTAGATCTGCTGTCTATCTTAGTTGGTACGGAGTTCTGCTTTAAAGCATGACTTTCTAATACATACGGAAATGCCACCTGTAGAGCGTACAAGTAATCTGCATATGATAATTTCCCTTCAGTAGTTTTTGTTTGGCTATCAGTTTAATCAATACTTAAAGTTTTTTCCTTATTGGAAAGAGTTTCGGACGTTAAAGCAGTCATCCACGCATCGATGTCAGAGTAGCTGTGCAGGAGACGTCCTAGTTGATGATGATAATAGACTGGTGGAAAAGTAGGACACTTTTTCTCAACGAGCCGCCAAGAGTCACTGCCACTAGAGCGCAGAGGGAGTACGATGTTGTGACTGTTTCACTTGGTTCACAAATGAAACTTTTCGTGCATTTTGCGACCAGTCAGCATCGCTTAGACCTGGGCCGGCCACTGCTTACCGAACTACACGCTGGTCGAGTGCGCGAGCCGCGAGCGGTCCATGCCTCGTCCATTATCGGTTTTGCTCGTTCAATTATGCAAGTAGTCGGTAAATCGTGAAATCTCGTTTAGCACAGCGGTGTGGCGTATTTCAGTCGGCGGAACTGTATTCAGTTCTACAGAATCGTCGTTTTAGCGCTGTTTGCCCTTCGCAGTTTGTTCGTGGTATGAAGGACTTCCATACATCAAGTGGATGTTGACAGTCCAACGATCTATCGTCACAAGTCTTCAAAAATGAATGGGAATGACAGAAAAGAGGGACGAAAATTCTCAGCATCTATTATGAAGTCACATAAGCCACGATATTACAGTACCATAAAGAAGGGATTTAAAGTTTTAGTTGAAAATGAAAGAGCAAGAAGTTACAACAATCGAAAGACGTATTTTCATTGTTTATTACAACAAGAAACACTTTGAGCTAAATTTGCAGCACGTGTAGAAATTGATGGTAGGAATAATAAAATTTCTCAAGTCGCACACATTGATTCATTGTCAGTTGAAACAATTTTTGATGGAACTGAGCGAAGAATGTGGGAGCGTCATATACTCGTACATTGCTGCGCAGTAGGTTGGTTCAGTCAAGGGGTATGCCTGGAACGATTTTTCGATTTAAAGCACGCTGTTGGTGAATTTATGAAGGAATAAAAGTGCAGGAGCGAAAATTAGAACATCCCATTTGGATTGTGGACCTCAAATTTTATGTGGACGACTTTATTGGACCCTCCTCAGGGGCTGACACTGAAAGCTGAGAAATAATTTATTTCTGATTTAACACGTACGCATTTAAAAAGAAAATGACGTAGAACAGACACATTCCGGCAAACACAGTTCACTTCGCTAAGTTCACTGGCTTTAAAGATAACGCGAGATTTGACTAATTAATTCTGATCTTGAAAGACCTACAAGCATAGTTTCCTAAACGTTTTGAGTACACTGCTAATCTTACATCTGTATATACACAAAGGTGACTCCTTACAAAAAACATAACAGGGAAAAAAATAAACTTCTGTTTTATTGGTTCTCTGCCACTTCCCCTCTCTCTCTCTCTCTCTCTCCCCCCTCCCTCTCTCTCTCTCACACACACACACACACACACACACACACACACACACACACACATTCAAAATCACCGTCTTAACACACAAGACCATCGATGAACAAGTGAGCAACGACAATAACATGACACATCTCAGTGAGTGTATTGTCAGAAGCATCTGCTCAGATCACATTTCTCCACATTTTGTGCAAGCACATGTGAGGTGAAATAGTGAGTGGAAATTTATGAAGAACTGAGTGCAAGCAAAGCACTAAATAATAGCTGATTGAGCAACCAACCAGGGACACGAAACAGGGCGGAAAATGTAAGTACAGAAACGTACATAACCTCTAACCTCGAAACAGCTCTCCACAAATACGCAATAAATTTCCTTCATGGCTAGTTTGCAGATGACATGCTGTCAAAAAACAACGAAAACGAACACTGAAATCTATGTTTAATAATACAATTCAATTAGCAATGTAATTTTAAGGTGAGTGTTCAAACAAAATGAAGAAAAATGCAGATATTATATTTCCTAGTCCTACAGTAGTTAAATTATTACAAATGTGATATTGTACTTTACAGGAAATAAAAATTTAACCCACAGAAGATGACACATTAGTGTCGAAACATGTCTGGGGAAATATAAAAATAAGCTAATTGTGTTTGCATAAGGCTGATTTCCAAAATAACCCAGTTTTTAAATCACAAACACGAAAGAACGAGAAGAGGAGCTTCAAAAAGTAGTAAAATGAGTAATACTGAAAATTTGTTTTGTCTGTGATATATGTGGTTGAGAAATATGAAATAAAAACTAAGTCGTATACAGTGCTACTGCACTGCCATTCAAATGCAGCACGTTCGTAGTTCCTCCCTCTCCCCCCTGCAAGCGCTCAAACAGCGTGCAGTGGGTTAGGGGCAAACGTGCAGTGAGATTGAGTGCTATGGTACTCGCGCCAGCGTATGGCCCGCGAGCCTAAATCTTGCCCGCCCTCGGTTTAGACGAAGCAGCTACATGACATCTTTATAAGTTCAGCATTTTACGTATTAAATCAGTTAACCTTACGTTCTTCCGATCTGCCGTTTGTAAACTAGGCAAAGTAGTGATACCGCTACTGATTATGCGGATATTGGCACGTAACATACCGATCCCGTGCAGGGAGGCGACGTGGGGAACTTCTGGTAGCACCGCTGACGACACATCTGACAATGTCGCTCTAGAGAAGGAGCTTCAACACTTCTTAACCGTGTCTAGGCAAAATGGCTCAGCAAAATAGGTATATTGCTGCCGCACTGTCAAAGAACGCTTTGTGAATCACTTTGGCCGGCCGCTGTGGTCGAGCGGTTCTGGGCGCTTCAGTCCAGAACCGCGCGACTGCTACGGTCGCAGGTTTGAAACCTGCCCCGGGCATGGATGTGTGTGACGTCCTTAGGTTAGTTAGGTTCAAGTAGTTCTAAGTTCTAGGGGACTGATGACCTCAGATATTAAGTCCCATAGTGCTCAGAGCCATTTGAACCATTTTGAATCACTTTGAATACTGACCAAAACAAACACTGAAGCTTGACGCTTATGTGGAGTTGAAAGCGGCAGATTCAGATATTGCTTCGGCTTGTCGTGCCACCTACAGTATCTGGTTCTATGCGGCGTCGACGTGGAAGTTATATTTGTTGGTCTCCCGTGGCAAGTCTGCTGTAAGAAGCTGTCCAACTTGCTTTTGCATGGATGTGTCACTGTTGTCTTCTTCTAGAAAGTTCCAGGCGCTGCCTTTGCGCCTGTATCAGTAAAATATTGTGGCAGCCGCGAAAATCAGCAGCGCTACTTGTAAAGACTATGGTGGAGACAGCTTTCAAATATTCGACAATTTTGTTTGAAATAAAGCACCTCGAATACCAAAAATATATTGTTCCAGCTAGTTTGTGCCTCAGATCAACTAGCAGTACATGTGTCATGACAGCATACAGAGCCACTGAAAACTTTATTTGTGAAATATTGTAATGACAGAGAAATTGGTTCTCCTTTCGGCGACACTTGCACATAACAAAAAAAATTATCTCTTAGAAGTATGACTGCCGTCATGAAACGCTGCTCGGATTAAAC
Source organism: Schistocerca serialis cubense (assembly GCF_023864345.2). Taxonomy (NCBI): domain Eukaryota; kingdom Metazoa; phylum Arthropoda; class Insecta; order Orthoptera; family Acrididae; genus Schistocerca; species Schistocerca serialis. The sequence goes on from NC_064645.1 coordinate 510,710,302, forward strand.
AGGGTCAGAGAATGTATCGCTGAAAATCGTCGACGGAAACTAGGACTTTTTTATTTGCTAGGAATAATTATTTATATCACGATTGGTAAATTTCAACTTCAGAGCTAACTTAGAATGTATGTATCTGTACAAGAACATTGTTGCCGGTACGTGTGACACGACATGCAAACATTAGATGTTACGAACATAGACAAACAATCATGACACCTGGAAATCCACTGCATATAGATATCAAAAAAATGTCGCAACCGTTACACTGGCGAGAACCATAACGAAATTATCCAATAGTATTCAAACGAAAGTGTTCTTAGCAAATATACAACGTTGGTGGAAATGATGTCATTGTCCAAATAAATTCTAATGACTATGAAACTGCGGGCTTTCAAAACAATAAATGATGAAGTGGCCCTCAACTAGGTACCCTCAGACTCAAAGTTGAAATATTAAAAGTTTTGGCTGGTTTCGTTGTCGAGGGGTTTGGATGCGTAGTTGCCGCATTACAGGCCAAATACTGCTGAGTCTACAGTATACAACATGAATATACACGTGAATCGAATGGTCGAAAGTTCCCATCACTCGGTAACTGCGAATGTAACACAGAAATTTATAAATGAAAGATTGCAATTAAATAAAATCTGCAAGTACTATCTTTACGACTTTAAATGATGAGTACGATAGTAGAAGTACTTTTGAGAATGCGGTATATTTCAGCAAAACACTTACTGGTGTCGGTGGTCCAGCACTTAAATAAAATATAAGTTGAATAACAGTGAAACAATAGATTACTACTTCACGTAATTAGTTATGAACGACAACATAGCTCGCGAGATATTCACTTCTAAATGCGTACTAGGTCTTCACTGTAGAAACCAAGGAAATCTCATACGTCCACAAGTCGGAACTCCGAAATATTTATATCTCCTGTGATCACGCGCAAACCGTTCCACACTCTCCAAGTCTTTCCTGCGACCGTGCGTCCGTCGCGTCGTCATGTCCAGCACCTCTCGTGTCCTGTTCCGTACTCTTGCGCCGCCCTGTTCAGAACTTCCCCGTGTCCTCTCCAGAAAGGATGCTCCTCTCCCACTTCCATCCAATCTTCCCATTCACGAACGCTGTGACTGGTTAGAGCGATCCCGCCATATATTCAACCCAACGCACTTTCACAAACGTAATGGAACAGTTTCGAAATACTGGATTTACATTTAAATAACTTGAAATTAAATAAATATTCCTACGGCTGGACCACAAACACGCTCTAACACACATTATTAAATACATAAGACGAATTAAATACACATATATCAAAGGAATAGCAAGCAAAAGTAGGCCAGTAGCCTAAGTCTCTTTGCTTTCTAAAACACAGTAAATATTTGACCAATTTTGTCATGAATAGTATATATCGGATATAAAAAAGACATAAAAGAATAAATATATTTATAAGCATGCTGCTACCGTTTTTTCGTGTAGCTGTGGAGTACTTAGAGCCTGACGCGATCGATAGTAATCGGCCACTTTGACCTCCAATAAGTCATGTACTATTCAAGTTACATACCTGTAATTCATACCAATTTAGGTTTACAGCTCTATAAAGACACGTCGATCGACGAAATCGGATGAAGCGTTTAGATTTTGGAAAATCGTTGCTGGGTGTTACTTGGATAATTTACCATCAGATACTAAACTTTAAACTAATAAAGATATTGAAAATCTGATTACACCATCAGAATCGTCATGCAAATAATAGTAATGTACATAATTCTTTTTGAGGTGTCATTGAGGTATGATGATCATCTGGCTACTATTAATTTCTATAGGGACTGTGACATGTCTGCGACGATGGTTTCACAAAGTCCGCCATCTTTGACACTCTCGGCATACAAGTCTCTTTCATCGACACAGCGTCACCACGGAGCTCCCAGCCACCGACTCGGGCTGGACCCCTCTTGCTTCGGCCAACATCCAGCACCACGTGGTCGGCCTGCCGAGCGGCCCGTCTGGCCACGCCAACTACGAACTTGGAATATTTTCAGGGCGCCACAATTCACCCGTTACCTTGTAATCTCACTTATCGACCTTAATGGCAGTAAAATTTACACCATGTGTACCTAATGGAAATTTGGGAAAAGCAATCGTCACCGAAGTTAATCTGTCAGTAAAGAGGGAGGAAAGGGGCTACATCTAAATGAAAGGAAAAATGCAAATTAAACTGGTGGAAATTAATTTTGAAAAAGGGTGGTTACGTTTACAATTAACTGGCGTTAATTAGATATTTGAGATTTGGGGAAAATTACGGTCGCCAGTCCCATGGACAACTACTATAATAAATGAAAAAGAAAGGTTATTGCACATATAATTAGCACTAAAAGCGTGGCAACTGAAGGTTGACAAGTGTTGTGTGAAAACTGAATATTTGTCAGAAGTAATAAATTTCGCTACACTCTGACTTAATTTAGCAAAAGAATTAATATTACCGGAAAATTGAAAGTTAATTTAGTGACTGAAATTAATAGTGAACTTTGTGAAGCACTACGAAATTCAATAAAATAAGATTAGTCTTTGCCTACCTCAACAATCATCTCAAAAGCTACTTGAATCTACGCAATTTAGAAATAAGAGATTTAACTTTGAACTTGAATTAAATGATTCTGAACAATTAACAATAGTAAAATTTAGTACGTACCAAGCTGATCTGCAGTCACAGGTAAGCTAAAATATGGTAACAAAACTCGCACTCTTAATTTGTCCTTGTGTAATCTAAATATTGTAGCCAGCTATGAATACCTTAACTGAAGTTTGAAATTAAAGCAGTGAAATCGAATGATATTACTTTAATGCTGGCGTTTGAATTTCAACGACACTCGAGTTCATTTCGGAAAAGGAAGGGACCTTGCTTGGTAATGCAATTGGGACAATGAGCAACAAAGGTCCATGCTAAGTTGCTGTATTTTAGTGATGCTAATAGAATAGTTTGAAAAGCTGAGGTCTGCCATACAGTTCTAAAACTTTACGTGCTTTTAGTCTTCCTTGTTGGTTGATTGAAGGTTTGACGTCATCGATCGAGGAGGAGGCGACAATCACTCATTGTCGGCCGTAGCTGTTGCAGAAGCTGGATGTTGGCGCGCCTTCTTCTCGGCAGGGTCACCAGGCGAAACAGTCTCTTGATGTGTGCCAGCTAATATTTCCCGCCCGCAACACCGTGTCAGAAAATATCATAGCAAGTCGAGCACAATTACATGCTGCCAAACCCCGAAAGCGCGGCAACTCGCGGGAGCGTCACTCAACACACCTGCTCCACCGCCCTACTCCAGCCAGACTCTGTTCTGCCCGCGCTCCACGCGGCAGAGTTAACACTACCAAAGATGCTACACAGTTTGGTTCTCCACATGACCTATCCATGTAATCGTTTGATAGCATAGTTTTCCCTAGGCAAGACCCAGCATAAAAATACAAATAGTATTTACAAAACAAACCAATTATACATCGACATAAATGCATGAATATATATATATATATATATATATATATATATATATATATATATATAGTAAAACAATTACAATATAAAAGACACAGAAATGTCATATCCTCAGGTAACAAAATAAGGGAAGTAGCTCAGTGGTTGTAATATGTCAAAACGACCGAGAGGTATAGTTCGGGGGACAGGGATGACTCACGCCGAAGCGTGCAGAGAAAAACACACAATGAGTCATTTACTTTATTACATTGCAGGTACACAGCAGGCCTCGCAATGAAATATGCGGTGGCGCTGCGCAACGTGCACGGGACAGCGCCAACGCGAATGCCAGAATCTGTAGTGTCGGCTGCCGGTTGCCCAGCCTTGCGGACGTAGCGATCCCACTCGGGCCGTGGCTAAGTGGCCGCCGCGTGTTTAACCTTCATGCGCTCGCGCTAGAGATAGTCACGCGAGCGCTGGCGCGGGCGGTCGGCCGACCGCCCGAGAGTTTTCATCAATCTCTTGAGTTTTTCCGTTTTTAAAGGTCATATTTCCATAAAATATCGACATAGGATATCTCACACAATATTGCAAACACATTTGTAATCAAAATTATTTATTTAACAATAAAATATACAATGGAATACAAAAAGGAAGCCAAATACCCAAATAAAATATAAGAACATTGTTTTAATTGTAATGTTTTGGGACTATATAATGCAATACTTAAGACTAGAATTATTCACTGTCTTAACTCGTCACAAGAAAAGCTAATTTTGCTGTGCAAAAAGACTTTTTGATTGAAAACGTCACAATCATTTCTGTCAGATGAAAAATGCTGATCAGTCTGTATCCATTTCATTTTTGTTTTGAGGCTGACAACAATTATTGCACGTAACTGACGTGGTTGAATGTCGTAGACAGACGTCTCTTCCACATTCACCGCGTTCTCTCTTTGTTTTTATATTCTTCTCAAAAGCAAATGGCTCTGAGCACTATGGGACTCAACTGCTGTGGTCATAAGTCCCCTAGAACTTAGAACTACTTAAACCTAACTAACCTAAGGACATCACACACATCCATGCCCGAGGCAGGATTCGAACCTGCGACCGTAGCGGTCATGCGGTTCCAGACTGAAGCGCCTTTAACCGCGTGGCCACTCCGGCCGGCTTTATATTCTTTTCTGAGCCACACAAATAACATATTCCTCTCCTTGTAGGGGTTGATTCAGCTGGATAAACTACGTCACTCTCTCTGTAATTTTTCAAAAATACTAACAAATCTTTTGATAAATGCTTCAGTTTAGCTCTTTCTCTCAGGTTTTCGCTCATAAGTTCCAAAGATAACGCATGTAAGAATTGTCTTCTCGTTTTTTCCTTCATATTAGCTGTGTTGAATTGAAAAATTCGTAACGAATTTATTCCTGCCAAGTCAAGTGAGCAGAAAAAAAATATACATGCAGGCCACCTTTGTGTTCTTCTTGATGTTGAAATCCTGGAGCATATGAAGTCTACAGTATCAGCTCCACCTTTGGTTGAATTATAGTATGGGATTTGTACAGGTTTTTTTGTATCTTCATTAATCATGTCGGTATCATGCATTGTGGAGAGCACTACTACAGTTTTCCCTTTTTTTGTAATCATAGAAATAAAAGTTTTGTCATCTTGACAAGCGAACATGTAGTCTCCTGCCACTGCATTTCCATTTAGTGTCACAAATTCTGGGGGAATTTTTTTTTTATTTTTTTTTCTCATTGTACATAAAAAAAGTGAGGCCTTTGCTAAGGAGGTATTCAGATGTAAGATTTCGTCGTTCCCTTTAAAAAATAAAAATAATTGTTAGTTTTGCCAACAGAAATTTCTTAGAGTGACGAAGTGCTAAAGTAGAAAGAAAAACAGAATTTCTGAATGGCAAAATTTATAGAAAGTAATACATATTCACTAGAGAATTGGAAGAGTCTATAAAATTGAGGAATTATATGAGAATTACAAAAAGAAATAGTTACATTCCGAAGTAGACGAGTAGAACAAAGTAACGTAAGCGCTCGCAAGACGGTAAACTGACCGCCGAACGTGTTCGGACCTATTTGAACTTGCCCTGAGAGGCAGAGAGGTGCGACTTGGACGAACGTTGAGCAGCATCTGTCGGAAAAAGGTGCAACTGGAGAATACATGTCCCTCCCCCACCTCGTTACCTTTCTGGAGCAAGTATGGCGCGAAATTGCAAAAAAGGCGGTCACTTAACCGCCTGCGCGAGCGCGTGAAGGTTAACTGTGTCCGTGGCCCGGAACAAGATTGACTCTCCCTCAAGCGCGACTCGTGGACCCATGTAGAGTGCCGAAAGGAAGCAGCCGACCGCTGTCTTACTGTGCGTTAGCAGCTCTGGCCGTCTGCGCAGGGCAGCTCGTTCAGTGCCCACAGTGCACCCAGGAACCCGCGGGTCCGAGTGCCCTCCTCTGCGGGCAGCGGCTCACAGTCCGCCTGACGATGCCACCCAAAGAGCGGAGGCTAGCAGCGCTCTCCCTCCTCACGCCAGTGCAGATCCTAGGCTCGGCGCGTCCAGCGACAGTAATGATGCTTCCGTGCAGCGGATGTTGGAGGCAGCTTCAGGGCGCTAGCTGGCCGCCGATATCCATCACAAAAAGGCGTCGTGGATGCCTTGCAACGTAAACAATAGTCATTCTGCAACGTAAACAATAGTCATTCTCTCCAGTTCTAGATGCGGGCACCACTGCCTCCTTTGAGCCTCTGGGATCGCTTATTTAGTTAGGTAGTTAGTTGGTTATGTCATGTTCCGTGGATCATTTTCCCGATTATTTTATCGATATGATGTGGAACAAGTCAGATTACAAGATACACTACTGGCCATTAAAACTGTTACACCAAAAAGAAATGCAGATGATAAACGGGTATTCATTGGGCAATTATACTAGAACTGACATGTGATTACATTTTCACGCAATTTGGGTGCACAGATCCTGAGAAATCAGTACCCAAAACAACCACATCTGGCCGTAATAACGGCCTCGATACGCCTGGGCATTGAGTCAAACAGAGCTCGGATGGCGTTACAGGTACAGCTGCCCACGGAGCTTCAACACAATGCCACAGTTCATCAAGAGTAGTGACTGGCATATTGTGACGAGCCAAGTGCTCGGCCACCATTGACCAGACGTTTTAAATTGGTGAGACATCTGGAGAACGTGCTGGCCAGGGCAGCAGTCGAACATTTTCTAGGTCATTTTCCCTCTAGTGTTGTACGTATGAACATCACTGTTCTTCGCGAATTGAGATGGGTTATTTGTAACGAATTTCATTAGCGAATATATGTACTCTAATGGTGCAGTTAAACTACCTAACTCCTTGAAAAGGTGCCTACATGACGTCCTTGGATGAACACCACTAATTATTCTCACTGCTCTCTTTCGTGCCATCAGTACTTTATGTCAAAGTGGTGAGTTACCCCAGAAAACTATTTCATAAGAAATAATTGAGTTGAAATATGCAAAGTACGTTAGGAGGCTGACGTGTTTATTACCAAGACTAGCGATTATACGAAGAGCGAAAGAAGCTGAACTTAGTTGTTTGAGAAGTTCAGTAATATGTTTCTTCCAGTTCATGTTGTCATCAATGTGAACACCCAAAAATTTGGAGAAATCTACTCTGTTGACTGAGCCCTGTTCATAAGCTACATCAGTTGTCGGTATGACTGTATTCGGTGTACAGAACTGGATATAGCGAGTTTTTTTCAAAATTAAGGGAGAGTCCGTTTTCTGAGAACCACTTAACCCATTACTGGCCATTGTCCCTTTTTTGGGACGCGTATATTTTACTTATTTCTACATACGAAATGGAGCATTTAGCCTTTATTGTTGCACCTGTAGGTTCAACTAACTGCTATAATGCCTGTAAATGTAAAATAAATAACTCTTTTCTAAGTACTGCATGTCAGGAAAATTATAAACTTGCCAATTTTTTGCTCTCACACTTGGCAGCACTGTATGTCTGCTGGTAGTTCCTGGACGACAATGAGCTGTGATTTAGTTGTCTGGGCGTGTTTGTTCCGAACATATGGATGTCCGTGTAAGATTACGTATACTTCAGATTTTTTCAAGTAAGTGCAATATCGACATATTCTATGCGTCCCAATGTTGGGACAATGGCATGTTACACTATCATTTATTGTTGATGTGCCTATATGGGTGGCGTAGAGCTACTGGACAAGCAGATATCACTTTATAGGACGAGGATAAGGTCGAAGAAATGGTGGTGGCCATTATTCACACAGATGTTAGATATCTGCGTAGTAAACACGTGGCGTACATACCAAATTCCTAACTGTAATGAGAAGCTCTGACTTTTGGCTGTCCGAAGGAGAATAGTGATGTTTTACCTATCAAAGAAAACAGGATCAGTATCAAAACGCAGAGGACCACAAGGAAGCAAATTGATGGGAGGATGGGTGACCACAGTTGTACAACTAGATCTTGGAAATCATTTCATTGTGCCAAGTAAAACGCAGAAGAAATGTGCTTACTGCAAGAAGAAAAACAACAAAAATTGTGATAGGTGCAATGTTGGTGTACACGACAAGTGTTTTGCTTCATTTCATACTGAATAGACATTAAATAATATTAAAACTTTCTTTATTTATGGTTTGTGTTTCATACAATATTATGAATGGAGAATAAGGTTGTGAATTTGGATAGCATATTTGGCCAATGTCCCAAAAATGGGACGGTCTATAGATTTGGTTCTAATAAACTGAAAATTTTCAAAACAACTTTTTATTCAATTAATTACTCAATGTAATGTATTTATGTATAAAAGTTTGCAAAAAATGATCCGATATAGTTTTGGTCAGTAATGGGTTGATAATTCTTTGAAAGACATCCTTAATAATATCTTCAGCTGCTTTTTCTGGAATGGGATTTATTATAACACTCGTGTCATCTGCAAAAAGTACTAGTTCAGGTTGCTGAACGTTAAGTGGAGGTCATTCACACGAATAACGAACAACAGAGGACCTAAAATTGAACCCTGTGGGACTCACTTTATACGCCTTCCCCTACGCTTCTGACGTAGTTAAAAAATGGTTCAAATGTCTCTGAGAACTATGGGACTCAACATCTGAGGTCATCAGTCCCCTAGAACTTGAACTACTTAAACCTAACTAACCTAAGGACATCACACACATCCATGCCCGAGGCAGGATTCGAACCTGCGACCACAGCGGTCGCGCGGTTCTAGACTGAAGCACCTAGAACCGCTCGGCCACAGCGGCCGGCTGACATAGTTCCTCTGGAGGAGACAAGTGGAGTGCTCCTTATTAATTCCAACGCCAGCTTTCCTCAGCCAGCTTCGGCCCCAACACACAGTTCACTAGGCGCTGTTGTAACTGCACCGTATGGGTTCTTCATAGAACGTCGGTGCCCTGTGCTGTCCTGATTACTTCCCATTTGTATACAGTTCTCGCCAGGACGTGCCTTCTAGTCTGCGAGCGGTATCGTAAACCTATTCCACAGAATCGTTTACAAAATATCAACACTGCCCACGCGCGCCTGCCATCCGATATGCCAGTCGGTCTGTCAGATATACCTTTCAGCCATAGCTGCACGAGATTTACAAGAATTCGCCAAATCTACGGCTGTACGTATTCGTGACGCAGCAAAACTAAAATACTGATGGTAGATACACAGCTGCCAAAACATTTTATAGGTGTGCTAACAGGATATTACATCGGTGCGAATACAAGGCTGCTGTCCTAAGGAAACAGGTAATTTTATTTACGGATAATTCTAACATTTACACTGTTCCAAGGCGTTTCATTCCAGTTGAGATTCGATGTTAAGGCTCCGAATTTGTTTAGGCGACCATGTAAGGATTGCGTTGAGTCTTATGGTCGCGCTGAAAGTTTAAACTTACAGCACGTGTAGCCCTTCCCTATCGAGTGAGTGGAGTTCTTTCATTGGATACTTTAGTTAAATTAATTAATTTGCGCGTGTGATATTTGATTCAAGCAAATCACCACTCATCAAATCAATGGTCTGTTCTGTACGCTGTTTTTTTTTGCGTTGGGTTATTTTAATTGGTGAAACACTAATTCTTGTGAGTGTCGACTAGTTGTGTCTTACAAGACGCTGTCCTCCGTCCCTTATTCGAATTTTAGGTATTTTGCCAATTGAAAAACTTGCTAGTCTTGGGACTCCAAAATGTACGAGTATATGGGAAAAAAAACTTTGGTTTGCCAAGATCAAATAAATTAGTCTTTATGGTTTCGACAGTTCTGTCATATTTTCAGCTTCAAAAACTTTTTCTTATAAAACGTGTTCCATCGTGAGGTAGAACCTCAAGCAATGATGTCATTACTGTATATAAAAACGTAGTTAAAGTCACCGTTTGCGTATGGGCATGTTCGCATATGTCTCACTCGCAGAGGCCTATTAATTCCTAAAACACACGATATACATTAAAGTGTACATTTGTACATCTGTTTACGTTTGCGTGACATGGATACACCTTAGCTGAAGCAAGTGGTGCAACTCGGACGAAAGAGGTTTGCCCGCCTGCCGAAAGTGGTCTTTATGGTAACACGTCTGTTTACCATTTCTGGCTCTTGAAGTCATGATTACTTTCTTCTCATCGAAAGCGAATTTCGTGTTATAGCATACAACTGACGCACAAAAAGTACTGATCGATGTTATCGACTAAGGAATGTTGCCACGTATAGGTTTGCACACTTCACCGAGGTTCGGCGAGCTCCTGCTTTTAACTGGCATGGAACCAGCAGGGAATGCCAAGCTCAGATTGGACAGTGTGGTAAGGCTTGTGCACCAAAACATTTAGCTTCGGTTCTTATTAAAATAATTGTGATTGTGGTTTTTGCTGTTTTAAACAAACCGAATGTCGTGAATAAAACAACTGGTACACCTTTTGAATTTTCGACTGCATCACATTACTTTTTTCTTTTTTTTAAACTTATGGTTTTAGGGCGCAAAAATGCTACGGTCATAAGCGCCCATTCTGTGGCTCAGTGAAGGATAAAAGACCGAAATTTAAATCAGCAGCAATGGGAGCGAAACTCAACAAGCAGGGAAACTGAAAACGGAAGGAAATCTTAGAAAAATGATATTGAAGGGGGGATGTTTTCCCCGAAGAGAGCTTCGGGTGACCGATGTCATCTCACTGACATTGATAAACTCAAGGACACGATCGGCTGAGTGCGTGTAATCCACTAAAAGGGAAGACATATCAGGCGACAGCTATAAACGGGCGCGTAGCGGATTAAAATAGAGACACTGAAGTAAAAGGTGTCTCACCGCCCAAGGTAGAGAGCAGTGGGGACAAAACAGGGGAGGATCGCTACTTAAGAGATGTCGATGGCTAAAAAGACAGTGACCAATCCGGTGTCTAGTTGAAATTACCTTCTCCCGACGACGAGGCCGGTAGGAAGGGGTCCAAGCACAGGGAAGAGGTTTTATGCCCCTTAATTTATTATCGGGAAGTGCAAACCAGTGTGTGTGCCATAAAAGAGTAACAGGACGACATAAAACGCTCTGCAGATCGGCAAAGGGAACCATGCGAACAGCGGGCTGAGGAAGGGAGACTGCAGGCTTTGCAGCTATATCGGCTGCCTCGTTTCCGCAGATACCAACATGCCCTGGGATCCAGAGGAATGCCACAGGGACGCCCCCCTCCCCCCCCCCCCCCCCAAGTGGAGCATGTGGAGGCAGTCCTGAATCCACTGGGTGGACCAGAGGGTGGACGGGATCAAGAGCTTGGAGATTGAGAAGAGAGCTGAGCCAATCAGAGCGTACAATATACCGTATTCGCTTATGGCAATGGATGTATTGGACAGCCTGGAGAACAGCATAACGCTCCGCAGTAAAGACCGAACACTAGTCGGGAAGCTCAAATCTAATAGGGGTGTCGCCAACAATATAGGCCCTCCCAACACCAAAGGTGGTCTTTGAGTCATCAGTGTAAATGCTCATAAATTAGTGCAAATGCGCACAAATGGAGAATGCATAGAGCAGCAAATGCCTAACGATAAACTATTGGGGGGTACTATCATTGGGAAGCTGGCAAAGGTCACGGAGAAGGCAGGTCTGGCGAATCCAAGGTGGCGCTGTACCCCCATTTGTCAAGAAAGTTTTAGGAAATTGGAAGGAAAGGGAATGTAGCAGTTGACGGAAGCGGACTCCCGTTGGTAGTAGAGGTAAATGGTGGCCTGCATACTCTAAGCCCAGTGGGGTGTCGAAAAAGGGCTGGGTCAGATGAGCAGGCATGGAAGACAGATGCGTAGCGTAACGACTCAGGACAGCTCACCGATTGGACAGCGGAGGTTCAGCAGTCTCGGTGTAAAGGTTCTCCACGGGGCTGGTGTAAAAAGCTCCAGACGCTGAACGCAGTGCACGGTGGTGGATAGAGTCTAGACGCCGAAGAACAGATGGCCGCGCAGAGGAGTAAATTATGCTTTCATAGTCCAATTTAGAGCCCACTAAGACGTGATATAGGCGAAGGAGGACCACAGTCCGCTCCCCAGGAGGTACCACTCAGAACACGGAGGGTGGTGAGGGATCGCAGACAGCGTGCCGAAAGATTCAAAACGTGAGAAGACCAGCACATTTTTTTGTCAAACGTAAGTCCCAAGAATATGGCGACGTCCGCGAACGGAGGGTCGACAGGGCCTAGATGCACGGAAGGAGGATAAAACTGAGTATGACGTCAAGAATTTACACAGATGGTCTTACTGGGAGAAAATGCTCCATAAGTGGAGGCGATCGAGACATCCTTGAAGACGTCGTTCAAGAAGGCTGGTCCGTTGAGAGCTGTAGTAGGTAGTAAAATCGTCGACAAAAAGGGAGCTCGAGACATCGGGAAGGAGACAATCCATAACTGTATTAGTAGCGATGGCAAACAGTACAACACTTAGCACGAAGCCCTGGGGCACCCCGTTTTCTTGGGAGAAAGGACGGGAGAGAGTAGTGTTCACCTGCACCTTAAATGTGCGCTCTGTCATAAATTCACAGACGAAAAGGGGTAGCCGACCTCGAAAACCCCAAGAGAAGAGTGTGCGGAGGATGCCAGACCTCCAGCAGGTATCGTATGCCCCCTGCAGATCAAAAAATATAGCTACCGTTTGGCGTTTCCTGAGAAAATTGTTGATGATATAAGCGGAGAGAGCAACAAGATGGTCAACTGCGGAACGATGCTTTCGGAAACCGCAATGGGCAGGTGTTAAAAGGTTTCGGGACTCCAGCCAACAGTCTAAATGGCAATTTACCGTACGCTTCAAAACCTTATATTCGCTACTCGTGAGAGAGATGGGACGATAGCCGGCCAGCGTGGCCAAGCGGTACTAGGCGCTTCAGTCTGGAACCGCGCGACGGCTACGGTCGCAGGTTCGAATCCTGCCTCGGGCAAGGATGTGTGTGATGTCCTTAGGTTAGTTAGGTTTTGGTAGTTCTAAGTTCTAGGGGACTGATGACCTCAGATGTTAAGTCCCATAGTGCTCAAAGCCATTTGAACCATTTATGGGACGATAGCTAGAGGGGAGATGTATGTCCTTTCCAGGTTTCCGAACAGGAATGATTATAGCTTCCCGCCGTCTTCTGCAAAAGTTGCTGTCCGTCCAAATTCGATTATAAAGGAGAAGGAGGTTACGCAGACTACGATATAATAAATGCAGCAACATTTGGACGTGGATGCCATCCGCTCCTGGGGCGCAAGTGCGAAAGGAAGAGAGTGCGTGTTCGAGTTCCCGCATAGAAAAAAAGGAATTACAGCATTCGCGATTTTGAGAGGAGAAAGCAAGAGGTCGCACTTCCGCAGCAAATTTCTTCGGGAGAAATGCGGCGGGTAATTTGAAGAGCTTGAAATCTCAGCAAAGTGTTGACCCAGTGAGTTGGAAATTGCGACTGGGTGCACTGAGGTATCTTGCGCGACAGCTAGCCCAGAGATCAGGGAGAAACTAGACGTGCCGGATATACGTCGGATTCGACTCCAAACTACAAATGAGGGAGTGAAGGTGTTAAAGGAGTCGTAAAGAAGTCCCAGCTTGCCTTCTTGCTATTGCGGATGATGCGACAGCATTGCGCACGTAACTGCTTATGCAGACACAAAAAAAAAAGGATTTAACTTCTGAGGTTATCAGTCCCCTAGAACTTAGAATTACTTAAACCTAACTAACCTAAGGACATCACACATATCCATGCCCGAGGCAGGATTCGAACCTGCGACCGCAGCGGTCGCGCGGCTCCAGACTATAGCGCGTAGAACCGCTATGCCACTCCGGCGGGCTAGCATACACAGTTTGCAAAAGTAGGATGGTGGCGGAAAATGCGAAGAGCACGTCTCCGCTCACGTATTGCGTCACGGCACGCCTCGTTCCGCCAAGGAACTGGGGGGCGCCGCGGCAAAGGGGAGGTACAAGGTATTGAACGTTCCACGGCTGTAAGAATAACTTCCGTAACATGAGTGACCTGATCGTCGATGTTAGGAAATTCACGGTCATCAAATGTTACTAGAGAGGAGAAAAGTGTCCTGTCGGTCGGAAAAACTGCCAGTGTCTTGGGTGCATAGATGGCAGTTGTGCATGTAATCGAAGGACACATGGAAAATGGTCACTCAGGTGTGTATCAACAAGAGCAAGCCATTTAAAGCGCAGAGGTAGCTGAGCAGTACCGACCGAAAGGTCCTAATGAGAATAGTTTAACGTGGAGGTAGACAAAAAACGAGGTTCCCCAGTGTTGAGGCAAACAAGATCCGCTTGGTGGAAGAGGTCGATCAATAGGGAACCTCTCGGATCAGGACGTGGAGATCCTCAAAGCGGGTGGTGGGCGTTGAAGTCAGTAACAAGCAAATAGGAGGGTGCAAGCTGACCAAGGAGATGAAGGAGATCGGCTCTTGCCATTGGAGTGGATGATGGAATGTATATGGTACAAAGAGAGAAGGTGTATCCAGAAAGGGAAAGGCATACCACGACAGCCTGGAAGGAACTGTTTAAGGGGACTGGGTGATAATGGATAGTGCCAAGGAGAAGAATCATAAGTCCTCCGTGTACCGGAGCGCCATCAACAGAGGGGAGCTGAACCCAGACTGATTGCAAATGAGGGAAGGCAGAAGACGACTGGGGAGTAGGATCGTAAGAGGAGCGACAATTCATCCCGATTGGAGCGAATTCCGCGGATATTTCTATGGATAACTGACATAGGGTGGACAGAAAAGGGAAAAATCCCACCATGGTTGCCGTCAACTAAGCGACCGCTGAGAGCCGGCCGCCACCGGCATGGAACGGCGTTCAGCCAAAGGCAGAAGATCATAATCCATAGGTTGTTTGGTGGCAGCTCCTGCGTCCGGTGATCGTCTGGTTGATCGGCCGCCAGCGGTGCGTTTCAGCAACACAGAAGACGGCCGAGGGCGGTTACCGCTGGGTGGCACTTTTGAGGGACACGCCGTGGCGGAGAAGGAGAAGAACTTTGTTCCTTATGAGCCTTCTTGGAAGCAGGATGTTGAGTTGATGGAGCAGTCGATGGTTGCGAGGTCTGGGTACGTAGAAAATCTTCACGGGTAGGTTCTGTTTTGGAAGCCCGGGCGTCCGTTATTGGGGCCTGTGATTTAGCAGGAGCCAATGAAAGTTGAGCCTTATAGTGAGCAGGTGATAAAGGGGAGGCTGAATGGGCGAACTTTGGGCTGGCTGATCTGACGACCGTGGCGCTAAAGGTGAGATCGCAAGTCTGCGTGGCTGCCTCCTTAGTAGGTCGAGGAGAGGCGAGGACGGTGCTATATTTACCCGATGGGAGCACAGTGGGCTCTCTATTGGCGAATAACTTACGAGCAGCAAAGGTAGACACCTTTTTCTTCAATCGGATTTCCTGAATAATTCGTTCATCTTTGAAAATGGGAAAATCTCTAGATGAAGCAGCATGGTCGCCCATACAGTTGATGCAACAAGGGAATAGAGACAGGGAGGGATGTGGGAAGGGAAGGTATGCAGCCCTGAAAGGAAAGGGAGCTGCACTAGCTCGGGGTTCTGTGCTCGCCACGCACGTACGAAAATGTTCCAATGTGTGTGAAATCTAAAGGGACTTAACTGCTAAGGTCATCAGTCGCTAAGCTTACACACTACTTAACCTAAATTATCCTAAGGACAAACTCACACACCCATGCCCGAGGGAGGACTCGAACCTCCGCCGGGACCAGCCGCACAGTCCATGACTGCAGTGCCATGAGACCGCTCGGCTAATCCCGCGCGGCACACGCACGTATCCACAAAAGTTGTGGACCCCCTGGAGGGACATCACATTACAGAATATGATATATTCTTGGGTCAGTGAGCTTGATACTTGGTGCCAGGGGATGGTCTGATCCTGGCTCTTGGTATCGAAACCGGTACAAAAGTAACAGTACGACTGTTCACTAATGGAAGCAAACTGCTTAAATTTTACTGGTTGCTGATACGACCGACAGTATCTAGGGACTACTCTGTAATCAACCAAAGCCCGAATATTCTAGTCTCGTATAGTAGCAATCCATTTCAGACAACAATACGTGATCAAGAACCGACGCCATGCTAATCACGTTCCCATTGCGACCCTCACATGAACTGCAGTCTCAGTACACATGAGCTACTACGGACGCAGTGATAACGTTAGTAAGGGGAGTTTTGTCCTTAAAGTAGTTTAAACCGCCATAGCCCGCATCTAGTACCAGCTTCCGCATCTAATTTAATAGGTAACCCCGAACTGTATTAAACTAGTTAGACACGAATTTCACAATTTGCCGACGGCAGAGCACTATTTTCGGCGTAAGGCAAGCGTGGATGATGATACACATGCGAGTAAAGACTTGAATTAAGGTAATGCTGACGCTGCATTAGTTGTAATATTGAAACATAGTCGTTGTGAGACATTAAAGAGTTAACACAATGCTGTGACTGTAGGACAGTGAACAACTTGAATGGGTAAGAGAAAAGGAAGCTGCACCAGTGAAAGACGCCTTTCCTCTTGAGCGATAATGTAACGACTTTGGTGCCAGTAATTAAACATTCATTGGTAGGTATAGTTACTCGAAATTAGAATTTACTGACATCATAAGCTATATGCAGGAACAGCATGTATTTAGTTAACCTACTACTATCATTAAACGTTGTAAGTTGTATGTTGGATTTTAGTTAAAAACATAATCTCCAGCAGTTTTGTTCGGTTTTAAACGTTGCAGCACAGTGTATTTACTAAAATGGTTTTTAATGCTATATGATTTGCCCTTCCATTAGCTTTTCCATGATAATCTTACGGTGCAAAGACTTACGGCTACCCAGTACGTAATCTCATCTAGCCATCCATGAACAAATGGCCAAGTGTCGACGTTTACGATGCAGTCTCACAGTTTATGGCGCAGCTCGTGCGTGTTATACACTTGCAGGGAGGTATACAACAATTAAAGGATGTCAGTGACACTTTCATCTCGAAACATGCACCGCAAGAAAACATAAACTCTCATTAATAATTGTAAATATATCACCAAACGTTTTCGCAAATAACACTGTACATCTGCATCTCCATGTAGAGACTCCGCAGGTTACTGCCCTGTGTGTGGTGGGATTCCCATTTATTTTTCAGAGTACTCCAGACGAAACCAGTTCTTCATTTGCTACTACCGGTTTTATGTGCTGTTTCTATTGCACGTCGCTTTGTAGCAGCACTGTACTTACAGATATTTACATATTACGATGATCTTCATAAATTTTCAGATAAAGTTGGAATTTTACGCTGTAGGCCTACGAGTACAGTAACTGGCCACATTTGCTGCGAGGAAAGCTTTGCATTTTTCTCATCGGGAAAGTGTTCTCCCGGTGCTGTCTGTGGGTTCTCTTTGTTGACACGTGGCTGTCAATGAATCCCATGTGGAAGAGCTCAGGTTCCCGTGGTCTCAGGTTAGCGTCTTTTATTAGTATTCAAAACGATCGCGGTCCCGGGTGCGAACCCCGCCACAACTTAAATTTTGAATGAAAACCATCAACTTTGGCGACTGAAACTTTCGACATAAGAAGTCACCCTCAATCTGCCAACGACCTTGTCAAAGACGTCGGAGGAGCGACAGAGGTTCAGGGCACTCTTTTGCCCTTCCAGTGGGAAACTGCCCCTAAAGGCGGAAGAATCAGCAACGACCAACGACATGAGGATGCAGAAGGCAATGGATACCACTGGTTTAAAGACACAAAATGTACATGTATCCACCGAACACGTGGCCTGTAATTGAAAAATTGTCGTGATGGTCTCTATATTGGCAAAAGATTTCGAAATGGTCTCCTATTCGGGTATCCGGGAGGGGACTGCCAGGAGAGAGGTGACCATGAGAAAAATATTCAATAAACAAGGAAAGCATAATGTCCTATGAACCAAGGCGTGGAATGTCAGAGGTTTTAACGTGGTAGGTGTTGTGGTTGGCAGAAGAGCCAACACCGTGTTACTAGAGGAGGCCGAAAGGCACGCGTTTTAGCTCACGCAGTGAGGTCTGGAACAGGACAAGGAAATTAGAATTTAGAAAAACGGACGTAGCTGGTGGAATACTTAACTTTAATTCATTAATGATGAACGTCGCTCTTGACGGTACATGATTCACAATATCAATAGCAACTGAATATGGCGCCTTGCTAGGTCGTAGCAAATGACGTAGCTATCGTCTCGGCAAATGAGAGCGTATTTTGTCAGCGAACCATTGCATAGCAAAGTCGGTTGTACAACTGGGGCGAGTGATAGGAAATCTCTCTAGACCTGCCGTGTGGCGGCGCTCGGTCTGCAATCACTGATAGTGGCGACACGCGGGTCCGACGTATACTAACTGACCGCGGCCGATTTAAGCAAGTGTGGTGTCTGGCGGTGACACCACAGTAGGGAGCTTGAAAATCTGAGAAGGAAAATGAAAAAGCTCAATCAGGATATAGTGGGGGGTCAGTGAAGCGGAACGAAACAAGACAAGGATATCTGGTCAGATGAGTATAAAGTAATATCAACAGCAGCAGAAAATAGTGTAGTGGGAGTAGGATTCTTTTGAATTGGAAGGTAGCGCAGAGAATGTGTTACTGTGAACAGTTGAGTGATATGGTTATTCTTATCAGAAGTGACAGCAGACCAAAACTGACAATGATAGTTCAGATATGCATGCCGACGTCGCACACTGAGGATATTGAACGGGTGAGTCAGTGAGTAAAGGGGAATTAAAATCTAAGAGTCATGGGGGACTGGAATGCAGTTGTAGGGGGAGGAGTAGAAGAAAGGGTTACAGGAGAGTATGAGCTTGGTACTAAGAGAGGAAAAAGACTAAGTGAGTTCTGTGATAAATTTCAGCTAGTAATAGCGAATAATCTGTTCAATAATCACAACAGGAGGACGTATGGTTGGAAAAGGCCAGGAGATACAGGAATATTTCAGTTAGATTATATCATGGTCGGGCAGAGATCCCAAAATCAGATACTGGATTGTAAGGCGTACCCACGAACAGATATAGACTAAGATCAGGTTCGATTCCCGGCAGGGTACTGGGTGTTGTGTGTCCTTCATCATCATTTTCATCATCATTGACACGCAAGTCGCCGAAGTGGCGTCAACTAAAAAAAACTTGCAATGCGGCGGCCGAACCCCGAAGGGGATATCCCGGCCAATAAATGCCATACGATCATTTCATTATAATATAGGAGTGATGAAGAGTAGGCTAAAGTTTAAGAAACTTGTGAGGAAGAATCAGTGCTAAAGAAGTGGAACAGGGAAATACTAAGCAATGAAGAGAAATGCTTGAGGTTCTCTAAGGATATACAGGGTGTTACAAAAAGTTACGGCCAAACTTTCAGGAAACATTCCTTACACACAAAGAAAGAAAATATGTTATGAGGACATGTGTCCGGAAACGCTTACTTTCCATGTTAGAGCTTATTTTATTACTTCTCTTCTAATCACATTAATCATGGAATGGAAACACACAGCAACAGAATGTACCGGCGTGACTTCAAACACTTCGTTACAGGAAATGTTCAAAATGTCCTCCGTTAGCGAGGATACATGCATCCACCCTCCGTCGCATGGAATTCCTGATGCGCTGATGCAGCCCTGGAGAATGGCGTATTGTATCACAGCCGTCCACAATACGAGCACGAAGAGTCTCTACATTTGGTACCAGGGTCGCGTAGACAAGAGCTTTCAAATGCCCCCATAAATGAAAGTCAAGAGGGTTGAGGTCAGGAGAGCGTGGAGGCCATGGAATTGGTCCGCCTCTACCAATCCATCGGTCACCGAGTCTGTTGTTGAGAAGCGCATGAACATTTCGACTTAAATGTGCAGGAGCTCCATCGTGCATGAACCACATGTTGTGTCGTTCTTGTAAAGGCACATGTTGTAGCAGCACAGGTAGAGTATCCCGTATGAAATCGTGATAACGTGCTCCATTGAGCGTAGGTGGAAGAAACTAAAATGAGCTCTAACACGGAAACTAAGCGTTTCCGGACACATGTCCACATAATATCTTTTCCTTATTTGTGTGTGAGGAATGTTTCCTGAAAGTTTGGCCGTACCGTTTTGTAACACCCTGTAGATACTGCAACAATCAACAGTTCAGTTGGGGGTTAAGTTGAAGAGGAATGGACATTTATAAAAAGGGCAGTCACAGAAGCTGGACAGAAACACATCTATAGAGTCCGCTCAGAATAAGACGGGCGGTAGATGCGCAGACGGCAGGTCACGCCTGCGGAAAGCAGTAGCCATGAGGGCTGCAAGCAGGTGCTGTAGCGGAAAAGCCGAGCGATGGAGGGGGAATGAGATTCTAAACTGAAGTCTACACTCAATTTTTTTATAAATATTAAGCAAGGTCCATCCACACCCACACTTGCATCATGACCGTTCAAAAAGATCTTTTACTTATACTTTGATTAGTATCTAGAAAGGATTCCTCCACAAATGCAGCAATTTACTTTCGCCTCTTGTGCTTTCAGAGAAGTGTCACGAGTGTCGAATTTTGAGTAAAACCTACACATTTATCGTGTTGCCATGTTAAAATTTGCTTCTTTTTCCAAAACACAGCGAAGTTTACGTAGTCTCAACTCACTAACATGTCGTGCAGACACGGTTGCGAGAGAATTCTGAAACAGTACTTTATTAAGTGAACAACTCAGGAAAAGTAAGGTCAGTATCTCATGAAAAGGCACACCCTCAGTACAAAATAAACGTGTAAATCTTCACTTGTGTTGTTCCAAAACCCACAGCATTTCTCGTTTCACCAGCTATTGATGGCCCTTAAAAATTACATTCTTTCATCGAAAAAGTCTTTAGTTTTAGCGGCATAACACAATAGATAATGAAGTTCTGCATGTTGTTGTTGTTGTTGTTGTTGTGGTCTTCAGTCCTGAGACTGGTTTGATGCAGCTCTCCATGCTACCCTATCCTGTGCAAGCTTCTTCATTTCCCAGTACTTACTGCAACCTACATCCTTCTGAATCTGCTTAATGTATTCATCTCTTGGTCCCCCTCTACGATTTTTACCTTCCACGCTGCCCTCCAATGCTAAATTTGTGATCCCTTGGTGCCTCAGAACATGTCCTACTAACCGGTCCCTTCTTTTTGTCAAGTTGTGCCGCAAAATCCTCTTCTCCCCAATTTTATTCAATACTTCATCATTAGTTATGTGATATACCCATTTAATCTTCAGCATTCTTCTGTAGCACCACATTTCGAAAGCTTCTATTCTCTTCTCGTCCATGTTTCACTTCCATACATGGCCACACTCCATACAAATACTTTCAGAAACGACTTCCAGACACTTAAATCTATACTCGATGTTAACAAATTTCTCTTCTTCAGAAACGCTTTCCTTGCCATTGCCAGTCAACATTTTATATCTTCTCTACTTCGACCACCATCAGTTATTTTGCTCCCCAAATAGCAAAACTCCTTTACTACTTTAAATGTCTCATTTCCTAATCTAATTCCCTCTGCATCACCCGACTTAATTCGACTACATTCCATTATCATCGTTTTGCTTTTCTTGATGTTCATCTTATATCCTCGTTACAAGACACTGTCCATTCCGTTCAACTGCTCTTCCAGGTCCTTTGCTGTCTCTGACAGAATTACAATGTCATCGGCGAACCTCAAAGTTTTTATTTCTTCTCCATGGATTTTAATACCTACTCCGAATTTTTCTTTTGTTTCGTTTACTGCTTGCTCAATATACAGATTGAATAACATCGGGGACAGGCTACAACCCTGTCTCACTCCCTTCCCAACCACTGCTTCCCTTTCATGCCCCTCGACTCTTGTAACTGCCATCTGGTTTCTGTACAAATTGTAAATAGCCTTTCGCTCCCTGTATTTTACCCCTGCCACCTTTAGAATTTGAAAGAGAGTATTCCAGTCAACATTGTCAAAAGCTTTCTCTAAGTCTACAAGTTCTGCATACCAGAATGAAACATCTGGAAACATCCCGCAGGCTGTGGCTAAGCCGTGTCTCCGCAATATCCTTTCTTTCAGGAGCGCTAGTTCTGCAAGGTCCGCAGGAGAGCTTCTGTAAAGTTTGGAAGGTAGGAGACGAGGTACTGGCAGAAGTAAAGCTGTGAGGAGGGGGCGTGAGTCGTGCTTGGGTAGCTCAGTTGGTAGAGCACTTGCCTGCGAAAGGCAAAGGTTCCGAGTTCGAGTCTCGGTCCGGCACACAGCTTTAATCTGCAAGGAAGATTCAAGTTCTGCATAGTAATCATATGGCAAAATACTCTTTATCTGCTATCGTTTGACAAAATTTCGTTTGATACCTCAAACTGTTAATGAAATATGAGGAATTCTGCGGGTATTTAACTCTGGCTTTATCTCTGGTGCGGTGCTATCGAAAATGACTGTGCTACATTAGCTCAATTATCTCAATATTGGTGACAGATAATGACCTCCACCCAAGTCCAATGAAAATCAGTATGTTAGCTAAATTATTACTCAGCAACATATTATATTATGTGCACGAAATGCAGAATCATAGCCACCCCAACTTTTCAATGAAAACTTTTCGAATTTCGCGCAGTGTCTTTACTTCAATGTAAATACCATAAAAAAATGAAATGAAATATTGTGTGGCTAGGGCCTCTCGTCGGGTAAACTGGTAGCCTGGTGCAAGTCATTTGACTGGACACGACTTCGGCGAATTGCGTGTCGACGTGAATGATATGCTGTTGAGGACAACACAACACCCAGTCCCTGAGCGGAGAAAATCCCCGACCCAGCCGGGAATCGAACCCGGGCCCCTTTGCTCAGCATTCGGCCGCGATGACCATTTTTAAAATTTGTTTTTCATTTTTGTTATGTTCTTATTTGTAATTATTTTTTTCTATCGTCTTTTTATATTTTTCTGTTTATTTATTTATTTTATCTTCTTTCGGGGGTCACCACAGAAGCCAGACGGCGGGATGTCCAGATCGTCTTCTCCGTCAGCGAGGGTGGAACACTCCATAATTATCATTGATGTCTCTCATCACTCCATGTGTAATATCTCAGAGTCTTCTCACACCTGGTGCACCCCAATGGTCTGGAGGGTGCGTAAACAACGAACCCAAGTAACTCGCAAAGAGTGAACCATACGACGCTCTGCGCCGTAAATCCGTGTAGTTGCTCGTCAAATAATGCCAAAATCTAACAACCCTGTAACGCTCTCACTAAAAAAGTATGACAATGGCATATTCTTAACCCACACCGTGGCGTTGTGACAAGTAGCAGGGAAGTAAGCGACGTCGGGCTGGATCAGTCCGGTGGGCTGTACGGACTGGAGCGTCCGTAGCAGCAACAGTGTCAACATGCGTCGTGTGAGGAGCCAGCAGGCGGCAGCCATATCACAAACGAAACGGTGCCTGTCGGTGTGGACAGCGGCGCATCTGAGGCAGAGAGGATCCTCGGCAAGATACATCATGCGTAAGCGTTGTCGGGTGGGGAATTTTTCAGTCGTTATCACCTACCAGTGCCTTGACCGTGGTGGGAAGGAAAGGCTGCGGCCGGTCCCGGCGGAGGTTCGAGTCCTCCCTCGGGCATGGGCGTGTGTGTTTGTCCTTAGGATAATTTAGGTTAAGTAGTTTGTAAGCTTAGGGACTGATGATTTTAGCAGTTAAGTCCCATAAGATTTCACACACATCTGAACTTTTTTTTTCTTTTTTTTTTTTTTTTTAAGGAAAGGCGAGTGTGTGTTGCTACACACCCGCCTCCATCTTACCGCCTGATGGCAGCATTCAGCCACATTAGCAGGTAGCGTCCGTTGAAAGTAGCGGTAGTAGTCCTTGGTTCTAGGATCCCGCGTGGTCGGTAGGACATCCAACAGATAATTCGTGTCGACCAGGTAGGTGCGAATGTGACACAGTGCCAGGGAGGGTGTCCTTGTCCGAAGTACGTAGGCGATGCATCGTCCGCAGGAAGAGAGCGCGCACCCTGTTGTGTACGTTTATCATTCCAATGCCGCCTGCACGTGTGGGCAACGTTAGCACCTCGTAACGGTCTCTGACGAAATGACCTAAGGCCGCCTGGAACTTGGCAGCTACCGTAGCGGCAATTGGGAAAAACGTGCGTGAAATGATTAAGCTTCGGAGCGAGGTAGACCAAAATGTACCCGCATGATCAAGTCAAGGATTCGAAAGTTATAGAGACGAACCTGAGTGCAGATCACATTAAGTAGTCTGCGATACGTATCTGCTGCTGTTCGCTGCACGTTCCCACGGAAGGTCAGTCCCAAACATTTCATCGCCGGTCTTTGGTAATGGGCACTGACATACTCATAATCAGTCCGCTGTCCACATCCATGAAGTGCGACTTTCACAAGCTGATAAGGCTCCTGGCCACCTCGCCGTGTCGCTGAAGCCACGCGATAGCCGTTCTTATATATTCGTCCAACCTCGCCAAGAAAACTACATCGTCCGCATAGGCACAACATTTAAAATGACCATTGCGGAAGCGAATACCCTCCAAACGCTGTCGGAGACCATGAAATGGAGGCTCGAGGGCAACGGCGAAGAGAAAGGCTGACAGAGGACATTCTAGGTGCACTGAGCGCTCAATAGTAAACGGTGGCAAGTGGTAGTCATTGACTAGGACTGTGGAAGGGGCTCCTTGGTTCAAAAATGGTTCAATGGCTCTGAGCACTATGGGACTCAACTGCTGAGGTCATTAGTCCCCTAGAACTTGGAACTAGTTAAACGTAACTAACCTAAGGACATCACAAACATCCATGCCCGAGGCAGGATTCGAACCTGCGACGAAGGGGCTCCTTGGATGAGACGGAGAACCACACCTGCCGATATTGGGTACAGTCCCATCTTCTTTAAGACTGCCTAAAAGAAACGGTGTTCAACTCGGTCAAATGCGCGGTCTAGGTCAACCGCCACTAGGGCGCCTTCTAAGCGGCATGCCGACACGAGCACCACCACATCTCTTACGAGCTTAACGCCGTGTGTATATTACTGCCACCTCCGAGACATGTTTGGTTGGCATGAATGGCATCTTTGACAATAGGAAGGAGGGGAGCACGAAGAATGCGGGCGAACAGCTTGCAATCTGAATTCACTATCGTCAATGGCGGGAAGTCTTGCGGTCTGCTTCCCCGGTTTGGTTTCGGTATAGGGATGATTATGCCCTGCAGAAATTCGGGGGGACGTGAAATTCCGGATCCAGGATTTCGCAGCACATCTACCGCCAAACTTCCCCCATCAGGTCAGAAAAGATGCCATAAAATTCAAGTGGAAGACCATCAGATCCAGGGGAATTGCTTCTCGTGCCCCACGACAGGGACATGTGCATTTCTTCCCACAAGACGGCCTCCAAGAATTTGGCGTCGCCTTGCGTCCTACCTTAAAGTGGCAGGTCGTGCAGGACGTCCTCAATGTCATTGTCGCTAGATAGAGAGAGCGGTAATAATCTGTGAGGGCAGGGGAGATGGGGTTGTGTGTCTCTGCGCATTGTCCGTCCGCAGAAATAACTGCCATGATGAGTCATCTCTTACGATATCTCCGTTCTCTGACGATGTGATAAAGAGAAGCACTTCCCTCTGGGATGGAATCTTGTAGTCTCGCTCGAAGCTGCGTGCCGTCCAATCTGTCAGCTGTGACCTGGAGAAGCCGTGCCTGTGTCCGGTGGACGGCCATTTGGCGCTCTGGCGACGGTAATTGCGACGTCAGTTTTCGCAAGATCGTGCAGTAAAACTCAGAGGTCATCCGGAGCCAAAGCGCCCTGTCTCATCCATACGCCATGAGCGTGAGGCGAAGAGTCGGTTTGGCGAAGTACGTCCACCATTGCGTTGTGGAAGCATAGGTACGACGCCGTCGCTCACATTTGTGCCAGGTAGCAACCCTCTTCCCGGAGAATGTTGACGTTAAGAGTCCAGGGTCCTCTACTACGGCTCGTCTGTTGTCGTGGCAGAGTCACGGCGCAGATGAAGCCCTGATGATCGGTGAATGCAGTGGGCCACAGCTCAGCACCGACAGTCGCTGCCCGAAGACCTCGGGAGACGTAAATCCTGTCCAGCCTGCTGACCGAATGGCTGGTGAAGTGGGTATATCCGCGACGGTCATCGTGGGTTAGTGTCCATGTATCATGCAAAGCGAGATCCCTGACCATAGCACGAAGGGCTGGACGTGGAGCATGGTGAGCGACCTGATCCTCAGGACGTAAGACGCTGTTAAAGTCCCTGCCCACCAGTGCTCTGTAGCGCCTTGAATCAATGGAGCTACCTCAGTGGAGTAATAGAGTGTTCGCTCTCGAAGCTTCGCAGTACCAGACGGGGCCTACAGATTCACAAGGCGGACTGCGCCGATGGTGAGCGCAATGCATCTCGCTGATGGCAAGCACTGAGTATCCGTTGGTTTGGTGCTATCACGTAGTAGTATGGCCGTACCAGCACCACTGTCGGAAGTTGGGTTGACGTAAGACACGTATCCATGATCATCCAGGCGCAGATCAGCCCGTACCTCTTGAAGGAACACGGTACCAATGTGCGCCGCCTGAATCATGCCCTTTAACAAAAAATGGCTCTGAGCACTATAGGACTTAACATCTGAGGTCATCAGTCCCCTAGAACTTAGAACTACTTAAACCTAACTAACCTAATGACAACACACACATCCATGCCCGAGGCAGGATTCGAACCTGCGACCGTAACGGTCGCGCGGTGCTAGCTGAAGCGACTAGAACCGCTCGGCCACTTCCGCCGGCACCCTTTAACAATTGGGTTTTGATCGTGGAACTAATGCCGTTGCCATTTACTATCTCTATCCGATGCACCTGGATCATTTGATAGTACGAAGACATATACTGCAGTCGTTTAAGCCACTAAGCGCCACGTCGCCCATCCGACAGTCTCTGTCACCCGTGCCATATATATTATTGATTGGCTGAGGCAAAATGTCCGTCCGACAATCCGCTGGCCGCGGGCATCTGGTTGTCGCTCATCTGATGTCTTAGCTGCAAAATCACGAGGAGGCTCGTCGTTCAATTGAGCATCGTGAGCATGGCTTTGTCCTTGGGCGGGCGTTGCCAGCAACGAGCCAGGAACGGGCGGCAGAGGGATTTTCCTCATCCTCCTCCAACGTGTCACCATCTCGCGAGTCATTTCCTGCTGACAGCCACCTCTTCTTTCGTCACTTGGGCGACTTCTGCTTGCGGGAACGCGTGTCCGCGTCCTGTGGATCACGACAAACAGTAGGCACCTCCCGCATCTCCGTGTCCGAGCTCCAATCGATCTTCTGTTGCTCTCCTTCCTCACACGGCTGTGGTGCAGACGTGGTCGCTGCTGTCAGGCACGGCAACGGTTTCGATTTAGGCTGCATCGTCGTGGGAGCGGAAACCGGGCCCGGGGGGGTCGGCAGCTGGAACGGAACAATGTCCGCGACTGACATGTCCTCCCTGCCTCAACGTATGTACTAGGTAGCGTTGTCGATTGCAATGGAGGCGTCATGTCTGCACGTGGTATCTGGACCAGGGCCGCTACAGGCATTCGCAGTATACATGCTCTTCCTCCCCGCACCCTGAACGAGTCTGCGGTTGACCGTCATAAATGACGATCTCTCGACTGCCAGCAACAGTCACGTACGATAGGATGTGTTTGCGCAGTTCGATTCGCACCTGACGCACTCCATTCAGTACAGGATACACCTCGAACTTATGCCACTTTTCTCTCACGCGACTTAGTACTTCCGTGTAAGGGCGCAGCGCGTTCATGACAAGCGTGGTCAGAACTTCAAACGGCAGCCCGAAGGTTCGGATGTTCCGAACGCCAAGTCCTGCTTTGTCACTACACCCACGTTGCCGTTGGAAACGACATACATAATCGGTGGAACGGCGAATAAGCCCTACGCACGCTGCTTCATCGACAAATTTCAGGTAAACTGTGCCGGAGACGATCGAAAGATGTATACCGGTAAGTTCCTGTGGATCAAAATGGTTCAAATGGCTCTGAGCACTATGGGACTCAACTGCTGAGGTCATTAGTCCCCTAGAACTTAGAACTAGTTAAACCTAACTAACCTAAGGACATCACACACATCCATGCCCGAGGCAGGATTCGAACCTGCGACCGCAGCGGTCTCGCGGTTCCAGACTGCAGCGCCAGAACCGCGCGGCCACTTCGGCCGGCTCCTGTGGATCGACGTGAATTACTTCACTCAGGAAACGCTCTACTTGGATGACTTAGGTCTTGCTTACCGGGCATGGAACGTTAATTTAATCGTGGCCTTTCTATAAGAAAGCGCCATCGTCGTTCGGGTTGATCTGTTTACACTGCGATGCCACTACCCACGCGAGTAAACAACGGCCCGCTTGCGGAGCGCCGCACAGAGCTCCGCGCACGTCCGCTTCGCAACACGGCTGAGAGCCGACTACCACTCAGCTATCGAGGCGGACGTAAATATCACAATAACTATGACCATTAACGAAATGATGGGCACATCATAATGAACCTGACATACAAAGCTACAACTAAAGCACAAATGAAATTTTGTACCAAACAAATTCTGTAAAATCATTTGAGAAAGACTGCAGAGCGTGCGTCTCGATTCTGTCGTGGCTGACAGGCCAAAAGGTGGCAGACTGCGTGGGACTCTCCTTCAGAATAAACGAATGAACTCGCCCAGTGCTTTGGACGAAAACCAGTCACAGTTCATCGGCCGCCGTATGCTGCACGGACTCTACAAAGAAGTTAACTTTGAGGAAACTATGGAGTACAGAAAAATTACTTTAGTTGGTCGATGAAAGAGGAAGTACAAGAATGTTCAGGGAAATACAGGAATACAAAAATAAAAGTCGCTTAGGGATGAAATAAATTGGAAATGCAGGGGAGCTAAGGCGAAAAAGATGCATGCAAAATGTGAAGACATCAAAAATGAAATGATTAACAGAAGGAGTGACTCAGCATATAGAAAAGTCAAAACGACCTTCGGTGAGATTAAAAACAATGGTGGTAACGCTAAGAATGCAATTGTAATTCCACTGTTAAATGCAGAGGAGAGTGTGGCTAGGCAGAAAGAGTACACTGAACACTTCTCTGAGGGGAGGGGGTGGGGGGGATTTTCTGATGTGATAGAAGAAGAAGCAGGAGTTCATAAGGAATAGTTAAGGGATCAAGTGTTAGAATCAAATTTAAGAGGGAATTTAAGATGAAATAAGGCAGAAAGGACGGATAACATCCCATCAGAATTTCTATTCACATTGGTGTGTAGAATGTATGAGCCTGGCTATGTACCATCTGACTTTCGGAAAAATATCATACAACCACTTTCAAAGACTGCAAGAGTTGGCAACTGAGAGCATTACTGCAAATCAGCTTAACAGCTCACGCATCCAAGTTGTTGAGACGAATAATATACAAAAGAATTGAAAAGAGAAGTGAGGATGTATTAGATGACGGTCAGTTTGGATTTAGGAAAGGTAAAGATACCAGAGAGGAGCTCTGACGTTGCGGTTGATAATGGAAACAAGGCTAAAGAAAAATAAAGTTACTTTTATAGGATTTGTCGACCTGGAGAAAGCTTTCGGCAATGTCACATGGTGCAAGAGGTACGAAATGCTGAGGAAAATATGGGTTAGCTACAGGGAGAGACGGATACACAACATGTACAAGAGCTAAGAGGCAATAATAAAAGTGGAAGACGAAGAACGAAGTACTCGGATTAAAAAAGAATGTAAGACAGGGATATAGTCTTTCACCTCTGCCGTTCAACTTACACTTTGAAGATGGAATTATGGAAATAAATGGAAGGTTCAAGAGTGGAATAAAAGTTGAAGGTGAAAGGATGCCTGTGTTAAGATTTGCTGAAGATATTGCTATCCTCAGTGAAAGGGAAGAAGAATTACAGGATCTGCTGAATTGAATAAATAGTCTGCTGAGAACAGAATATGGATTAAGAGTAAATCGAAGGAAGACGAAAGTAATGAGAAATAGCGGAAGTGAGAACAGCAAGGAACTTAACATCAGGATTGATAGTCAGGAAATAGAAGAAGTTAAGGAATTCCCATACTCAGGCAGCAAAATAACCCACGGCGGACAAAGCAAAAGCAGACAAGCACTGGCAAAAGGGCGTTCCTAGCCAAGAGAAGTCTACCGGTAGCAAACATAAGCCTTAAACTAAGGAAGAAATTTCTGAGAATGTACGTTTGGAGCACAGCATTGTGTGGTAGTGAAATATGGACTGTGGGAAAACCGTAACAGAAGAGAGTCGAAGCATTTGTTGAAAATTAGGTGGACTGAAAAGGAAAGGAACGAGAAAGTTCTGCGCAGGATCGGAGAGGAAAGGAATACATGGAAAACACTGACAAGAAGAAGGGGGAGAATGATAGGACATCTCTGAAGACATTGGGGAGTAACTTCCATGGTACTAGAGACAGCTGAAGAGGGTATAAACTGTAGTGGAAGACAGAGTTTGGAATACATCTAGCAAATAATTGAGGACGTAGGTTGCGGAATACATGGAAAACACTGACAAGAAGAAGGGGGAGAATGATAGGACATCTCTGAAGACATTGGGGAGTAACTTCCATGGTACTAGAGACAGCTGAAGAGGGTATAAACTGTAGTGGAAGACAGAGTTTGGAATACATCTAGCAAATAATTGAGGACGTAGGTTGCGAGTGCATCATGACTAAAAAAAAAAAAAAAAAAAAAAAAAAAAAAAAAAAAAAAAAAAAAAAAAAAAAAAAATCGCAAGGCGAGCCACCGAGGCGCTGCCAGGCATTGAAGGTCCGTTTTTAACCGCTAACTCCAATATTTGTGTACCAATCGAACTGAGTCATCGCACTACATTTCTTGGTGCGAAGAAGCCGACTAGTTGATGGGACACAGTACCGACCTCTAATTTGCTAATTTGTACGCCAGAAGTGGGAAGGTTCTTCAGCATTCCTCCATGTTTTCATGAAATAAGAAATACGCACGTCAATCACTTTTTTTTTTTTTTAAGTAGGGAGCTGTGAAGGGAGATCTATGTTCCGTGTCAACTGATCGCCATCCGCCGTGAGGCTCGCCTGTCTCCTTGCTGCCGTTTGGTGCTGATGAGCACGTAGGTTGCTGGTTTTGGGGAAATGTAAATATCGAAATTCTGGTAGCGCTATCCATATTGAGTTTTAGGGAAATTTTTTCCTTGCTAATTTTTATTTTGATTTTTTTAGTCATTAGAGCAAATACACTGATTAGCCAGAACATTAAGACCATCTACCTAATAGGCGGATAACAGTGGCGACGCGTCGTGGCATGGAAGCAATGAGGCCTTGGTAAGTCGCTGGAGGGACGTGGCACCACATCTGCACACACTAATTCCCTAATTTCCCTAAAATTCTGGAAAGGTGGGCGATATGTTCTGACGCCACGTTCAGTTACACCCCAAATGTGTTCGATCGGATCCAGATCTGGCCAGTTGGGCGGCCAGCACATGAATAGGAACTCGCGATTGTGTTCATCGAACCACTCCATCACTCTCCTGGCCTTGCGACATGGCACATTATCTTGTTGAGAAATGTCACTGTCATTAGGAAACGTGATCGTCGTGAAGGGGTGTAAGTGGTCTACGATGCCCCTTGGTCGTCATGATGCCTTGCACGAGCTCCACTGGAGCATGGATGCCCACGTGAATGTTCCCAGGTATAATGGAGCAGCCGCCAGCTTGTATGTGTTTCGCAGTACAGGATTCAAGCAACTGTTTCCCTGGTAGACGACCGATTCGCGTTCTCCCATCGGCATGGCGAAGGAGGTATCTGGATTTATCAGATCAACCACTGTTCTGTCACTGCACCAATGTTCAGTGCCAATGGTCACGTGTCCATTGAAAGGTGGCTACACTGAGCCACAGCGCCAGAGATTGCGCCAAAGAGTATTATTCAGCCGCCTCCACTGGCAGTGTTTGTTGAGATGTGGTAGTGGAGAGTGCTTATTGAGAAGTAGCAGTAGGCAGTGCTTGTTGAGATGTAGCAGTGGTGAGTCGTTGTTGAGAAGTTCCCATGGAGAGTGCTTGTTCAGATGTTGTCATATTGTTTTGATGGGCTATACACCAGATGTTGCTGGATTGGGGATGCTGTAATGATCAGAGTGTACTTTTCGTCAATATATATGAAGGTAAAAAATTCCTTTTTTTCTATTATTTCAATGTTTTAAACAATAATGCCTCTTGGTCACAGGTTCAGTCAACAAGCATCTGGCGCGTGTTCTTGTATTAGACTGTATTTCTGGTTACTATGTGCAATTATAGTATTTCCGTTTTTTTTAAATTACTTCAGTATAAATGGTATTTAAAATATCTTGTCGTATTCAGGAAGAACCGTGCCAGATGTGTACGTTGAATGACACTTCCACACACAGAACAGCGACACTTGTGCCTTGTTGTTTCGTAGCTTTTATAGTTGCTGAGGACTTAATTAATTAATTGTGTTAACGGAAATTTCCTTTCATTCTTTGTTGTTGTTCTATGCAGTCAGATTGCGTACAAATACTAGTCAGGGCCAACCGTTTACGAGACTTCGTAACCGGACAGACAGCGACTAAAATTAAAAGTATTTGCATTCATAAAATAATTAAGCCGCCATGCACCTTTTCAGTAGTATTTGCCGATGTCGTGTTGTTAACATTGGCCCATGCATCGGTCGTTGGCTGCGGAGGCCCATCGTTGGGAGTGTTAGGTGCACTGTGTGTTCAGACATGTTTTTACGTTGCCCAGCATTAAAGTCTGTTGTTAGTTCCTTCAAAGTAAACGGCCTGTCCTGTTTTGCCAGTCTGACCAGCCTACGACGTCCGACATCGGTAATGAGGTGTGGCCGCCCAATTCCGCAAGATCTGGATGTGGTTTCACCTCGGTTTCGCCATGTGTTGAAAACACTCACCAAAGCACTCCTCGAACACCCGACAAGTCGTGGAGTTACCGAAATTCTCGTGCCGAGCTTCCGAGCCGTCACACTTTTCCTTCGGTCAAACTCAGATAAATGACGCGTCTTTCCCACTCTAAAAACGGACAGCACGCTCACTGACACCGCAAACACTTTGCGTATGTCCGACTGGCAGTCATTCATCGCCAGGTGACGCTGCTACCGTCTGAACGGGTTTATATCGCTGAATGTCAGTGGTCACAATGTTCTGGCTGATCAATGTAAAAATCTGTTAATCTCAGTCTAGACTTAAATTCAATATCCTTTATACAGGGTTATTACAAATGATTGAAGCGATTTCACAGCTCTACAACAACTTTATTATTTGAGATATTTTCACAATGCTTTGCGCACACATACAAAAACTCAAAAAGTTTTTTTAGGCATTCACAAATGTTCGATATGTGGCCCTTTAGTGATTCGGCAGACATCAAGCCGATAATCAAGTTCCTCCCACACTCGGCGCAGCATGTCCCCATCAATGAGTTCGAAAGCATTGTTGATGCGAGCTCGCAGTTCTGGCACGTTTCTTGGTAGAGGAGGTTTAAACACTGAATCTTTCACATCACTATGCTTGAAACTTGCCCGCACGCGTTCAACCGTTTCTTCACTCACTGCAGCCCGACCCGTTGATTTCCCCTTACAGAGGCATCCAGAAGCTTTAAACTGCGCATACCATCGCCGAATGGAGTTAGCAGTTGGTGGATCTTTGTTGAACTTCGTCCTGAAGTGTCGTTGCACTGTTATGACTGACTGATGTGAGTGCATTTCAAGCACGACATACGCTTTCTCGGCTCCTGTCACCATTTTGTCTCACTGCGCTCTCGAGCGCTCTGGCGGCAGAAACCTGAAGTGCGGCTTCAGCCGAACAAAACTTTATGAGTTTTTCTACGTATCTGTAGTGTGTCGTGACCATATGTCAATGAATGGAGCCACAGTGAATTTATGAAATCGTTTCAATCATTTGTACTAGCCCTGTATTGTCCTAACGCTTTTCCATGGGCAGGCGACACACTAGCAACAAATGACCCTGGTGAATACCTATGCTTGTTTTCTCATTGTGACGGCGTTATCAGTGTTGGCCAGACTTAAGGATCAGTTATATTAAGAACTCAGAGAAAGGAACGTGTATTCTACATCTACATCTACATTTATACTCCGCAAGCCACCCAACGGTGTGTGGCGGAGGGCACTTTACGTGCCACTGTCATTAACTCCCTTTTCTGTTCCAGTCGCGTATGGTTCGCGGGAAGAACGACTGTCTGAAAGCCTCCGTGCGAACTCGAATCTCTCTAATTTTACATTCGTGATCGCCTCGGGAGGTATAAGTAGGGGGAAGCAATATATTCGATACCTCATCCAGGGACGCACTCTCTCGAAACCTGGACAGCAGGCTACACCGCGATGCAGAGCGCCCCACTTGCAGAGTCTGCCACTTGAGTTTGCTAAACATCTCCGTAACGCTATCACGGTTACCAAATAACCCTGTGACGAAACGCGCCGCTCCTCTTTGGATCTTCTCTATCTTCGCCCGTCAATCCGATCTGGTACGGATCCCACACTGATGAGCAATACTCAAGTATAGGTCGAACGAGTGTTTTGTAAGCCACCTCCTTTGTTGATGGACTACATTTTCTAAGCACTCTCCCAATGAATCTCAACCTGGTACCCGCCTTACCAACAATTAATTTTATATGATAATTCCACTTCAAATCATTCCGTACGCATACTCCCAGATATTTTACAGAAGTAACTGCCACCAGTGTTTGTTCCGCTATCATATAATCATACAATAAAGGATCCTTCTTTCTATGTATTCACAATACATTTGTCTATGTTAGGGGTCAGTGGCCACTCCCTGCACCAAGTGCCTATACGCTGCAGATCTTCCTGCATTTAGCTACAATTTTCTAATGCTGCAACTTCTCTGTATACTACAGCATCATCCGCGAAAAGCCGCGTGGAACTTCCGACACTAGCTAGTCATGTGTGATGGAAGATTTGTTTAATCACGAGATTACAGTTTCGTTCAGCAACTATGACCCAGAACTAGGACCCAAATTTCAGGACTTATCTTCTGATTTTAATAACCACGACCGCTTTCCCCCTCTAGTGTATGTCACACCGTTATGTAGTATCTCAGGACGCACGACATACGCCACTGCATAGCGGGCTTGGCTGCCGAAAACGGTCAAACTTTTTTAAAGTAGAACGAAGTGTGCAAGTGGTGCTGACAATTCATTCTAAACCAATACAGCAGTTGCGGAACCTACGTGAAGATGCTGCAAGCGCAAGCCAACAACAAAAAACAGTACTAAGTGCCTACCAAGTAAGTACACACATCCAGCTACAGTATGGTGTACCGGTAGTGTTCTGAAGAAATGAATGTTTGCAAGTGGGCTGCTTCTGTGTTGGCAGCGCTGTGTAGCGCTTTGCATTGGATCTCTGACTGCGCTTTCTTTGTGAGAGACTCTGTGGCTGGTTTGACTCGTTGTTGGAAGTTAATCGCCAGTTGTGTTGGGCAGTTGGAAGTTAGTCGCCAGAATGGATGGAAGTACTGTTGGGCAAGTGTAGGTGAACAGCCAACAGTGATGGATGTTAAATGTGAGAAGTTAGCATTGATGGAGTGTAGAGGTCTGAAGAGTTAGCGTAGGCTAACGATCTGTACATGTTCGACTTGGAGATTGAATATTATTCATGATTATATACCTTTGTACTAGATGTCAACGACGATTTATATTCGTGTTTTAACTGTATGTCACATTATTAGGATAAAAACTACATTATTTGGTTTGCAACAAAATCTTTCCTTTGCTAACCACATGCCTATTAGTAGTTAGTGGCTTTAGCAGTTAGAATCTTTTATTTACCTGGCTGTATTGACGCTCGCTGTTTTGCAGTAGTTCGCGTAATGAAGATTTTTGTGAGGTAAGTGCTTAATGAAATGTATAGGTTATTGTTAAGATTTCCTCTTAGTCAGGGCCATTCTTTTGAATTAATTATTTGAAGTCAGGTTGTAATTTTTTTGGAGCAGTCAGATTGCGTTGCGCTAGAATATTGTGTGTCGGTGTTGACATGATAAGAAAAAGTAAAGAGAAAGTAGGCTCAGTTTTACTAAGCTGTTTCAGAATCAAATAACGTAGAAGTTTCATCTTCTCAGTCATTCTGCAATTTAAGTACAGACACACTCATTTAAAAAAAGCAGTTCCATGTTTTGCCAAAGAGTTGTTTAAAATTTAAGAAGGGTAGGTAATAAGGATAAGGAACTGTGTTGGAAGTTTTTGAAAGAATTTAAAAAAAGAACTCTTTTTGTATGTCAGGCTAATACCTGCAATCAGGGAACTTTCAACATCAAACATTGCTTTCCGAAATACGGAACTATATATAGGAATATTTTTGTATATACACTCCTGGAAATTGAAATAAGAACACCGTGAATTCATTGTCCCAGGAAGGGGAAACTTTATTGACACATTCCTGGGGTCAGATACATCACATGATCACACTGACAGAACCACAGGCACATAGACACAGGCAACAGAGCATGCACAATGTCGGCACTAGTACTGTGTATATCCACCTTTCGCAGCAATGCAGGCTGCTATTCTCCCATGGAGACGATCGTAGAGATGCTGGATGTAGTCCTGTGGAACGGCTTGCCATGCCATTTCCACCTGGCGCCTCAGTTGGACCAGCGTTCGTGCTGGACGTGCAGACCGCGTGAGACGACGCTTCATCCAGTCCCAAACATGCTCAATGGGGGACAGATCCGGAGATCTTGCTGGCCAGGGTAGTTGACTTACACCTTCTAGAGCACGTTGGGTGGCACGGGATACATGTGGACGTGCATTGTCCTGTTGGAACAGCAAGTTCCCTTGCCGGTCTAGGAATGGTAGAACGATGGGTTCGATGACGTCCCCTCGACGATCACCAGTGGTGTACGGCCAGTGTAGGAGATCGCTCCCCACACCATGATGCCGGGTGTTGGCCCTGTGTGCCTCGGTCGTATGCAGTCCTGATTGTGGCGCTCACCTGCACGGCGCCAAACACGCATACGACCATCATTGGCACCAAGGCAGAAGCGACTCTCATCGCTGAAGACGACACGTCTCCATTCGTCCCTCCATTCACGCCTGTCGCGACACCACTGGAGGCGGGCTGCACGATGTTGGGGCGTGAGCGGAAGACGGCCTAACGGTGTGCGGGACCGTAGCCCAGCTTCATGGAGACGGTTGCGAATGGTCCTCGCCGATACTCCAGGAGCAACAGTGTCCCTAATTTGCTGGGAAGTGGCGGTGCGGTCCCCTACGGCACTGCGTAGGATCCTACGGTCTTGGCGTGCATCCGTGCGTCGTTGCGGTCCGGTCCCAGGTCGACGGGCACGTGCACCTTCCGCCGACCACTGGCGACAACATCGATGTACTGTGGAGACCTCACGCCCCACGTGTTGAGCAATTCGGCGGTACGTCCACCCGGCCTCCCGCATGCCCACTATACGCCCTCGCTCAAAGTCCGTCAACTGCACATACGGTTCACGTCCACGCTGTCGCGGCATGCTACCAGTGTTAAAGACTGCGATGGAGCTCCGTATGCCACGGCAAACTGGCTGACACTGACGGCGGCGGTGCACAAATGCTGCGCAGCTAGCGCCATTCGACGGCCAACACCGCGGTTCCTGGTGTGTCCGCTGTGCCGTGCGTGTGATCATTGTTTGTACAGCCCTCTCGCAGTGTCCGGAGCAAGTATGGTGGGTCTGACACACCGGTGTCAATGTGTTCTTTTTTCCATTTCCAGGAGTGTAAATACAAAGCATGGTCCTATGCCAGCAATTTATGAAATTACAAACTAGAATAATCTTCAGTGCATTGAAATCAGACATAAAGAACATAAAAGCATTCGATATATTTAAGAAAGAAGTGCTGAGAAGTGCATCACACTGACACGGATGTGACACTTTGTTAGCTAAAGAATATTTGCGATACGTTTACTAAGTCTTCTCTGGGACATTCACGGGCGGAAGTATCACACATAGGAAAAATCCGCTTTGTTGTGCAGAGGTCAAATGAATTTCTTAGAGAATTACAACGGTTCTTCCTACCTGCGACATTGCCAAAGGGGGCTGCAGCCAGGGGCCGGTACCACAAAAATTAAACTATGTGCCGTTGTTTTAATAGCAACGGCCTTGCCGCAGTGGATACACCGGTTCCCGTGAGATCATCGAAGTGAAGCACTGTCGGAAGTGGCCGGCGCTTGGATGGGTGAGCACCCAGGCCGCCATGCGCTGTTGCCATTTTTCGGGGTGCACTCAGCCTCATGATGCCAAATGAGGAGCTACTCGACCGAACAGTAGCGGCTCCGGTCACAGAAAACCATCATAAGGGCCAGGAGAGCGGTGTGCTGACCCCACGCCCCTCCTATCCGCATCCTCAACTGAGGATGACACGGCGGTCGGATGGTCCCGATGGGCCACTTGTGGCCTGAAGACGGAGTGCTGCTGATGCTGCTACCGCTCGTTGTTTTAATAAAGTGGTACGGGTCCTCTTATAATCTTAAGTGACGTATACATAATTATATTGCCAGCTAAAATGTTAAGCACCCAAAAGACAGCATTAGATGTCAGTGCAGCTTCGTTTTCTGTGACTAGTAGAGTTGTCCGTATTTAGTGTGGTTACGAGGGCTGGTAGGGTATACAAGAGGCAATCTGAGGTCATCAGTCCCCTAGAACTTAGAACTACTTAAACCTAACTAACCTAAGGACATCACACACATCCAGGCCCGAGGCAGGATTCGAACCTGCGACCGTATCGGTCGCGCGGTTCCAGACTCAAGCGCCTAGAACTGCTCGGCTACAGCGGCCGGCCACAAGGGTGGGGGGAGGGGGGGAGGGTGTGAACAGCAACAGATGTTGAGTGATAAGTTGACCTTATCAGCAACTGACAGGCTTTGAAAGAGTCTTTATGAGTCTCCCTTTAGCCAGATGGTCGAATCGTTCAGTGTCTAGATCTGTGGGGAATTCGGATGTGGCAGGGGCCCAGTGTCGAACTGCATGGGAACGTAAGGGCACAAATACTCGTTGTCAATGTTCCATTCGACCACGTCTGACGACCACAAGGGGCATTACGGTGTTGTCCAACAAGCACGTCGTAATGACTCTACACAAGCGTCTGCCATCCGAGAACAAGCAATGGAGTCCCTGCAACATTCTGAGTCATTCCGCACCATCGATCGCAGACTGACAATAGTCAGACTTGGTAATTATTCTCTGCATATCCATCTTTTCAGAGATGGTTGCGGGACTCGACTGTTACTATAGAATATTTAATTAAATATCTTTCAGCCGTCTAATTTCCAAACTTATTTTATAAAAATAAAACAGTAGTAAGTTTCCAAACTTATTTTATAAAAGTTTTATAAAAGTCTGGAAATTATACGAGTGAAAGATGTTTGATTTGAGATCATGTAGGGTATTATTTTCCCATGCGGACATTGCCTTTAAAAACAGTTTTTTCAAGCTTTTGGAGAGGCGCAACGATTTAATTCGTGGAATCATGGTGCGGTCAGCCGCCGGGTATTGTTTCAGGTCACGGCTGGTTGTGATTGATGGAAGTCTGACCCAACAATTGTACATCACGGAAATCTGCTTCCTCACGTGTTATCTCTCACGCGACAGTATTGTGGTGTAATTTTTCAACAGGATAATGCCCGTCCACACATGTTATGCGTTTCTATGAACTGTCTGGGTGATGTCGAAGTAATCCCGTGACCAGCAACAACACCAGATCGGACTAAGACTGTTGATATTTTTAAAAAATATTGGGGATCCGATATATCGATATTTGAAAAGGTATTACAACCTGCTCTCGATAAAACGAAAAGAGGTTATCGATATATCGACATGTTGACGGAAAAATATCGACGTACTTGCCTATAAAAATATCGACTGCACGTTGTTAAAATACCGCCAGTTTTAGAGCTGTATATTTAAGTATAGATGTATTATTACTCGTAGATATTCTGTACACAAAAAGCTAGCAGCCTGCATATTCCTCTTAGAGCAAGAATAGAAAGGAAAACGATACAAGTTCAAGCTTGGCGATAACCACTTTGCTAACAATGGTAACTGCATGCAAGTGGCACAATGATAGGTGCCCGATGGGTCCGTTGTTCGTTTTCGTCAAATATCGGATTCCTAGGGAACATTTCACGTTTTTTCATTTCCGCCAACGCCAGCGACCTAGCAGTTGCAGCGTCAAAATTGCGTGGTGAAGCCTAAAAGTTGCAGTTTATGTTGTTTTAGCGCCGATCACGTTAGCATTTCCCTCCGCCCATCCCAAAGATCAATCTTGTCATTTAGAT
Source organism: Schistocerca serialis cubense (assembly GCF_023864345.2). Taxonomy (NCBI): domain Eukaryota; kingdom Metazoa; phylum Arthropoda; class Insecta; order Orthoptera; family Acrididae; genus Schistocerca; species Schistocerca serialis. The sequence continues at coordinate 510,750,510 of NC_064645.1, forward strand.
TTTCATCATTTTCGGCAACTGTTTTTGAAGAATATCGATGTAAAGAAACAGCACTCTGGTTGCGTTAAAAATGGGGTGTTTTCTTTTTTAAAGCAACTGGTGTGTAATTTCTTCATGTCGGAAATCTTGTTATTCCATTCATAGCGTCACTCAAAACCTCCCCCCCCCCCCCCCAAATCCTATCGGACTACTACTTTTGTACCACGTATACTTGCTTCGCACAGTCAGAGAGAAAAACTGGACGCAATGAAAGCCCAAAAAATAGTAAGACTCCTTGACACAGTGAAAGTAAAATCATGTTATACTACAATTTCAAAAGAAAAACTTCAAATACTTTCCTAAAATCGCGAAAAAAAAAACTCATATAATATGAAATAAAAATATCGGCAATCCATATTGGCATTTTGACATCGATATACCGGCGAAAAATTATCGCCGACATATATGGACATTTTTAGATTAATATCGATATATCGACATTTTGTCAACAGTCATAGATCGGACCCGCAAACAGTATGTGTGGGGCCACCTGGGACGCGAACTGCATCCCAGCGCCAGAGTCCAAGACATCACAGACCCTTTACAATAATCATATGCCAGCTTGCCTCAGAAGAGAGTTCAACATCCTTATGACACCGCTCCCAACAGAAACTGCGTGCATGCAGACCGGAGAGGGTGCATCGTCATACTAATAAGAGGGCTCATACTTTCGAGTTCTTTGTCACTTCGATTCGATTTTGTAATCACTGAAATAACGTCAAATTTTCTGTCAGCCCGTGAAGCTGCGTTCTGTTTCCTCCTCCCTTTTGGGTACTTCACTTGCTTTTCCTCTGGCAGCGTATTTGGAACTTGCTTGTTTGGCTGTTTCAGTTGGCAGTTGGTACGAATTAAGTGAACATTCAATCCTCAAAGCCTACGCTCGGTCATGTCAAATTCCCAGTTTCTCATGGGTGTACACGTGGAACTTCAGTTGGTATAACGTCCAAGGGCTTTAATGGAGTGGTTCACGGATTGTTAAGTAGTTAGAGGTGCGATTTCACGGAAAGCCGATTTCTTCCACATCTCATTTCATCCGAACCAGGACGCAAAACTTCTTTCTTTTACTTCCCGTCGCCCGAAATTAATTCTTGAAGCTCAGGGATAACACATTCAAGCTATCGGAACGGGTCAGTCGATAATAAATATTAATTAAAGCGATGTTGGCTGTAAAATGTTTTTCCGATTCGTATTATTCATTGCACGCAGTTCCCTTCGCAGTGTACTCACGTAAATAGGTTGAGATGGATCTGCATTCTCTGGCAGAATGGGTTTTGTCAGATTTGAAACAAATTGTCAGTGAAAAGGTTTTACACTCGTGTCCAATCCCTATCGATCAGATCTTTTTACGACCACTTTTTGCCAGTCATCGTTGATACACTATCCAACTACGCAACTTTATTCACGCTGTGGCCATGTTCACGTCTAAACAGGATCTGTCACGTCTCCAAATTGGCTCTTCTTAAAAAAAATGGCTCTGATCACTATGGGACTCAACTGCTGAGGTCATTAGTCCCCTAGAACTTAGAACTAGTTAAACCTAACTAACCTAAGGACATCACAAACATCCATGCCCGAGGCAGGATTCGAACCTGCGACCGTAGCGGTCTTGCGGTTCCGGACTGCAGCGCCTTTAACCGCACGGCCACTTCGGCCGGCTGCTCTTCTTACAGCGCTGATTCTATACAACGGACCAGTACACAACACTGTCTCATTTCTTTGACTTGCGATAGCAGCGAGCGTCACATGACCGCGTGGCATTAGTTCTCAACCTTCCACGGCGCCCCAAGATGACAAGTATGCTCTTTGAAGGGAGAGACTGACATTTCGTCCACTAAACCAACAAAAACTACAAAAATGATCGAGGGATGACTAAGTATTGAACTTTGTATTAGTTTACTTGTTTATGTGAATTACCTTACATGTGTGCACTATTCACTAAATGATGCAGAATTACTACCTAAGCCGTGCATTTCCTTACAATCATCTAGTGATGGTAACGAAAGAAAGAAATCTTAATGTGTTCCCGATTTGTATTAATAATATTGTAACTGCTATTACGTTTCCTTCAGATATATCCAATATTACCGTCGTTTGTATTTGAGCCGTGCTTGCGTTAGAATCGATTTCTTCCACTTATTAAACCTCTCCGCTCATTATATTGTAGCGTTTATGCCACATTGCTGCCCACATTTATTACATTTTGTTGCTATGTTTTAATGCACAGTAGAGGAAGTTTTTGTTACTGGAGGCTAACGAGCAGGTAAGCTCACAAAGCACTCACATCGAACGACGCGTCAAATGGTCAGATAGCGTGAGAAAGGCCGGGCGAGCAAGAACCATATCGTACTGGAGAAGAGAGACAGTGGGGATTCAGCTACCACACTTTCAGCCGTGCTGATGACGTTATTTGCACCAAGAACTTGTTAACAATAATTTCAATATCACTCAGTTCATCATGAAATGGTAATTACAATATTTAGTTACTGTCAGTGATTTTTTATGGAAAGGATGGACTAATCACAATTGTGCCCTGACAGGGCAGGCGCCTGATTACTGAAGATAGCTCACAACTAGTAAACGATCGGTTTCCGAGGAGGTAAAGCATGAATCCATGGATGAAATCTGATCTCAGGTAAAGACGGAATTGTCTGTTGAAAATCTACCTCGGATGACGTACTTGTGCGATGCTATGTTAATTCAAGGCAGCTTACGATCGGTTTTCTAGGCAGCAACACGCGATCTAGTGTATGAAGAGGAACGTAACATAAAGACAGAAGCAATTGTTGCAGTTGCCTCGGAAAATACACTCCTGGGAAATTGAAATAAGAACACCGTGAATTCATTGTCCCAGGAAGGAGAAACTTTATTGACACATTCCTGGGGTCAGATACATCACAAGATCACACTGACAGAACCACAGGCACATAGACACAGGCAACAGAGCATGCACAATGTCGGCACTAGTACAGTGTATATCCACCTTTCGCAGCAATGCAGGCTGCTATTCTCCCATGGAGACGATCGTAGAGATGCTGGATATAGTCCTGTGGAACGGCTTGCCATGCCATTTCCACCTGGCGCCTCAATTGGACCAGCGTTCGTGCTGGACGTGCAGACCGCGTGAGACGACGCTTCATCCAGTCCCAAACATGCTCAATGGGGGACAGATCCGGAGATCTTGCTGGCCAGGGTAGTTGACTTACACTTTCTAGAGCACGTTGGGTGGCACGGGATACATGCGGACGTGCATTGTCCTGTTGGAACAGCAAGTTCCCTTGCCGGTCTAGGAATGGTAGAACGATGGGTTCGATGACGGTTTGGATGTACCGTGCACTATTCAGTGTCCCCTCGACGATCACCAGTGGTGTACGGCCAGTGTAGGAGATCGCTCCCCACACCATGATGCCGGGTGTTGGCCCTGTGTGCCTCAGTCGTATGCAGTCCTGATTGTGGTGCTCACCTGCACGGTGCCAAACACGCATACGACCATCATTGGCACCAAGGCAGAAGCGACTCTCATCGCTGAAGACGACACGTCTCCATTCGTCCCTCCATTCACGCCTGTCGCGACACCACTGGAGGCGGGCTGCACGATGTTGGGGCGTGAGCGGAAGACGGCCTAACGGTGTGCGGGACCGTAGCCCAGCTTCATGGAGACGGTTGCGAATGGTCCTCGCCGATACCCCAGGAGCAACAGTGTCCCTAATTGGCTGGGAAGTGGCGGTGCGGTCCCCTACGGCACTGCGTAGGATCCTACGGTCTTGGCGTGCATCCGTGCGTCGCTGCGGTCCGGTCCCAGGTCGACGGGCACGTGCACCTTCCGCCGACCACTGGCGACAACATCGATGTACTGTGGAGACCTCACGCCCCACGTGTTGAGCAATTCGGCGGTACGTCCACCCGGCCTCCCGCATGCCCACTATACGCCCTCGCTCAAAGTCCGTCAACTGCACATACGGTTCACGTCCACGCTGTCGCGGCATGCTACCAGTGTTAAAGACTGCGATGGAGCTCCGTATGCCACGGCAAACTGGCTGACACTGACGGCGGCGGTGCACAAGAGCTGCGCAGCTAGCGCCATTCGACGGCCAACACCGCGGTTCCTGGTGTGTCCGCTGTGCCGTGCGTGTGATCATTGCTTGTACAGCCCTCTCGCAGTGTCCGGAGCAAGTATGGTGGGTCTGACACACCGGTGTCAATGTGTTTTTTTTTTCCATTTCCAGGAGTGTATATTTATGCGATCTCATGTTGATTGTAAGGTCGTGTGACTTTGGGGCGCTCGGGAACTAATGGTTAATGTCCGGAGATCTTGTTATGAGTATTAACGGTATACTGACTCTACAGATCGTTTCGCTAATACTGCGATTAATGAAATAAAATGAAATTAGTTGGCATCCTAACATTTTACGATTCTTATTATGCTTAGCATCTAAACCTACCCACTTGCCACGTTTTTATACGCTGTTTATGGCATAAGCGTTAGAGCTCGCGATCGACGGAGAAGAAACCAAGCGGAACAATGGCTACGGGACATCTTTCGAAGACGCGAGATGTGTAGGTTTCCTCCTGTTGTGCTAGGGAACGTGATCGCAGAAGTTTCGTGCTATAAGCCACCGTTTTTGTTCATTTCTGCTCATCTTTGATGTGGGAAGTTTCATTTACTGTTACACTTTTGCCGGCCGGTGTGGCCGTGCGGTTCTAGGCACTTCAGTCTGGAACCGCGTGACCGCTACGGTCGCAGGTTCGAATCCTGCCTCGGGCATGGATGTGTGTGATGTCCTTAGGTTAGTTAGGTTTAAGTAGTTCTGAGTTCTAGGGGACTGATGACCACAGATGTTAAGTCCCACAGTGCTCAGAGCCATTTGAACCATTTGTTACACTTTTCATCCATTGTGTGACGAAAAATATCTTAGAACAGCAGTTAATTTTAATAGGATGCATTAAACCCCATTATAGCGTAATAGTATCCTAGCAACAGGTTCGTCGGCGTCTCATGAGAGGGGGCGTAGCAGCACTCCTAGATGATTTGAACGCACGCGTGCTCCTTCCTGGACGGAATGTTTGTTTTCTCCTCTTTCTCCTCTGCATAGTAACAGGAGCTGGTCACTGAGGACGGAGGTCCTGTTCGCTATGTTACAGATGGCTGTGAAAAATGTGCCCACTGTATTTGAAGAATGGTTCAAATGGCTCTGAGCACTATGCGACGTAACTTCTGAGGTCATCAGTCGCCTAGAACTTAGAACTAATTAAACCTAACTAACCTAAGGACATCACACACATCCATGCCCGAGGCAGGATTCGAACCTGTATTTGAAGAATTACTGCTTGTATCTGCCTTTCTGGTGGCAGGTTTGCGTCTTCAGAGTCGGCACGTTTCTTACATGTATTACTTTGGTTTGTGGATGCAGAGCTGCCAGTATTTAATATACAGTCAGGCATTGGAGTAGAAAGAAAAAAGGTGAGCACCTTTTGTCATGTGTGACCAAAGTGTTAGCTGTAACTGTTTGTTCATCGAGCGAGCCTTTGTTATTGGGACTGAATTTGGATTCTCACCTGTAGCGCTGTCTAGGTTTGTGTAACCACCGTTATTTTGACCTTGCAGCTAGTCCCCAACATGCATCAGCATTTCGGATTACCAATATAATGCCAAATTATTTCAAGCCTCTTGCAAAATGCAAACGGAATTTATGCTTTAGTGTTGATCGTTTTTTGAAGATATTTTTCTAAAGAGTAAAATTTTGTAAATTGTGTGCTTCCTTTTTGAAGGCCCATGCGTTAAAACTATAAAGAAGTTAACCCCTGAAAGAATTTGTTCTCTTTTAAACACTCTTGCGTTAAGTTACTACCGTTATTATTTTGTCACAGCTGAAACGTCAAAGGACGTTATGAAATATCTGAACTTGGGAATTAAAATTTATTTATGTTGCTGTTACCTCGTGTCTATGTGGTTTTAAGCTTTTTTCTTTGTCTGTCCAAAAATTCCTAATCTAAGCCGAATGAAGGGGCCGAACGATGTCTGGGCTAAGCTCTTTTAACTAGTGCTTGCTCCATCAGAAGTCACATATAGCCGAAGCGTGTATGTAGTAAACTTCGTAGGCAACGGACGGCAAATATCTTCAAGAGGAAAACCAAGCAAAATATGTGTCTATGATAATATTACTATGTCAGTTAATAACAGCACTTAACAGACATTATGTCATGCGTCTTTGTTAGTAATTTAAACGTAAGTGGCTTCTGTTTTTCAGTTCTTCCTTCGAAGTGAAGGAGCTGGCCATCAATAGTAAATACATATTATTACTACGCTGTTCTTGGCCGCCCGGCTAGCCGCGCGGTCTGACGCGCTGCTTCCCTAGTTGTTGGCCAAAATTGGTTCATTAAAACTGTTTTCTTGAATAATGAACATCCGTTGTATTAGTTCCTATATCTGATTTATGTGGAGTATGTTACTTGTTAGTATTCTTCCTGCTGTCAGACAAATATTTTGGGTACGTAAATTCCGTCCCTCTCTTAAATATAGGTGCTTTATCTATGTAAAAATATAATTTCTTCTCAACGGCGTTGGGATTTAAAGATCTTGGTGGTAATTGATCATAAATGGCGAACAACAGACAGGTTAGGATTGTGAATCACCAAATACAGTGGAGAGCGTCTACTTGAATGTTGAGAGGTACATGATGCGATCACAAACACGAACTTCGAAATGAATAAAAGAAGGAATTACACATGGATATCTCCACGTATACAATAAAGACGAAGATAGCACTTAACGTACGGATCTGTTCGTTAACTGTAATGTTCTTCTATTTGACGCCATGGTGAAGTTGTAACATGTGCTCTAATTACGTGAGTCTTCAAGACTTTAATATCAGAGCCGAACATGTTCATACAGTGATTAAGATCGATTTGCTGTAATAAATGAACTCAAACCTCTTACGACCGATGCTGGCGATTTTGTTGTTAGAATATTATTAATTCCCAAAGACGGTTGTCGTATCCTGATGTCTCTTCCCCACAGAGGCGGCTGTGTTGAGGCCCTCACGTTATGCTTGTTATCGGATGCCGATGTTTCTACTTACTATTGCATGACGCATTAGGATCAGGTCATTTTCCTTTTTTCTGACGCTTAATCGACAATAGGAGATGTGAGAATCTTTCCTAACAATCCTTGGAATATCACCAATGCGAACTGGCACTCTTCCAAAAACAATGGAGAATTCAGTAGCCGTGGTGTCAGAAACGGACCCAGCGCACGTATCCTACTACACATGCTTCAAAGTAATAAATGTGACTGATCACTGTATAGCAGAAACGGCATGATACCGATGCAGGTCAACAACTGTGTTATATGGTGGGATGTGGAATCGTCACAGATTATTTCGCAGCTTAGACTAGCGCTTAAGCAATACGAGATCTCCTTATCTTGAGAAGACAACCTGCACTGCCCGAAGACAGATGCTAAAACTAACGGGTTGTAAGAAAGAACTAAAAACGTCTTAACTGGATAAATTATTTCGAAACTATGAACAGAAATATAAAGTTGTCTGATGTGTGGAGTACAACAAGGAAACTCAGAGTCGTAACCGGAATCCGGACTAGGAGAACTTGTTAGATGTTGTGCTTGACAACTAAGTACTTTTACGAGAAAATTTATTGGCCAAGACAGACAGCAGTCCTACAGTAGATTAATCAGTCTCATACGGGAAATAAAAGAAATATTCTTCCGCACATAAGGTCCACGTTGGGAATGTGGAGCCTTTGTCTTCTTCTAGTTTAAGGGATTACAGTCGGTGTGCATCATCTACCATCGTAAATAAACAGATACCTATATAGTCCCGTTTGGAATCCCGTTCCTGTATCGGTTGGTAAACCTTGGTATTCTTTATTACAGTGTTATGAAAAATTGTCACAATCAGGTCAAGTGTCTGTGCTTACGTTAACCATTATTGGACGCACATTGTTCATTTTTATGCTGAAGGCTTGTGATATCAAGTGATTTCAGCAGTAGGACTTTTATTCCTAGATCCAATGCTGAAGTATTTCAAACATTTTCGTCTACTCCCGTGTTTTTTTTTTTCAATTTTTACAGCGGAGGCGATAGCGATTCGACAGACTTCCAAATCTGGCCGTCCTGCAGGGATTCAGAACGTTCTGTAGCGTCACACCCCAAAAGCGTACACGGGGGAACACCGATAACAGAACAGTAAAATGAAAATTGAGGTAATGGATATAAGGCAAGAGGTACGATAATTTCCTTTCTGTGAGCCCGAGGTCACATGGGATTAGTTTATAATGACATGGCCGAACAGATGGTGAAGAAGGCTAGTGTTTCTCGCTCTGTAATGAATGTCATTCTACCATTCTCATATTTCAGGTTACGGATGAGGAAACTGGCCGAGGAAGAATGGGCAGAGGAGTGGGTCTTTTACTATGCCATAGTAGTCAATACTATAACTCGATACAAGCACTTATTAGAAGCTCCTTCTGCTTTCGAAAATTTCGGGAAAGCAGGAAGATAATAACTGTACTAACCATAGCTCAACTCTTTCCAATGTACGTCGGACAGGTATCAAGCATAATCATTCCAGTGACTGTGAGAACATAGTAGCAGGAGATGTAAGCAACTTGTTATTTTCCTAAAATTACATAAAAACACAGCCACACCATTTACTGCAAAATCTTGAAGGTGTCCCTTGCATCAGGAGGTCTCGTTTTATAGTATTATGAAGATCTTCCAATATCCTCAGTTCTCACGAAGCATCTACTCTACATCTAAATTTTGTTTTTTCTTTCTGGGTTAGGTAGTTTACTAAACTTGGTGGGCCTGATTGTAGTTTGTACTTTCCACAATGCCAGTTTATTGCAGTATTAGCTTGGTTTGGAGAAATAATTGTAACTTCAGGTATATACCCTACGCTGTAAGAGATTGTTTATTTACAGACAACAATGTAACGACATATTTTTTTCGACGTACGACAGCGTGCTGGAAAGTAATGCCTGCAAATTTCTTAATCTGTTGTCAGTGACGGGTGTGGTATTACTTGTCGTGCATACTTTGTGTTACTCGATCGACATTCTCGCTTCGCTGACGCAAATGGAAAGGCTCTGCCACTAGAGTGCTCCGAATTGTAGCTTGTAATATGGCTGTGTGTAACTTAATTATGTCTTTGCGTGAGACCAGAATCTCAGAAATTGAAAGCTCGAATTCGAGGATTTCGTCCACACATGGGACATAGATGAGCGCTGCGACATCTTCAACGATCCGTCGTCCTGTTTTCACACTCATCGATCTCGCTCCATACAATCCCGACTAGCTCCCACCAAATTTCCATCTGTTTCCAAAAAAAGTCAACAAAGCGAAACGTTCTACAGTGGCGGTATCAACAATCTAGTGTCTCGTTTTGGAAGAAATACGTTCGTCAACAAAGTGACTATGATGAGAAATAAAACCTTGACACACTGAGTAAAACCCAGCTAAGACAAATGAGATGTACGTTGCCTGGATGTAAGGGTTTCTCGTTACGTAGGACACTAAATATCTTTGTTTCACGGAGAATAAGCAACTGATTTTTGCAGTTCCATAAAAAAATGGCAGAATGCGCCATATAAGCAGCGACTATAGAAAGTAACTCACGTCGTCCCACGCTAAGATCACTGCGCAACAAGACTGACGCGTTGTCAGAAGAAAGTAGATGTCCTGTGTCACCTACACACACAGCTCCGCTGCAGTACGGATAATAGCTGAGTGACAGGGTGACAGTGACATGGGGTGGCGACTGGAAACGTGCTCCAAAGCGGAGCTACGCGGGACAGTACCATTCGTGAGGGCAAAACGTCTAAATTGCACATAGACTGACAGTGAATTCTGGAGCTATGTGGACAAATTGCAAAGTGACGTCCGTATTCAAATGTTATCAAAAGCGTCACCAACGCTGCTCACATGTGGGTGAAGTTGATTGGAAAGCAAGGTCATCGGCATCGATATCGACCATAGATGCCAACGTCCAGGCCATTGACGAACTGATTCAAAGCAGTCATAGTTTTCCGGCGACGAAAACATTCACGTGGCGGTTCTGGAAGGCTCCGTAACTAGCGAGCAAATTTTTTCTGTCGAATAACTGAATGACTGACAGAAGGCTCCGAAGGTTGTTTACAGGGACTTATTGACTATGTTGCAAAATTGTCTCATCTGTCTGTGTCAGTTTGAAGCGTAGGAGAGCATTCAATAAAAGTTACTTGGCCTACCATGAAAATGTGGAACTTACTGTTTGATGGCTAATGGTATGAAAAATTTTTTCATCGTATTTTCAAATACAACAACAATCTATCATTTTGTGGTACTTACACAACTTCATCTACGTATTTCTACCGCCAGTTTATAAGCAAATGGCAGCAAAGTAATCAGAAGAAATATGTCATTTCTAGAATGGAAAACGTTTGTGAGTCCTGATGTGGGGTATACACTATATGTTCTAATACTTTGGTGAATAACAAGAATTTTTATAATTTAGTATGTCAGTCTTATTTGATCCCAGAACAAAATATTGACCACCAATATAAAGCTTTTGAGTCACAAAATCTAAGCTAAGCACTAAGTAGGCTATACAACTTTTTTGACTTGCACGAGGTAATAACGTGTTTATATGGAACTTGGTGTATTATCTGGTGTTTCATAATCAGTGTGTATGCTTCTCATTCTCTCCTGAGTTCTGTTTGGTATATTCTGTCTGTGGTTGATATGTTAAGATTTCTTAGGTACAAACATTAGTCGCAAGTGGAAATTGTAAAATAATTTGAAATTGTACCTACTACTTATATTCTGCTTTCTGAGCATATAATATTTTGTATTTGTGCAAAGATTTTTGCAGCTTAGCTCAACAAACGCAAGCAAAATAAGAGTAGCAATAAAATTTCTAAATTTCTGCAAAGTAAAGCCACAGTGGGTTCCGCCTGTTCAATTTAGGCGTTTTTCAAATAACTCCACACTTGCCTGTTCTGCGCCCCAGGTGATTTCAGCTTATTTGGCAGCTTGATATATGAGGACTGTCCTTTTATTAAGGTCCGATCGGGCGCGATGTGAAAACCACTGTGATAATCAAAAATGATTTATTTGCAACAGTTGGCTATACCTTCCAGCTACTTCTCTACATAGCCGCCGTCCCGCCTTTGTCAATTTTCGTATCATTGTACTACATTTCCAACACCCTTGTCATAGATGGTAGCTGCCTACACTTTCCGAGCCGGCCACGGTGGCCGAGCGGTTCTAGGCGCTGCAGTCCGGAACCGCGCGGCTGCTACGGTCGCAGGTTCGAATCCTGCCTCGGGCATGGATGTGTGTGATGTCCTTAGGTTAGTTAGGTTTAGGTAGTTCTAAGTTCTAGGGGAATGATGACCTCAGATGTTAAGTCCCATAGTGCTCAGAGCCATTTGAACCATTTTGCACTTTCAGAAAACTCTATACGCTGGTCTGCAGTTGTTGTCTGTACCAAAATGTTTTCTTCAAGCAGAGCGGTTCATGTGAGCTGAGATGACGCTCGGAGGGAGACATTTCGGGCAGCAAGGCGGTGATCAAAAACTTTCAATCGAAAATGCTGCAGGAGCATCTCCATCGCCCCTGCAGTGTGTGGCCAGACCTGTGACGAAGAAGAAAGTACCTGACAGTTACGATACGTGTCCTGCATGTAATAAGGCGTAATCTCTCGACAGCCTCTTGTACTTGGCGGAAGACACTACTTTGTAGGCATTTTTACTTGCTCTCTGTTCGCTCACAACTGAAAAGAGCGTCGTGACCGATCGACGGCCATACTTGGGACACTGCCCGAGAATCTGTGCAAGGTTTCATTGTATTTTTTTCGTGGTTTAGACTTCACGACCTTGCAGACCTTAATAAAGGAACAGCCTTCATATAAAATGACTACCAGCACTAGCTCAAATTAAAGACGCGTAAAGAGGAAGGAAACAGGTTTCGCAAATGCGTCTTCGCCCAGCGGCATCAATCTTCTTAATCGGCTGCTATGTATGTTTTGAATGTGGACGAGTAGGATCAGCAGCACATGGCGGCGGTGAGTTTAACACGCTGGAGTTTTATACGATTCAAGCTGTTCAGCGATCTCAATTGAAATGTACACTCCTGGAAATGGAAAAAAGAACACATTGACACCGGTGTGTCAGACCCACCATACTTGCTCCGGACACTGCGAGAGGGCTGTACAAGCAATGATCACACGCACGGCACAGCGGACACACCAGGAACCGCGGTGTTGGCCGTCGAATGGCGCTAGCTGCGCAGCATTTGTGCACCGCCGCCGTCAGTGTCAGCCAGTTTGCCGTGGCATACGGAGCTCCATCGCAGTCTTTAACACTGGTAGCATGCCGCGACATCGTGGACGTGAACCGTATGTGCAGTTGACGGACTTTGAGCGAGGGCGTATAGTGGGCATGCGGGAGGCCGGGTGGACGTACCGCCGAATTGCTCAACACGTGGGGCGTGAGGTCTCCACAGTACATCGATGTTGTCGCCAGTGGTCGGCGGAAGGTGCACGTGCCCGTCGACCAGGGACCGGACCGCAGCGACGCACGGATGCACGCCAAGACCGTAGGATCCTACGCAGTGCCGTAGGGGACCGCACCGCCACTTCCCAGCAAATTAGGGACACTGTTGCTCCTGGGGTATCGGCGAGGACCATTCGCAACCGTCTCCATGAAGCTGGGCTACGGTCCCGCACACCGTTAGGCCGTCTTCCGCTCACGCCCCAACATCGTGCAGCCCACCTCCAGTGGTGTCGCGACAGGCGTGAATGGAGGGACGAATGGAGACGTGTCGTCTTCAGCGATGAGAGTCGCTTCTGCCTTGGAGCCAATGATGGTCGTATGCGTGTTTGGCGCCGTGCAGGTGAGCGCCACAATCAGGACTGCATACGACCGAGGCACACAGGGCCAACACCCGGCATCATGGTGTGGGGAGCGATCTCCTACACTGGCCGTACACCACTGGTGATCGTCGAGGGGACACTGAATAGTGCACGGTACATCCAAACCGTCATCGAACCCATCGTTCTACCATTCCTAGACCGGCAAGGGAACTTGCTGTTCCAACAGGACAATGCACGTCCACATGTATCCCGTGCCACCCAACGTGCTCTAGAAGGTGTAAGTTAACTACCCTGGCCAGCAACATCTCCGGATCTGTCCCCCATTGAGCATGTTTGGGACTGGATGAAGCGTCGTCTCACGCGGTCTGCAGGTCCAGCACGAACGCTGGTCCAACTGAGGCGCCAGGTGGAAATGGCATGGCAAGCCGTTCCACAGGACTACATCCAGCATCTCTACGATCGTCTCCATGGGAGAATAGCAGCCTGCATTGCTGCGAAAGGTGGATATACACTGTACTAGTGCCGACATTGTGCATGCTCTGTTGCCTGCGTCTATGTGCCTGTGGTTCTGTCAGTGTGATCATGTGATGTATCTGACCCCAGGAATGTGTCAATAAAGTTTCCCCTTCCTGGGACAATGAATTCACGGTGTTCTTATTCCAATTTCCAGGAGTGTATTTCATTTCCTTAAGTCACTTCAGGCGAACGCCTGAAGAGAAGGATATGATCGATTTGACGACACAGCTTTGTCCAATCCGAACATCACCGAGATGTCAAAGCCATGTTTTAGTTTCTGCTGTCTTGTTATTCTCCGCATAGGGTGATGTTCCAACACAACTCTAGACATCCTTTTAATCTGGTGGCAAATTTTAGAATCGTTAATCGATAGTTTGCGTCGTAGTAGTAAAGTCAGCATCTTCCCAATTCGTACCTGAAGTTACCAAAATCACTCACTATTTTTACTGGAAATATAACCTGAAGAACGTTAGTAATGGCCCATACAATAAATAGTTGACAGTTAACATCCATTCCCACCCGTCCTTTTTTTGTTTGTGATGTTTTACTGAGTAGTGAAGGTTTTCCACTATCATCCACGTTAACAGTTACCCCGACGACACTGGTCACAAATTTCGGCAAATATTTGAACGATACATTCATAGCGAACAAGCATATCAGATGCGTTTGAGACGTTGCGTTGTCAATGTACACCTGAGTAGAAAATGCAGCTCTAACAGAACAATGAAGTACTGTGGCGTTGACAAATGTTTTTTATGGCCGTAGATTTTTTAATTTTTTGCACATCAAACTTAGGCGCATTTAACTAATTATATTCCATATATATCTTTTTGTTATTGATATATTGGTCTGTCCGAATAAAACGCTAAAGATAGTGCTTTCAGGAGCACGCAAATAAAATTTAATATTGTCTTCCTATCCACAGTATTTAAATTGAAAATGCTATGAAAGGAAGGAAGATTATTATGTAGAGCCGACGCGAAGTAGTACCGACGTGCGTGGTACTGGAACTTTACTTTCCAATGGGCTAAGAAGGATATTTCATTTATTTTGCTAAGAATGTTAACCTGTATAAAGTATTTTGAAACACTTAAAGTAAATGACAACGTTATTGCTGAGCTGATCAAGACATTCAGTATGAAGTTGTTACTGCGAACCGCTTCAGTTCTGTCTCCCACTATATATGGTTCTAAGCAGTGGAAAAACAAAAAGCTGATATTGTGAGGGAAGAGCGATAATGAGTTAAATCTGGGATATCTTTTATTTTCCATTTACTCCCATCTTCTTGTTGATTTAACACAAATTATATGTAGTAATCTGACTTACAGGTGTGTACTTAATGAAGAAGCTTGACTGGGATGCTCGTTTTTCTACTGCAGTGAAACATTTACATACGACTCCAGATTCTTTGGATCACATTCACTCAGTCCTGGTTCTCAAAAAGGTTAATTTGGTTAACACCGGACGTGAGGTAATCTATTTGCGTAGCACTTACGGTGAAGAACTTATCTGTGTTGGTGGTTGGTCGTAGAATCACGGATACGGATGAGCAGTTTAATAGAGTTATTTCCATCGGTCTTAGATTCACTATTGTTGGGAGAAACATGTGCATGCCAGAGATGAAGGCATAAGAGTTAAAACTGCGCAGCTTACATTCCCGATTACTACATCTACGCCGTGGACTGATGAAACTAATTTCAAGTGAATTAGTGCAAATAGCATGCGTTGCTCACTTGGTGGAACCCAAAGGCCTGTGCTGAGTCTGCTTTAAGTGTTAATCCTATAGAGACGTGTGAGTTCATCGCAAATCCCATTAAATGATCGATATCTTGTATTCGTTCGTTTCACAATACTGGCACTGAAGTGGTAGATCATAAAGAGAAAACAAAAATAATGAATTTGATTTTCAGCAAGTGTTTCACCACGGATGATCTTAATACGCTTCTTGCTTTCAGTCGTGGCACAGACGCCCACTGGTAGTTTTTAAACAATTTATTACGAAAAAGAAAATCCATTAAAATCGATGAAGAGAGGAAACACATCTGTATCGGATGAGATACTTCGACATTCTACAGAAGTTATGTAAGAACTTATGCCCCTTCAGGTACCAGTTTACCGTAGACCGCTGGAGCAACTGAGGGTACCAACAGATTGGAGAAGAAACGCACGTCATTCCCGTTCCCGAAAAGGATCTTCGGACATATGCACGTAACTATAGCCCTAATATTGCCACGACAATCTGTTGTAGAAAAATGGAACACGTTTTCTGTTCTGAAATTACGAAACTTGTGCAGAAAGAAAACCTAAAAAGGGTCATCTGAAAACGCAGACCTTGATCGACTTAGTGGTTAATGTCAAAAGTTCCTTGTGGCCACTCGCAGACGAATATGTGTCTTTAGGATGGTTGCGATGCCAAAGGACTGTAAGCGAAATCCCAAAATTTCTATGGAACAGGGACAGGTAGGACAATGAAAATTATAAACACACTGCATATAAACAGATGAAGAAGTCCATTACTATTCGTTTACGGTATAGGTGAAAAATCAATGGAAGCTGACACAACGATAAAATACCTGGGATTAAACGTCCGCTGAAGTGGAATGAAGACATAAAACTAATTGTAGGAAAAGTAGATACCAGGCTGCGATTCACTGGAAGGGTCTTGAAGAAATGAAATTCATCCACGGAAAAAGATATTTAGAAAAATTTTGTTCGCGCACTTCTTGAGTACTGTTGATCAGTCTGGGCCGTTTACCGGCTTTGATTAATTGAAGGATTGGAGGAGATCCAACGGGGATCGATAGGTGTCGTTGCGGGATCGTTTAGCAAGCGCGAGAGCGTTATGGAAACGCTCAACTCCGGTGGTAGATGCTAAAAGGGTTGTGCACCATGGACAAGTCATAGCGTAATGACAATGATGTGAAACAGCTCTTACGGTAGTGCGCCATTACGCGATCTTCTCACGCACCTCTGCGAAAACAACAGGAATGGTGGAAAGGCAGAAGTGTTCTCCGCCACATGCCGCGACTGCGACTGCGACTGCGAGTGGCACATACCAAGCACTCAGGAAATATCCGTAAAAAATCTCCAAAATTACGTTGATGGACCTCGGATTCAAGCTGTACAGGCCTATTACTCTGATTAGGACATATGAGATCACAGCATTCAGCTGTTAGCGGTTTTCATTGCTGATGCACACAGCAGGCGGTTCCTGCGCGAACGTTGATGATGGCTGAGTTTAGACGATTGCTGATTCGCTTCGTGGTTTCTAACTCTGATATCTGACATTTTTCAATAATTAACCTTACGATAATCTTCATTGGAAAAGAAAATAGTATCAACAATGTTTTCCTCATCACCGAAAATCTTGAATGTCCTTTAAAATTCGTCTAAAAGTTCAAAATAAAGGAATAAGAGAGACCTTCGAAATTCCCCCATTGTTCGCATTTACTTTGACTAGAACGGTCCTCGGATTTATTTAATGTGATCAGATCGAAAGGTTTGCATATTGTAATATTTTGGCAACAATTAGCTTCAACATGCACGCAACATGATTGCAAGAGGCATTCGTCGTGAAATTTGTGAAATTGATGTACCGAAGCTATCAGACAATCTACAGTTCGTTGCAGTGTGTGGAAATCTATTTCTGTTTTTGAAGAAACAACCCACACTGAATGGGGCTAGTATCAAAAACGACGGAACGTAGGCGTAAATTGCATGTTCAGAAGAGTGAACGGCAGCGAAAAATGACGATACATTCAATATGTTAACGAATTAACTAAGAAGTTTTGTATGCAGTTGTTTCTAGATAGGGCTGACTTGCATGGTTTGGCTGTGAAAAATCCCCCACCCCCCATAGAAAATACCATGTACACACACGACTGAAGGCTTTAAGTGTGAAACTTGTGCTAATATAATAGTGCTACAGATGGGAGGTTTACTTGCTCCTTTCTAGGACAGTCCAGTGCTTGGATGGTGCGGAATAGATGAGGAAGAGGCAACGAAGGAAGACTTTATCTAAGGTTCCAGAGGAAAGGTGTGAGAACTGAGTAACTGAATTAATTAGGACTTTTCACATGAAGCTAAAAGGCATGTACTGGGGCGAAAGGTGCACAATACGAACCACGTCAGAAATTACACATGTGCCCAAAAGCTGACAGTAATCAAGAAATGACATAACACCTTTAACTGGATATCTGAAGAGCTACCGAATAACTTGAACTTAATCACTTGATATTTATAAAACATGTAATGAACCACGTTCATAATTC
Source organism: Schistocerca serialis cubense (assembly GCF_023864345.2). Taxonomy (NCBI): domain Eukaryota; kingdom Metazoa; phylum Arthropoda; class Insecta; order Orthoptera; family Acrididae; genus Schistocerca; species Schistocerca serialis. Next base: position 510,768,205 of record NC_064645.1, read on the forward strand.
AGAAACACGTATCTAAAAGAAAGAAAAGTATCTCCAGTAACAACGTAACTATTGTTATCCTACCAAGGCTTTCTAATGGCGTGCCATATTCTCGGTCAATACTTTTCAGATTCAGAGAGGTAGTTGTCTTTTCAGCCCGTGAATACTTTCCATCAAGTAAAAGTATCTTTCTTCGTAGTTCGATCTGAACGGATATTATCACCAATAACAAGCAACCATTGACAGCCGTGCAGCAAGTTTGGTCAACCGTACCAAGCAAAAATTGTGCATGTGTCTGCAGTCTCTCAAATCTATACCCACTTTTAGACACCAGGTTCTCTCCGTGGCTAGCCAAAAAATATGTACAGTTACGTAGGGTAATGCCTTACCAAACCAGGTCCTAACCACGAATGGCGCGGTATCTTGATAGTAACATCGACGAAAAACAAATTTTTCATGCACACATAGAAATCGTCTGGCAGAAAGGCATTAAAATCCTCAACCAAACAGCAACTATTGGCCAAAGAAATTTAGAGCTGCCAGTAAGGTCAGTAAGAAAGAGCCACAATACAAACTTAATCGCAATTTCGGGCTACAGGTCGTGCTTTTGGTCTCACAGAGCCAGAAAGGTTAGGATACCAGAGGCTCTACGGCGGTCACAGAGAACTGTACTACTGCGCCTGACAGCCCCGTGTAGGTCAGCATCGTCTGGTGATATTAGGCTTGCCGCTTGTAGGCATAACCGTAAGAAAGACAGGTCTACAATATTGGTTTAAAAAAAGCGGGCATAATAAGCTGATGGAGATACTGGGCATACGAGCCACATCGAATAAAGAAATAACGGCGTCTATTGGCAGAGAATGACAAGAAATCTGGGACAGGACAGAAACAGAGAGCATAACTTACCAGTTCCTTCCTAACATAAACGGAAGGACCAGAGTGTCATATTCCTTTCTGACCAAAGGACCTATGTACTACCTGTAGGGTCGTGGTCCATTCCTAGCTACTTACTTACTGCAGGTATAAAACACCACATACTCTTGTTTAAAGTGACTAATTAGTATTTGTTATGTTGTAATGTATAGTTATATTTACTGGTTCAAGAATGGTTCAAATGGCTCTGAGCACTATGGGACTTAGCATCTGAGGTCATGAGTCCCCTAGAACTTAGAACTACTTAAACCTAACTAACCTAAGGACATCACACAGAAATGCAACTTTAAGCTGTTAACTGCAATGTTCATGGCGAGAGTATAGTCTGTACTGTAAAATTCAAGAACACTGTCCTGTTATCAATAATAAAAGCAATCCGATTCGAGCAAAATATGAAATATAAGTAAACAGCAAAAATGCACTGTCTGAAAAGTATGTCATTGTTGAAATGTTAATTTATTACACGTAAATTATACAGGGCGTTACAAAAAGGTACGGCCAAACTTTCAAGAAACATTCCTCACACACAAATAAAGGAAAGATGTTATGTGGACATGTGTCCGGAAACGCTTAATTTCCATGTTAGAGCTCATTTTAGTTTCGTCAGTATGTACTGTACTTCCTCGATTCACCGCCAGTTGGCTCAATAGAAGGAAGGTAATGTTGACTTCGGTGCTTGTGTTGACATGCGACTCATTGCTCTGCAGTACTAGCATCAAGCACATCAGTACGTAGCATTAAAAGGTTAGTGTTCATCACGAACGTGGTTTTGCAGTCAGTGCAATGTTTACAAATGCGGAGTTGGCAGATGCCCATTTGATGTATGGATTAGCACGGGGCAATAGCCGTGGCGCGGTACGTTTGTACCGAGACAGATTTCCAGAACGAAGGTGTCCCGACAGGAAGACGTTCGAAGCAGTTAATCGGCGTCTTAGGGAGCACGGAACATTCCAGCCTATGATTCGCGACTGGGGAAGACCTAGAACGACGAGGACACCTGCAATGGACGAGGCAATTCTTCGTGCAGTTGACGATAACCTTAATGTCAGCGTCAGAGAAGTTGCTGCTGTACAAAGTAACGTTGACCACGTCACTGTATGGAGAGTGCTGCGGGAGAACCAGTTGTTTCCGTACCGTGTACAGCGTGTGCAGGCACTATCAGCAGCTGATTGGCCTCCACGGGTACACTTCTGCAAATGGTCCATCCAACAATGTGTCAATCCTCATTTCAGTGCAAATGTTCTCTTTACGGATAAGGCTTCATTCCAACGTGATCAAATTGTAAATTTTCACAATCAACATGTATGGGCTGACGAGAATCCGCACGCAATTTTGCAATCACGTCATCAACATAGATTTTCTGTGAACGTTTGGGCAGATATTGTTGGTGATGTCTTGATTGGGCCTCATGTTGTTTCATCTACGCTCAATGGAGCACGTTATCATGATTTCATACGGGATACTCTACCTGTGCTGCTAGGTCATGTGCCTTTACAAGCACGACACAACATGTGGTTCATGCACGATGGAGCTCCTGCACATTTCAGTCGAAGTGTTCGTACGATTCTCAACAACAGATTCGGTTACCGATGGATTGGCAGAGGCGGATCAATTCCATGGCCTCCACGCTCTCCTGACCTCAACCCTCTTGACTTTCATTTATGGGGGCATTTGAAAGCTCTTGCCTACGCAACCCCGGTACCAAATGTAGAGACTCTTCGTGCTCGTATTGTGGACGGGTGTGATACAATACGCCATTCTCCAGGGCTGCATCAGCGCATCAGGGATTCCATGCGACGGAGGGTGGATGGATGTATCCTCGCTAACGGAGGACATTTTGAACATTTCCTGTAACAAAGTGTTTGAAGTCACGCTGGTACGTTCTGTTGCTGTGTGTTTCCATTCCATGATTAATGTGATTTGAAGAGAAGTAATAAAATGAGCTCTAACAAGGAATGTAAGCGTTTCCGGACACATGTCCACATAGCATATTTTCTTTCTTTGTGTGTGAGGAATGTTTCCTGAAAGTTTGGCCGTACCTTTTTGTAACACCCTGTAAATGGCCTACCTGTCTGCGCAGTGAGTAAATGCTGTGCTGTTGTTACCCCCAAACTACTGCAGCTGTTGCTCCTATGCTAGTCAAAAGATAAAAATTAAAACATCTAGCAACGCAAACTATAGAGCCATCCACGAATCTTCCATGCTAATAAATCTGATTACTGCTGTGATCATTGTCAATTAAAGTTCTTTTACTGAGAAACTCGGGGAAGCTAAATTGTATGTGTAAAACTTGAAATAAAGAGACGAATGCTGATTGACGAAAACCAATAAAGTAACTATATTAACAAAACTTTACATCACTAAGTCAAAATATTTTAATACTTGAAATATTAAAAATTCACTTTACACTAATAGAGAAAAATCCTGAACAACTTATTTTTACTTTCTTACAAATACATATGCTATCCATCTTTTAAGAAAGATCAGTAAATCACACATTATTACGTCATTATAAAAATCTCCAATTCTAAATCCCTGACCAGATTAATTACTGTGCGCTGTTACAGTACCTTTTCAAGTATTCTGAATGAATTTACAAAATATCTCTCCATAAATGAAAAATAATATAAGAAAATTATTGCCGGCACATATTACAGTCTAAACACATCTTACTCCATCATAAGATACAACCTGACTACTCGTCTCTCTCTCTGTCCGAGACTGCACTCCACTCACAAGCAAAGTTCTGCTAACAGTCTCTCGTAGCGCAATCTCTTTGGCAGAGATGATTCCCGCTATTACTCAGATGCTATCGAAACTTTACTTTTCCACGTGACGACCAAAATATCACAAAAATCACAATTGTCTGTATATAACAAAACCCTTACATTGTTAAAGTGGGTCGCATCGCCTATTAATACGCCATCAGATTAGATGTTACAGACCAGGAAAGGAATGTCTTTGGTAAAACAACAGTCCATGGCATAATAAGGAATGAGCGACATCAGCTGAGGTCGCTCAAAGTTAAAATATCAGTTTATGAACTTCAGACCTACATGGCAGAGAGGCAACAAAGAAGAGACCACACAGCATAAAAACGAGGCTCGCCACGGCAGAAGATGGAACTACGACAGCCTTCGGGAGCAGTGAGGACATTAGCCTCGAGGAGGATCACAAAAGATTTCCTGACACCGTAACAGCTACCCCAGAATCTCTGCACCTTTGGTGGCACAGCAACGCAGCCCCTGTGATTCTGATTTTACCTCTGCGCACCGTAGGATGACTATTTAGACAAATCAGAAATCTAGCTTGGTTTTGATACCACGCACTATATTACAGTGTAGTGCAGTTTAGTGTAGTGCAGTTCAATAGCGCAGTCCGCAAACATAAATTACCAACTTTGAGGTCGAGCAATGCAGCACAGAGTAATAAACAAGCAGTATATGTTTTCTGGATTCTAGATGGACATATATCTGTTTGCCAGATGGCCATGTGGGAGTCCGTAGACTTCTTTTCTCTTTTTTAATTTTTTTCTTTTTATGTAGATATTTTAATACATTTTTTCCACAAAGAGATTATAAAGCTTAGTTATATTAACACATTTGGAATTTTGTTAATATATTAAGCGCTATAATCATGCCAGTTCATGTTTAGCATGTGGACTGTCCTTGTATCTAGCTAAAAGACAAACAGAAAATATCAAATAAATAAATAAATTTCTCGCTATTATGTATCTGCTAAAGGCAGCATGTGCTACTTCCCCACGAGACCCTTATGCAGCGATAAAATTTCTGCAAAATGAACGGAGATTAACGTGTGAAGAACACAGCTCTTCATCATCCATGTAATGTCTTTTCGTAGCAACCCTGTTCAGACATGAAAACGTCACCCACTCAAGGCCGCCTGGTCAGTGATACACAGCTGTAGAGGAAGAGCACCTAGTCAGAGTTAAGTTCTGCAGCCAGCTATGTTGTGGAGATAATTGGCGTTTGTTGTGGAGTTAAGCCGAGATATTGCTTGTGTTTTGGAGTAGTTGCTATAGATCAACCTTGCCATGGTAATTGTGTCTCCGAACGGCCAGCGAAGCTCTCAAATGGCACTTGGTAGGCATTCAACTTTGATCAATTTGCTAGCACTGTCTCATTCGTAGTGAAGCTTCCGAGGTTTCTGAGATAGAGAGGAGAGTTGAGCTGGGATTTCCGGGACATTTCGTGTCCTGTATACAGATTCTTGTTACATTCAAGTGGCTTCCATATTCGAAGCCTGCTGTTCACCTTTGCATCGCTGTTGTCACAGTTACGTTTTATGCCAAAATCATGACTGCCAGCTTTAATATATTATTATTGTTGGTCAGTTAGTTAAAATATTCTTTATTTATTATTATTATTATTAAATATTCTTTATGTGTGCTTTAATTTTAATTATTGTTTTACATATTGGTTTTAGTTGGTTTAGCTTAGGTCCTTAGTTCCTTTTACCTTTACTCTCCTGAAAAACTGGAAAAATAAATATTTCGTTTTAATTACCACGGGAGAGTAAAAGATGTATTCCGCAGCGACGATCTGGCGGAAATTTTTCGCCGTCACCTGCTACACTTGAAATCTATAACACCTTTACTCGCTACGTAGATCGTTCGGCACAACTGTGTGCTATGTTGTTTGATGAGTCTGGATTATAGGTCCAGAGATTTAGCAAGCTAAAGTTTATTAATTCGGAGAAAATCTCTCGACGAATTCTGACCGAGAAAATGCAGGTTCACACTATCATTCCAAACTTCACTTCCGAGCGATCATGTTACCCTGTATCAAACATACGAATCACTTCACGTAAATTGCAATGTCATTGCTAAGCTGATCATGACATTCAGTGTGAACGAAGTTACTGCAAACCGCTTCAGTTCCGTCTCCCACTATATATGGTCCTATGCAGTGGAAAAAGAAATTTCTGATATTGTGAGGGAAGACTGGCAATGTTGACTGGTAATGTTTAAAGTTGGGATATTTTTAATTTTCCACTCACTCTCACCTTCTTGTAGAAATAACGCAGATTATTTGTGGTAATCGGGCTTACAGGTTTGTACTTTATGGAAAAACTTAATTGGGATGCTCGTTTTACTTCTGCAGTGCTACATTCTCATTACAAGTGATTCCAGAATCCTTGGATCGTATTCAAGGAGTCCTGGTCCACAAAAAGTTTAATTTGATTGACACCGGATATAAGGCAATCTATCTGCATAGCACATACGGCGAAGAACTTATCTGTGATGGCGGTAGTTCTGAGAATTAAGGATGAACCTTTTAGCAGACATATTTTCTTTCCATATAGATTCGTTACTGTTGAGAGAAACATGTACTTGCCAGAGATGGAAACGTAAGAGTTAAAATTTAGTAACTTGTATTCCAGATTACCGCATCTACGCCGTGGACTGGACTGGTGAAACTATTTCCACTTGAATTAGCGGAAATATCATGCGTTGCTCACATCGGCAGTTTGGTGGAACCCAAACCGCCCGTGTTGAGACTTTTTTAAGTGTCAATCCCTTGGAGACGTCTGAGTTCATCACAGATCCCCTTAAATAATCGAAAGCTTATATTCGGGTGTTCGTTTGACCACACTGGCAAGGAAATGGTGGATCGTAAGGAGAAAACTAAGTAATGAATTAGATTTCTATAAATATTTCACCACGGATGACCGTAATACGGTTCCTTTGCGTAGAGAAAAATAATCACGAAAAAGAAAATCAACTAAAATCTCTCACCAGAGGAAACTCATCGAGACCGGATGAGACACCGGGACATTCTACAGAGTTTATTCGAAGAACTTGCGCCCCTTCAAGTACCAGTTTATCGTTGGTCGCTGGAACAACTGAGGGTACCAACGAATTTGAAGAGAAGCGCGGGTCATCCCCGTTTTCGAGAAGTGTCTGCAGATAGATGCACATAATCATAGACTTACATTGCTTCGACAGTCTGTTGTAGAACAATGGAACACGTTTTCTCTTCACGCACTACGAAGCTTTTGAGAAAGAAAATTCAAAGAGAGTCTTCTGAAAACACAAATCTTGATCGACTTAGTGGTTAACGTCGATAGATCCTTGAGCTACACGCAGAAGAGTCTGTTGTCTATAGGACGACTCGAATTTCAATAGACTGTAAACCGGAATTCAGAAATTTCTGCAGAGAATCGATAAGTAGCACTAGAACAGGAAGGACAATGAAAATCCTATTGATTTTAAAATACTGCCTATAAATAGTTGAAAAGATCTATTATGGCTCGATTACGGGATCGACAATAAATCAGTGGAAACTGAAATAACGATAAAATACTTGGGATTAATCGTCTGCTGAAGTGGAATGATGACACAAAACTGGCTGACTGAAAAGTAGATGCCAGGCTGAGATTCACTGGAAGAGTGTTGTGGGGATGCAATTCATCTACGAAAAGATACGCATATAAAAATCTTGTTCGACCAATTCTTGAATACTACTGATAAGTGTGGGTCCTTTACCATCTTGGAGTAATAGAAGAGTTGGAGAAGAAACAACGGAAATCGACAGGCGTCGTCATGGGATCGTTTAGTAGGAGCGAAAGCGTTCAAAAGATTTGAGATACTGCAACCACAACCACAATTTTCTTTTGGCACAGTTGATCATACTGCACAATTGTTCATAGTTGCTACTCATTGGTGATAATATCTATTGGTTCAAATGGCTCTAAGTACTATGGGACTTAACATCTGAGGTCACCAGTCCCCTAGACTTAGAACTACTGAAACCTAACTAACCTAAGGACGTCACATACACCCATGCCCGAAGCAGGAGTCGAACCTGCGACCGTAGCGGCAGCGCGGTTCCGGACTGAAGCGTCTAGAACCGCTCGATCACAGCGGCCGGCAGCGAAAGCGTAATGGAAATGCTCATCGCTAGTGGCAAACTTTACAACAGTTGTGATGCACCTCGGAGATGTTACTGTTGAAATTCCGGGAGAGTAAGTTCCAAAGAGTGTCACAAAACATATTCTTTTCTCCCTTATAGCTCTCGGGAAATGACAGTGATGTGAAAATCAGAGTAATGAGGGCAATGTGTCATTACGCAATCTTCTCACGCAACTCCAGGAATATAACAGGAAAAGTGGGTAGGCGGAAGCACTCTCCACCATGGTTTCCATGTACAGTGATAAGAGATTCACACTGGGTACTGTGAGTCCCACGTAACACTCACTTATGAAATACCGGTAAACAATCTCCGTACGTGTAATATCACAGCATTTAACTTTAGCGGTTTCTATTGTTGATGCACACAGTAGGGGGTATGTGCGTGGGCGTTGATGATGGCTGAGTACAGACGAGTATTGGTCAAATACCTCTACTGCCTTCATGTGTTCTAACTTTGATATCTGCCTTTCTTCAATAAGTAAGTTTGTTTCGGCGACGACCTATACTACTTTCAGCGAAGATATGCACCTCACTTCAGTTTTCACCACATTCGCCTTCTACAAACACCGATACGCACGCGAACAGCTTCACTTCACCAGGCAGACAAATGTTAGGCAACACACGCATCATGTCCTGCGATGACCATTGTTGTGAGCCTCGCCTGGAAGGAAAGTTAAATAATTGCCATCGCTTGTGAGTCTAGAAAACTGTTTTTGTGACCATATGCAATTTGTTCATCAATGTCGTGGTCATCTGTTATAACTATCCTCATACGAAAAGAAAATGACATTAACAATTTATTTCTTCATCATCGAAAATCTTGAATATAATTTAAAGTTCGACCAAAAGTGCAAAATAAGTGGATAATAAGACCTTCAGAAATTCCCACATATTTTGCAGTTATTTTGACTAGAATCGCTTCTCGGTTTATTTAATTGTAATCAGATCGAAAAGTTTGCATACTGCGATATTTTGGCAACAATGAGCGAGAAATATGATTGCAGGAGGCACTGGCCGTCAAATTTGTAAATTTATACACCAAAGCAACGAGACAATTTATAGATCGTTCCAGAGTACGGAAATTTATTTCTTGTTTTTTCGGAAAAATGGTGTGGGTTCCTGTTGTCATGTCCTAGTTCATGAACCACGGGCAACGTATGAGTGGCCAAGTAAGTGGTCCTGACAGTCGGGATACCAGTTACTTTGGAATAAGGCTGGGCATCGCGGGCATTTTCTGAATCGTGGTCACTTTTGTGCTCAGACGGCAAAGACTACCAAATCCACCGGTTAGTCCCTCAACCGTCATGGGTAAAACTCAATGGGACCCGGGGCAAGTAAGGCTAGCAACCTGCTTCCCTGGCACTTTAAATATGATGCTGGCAACAATCAGAGCAAAATGCCTTGGACCTTTGGGGGTGACGGAGTCCCACCTCTAATTGATAAACCAGGGACTCCTAAGATACGACTCGGCAAACGAATGGTAACGAGATGGGGAGCTATTAATATCAGTGGGGGCTACTATGGGAAGATGGTAGAGCTGGCAGAGGCTGCAGGTAAGATGGGGTTGGACGTTTTAGCTGTTAGTGACGTTCGGGTAAGCGGTGAGAAAGAAGATGAAGTGGGAGAATACAAGGTCTACCTGTCAGGAGTAAAAGCAGGAGTAGTACAATGGGGTGTAAGGCTTTACATCAGGAAAGAAATGGAACTCAGCGTAGTTGCAATAAGGTATGTAAACGAACGACTGATGTGGATAGATTTGACAGTGCCTATCAAGAAAATTAGGATTGTGTCAGTATATTCGCATTGTGAAGGGGCAGATCAAGATAAGATGGATAGTTTTTATGACGCACTCAGTGATGTAGTTGTTATAGTAAAGGACAATGACATTGTTCTGCTCATGGGTAATTTTAATGCCAGGATTGGAAATCGAACCGAAGGGTATGAAAAGATTCTGGGCAAATTTGGAGAGGATATGGAGGAACGGGAAACAACTCTTGGATTTCTGTGCCAGTATGGGCTTAGTAATCACAAACTCCTTTTTTAAACATAAGAACATTCACCGGTATACTTGGGAAGGCAGGGGAACCAGATCTTCATTGACTATATAATAACAGATCAGGAATTCAGGAAGGCTGTGAGGAACACACGTGTATTCAGGGGATTCGTTGACGACACTGGTCATTATTTAATCTGCAGCGAAATTGGGATTGTGAGGCCGAAAGTGCTGGAGGTCAGGTCCATATGTAGGAGGATAAGAGTGGAGAAACTTCAGGATAAGGAAATCAGGCACAAGTACGTAACAGTGATCTCAGAAAGGTACCAGTTAGTTGAATGTAGTCAATTACAGTCATTGGAAAAGAAATGGACAAGGTACAGGGACACAGTACTAGAAGTGGCTAAAGAATGTCTTGGAACAGTAGTGTGTAAAGGTAGGATGAAGCAAACACCTTGGTGAAATGACACACTCAAGGCAGCCTGTAAAAGGAAAAAGAAGGCGTATCAAAAATGGCTACATACTGGAACTCAGGTAAACAGAGAAAGTTATGTTGAAGAAAGAAACAAAGCCAAACAGATAATTGCAGCATCCAAGAAGAAATCTTAGGAAGACCTTGGAAACAGGTTGGAGATTTTGGCTCAAGCTGCTGGAGAACCATTTTGGAGTGTAATTAGCAGTCTTCGAAAGGGAGGTAAGAAGGAAATGACAAGTATTTTGGACAGGTCAGGAAAACTGCTGGTGAATCCTGTTGATTCCTTGGGCAGATGGAGGGAATATTTTGAAGAGTTGCTCAATTAGGTGAAAATACAATCAGTAATGTTTCAGATTTCGATGTAAAATGGGATAGGAATGATGATGGAAATAGGATCACATTTGAGGAAGTGGAAAAAATGGTCAATAGATTGCAGTGCAATAAAGCGGCTGGGGTGGATGAAATTAAGTCGGAACTCATCAAATACAGTGGAATCTCAGGTCTTAAATGGCTACACAGGATAATTGAAATGGCGTGGGAGTCGGGACAGGTTCCATCAGACTGGACAAAAGCAGTAATCACACCAGTCTTTAAACATGGAAGCAGAAAGAATTGTAACAACTACAGAGGTATCTCTTTAATCAGCGTTGTGGGTAAAATCTTCTCAGGTATTGTTGAAAGGAAAGTGCGAGTATTAGTTGAGGACCAATTGGATGAAAATCAGTGTGGGTTTAGGCCTCTTAGAGGTTGTCAGGACCAGATCTTTAGCTTACGGCAAATAATGGAGAAATGTTGTGAGTGGAACAGGGAATTGTATCTATACTTTATAGATCTAGAAAAGGCATATGACCGGGTTCCTAGGAGGAAGTTATTGTCTGTTCTACAAGATTATGGAATAGGAGGCAAACTTTTGCAAGCAATTAAAGGTCTTTACATGGATAGTCAGGCAGCAGTTAGAGTTGACGGTAAATTGAGTTCATGGTTCAGAGTAGTTTCAGGGGTAAGACAAGGCTGCAACCTGCCTCCACTGTTGTTCATATTATTTTTGGATCATATGTTGAAAACAATAGACTGGCTGGGTGAGATTAAGATATGTGAACACAAAATAAGCAGTCTCGCATATGCGGATGACTTCGTTGTGATGGCAGATTCGATTGAAAGTTTGCAAAGTAATATTTCAGAGCTAGATCAGAAATGTAAGGACTATGGTATGAAGATTAGCATCTCCAAAACGAAAGTCATGTCAGTGGGAAAGAGATATAAACGGAATGAGTGCCAAATAGGAGGAACAAAGTTAGAACAGGTGGACGGTTTCAAGTACTTAGGATGTATATTCTCACAGGATGGCAACATAATGAAAGAACTGGAATTGAGGTGTATCAAAGCTAATGCAGTGAGCGCTCAGCTACGATCTACTCTCTTCTGCAAGAAGGAAGTCACTACCAAGACAAAGTTTTCTGTGCACCGTTCAATATTTCAACCAACTTTGTTGTATGGGAGCGAAAGCTGGGTCGATTCAGGTTACCTTATCAATAAGGCTGAGGTTACGGATATGAAAGTATCTAGGATGATTGCAGGTACTAGTAGACGAGAACAATGACAGGAGGGTGTCCACAATGAGGAAATCAAGGAAAAACTGGGAATGAACTCTATAGATGTAGCAGTCAGGGCGAACAGGCTTAGATGGTGGGGTCATGTTACACGCATGGGAGAAGCAAGGTTACCCAAGAGACTCATGGGTTCAGCAGTAGAGGGTGGGAGGAGTCGGGGTAGATCAAGGAGAAGGTACCTGGAATCGGTTAAGAATGATTTTGAAGTAATAGGCTTATCATCAGAAGAGGCACCAATGTTAGCACTGAATAGAGGATCATGGAGGAATTTTATAAGGGGGAATATGCTCCAGACTGAACGCTAAAAGGCGTAATCAGTCTTAAATAATGATGATGATGCGGAAAAATAGCCGACACTGAATGGGGCGAGTGTCAAAAACGACTGATTGTGAGGCTTAAATGTCGTATTCATAAGAGTGAACAGTGGCATACAATTGCGAATCCTTCAATGTGTTAACGAGTTAACTAAGGAGAATTACATGGAGTTTTTTCTAGATACGGCTGACTAGCACAGGTTGGGCGTATGAGGTTCAAATGGTTCAAATGGCTCTGAGCACTATGGGACTTAACCTCTGAGGTCATCAGTCCCCTAGAACTTAGAAATACTGAAACCTCACTAACCTGAGGACATCACACGCATCCATGTCCGAGGGTGGATTCGAAGCTGCCACCGTAGCGGTCGTGCGGCTCCGGACTGAAGAGCCTAGAAGCTCGGCCACTGCGGGCGGCCGCTTATGAAGTACTAAGTAGCAGAGTCCCCTGTAAAATACCGTCCTCAGACAATACCATGTACACATACGACTGAAGGTTTTAAGTGTAAAACCGGTGCTAATACAAAAGTGGTGCAGATGGGAGGTTTATATGGCCCTTTCTAGAACAGTGCAGTGCGTGAAAGGTACATGAAAATGAGGAAAAGGAAGGAAGGAAGACTGGGTTTAATGTCCCAGAGAAAAAGCTTGAGAATGGAGTAACTGAAGTAATAAAGACAATTTATGGTGTTAGCAAAGGCGAAAGGTGTAGACTACGTTCTACATCAGAAATTACGCCTGTGCCCAAAAGTTGAGAGTAATCAAGAAATGACAGAACGCTTTTAACTAGATTTCTGAAGAGCTATGGAATAGCCTGAAGTTAGTCACATGATGTGTATCTTACAAATATATCCAAAACTTGCAAGGAACCATTATCATAATTCAAAACAATATGCAAGTAAAAGACAAAAGTATGTATTGGAAATTTCTTTCGCGACAACGTAACAATTAATATGATGTGTGATTATTTCCAGCGGCTGTTACTGGTCTGTCGCGTTTTCGGTCAAGACTTGTCAAATTCAGAGACGTAGTTGTCGTTTCAGGTTTTGAATACTTTCCATCACATAAAACTTGTCTCCTATCCTAGTTCGACGCGAATAGATATTGTCGGCCGGGGTGGCCGAGCGGTTCTAGGCGCTACAGTCTGGAACCGCGCGACCGCTACGGTCGCAGGTTCGAATCCTGCCTCGGGCATGGATGTGTGTGATGTCCTTAGGTTAGTTAGGTTTCAGTAGTTGTAGTTCTAGGGGACTGATGACCTCAGAAGTTAAGTCCCATAGTGCTCAGAGGCATTTGAACCAATAGATATTATCACCAATGAGTAGCAACTATGAACAATTGTGCAGTATGATCAACTGTGCCAAGAGAAAATTGTGCTTGTGGTTGCAGTATCTCAAATCTTTATGCACCTCTAGATATCAGTTTCTCTCCTGTGGCTAACCAACAAAGATGTATAGCCACGAAGGATAATGCCTTCCCATACCAGGTTCAAATCACGACCAGCGCGCTATCTTGGTATCATCATCGACGAAAAGCAAACCTCTCATGTACATATAGAAATCGGCTGGGACAGAGGAACACTTAGTGAAAGAAGTTTTCAACTGTGACTAAGATCAGTAAAATTGTACCGCAATCATTCACAGTCAGAAAGATTAGGACAGCACAGGATCTACAGCGAGCAGAGAGAAGTGTACTACTGCACCTGAAAGGCGAGTGCAGATCAACACCGTTTGAAGCGCTACTGGTGATATTAGGCTAGCTACTTCGAGACCTAAGCCTAAGAAAGAAAAGTCCACAATATTGGCCCAAAAAGGGCGATCATGGAAAACTTATTTAGTACTTCATGTAAAAATGAAAGAGTTTTCCGGCAGATTAACTATAGTGCAAAGCATACAATTTGAACATTATTTGGTTTCTTCGCTCTCTCTCTTTCTTACTCTTTCCTCGTGGTTGCTTTACAAGGTAGAACTGATACTGACTTACCTCTGCGCAGTCGTCCTTCGGCGTACAGTCCGTGTTGTCCTCTTCGTTCTGGATGCGACTGGCAGAGTCTGGAGTCCGTTGGTAGGGAAATATCTCAGAGACAGATGCAACTTAATTCACCCTTCTCTTCCTCAAGTGATCATACGCAAGAAAGAATGGGTGGTTTATTTTTACCATTACGTCCCACGTAAAATGGCATATATCTGACGGATGAGAATATTCTAGACGCTCGATTTACCATGCTATAACAGATTTTATACAACACAAGCAGTCCATAACTGAAGCGTTCAAACAGTGCGAAGTATGATGCTATAGGTGGCTGTTATAAATTATGACGTCAAATAGAATAGGGAACTGAGAGATGCAGAAATGAAAAGGTGAGGTAATAATTTTATGGAAAACGCTCTACGGAATTAGAGGCTCGTTAATGTGAGTACTGCTATTTGTAATAGTTAACCTGCCACTTGAAAGGAAAAAAGAAATTGTGTACATGTGCAAAGTGTGGAATATGTGAAGCTAATGTGCATAACATAAATACACGAAACAAGTAGTAAAATATGAATACCAGAATATGCCCGACCGAGACTCGATCACGGAATCTTTGCCTTTCTGTGAAATTGGAAAGATAGGAGATGAGGTATTGGTAACTACATCTGTGAGCACTGGTCGTGGGTCGTGCTTAATTAGTTTAGTCGTTAGAGCACGTGGTCGCGAAAGGCAAAGGTCCACAGTTCGAAACACGGTGCTGTACACAGTTGTAATCTGCCACGAAGTCTCAAATGTGTAGTCAACTGTAAACGTAAGAGCTGGCCAACGAAAATGCAAATTTCTGCTGACAATACTACCCTAAATGCTCCGCAGGATTAAATTCAATTAAGATTACATCCTATATGGTTGTTAATAAGAGACACGTCATGTATCTTCATAAATTTGTTTTTGAAATAAAAGTATTTAGCCACATATAATACATTCAGACTCATTACACGCTGTTGTGTATTAGTATCTGAAAGCATGTAATCGCTCCAAATTTATTAATTCTAGCTTTCGTTTACTAGTTCACATCTGTAATGTTAGAACCATTTCTCTTTATCTACATTGTCATTCTTTCTAGTAGTTGTTCTATGTCACTTCCTTATGCTTGGTGTCCACCTGAGTATGCGTACTTTTCTGATAGTTACAATATTGTTTTCTAGTGCCTATGTCGTTATCAGTTTGTTAATAACAAAAAATGTTCAGATGTGTGTGAAATCTTATGGGACTTAACTGCTAAGGTCATCAGTCCCTAAGCTTACACACTACTTAACCTAAACTATCCTAAGGACAAACACACACACCCATGCCCGAGGAAGGACTCGAACCTCCGCCGGGACCAGCCGTACAGTCCAGAACTGCAGCCCCTTAGACAGCTCGGCTAACCTCCCGTGGCTGTTAATAACATCCTTAATCCATAAATAATACTTCATGTTTCGTTACGGTCCCAGCGCCTATGCTGCAGTGGAATACGTGCTGTGGGTGTCCATCGAACAACGTACCTTGGTTTCAATTGGAAGAACGAGCACGTATTCGTAAGCACCAGTTCATTCAATCAAATTATCTCTATTCGTAAACAAAAGGAACGTTCTGACATATATACCACGAACGATTAGCAACATATATTTTCAACTTTCACAAGATTTCCAATAATCTATGTTGTCCCCCCCCCCCCCCCAACAGTAAAGTCTACGGCTATAATCCAAAGTTTCACTCATCCTACGTCTCCTTAAGACCGAATATGTTGATGAGTTGTCGATGTCGACATCCGCAAATCATAAAGCCGGTGTGGGGATGAATGTGACTGAAACAGCCAGTGTCATATTTGTAATAAAATACTCGTATCTTTTCTATCACCTTAAGGTAGACCACGCCCATACTGAAAATCTGTCTGAGACATAGTTAAGGCCTTTGTCGGGGATATACGCCCATAAACTTTACATGACGTTCTTTGCTGTATTCGGACTTCGTCGTTTGAGATTTGCGCCTCACTGTTTGGCGGGTACGGCAGGAAAGAGCGAGTAGTGTACAAGGTTTCCTGTTTGTTTCCACCCTTGAGTCTTACGTCTATCGTTTGTCTTAAGGAACGCCAAAAAATAAATGCGGCTGTAAGCAATGTCACCAGATTTTCGGGTCACCTCGGAGATCTGCCTCAACCTGACAAGATAATTCACCCAGTGCTATAGTCGCCATTAAACAATTGAGTCTGGAAGGGAGCTTCCTTCTGTCGTGAGTATAGAAACCAAATTCCATATGGCTCATTACACTTTCGTATCACTTAATGATATTCGTATCATGGTCATTTTTCTTAAATTCAGTAACGTCGGTATTTATGGGCTAGGACCTCGTATGGACCACACACTAACTCGATCAGAATGATTTACGACTGCAGTTCTCTTGTTTTACCCAAAACAGTTTGTGTGTGCTATCATTAGCTCTTACTGCTTCTTCTTCTTCCCCTCAGGTATTGGATAAAGGCTTGTATCCACTAGCAAGTAACTTCAGGAAGTACTTGCAGAGGTATTTACATTACTACGAAAACTTGCGCAAGTTGACTTCTGCAAGTCGTTTCGGCAAGTTAATTTCACGAACTTGCTGCAAGTACTTGCGGAGGAGTATCCACTACAGTTCGCGTCGTGAGACAGGCAAGTTGTAGATTACAATGTCGTGTGCACAAACCAGAGCAGCGGCCAGTGTTGTTATAATGTTGTTGTTAAACAAAAAGCGTGACGAAAAGCGAAAAGTTAAGAAAAAGAGAAGTGTTTTAGGGTAAAGAAATGGATACAGAGGCGTTCATGCTTAAGTTTCCAAGAAACATTACTGAACGAACTGAAATCCGAGGACTTTGCTCAGATTAAAAACTTTCTGAGAATGTCTTCTCCAAGTTTTGAACACCTCTTGTCAATCGTAGAATTAAATATTCGGAAACAGGTTACACATACGCGGCAAGCTACATCACTAAGAGATCGTCTTTTAACTACTCTTCGATTTTTAGCCACAGATAAGAGAATAAAACACTTAAATGGCAAATAAATATTTATGTCAATAGTCGTACATTTATATTGATTTCACTGAATTACTTTTTTTTTTAAAATTTTAGGCCATAATTTTCACTCTTTGATGTACCTCTTCCGAGTACCCGTTCGCACAATTTCCCGAGTTGTTACGGACTGCTGTGTGGCTCTATACGAATGTTTGAAGAGAGAATATTTGAAGGATAGTATTTTGATATGTCATAACACAAATAATTCGCTTAAGCAGAAAATTTGCGTAATAGTTATCCTGTGGATGATGAACTTGGGCAGCATCAGAAATAATAATTACTTTCTCTGATGGTGTGTAGATGAAACTTCTTTCACCTGTCATCCAAGATTTAGTTATAGTTTCATCTTCCTCAGATACTTCTAGTATTGCCTTTTGTATTAAACTCCTTACTTTTCTTTCGACTTGACATTTGTGTTAGTAACCTTAATTCCGATGCCACATAATCTGCAAACACCTGATGTTCATCAACAGGTTTGTGCATCGCTTCTATTGCCTTGTTTAGAATAGTGTCTGAATTTCCCTCGATATTTGTTTTCTTTTCAAAATTCTTCTTTCCTGTGCTCTTTCCTGGACTGTATCTGTCTCACACTAATTATCGTCTCTGGCGTTTTCTGGTCCCTAAAATGATCATTGTAATGTAATATTCATCTTCAAAGGGGTAAATTTCAGAAATAATTTTTTTTCTATAATTTTAGGTACCTTCAACAGAAGAAAAATGGTCACAAATCGCTACTGGTTTAGAAAATAGATGGGATTTTCCAAACTGTATTGGCGCCACGGATGTAAAACATATAGTCATACAGGCTCCCAAGAAAGAAGGCAGTGTGTACTTTAATTATAAAGGGAACCACAGAATTGTGCTACTGGCACGATGTGGGCAGTAATGGTAGAATATCTGATTCATAATTGTAGACTGTCAGAATGTCTTGAGTCTAATTCTTTGAATGTACCAGTTCCTCGAAATTTACCTGGTAGAAATGTGCAACTACCTTACGTCATTGTTGTTGATGATGCACCTGCTCTACAAAATTGTATTATGAAGACCTACCCTTTTAGAGGCCAACCAGTGCAAAATCGTGTGTTTAACTATCGGCTCTCTAGAGCAAGAAATGTGTCTGAAACTTTTTTGGCTTATATGCACACATTTTCGAGTATTACGAACGCAAATTCTTCTAAAATCAGAGAAAGCGATTTGTGCTCTTCACAAATTTTTACTTACAGAAGAGGGTAGAAATTCCGTTTATGCCCGACCTGGCACATTTGATTCTCAAGATTTATAGACGCAAGGAGAATGGAGCAAAAACCTATGGACAGAAACGAATATACCGCTGGAACTAATAAACATACATAATTGGCCACATCTGGCCAAGGAGGTCAGAAATGAATTCACAAACTACTTTGTTTCACCAGAAGGGGAAGTAGCCTGGCAATACAGACGCCTTTAAATTTTAGGTGATTTCTGATGAGAATGTAAACATAAATACATCTGTAATAAAAGTAATAAATACTATATGCAGAATATTGTTTCACTTACCATATTATCTTCAGTTTCTTTTAGTGTGCAGGAGCGAAACATAAATTTCAAGGAATCAAAGAATTCCCATTTACTTTTATATAAGTCGTCTGAACTTTGTCCACCTTTTCTTTTCTTCGATTTATTTAGTTCTTGATTATCCTGGGTACGCATATCGTGGATTTTTTTCCGTATTTCTGGCTCTGTAGTGTGGAATTCTGACGCAATAATTTCCAATGCGTCTTGTTTTTTAACCGATTTTTAAAGTCCACATTTTGTGTGTCGCACAACACGGGAAAATACTCCACTCGCTGAATAAGCCATTGTGTTTTTTCACTCGTCCACACGAACATCAAGACTGACACTTCGTACTGTATATACCTCTGCAAGTTACGAAAAAACTTCCCGCAACTGGCAAGTCCAGCAAGTAATTGCAGCAAGCTATGGAGAACAGTTTACACTAGCTTGAGGAAGCTACGTCTCCAAGTTGACGAAACTTGCGGAAGTCAACTTGCTGCGGGTGTTTCCACAAGCAAAGAACTTGCAGAAGTAGCTTCTGCAAGCGACTTGCGGAAGTTTACTTGCTAGTGGACACGCGCCTTTAAGGCGTTACTGTACCCCTGTTTCCCGGGTCTTCCTACACCTCTACTTCCAAGGCACTCACAATTTGTAGCCTTTAGGGGGAGTCTCTCACTCCCCATTCTCTCCAGTTGTTTGTTCCATTTTCTTCTATAATCCAAAATTTTGTCACTGTGACCAAAGTTCTAATTCCTCTTTAATACCTTGATTCCTTAGTCTGTCTTCTATTGTGCACGATTTGCTCTTCTCATTTCTTTAGCAAGGACACGACTTTCTTCCGTTTTGGAAATCGCCCAAGTCTCGTATCCATAGAGCAGTGTGGAGACTGCTACATTTTTCTAGAATTTAATTTTTTATGATTTTACCACACACCCGGCTGAATTTAATTAGCATAATTTCTATACTTTTGCTGTATCCGTTTGTCACCGTACGTTCTAGGTAATTGCTATGGTTTATTTGTTCTAACATCTTTCGATCTATCACTATTTTGTTTTTAATGTGTTCCTTACCCATAAAGACCACTGCCGTTTTTTTTCTGTTGAGATCACCATGACAAGTATCAGACTTATGCGTTTCAGTAAGTAGGTTCCTTTCGAAAGGTCCTTTTTACTTTATCTTGTAAGATCACTCCATCGTCGGCATGCAGTATGTTATTTAAAACATTTCTCTTGTCTAGATATAAACCTCTTTGGAATACTGCTCTACATATATGCATTAATTCATGTACACAGTTGTTGAATAAATCTCGGGAGATACAACAGACTTGACGTACTCCGTCGTTGGTTGCATCTCCTTAGTCATTTTTCCATTGAGATCTAGAATGATTATCGTGTTCTGATGTAAATTTTTTATCACATTTGTTCGACGTTTCGTATCTTCACGATATTTCATTATCTTCCACAATTTCTTTCTATTGACACTGTAAAAAGCTCTATTTTTATCAATAAAAGCGATGTGCGTTACTTATTATATTCTCTGCGTTTCTGTATTATCTGTCGAGAAGCATTCTTTCCTGAAGCTCATTTGTTCTTCATTCGAAGTATTTCCATTACATTTTTAAGGCTCTTGTTTGAAATTTTTGCATATACCGCAAATGATGAGTCCAATAGACTTATTTCTCTGCAATTACTGCATAAACTTACATCCCCTTTTAAAAAAAAAATTGATATTATCCTAGCAATCTTCCAGTTGATTATACTCTTGCTCTTACAATATTCATTTAAGAGATGGAGCAGCTGTAGCATCATTCCTACATATTTCAGCAAATCAGCATTACAACCGTGTCTTTCTCTGGCTTTCGTGCTCTTAAGTACTGTTAAGGCTGATGGTACCTCACACAACCCCTCTAGATAATGAATCTGTTTATGAGGCCTCCAGTATACTCCATAACTGATTCGAGAGGAGGCATATATCGCACTGGTTACCAAGCACGCGGAATCTTAGAACTGTTTTTGTATCTTCCATCTATGCTCGTTGCGATGCCGTCTTCTTGAATGCATTATTACTAGGCTTGATGCGACTGCTTCTAAACTACGATGGTCACTCCAAAATAAAGGCACACTATCTTTGTAAAAATACATTTATCGTTCTGCATGTGTGAAACGTTTACAGTGTAGAGATACATCCTTCCCGCTTGTTTTCAAAATTAGTTCAACCTTTTCCCGTGAGTGGCGCCGTCACAGCATGTCGGCAATATGGCTGCTACACTTGACGTTCGTCAGAAGCAACGTGCTGTCATAGAATTCCTGTGCTGTGAAAACGAGACAGTGGGAAACATCTACAAGAGGTTGAAAAAGGTGAATGGAGATGCTGCTGTCGATCGCGGTACAGTTGGTGGGCAAGCAGGTTACGCGATGAAACCGGGCACGGCAATATTGAGGATTGTCCTCGCAGCGGAAGGCCTCATACTGCACACACTCCAGACGATGTGCAGAGAGTTAACGAATTGGTGACTGCTGCCAGACGCATCACAGTGAACGAATTGTCACGCTACGTTGGGATAGGGGAAGGAAGTGTTTGCAGAATACTGAAAGTGGTGGCATTAAAAAGGTTTGTGCCAGGTGGGTTCCCAGGATGTTGACATTGGCTCACAAAGAAACAAAAAAAAAAAAAAAAACGGTATGCAGCGATCTTTTAGAACAGTACGAGAATGGCGGAGATGAATTTCTTGGAAGAATTGTGACAGGTGATGAAACATGACTCCATCATTTTTCACCAGAGACGAAGAGGCAATCAATGGGGCGGCATAATGCAAATTCACCCAAGAAAAAAAAATCAAAACCACACCTTCTGCTGGAAAAGTTATGGCTACGGTGTTTCTGGATTCCGAAGGACTCTTGCTTGTGGACATCATGCCACGTGGGACCACCATAAATTCTGATGCATATGTGACGACACTGAAGAAACTTCAAGCTCGAACTGAGTCGTGTTTGACCACATCGGTAAAAGCAGAGTGTTTTGCTGTTGCACAACAATGCACGGCCACATGTCAGTCAAAGAACCATGGAAGCGATCACAAACTCGGAAGGACAACACTGAAACACCCGCCTTACAGCGCTGACCTGGCTCCATGTGACTATCATCTCTTTGGGAAACTGAAAGACTCTCTTCGTGGAACAAGGTTTGAAGATGATGACTCTCTTGTGCACGCTGCCAAACAGTGGCTCCTACCGGGTCGTCCAGAATTTTACCATGCAGGCATACAGGCGCTGGTTCCAAGATGGCGTAAGGCAGTTGAGAGGGATGGAAATTATGTGGAGAAATGAAAATATTGTTCCTAATGGATGTATCTACACACTGTAAAACTTTCAAACATGTAGAGTAAAAGATGAATTAAAAAAAAAAATACTGAGAATTTCTTTTGGAGTGACACTCGCATTAATTCACATACTACCCTTACTGAACCTACTCATTGACAGCGATCATGACACACTTCATTCTGTACAGGTTCGCACCTTCTCCCACGTCCTAATACGCATACTGAATTGCTTATCGCCTGTGACATCCGTGCGTAATACATCATACTACCATTCTATCAGCGGTTTTGACGCTATACAGGTATACAACAATTTCACACATTTTCCCGTCCCTCTCTCTGTCTTCGTTCATCTCCTCCTCCTCCTCCTCCTCCTTGCTTTCTCTTTTCCCCTCTGTCTCACGCTGTTTTCAACCCTGCCCCCCCTCACCCCTCACCCCCGTAGTGAGAGGTGGTTCTTAACCCCACAGTACCTTTATCCAGCCAATATGAGGTATATACATTAAGTCTGGTTGAAATCGATGGGTGGTTTGAAGGTGATGTGGGACAACACACACACGCATGCTGTTTCTATACTTTTAAATATCCTATAGCCTTTCCACATATTCCTTCTCCATAGCAATGATATCCAGACTACATGAGTATGACAGTACACCGTGGTACCCTAAATATCGTTTATTCGTACCTGCAAATGGACATGGAAGGAAACCATCGATACAATAGCTATTGTAGCTCACTTAGCATTGTAACAATTTATCCGTCACAGCCCATATCTTTAATAAGACTGAATGTTTTGACATAGATTTACTGGCCTGTGATGGATCAGACACGAAGTATAGTATTCCACCCGAACTTGGAACGGGATAAGGAGTCGCAAGACAAAAAATACCTTTTCTCTGTCATGTGTGTTCGGACGCATTTCCTGCTTCTGCACTCGAGTGTTACTGTTGTAAGCAGGTATCTGCGTCTCTTCTACATATTTCTGGATGTGTCTTCTCCACACTCATAATCGACCCGAGCAGCCAGTACCGTGAACTATTTGCTGTCACCATCACTGACTCAGGCCTACTGCCACACTGCAAGCAGAGATAAAGAAGGGGAGACAAAGAAATCGACTCGCATTGCTAAACCATTTAGTAAACTATTTAGTAAATCATATCATATTAAAATAAGGAATTCATAAATCTCACGACTTAAATATTTCATGCTTGGAAGACAAGACTGATGTCTGTCAAACTAGAAAGCTAAGGGACATGGACCAAGACAGTTTTATGTGGCGCAGACTCACAAGAAATATTAATAGGTTAGAGTAACTCTGCTAACCGGAAACAGTGAAAGAAGCATACGATGCGGAGAAGTGTGAGGGTATGTAGAGACTACAAGAAAATAAGCGGACTATAACCTGTGCATGATACAAAATATTCGCAATCAGGAAAACGTTAACTCAAGTAGGGAAGTATGAAACAGTCCAAGACTGGGGACCTGATATCTTGTGTTTACGTTTGTTTAATGGCCAGAATATTGATTAACACTGTCGGTTATTTTTCTGTTTAAAAAAGTACACTACTGGCCATTAAAACTGCTGCACCATGAAGATGACGTGGTACAGACGCGAAATTTAACCGACAGGAAGAAGATGCTGTGATATGCAAATGATAAGCTTTTCAGAGCATTCACACAAGGGTGGCGCCGGTGGCGAAACCTACAACGTGCTGACATGTGGAAAGTTTCCAGCCGATTTCTCATATACAAACAGCAGTTGACCGGCGTTGCCTGGTGAAACGTTGTTGTGATGCCTCGTGCAAGGAGGAGAAATGCGTACCATCACGTTTCCGACTCCGATAAAGGTCGGATTGTAGCCTATCGCGATTGCGGTTTATCGTATCGCGACATTGCTGCTCGCGTTGGTCGAGATCCAATGACTGTTAGCAGAATATGGAATCGGTGGGCTCAGGAGGGTAATACGGAACGCCGTGCTGGATCCCAACGGCCTCGTATCAGTAGCAGTCGAGATGACAGGCATCTTATCAGCATGGCTGTAAGGGATCGTGCGGCCACGTCTCGATCCCTGAGTCAATAGATGGGGACGTTTTCAAGACAACAACCATCAGCACGAACAGTTCGGCGACGTTTGCAGCAGCATGGACTATCAGCTCGGAGACCATGGCTGCGGTTACCCTTGACGCTGCATCAGAGACAGGAGCGCCTGCGATGGTGTACTCAGCGACGAACCTGTGTGCACGAATGGCAAAACGTCATTTTTTCGGATGAATCCAGATTCTGTTTACAGCATCATGATGGTCGCATCCGTGTTTGGCGGCATCGCGGTGAATGCACATTGGAAGCGTGTATTCATCATGGCCATACTGGCGTATCACCCGGCGTGATGGTATTGTTTACACGTCTCGGTCACCTCTTGTTCGCATTGACGGCACCTTGAAGAGTGGATGTTACATTTCCGATGTGTTACTACCCGTGGCTCTACCCTTCATTCGATCCCTGCGAAACCCTACATTTCAGCAGGATAATCCACGACCGCATGTTGCAGGTCCTGTACGGGCCTTTGTGGATACAGAAAATGTTCGACTGCTACCCTGGCCAGCACATTCTCCAGATCTCTCACCAATTGAAAACGTCTGGTCAATGGTGGCCGAACAACTGGCTCGTCACAATACTCCAGTCACTAATCTTGATGAACTGTGGTATCGTGTTGAAGCTGCATGGGCAGCTGTACCTGTACACGCCATCCAAGCTCCGTTTGACTCCATGCCCAGGCGTATCAAGGCCGTTATTACGGCCAGAGGTGGTTGTTCTGGGTACTGATTTCTCAGGATGTATGCACCTAAATTGCGTGAAAATGTAATCACACGTCAGTTCTAGTATAATATATTTGTCCAATGAATACCCATTTATCATCTGCATTTCTTCTTGGTGTAGCAATTTTAAAGGCCAGTAGTGTTCTTGTTTTCTTCTTGTGGGGACATGTGAGAAGTCTTGTGAACGAGACGCCTACCGAGACTGAAGAGAATTATCGCTGCCTGCGACACTCTGCAAACGACATGAGAGATAATATAACGGGTAGGATAGAACTTTGTGCGACGATGCCATGACAGCATACTGGGAGACACCATTCTGAACAACTGTTGTAAATGTAGGAGGTTGTGAAACTCGTTCACGTAAATGGAATTCATTATTACTGTATGATAGACTCTCTGACATCAAGTAACGTGCTCCATTACTAGTCCATCAACAGGGAAAATTGTGCAGGTATTAGGGAGTATACAGACGGAATTCCGTTGCTCGTGATCAGGGTTTTGAAGTTAGGGCCCTTAGTTTGATAGCTGCAAGAGGCTAAAGCGGAGCTATAGCAGATTATCGTAGATAATTTTCGACTCGATCGTTTCCGGACTAGCGTCTCCTACCTCAAAATGATAAATTTACTCTGCTCCATCATCTCTGAAAGTTTATAACATCGTCAAGGAATTGCCCTTTATTGTTAAGAGTCTTTTCTATTTTTGACTCAGCACCTTACCTTTCCCAGCTCCATGCTCCCTGCCATTTGAGTGTTAAACTTCACGATTCATTATAACGCATTTATTTATATTATTGAGAAATTGTTAGAATCTTCATGCGTCTGGGAATCTGTTCCATATTTTCGTCATCAGTCGACCGTACCAATTACTGTCGAACGTCTTTCGTAAATCCAGAAAGAAGAAATGTACCTGCTGTTTGCAAGAAATCGAGTGTAAGAAACTGAGATGTCTTTCATGAGAATCGTCTCTTGTGAACCAGTTCTTCTTATTTCAGAGAGGGATTTTTTTTCTCTAATATACGTTGAGTCTAGACTACGGTCTAACCATCTTCTACAGGCATACTTTGGTGTTATTGGTTGGCAGTTTTGTGAATTCGTTCCTTGACCCTTGTGGTGCGGCGGGTAAATAGGCATAAATCTTCTTCGCCATTTACAAGAGCCAGAAAAATAATAATGCGGTCAGCCGGAAAGTGATGGAGAACTTACTGACCATAATTATCAGTCTGCAAATGCACATTATTCTTGCTCACTGAAGTAAAATGTTGCTACTTGATATCTACTCTGCGGGATCAGGAACTATGATTATAAATAATATTTTTGAGTTCTAACTAATAGATATACTCAGTAAATGTTCAGACGCACAATATAACATAACATTGCTAATAATAGTAATAATGTCGCTATCGGAAACAGCACTATTAATAGTTCAGAGGTGACCGCTGCGGGAAGTTCCAAGTAAAATGGTCTCTCACCCTGACATCTATTATCACAGTAAACTGCTCGCTTTGAAAGTGGAAAATAATCTCGCCGCTAGCCACGGTGTTTTTTCAACATTACGGGTGGAACACAAACAGCTACTTTTGTGAAATCTAAGCGATCCAGGAAGGTGTGCAGTCCTTGTGAGTTCACTTCTTGGTTTTATCGCAAACGTGTTTGGTGGCTGCCTGGATGTAATGTCATCCGAGACACGGCGCACACAGGCCTTTGACTAATGCGGACAGATTGATATCTCTGAGCGAAGTGTCTCTTCTTACTCCTTCACCGGGGATATCACATAGAATCGCCGTACTGTGCACCAGGTTCACACGAGTGTAATGCTTTAGACCTTCAGGATACTTACAAATCCGATCTGAGGGCTTTCATCTGTTTCTTCGGAGGAGAGGTAGTGTGCCGCCACTCCTTGGACTGCCATTTTGCTTCCGGTTCCAAGTGATGAATCCATGTTTAATCGCCTGTGAAGATTTTAGACAAAAATGTTCACAATCAGCATCGTAACGCGCAAGCAACTCTGCACAGATGGTCCCTCGTTGCTCTTTGTAGTTTTCTCTTAGGTGGCGAGGAACCGAGCGGGCACACAAAAAAATGGTTCAAATGGCTCTGAGCACTATGGGACTTAACTTCTGAGGTAATCAGTCCCCTAGAACTTAGAACTAATTAAACCTAACTAACCTAAGGACATCACACACATCCACGCCCGAAGCAGGATTCGAACCTGCGACCGTTCGGTTCCAGACTGTAGCGCCAAGAACCGCACGGCCACTCCGGCCCGCGAGCGGGCACACACATTTGAGTACACCAGTTACCGGACTAGTGTGTCGGCGTTACCAACAGAGACGACCAGTGGGGCAGCAAGGTGTTTGTTATCCGTCGATCACCTCGAATGAGTGTCCGCACATTCCAACACAAGCAGGAGTCAATGCTGCGTGCAGCCGACGGGCGATAATGACACACGCCTTTCCCAACGACTAGCAGCGCTTTTGTTCACTACCAGGTTTCCGTAGACTTCCTGTAGGCGCCTGTGAGTATCTGTGACGCTCTGATTTTCAGCCAAAAGAAACTCAGTGACAGCTCTCTACTTGGAATTTACTTCTGTTACTGACGCCATTTTGAAGGCTACGCACAGCGTCGCCAGTTACCGGAACTTCATGAAACTTTGGGGATTGAATCGGGAATATTCCACGATGTCACGCAACAAATTCTGCATTTTTTCAACCGAAACTGGCATTGCATTTACGTATTGGACGCCCTTCATATACCCTCTGAGGCCTGGCAAAGACACTAAACATGAACAACGCTAATGCACTGTGGTGGCATTTCACAGAGAATTTCAACTCTAATTGTTTACATATCTGCCGATTTTGTGGTCACGCAACATCCTTACATAATACATTCCTCATGTCTGAAAACTGCTCTGCTTTCTGCATCGTGCGCCCTGCGGTGTAGGCACGCGGTCTTGGGTATCCTGTCACGGTTCGCGCGGCTCCCCTCGTTGGAGGTTCGAGTCCTCCCTTGGGCATGGATGTGTGTTGTCCTTAGCATAAGTTAGTTTAAGTTAGATTCTACATCTACATCTACATCTATACTCCGCGAGCCACCTTACGGTGTGTGGCGGAGGGTACTTATTGTACCACTATCTGATCCCCCCTTCCCTGTTCCATTCACGAATTGTGCGTGGGAAGAACGACTGCTTGTAAGTCTCCGTATTTGCTCTAATTTCTCGGATCTTTTCGTTGTGATCATTACGCGAGATATATGTGGGCGGTAGTAATATGTTGCCCATCTCTTCCCGGAATGTGCTCTCTCGTAATTTCGATAATAAACCTCTCCGTATTGCGTAACGCCTTTCTTGAAGTGTCCGCCACTGGAGCTTGTTCAGCATCTCCGTAACGCTCTCGCGCTGACTAAATGTCCCCATGACGAATCGCGCTGCTTTTCGCTGGATCATGTCTATCTCTTCTATTAATCCAACCTGGTAAGGGTCCCATACTGATGAGCAATACTCAAGAATCGGACGAACAAGCGTTTTGTAAGCTACTTCTTTCGTCGATGAGTCACATTTTCTTAGAATTCTTCCTATGAATCTCAACCTGGCGCCTGCTTTTCCCACTATTTGTTTTATGTGATCATTCCACTTCAGATCGCTCCGGATAGTAACTCCTAAGTATTTTACGGTCGTTACCGCTTCCAATGATTTACCACCTATGGTATAATCGTACTGGAATGAATTTCTGCCCCTATGTATGCGCATTATATTACATTTATTATTAAGTAGTGTGTCAGCTTAAGGACCGATGCCCTCAGCAGTTTGGTCCCCTAAGATCTTACCACAAATTCAAAAAAAAAAAAACATTTATTATTAAGTAGTGTGTCAGCTTAAGGACCGATGCCCTCAGCAGTTTGGTCCCCTAAGATCTTACCACAAATTCAAAAAAAAAAAACATTTTTCTGTATCGTATTTCAACGGTAGTCAGCACTTCAGCCTAGTTTTTCCTGTAATGTGCGATGCCTAGTCCACACGAGCTTGTGTTGGGTCTTGGATTTTTCTGAGTGTATGTAAATCACTTCCCTCAACACTTGTAGAACAAACGTTTCAGATTTGTAATTGACAATACGGTAGCTGCCTGTAGTAATATAGTTGCCGCAGTACTAACTAAAAAGTGGAGCAGCAGCAGAAAGTTACTGATGTGTCGACAGAAGTGCCGACACAGTGTTATTTTGAGGGGGCCGATAGGCACGCTATAAGCTCACGCAGAATATCTTGAAGTCTGAAACAGGACGCTCAATGAATTGCTATAAAGAAAAGTACGTTGCTTTGGGAATACTTAACTTTTAATCCGTCATTGGTTTACAACGTTCGTGATGAGACATTTCATACGATAACTATCAAACTATGTAAGGCTAATGGCGTCTTGCTAGGTCGTAGCCATGGACTTAGCTGAAGGCTATTCTAACTGTCTCTCGGCAAATGAAAGAAAGGCTTCGTCAGTGTAGTCGCTAGCAAAGTCGTCGTACAACTGGGGCGAGTGCTATTCCGTATCTCGAGACCTGCCTTGTGGTGGCGCTCGGTCTGTGATCACACAGTGGCGACATGCGGGTCCGACATGTACTAAATGGACCGCGGCCGATTTAAGCTACCACCTAGCAAGTGTGGTGTCTGGCGGTGACACCACAGTTACCATCTTTCATGTCGATCGCTCTGTGTACTTGATCTGTTGGATGGGTTTGTTTCTACAGCCTATTGAAGTAGACATACTACATGTTGCTTTGAAATTGGCAAAACAGCCACAGACGGGCCAGTATGGACCGACCGACCGCCAAGTTATCCTCACCAGTGGCGTAATTTGAATGCGGTATGGAGGAGCGTCTGGTCAGCACAACACTCTCCTGGACGTTTTCTGCTTTGCGGACCTTGCAGCCGCAATTTCTCATTCACGTCATTTCTCACTTAGCGTCACGGGGATGAGTGGGCTCCAGCCCAGACTCCCACGAAAGAAAAATCCCCGGCAGTATCAGCAACTGATCTCAGATCTTCCTCACTACGCTGACCAGTCAGCTACGGAAGCGGACCTGGAATACACACCAGTACTAAAATTATTTATCGACTGCAGTCGTCTTCATGACCATCAAATAACTGCTCCAGTATTTTATTTTTTTACATGTGCCTATGTTTTGGGATTAATTTGTTACCAACAGGCAGACCTAGACATATATAGAAACAATATTGTTTATGAACAGATGTCACGGCATAGACAATTCTTAATACGAGAGTTGGAACTTCAATAGCGGCAACTATTTATTTACAGCTCGTACAAAATAGATACGCGTTTCAAAGTCTTACACCCCTTCAAAGTAGTCACCAGCATTGTGTATAACCCGTTGCCAGCGATGTGGAAGTCATAGGATACTCTTAGCAGTGCCAGTTGTGTTGACAGTTCGAGCAGCGCGGTCTATTGCCGGGCGAATTTGTAGCAGTTCTGAAGCGAATGCCGTGAAATGTTTCCTTCAGTATAGATATCGAGTTGAACATACGAGGGCTTAAGTCAGGGGAGTGCAGTAGGTGGTATAGCACTTAGCAGCCCAATCAGTCAAACAAATCAGTAACAGCTTTTACTGTACATGCTTGAGCATTGTCCTGCAAAATGATGGTCAGGTCCTGCAGAAAGTGCCATCACTTCTGTCTCTATGTTATTCATTTTTGGAGGACAACCTCCGACCAGCTACGAGTTATACACAATGCTGGTGACTACTTTCAAGGTCAGTGCGACTTAGATCATACGTAGAAAGAAGTGCTGCAGTTTAGTACAGAAGGTAATTGACAGAAATACGCAATGAGTCGAAAAGAAATGACACTTCTATTCAAAGATAGTAATTACGCTCACGTCATCCCGATTCATGGACATGGGATTTAAGTCGTGGGAATAGGCAGGACAATCAATTCGCCGAATCCCCTCCTTCAAGGAGCTTCTCCGCCTGCGCTATTCGATGCGACCGCGCATTGTCATCCATAAAAATGAAATCAGTGCCGAATGCACCACTGAAAAGACGCAAATGAGGAAGGTATACAAAGTCACGCTAACGTTGACTGGTGAGTGAATAGTGTTCAAAGATCTGAAGCTCAGTAAGCGCGTACAACATTATGCCTCCCCACACAATAACACCTACGCCACCAATACGATCATGTTTGACAACGTTCCTGGGTGCATTGAGTGTTCCCTCTTCTCGCCATGTGATGTTACGCGCACCATTGTCGGACATGATCGTTTTAGTGGTTCACATGTTCTGTTGTGGGAAGGCAAATTATTCTATATTCCAACTGAACTTCGTCGGCTTACACTAGCCAAAATTCTTTAAACAGCAGCTACGAAACATTTGCTGTAACCAGAATTAATTTTTCATTTTGCAGCTACGTGCTGAGATTTTGAAGCTTCCTAGTATATAATGTGCCGGATCCAGAGTTGGTCCAGGAGCACTGATTTTTGCGAACAATGCTCTTACTAATACTGTGTGCCGGACCAAGAATCGAACTCGGGACCTCTGCCTTTTGCGCGCGAGTGCTCTACCATCTGAGATACCCAAGCACGACTCACTCCCCGTCCACACAGCTTTTCTGCCAGTACCTCGTCTCCTACCTTCCAAACTTCACAGAAGCTCTCCTGCGAAACTTGCAGAACTAGCACTCCTGGAAGTAAGGATATTGTGGAAACATGGCTTAGCCACACAGCCCTAGGGACGTTTCCAGAATGATATTTTCATTCTGCAGTGGAGTGCACGCTGATGTGGGCGTGAGTCGTTCTTGGGTATCTCAGATGGTAGAGCACTCGCCTGCGAAAGGCAAAGGTCTCGAGTTCGTGTGTCAGTCCGGCACAAAGATTTAATTTGCGAGGAAGTTTCAAGTCAGCGCACACTCCACTGCAGAGTGAAAATCTCATTCTGAATGCCCTTACTGTCTGAGCTACCCGAAGATGTCTCACGACGCATCCTCACTGCTTTATTTCTGCCAGTACCTGCCTCCTGCAGCACAAATTTCACATACTCTCCCGTACACGAAGGGCGTTCAGTAAGTAATGCATCACATTTTTTTTTGAGAACAGGTTGATTTTATTCAGGATTCCAATACACCGTATCATTCCCCACTCTTTTGACTAAAAAAATACTATTTTTCAACACAATCTACATAAAGTGCGCTCTTACTGACATATGCGGTTGGATAGAAAGTTTTCTAAAAGACAGGCAGCAGTATGTCGTCCTGAATGGGGTGACTTCAACAGAAGCGTAACTTCAGGTGTGCCCCAAGGCAGCGATAAAAGTAGGTCCTCTGCTTTTTACGATTTACATAAACGATCTGGTTGATGGTATTGACAGTGCCTGAGACTGTTTGCCGATGATGCTGTAGACTACAGGAAAGTAGTATCACACGAAAGTTGTGAACAAATCAATGAGAATTTGCAGAAACGAAATGCTTGTTGTAATGACTGACAGTTATCTCTCAATATTAGTAAGTGTAACCTATTGCGTATAACAAGGCGAAAATCCCCATTAATGTACGAGTACAAAATAAATGCCCAGTCTTTGGAAGCGGTAACGTCCGTCAAGTATCTGGGTATGACTATTCGAAATGTTCTCAAACGAAATGATCAGATTACACAAGTAACGGGTAAGCGAACTCTACATTGCGGTGTATTGGCAGAATCCTGAAGCGATACAGTCCTTCAACAAAGAAATAGATTACAATACATTAGTTCGTCCAGTTTTAGAGTATTGTTCGTCTGTATGGGACCCTTACCAGTTGGGTCTGATTTAAGAGATTGAGAAGGTCCAAAGAAGAGCGGCAAGATTCGTGACTGGTACATTGAGCCATCGCGAGAGCGTTACAAATCTCATAGAAAGGTTGAAGTGGGACACACTTGCCGATAGACGGCGCGCTAAACAGAAGGAGCTGCTCACTAAATTCCGATATCCGATCTTCACCGAGAATGTAGAACATATATTATTACCACCAACTTTCAAATGGCGCAATGATCACCATTCAAAGATAAGGGAAATAAGAGCTCGTACTGAGGCGTTCAGACAGTCGTTCAGTCGTTTTTCCCTCGCGCTATCCGCGAGTGGAACAGCGGGGGGGGGGGGGGGGGGGGGTGTACCATATCCGTTCATTGCGACTGCCTTCTTCCGCCACCTCACTGGGAGAGCCTCTATGCCCTCTTCGTACCACTCTATTGGTCGCTTCGGAGCCAACAACATTTTCTGCATCAATAACCTCCCCATCACCCACGCACTGCTTTCCGTGGAGTGCATCCTTCATTGGGGCAAACAGATGGGATTAGGATGTTGCGATGAGTAAGGACAGCCCAAAGAAGTTCTTTGAGCCCCTCTTCGGGTACAGGCACTTGTGTGAGGCCTTGCGTTGTCATGGGGAAGGAGCAGTTCGTTTGCATTTTTATGACGATGAACTCGCTGAAGTCGTTTCTTCAATTTCCTGAGGGTAGCGCTATACACTTTGGAGTTGATCGTTGCTCCAAGAGGCAGACATCAGAGAAACCCCTGCAGAGTCTCAGGAGACGTCGCCATGACTTTACCGGCTGCGGGTGACGTTTTGAACTTTCTGTTCGGAGGAGAGGTGGTGTAGCACCAGTCCGTGTATTGCCGTTTCGTTTCCTGTTCCAAGTGATGAATCCATGTTTAACCGCCTGTGACGATGTTTACCAAACAACTGTCATGATCAGACTCGTAACGGGAAGGCAACTCCGTACACATGGTCCTTCGTTGCTCCTTAAGGTCTACATCTACATTTATACTCCGCAAGCCACCCAACGGTGTGTGGCGGAGGGCACTTTACGTGCCTCTGTCATTACCTCCCTTTCCTGTTCCAGTCGCGTATGGTTCGCAGGAAGAACGACTGTCTGAAAGCCTCCGTGCTCGCTCTAATCTCTCTAATTTTACATTCGTGATCTCCTCGGGAGGTATAAGTAGGGGGAAGCAATATATTCCATACCTCATCCAGAAACGCACCCTTTCGAAACCTGGCGAGCAATCTACACCGCGATGCAGAGCGCCTCTCTTGCAGAGTCTGCCACTTGAGTTTATTAAACATCTCCGTAACGCTATCACGGTTACCAAATAACCCTGTGACGAAACGCGCCGCTCTTCTTTGGATCTTCTCTATCTCCTCCGTCAAACCGATCTGGTACGGATCCCAAACTGATGAGCAATACTCAAGTATAGGTCGAACGAGTGTTTTGCAAGCCACCTCCTTTGTTGATGGACTACATTTTCTAAGCACTCTCCCAATGAATCTCAACCTGGTACCCGCCTTACCAACAATTAATTTTATATGATCATTCCACTTCAAATCGTTCCGCACGCATACTCCCAGATATTTTACAGAAGTAACTGCTACCAGTGTTTGTTCCGCTATCATATAATCATACAATAACGGATCCTTCTTTCTATGTATTCGCAATACATTACATTTGTCTATGTTAAGGGACAGTTGCCACTCCCTGCTGCAAGTGCCTATCCGCTGCAGATCTTCCTGCATTTCGCTACAATTTTCTAATGCTGCAACTTCTCTGTATACTACAGCATCATCCGCGAAAAGCCGCATGGAACTTCCGACACTATCTACTAGGTCATTTATATAGACTGTGAAAAGCAATGGTCCCATAACACTCCCCTATGGCACGCCAGAGGTTACTTTAACGTCTGTTGACGTCTCTCCATTGATAACATTGATAACATTGATAAAGTCTTCGGCGAGGAATATTTGAGCACTCCAACTTTTCATAAGAGTCGGAGTCCCTCAACGCCCACTCCGGCATGATGGTGTAACCTCCCCACCGAAATTTTAAAAGGATATTATTTTAATAGAAATGGGAGCCAAGCGTAACCTCCCTAGCAATTAAATTTAATGACAATAAAAATGAGAATCGCAATCTGACTCAAGGTGTAAGCTGTTACGAAAATAATGAAAAACGATTCAATGCTAATGAGACTTCAGTGACAATGTAAATTCAATTAAACCGAAATATCGGTCTTTGGCCCTGTGCAAAAATCAGAATTAATTTCTTACCTCAGTATAACTGCATGTCAGGTTTCTGCTCTTATTGTTGGCCACGGCTTGGAGGAAATGCATTGCAAATAATATTTTTTTTTTTTGAAATTTAACTGAAACTTTTCTTTAAAGGAAATGGAAGGAGATCGTTGGTTCAATTAAAAGGTTCTTTTGTAAAAATTGCTTTGAAATCAAAATTATTATTGGGGCGATTATTGCACAAATTAGTTATAGTTAATTTACATTACTAGCTGAGCATTGCTGATTCATTACCTTGTTTAAATTATAATATACCTCGTCCTGAATCTTGACCAGAATGCCATGTCGACGCCCGCCGACTCCTCACACACAACTGCACTCGACTGCTACTACCGACATACTGCACTGCTCACAGACTGCCCACTGACAGACTGCTCGCAACTGTACTGCACGACTACTACCGACCGACTACTGCTCGCAACACTCGCGCGGTCAAGCGCAGACTAACCACGATAAAAGGCTCTCTGGTCAAAGATTTTATCATGCCTCACCATCGCTGCTACGTTACATGCGTGTTTCATAACCCTCCACTGGGGGGGCAAAAATTTGGCAGCGATGGTGAGTCATTTGGACTTGCCATCGCCAGAAATTTTTACAATTTACAGAATATTCAAACGTAGTACAGAAATTAAATGTGGTGCACACGCACCGAGTACAAAATATATCAGATAAAGACAAAATGTGAGTACAAAACATAGTAGCAAATCAGAAAAATGTATATACAAATTAATTGACAGATAACAGAGTGCATACGCACTGAAAAAATTCTGTAGCATTCTGTAGCAGAATGGCAGAAAATCATGTTGACAAGTGACATGAGTGCACATGCACTGCAGTTGAGAACATATCAGCAAATGACGAAATGTATATACAATGAGTAACAAATGACATAAGTGCACATGCACTGAAGTAATGAACATATCAGGAAATCATAAAAGGTATACAGAATGAGTACAAATCATATTGAAAAATGAGAAAAGTGCACAGGCACTGAAGTTCAGTAGAAAACATATTAACACATAACATAAGTGCACATGCACTGTAGTTCAGAACATATCATCAAAATAAAAATGTATATACAATATAAAAGACAAGAGTGCACATATACTGTACTTCAGAACAAATCGAAAAAATGTCTTTAGCATTTTCACAACAAATAAACATAATGGCAAAAAATCATGTCGACAAGTGCCATAAGTGTACTCGCACTGGAGTTCAGCGAATCGAAAAAAATGTATAACCCATGAACATAAATGATGTTAGCAAAAAATGATTTTCATTATTAGGATAGGAAAGGGAAGGATTGCATCATGGTTGTAGCACTTTAGATTGCACACAGCTGTTCTGAAAGTCCATATCTTTCCACAGAAGTACAACACCAAGTGACACAATTTGAAGTTCTTTTCCCATCAGAATTTATCAGCGTACCCAAGACACTGAACTGTCGTAGTAATGTTCCATGTTTTCATTTTGGCAGTACACTAGGTACACCAAACAGTGCGACCATAATAACGTCTTCATCGCTCACGGTGGTGGACAGCATGTCGTGTCAACACCACGCTCTTACAAGGCACACCAACGTAGAATTAGTGCAAAAACCAAATATAGTGCTCCATGATCATAAGGATGGACAGGACAAATCGACATTGCAGTAATTCAGGGTAGTTAGCTCATAAGGTGAAGGACATTAAGTCACATAATATTGAGAATTACAGTAGTAGTTTGCGGCATTCATAGCCTAGTTATTGAACATTTCTGTACCATGTATTTAGTATTACAGAATAATGTTCATAAAATTAAATTATTGGCATCATGGGTAATCGTATTACAATAAACACTGGCAGTCCTTGGCCAATTACAAAGCATATTTAGTATGACAGAATAATGTTCATCAGACGTCTTAATTGAAAAGGAGAGTCAATTATTGGCCTAGCATTAACATAATACATTGAGTGATACAAATTATTGGCACTCATTGGCCATTTGCCAAAACATGAAAAGACAACATTGAAAACAAGAGCTAATTAATGGCATAACTAATAACATAATTCATTTAGTGACATTAATTATTGGCACTCAGTGGCCAGAAATAGAACATGAAAAATCATCATTGAAAACAGGAGCTAATTAATGGCATAATTAATAACGTAATTCATTTAGTGACATTAATTATTGGCACTCAGTGGCCAGTAATAGAACATGAAAAATCATCATTGAAAACAGGAGCTAATTAATGGCATAATTAATAACGTAATTCATTTAGTGACATTAATTATTGGCAATCAGTGGCCAGCAAGTATTGAATAGAATAAAACATTGTTCATCATTCAGTATTATTCAGATCATTAAGAAGTCATTATTAAAAATCAGTTAATTACAGTCATAGCATTAATAATCATGGGCATTATAAGTAGTCTCATTACAATAAACAGTGGCAGTTATTAGCCAGTTACAAAGCATTATTTAATAGGTATATATATATTTTTTTGTGTGCTAGCAATGCATTGCGTTGGGATCGATAATTAATTGCTGAGGCATAACACTATTTGCTTTTGACCTATTGCTGCAAATGAGGATAGGTAACGTCATTCGTCATGAGTCAGCTGTAGCGAGGTTATGTAACAAGGCAGTATATGTGATCACATTTATAAATGATAGACACAAATGGGTAAAAAAATAAAAATGCAAGTATTAGAACAGGTATAATAAGTAACAGGTTTAGTAAGTATCATGAAAAGCTTCTCCTGGAAAAAAAAATACAAAATGGATTATTGAGCTGAAAGAAGAAACGCATACTATCCTGAAAAGTAGTGAACTTCGAATTAACAGGTAGTGAAATGTGTATAAAAATGTGTTCCATAGCTGTCCTTTCCAAAACTTTCCGTCATCCTACTATGCAATATAACACCTGCTGTCAAAGCAAACTGCAACAAATACTTAAATAACTACATAGCATAAATACATAACTTCAACATTATCCTCATCTGTAAAGAAAAAACTTCATTATCAATCACTTCATTATCCATATTATCATAACTTCATTATTATCATCACCTATAAAGAAAAACTTCATTATTCATAACAGCATATCCTTCATCATTATTCATCAGCATTCATTATCATCTGCAAAAAAAATCACTTCATTAATCATTACACGACTATTCCTTATCTCTAGCATATTTCATCACTAAAACTAAGATGTATAGTTCTGTCTGACAGCCTGCATCAATCGCCTTGTATTCTGAAAGAAAAAATTATTTAAGACTGCTATTCTACGATGAGTATAGTATATTCTTGTTAATGCTTGTTAATCCTGATCCATTTACTCTTCCTCATAAAATTATTGCATCTTCTTTCGTTTATAGCGCAGGTGAAATTCCCATTTCTGTTGAATTTATTTCTTACACGCATCATTTCTTTCTGAAATTGATGAACAAAGATTAATGTCTTGCATTTAAATCATATACCCACTAAATAATGACTGGTTTATAGTGACATAATTAACCATACAGCATAACATGACAGAAAACGTAATATGTCAAAGACATTGACAGTGATCAGATGCAAAAATGTACACAGAATAATACAATGCAGCAGCAAAAAGAAAAATGTAAAACAGTCACGATGTTGAGATATCATAGGGCAAAAAAAATGTCAAAGTCAACTGGTGTGTGTTATATCTTAACTATTTCACAGTGCATACAAACAAAACTGGAATACAATCATATACACAAAAAAAATGTGCATGGTCTAATGTGTAACGACAAGAAAAGCGACCTGCTAACCTTACCTTGCCGGGCACTTGCCAAGAAAAAATACGATAATCATCAGTAATTAGTCATATGAATATAATTGCATTAGTAAATGGCATCATAGTGTGTTGAATCATACAGTGTCTTCATTCAATAAAGGGTTTAATATTTGACCAATGGTGGTTGCCTTTCGATTTTCTGGTTCTCAAAGTTTCGACGTGTACAACATTGGGATGAGGAATGCTGCGAATCCGATATGGTCCTGCGTATAGAAGCTCAAATTTACTGCACTTACCATTTAATTTGCTGGATAAATAGTGTGTACGCACTAA
Source organism: Schistocerca serialis cubense (assembly GCF_023864345.2). NCBI lineage: Eukaryota > Metazoa > Arthropoda > Insecta > Orthoptera > Acrididae > Schistocerca > Schistocerca serialis. The sequence goes on from NC_064645.1 coordinate 510,807,328, forward strand.
TGTCTTCTGTCCAACGTGAAAGTCGCGGCGTGTACAAACCTGTTTTTGCTGCCTTCTCCGGCGCTCTGCGGCACGTTTGATGTTGTTCAGCGCAATGTCAATTATTTCGTGGTGTCTTAGTCGACGACAGGTAGGGAAGTTTACTAATTCTTTAATTTTGTTTGGTGGTTCAACGTATTTCAGTATAACAGACGGAGATAGCATAGTGGATTCATTTGGAATGGATTAATTACATCTTGGAATGAGAGTATGTGTGTATCCCAATCAATATGTCTTTTGTGGCAGTATATTCGGCACAGCTTACCAATTTCTTTCATTAACCGTTCACAAGGGTTCGATGAAGCATGGTACTTGGATATATAAATCGGAGAAATGTTTCTAGCTCGTAACATGCGTGTCCATATGGCACAACGAAATTGTGATCCATTGTCAGAAATTACTTTCATCACATGCCCTACATGTATTAGAAAATGTTTTACAAATGCTTTCGAAACAGTTTTAGCAGTAGCTTTGCGTAACGGAGTGAAAGTAACAAATTTTGAAGTGAGCTCAACAGCGACAAAGATGTAGCAAAAACCTCTGTTAGTTCTCGGAATTGGACCAAAAATGTCTACTGCGGCCATATGTCTTAATTTAACAGGTACAATGGGATATAAAGGAGGAATATGTGAAGTGGTGTCTGATTTAGCTTTCTGGCAAATTTTACAAGACGCTAAAACTCGTCGTATACGTTTCTCCATGTTGGTAAAATAACAGTTCTGTCTCAGTATAAGAAAACATTTTCTTGCTCCGTAATGTGCGTAACTTAAATGAGTGTACCAGATTAATTTGTTAACCAGTTCGTCAGGAATGCATAATAACCAATTGTTGCTGTCAGGATGAGAGCGGCGAAACAGAATGTCATTGCGTACAGTGTAATGGTTTCTAATCGTAACATTATTCTTATCTTGCCAAAGGTGTTTGATTTCTTCCCACACGTTGTCTTTATTTTGTTCTTGTGCTATGTCCTGTAATGACGATGAAATAAAGTTTTCAAATGCAACTTGCTGAATGTACATGACACTGAAATTTGCTTTGCTGAAGTTGGTTGCTACGTCTTGCTGATTGTTGCTCAGAGAACGCGATAGCGCGTCTGCTATAACATTTTGTGTGCCGGGAATGTGAACTATTGTAAAATTAAATTCTTGTAAATAAAGTTTCCATCTGCTTAATCTGTCGTGAGTGAATTTAGCCGAAAGTAAAAACTGTATCGCTCTGTGGTCTGTGTAAACGGTGGTATGTCTGCCATAAAGAAAGTGCCGAAATCTCGTAAAAGCCCAAACAACACATAGTGTTTCCAGTTCTGTAACAGAATAATTTCGCTCAGCAGGTGACAGAATGTGGCTTGCAAATGCGATGTTTTTAATTACTGTTGACCCATCTTCTTCAATTTCCTGGAAAATGTGTACGCCTAAAGCGGTGTTGGAACTGTCGGTGGCAATGGAAAAATTTCTAGTAAGATCTGGGTGCGATAAAAGTGGTGCATTCAACAGAGCATGTTTCAGGTTCATGAATTCAGAATGTGCTTGCTTATCCCAAGACCAAATACTGTTTTTACCTGTTAATTGGCATAATCTGGGTGTGTCTAAAGCAGAGTGATGAATAAATTTACGACAAAAAAATTAATTCAACCCAAAAAACTGCGTAATTGCTTCTTCGTCGTAGGAACAGTAATGTCACGTAGAGCTTGAAGTTTTTCCTAATCAGGTGCAATGCCTTCTGCTGAAATTACGTGTCCAAGAAATTTTACAGAAGTTTTGCCAAAGTGCGATCTACAAAGGTTAACTGTAAGTCCTTGTGCATGAAAAGTTTGTAACAATTGTTCAAGAATCAGATTGTGTTCAGACCAGTTAGCTTTTTTGCAATGAGAATGTCGTCTACGTACGTCGTGATTCTGTCTTTAATGCAAACGTGTGTCGGATGGCGTCAAAATGAATAACATTTTCGTGAACAAGATTCTGCGTGTCTAAATTATTGCTTACGTTACTGGAATATGCAACCTGTACTGTGTCTGGTCAAATCCTGTCGTACGTGCTATTATTTACCGGAGGATGCTGTGCCATTGCCATTTCGACTATTTGAACTGCTCCGTTATTTCTTACTGACGTGTTACGCTATAGATGACACCTATTGCCTGGTTCATTCATGATTATTTGTTGTTGCTAATGTTCTTGCTACTGATAAGATAGACTGTTATCAAATGTACGCTGATAATTGTGCTCATTATTTTTACGTCTGTCGTAATAGTCATTCCTATACGGTGCATTGCGATAGGAATTGAAATACTGAGTTTTCTGTACGTAGCTATTTCCTTGCTGCCGTGCGTTACTATTTGTTGGATCTGGGACTATACGTGCACGCGGCGAAACATTAAAGTTTGGTTGACCTTGTAGACTGCATTGTTAGTTAGGTATGCTAAGCGGCTGACTTTCATGCTATTGTAGTGAAAAACATCTATTGTTACAAAAATGTGGTTCCGATTGCTCAAAATTTTATACATACTGATGATTACGACTTTATCTGTAATTAAAATTACGGCGGTAGTTGTCATTACGGGAGTGCCTACTGAAAATTGTCACATTCGGTAAAAGATTTGTCATATCGGGTTTTCATTACATATTCTTAGTTCTAGATAGAGCAATAGTTAAAGAGCAGTTTTGATAGATATAAAGGATAGTAGAAGAGAAGGCAGCAGTGCAGAAAACTAAAGATGAAACAGCACTACTACAGCTCGGGGCCCTATGCACGCTACGGCACATATTCATTAAACCGTAATGAATCCCCTGAGGTCATCTACGCACTGCAAATAAATTTTAGCTTTTGCGTTGCAGGCAATGGCGGTAAAATTCCAAAAGTAAATTGTTGTAACCATGTTAATTCAAGTTTCCTCATTACAGGCAATGCTGATGAAAATGCAATAGCAAACTGACGCATCAGGTTCAAAGCTAGCTTCCGCATTACACGCAATAGCGGTGAAGGTACAAAAATAAATTGTCGTATACAGCTCAAAGCGTGTACCTGTGTTCTGTCATTATTAAATTCTTTACATTTTCTTGCGGATAAAAATTGCTCATAATCTACGTTCTCGTCACTGAATTTGAGAACACGTTCGGGTTTGTGTGAGAATTTGTTTGTCTGTGTCATTTCGGATTTCAAGTTGCGTAGCTTTTCAGATTTTAATTCGCGTGGCTTTTCGAATTTTAAGTCGCGTAGTCTCTGTAAATTGTTCACATTATACACACTGCGTGACTCTGACAAATGTTCGCAAAGTAGCGGATTCTGTGACGTATTGGTGACTGAAATAGTTTTCAACTCTGTTACTGTAACACTTCCGTAAATTTTGTTGATCTGTCGTGCAAATTCCTCGTCAACTTCCGTATTCGGAGTGTGTGAAACTTCCACTGACTCTAAATTAACCTCGTCGCGAATCTGTACTGCGTTTTTAGGGCATTGTTCGGTGACTGCATTAACTTCGTCTTTATGTAATTCTGTTGTGCTTACACGTGTACTATTTAATTCTTGTGCAACAGTGCCAAGTTTTTCATTACTGTTATTAGCACAAGTCTTAGTATTCACACGTAATTGTTCTTTAATGTCCTGGCATTGCACGGTAACAGCTGTAATCTGCTCACTAACTTGTTTGTTCTGTCCTTTAAGGTCGTCTTGTTTTTCGTTTGTGAGTTCGAAACTTTTATCAATTGTTTCGCTAAGTTGTTTGAAATGGTTGTCTAATTTTTCATTTAACTGTCTGTTCTGTTCACTAAGTTGTTTGAAATATTCCCTCTGTTGTCTAAAACTATTGTCTATTTTCTCACTTTGCTGTTGTAGCAATCTTGTCATAATTCGCACCAAGTCAAAATTAGCGTTTATATTCTCTGTGCTGTTTAGTGGTGGATCTGGAATTGTCTCGTTTTCTGTAACCATTTGGTTATTCTGAGATTTACAAAAAGGTTTGCGAGTTAAACATACACTGTCAGTCCCTATTTCGGAATTAAATAAATCCGTCGTACTTTCACTACACTGACCATTTTCATTCGAAAAATTTGTCGGTACGTTACTTGAATTTTCCAAACCGCTTGTGTTAGACTCGGCAGCGCTCATTACAATAGAGCGTCCCGCGTCATCAATTGTTCTCAAATTAACACAGGAGACAATTGAGTTCGCTTGTTCATCATTAAGACAAAAATCATCATTAGTGGTTGGAATGCACTGATTGTTATTGAACGCAGGATTGTCATCATTGCACTGCGTGTCACAAGTCCTATCGGTAAAGTAGTTTAAGTCGGTAATTTCGTTCATAATACCTCACGATACACTATTCATAGTCTTTCGCGGCATTTTTACAATAGTCAAAATTATTCACTAAACAAATAAGCACAATGCAAAAACAACACACAAATACAACAGAGCAACGAATTGCCGTTGACCTGTAGAAAGAGAGTCACAAGATTAGTAAAAGCGTTGCGCCAAATCCTAATTATATCTAAGCAAATAAGAGCAGATATCTGACTGTTTTTCAAAAGACTCTCAACGAAATTCGATCCTGGACTGGGTGTCGCCAAGTGTAACCTTCCCACAAAAATTTTACAAGAATATTATTTAAGACTGCTAATGATCATTGAGCTAAGTGTAACCTTTCCGGAGAATTTTTAAAAAGACAATATTTTAATAGAAATGGGAGCCAAGCGTAACCTCCCTAGCAATTAAATTTAATGACAATAAAAATGAGAATCGCAATCTGATTCAAGGTGTAAGCTGTTACGAAAATAATGAAAACGATTCAATGCTAATGAGACTTCAGTGAAAATGTAAATTCAATTAAACCGAAATATCGGTCTTTGGCCCTGTGCAAAAATCAGAATTAATTTCTTACCTCAGTATAACTGCATGTCAGGTTTCTGCTCTTATTGTTGGCCACGGCTTGGAGGAAATGCATTGCAAATAATATTTTTTTTTTTTTTTTGAAATTTAACTGAAACTTTTCTTTAAAGGAAATGGAAGGAGATCGTTGGTTCAATTAAAAGGTTCTTTTGTAAAAATTGCTTTGAAATCAAAAATATTATTGGGGCGATTATTGCACAAATTAGTTACAGTTAATTTACATTACTAGCTGAGCATTGCTGATTCATTACCTTGTTTAAAATATAATATACCTCGTCCTGAATCTTGACCAGAATGCCATGTCGACGCCCGCCGACTCCTCACACACAACTGCACTCGACTGCTACTACCGACATACTGCACTGCTCACAGACTGCCCACTGACAGACTGCTCGCAACTGTACTGCACGACTACTACCGACCGACTACTGCTCGCAACACTCGCGCGGTCAAGCGCAGACTAACCACGATAAAAGGCTCTCTGGTCAAAGATTTTATCATGCCTCACCATCGCTGCTACGTTACATACGTGTTTCAATGGCCAACAAGAAATGTCTACTGTCATTTCTGCATAAGGGTTAGTTTTCACTAGAGTGAGGTCTCGCAGGATGTGGATCCTGCGATGTTTGCTTATTTTTATTTAAGATTAACCATTAATACGTGCTCATCAAAAAAATCGTTCAAATGGTTCCAAGCACTTAACATCTGAGGTAATCAGTCCCCTAGATTTAGAACTATTTAAACCTAACTGTCCTAAGGACATTACACACATCAACACATCCATGCCCGAGGCAGGATTCGAACCTGCGACCATAGCAGCAGCGCGGTTCCGGACTGAAGCGCTTAGAACCGCTCGGTCACAGCGGCCGGCAGCGCTCATCTGGAGATAGTTGGGGACGAAAATTGAACGAAGGGTAGCGGTTTGAAGGGCAGAGAGGAAAAAGTTACAAGGCAAGAGCCAAGGGAAGAAAACGTCTGCGATGGTTGAGTCGAGTTGTAAGAGCAGTAACGGTTTACTTGCTGCCTGCGACAGGTCATGCAAGCGTAGGCTTTGTCAGTACTGGGTCTCATGCAGGTCGATACCTTTGACGTTGTGCGGTGCTGTTGCTCTGCGTCTGCCCTGGGTGCCGGTGTAGATTTCTCGGTCAGCGTCAGCATACCTGTAACAGGTTCGTTTTGTGTCCGACAGGTCATATATCAGATTCACAGTGTAGGGTAATGTTGGCGATATGTTTTTGCGTCAGTGTGCGAGCTTGTCGCTCTCCCTACTGTAGCCTGTCGGTCGGCTTTAATGGCAGCTGGTATATCCAATCAACGTTGCTTATTTGTAGGGGCTTGCCGACGTTTGCCGCTTGTGGGTGTCTCTTAGCTTGGCATAAGTGGCTGTGCCATAGCTAATAGTGTCTTTGGGCACTTATGCTTCACCTATGGTTGTGATCATAGTATCTTCTAGTAAAGATGAAAGGAATATTCGAGTGTCTCGAGTTCCTGTACAGTTGCGTGGCGTGTTTTTTGATTACTTCCTTGAGGGTTTCAGGGCGGTACTCATTATGAAGATCCACGGTGCTTGTGTAGCGTGGAGCGTTGCTAATGATGCGTAGTACTTTGTTCTGTATGATCTGCAGGTGGTGCAGGCATGTAGGAGCTGCGTATATCCCCAGACGGCAGCTGCCTGCGTCATTAGAGGTCTGATCAGTCTCATGTATAGGGCTGTCGACACCTTCCTATTCAGTGTACTTTCCGTGTTGAGCATTAGGTAGAGTTGTTTGAGCCTCGTGTGCGCTCTGTTGGCAACGTGTTCGATGTGGTCTCCCCCCCCCCCCCCCCCCCAATGCAAGTTTCCGGTCCAGCCAGACACCGAGTTATCTGACTTTCTCTCGGAAACGTATTGGGCGTGTATGTAGTGTTACCTGTCTACAATGTTGGTGTTTGCGCAATAGTTCCGGACTGCGTGTGAACAGTACGGCTTCGCACTTGTTGTCGTTTACTATATTGCGCTATCGTTCCAACCAAGGCTCGGCAATTCTGAGTGCCGTCTCTCTTCGTGAATTTATGTTCGACGGTTTCCAATTTGCGCAAGGATGGCTGTGTCATCCGCGTAGATGGCTAACGTCGTGTTTTGTGTTGCTGGGAAGTCATTAATGTACAGATTGAACAAGATGGGCTCCAGAATGCTTCCCTGGGGTACTTCATCTAGGATACCGTGTTGTGTCGATTGTTTTCCCTGCACGTCAGTGTTCGTGAGATATAAGTGTATGAGACGTACGAGTCCGCCGTGGAAATCAGCTTCGCTTAGTTTGCGTATAAGGCCTTTGAGGTAGACACGGTAAAAAGCTTTTTCGATGTCCAGGAACATGGCCCCTGTGGCGTTGTTTATGTGGTAGCCGTGTGTAATACACTCCTGGAAATTGAAATAAGAACACCCTGAATTCATTGTCCCAGGAAGGGGAAACTTTATTCACACATTCCTGGGGTCAGATACATCACATGATCACACTGACAGAACCACAGGCACATAGACACAGGCAACAGAGCATGCACAATGTCGGCACTAGTACAGTGTATATCCACCTTTCGCAGCAATTCAGGCTGCTATTCTCCCATGGAGACGATCGTAGAGATGCTGGATGTAGTCCTGTGGAACGGCTTGCCATGCCATTTCCACCTGGCGCCTCAGTTGGACCAGCGTTCGTGCTGGACGTGCAGACCGCGTGAGACGACGCTTCATCCAGTCCCAAACATGCTCAATGGGGGACAGATCCGGAGATGTTGCTGGCCAGGGTAGTTGACTTACACCTTGTAGAGCACGTTGGGTGGCACGGGATACATGCGGACGTGCATTGTCCTGTTGGAACAGCAAGTTCCCTTGCCGGTCTAGGAATGGTAGAACGATGGGTTCGATGACGGTTTGGATGTACCGTGCACTGTTCAGTTTCCCCTCGACGATCACCAGTGGTGTACGGCCAGTGTAGGAGATCGCTCCCCACACCATGATGCCGGGTGTTGGCCCTGTGTGCCTCGGTCGTATGCAGTCCTGATTGTGGCGCTCACCTGCACGGCGCCAAACACGCATACGACCATCATTGGCACCAAGGCAGAAGCGACTCTCATCGCTGAAGACGACACGTCTCCATTCGTCCCTCCATTCACGCCTGTCGCGACACTACTGGAGGCGGGCTGCACGATGTTGGGGCGTGAGCGGAAGACGGCCTAACGGTGTGCGGGACCGTAGCCCAGCTTCATGGAGACGGTTGCGAATGGTCCTCGCCGATACCCCAGGAGCAACAGTGTCCCTAATTTGCTGGGAAGTGGCGGTGCGGTCCCCTACGGCACTGCGTAGGATCCTACGGTCTTGGCGTGCATCCGTGCGTCGCTGCGGTCCGGTCCCAGGTCGACGGGCACGTGCACCTTCCCCCGACCACTGGCGACAACATCGATGTACTGTGGAGACCTCACGCCCCACGTGTTGAGCAATTCGGCGGTACGTTCACCCGGCCTCCCGCATGCCCACTATACGCCCTCGCTCAAAGTCCGTCAACTGCACATACGGTTCACGTCCACGCTGTCGCGGCATGCTACCAGTGTTAAAGACTGCGATGGAGCTCCGTATGCCACGGCAAACTGGCTGACACTGACGGCGGCGGTGCACAAATGCTGCGCAGCTAGCGCCATTCGACGGCCAACACCGCGGTTCCTGGTGTGTCCGCTGTGCCGTGCGTGTGATCATTGCTTGTACAGCCCTCTCGCAGTGTCCGGAGCAAGTATGGTGGGTCTGACACACCGGTGTCAATGTGTTCTTTTTTCCATTTCCAGGAGTGTATGTTCTACTACGTGGAGGAGTAGTTGTGTTGTTGAGTCGAAATTCCTAAAGCCGAATTGCTCCGGACTTATGGTGTCCTTGGCGATGCAGTGCCTAGTGATACGCTTGATTGTTACCTTCTCAACAACCTTGCTGAGTGAGCACGGCAAACTGATGAGTCGGTAGTTTTGCGGGAGGGAGTGGTCTTTCCCTGGCTTCCTGAACATCAGGACCGTGGCGCCTTCCAAAAGTCATGGAAGTGTTGGTGTTTTAAGATGGCATTCTTTACGTGAACAAGGTATTCTACAGCTCCATCCATGAACTACTGGAGGACACGGTTTTAATGCCTTCAGGCCAAGGTAGTTTCCTAGCAAAGGTAATTTCGTTTGTACTAGTGCGTTTGATTTCGTGGCGCGAGGGCTGGGCTACAAGTCATGTCCTCGTCCGCTTCAAGTGTGAATACTGGATCTGAAGGAGCCAGATTCGGCATGATAGACGATGCAAGTGTTGTGGCCATATGCTCCACCTTCTCCGTCTGGGTGTAACCTGGGCCGTCCTTGTAGAGTAGGAATGTAATGTTTCTCCCTGGTGAAGTGTCTGGCTGGCTTTCCCAAGCCAGGACGTGTAGTATCTGGCCCTGCGATTTTCTGTCCCCAATAATTAATTTTTTTATATCTGGGATTCACAGTCATGTAGAACTTTATAAAAGACATATTTACACCAGTGATATTAACACTTACTTTATTTCACGATTGCAATTTCGGTCTTAGGCCATTATCAAGTGCAGGTTTTTGTGGCTTTACGCCATGTCAACTGAAAATTATGTCGTTGTCATTACTATTAAATACGAATGTATTTAATAGTCATGGGGTTACACGCCTACTTTGTGTACCATGTGTTTCTAAAACACAAGGAGCCCTAGCTAATATGGTATTTGCTGATACAACTTTACACATCCGTACCATATTTCTCTAACACATAAATTACACAGCTATCTGATCATTTAACTGAGAGATACAAACATTTTTTTTTACTATGTCAGTGACACATGTTTACGTAGTTACACATTTGGATAACTCCATACTTATGAAATTGTATTTCATCTGTACTTTGTGAACTGTTCATATTTTTTCGGAACCATTATGATACTATGAGAGCTTTGAATGATGTATTTGGTATGGGATCATGATTTTTAAAGTACGTTTGAGGTAGATGACACTATTGAAATGAGTAGAGTATTTTTTTTTTAGGTTTTGAAATTATTGCAGAGAGCTACGACGTTTTTGAGATTTGACTGAGGTGTTATGATGTTATTATTACGACGACGATGTGTATTATGCTGTTGAGGTATGTTTATGATCAATAAGCTGATGCTATATGAGGAATTTGATTATGCTACGCTATTATTATGATGAAATATTGAAGAAGTGTCGACGAATATGTATATGTGTAATAAGGTAAGGAATAATGAGTAGTGGCTAGGGACGCTGATTTGTGAAAAAGGATGTTGGAAACCAAGAATCGTACTTTAAGAGTTATGAAATGACTGTGTATGTGTGAATGTATCACAATGCCGGCGAAAAATTTTTTTGGACCCTGTTATAATTATAGGATTTTGTTTCTACACATTTGTAACGCAAATTCTCGACCTGTGAAATTTTTTTATGAGACTGTCACTGCTGTCGTAAATATTTCAGTAAGGAAGCTAAGTGAACTTGACGTAATGCGTTGTGGACTCCCAGCTGTGCCAATCGCCTGAAAAAAGAAAGGCATTAGGTGGAGAAAAAAAAAGAGGCCATTATCCTCGCTATTGACATTTCTTTGTAGAAAGCATAGCAAATACCACACGCTCAAACTTGAAAACATATGATTACACTGTGGAGCTCTTAATTTATGATATTTACTAAAATGCCTAATGAAATGATGAGAAGCATTTTTACATCTATTGTCTTTCTAGTTGAGAGGTTTACTTTACTGCCTTTGGAGACGCCATTTGCCTAGTGAACGAATTTTCAAGCATTGCTTTGTATATATATATATTTGCCTATTTTGTTTAAAATCTAGTTTCTAGTTGCACTGCAGCACTGGTTAAAATAAAATTTAATAGATGTACTAATATCACTATTTTCTGTCTACAGACCCAGTAAAAAATAATATTATGATGAACTTTCTTAGAAAAGAGAGCACAAATAGACATTTCTCTTCACAGGAATTCCAAACATAATTATTTCAACGATTTGGTAACTTGTTTCATAGAGTAAGTCAAGGTGATGCATCACTCTAGTGTTATGATGTCACATAGCTACTAGACATTTCCTATCTTTATTGTAATATTTTTTCTGCTTGAGTTTTGTCATGTTTAGGTATAAGTTATTGCATTTGCTGCTGCTGTTTGCCAGGCATAATGCTTCTGAATTTCACTTTGTATTACTCTGTTATGCCAGTTTTACAACTGATTTATTTTTTTTGTTTGCTGCGCGTTGCCTTATATTATTTATAATATTGCATTTGCTTTCCTAATTTAGATATACTGCTGCTTGCTTTGCCAATTTGCATTTTATATCGATGCTGTTTGTCTTAATTGTTTTGTGGTGCTGCATTGCCTCGTCCCTTAGTTTATGCATCTGAGCTCAGTAGATTTAAGTTGAGATCTCCAAGAAGTAAAGAAAGTTTTGTTTGCAAAATACTGCAGTAAAACAAACCCTGTCCTTTCCTTTTGTGTTATTCCGCTATGTGTTTGTGTACCCTTGCGTATTTGTGTTCTTCCTGTCTTTGTGTATTTATCTGATGAGAGTTATGTTGCATAGTTTTTCTAATGCTATGTTATTTACTTTATAAAGATGTTTAGACATTATTAATTCTGTTCTGTTTCAATGCTCATGTGTGAAATTAACGTTTCGAAAACTTTTCTCATTATTTTATGTATTTACTTATGTCATAATTCCTGTAACACTGATGTATATGTTTATTTCGATTCTTTTGTAAAGCCTTCATTACCACAAATGTTATCTGTATTGTTATGTTCTTTAATGATGTATTTTGTACCTTTGTAATTGTATTCTTATGTTGTAAATTTATAATTGTATAGACACCAGTTCTTCAAATTAAGTTTCATTTCAGTGCACACGTTTCTGTTGGTCATAATATATGCACAGTATGTGAGAAGTTGGGCCTGTTAGCATTTTCATGTGTGTTGATAATTCAACAAGGGACTGCTTAACAGCATTGCTGGTTCTAAGGTCAATTCCAAAAACAGTTTGTGAGTGCACAAGTGGTGGTTTATAGACTTGCTATATTGTCTGCAAGACTCTTTAATGGTGACTGTGCACCCACACAGTTACAACGGATGGCTGCTAGGCATCTCTACAAAGACTACCAATACCATTATTTCTACAAGGACTGCAGTGGGTCTGCACCTCTGGTGGCCCACCAATACCATAATCTCTACCAGGACTACAGTGGGTCTGCTCTGTGATGACCTGCCTACCAATTTTCTTCAACTTCGACTGACTCTGCTGTGGGTTTGCTATGTTGTGGCCCATTACCTGTCTGCATGTCAAGAGTCAGCACTGTCGTCCGTTGGAAGGACAACACTACTTCTTCAAGACTGCATGGAAATCCACTACTTCCGTGTGCATTTTCTTTTACTGCTCAGACTTTGTGCATAACATTGTTATTAACACTGTGATGAATGATCAGGATTGTCTTTATGGACTATGAGAAAATTTCAGCTTTTGACCAACATTGTATCGATAAGTGTGTGCATTTGATATATTTGTTAGCGTTAATATAATTTTTTTTAACAAATATATATTCGCCAGTGCCCAAAACAATTTGTAAAAGTTTTTGTGGGGAGGATGGGGACTATGTAAGTAGGCTGTTTAGGTTTTTATATTGGTAACGCCACGTACTGCTCTGTATAAAAATTACTGGCTGTCCTGTGTGCAGTCTGTGGCTGGTTAGCATTGTTGTAATATTCGCTATTGCAGTGTTGGGCAGTTGGATGTGAACAGTGCGTAGCGTTGCGCAGTTGGAGGTGAGCCGCCAGCAGTGGTGGATGTGGGGAGAGAGATGGCGGAGTTTTGAGAGCGGATGATCTGAACGTGTGTCCATCAGAGACAGTAAATTTGTAAGACTGGATGTCATGAACTGATATATGTATATTATGACTTTCGAACACTATTAAATTAAATACATTGTTTGTTCTCTATCAAAATCTTTCATTTACTAACTACGCCTATCAGAAGTTAGTGACTTCAGTAGTTAGAATCTTTTATTTAGCTGGCAGTATTGGCGCTCGCTGTATTGCAGTAGTTCGAGTAACCAAGATTTTTGTGAGGTAAGTGAGTTATGAAAAGTATAGGTTATTGTTAGTCAGGGCCATTCTTTTGTAGGGATTATTAAAAGTCAAACTGCGTTGCGCTAAAAATATCGTGTATCAGTTTAGTGTTGATCAGAATAGGTGAAGAGCGAAATGTCTCAGTACATTCAGTTCTGCTCAGCTGTTTGAAAATCAAATAATGTAAGAGGTTTATCAGCACAATCGTTCATAAATGTTACTAAGGGGACGTTTCAATAGTAATGACAACCACATATAAATGTGTCAGCTCATTTTAAATTGACATGGCGTAAAGCCACAAAAATCTGCACTTGATAATGAATATATTTAATAGTAATCACAACGACATATAAATTTGTCAGTTCATTTTGACATGGCGTAAAGCTACAAAAATCTGCACTCGATAATGGCCTAAAGCCGAAATTGCAATCGTGAAATAAAGAAAGTGTTACAGTCACTGGCCTAAATATGATGTCTTTTATGAAGTTCTGTCCCCATTGTTCGTTTCGAAATGTTTGTATTTTGTCTCGTATTGTACCCTGGAGCCTGTTGACGTGCAGTTTATAGAACGGGCGCCTGGTACGCTGCCAGTATCTCCTGAGGCGGTTCCTCATTGAGATAAGGCCCAGGATTTCCTGGGGCGGGGCCATCGAGTGTTGTTTTGGTGTTGTGTGTGGAGTGGTGTCAGTCATTGTGTCTTGGACGGTAGTAGTAAGAGCCTCCACCGCCTCATCAATTTCTTGCGTGTTGTTAATTTCCTGTGTGTCCGGAACACGACTATCAAGCGTTTCCTTGAACAGGGTCCAATTCGGACGCTTGTAGTTCAGTATCCTGCATGGTTCTGTGTCCCGCAGTGTTTCTTCTGTGTGAAGTATTACAGGCATGTGGTCTGAGGCCAGATCGTTTTCAACCATAAGGTTGAGTGTGCATGTGATGTCCTTGATGAGGGCTATGCCTAACACGTCTCCTTTGTCGGGACTGTGTAGGCACGCACGTGGGAACGTCCGGCCCAAGTATAATGTAGTTTCGCCCTAGTGCATATTCTCATAGTTTCTTGCCGTTGGAGGTGCGTATTCAAGAGTTCCAGTCGGGGTGTTTTGCTTTTAGATCTCCAGCTGCGATTAGCCGTAGTGCTATGTTGAGAACTGTGTTGATATTTCATGTTACTATGTTTTTCGGAGGAATGTCCAGCGACTCCAGTGCGCTGTTGGCTCCGTTGAATTTGACCCTGATGGCCGTGGCCTCCAGTTTCTCAAGTGCAGGGAGCTCGATGTTCGTTTTTCCATGTCTTTGTGTATGATATGCTGTGCCGCCTCCCCTCCTGCCGTCCGCTTGGTCGGTACGATAAACGCAATAGCCTGGGATGTTTAGCTGTTTGCGAGGCATAAGCAGTGTTTCGTTCACTAGGGCGATTCGGATACCCTTTCGCTCCAGGAACGCAACCATTTCGGCTTTTTTGTTTGCGATCCCCTTGGCATTCCAAAACAGGATCTGTGAGTTGGTGTAGGCGTCTGCGTTTCGCGGCTGGTGGGGCGTGTTATCCGTTTATTGGTGTCTAGTACCCCAACTGGTAGACGCGTGTGTCAGCACTACCAGCACAGATGTTCAATTGAACAGCGAGATGTGATATGTAGATCTTCTCGAATGAGAGTGTCCGCACGTTCCACTGTTTCAGGAGTCACAACTGTGTCGGCCGTCCGGCACGCGGGATATAGGACGCGTTTTCACGACATTGTTGCGATGATGGCAGACTCCTGGCCCACCGTTCCACCGTGCTTTTGTTCACAGCAAGGTCTCACAGACATTCTGCAAGCGGCTACGGACTAAAGAAAAAAAGGAAGTCAGAGGCAGCTCTCAGCATGGGTCGCACTTCCGCTACAGACGCCATTTTGAAGATACGTATAGCGCCGTCACCTATAGGAACTTCATGAAAGTATATGGGTTGTAGTGTGAATATTCCACGATGTCCCAAAACAAATTTCGCGTTTTCTCAACCGAAATTGGCGGAGAAAAAGAATGTTGCATTGCTTATTGAACGTCCTTCGTACTTCGCTGCTCTCGAACTCCTGGAATAGCCATATCAGGGAACAATGGCCTACTTTCCCTACTCGAGCCGGGAGGATAAGCAAGATTCCAAAAATTTACAACTTCATGTAAGGAAATAGAAGGAATGTATACATATACTAACATGTGTTGCTGTTGTTGTGGTCTTCAGTCCTGAGACTGGTTTGATGCAGCTCTCCATGATACTCTAACCTGTGCAAGCTTCTTCATCTCCCAGTACCTACTGCAACCTACATCCTTCTGAATCTGTTTAGTGTATTCATCTCTTGGTCTCCCTCTACGATTTTTACCCTCTTCGCTGTCCTCCAATACTAAATTGGTGATCCCTTGATGCCTCAGGACATGTCCATCAAACCGATCCCTTCTTCTAGTCAAGTTCTCCATAACCCTATTCAATACCTCCTCATTAGTCAACCCAGCTAATCTTCAGCATTCTTCTGTAGCACCACATTTCAAAAGCTTCTATTCTCTTCTTGTCTAAACTATTTATCGTCCATGTTTCACTTCCAGACATGGCTACGCTCCATACAAATACTTTCAGAAACGCTTTCCTTGCCATTGCCAGTCTACATTTTATATCCTCTCTACTTCGACCATCATCAGTTATTTTTCTCCCTAAATAGCAAAACTCCTTTACTACTTTAAGTGTCTCATTTCCTAATCTAATTCCCTCAGCATCACCCGACTTAATTCGACTATATTCCATTATCCTCGTTTTGCAAGACACTGTCCATTCCGTTCAACTGCTCTTCCAAGTCCCTTGCTTTCTGTGACAGAATTACAATGTCATCGGCGAACCTCAAAGTTTTTATTTCTTCTCCATGGATTTTAATATCTACTCCGAAATTTTCTTTTGTTTCCTACTAACATACAAAACTGAAATCAAACAGTCTTTTCCCATAAAGGAGCAACAGCTACAGCATTTTCTTGGACCTTTAATACGAGGCTTGTTTTTTAAAGGAAGTACCGTTTTGAAATGAAAAAAAAAGACGTGCTAAGATATCTCAATAATTTTATTTTGACATGAAAGTCTGTACCTTAATGTTCTTCTCTACATAATGTCTGTCAATATTGAGGCACTTGTCATAACGTTGTACCAGTTTTTGAATACCGTCCTCATAGAAGTCTACCGCCTCACTTGTTGACCACTGCATCATCACTGTTTTGACTTCGTCATCGTCTTGAAGACGCTGACCGCCCAGGTGTTTCTTCAAGTGCTGGAACAGATGGTAGTCACTGGGCGCAAGATCGGGGCTGTACGGAGGATGATCTAGAGTTTCCCATCGAAAAGATGTGATGTGATCTTTGGTCTGATTCGCCACATGCGGACGGGCATTGTCTTGCAGCAAAGGGATGCCCTTGCTCAACTTCCATGGACTGTTGCTTTGATTCTGGTGTGACGTAGGCCACCCGCGTTTCATCGCCCGTAACAGTTTGGCTTAGGAAATCATCACCGTCGTCGCGGTACCGCTCAAGAAAAGTCAATGCACTGTCTAAACGTTTGGTTTTGTGCAAATCCGTCAACATTTTCGGTACCCATCGTGCCCACAATTTTCGGTAATTCAAGCGCTCGGTTACAATGCCATACAAAACACTAGGAGAAACACTAGGAAAGTCATCCCGCAAGGAGGAAATCGTAAAGCGTCTGTTTTCTCTCACCTTACTGTCCACTTCCTGCACCAAACTTTCATTAACGACCGAAGGACGCCCACTCCGTTGCTCAACATGCACATTTGTGCGGCCATCTTTGAATGCTCTCACCCACTTTCTTACCATTCCTTCACTCATAATGTTTACTCTGCAAACTGCACAGATCTTAACGACGAATATCGCTCGCTTTCAGGTCTTTAGCAGTAAGAAATCTTGTAACAGCCCGTATTTCACAGTCGGCGGGACTCACGATTAGCGGAGGCATCTTAAACACTTAGTACATAACGTAAACAAGGAAGAATCAGTCTGCAATGGCGTCAGTGCGTAGATTAAGGTACAGGCTTTCATGTAAAAATAAAATTTTTGAAATATCTTAGCATGTGTTTTTTTTAAAAACACGCCTCGTAATACTAACTTGCTACAAGAATCTGGGAAACGTAAACACTGAAGAAGATGTTTCATAGCCTGCATTTCTCCACATTCATTCAGTAACTATTTTCATTTCGTTAGGTTATTCTTAAGTCGTCTTATTTATGACCTAGGAAATGCTACTAGAGTGAATTTTTGATTTTGCAGTGGACTCCGCGCCGTAGCAGATCAAACTGTGTGCCAGACTGGGACTCCAACGCGATCTGGCACACAGCTTCAGTCAGCCAGAAGTTTTAGCTGGTGTATCTTTCCTTTCAGAAATTTGCAGCTTCTGCAGTCAATGTTGTAGGAGTGACAATTCCTCTTTCGAAATCCGTCGCACCCCCTCCCTCCGTCGCCTCCCCACACCGCACTCATTCGCTTCCATAAATAATGTCTCACAGTTCCTCTATACGTATTTGTGACTGGGGCACATCTGAGGAGATACAGGAACTGTGTTATTGAGAAGAGGTAATGTTCGTATCCATAGAAGAGCTGGGAGGGTGTGAGGTAAAGGGCGAATTGTGACGCCCTGAAAATATTCTAAGTGGGCTTGGCCGCACTGGCCGGTCGGCCAGCCGGAGCCCAGCAGCAAACACGTGGTGGCGAAGGTTAGGCGGAGGAGAGGGGTAGCCCCAGCGCATGGTCCAGCCGCGTGGCTGGGAATTCTGCTGTGACGAGGACGGTGCTCTGTGTCGGTGAAGGAGATGTCTATGCTGGGAGTGTCAAAGATGGCGGATTTTGCGAAACCATAATAGGAGACATTTCACAGTTCGTATAGAAATGAATAGTAGCCAGATGAATCATGATACCTCAGAAAGAAACATGCACATTACTATTATTTGCACGACGATTCTGATGGTATGATCAGATTTTCAGTGTCTTTATTACCGTAAAGTTTAGTATCTGACGGGAAATTATAAAAGTAACACCCAGCAACGAATTTCCAAAATATAAACGCTTCATCCGATTTTGTCGATAGCCGTGTCTTTAGAAAGCTGTTAGTGTAAACGTAATCTGGTTTAAATTACAGGCATGTAACTTGAATAGTACATGAGTTATTGGAGGTCACAGTGGCCGATTACTATCGATCGCGTCGGGCCATAAGTACTCCACAGTTACACGAAAAAAAAAAACGGTTGCAGCATGCTTATAAATATATTTATTCATCTATGTCTTTGTTTATATCCAATGTACAATATTCATGAAGAAATTGGTTAAATATTTACTGTGTTTTAGAAAGCACAGAGACATTAAGCTACTGGCTTACCTTTTGCATCTATTTCTTTGATATATGTTTCTTTAATTTGCTTATGTATCTAATAATGTGTGTTAGAGCGTGTTTATGGTCCAGCCGTAGGAATATTTTCTTAATTTCAAGTTATTTAAATGTAACTCCAGTATTTAGTATGTGTTTAAATACACTCCTGGAAATTGAAATAAGAACACCGTGAATTCATTGTCCCAGGAAGGGGAAACTTTATTGACACATTCCTGGGGTCAGATACATCACATGATCACACTGACAGAACCACAGGCACATAGACACAGGCAACAGAGCATGCACAATGTCGGCACTAGTACAGTGTATATCCACCTTTCGCAGCAATGCAGGCTGCTATTCTCCCATGGAGACGATCGTAGAGATGCTGGATGTAGTCCTGTGGAACGGCTTGCCATGCCATTTCCACCTGGCGCCTCAGTTGGACCAGCGTTCGTGCTGGACGTGCAGACCGCATGAGACGACGCTTCATCCAGTCCCAAACATGCTCAATGGGGGACAGATCCGGAGATCTTGCTGGCCAGGGTAGTTGACTTACACCTTCTAGAGCACGTTGGGTGGCACGGGATACATGCGGACGTGCATTGTCCTGTTGGAACAGCAAGTTCCCTTGCCGGTCTAGGAATGGTAGAACGATGGGTTCGATGACGGTTTGGATGTACCGTGCACTATTGAGGGTCCCCTCGACGATCACCAGTGGTGTACGGCCAGTGTAGGAGATCGCTCCCCACACCATGATGCCGGGTGTTGGCCCTGTGTGCCTCGGTCGTATGCAGTCCTGATTGTGGCGCTCACCTGCACGGCGCCAAACACGCATACGACCATCATTGGCACCAAGGCAGAAGCGACTCTCATCGCTGAAGACGACACGTCTCCATTCGTCCCTCCATTCACGCCTGTCGCGACACCACTGGAGGCGGGCTGCACGATGTTGGGGCGTGAGCGGAAGACGGCCTAACGGTGTGCGGGACCGTAGCCCAGCTTCATGGAGACGGTTGCGAATGGTCCTCGCCGATACCCCAGGAGCAACAGTGTCCCTAATTTGCTGGGAAGTGGCGGTGCGGTCCCCTACGGCACTGCGTAGGATCCTACGGTCTTGGCGTGCATCCGTGCGTGGCTGCGGTCCGGTCCCAGGTCGACGGGCACGTGCACCTTCCGCCGACCACTGGCGACAACATCGATGTACTGTGGAGACCTCACGCCCCACGTGTTGAGCAATTCGGCGGTACGTCCACCCGGCCTCCCGCATGCCCACTATACGCCCTCGATCAAAGTCCGTCAACTGCACATACGGTTCACGTCCACGCTGTCGCGGCATGCTACCAGTGTTAAAGACTGCGGTGGAGCTCCGTATGCCACGGCAAACTGGCTGACACTGACGGCGGCGGTGCACAAATGCTGCGCAGCTAGCGCCATTCGACGGCCAACACCGCGGTTCCTGGTGTGTCCGCTGTGCCGTGCGTGTGATCATTGCTTGTACAGCCCTCTCGCAGTGTCCGGAGCAAGTATGGTGGGTCTGACACACCTGTGTCAATGTGTTCTTTTTTCCATTTCCAGGAGTGTATATTTGTCAGTGGACGTTGGATTGAAGTCATGGTGCGAGCGCTCTAGCCAATCACAGCGCTCGTGACTGGGGAGACTGGATGGAAGAGAGTTCGGGAGAGGAGGGCACGGGTAGTCATGAGCAGCGCGGCAGTTCTGGGGAGTACGGCACACGACACGGGAAGTGCTGGACGCGACGGACGCGGAGTCTGCAGAAGGACTTGGACAGTGGAGCAGCTTGTGCGTGGTCGCGGAGAATAGAAATATTTCGGAGTGCCGACCTCTCTTGTATGATTTCCGTGGCTTCTGCAGTGAAGACGTAGTGTGCGTTTAGAAGTGAATATCTCGCCAGATATGTTGTTGTTCAGAACTAATTATGTGCAGTAGGAATCCATTGTCTCCCTGTTATTTAACTTATAGTTTATTTAACTGCTGGACCATAGACACCAATAAGTGTTTTGCCAAATATACCGCATTCTCAAAAGTACTTCTACTATCGTACTCATCATTTAAAGTCGTTGAGATAGTACCTGCAGATTTTATTTAATTGCAATCTTTCATTTATAAATTTATATGTTACTTTCATAATTCGCAATTTCCGGGTGACAGAAAACTTCGACCATTCGATTCATGTGTCTATTCCTACCGTATACTGTAGACTCAGCAGTATTTGGCCTGTAATGCGGCAACTACGTATCCCAGTTCCTAGACAACGAAACCAGCCAAAACTTTTAATATTTCAACTCTGAGTCGGAAGGTCCATAGTTTATTCGAAAGCCCGCAAGAGTATCCCGATACAGAAATGCTACAAGCTGGTAATGGGAGATTGACGAGCTAAGTAGCTGATGTAATACCGAACATTGCCAGCACCATATCGAACTAGATATCAACGGACGTATCCGTGTGATGGATAGGTTAGTCCCTGGAGACAAGCAATTATGAGATATCACAGTGAATTTTGACGGCATTCCGATGCACAAGAGACAGAAATAGAGATAGTGTGTGCGTGTGTGTGTGTGTGTGTGAGAGAGAGAGAGAGAGAGAGAGAGAGAGAGAGAGAGAGAGAAACAGAAAGCCCAAACCGTTCGTTTTTCTGTGAATGTTTACATGCTTATTACTACTGCGCGTCCAGAATAAAAATTAATTAAAAGTTGTGCCCGTGTGCGCGCACGTCGATCAGCCTTCAGGGATTTATGCATTTCATTTCGTTCCGTTCCGGATGACTAGGTGACGGACGGCGTCGCTACGGCCCGGCCAGCGGACGGAAGTCACTTGCAAATGAAATTTCGCTGAACAAACGACAGAATGAGCCGCTCCCGGCCAGCAGCCAGACCAATTAACGACGTGGATCGGCCATCGGCCGTTATTTGTCAGCGTCGATGCCCCATTATTTTGGAACAAGCGCGAACACAATAGCTGATAGCCAGAACAGCGGTTTTGTGCAACAGGGCTCGCACTGGCGGGAAACCAACGCGACGGCAGATGTTTCAGCGAAAATTCGTTAACGCGATCGCTGATAGCTACAGCGCTTCGGTGCGCTGCTTGGACAGCACTAAACCGAACGGCAAACGTGTACTCAAACATACGGCTTTCAGTTCTTAGGTACTGACTGTGCTGTCTATACAATGCCGCAAAAGAGAGGAAAAGGATGGAATTGGTGCGAAATGTCACTGAAATTTAATTTTGTTATTCATCGCCTATTTTCAAAAGCATTCGGCAAATAGTATTTTGAGAAATATTTCACTACGAATAGATTTAGAAATAATACAGAATTCTTACCGCAGTCTTATTTACAGAAAAAAATAAGCGTTTTGAACTCCTAAAGAAAAGACCTTTGTATTTATCATTAGCATCGAACTGTCACAATTTTTAGGGTTCGTATCTCAATCGGTAAAAACGGAACCCCCATATGATCACTCTCTTGTCCGTTTGTCCGTCTGTCTGTCTGTCTGTCCGACTTTTAAAAAGACTTTCTCGGGAACGGTAAGATGTAACTAGCTGAAATCTATGTCTCACTGATATGTCCGCGTAAGTAGAAGAAACTAACGATCGAAGTCCGAAAACAATTTATTGGACTGTTCAATTAACCAAAACAAATTCCCCAAGTATAACACCAACAGGAAACAGTGATCCGTCTTCGAATTACAACTACATACAAGAATAAGATAGAAAACAACTGAAATAATTTCCTACTAGTCTGCGCCAGAGACTTCTCCGATATACCAAGCCTAATCCAGAGATCAGCGAGAAGATCCAAGCCGGGCTGCCGGGGCGGCAGCTAACCAAGTCTGCTGGAGGTCGGTGAACTGCCGATGTGCGGTTTTTTTTCTTTATTGTTATTTTGAAACCTGTAGTACAGGCAGGCCTGCAGCAGCATACGACGCCGCTCTTTGGCCGCAGAGAAACACAGATATACAAATGAAGACATTTAAAGAAAAAACATGGTGGACCCATAAACGGAGACAAACACTTTTTAAAATACAAGGTGCCGTTCACGGGCGTAGAGTCCAAGATAAAATTGTTCAGACGCTTGGACACAGACAGAATCGAGAATTGTCACACGTGAACGTAGGTGCACAAAACGAATAACACTGAACCACTTAAGCACAAAACGACGGCACACACAGAACACGAGGCGTTGATCTCCGCCGCGCGAATGTTCACTAACCGTGTACGATTCCGGGGACCTGCCAAGAGCGGAGGAGGGAGAGGGAGAGGGGAGAGCAGATGCCATGGGCAGGGGAGACAGGGGGAAGGGAGGAAGGGGGAGGGAAAGCCCGGGGGAAGACGGGTGGAGGGAGGGGACGGGGGAAAAGGAAAAGGAAGGGAGGGAGGGTGCCTAAAGGAAAGGACACAGGAAGTGGGGGGGAGGATCAAAGTTGCTCGGAGAGGTAGATGGAGGGGAGGAGGACATCATCAGGGAGGGGGAGCTGGCGGAAGCCACCTTGGGAGAGGGTAAGGAGGGTGGAGAGATGGAGACTGGGTGGGACGTGGGAATACAGGCGCGGCAGCGGTCGGTGGTGGGGGAGGATGGGTGAGACAAGCAGATGAGGAGGATCAAGTTTGCGGGAGGTGTACAGGATCTGTATCCTTTCAAGGAAAAGGAGGAGGTGGGGGAAGGGGATGAGATCATACAGGATCCCCGTGGGGGAGGGGAGATGGATGTGATAGGCGAGGCGGAGAGCATGGTGTTCAAGGATTTGGAGGGATTTATAAAAGATAGGGGGGGGGGGGCAGAGATCCAGGCGGGATGGGCATAACAAAGGATAGGGCGGATGAGGGATTTATAGGAGTGGAGGATGGTGGAGGGGTCCAGACCCCACGTACGGCCGGAAAGGAGCTTGAGGAGACGGAGTTGGGAGCATGCCTTGGCTTGGATTGTCCAGAGATGGGGAGTCCAGGAGAGGCGACGGTCGAGGATGACGCCAAGGTACTTAAGGGTGGGAGTGAGGGCGATAGGATGGCCATAGATGGTGAGATAGAAATCAAGGAGGCGGAAGGAAGGGGTGGTTTTGCCTACAATGATCGCCTGGGTTTTGGAGGGATTGACCTTGAGCAACCACTGGTTGCACCAAGCGGTGAACCGGTCAAGATGGGATTGGAGAAGGTGTTGGGAGTGCTGCAGGGTGGGGGCAAGGGCAAAGAAGGCGGTGTCATCGGCAAACTGGAGAAGGCATGTCCGCCGTGTACAAAAGGCGCAGAAGGAGGGAGAGGATGGATCCTTGGGGCACACCGGTGGAGGGGAAAAAGGTGTAGGAATCTGTGTTATGGATGGTGACGTAGGAAGGACGGCAGGCGAGAAAGGAGCCGATCAGACGGACGTAGTTAATGGGAAGGGTGAAGGTTTGGAGCTTGAAGAGGAGGCCGGAATGCCGCACACGGTCATAAGCTCGTTCGAGGTCCAGGGAGAGGAAGATTGCGGAGCGACGGAAATTAAGCTGGTCGGAAAGGAGATGAGTGAGGTGAAGGAGAAGGTCGTCAGAAGAGAAGGACGGCCAAAAGCCACACTGGGTAATGGGAAGGAGGCGGTGCTGGTGGAGATGCTGGTGGATGGGCCGGGTGAGGATAGATTCCAGGACCTTGCTGAAGACCGTTGTAAGGCTGATGGGACGGTAGGAGGAGACGGCGGACGGCAGTTTGCCAGTTTTAAGGAACATTAGGATACGGAAGGTTTTCCACAGGTCGGGGTAGTAACCAGTGGACAGAACTATATTGTAGAGCCTGGCCAGGGTGGAGAGGAAAGAGGCAGGAGCTTCACGAAGGTGACGGTAGGTGACACGATCGTGACCAGGAGCGGTGTTGCGTTTCGTGCGGAGTGTAGCAATGAGATACTGAGTAGTGATAGCTGCATTGAGCTCCGTGTGTGCAGTGTTGTCCAAGTACTGGAAACCAGGAGTGAGGGGAGGGACAGAGGTGTCAGTTCGATGGCGGATACCCGGGAAGAGGGAGTAATCGAACTAGGGATCATCGGGGATGGAAAAGACATCGGAGAGGTAAGAGGCAAAGTGATTGGCCTTACTAAGGGAGTCAGGGAAGGGGTTATCATCATGGAGAAGAGGATAGCAGGGGGAGGGTTTAGTTCCGGTAAGCCAACAGAAGGCTGACCAGAACTTGAACAAGTTGATAGGTAGGGTAGCATTTAAACGGGTGCATGTCTGTCGTCAGTCCCGGCGTTTCTTAGCCGCGAGCAAATTACGAATGTGTCGCTGGAGTTACCAGTGGCGATGTAGTGTGTCCGGGTCACGCGTGCGAAGGAAGGCACAGTAGAGATGGCGGGATTCACGGAGGAGGAGGACGGCCTGTGGGGGTAAGGTAGGACGGTGGGGGTGGATGGTGACAGTAGGGACGTGGGCCTCCACAGCCTCAGACAAGGTCTGCTGGAGAAAGGAGGCGGCATGGGTTACATCGTCAGGGTGGTGGTAGGTGAAGGGGTGGCTATCGACCTGGGTGGAAAGGGTATCCCGGTAGGCATTTCAGTTGGCATGGGAATAGCCATGGATGTACTTAGGGGGAGGGTCATTACGAGGGTCAGGGCGGGGGCGACGACCATCTGA
Organism: Schistocerca serialis cubense; assembly: GCF_023864345.2. Lineage (NCBI taxonomy): Eukaryota > Metazoa > Arthropoda > Insecta > Orthoptera > Acrididae > Schistocerca > Schistocerca serialis. Next base: position 510,832,386 of record NC_064645.1, read on the forward strand.
AATGGTGAGGAGGACAGGGAGATGGTTGCTACCAATAGGCTCCAGGTCATCCATCGTTATGCGGCCAAGGAGGTTGGGGGAGGAAAGGATAACATCGGGAGTGGAGTTGGATTTGGGATGGGTGTGCTGGGGGATGGGGATGAGGTCGCCTTGAAGGGAGGAGTGGAACCGATGCCACCGCCGTAACTGGGCGGCGGAACGACTATGGATGTTGAGGTCGGCGGTGATCACGTAGGAGGAGAAGGTACGGTCGATGTGAGAGAGGAAGTCGAAGGGAATAGGGGCGTTAGGACGGACATAGATGGTGGCGCAGGTAACGGTAAGGCCAGGGAAGAAGAGACTAAGGATCAGGTGTTCGGTGGGGTCGGGAAGTAGAGGTTGGAGCCGAACGGGGATCTGGTGGTGATGACCAATGGCAACTCCACCACGCGCAATTGGGAGGGGATTATCGGAGCGGTGGAGGAGGTAGGGCAAAGTGTGGACGGTGTGGTGGGGTTGGAGGAAGGTTTCATTGAGGAAGAAGGCATCCACGCGGTGGGTGGCAAGGGTGTGCATGAAGAGGTTCTTGTTGGCAGGAAGGGAGCGGATGTTGTTGAAAAGGATACGGTACTGTCGCGCCATGACAGGAAGTTAAACAAGGGTGTCAAGACAGGAGAAGGTGAAATGGGCCTGGTTGTTGGAGTAGGTGGCGTATATTTTGAGTTGGAAAATGGAACGGGCGGCGAGGGAGATCTGTTGGAGGGTGTGCGGGCACTGAAAAGGATGAACATTCTGAAGGACGATGGTGAGGAATCTGATGATGTCCTCAGCGGTAGGGGGTGGGCGAAGGGAATTGCCGGGAGGGTGGGGGCGTCCAGAGGGCGGACAGGAATGGTGAGTTCAGGAGTGGTAGGAGGGGATTGGGCCTTACATTGCTGGGAGTAGGTAGGATGAGGGAGGTTACAGGTATTACAGGAGGGGGGGGGGGGGGACTGGAGGTTGGGGCACCGCCATAAAAAGTGGGCTTGCCTACAGTGCGGGCAGGTGGGGGCCTCGCGGCGCTCAGATGTCGGGTGTGCATTATACCGCAAGCACCTTTGGCAGCGGAGGGATTGAGGGGGGGAACGGGAGGGGTCAACTTTATAACGTTGGTTAAAAAGGATGGCACCCTCCTTCAGGAGATGGTCTATGGAGGGGGTGTGCTCGGAAAAGACCCACATAAGGCGGATGGGGCTGGCAGCGTTGTGTATGCGATGAACCACATGCACCTCCAAATGGGGAGGGTCGGCGGGTGACGCGGGGGGTTGGGGTTGGTGGGAGAGACGTGCGGAAGGAGCACGGGTGAGGCAGGCATTAGGGCCAAAGCAGGTGACAGGGATGCGGGAAAGGAGGTCTGTGTGGAGGATAGGGCTGGGGGAGGAGATGAGCACCGAATAACGGCGAGGAGTGAGGAGGGAGATGGGGGCACCAGGAAAATTCTGGCGAAGGAAGAGGGTGAGGTTCCGGGCTTCAAGAAGGGAGGGATCAGGATGGGAGAGGAGGTTGCGGTAGGAGGAGGGGGTAGAGGAGGAGGAGCAGGGGGCAGAGACAGGCGGGGAGACATCCATGGCATCATGGGTGGGGGAAGGGGGACGAGGCGGAGCCTGGGAATAGAGGAGGCAGTGGTGCCACTGGGGCGCTTGACAGCGACGGAGGAGGTGTGGGGGATGGGAGCGACTGGAAGGTGGCAGGGAGTGGCAGGTCCTGGTGCTGGAGGCGGCGCCAGAGACGGTGAGGGCGATGGCGAAGGCGACGGGGAAGACGATGACGATGACGATGAAGGCGAAGGGGAGAGTGGAGCGTGGGCCATAGCCCTCCGAGCGACCACCCGAGCGGGGGCTGCAGAAACGGAAGGAGCAGAGGGAGTGAGTGGAGGGCAGGGATCAGAGGAGGCGTGGGAGGGAGGAGCCGGGGATGGGGCGACAAATAGGGAGGGAGACAGGAGAGTGAGGAGTCGGGGGATGGACTGAGGGGGGAGTGATGCGGCACACCACGTGATAGTGGTGGCAGTGGCGGAGGGGGAGGTGTATATGATGGCAGTGGTGGTGGCTGTAGAAGAGGTGGTGGGGGTCGACATTATGAAAAGGGGGAAAAAAACACAGTACAAGACAAGAAGCAAACGAGAGACGGGCAGGGCGACGAGAGACAGAGTAGAAAGGGACGGAGTATGACGAAGGACGAAGGAGACTGGGGCCGAAGGTCCACTCTGCTGCTGCTGGCAGGACGGTGGGGACGCCTCCGCTGCTGCTGCTGGCGGTGGTGGCGCTGCTGCTGCTGGGGGCAGCTAGGACCACTGCTGGCTGCCGGCTGCGACCGCTGGTGGCTGCGACCGCCGCTGGCCGCTGGCTGGGACCGGTGCTGGCGAGGGCCGCTGCTGGCTGCTGGCGGGGACCGCTGCTGGCGGGGACCGCTGCTGGCTGCTGGCGAGGGCCGCTGCTGGCTGCTGGCTGCTGGCGGGGACCGCTGCTGGCTGGACTGCTGCACGCCGACGGGCTGCCTGGCTGGCTGGCTGGCAGGCTAATTACCGGCGGAGATGGCCGATGTGCGGCCGAGCGCCGGCCTTTATAGCGCTTCGGCGGATGAGTACCTCGGAACTATTTTCCATCACGTGGTTTGATGTGTGAAAATAGTTCTGGGATCTGCAGCGACCTCTTCCTTATGTTTATGTGGGCTGGTAGTGGCCCCTGGTGCCCTCTGGTGTCTTTGCTGTGGTGTTGTTGTCGTGGTTGTTGCTGTGGCCGTTCATCAATATTACCTGTCGGTAGTGTAGTGCTTCGGTGTGCCCGCGACGCGGGCAACCCGCGGCTGCAGGCTGTCAATTTGGTTGCTGATACTCTAGTCGCCGTGATGTCTGGTGGAGAAAGCTACAGCACTCACACTGAGGTCTAGAATCCCTTAGCGGTGTAAGAAATTGAGGTCAATGCAATCAGAAGATACGTCCATTTATGTCACGTATTCTGATACTCACTCATCAGAACATATCGGCTATTCCATGTTCAGAGAGAGTCATGAAATTTAGCATGAAGCATGGTTTCACGGTACAGCAAAAGGAAAAAAAATCCGCAAATTGTTTATTTGTAATCATATCACTCGAATCTTTTTTTTTCCTTTTCTTATCTGACTGTCAGTCTGTCCCATTTCTCTTCGGAACGAGTAGACGTATCAAGCTGAAATTTATGTCCCATACTAAGGTATATAGTTCCTTAGCGGTATAATAAATGTAAGCTTTTTAGTCAATGCAGCCATAACGTACGGCCATTTATGAAACATATTTTGATACCCGAAAACTCGCCCATGAAAACATATAGGCTACTTCTTGTTCATCTAGAATAGTGGAAGTTTGAAAGAAGCAAAAGTGTCACAGAGCAAGTAAAGGAAACATCAGAAAATTGTTAATTTGTAATTATATCAAGCGGAAAAAAAATTTCTTTTGTCATTTGTTATCCGACATCAAATTTGAAATTAAAATATTGTTGAATGTTTTGGAATCCCTGGGGACGATGTCTTGCCAGTGTCAATGTCGGTAACAGGCAAAAACCCGTGGAGGTCCTAGATTCCGGGAATGGATGAAATGTCTATACACGTAAGTAAGTTGTACGGAGCCCCAAGTGTTCTGATGGCACCTGGTCAATTTTTTCATTCATTTTCTACTAAAACTTTGATCTTCTACGGAATAATTCTTTCAATAAGGGGAGAGAGAAATGATACATGAATGATTATTATCTCAGGTATCTTTTCGCATGGTAGACGTTGGTAATCTGTTTCCACTGAGGTGAACAACTTTCTCTGCAATATCTTCTCCGAAGTCAAAGAGGACATGCACACAGCAATGGCATACCCAAAATCTGTACCCATGCCAGCGATTTTCGATCAGACAGTGGAACACAAAGCGTGATTTCATCTGCAATAAGACATACAACTAGAAGTCTACAATAACGAATTTTTATTGGGAAAGTCCAGAAATAAACAAACTGACAGAAAAGTAAATTTCGACACCAACACATGATTTATGTGGAATAAAAATTTCAGGAATACAGTTGTATAGGTAACATATTTAAGGCAAACTAAAGACTGCCTTTTATTGGCAGAACACTTAGAAAATGTATCAGATCTACTAAAGAGACTGCCTACACTATGCTTGACCGTCTTCTTTTGGAGTACAGCTGCGCGATCTGGCAGCCTTACCAGACACGATTAACGGAGTACATCGAGACGGTTCAAGAAGAGCAGCAAGTTTTGTATTATCGCGAAATAGGGGACAGAGCGTCACTGACATGATAAAGGCTTTGGGGTGGACATCATTAAGACAAAGGCGTTATTCGTTGCAACGGAATCTCCTCACGAAATTTCAGCCACCAACTTTCTCCTCCGAATGCGGAGATATTTTGTTGACATTGGCCAACATAGGGAGAAAAGATCATCGTAATAAAATAAGGAAAATCAGAGCTCGCACGGAAAATTATAGGTGTTCGTTTTTTGCGAGTGCTATTCGAGACCGGATTCATAGAGAATTATTGCGAAGGCGGTTCGATGAACCTTCTGCCAGCCACTTAAATATGATTTGCAGAGTATCCTGATTTCCAGAGTATCCATGTAAATGCAGAGGTGATGTGCAATGTCACATGTTAATGTAAGTGCGTGATAAGCCGTTGCAAATGTGAAATGCTGGTTCATTAATAACCTGTGTAACCACCAGAAAGTTGAATGCAAGCATGCAACATTGAATACATTGTACTGTACAGATGACGGATATCAGTTTGTGGGATAGAGTTTCTTGCCTGTTGCACGTGCTCGGTCAATATAGGGGCAGTGAAAGCTGTTTGTGGAAGACGTTGGACCTGTCGTCCAATGATGTCCCATATGTGCTCGACTGGAGACAGATCTGGTGATCGAACAGGCAAAGGCAAAGGTAACCTGCCAGCACTATGTAGAGCATTTTTGGTTACAACAACGATATGTGGGAGAACGTTATTCTGTGATCCTACCGGAACCTCCCCCCCCCCCCCCCCCCCAGAATGCTGTTCATGAATGGCGGCAGAACTGGTCGAATAACCTGACAGATGAACAATTTTGTAGTCAAGATGCATGGGGTAACCACGAGAGAAATCACACCGAAGACCATAACTCCAGTTGTAGGTCGAGTACGTCTAGGCCAGTGATACTCAAACTTTTTGAGCTTCAGGCTCATTTAAAAGGCCGCAGATAATTGTGGGCGCACTGTATCTGCATTTCTGAGGAATGTTTTACGACGGTCAATACAGGAAATAAATATTGTGATAAAATAACAATTAAGTCATTTTGTTTTGAATTTCGAATCCAAACTACAGAAAATACAACTTATATTAATCAACAACATACATTATCACAATATGAACAAATAATTTTTGTATAAAAATGTGAGAAATTCGTGAAGCACGATTGTCACCAAAATGTGAGGGCCGTGTTGCCTCCTACGCTGCCAATGGGAAAGGCAAGAGAAACTATTAAGCGAAACGTATTGAAGTGAAATAATGCAATAAAACTAACGATTAATTGTAATTATAGAGAAAAGTAATTACGCAATTCAAATGAAACGTACGTTACGTCTACTCTTTCTAGTGTTTAAAGTAAACATGAGCCTGATGTGTCTTCGTGACTTCTTCAATATTTGGAGATGTATTTGAAAGGCAAACTCTCATTTTCTCGTCAATGCAAGAGTTCCTTTCTTTTTATTTTTAATTGTGGTGACGGCAGAAGATCCTAATTCACATAAATATGTCGTCGAAATTATAGTAAAATATTCAAAGCCTTTTAGAGACCGACGCATATTCTTAATTTATAGAAATCCAAAAGGCTTCAAGAGACAATTCCTTATGCTTATCATCAATTCACGATCAGTAGATATAGCTGCCAGTTCTTCTTCTTCTACTAATGTTAAGCCAAAATTACCAGAAATTTCCATCCATGGGTTTCGAATCCAGTCGTACTATGCAGTGTTGAGGAGCGAAAATATGAACACACATTCTCTTCTAAACTTATTAAATGATCTACTACTATAGAAATATTTCATTTATGCACATGCTCCTTACCAACGGGAACATTTCCAAGGTACCTTGAACAGCTTTTCTTTTCATTATTCGTAGTTTTCCATGAAACGCTTTAATTTTTTCGGTGGATATGAGGATATTTTCTTCTTTCCCTTGCGTGCTAGTGTTCAAAATAATGAACTACTGAAATATATCGGCCAAATACTGTAATCTGGCAACCCAAAATTCACTCCAAAGGAGGTTACAAAAATGTAAATGGTTCATTTCTTCGAAAAACTCGAGAAGTTCTTGTCGTAGCGCGTGCACACGAGTAAGTACTTTCCCCATCGACAACCACTTGACTTCAGTGTGTAAAAGCAACTATCTGCTCCTGACTTCATATCGATACAAAGTATTTCGAATAGACGGGTTTCGACAGGTTTTGTTTTAATAAAATTTATCATCTGAACGAATTGCTCCAAGACTTTACTCAATTTTTCTCTCAATGTTTTTGCTGTTAATGTCTCCCCAAGAAGAAAGCAGTGAGCTACGATAACATCTTCATTTTCTTTTTTAAAAAAGAAATAAGGCCCTTAACACAGCCTACCAGGGACCGATGACCGTAGCAGTCTGGTCCCTTTAATCACACAAACCAACCAACCAACCAACAGCCTACCATTGAAGGGGTGCCATTTGTAAAAATGCCTACACACGACTTCCATGTTAATTGCCAATTGTTAAGATAATCATTTAAAATTGATACCCAGGAAACAGGTTCAGAATAGGAAAGGAGCAAACATGAACACGTGGAAGGGAGACCCATCAGATAGTTCGTCATTTTCACCAAATTAACATTTATTTAAGAAAACATACAGATCAATTAAATTCCAGATTAATAACAACATGAAAACCATCAGAATTATAGTGACATATAAAGTGACGAACTACTGAAATTTACCAATATAAGAAAAAGGAAAAAGTATTCAATAAACACAAAGCATCTGAGTTTATAACAGTAAGAATTAAATTTGAACCGTAATTTACAAAATTCATGAGTTAATCCCGCCAAACTCCACAGCCTACAACCCTGGCTGAAGTCGCTCAACCCAGGTATAACTGTAAGGAACAAGACAACTAGGCATTTTTTGATAGGTATGACAGACGACGCTGGAAAGCACTCCCGCGGCAGTAACTTAGACGTCGGTGGGTTGGGCAGGATGCCAAAGAGGTAGCGGCCCAGAAGTCACGGCTGCAAACACCAAGGTAGACAAGCGTGTTTCGCAGTCAATTGTGAACATAAATCATACACGAGGCAGCATCCTCATACAATAACAGAATATACACGCTCAACTTATATGTATATAACTCGCTAAGATTGACAGAGGTAATTAGAATGGATTTGTTGTACACAATGAATACATACGCCTCTGTCTAGGTAAGACGATAAGCGAGTACATGTAACTGACAAGGTGCAGGTACAAACAGAGCAGTTGCTGTTAAACCCTTAAGCAAAGTAGAAAATTTCACATAGTTTTAGCACTATGTAATTCAATTATGATTAAAACACATCAAAGTAGGTTAGAATAAATAAAATTCACTAAATCATAATTAATTACCTGAGACAGTACGATGACATTATCACCAGGTACAGTGCCACTCACCGCTGTTACCACTTCAATTTATAACATCGCACCCCAAGCGGGTGCACACAAGCGATTTACCAATTAACAGAATCACGTGGCTTCAAAAAGGACGTACTAAGAACCATTGACCACTCTCAAGCCACGGCACACTCCATAACAAGGGGGAGAGGGGGGGGGCGTCACCAGAGCTCCAGGGCACGACCTTTGTCACCATCTTTAGCAGCTGCCCAAAACTCGACAAGTCGCTCGGCGATCTGGCTGGGTACATGCGTTGTCAAACCCAAATCGGTCCAACCAAACCCCGCCGCCAGGCTCTGCTGCTCCAGCCCTCCTCCTTCCGTCACGTGCCCTTCACAACTCACTCCGCCACGCCGAGCCTCCACACCTCAACCAGGAAAACCAAAGATAAGTCACAAGGGAGGTGGCTATCGATACCGGTGTCAGAGGTAGTTAGGCCAGCAAACCGAGCCGCCGCGGCTCAAAAATGTAGAAAACATCACCATTAATAAACACAATTATTTGCAAAAAAGTCACTGATTTAGTATTTGATCTTGATTAATGAAACGGACAAATGCAAGAGTTGCGATTGGTTGGTAATGTCTGTTGGTTCATCAACTTGCAATGCAAAGTTTGAATGCCTGACTTTATTACTGCATACATTTTTCTCAGTATCAGTAGATATTTCCACAACACGCGTGTGAACCATATCATTCGAGAAAGGAATCTTGCTTATTTTCATAGCTGATTCAATTTCTAGCAACGTCATGACCATTTTTTTGTAAGCAGGCAAAATAAGTGGCTTGCCTGTACTATGAGCTTTCATACTCTTTGCTATTAGTTGAGAAACGTGGTAGGAAGCGATCAGGGCTTTGTCAGAAACAGACATTACACTTTTAAAAGAATTTGCTGCCCTTGTTTGTTGTTCAGACAATCTTTGAAGTAGCTGAGCCATGCGTGGCTAGTGTTCATGCCATCTCTTAATTAACATCCTGGTTTTGCCATACTGCCACCTTGTTATGTTAGTTTCAATTACTTGTGTCACTGAGTTGCTGCGTTGCCTTCCCTTGAAACACCACAGCAGCGCTTATCGATATAAGCCCTGCCGTATAATCTTTGCAGAACTGCTATGACTTCCCGGTCGTCGTGTGTCGTGAAGTCAGTTGGAACCCGCCAGCAGTGGGATTCGGACCTGGCAGTCGGACAGTTGGGATGCAGCAGAAGTTGGAGCGGCAGTGAGGTTCGGATAGCCATGACCCGTTCAACCATTGCCGGCACACACGGATTGAGTGGGGACGGTCTTGGTTGATCGTCGGTTGGTCGTCTTACCAGACGACGTGTATTTGCTCGCCGATCGCTTTTGGATTGGCGGTGTGTGTCTCAGCTTGTGGTTCGTCCTTGTGATTGCACAGTCAGTGCCTTTAGCATTGGTCGCGTTCTTTGTCTAAGTGTTTGTGAAATTGTGTGTAGCCTGTGATGTCGACTGCCCAGTTACCCTTAGTGCTGTCTCCGTGCTCATGTGCAGGAGTCGGTCGGCTGGCGTGGAGCAGAGAGGAATTCTCGGTGGGGCGTAGTTTGGCCGGGCCTGCTGGCGGTCTCTATGCGGTGTCGGAGTGTGTGGCGCTGTTCCCATTGCTACAAGGTCTGTGGCTCACCGACTCTGGACACGAAAGTTGAGTTTTGATTTAACCTACCAGCAAGTCAAGACTGTTCACATTGTGTCGTTTGGAGTTCGTTGTCGGCTGTTGGGATATTCCCGTGAGCAACAATGTGACCTTCAAATTGGGAAATTCTAGCCACCCTCCAGTAGAGTTTCACTGTATTTGGTTATTTGAATTGAAGTGTACCAGCGTAATCTTCTGCCTTGTGGCCGTTAACTTTCCAGTTATCTGCCCTGGCTGTTGGCGTAAATTTCAGGCAGTGTAGTTTCCTCACCGTGTTGTTGCTGTCCAGCACGGTGAGTAGTTTGACAGCTCGACATATGATTGGTTGTGGGCGCCAATATCTTCTACATTGTTCCGTTGTACTCCCTGTTGTGCCCAGATTGGGTGAAGTGGAAGTCACCTTGTCTTTAAGTCCGCTGACTGTAGGTCGGTTGGGTTGTCGTCGGATCGTGAATGGTTTGCCCGACTGCCTGTCTCACCTAAGCGAACGTCAGTATTTGAATTACAGGCTGACCCTCGAACATCTGAGCGCCCTTTTGTGTACTGCCCTATTTGTTTTTTAATTTGTTCTTGTTTTTTGTACTTGTACGGCTTCTAGCAGATTTTTTTAAAAAATTTGTGTTGTTTTGCTCTTAAGGCCTTCAGCCTAGTTTAAAGTACTGTTTCACGTAAGCCGTTTGGCATTTTAAAAATTTTTAATGTTGTTGAATTTTTTAAGTCTTGATCCTTCAGCCGAATTTAAGTCTGAGTTGTTTGCTCTCAAGGCCTTCGGTCTAAATTAAAGAACTGTTTCACATAAGGCCTATGGTATTTAAAAAAAATAATGTTATGGAGTTTTAAGTGTTAGGCCTTCAGCCGATTTGAATTTAACTTGTTTACTTCAGCCTAACTAAAGAAGAGTTTTAAGATAAGGCTTGCCTTTTAAATTTCTGATTATGGTTGCGTATTAAGTTACTGGCCTTCAGCTATTTTTAAATTAAAGTGGCTTTCAGCCGGTAATTGTGTCCCAAAGGTTAAAGCGGTGTGTTAAAAAAAAATTTTTTTTTGGGCTCTTGCAATGTTTGATCAAATAAAAAAATTAACAGCCCCTTTCCACAATCTAAGTTACCTGTCCTGTTCTGCGGATAAGCGGGGCGCCTCAGTAGCTTACAGGTTTATCTAACAAATGTGAATGCATTGTTTTAAAATGTTTGCTCAGTTTACTAGGAAGCAGAGATTCATTTGCCATTTTATACCCACATACTAAGCATAGTGGGAAAGGACAATCTTCACTCCCTGTTCAAGTGAAACCATAGCTTAAGTAGCTTTCATTGTGCTTAGGAATAGGCCGCAGTTTTGGTTTTTTACTTACACTTAGCGTTTGTTCACTTTCAGAATCGGATTCTTCGACGGTATGCTTGTTTTTCAGAAAGATGTCCATTTTATTCGATTGTATTTTGCATATAAGATTCACTTCTAGTTCTTTTAAAACAAGCAGTACGCTTTACACAAAACACGAGCCCCACGTACACTACCAACAACTCACTGGCGTATCACCTGAAAGCTCTGCGATGACATCAAGCATACAACAATGGAAACGCGTTTTCCTTCTGGCCTGGATTCTTGTGCTTCCATGGGTACAGTGATGCCGTTAACCTTGCTGGAAGCTTTTGTCATGAATGTGTTGGATCACTAACTCCAGTGGAAATGACTTTCAGAAGTAGCAAGGCTTCATGAACAATGACGACCATGTTCGCATGTGCTGCTCATCTGTAGCAAACAACATGAAATGAAATTATTGTAGTCACGGACAACTCAAGGTCAAAAAAATAAGTAGCTCTCATAAATAATTTCCTCTCGCTATTTCTCTTTCAAATAATATTTCATTGGAAACAGTAAGGCACGCATTTTCAATGAAATATGATTAAAAGTCACTGGTTGCGGACGTTATTTATAATTTTTTGAGACACTGTCACGGTACTTAATTAGGTCATAATGGCCAATAATAATAACATGCAATTCACTTCCTACATACTGTTGCAACGTCACTCGGAATAGGTTCGCAATCATTGGGAACGACACGAAACCTTCCGAATGCAATAGATATGTTGTGATCACATGCATATCCGTAAGTGTTTCCGTCGGAAAAATCCGTGAGTCGTCAAATATTTTTTCACTGGTTTCTCCTGATTGTGAACGTTCGGATCTGACTAGAAATCCATTAACGCTTGACAACCCTGTGGATTATCTCAATGCTTACTTACAGTGTCGCACAGTTTGGTTACTGAAAGAAGACATGGAACGAGGCGTGCGGAAACAATTTGCATGGCGCCTACTGGGTAAAAGGTGGTAAGAGGGGGGGATGGTTAGGAAAACGTCACGACCAGTGCTAGTCAACCACGGATGCCTGTTCGACTGGTACCAAACAGCGACTAAGATAGTTATAGTTTACACACAAAAGTTTCGCTATAAGCGCATTATTTCTATCAAAAATTGTGAAATTAAGGTAAGTCTATTGTAGGTATTATACCTATCGTGAAATGGATAAAACTGAGTAGCTATATGTTTTGTTATATTTGGCCACATGTTGTCCTAGAATACTAAAGCGCTTACCTGTAAATGTTATAGGGCGCACCTGTGCGCCCTGGCACACACTTTGAGGATCACTGGTCTAGCCGGCAGACAGGTTGGGTGCATGTTCTCAACTGGTCTCATCACTGGCAGAACTGCCTTTCATCAGAAAACACAACGGACCTCCACTCTGCCAACCTGTACTTGTCAGAACGGTATTAACAAATACTCAGGTAAGCATCTGGGGAGTTTTTCCTAGAAGTAAAAATGAGAAATGCCAGGATTCGAGGAAACATGGGTTTTATTCCCAAGAAACACCACTAAGGGGTGCAATACACATGAAAACTGGCCACAGCCGCGGAATGAACCGCACATGGTACGGAAAGAGCATTGCGCCCTCAATAGGAAGGACTGGTGGGTATGTCCAGAGGGTAAGCAAGCTGGCTGGCGAGAGAGAGAGGCCCACTGTTGCGGCCGCTACCTCGCCAGGCTTCTTGGGTACCTCAAGTGAAGGCACCCGGTCCTCCCATTGGCTGGTTTGTAGCACAAAGTTGGCGTCTCTCACTCAGAAATACCGTGGTGGCGTCTCTAGCTCAGAGTAATAGCGTGGGATCCGATCAGACACACTGCGGAGTAGTTCACGTAATTGCCGGCGATACTGCCTAAGGCTAAGTCAAAATGATGGAAGTAGAATACAATAAAATTGTTTACCATTATTACCCGTTACCATGAACAATTCCTTCCCCCTTCCATGAGAGCCGGTTAGGGGTCCGTGACTATTTGAATGGTTCAAACTAATCACTCCTAACGACCAGTGCAAAACACAAAAAGTTTGAAACGTCCCCTTAGAAAAATTTATGAATTACAGTGCTGATAAACCTCTTACGTCATTCAATTTTCAAACAGCTGAGCAGAACTGAACGTACTCTGACATTTCTCTCTTTACTTATTCTGATCAACACTAAACTGACACAATATTTTTAGCGCAACGCAATCTGACTTTCAATGATCCCTACAAAAGAATGGCCCTGTCTAAAATTAACCTATACGTTTCACGAATCACTTACCTCACAAAAATCTTCGTTACTTGAACTACAGCAATACAGCGAGCGCCACTACTGCCAGCTAAATAAAAGATTCTAACTACTGATAGGCATAGTTAGCAAATGAAAGATTTTGATAGAGAACAAACAATGTATTTACCTTAATAGTGTTCAAAAGTCATCATATATATATATCAGTTCATGGTATCCAGTATTACAAATTTACTCTTTCTAGCGGACACACGTCCAGATCATCCGCTCTCAAAACTCCGCCATCTCGCTCCCCACATCCACCACTGCTGGCGGCTCACCTCCAACTGCGGAACGCTACGCGCAGTTAACAGCCAACTGCCCAACACTGCAATAGCAAATATTCCAACAATGCAAACCAGCCACAGATTTCATACAGCACAGTCAGTGATATTCATACAGAGTGCTATGTGGCGTTACCAACATAAAAACCTAAACAGCCTACTTACAAGTTTTTCTTTTGGGGTGCATGGAAGGCGACAGACATTTAGTGTATATTTAAAAGAGGGGTCTTAAAGTTAATGTAGGGTTAAATCCTCATTTAAAAACAGTTGAATATGATATATATGTAATAGGGACAGGGGTACAAAGTTTGTGTTTTTACTTTACAATGTCAGTATCCATTGTTGTTACTTGAGTCGTTCATAATTGGAAGTCTCTGTTAACGTAATGCCTTTTTCTACACACTTTATGAAACCGTCGGAGTCGGTGCAGCGGCCAATAGTCGACCGCGGGTGTGCAGCCAAGGCGGGGGTGGGCGTAGTGGCGGCAACCGCCTGGGCTGCAGCTGAGCCGAAGTGCATTGTCACCCGGGCGCGGGGTAATACGGACCTGGAGTCGAAATGGTTAGAGGGCCGGCTGGCCGAATGAGAGCTTGTCAAGTACCAGCGACTGCAACACTCCAAGTGGGAATCGCGTCAATGGAGGCTTAGGTGTCTGACAATAAAATGGGGGAAATCTAACAATAAGTGATAGATACGAAAACATAATGACACTGAAGAGGCATAATTGGTAGTTGAAGAAACAAGGTATTTTACTCCTGGCATCCGAAAATTACTTTGCCATAAATTGTTTGTAACAAATTTGAGTAAAACTTGAGAACACAGTTACACAAAATTCTATGGCTTAACCTACTGGGAGGGCCATGCCTGTGAAACAGTGTGACTCATCGGAGGTTACCGTCTGGCAGGAGTGACGAAAGAACACAGTTGCGTGACATTCGACAAGCAGCAAAGTTATAGTTCTGTCCCTTAAGGGCCGGCCGGTGTGGTCCAGCGGTTCTAGGCGCTACAGTCTGGAACCGCGCGACCGCTACGGTCGCAGGTTCAGAATCTGCTTCGGGCATGGAAGCGTGTGATGTCCTTAGGTTAGTTACATTGAAGTAGTTCTAAGTTCTAGGGGACTGGTGACCTCAGAAGTTAAGTCCCATAATGCTCAAAGCCATTTGAACCAGTTTGTCCCTTAAGGTTGGGCATGCATTATCGAAGTTTGAAGCGTTCGATATCTTTGAGAGGCTTTGCTTTTATTAGGACACCGTTGACGCGTTACGGCAAGACCTGAATAAGCGAGACGGATAACTGTAACAAGAGAGGAGCGATACCTCGGTATAATGTGGCTGGAAACGAATTTGGTAATCTTGGCTAGCTCCCCATCGACAGAAGAAAGAAATACAGAAAAGAGCTGACAACACAGCAATAGGGTAGATGATAGAAACGCGAGGATCAAAAAATTAACTGCAGCAGCATGCGGTCATGGGCTCCCACTGGCAATTCCAGCAGAACGGACGCACATGCTCTGTGCCCCGTCAGTAGCGTAAATAAGCGTATCGTCAGAATCGATCCTAGCTTATTCGATCTACCGTAGAAGTCACTAAGTGTCTAATCTCGCGTTAATCGACAGATTAAGCGTTTCGGCGTTTCCGTTGGCCTAAGGGCGTAATGGCGTGGTCACTAAGCGAGTTCTTCGCAAGTCGATGTGGCATACGCGATAGAGGTTGTGGTGTCACCGTTACTGACATTAACTCCAAATGTATGCTAGTGCACGTAACTGCTACCAGTTTTATGTGATAATCATTTCCTATCTCCCGTTCTACTGGGAACTGCTGCTGTAGCTGAATTACAGATTACTGTATATTCGTAACAACTCATTCCCTTTAGCCTTTCTGTTCATGACCAAGCGTAAGTTGTAGGCTATGTCTAACGTTGGGTAGCTCGTGGCTGCTCTAATACAAACTTATTCACACATTCCCGTTTTCCTGTAACTGTGCAGAAATTTGTCACAAGTGAAAAAGCGTTACCTAGCTAGCTCGCTTATCAGTTATCATTACTTGAATACTATCATTTTCCTCTGCTCTAGCTGCTGATGCTTAACACTACGACTTATATTACAGCATGACACAACTAGAAACATAAAGAGCATACGTAATCGTTACCAATTTTTTGGTTTTTGCGGAAAAGCCTGCATCTCTCTTGCAGTCAGTTCTGTCCGGGTAATATATTTTATAGGTAAAATGTCTTTTATATCGTCCCACCGCCACACCTCCAAAGTGAATTGCAGTGACGCAGTCACCTGTGGAAATTCACCGTTTCACCAACACAGCTAGACCGCAATAGGCCGGCGATGCTGCACTGCAACATATCACCCCGGACTACAAGTCCTTTAAAATAAAAACAATAAAAAAAATTTATATCGCGTTGTGGCGCTTTTTCCGATTTGATCCCTGGACTTCAGGGCATAGGGACGCCTGCTTGTGACGCCGGGTCGTGATACAGCTTTATCCGATCAAAGTGTGCTGTTTACGATCAGATAACTGAATTTCGGCATTCAACGGGAAGGTGATGCGCAGTAGAGGGAAGGGCCCCTCGTATCGAGGAGAGAACTTCTTAGTTCGTCCCCCTTTACCACGGGATTTCGGAGCAGTACCAAATCACCGGGTTATTATTGACGGAGGGCAGTGCCTTTGTTGCTGCGTTTTAGCTGTTTTTGTATGGCTCTGAAATTAGTGTGTTTAACTTTGTTTCATATGGCTTTGAGACGGCGGGACTGCCTTTTCACTTCGACCATGTTCACGTCAGTGAGCAATTTGTCAATCTTAAATGATGAATTCATGGGTCTCCCATGGAAATGAAAATGTCGTGTGGCTAGGGCCTCCCATCGGGTAGACCGTTCGCCTGGTGCAGGTCTTTCGATTTGACGCCACTTCGGCGACCTGCACGTCGATGGGGATGAAATGATGATGATTAGGACAACACAACACCCAGTCCCTGAGCGGAGAAAATTTCCGACCCAGCCGGGAATCGAACCCGGGCCCTTAGGATTGACAGTCTGCCACGCTGACCACTCAGCTACCAGGGCGGACGGGTCTCCCATAAACTGCTTTGTATGGGGAATATCCCATTGCCTCATGGTCACGACTATCGTATGCTGAGGTGAAAAATATTATGTATCTGTCCCAATCTGAGTCTTCCCTATAAAATACGATAGCATTTGCACAATAGTTTTGTGCACTTGCTCTAGGTGCCCGTTGGCTTTAGGGTGAAAGGGCGTAGACAGCCATTCGTTGAATCGTAATATTTTGCAAACTTGTGCAAACAGTGCCGACATAAAATTTGAGCCTTGGTCGGTACTGCGTCAGGACTTCCTAAAGGCAGTGCCAAGTGACTGACAAAACGCAAGCAACAGTTTCAACGATCATATCTGCATGTGGTTGCAAAATTAAGTACCTTGAAAAGTGATCAATAATAGACAATGTATATTTATTATTCTTGGTGCTTTGTGGAAATGGACCGCAGATATCCAGGGCACCAATTTAAAATGATTTCGAAGCTTCAGGTAATGTTTGTAAAGGTATTTTAGACCTTGGTGGAGATGCTCTTTGCACACAAGGCGGACAAGTTTGTATATACCTCCTAACGTCGGTTTGTTGACCTCCCCATCTGTGATTTGAGGCTCTTCTTGCATTCATGGCTTGCCGCCCATTATGGCAGGCCTGTGAACGGTGATGACACTGTCCTATTATCTGAAGTTGCAATTCTTTAGTTACTACTGCTCTGTTGCCTAACGAGAAACATCACATGTTTACACACCTATAACCTTACTGCTTAGGCCGTCGGCAGTGGGGTGCAGGCGGCCATGCTTATACCGAACCGTGTAATCATATTCTGGCCATTTTAATGCTCTTGTAGTCAAGCGACTAGTGGGATCTTTTGAACCTAAATTCCATATTAAAGCAGCGTGGTCTGTAATCACAGTGAACTGACGTCCATACAAATAACACTTAAAGTAATTTACTCCAAACGTGAGAGCTAACAACTCCTTCTCGGTAGTACTGTAATTAGTTTCTGCTGAGTTCATTTGTCTGGAGGTGCAACCAACTGATCTTTTCTCACCATTATACAGCTCCGACAGCGTAATCTGATGCGTCTATAGAAAGAATAAAAGGTTTTTCAAAATCTGTATACACATTAGTAAAGGTGGACTAGTCAAAATTGCTTTAAGTTTCCTCTTTGCTGCTTGGCACTCATTCGTCCATTCAAATTCTGCATCTTTATTTAGTGATTTTGTTAATGGCTTTGCTATTGTAGCATAATCCTGCACAAAACGACTACAATGGTTGGCTAAATCTAGGAAAGATTTAAATTCTTTAATAGTTCTTAGGGTCGGAAAATTATCCACTGCTTCATTTAGTCTAGGATCTTAACTAATGATGTGCCCCAGGTACTGAACCTGTGCCTGTGCAAAAGAACATTTTTCCGCTTTTAAACTCAAGTGTGCACTTTGCAATCTAGGCAGTACATTTCTTATTTTTTCAGCACGCTCTTCCATTCTTTTTGCAAATATTATGACGTCGTCGAGATGCACAGGACACATAGTAGGCTTTAAAACTCACAATAACAAGTCGGAAAATCTCTGAACGGTGGCAGATGCATTTTTTAGGCCAAAAGGCATGCTTAAGAATTCATACAGTCCAGAGGGGACCACAAAAGCAGTTTTTGGTCTATCGCATGGTGCAGATCGGAATCTGATGATATTCGGAACTCATGTCCAGGGTGGTAAAGTATTAGCAGTTTCCTAATCTGTCATATGTCTCATCGATATGTGGCAGGGGGTACGTATCTGGTGTGGTAACCTTGTTTATCGCTCTAATATCAACACACAAACGATAGGTTTTCTCCTCATTGATTGACTTTTTTTGGCACGACTACAACTGGACTGTCCCAAGGGCTTGCAGAGGGTTGAATTTTCCCTGCAGCCAATAGCTGTTGAATCGTATCTTCGACAATAGATTGTAGTTAATGGTGTAAACGATACGGCTTCTGCGCTGTTGGTTAGCATCTCCTGTGGGCTTGGTTGGTGGCAAATATTGCCTTTCCTTGAATAACCACCCACATTCCTCTAAAACTGTATACAAAAGATTTTCGTTTGATTCTGACACATGTGCCAACTTATCTTTAAACTGATTTCTTAACGAAGGTGCTAATGCGCAAATCTTCCTCACAGGTAACTGCTTACGTCTTTTCTCTTGACACTGTTTCTGGTTCGAAATTTCTATTTGCGTAACTTCTTCGCCACTGGCTAGTATTGTGCAATGTGGGATTTCTACATCCCGTCGACCAAAAATTGTCAACATACACAGGTATTTGAAATCGGTTTCCTTATACTTCGGGTCTACTTAGACCTCTCTTTACATGGATTTGCAGCCTGTCAACAAAGTCATTCTGGGAGAGCGGGTCGACCAGAAAGTCCAGTCTCGGCGGTACCCGACTTTTGACTTCAACCCAGACAACTAATTGTTGCAGGTGTGATAGTTTTCAAAGCAGAGACTAATTGTTGCAGGTGTGATAGTTTTCAAAGCCCATTTACGCGGTTCGGTTGGACCTTGTGAGGGAGGCCTCCCTTCACATGTTCTACGCAGATCAAAATGTTTTGCACTGTCCGGACAGCGGGGTGTATCACGAGCCGAGCAGTGTGCGTCCCGCAATCTATCACAGCCTGATAATATCAAAATCCCGCCTCCGTTTCTTCATTACTTCCATACGGAAGACATATTTTTTCTCTCCAACGTGGAGGTCTGTTGTACAGGTGCCTACAGGAACGATCATCTCGTCCCAAAGTCCACTTATATTGTAGCGTGGCGGTTGTAGCACACGCTTCTCATTATTAAAAAGAACACTAACCTGAGCTCCGGAATCCACAAGAATTTTGGCAGTCTTCCGTCCGAGCTTCCCCTCGAAACTTAAGTTTGACACCACTGTGGGCTCTCCCCTTTTTATAGGGTTCATATACACTACTGGCCATTAAAATTGCTACACCACGAAGATGACGTGCTACAGACGCGAAATTTAACCGACAGGAAGAAGATGCTGTGATATGCAAATGATTAGCTTTTCAGACCATTCACACAAGGTTGGCGCCGGTGGCGACACCTACAACGTGTTGACATGAGGAAAGTTTCCAACCGATTTCTCATACACAAACAGCAGTTGACCAGCGTTGCCTGGAGAAACGTTGTTGTGATGCCTCGTGTAAGGAGGAGAAATGCGTACCATCACGTTTCCGCCTTGATAAAGGTCGGATTGTAGCCTATCGCGATTGCAGTTTATCGTATAGCGCCAACGACTGTTAGCAGAATATGGAATCGGTGGGTTCAGGAGGGTAATACGGAACGCCGTGCTGGATCCCAACGGCCCATTATCACTAGCAGTCGAGATGACAGGCGTCTTACACGCATGGCTGTAACGGATCGTGCAGCCACGTCTCGATCCCTGAGTCAACAGATGGGGACGTTTGCAAGACTACAACCATCTGCATGAACAGTTCGACGACGTTTGCAGCAGCACGGACTATCAGTTCGGAGACCACGGCTGCGGTTACTCTTGACAGTGCATCACAGACAGGAGCGCCTGCGATGGTGTACTCAATGACGAACCTGGGTGCACGAATGGGAAAACGTCATTTTGTCGGATGAATCCAGGTTCTGTTTACAGCATCATGGTGGTCGCATCCGTGTTTGTTGACATCCCGGTGAACGCACATTGGAACCGTGTATTCGTCATCGCCATACTGGCATATCACCCAACGTGATGGTATGGCGTGCCATTGGTTACACGTCTCGGTCACCTCTTGTTCGCATTGACGGCACCTTGAACAGTGGACGTTACATTTCAGATGTGTTACGACCCGTGGCTATATCCTTCATTCGAACCCTGCGAAACCCTACATTTCAGCAGGATAATGCACGACCGCATGTTGCAGGTCCTGTACGAGCCTTTGTGGATACAGAAAATGTTCGACTGCTGCCCTGGCCAGTACATTCTCCAGATATGTCACCAATTGAAAACGTCTGGTCAATGGTGGCCGAGCAACTGGCTCGTCACAATACACCAGTCACTATTCTTGATGAACAGTGGAGTCGTATTGAAGCTGCATGAACAGTAGTACCTGTACACGCCATCCAAGCTCTGTTTGACTCAATGCCCAGGCGTATCAAGGCCGTTATTATGGCCAGAGGTGGTTGTTCTGGTTACTGATTTCTCAGGATCTATGCACCCAAACTGCGTGAAAATGTAATCACATATCAGTTCTAGTATAATACATTTGTCCAATGAATACCCGTTTGTCATCTGCATTTATTCTTGGTGTAGCAATTTTAATGACCAGTATTGTATTTCACTGGGGGCGAGGATAGATGGCAGAACCTACCAGAAACTCTCGTTTCCCCTTGGAGTATTAATCCTGTTTGACGGATTATTTCCTGCTGCTGGTACTTTCCTCGTGGGGGAATTTGGCCACTTACTTTGCGCACAACGATCTTGTGCGTGTCCAACGGTATGGCATTTCTTACAACAGGAAGCCTGGCAGCGCTCGGCCGTATGGTTGGGCTTTCCGCATCTTTGGCAATCCGTGTCGTTAATGAACAGATGTCGTGCTTCGCTGGCGATCGCAGGGGCGTATAAAAATCGTACCACTTCCTCGTGTAATGGAGCAGCTGGTCTGTCTGCTTCTGAGATGGGGAAGGCTAGACTTACCTCATTCCCTATAAGTGGATTGATTCCACGTATGAATGAACCTATTCGTCTCGCTTCAGCTTCTTCGATTAACACTTCATTACGTGTATTATCCCTTTCTAGGCTTCATGTACAAGATACTGCCCTAATTCTGTCTGCAAATGCTTCAAATCGTGTCTGCTTTACTGTCTAAGGATGGACGAACGACCACGGTAGCAGCTAACCCCACGCTTGTCGGAGCAGTACTCTGCTAATCCGTTCACCGAGAATACAAAAGTGGGTGCTTCCAGCAACGTGTCTATTAATTCAACATAAGCTCTCACATAGGCCCAAAAGCTTTAGCTTGGTGACACTTAACAATAGCTGGTCTGGCCGTGCACATGTACGTCCCACATCACTGACGTTTTGCAAAAATGTTGCTTGGCTTTCCAGCAAAGGAAGGTACTAATGTTACAGCTGGAAGCGAACTGACTACATCTGGTACTAATTTTTCTGTTTCAACTTTAGGGGCTCTTGATGGCACAGAGTTGCTGCAGTTTAGGCAGCTCGGGCTTCATTTTTGCGAGTTATCACTGTAAGATGGTAAGAACTATGCCCCTTTACATGAAGTCATTAAAGATCACCGAACTCACTTTGAGTGAACAGTAGGGCTGAAGAAAAATGACTGACAAGGCACAATGCATCTTGTAGAGGTTATAGTATGGACGTGTTGGAATAATTAATGTTGGGTGATGCTTTTAAAGTAATTCACTCGACATGAAAACTTTGTGGAAACGCTTCGATTTACTGGAATTTGAGGTTCGCCGATGACAATGTAATTTTGTCAGAGACAGCAAAGGACTTGGAAGAGCAGTTGAACGGAATGGACAGTGTCTTGAAAGCAGGATATAAGATGAACATCAACAAAAGCAAAACGAGGATAATGGAATGTAGTCGAATTAAGTCGGGTGATGCTGAGGGAATTAGATTAGGAAATGAGACACTTAAAGTAGTGAAGGAGATTTGCTATTTGGGAAGCAAAATAACTGATGATGGTCGAAGTAGAGAGGATATAAAATGTAGACTGCCAATGGCAAGGAAAGCGTTTCTGAAGAAGAGAAATTTGTTAATATCGAGTATAGATTTAAGTGTCAGGAAGTCGTTTTTGAAAGTATTTGATGGAGTGTAGCCTTGTATGGAAGTGAAACATGGACGATAAATAGTTTGGACAAGAAGAGAATACAAGCTTTCGAAATGTGGTGCTACAGAAGAATGCTAAAGATTAGATGGGTAGATCACATAACTAATGAGGAGGTACGGAGTAGAATTGTAGAGAAGAGGAGTTTGTGGCACACCTTGACAAGAAGAAGGGACCAGTTGGTAGGACATGTTCTGAGGCATCAAGGGATCACAAATTTAGCATTGGAGGGCAGCGTGAAGGGTAAAAATTGTAGAGGGAGACCAAGAGATGAATACACTAAGCAGATTCAGAAGGATGTAGGTTGCAGTAAGTACTGGGAGATGAAGAAGCTTGCACAGGATAGAGTAGCATGGAGAGCTGCATCAAACCAGTCTCAGGACTGAAGACCACAACAACAACAACAGTTTATCCCAGGGAAGTATTCAGAGTTGACTGCAGCCGGGTGGCGGCGCGCGGCTGGGAGCGGCGAAGGGAAGCGACAATAGGCAGCTTAGGGCGGCTCAAACTCTGAGAAAGTGGTAATGGGCGCGGCCTCCAGCTGCCTTAAGATGAGTGACAGTGAGGGCGTGGTTGACCCCATGCTGGTATACCGGGAAGCAGACGGAGAACTTGTACGTCTGTTGATAAATGTCCGTCGTCCCATTTTCAGTGAAACATCCGAGAAAGCCGCGCAAAGGTATGGTGGAGCCTCAACAGAGGCCAAAATATGGGTGGTCATGACTGTAGCAACTTCACGCTGAATTCATGGTCCACAGAGTCTGAAGCAAATCAGGTGAAGAGCGACAGAATGAAATACGCCGGCCTCCGATGGGAACGTTGGACCAAGGAATTTGAAGTACTCTCCTGGGGGTCAGAATTTTGGAAAAATTGGTGTCTTATGCAGATGCTAACCTTGATGGGTGGCCTGGGAGGAGCCAAATAGCAGAAGTTGAGAGGTAAGGAAATTTTGTTGGTCGGCACTGAGAAGCAACGCATAATAGCGCGACTTGTGCTGCAATTTTCGTAAGTGATTTTGCTGGAGGGGAAACAGAGGCGAAGAGCGGACTGGCAGAATCCTCCATAGAGGTCTCGTGTTCCCAGCGTGCCTAGAGCGCGGACGTGGCGCTCTTTACTCAGCTTTCCTGCGAGAGAGTGAGCAACTCTGCAATTTAGGACTTAGCGAAAGGAACGATTGAGCTTGGAGATAGAAAGTTTTCGTTCAGCTATGTACTGAGCAAGATAGCTAGGAGTGAGTAGACGAGCGCAGCCTTGCAGCAACACAAGGCTGGCTGACGTCCGCCACCCTTCCACGCTGAATTCGGTGATATTTCGCCTGCTCCGGCTTGAGTAAGGCCACTGATTAATTTGTTGGATCACGTCGGCAAAGTTTCCACGAGGGCTTCATGGTCTGTGTATTGTAGAACTCTTCTCGCACTTTGCATTTCGCCTGGGTCAGTCGATAGGAATTACGAGGGCAGTTCAATAAGTAATGCAACACATTTTTTTTCTCGGCCAATTTTAATTGAAAAAACCGGAAATTTCTTGTGGAATATTTTCAAACATTCCCGCTTCGTCTCGTATAGTTTCATTGACTTCCGACAGGTGGCAGCGCTGTATGGAGCTGTTAAAATGGCGTCTGTAACGGATGTGCGTTGCAAACAACGGGCAGTGATCGAGTTTCTTTTGGCGGAAAACCAGGGCATCTCAGATATTCATAGGCGCTTGCAGAATGTCTACGGTGATCTGGCAGTGGACAAAAGCACGGTGAGTCGTTGGGCAAAGCGTGTGTCATCATCGCCGCAAGGTCAAGCAAGACTGTCTGATCTCCCGCGTGTGGGCCGGCCGTGTACAGCTGTGACTCCTGCAATGGCGGAGCGTGCGAACACACTCGTTCGAGATGATCGACGGATCACCATCAAACAACTCAGTGCTCAACTTGACATCTCTGTTGGTAGTGCTGTCACAATTGTTCACCAGTTGGGATATTCAAAGGTTTGTTCCCGCTGGGTCCCTCGTTGTCTAACCGAACACCATAAAGAGCAAAGGAGAACCATCTGTGCGGAATTGCTTGCTTGTCATGTGGCTGAGGGTGACAATTTATTCTCAAAGATTGTTACAGGCGATGAAACATGGGTTCATCACTTCGAACCTGAAACAAAACGGCAATCAATGGAGTGGCGCCACACCCACTCCCCTACCAAGAAAAAGTTTAAAGCCATACCCTCAGCCGGTAAAGTCATGGTTACAGTCTTCTGGGACGCTGAAGGGGTTATTCTGTTCGATGTCCTTCCCCATGGTCAAAAGATCAACTCTGAAATGTATTGTGCTACTCTTCAGAAATTGAAGAAACGACTTCAGCGTGTTCGTAGGCACAAAAATCTGAACGAACTTCTCCTTCTTCATGACAACGCAAGACCTCACACAAGTCTTCGCACCCGAGAGGAGCTCACAAAACTTCAGTGGACTGTTCTTCCTCATGCACCCTACAGCCCCGATCTCGCACCGTCGGATTTCCATATGTTTGGCTCAATGAAGGACGCAATCCGTGGGAGGCACTACACGGATGATGAAGAAGTTATTGATGCAGTACGACGTTGGCTCCGACATCGACCAGTGGAATGGTACCGTGCAGGCATACAGGACCTCATTTCAAGGTGGCGTAAGGCCGTAGCATTGAATGGAGATTACGTTGAAAAATAGTGTTGTGTAGCTAAAAGATTGGGGAATAACCTGGTGTATTTCAATGCTGAATATAACAACCCCTGTTTCAGAAAAAAAGTGTGTTGCATTACTTATTGAACTGCCCTCGTAATTTTGATTTATCGCGCTTTACTCCACGTAAACGCAATTTATTCCCACTGCCTGTTAGGAGAGTCATGTAATGTGATGATTGAAGTTCGTGAGTTGAAATAAATTTGTGCTAATCGACTGCTTCTGTTTTCAGTCATGTAGTTGAAATCCCAAGTCACTTTCTTAATTAATTTTATGTTCAACATTTACATCTGCTGTTCAATATCTGAATATAACATCAATGTGCACCCCTTTTTCATTAAAAGGGATCAATTCTGAATCAAGTAATGTCAACACTGCCACCGTAGTTCAATCAGGAGTCACAGGGCCTTATTACTTTCTTTGCGTTATCCGATATTGCGGCAGTTTTGCACTCTCTGTTGATCTGTTAGTCAATTAGCTGGGGTGAACACACGCCAAAACCAGATAAGTGACGTGTGGGATGTTACATCACGTTAAGCCGTTCCTTTATTTTTTCAAGTGACGCGGTGCTGATCTGTTGTTGCAGTAAAGTAATCCGATGAGGCTCGTTCGGGGCCGCAGTTGCGGCATCGGTAACCGATTCGGTCCTCTCCGATGGTTGGCGAGGCCGTTACAAAGCTAGAGCTGAGACCGAACAGATGTATACAAAAAAATTCTCGCTCTATTTTAGGTGATGGACAGATGCCTCGGCGGAAGTTCGCCTGAGTTGTTAACTAGCAGAAAGCATTGCAGTGACACTTACATCACATGGAGGTGGCGTCGGCGTGGGCGGCGAAATCGGCGAAGGTTATGAAGGTGGCGGCGACGGGGGCGGCTCCGAGAGGCGGCTGCCCCGCTACAGCATACAGTGGCAGCGCACGGTGCGGCGCGCGCCGCGGCGTGGGACTGCGGGTAGTTGACTACTGCTCTTAGGCAAAGCAACGGAACATATGCTCAGGAGTCAGCGGTCGTGACGTCAACGCGACTGCCGCGTCTCGGCCGCTGCAGAAGCAGTCAAGCAGTTGGGCCGCGACTGCCAGGTGTGTGACGACTGCAGAAATCAACGACGCGCTATGTTGAAGAAAGGTTTCCAGGATGACGACGACGAACAGTTAGTGGAGTATGTGAGCAGATACTCTATTCTGTATGATCATAAGCATACAGATTTCATAAATGTGATGGCAAAGGATGTGTGGAAGAAGATAAGGAGAAGCAATGAAAAAAGGTGGTAAGTGTTTGGCATATACACATTCATTTATTTATGTTTTTTCCTACTGTGACAAATTGTACAATATGGAGGCTACAACAATGCTTCCATTCTTTCTGTTATTAAATGATTACAACAATAGTCGTTACGAGTAGTAACAATAATTTATTTCCTTTATTTGAGCCTTAGTTCTTTTCCAGGCTGTAATCATTGATTTATAGGTTCACAGAAGTAATTCTTAAATGTATCTCTTACCTGAAACCCTTTAGCTTGGTAGAATCCCCCTGTTCGGTGCAGGGGAATAATGTTCTGTGGTAAACTCACGTCATGGTCAAGTTCATAAAAAGGTCGTCCTCTTTTTTCTAAATAGGCGTCCCTGAGGAGATTGTGTAGACAGCAACAAGCTGTAACGAGTTTATCACATGTGTTGGGTTGCAGATTCAGATTTGAGTGGAACACTCGAAATACCTGACACAAAAGCGTTTTCAGAAACTCGACGCGCTCGCGACAATTTATAGTTGAATATTGCTTTTGATTTGTCTAGCTGGGCAGACGAGCGGGTGTAAGGCTTGAGAATATGCTTTCGCAAGCGGAATGCCTCGTCACCTATTAATAATAAATGGCATCTTGATGTCAGTTAATGGAAGCTCTTCATCTGCTAGAAACACGTCTCCTTTCATGATCATTTTCCCAATTACTGATTAATTATTAAATATGCTACTGTCTCCTTCCTTCCCATATGAACCTACGTCTATTGCAACGAATTTACAGCTTGCATCAACCAATGCCAAAAGTACTATGGAGAAGTACCCTTTGTAAATCCAGAAAAGGGAACCACTTTTTCCAGGACACCGTATCCTTATATGTTTCCTACCAATCGCAGCACAGCAGTTAGGGAAACCCCAAAGAGTGTAGAATTCTTTCGCACCTTCCCTGAAAGATTCTCGAGATGGAGGAGGCAAGAAGATAGCTGCCAAGAGTTGGCACATAGCTTCTACTGTTTCACGAACTATGATGCTCACGTAGCTTGGTGATATCCGGAAACCATATCCAAGGGACACGAAACTCTCCCCTGTAGCTAGAAACCTGTAACACAAACCAGAATTATTATTAATAATGAAACATAAATAATATGTCTTGTCCTAATTACACACCTAAACAAATATCGTTCCGTTTTAAACGGTCCGCGACGGCTAACCGCTAGGAGTCGCCATGGTTGCCAGCACATAGGATCGGCAGGAAAATATCGATTCGGATCGAACGTTGGGGAAGATCCCACTCTCGGACACCTGTTTATACATGGTATAAGAGCTTCTCGGGTGGGCATCCGTGGTATTTTTCCTGTACGAGAAATGCCAGTATTCAGGACAAAACGGGTTTTATTCACAAGAACTACCACTAAGGGGTACAGTATCCGTGAAAACTGGTTACGCCCGCGGAGTGAGCCTCACGTAGTACGGGAAGAGCATTGCGCCCTCAATAAGAAGGGCTGGCGGACACGTCCAGAAGGTAAAGCCGTCGGCACACGGACCGTGCATCCGATTGTTGAGCGTTGAGCGTGCCGAGTTTCTGACGTCATAGCGTGGAGTAGCACGTTCGGGGGTCTTTCCGAACGTGCAGAGCTATATCCGGCATGTCAGATATTCTGAGCGTGCGTCTCAGCGTTGACCAATGATATGGCACAACGCCACCTACGTCACACGCACGCCGTCTCCCTTCAGTACAGAGTCGTGAGGCGCCATATTGGCATTCATTTCAAGCTTATGTGTATATATGCCGTTTCTGAGCACCAGCAAATTGAGAATCACTGGAAAACCCGTTGTTAACTGTCTGATTCGTTCCAATAAAATAACGAGAAACGTCATGTTCATGGCAAAAGAATTATTGTAACTTGCGTATTATGAGAGTAGGCTATTTGAAGGCAGCGACACACTGAAAAATCCACCGAAAACGCATTGTGCTTGGTACAATTTGTTATAACTAAATTTCAATTAGTAACATATCTACGATAAGGTTTTTTTTTGCAAGGGGCAACATACCATGATTAGTCACAATCGTTGAATTGATAGTTTAGCGTGCCGGCACAGTAACTCAGCATGTTCGGTCAGAGGGTTAGCCGCCCTCTGTAATAAAAAGACTGAGTTAATGGATCAACGACGAACTGAAACGGGT
Organism: Schistocerca serialis cubense; assembly: GCF_023864345.2. NCBI lineage: Eukaryota > Metazoa > Arthropoda > Insecta > Orthoptera > Acrididae > Schistocerca > Schistocerca serialis. The sequence goes on from NC_064645.1 coordinate 510,860,631, forward strand.
GTCTTGCGACGTTCGCCCCGAGCAGAACAACGAACGAAAAACGAACAAAATGAGACTACAAAAAAAAAAAAAAAAAAAAAAAAAAAAAAAAAAAAAAAAAAAAAAAAAAAAGAAAAGCGTAATGAGTAACGTCACTGGCTCGTGTTGAGTTGTTAGAAGGGGCGGTGGTTCGCGTCTTGACACACTTAAATTTTATTTCCTAACATTCGCGTTTATGTTACGTTCTGATACTTTATTATTAGTTTAATGTAAGTATGTACTATAATATTTAATGTTATGTAAATATAAGTACACCTTTTTTTGAGGGGTGACTTTGTTCGATTGGCTTAATCTACAGGACAGCTTGCACTACTTGTATAAAGATATTGTGCTCCTTTTTCTTTTAGTCTTCGTAATTCACATGTTGCAAGAATTCTGCTGCTGGGTAGGAACAGTGATTAAGTAAGACTGACCTTGGGGTTGAACTAAAATGTGGGAATGATGAAGTAATAATATTTATCTTATGCGGAGAAGTATTCCAAATTTGTACCGCACTGTTTGTAATGGAACTTTTATAAGCCTGTGTCCTTATTGATTGGATATGGTACTTTCCTTTTCGTGGACGATGGAGGAAATGTACGTTTTAATAGAGCTAATGGGAATTTTACGCACGCCCATTGAGTAAACAGTGTGATTTACGAACTAGAAACACCCCTCAACTGCCGCTGGAGTGCGTTGCGATCGCGTATACCACGTACCGTATGCACAAGTCGCATCGTTCCTGAGCGTTCAGCAGCACGTTGAACTTGGCACGCTCAACGTTAACGTTCGACAGCACGGTCCGTATGCCGACGACTTAAGGAAGCTGGCAGGCAAGAGAGCGACCCGCTGTTGCGGCCGCTACCTCGCTGACCCTCTTGCGTACCTCACGTGACGGCAATTCAAACGATACTGTAGGTGCAGAAGTGCTTTAAGGCAGCCAATAAACATTATCTAGTTAATATTTGCAGGGGTACATCACATGATTTGGCTTACTAGCGAGGACCGCGTGGTTTCCTGTCGCAACAGCGAAAGAGATTTCATCCGGTGAAACTACTTCTCTGTGGACGAGAAGAAACATTTTATTCCTACCGTAATATATCTCCGTTCCACGACGTCGCCTGGCTCAACAACTTAACTGGGCAACGAACTTGTCGACAAGCGCCTCCGTCGAATCTCTTTTTCAGGGTGAAATACAATTGCCCCGTTTGTGGGCACCAAAAGGCGCATGGGAAAATGTCTGCGTGATACTACTCGAATCTTCCACTGGGAAGTGTAGGACACTGATGATGAACATATCTCCACCAGGGATGCTATTAATAATCCACTGACGGATAAAAAACCACAACATCAAAAATATTTAAAGTTACTGGCAGATTAAAACTGTGTACCGGACCGAAACTCGAACTCGGGACCTTTGTCTTTCACGGAAAAGTGCTCTACCGCGAAAAGCAAGGGTTCGGAGTTCGAGTCACGGCCTGGCACACAGTTTTAATTTGCCAGTAAGTTTCATATCAGCGCACACTCCGCTACAGAGTGAAAATTTAATTCTGGAAGAATAATTAATGTGGAGAATGAAATTTCGGGAATACAAATTTGTAGGTAACGTATTTCGGTGATTAAATTTGCACGATCACAGGTTAATATAAGCGTGAGATAAGTCATTGCAAATGTGACAAGCTGGTCCATTGGTACATCAAAAACCGGTGTAACCATCGGAATGTTGAATGCAGGCGTGCAAACGTGCATGAATTATATTGTACAGGTGCCGGATGTCAGTTTGTGGGATGGTGGTCCGTGCCTGTTGAAACGTCCCCTTACAAAAATTGTACACGAGACCGTGCTTAAACTGACACACAATATTTTTAGCGCAACGCAATCTGACTTTCAAAAATCCCTACAAAAGAATGGCCCTGACTAACATTAAACTATACCTTTCACGAATCACTTACCTCACCAAAAATCTTAGTTACTCGAACTACTGCAATACAGCGAGCGCCACTACTGCCAGCTAAATAAAAGATTCAAACTACTGAAGGCACTAACTACTAATAGGCATAGTTAGCAAATGAAAGATTTTGATAGAGAACAAACAATGTATTTACCTCAATAGTGTTCAAAAGTCATAATGTATATAGCAGTTCACGACATCCAGTCTTACAAATTTCAAAACTCCGCCATCTGTCTCCCCAAATCCACCACTGCTGGCGGCTCACCTCCAACTGCCGAACGCTATGCGCTGTTAACATCCAGCTGCCCAACACTACAATGGCAGACAACAATGCAAACGAGCCACAGACTGCACACAGCACAGCCAGTGATTTTCATACAGAGCGCTACGTGGCGTTACCAATAAGAAAACCTAAACAGCCTACTTACATAGATAGCCTCCACGCTCCTCACAAAAAATTTTACAAATTTTTTTGGGCGCTGGCCAATACATATGTGTTAAAATTTTTTTCACAATTACAATAACAAAGAAATCAAACGCACACACTTATTGATACAATGTTGGTCAAAAGCTAAAATTTTCTCACAGTCCATAAAGACAGTCCTGATCATCCATCACAGTAAAATTGCAGTGTTTTTTTTCTCAAAGTCTGAGCAGTAAAAGAAAATGCACACAGAAGTAGTGTTGTCCTTCCAACGGAAAGACAGTGCTGACTCTTGACATGCAGACATGTATTGGTGCAGAACAGAGCAAACCCACAGCAGAGTCAGTCGAAATTTTGAAGAGTATTGGTAGGTAGGTCATCACAGAGCAGACCCACTGTAGTCTTGGTAGAGATTATGGTATTGGTCGGCTACCAGAGGTGCAGACCCACTGCAGGCCTTGTAGAAATAATGGTATTGGTGGATCATCAAAGATGCAGACCCACTGTAGTCCTTGTAGAGACAGCCAGCAACCATCTGTTGCGACTGTGCAGGTGCACAATCACCATCGAAGAGTCTTGCGGACAATATAGCAAGTCCATAAACCACCCCTTGTGCACTCACAATTTTTTTTTAAGTTGTCCTTAGAACCAGCTATGCTGTTATCCAGTCCCTTGTTAAATTATTAACACAAGTGCAAACACTAAGAGTCCCTACTTCTCACATATTGTCCATATACTATCACCAACAGAAACGTGTGCAGTGAAATGTAACTTACAAGTTAGTTAATTTGATGAACTGGTATCAGTTACAATTTTATAACATAAGAACACAATAAGAAAGGTACAAAATACATCATTAAAAACATAATAATACAGATAACATTTGTAGTAATAGGGGCTTTACAAAAGAATAGAAATAAACATATACATCAGTGTTACAGGAGTTATGACATAAGTAAATACATAAAAGATAAGAATAATTATTGAAACATCAACTTCACACATGAGCATTAAAACAGAACAGAATTAATAATGTCTAACATCTTCACAAAGTAAATAACATATTATTAATGCAAATTATATTTGAGGATAACAGTGTTCCTCATCATAGTTCATGTAGCTGAGTATTAGAAAAATTCTACAACATAAGTCTTATCAGATAAACATATAAAGACAGGAAGAACGTAAATACACAAGGGTACACAAACACATAGTGAGATAACACAAGGAAAGGACACGGTTTGTTTTACTGCAGTATTTTGCAAACAAAACTTTCTTTACTTCTCGGAGATCTCCCTTCATTCTTCATTATTTCCAAAAAGTCCTATCTATACCTGCTTTCTGTACTTTTCTCGTATAACCTCTCAGTGCATTTCTTCAAATTCATCGCAACTCATTCTCTTATAGGCTACCCCCTCTTAAGCTAACTTAAATCTACTGAGCTCAGATGCATAAACTAAGGGACGAGGCAATGCAGCAGCACAAAACAATTAACACAAACAGCAATGACAAAAAAGATGGAAATTGGCAAAGCAAGCTACGGTAAATCTAAATTACCAAGCAATGCAACATTACAACTAATATGAGCCAATGTGCAGCAACAAGAAAAATAAATCAGTAGTAAAACTAGCTTAACAGAGTAATACAAAGTGAAATTTAGTAGCACTATGCCTGGCAAACAGCCGCAGCAAATGCAATAACTTATATCTAAACATGTGAAAGCTCAAGCAGAAAAAATATTACAGTAAAAATGGCCATGTTTAATACCTATGTCACATCTTAACACTAGAGTGATGCATCACTGTAACTTGCTCTAGCAGACCAGTTACCAAGTCACTGACAGAAATTATGTATGCAATTCCTGTGCAGGTATATCTCGCCTGTGAATCGTCGTGGAACGATGACTCGTCTCGCGAGGCGGTTGCCAATAATCCCCGACCACACATTGAGGCTTATGGTTCACTGTCAACACACTATGACCATGAAGATTCTCCATAGCCCACAAGTGGGAGCTTCAGAGGTTGACAATACAACCCCTTGTAAAGATAGCCTCATCAACCATCCTCTGCATGAACGAGCGACAAAACAGTCACCGCGGAGGCAAGTCCACTGGTAATAAGGCCTGGGCCAGAACGTGTTGCAAGTGATGCATATAGGAGCACTTGCAGTGAAAAATGTCCTGTACATTCGTCTGGCGGGCCTTCTACGTGGCGCCAATACCGGTGTCACTGTCAAACGTGTTTTATTTCCCCCTTCAAGAGCATGTACCCCCCTGAAAACGCATTTCTGTCTGCGTGTTCATATGACCTTTATTGCTCCTTATACTCTGTAGGATCGTTTCATGCAGTCACTGTCAAACATCATATATTTCCATCTTCAGGAAGGTTTACCTTCCTCGAAATCATTTTTCGCCGTATGCGTATATGACCATTTTTGGTCCTTGCCCCTGTAAATTGTTTCACGAAGTTTTCTTCCACATTTAGCAGTTGGCCTGTATGGTCGTCCATAGCAAAGTTACTAAGAGGAATATTCAGAAAGTAAGGTCCGATAGCCCACCCAGCTAGCCGCATGGTCGAACGAGCCGCTTCCCGAGCGGGTAGGCGTGACGGTCCCCAGCACGAATCCGCTCGGAGGAATAGTGTCGAGATCTGGTGTGCCAGCCAGCCTGAGGATGGTTTTTAAGGTGGTTTTCCATCTGCCTCGGCGAATGTGGGCTATTCCCCTTATTCCGTCTCAGTTACATTAAGTTGGCGATTACTGCGCAAATGCTGTGACCTGTTGTGGTGTTGTGAACACTGAGGGATACAGCGGGACGAAGCCTCTCCGTCATTTCTAGGATCCCGGTTCGATACATACATACATACATACCGATAGGTGACGGAATGGAAACCACAGTGAAAATTAAAAATGTTTTATTTGCAACACTTAGCTACACATTTCAGGTACATCCCTGCATAGTCACCGCTCCAACTAAGACATTTGTAATAGCACTGTACCAAGTTTCCAATACCATCATCATAGACAGCAGTCACCTGTGCTTTCTGCCAATTCTATACGCTGATTTGCAGCTTGTTGTCTGCGCAAGAATGCTGTCTTCATAACCATCGGTTCATGTGAACAGAGCTAAAATACAGAGGAAGAAAAGTCCTGACTGTACAGTGGGTGATGCAACATTCCCCATAGAAAACGCCGCAGGAGCGTCCTCATTGACCCTAAAACTGTCATTGAAGAATAAAATGCATGACAGTTACGTTGTGTGGGTTGCATGAAATAAGGGGAAATCTCTCGCTGGCTTTCGTACTTGGCAGGAGGCACTATTATTCTAGACACTTTTACGTGCTCACTGTGCACTCGTAAATGAAAAGAGGGCGTGACGCCATCGGAGGGGATGCTAGAGACACTGCCCAAAATATTTACGAAGAGTTTCAATTGGATTTTCACTGTGATATCCATTTCGCGATCGATCGGACCATACTTTCCGAATAGCCCTCCCAAATCGTGTGGAACACCTTGATGGTTTCAATTCTGTGCATTTTTAATACCATAGATTGATTAAACCGTAAGTCGTTTAGTAAAGTTTTAAACAATTATGAACAATCCTTCAGATCTATTTTACAGTTGCCGGCCACGGTGGTCTCGCGATTCTAGGCGTGCAGTCCGGAACCGCGCGACTGCTACGGTCGCAGGTTAGAATCCTGCCTCGGGCATGGATGTGTGTCATGTCCTTAGGTTAGTTAGATTTAAGTAGTTCTAAGTTCTAGGGGACTGATGACCACAGCTTTTAAGTCCCATAGTGCTCAGAGCCATTTGAACCATTTGAACTATCTTACAGTCCAATTCCGTCGGTGAGTGGTCAGTGTGGCCTACTGCCACGCCGTGGATCTGGATTCAATTCCTGGTTGTGTCAGGGATTTGTTCTTGATGAGAGGACTAGTCTGGGGTCCACTCAGACTCGTTATGCCAACTTAGGAGCTACTGAATGGGAAGCTCTTGAAAGCCGACAGCGGTCGGGAGAGTGGTGCCCTGAGTCCACGCCCCTCGATTCCGCACCCAAATGACGCCATTAGCTGAGGACGATACGGCGGTCGGTCAGCGGCAATCGGCTCGTCTGAAACAGAAACAACGGAGCTTTGCTTTGCTTCGTTTTTGCTCCATTATAGATTTTTAGTTCGAAGTTTACTCTAAACATCTGCTTTTGTTGGTAAATCAGAAGTGGGTTTGTTTATACCAGGAACTACGTGCTCCACGACCGCATTAATGAGAGCCGAGAAAGGCGTGGCAGCACTGGTCGTAAATTTTTAATCTGCAGATCGATTCCAACTGCTATGTAGCTATCTTCAGAGTCACTGGAATAAAACGACACAATGAGAATCAGACACTGAAACACAAATTGAAAACAGATCTCAAATACCTCAGTCTGTAAAACATAAATTTACATACCAACTATATCCAAGTGATCGTTGTCATTACAAATAAGAAACAGTTAGACTAAGCTTGCTGCGAACATTTCCATGCAGCTAACCGCGGTAGGTGATGTCAGTAGTAACTTACGCCTTCTTTGTTATAGTCATTTGTATACTACATTTTTAAACAATAGTTAAAAAATAAATAAAATGCGGTTGCCTTACGTACATTTACACTGGTGTCCTTAAACAGAAAATACATGCAGTAATTATGTTATGACCAAAAGGAAGAATCCTCATATACAGGGTGCGCATTAATAAAACCGACAAACTTGGGGACGGATTCCCGGCGGGAAATGGAGGATAAAAGGACCTATGATTATGAGTCGAGGAACGACAAGAAATCGTCCGGGAACCCAGTACAAAGCTGCAACGCATCCACGCCACAACAGCTGTTCAGAGCGGCCGCCCTGGGGTTGCAGGCAATGGAGGATACACATAATCGGACTTCAGCTTCACCATGTTGGCGGGCCTGCTTACCCAGAGCTTGCACTAGGGATTGTCACAACATTCTGTCCAGCCCGGTCCTCTAAATCTGCTGTATGCATAGTCCGCCCTCTCCCTGCACGGCCGTCTGTCTGAAAGGACCCATGCTCACATAAACGGACAAAAAGGATTTGAAATGTTGTCTGACTCGGTTGGTATCTATGAGGGTACTTGGTTTGGTATTGCTGTGGTGCCTCTCGACCGTTTCCATCTGCTTGGCCGTACACAAACACTGTCTCGGCTTGTTCCCGACATGGATACCGGACCATTCTGCTCCTTATAATACAGTGCGTTAAAGGGAGGTTTGCTATCTTTGGCCCGAAAAAGCGTGTTCTTTGAGAATTTTTAGTCGGGATATGTTATAGATATCAATGTAAACTTTGGTCAAAATGTTTATTGATATTTCCTCTACAAACTGGAATTTTTCCCACCGGAAATGTCGAAGAGCAAAGGCGGTAGTGCTTTCGGAACGAAACAAAATTTCGATGTAGAACTCCAAGCGCGGTATGTCACAGGTCGGCCGGCTCGTCTGAAATCAAAATTGAGTTGACGTTAGCGAAGTAATAAGATTATTTTGGAGCTGTACCTCGCTTAAGTTATTTGGACCACAGGAAACAAAATGGCGGCCATCTGAAAAAAATGGTGTTTTTTCATCGATTTTTTGACTTCGTCGGCAAAGTAAAAATACTTATAGTTGATGGATCGGAATAAAAGTCGTACAACTCCTAGACAATTTAGTTAGCTTCGTCGTTAACAAAGAATCATGCCAATCGGTTCAGTAGATTTGAAGTTACCATACTGCGCGACAAAAAAAAGTCATTTCGAGAAAAACGCGTTTGAAGTTTTGACTACATATAAATGCAATATTACGCAACTTACGTTCTACCTGCTATTCCGGGTCCACAAACTAGTCCTTCCTCTTCCTCACAGAGGGCGTTCTGCCCGATCTGGGCCATCCTGCGCTGCTCCAGAGCCGCTAGTACGGCCGGTGACAAGCGGTTTGCGGCCGCTTGAATCCGGTGGTCGTCCGAATGCTTGATGAACTGCGTCGAATAGAGTCCCAGCGTGACGTACATCGTTGCCATGGTCTTCAGAATTGGTGAATACCCTTCGTTGAAACTGCTCACTGCCAGGAATGTCGCAATCTCCACAGTCTTCGCACCAGAATGCAAATGCTTTGGGCTAACTTCCAAACACACGCGTTCAAACTTTTATTTGAATTTCGTGTGTTTCTTCGGAAGCACCGGTACAATAACTCGTCCCCCGAATGAAAAAAAACTGATGGGTGAAAAAGGTCGATTTCAGGCAGGTACAATTTTTTGTTCAATTGCGAATAACAAAAACATTTGCGTTCCGTCTTCTGAAAAACCGTTTCAGGTGTGGATTCGAAACACGTTTATGGATCAAAAAATGCAATGAAAAAAAAAACAATTTTTTGAAGCAAAAGAGAGTAAACCTCCCCTTAAGCACACAGTCTGTAACACGCAACGAACACACGGCACGTCGTCAGCGGAACTTAATTCGTCAGCCCCATCTACCGCGGCAGCGATGCATTTCCGACCACATGTTCTTAGGACTTTTCTTCCACCATTTCGAGTCAGGAATCCGTCCCTGCAGTTTGTCAGTTTTATTAATTTTTACTCCGTACGTGGCGCAAATTGGAATAATAAACAACTTTGGTTTTTGTATAAAACCTAAATCAATACTAATAGTAAGAAGTTATATAAAACGGCAACATATCTCATATGGAGTGCTTAATTACCTCTTCCAACGTAGCTTGTATTACGAAAAGTTACTTATTTTGTTGTGAAGTATGACCCAGTGTTACGACTCATAAAAAGTTCCTACAATGATTACTTTTTAAAATACTTTTTAAAACTGTAGTGTACAAATGACTATAAGAAAAAGGACGCTAGTTTCTATTGCCGTCGCATACACGGAAACACAAGCATCAAGCTCACTGTAACTGTTTATTATCTGTAATGGCAACGTGGTAGCATATGCGAATTTGTTTACTGTGAGTGGCCATAACTTCGATATAATTCACATGTAAATGAATTTTGTGATCTGGTATTAATTAGTGTTTTAATGCCTGGTATTCATTATGTTCTTTTATTCATGAAACTGAAATCGCCCATTAAAAATTTGCTTAAAAAAATTAAAGCCAACAACATTCTGATATAAACAATTCTAGTATATTCAGCGAAAAAAATTAAAGTAACCGATGCCGCCCTTCGTTCTTTCTGGAATCAGGAGCAAGTTCAAATTAGGAACAATAGGCCTAAATGTGGCACGGCTTCCGGCTATTTATGCACTCTACGTAACATTTGTTAACGCCGAGAGTCAGCAGCCAGTCTCTGCACGGAGCGTCGATCCTCGGCAGTATTTTGTGCAAATACGGCCAGAGCACCATATAGGTTTGTTAGCGAGGCGCACAGTCAGATGGCGGAGTAGGGAGATAAAAATGACCATTAGTAGGGAGCACCCATTTGTGCGCCGCGAGGCGTGAAGTTGTGCGGGGGAGGAGAGGGGGTGTCGGACCCTCTGCAGAGCCAGAAGCAGAGCCGCAGTGGCAGAGGGGAGGGCTGGGGAGAGCACAGGACGGATCGACCGCCAGGCGGCCAGCCATCTATGCCTGCCGCCTAACAAGCAAAACACGCCAGCCAGCGCTAGGGGCCCGGCCGGCACCCCAGCGATGAGAAATGCGGGAGCGCGCGCGGCCAGGAAATCACCAATCACCGGCCGCTAACTCGGTTAGGGCCGCGGGGGCCAGCTGCTCTAGATACTCCCCATTAAAAACAGACTGGGCTGCCCCTGCCGCCGCCACTCGCCCCGGTGATTCAGAGCGGGCGCTGAGCCGCTGCGACACCAGGGCACGAAGCGACACCGCCGCGCCGGCCCGGAAAAGTCCCAGTCGCACACGCCGAACTGCACGGATTCTTCGCTGTCCCACTGTCTTTTAATTATCAGTCGCTCATTCTGCGGTTGCGATTAGAACCTCGCTCTCATGACTCTTCTCTCTTTCTACATTTTATTTCTTCCTTTTTGTTTTTTCAACATTCAGGCTGGATCGAACCTCAGCTCACCTTTTCATGAACAACTAGCTAACTACATGTACATCTACATGTCTACTCTGCAATTCACATTTAAGTGCTTAGCAGAGGGTTCATCGAACCACAATCATACTATCTCTCTACCATTCCACTCCCGAACAGCGCGCGGGAAAAACGAACATCTAAACCTTTCTGTTCGAGCTCTGATTTCTCTTATTTTATTTTGATGATCATTCCTACCTATGTAGGTTGGGCTCAACAAAATATTTTCGCATTAGGAAGAGAAAGTTGGTGACTGAAACTTCGTAACTAGATCTCGCCGCGACGAAAAACGTCTTTGCTTTAATGACTTCCATCCCAGCTCGCGTATCATATCTGCCACACTCTCTCCCCTATTACGTGATAATACAAAACGACCTGCCCTTTTTTGCACCCTTTCGATGTCCTCCGTCAATCCCACCTGGTAAGGATCCCACACCGCGCAGCAATATTCTAACAGAGGACGAACGAGTGTAGTGTAGGCTGTCTCATTAGTAGACTTGTTGCATCGTGTAAGTGTCCTGCCACTGAAACGCAACCTTTGGCTCGCCTTCCCCACAATATTATCTATGTGGTCTTTCCAACTGAAGTTGTTCGTAATTTTAACACCCAGGTACTTAGTTGAATTGACAGCCTTGAAAATTGTACTATTTATCGAGTAATCGAATTCCAACGGATTTCTTTTGGAACTCATGTGGATCACCTCACACTTTTCGTTATTTAGCGTCAAGTGCCACCTGCCACACCATACAGCAATCTTTTCTAAATCGCTTTGCAACTGATACTGGCCTTCGGATGACCTTACTAGACGGTAAATTACAGCATCATCTGCGAACAACCTAAGAGAACTGCTGAGATTGTCACCCAGGTCATTTATATAGATCAGGAACAGCAGAAGTCCCAGGACGCTTCCCTGGGGAACACCTGATATCACTTCAGTTTTACTCGATGATTTGCCGTCTATACTACGAACTGCGACCTTCCTGACAGGGAATCACGAATCCAGTCGCACAACTGAGACGATACTCCATAGGCCCGCAGCTTGATTAGAAGTCACTTGTGAGGAACGGTGTCAAAAGCTTTCCTGAAAGCCGGCCGAAGTGGCCGAGCGGTTGTAGGCGCTACAGTCTGGAACAGCGCGACCGCTGCGGTCGCAGGTTCTAATCCTGCCTCGGGCATGGATGTGTGTGATGTCCTTAGGTTAGTTAGGTTTAAGTAGTTGTAAGTTCTAGGGGACTGATGACCACAGCAGTTAAGTCCCATAGTGCTCAGAGCCATTTGAACCTTTCCTGAAATCTAGAAATACGGAATCAACTTGAGATCCCCTGTCGATAGCGGCCATTACTTCGTGCGTTGCACAAGAACGATGTTTTCTGAAACCATGCTGATTACGTATCAATAGATCGTTCCCTTCGAGGTGATTCATAATGTTTGAATACAGTATATGCTCCAAAACCCTACTGCAAACCGGCGTCAACGATATAGGTCTGTAGTTCGATGGATTACTCCTACTACCCTTCTTAAACACTGGTGCGGCCTGCGCAATTTTCCAATCTTTAGGTACAGATTTATCGGTGAGCGAGCGGTTGTATATGATTGCTAAGTAGGGAGCTATTGTATCAGCGTAATCTGAGAGGAACCTAATCGGTATACAATCTGGACCTGAAGACTTGCCCGTATCAAGCGATATGAGTTGCTTCGCAACCCCTAAGGTATCTACTTCTAAGAAACTGATGCTAGCAGCTGCTCGTGTTTCAAATTCTGGAATACTCCATTCGTCTTCCCTGGTGAAGGAATTTCGGAAAACTGCGTTCAGTCGTCGGTAACAGTACCATCGGCACTGCGCATGCGTCATTTGACGGGTATATACTTTCATTGAGCCGTGGTAAAAATTGCTGTTTTGAAGAGCGCGCCGCAATGCGTTGTGTGAAGCAGCCGCCCTCCGTTTCTGGCGGTGGCGCTGCTGTGGCAATCGCAGCTTTGGTGTCTCCCTCTGGTGGGAATGGAGAAAGGTTGCCTGTTCCCGTGCATTTAAGGGGCGCTATGAGCTCGCCAGTTGGTGAGTCTGGGGTCAGTCGGAGTCAGTCTGGGTCAGTCTCTCGTCCCCAGCTTGCTAGTCTCTCTCTCGTCCGCATTTGTGAGGCAGTTAGTGTCTGTCTGTCGTTCGGAGCTGCCTCTGTCATGTTTGTCGGATTCGGTGGGTTAACGAATTTATTGCTTGGAGTGTAACGGCCTAATTCCTGAAATATGTTTTTATCTTGCCTATCATCTTGAGAGGCGGTATATGTATACTGTAGAGCATGTTAACTCGTTTGGCCGACCTTGTATAATTTTATATAAGATTGTATTTCATGGGCTTTTATTTAAATGGTCATTTTAATATATAAAGTTGCCATGCTTCCGCCGTAAGACTTTTCTTAGAAGTTAAATCAAGTTGCACCTTCGGTGGCAAGTTAATCTTTAATTTTAGTGTTTGTCGACTTCCACCCCTCGTCCGGGTGCATAGTTTGTGTGCTTGTGTGAATTGTGAAAACTTTTACTTTAAGATAATCTGGTGTGTTGCAGATTTGCGCCAATGTAGTCTTTCAGAGGTTGTTGTGAGGGGTCGTGACTACGGCCGTGTCAAAAGGGAGTGGCAAGGTTCTCAGCCCGAAAGCTCATACACTCAAACAATTTGTTTCTTTCTGACTCTGAATAAATTGTAACTTGATATTTAGAGGGTGCTTTCTGCTTATAATTTTACATCCGTTTCTTTAAAAAAAAAAGCTTTTAGGAATAAAATTCCCATTTGCTAAAAGCAATTTGATTTTGATTTCATCAGTTACTCCCTGGCAACTACTTCCACTCTCTCATAGTGTGATTAAATGTGTTAATGTTCTTGATGAATCGCCAGTAAATAAAGTAAATATTTAAGTATATTCTTCGAAAATAAATCCACGGTTCACTCATATTAGTCCAACTCCTCCCAACCCCCTCTCTCTCCATTTCCGCTTTGAGCCCCTTCTGTTCATCTCCCCCACACCCTCTCTCTCTCTGTGCACCATCTCCCTCCCCCACTCTCTGTCCGTGTCCTTCTGTTCCTCTCTCTATTCATCTGCTCAGCTCGTCCTTCCGTTTCCCTCTCGACGGTATCACGCTCGCCCCAGTAGTTGGCTGGTGGTGGAGTACGTCATTCCAGATTGTATTTAATGTGTGTACCATATTTAGATGAAATCGTTTCAGAGGCTTAGGACGAGGTTGCTGCCAGTGGCTTCGCCCATGTACACCCCTGTCAGCTACACCACTGGCCATTAAAATTGCTACACTACGAAGAAGACGTGCTACAGACGCGAAATTTAACCGACAGGAAGAAGATGCTGTGATATGCAAATGATTAGCTTTTCAGAGCATTCACTCAAGGTTGGCGCCGGTGGCGACACCTACAACGTGTTGACATGAGGAAAGTTTCCAACCGCTTTCTCATACACAAACAGCAGTTGACCGGCGTTGCCTGGAGAAACGTTGTTGTGATGCATCGTGTAAGGAGGAGAAATGCGTACCATCACGTTTCCGCCTTGATAAAGGTCGGATTGTAGCCTATCGCGATTGCGGTTTATCGTATCGCGACATTACTGGTCGCGCCAATGACTGTTAGCAGAATATGGAATCGGTGGCTTCAGGAGGGTAATACGGAACGCCGTGCTGGATCTAAACGGCGTCGTATCACTAGCAGTAGAGATAACAGGCATCTTATCCGCATGGCTGTAACGGATCGTGCAGCCACGTCTCGATCCCTGGGTCAACAGATGGGGACGTTTGCAAGACGACAATCATCTGCACGGACAGTTCGACGACGTTTGCAGCAGCATGCACTATCAGCTCGGAGACCGTGGCTGCGGTTACCCTTGACGCTGCATCACAGACAGGAGCGCCTGCGATGGTGTACTCAACGACGAACCTGGGTGCACGAATGGCAAAACGTCATTTTTTCGGATGAATCCAGTTCTGTTTACAGCATCATGATGGTCGCATCCGTGTTTGGCGACATCGTGGTGAACGCACATTGTAAGCGTGTATTCGTCATCGCCATCCTGGCATATCATCTAGCGTGGTGGCATGGGGTGCCATTGGTTACACGTCTCGGTCACCTCTTGTTCGCATTGACGGCACTTTGAACAGTGAACGTTACATTTCCGATGTTTTACGACCCGTGGCTCTACCCTTCATTCGATCGCTGCGAAACCCTACATTTGAGCAGGATAATGCACGACCGCATGTTGCAGATCCTGTACGGGACTTTCTGGATACAGAAAATGTTCGACTGCTGCCCTGGCCAGCACATTCTCCAGATCTCTCACCAACTGAAAACGTCTGGTCAATGGCAGCCGAGCAACTGGCTCGTCACAATACGCCAGTCACTACTCTTGTTGAACTGTGGTATCGTGTGAAGCTGCATGGGCAGCTGTACCTGTAGACGGCACCCAAGCTCTGTTTGACTCAATGCCCAGGCGTATCAAGGCCATTATTTACGGCCAGAGGTGGTTGTTCTGGGTACTGATTTCTCAGGATCTATGTACCCAAATTACGTGAAAATTTAATCACATATCAGTTTTAGTTTGTCCAATGAATACCCGTTTATCATCTGCATTTCTTCTTGGTGTAGCAATTTTAATGGCCAGTAGTGTATATTTGACATCTATTTAACGCAATAAAAATGAAGATACACAATTTCAGAGACTCTGCTGGTGTCATGCAGATATGATTTTATGTATATAGACTGAAGCGGCGAGTGAAAATTGGCACCAAGCCTGGGCATCAAACCTAGGTCTCCATTTACGTTCGATACTGAGGTGCTACTCCAGAACATGGAGAGCCTCGTCATTTGTAATTGTATGTAAGGGGGAATTTAGACTGGGACGGCAGTGAGAATTTGGATCGAGGAGGGAGGCGTGTCAGGTTAGTCCGTGAAGTTGTGTGAACCTCTGCGCCAAGTTGGCTTAGTGGCTAACGCACCTGCCTACTAAGCAAGAGACCTTGGTTCTGGCCTTAGCACAAATTTTGATTCGCCGCTTCAATCTATATACATAAAATATATTTAAGCTATTTCACAGTAGTTGTACGCATATTTTTCTTGTATCTCTAGCGAATCTCGCCCTGCAGTTTCGTTTTCAAGCAACTCCATTTTTATGTCTTCACAGTTTCCTGAACTATAGGGTGTTTCACGATTCATGTTACACTCTTTTCGAGCCTATAGAGGAGACTTACTAGATCAAATTTTACATAGGAACCCATGTCTGGAAACGTCATCAAATGACGCTACAGAGTGTCAGAGTTATAGCATGATTATGTGGTGATATTACAGACGTTCTAAGATCTTTGAGAGGTATAAAAGTAGGTGGGCTAGGCCGCTTGTGGCACATTTTATTAGTGCTGGTTACCTATATCAGGGGCAGGTATGGACTCAGGGGTAAACCTATTGTTCTCCCTTGATTAACAGGTACTTAACCTATTGTTCTCCTTTGACTGACAGTTCCTTAACCTACTGTTCTGCTAAGGATCCTTCTTTTTGATTGACAGGCACTTAACCTAATGCCCTCCTCTCCCACTCCCCCTCCCCCCCCCACCCTCAGGAAACACCCTTCCCCTCACTGTTACAGGTACTCTTTCGGGTTTGAGTTATGAGTATAACCACTCTCACTCTTATCAATTTGATTGCCTACTTTATTAAATTGAACAATTAATTGACTTCCTCCCCTGGTAAACCCCTGCACCTCCCACCCTCCCTCCTGAAAATTCGCAGGAAGAAGACTCAGGTGATCGGTCATTTGGAGGGAATTCGATTGAAGTGTATGTAATATTGTTTAAACAATTTATACGATGTAAAGAATATTATTTAATTACTTATGGCAGTATATGGATTATAGTTTATTTATTTAGTTACAGAAATAAAAGAAAGGTTCAAGAGTGAAATTAAGATTCAAGGTGAATTGTACCGATGTTACGATTCGCTAATCAGTTAGCTATCCTCAGTGAAAGTATTGGAATGAACAGACTTTTGAGTAAAGAGTAGAGATGGAGAATAAATCGAAAAAAAGACGAAAGGAATGAGAAGTAGCAGAAATGATAAAAGTGAGAAACTAAACGGAAGGATTGATGATCACGAAGTAGATGAAGTTAAGGAATTCTGCTACATATGCAGCAAAATAACCTATGGCGGACGGAGTAAGGAGGACACAAAAAGCAAACTAGCACTGGCAAAGAGGGTATTCCTGGCCAAGAGAAGTCTGCTAGTGTCAAACATAGCTCTCAATTTGAAGGAGAAATTTCTGAGAATGTGCATTTGGGCAAACCATATGGACTGTGGGAAAACCAGAACTGATGAGAATCGATGAATTTGATATGTGGTGCTGCACAAGGATGTTGAAAATTAGGTGGACCGATAAGGTTCGTAGGTTCTCCGCTGAAGTGGCGAGGAAAGGAATACATGGAAGCAACTGACAAGCAGAAGGGACAGGATGACATCTCCAAACCTTAGGATGGCTGTTATGCTCGCTGTTCCCGTACAGGCTAGAGCTGAAACGCGTCGACTAGTTTGGCGCCAGCAACTAATGTCTGAGGTAGTGCTGGGGGGGGAACTGACATCATGAATCCTGCAGGGCTGTCGATAAATACATAAGAGTACGAGGGGCGGGGATCTCTTCTGAACAAGGCATTCCATATGTGCTTAATAATATTCATGTGTGGGGAGTTTGATCATCAGCAGAAGTGTTTAAACTCAGAAGAGTGTTCCTGGAAACACTATGTACCAATTTTGGACGTGTGGGGTGTCGCATTCTCCTGCTGGAATTGCCCAAGGCCGTCGGAACGCGCAACGGACATGAATGGATGCAGGTCATCAGACAGGTCGCTTATGTATGTGTCACCTGTCAGAGTCGTATCTAGACGTATCAAGGGTCCCATATCACTCTAGCTGCACATGCCTCACAACATTACAAAGCCACCACCAGCTAGGAAAATCCCATGCTGACAAGAGGGTCCATGGGTTCATGAGGTTGACTCTATATCGTACACGTCCATCCGATCGATGCAATTTGAAACGAGACTTCTCCGACCAGACAACATGTTTCTAGTCATCAAACCTCCAATGTCGGTGAAGACGGGGCCAGGCGAGGCGTAAAGCTTTGTGTCGTGAATTCATCAAGGGTACACGAGTGGGCCTTCGGCTCCGAAACCCCATATCGATGATGTTTCGTTGAATTGTTCGCACGCTGACACTTGTTGATGGCTCAGCACTGAAATCGGAGGCAATTTGCGGAGGGGTTGTACTTCTGTCACGTTGAACGATTCTCTTCAGTCGTCGTTGGTCCTGTTCTTGCAGAATCTTTCCGACCGCAGCGATGTCGGAAATTTGATGTTTTAAAGGTTTCCTGATATTCTCGATATACCCGTGAAATGCTCATACGGAAAAATCCCACTCCATCGCTACCTCGGATATGCTGTGTGCCGGCCGGAGTGTCCGTGCGGTTCTAGGCGCTACGGTCTGGAACCGCGTGACCGCTACGGTCGCAGGTTCGAATCCTGCCTCGGGCATGGATGTGTGTGATGTCCTTAGGTAAGTTAGGTTTAAGTAGTTCTAAGTTCTAGGGGACTGATGACCACAGCAGTTAAGTCCCATAGTGCTCAGAGCCATTTGAACCATTTTTTATGCTGTTTGCGCCGACTATAACACCATGCTCAAATTCACTTAAATCCTGATACCCTGCCATTTTAGCACCAGTAACCGCGCTAACATCTGCGCCAGACACTTTTTGTCTTATATAGGCGTTGCCGATCGCAGCGCCGTATCCTGCGTGTTTGCATATGCTTGTATTTGAATACGCATGACTATACAAGTCTCTTTGGCGCTTCAGTGTATAAAAAAAGCTATTGCTAATTCATTCATTCGTGTCCTACTCCCTTAGATCCAACCCCACACAAGTTTGAACATATGGAGGAAGAGTAAAACCTTATTTGTAGCGTTTGGTTGAGAGATATTTTCGATAATATGTGGAATAACAGATAAGGAAGAACTGAAGACTTATACAACTGAATTGGAATGTGTACAATACCTGAAAATTTCGTAAATGAACTTGTAATGGGTTCACGTTTCCGACGAGATATTGTTAACTTTGATGTAAAGTGTATCCCCAATAAACAGATTGATATCACAACTCATGAGTTATTTACCGTTAATGTTTACCACTGCTATCTCAGAGTCCCAATTTTGATTTTAAGTAATAAATCTCGTCTTTTGCCAGCCTTAACGACTCTGAGGTGCGCTTTTGCATAAATTTTCGTGCTTCAGCTAAGACTCAGAAACAAATTTTACAAAGTATTCCTAAAATTTTATGAGCTCTGCGGAATGCCCTGAAACTGAATTGATTTTTGTAGCATTTAAGATATATCGTTGTAACCATTCAAGTATTTGTTAGAGAATTTATAGAAAGAAATTTCCTGGCCTAATGAACAAGGAAATGAAGATGAATTCGTGATGGCCAAAACCGATGGAATGTGAACACATTAAAATAACTACGCTTGGCAGGAACATTGTTAAAAAAATTACGTCAAGCAAGAAATCTTCTTTGACAATATCTCAAATCTTGGAAGAAATAACCATTTGTTTGTAAGTATCGAAGTGCACCATTTTCAGAAAAAAGTTTCAGTTTATGATGGCAATGAATTCAAGAGACAATACAGTACATTGGTTTACGCAAACGGTATCAAGATGCTGGAGCCTCATTTTATTGAAGTGCGTACTTTAACCTAAAAATAAGAAAAATAAATTCCATTCCTCAAAAATTTATGAAATTGAATTTGTTGGCCCTTAAAATATGTCACTAATTTCGGACCATATATTGTCGCATCTCAGTCAATTTTCATATAAGAATTGCAGTATTAAAACTTCGTAAAGCGCGGCATTGTTTCGTGATGAAGAAGACTACAGTGATTTAGTCCGAATGTTAAGAAGTTCTGAAGAATAATTGTAACGGATGAAACAATGAAAAATATTTTACTAATTATGAGTGTGCCCCATTGCGACCCCCCCCCCCCCCCCCCCTCGCACTCTCAGTCACCGTAGTGTTTTCTTACTTGGATCTTGAAGGGGACGTAACGAGTGTCCTATTTATCTTGAGATTCTTTTCTTCTTGCCTCCTTCCTGTTAAACCCGTCACTGAATATCTGTATTTCGATCTCTTTCGTGGATAAACGGGCATGGCATTTCTTCGTCGTAGGAAAAATCGATGTACCAGTGAAATGAAATTTCCACCACTTCCCCTACCCATTTATTTAGAGAAGCGTTAGAATTATGGAGCATGACAAACAATAAAGGCAAGAGAAATTATTTCTTTATAGAGGGGAATCACAACGCACCTCATCCATTTGATTCTGTATCGAAATACAGGGTGACGCGAAAATACGATCACTTCTGAAATGGGCCCAGGGAGATGATGCAGCAGTCATCATAATAGTAGTCTCTGGCTACGAACAACGGCACCGCTAAGCAATCAGGGCGCCAGCCGTCGCCGTTTTCTTGCAGGGGGAGGGTGGCGCGGGAGGGGAGGGACAAAGGGGGGGGGGCGTAGGTTTTTACTGTCACCTTCCTGCCCCCACAAATATAGCTGTCCATCAACCCCAGTTGTGCCACACAAGACAGTGATTTTGACACTACTAAAGGTCAGATACATAAAAAATTTGAATGTAATAAAGTTTTAAACATAGCTGCATGGTCAGTGACAGTTTACAAAGTAAAAGTAATACAAGAACAGACTTCGGTCGCAAAAATTAAGTCTTTTGACCTGGTTTCGGCACTACTACGAGCGCCTTCATTATAAGTAAAACATTCAAACATAAGTACAAAAATTAAGGAGAAATTTTTTATGTAAGTGTAAGTACTGACTAACAGTAAAAGAAAGAAACAGTACTTACACGTCACGTATAAAATAAATATCAAGCGACAAAGCATTAGCCACGAAATTTAAAGAAAAGAATACATGGAATGCAGCCACTATGGGCTGTTCACACATGTCAAGCCACAGGTAGCAACAGACTGAGGCGCCCGCGTTAAGAACTGCGGGCAGACGAACATTACACCAAGAGTGCCATCTAGTAGCTGCAAGCACAAGTTGGCTACTTAACATCCAGAATTTAGACTGACGAATATTATGATGAACAAATATTTAGTACATGAAGAAAAAGGCAATAATTTGTCTGTCAGCAGCATACATGGTAACATTTTGTCTACATAAGTGCTTGGAAGTACAGTTTAAAGGCTGAAAAAGCCATTATAGAATTACAAAGGGGGCTGAATGACTCAGCCTGTAGAAAACCGATATAACAGGAAATGTAGCCAATATAAACCATTTAATAAACAAAAAATTACGAGTCGACTTAGATAGAAAAAACATTTCGGTAACTGCACGAGGGAACACAAAATCAAATATCAACTAACAGCTTTATACCATAGAAAAAGTTTTTATTACGCAATTGTATCTGATCATTAAGAATGAGGCCATCATTTCGAGAAAGATGTTTAAAAATTTTTAATTCATTGAGAATATCTAATCTACGCTCTCTCTTCTCACTGTGCAAAATGTTGATATCGTAAACAGCTTTAGGCGTATGACCTGTAATCAAGCCCTCAGCCCCCAAAACTTGATTCTCAGTTTAAACCATTCGATACGCCCGATTTCTAATAGTATGAATAGCGCGTACCATGATTAAGCCAAATTTCTTCACGAAACTCATCATCATCATCATCATCATCATCATCATGTAAGACTGATTATGCCTTTCAGCGTTCAGTCTGGAGCATAGCCCCCCTTATACAGTTCCTCCATGATCCCCTATTCAGTGCTAACATTGGTGCCTCTTCTGATGTTAAACCTGTTACTTCAGAATAATTCTTAACCGAATCCAGGTACCTTCTCCTTGGTCTGCCCCGACCCCTCCTACCCTGTACTGCTGAATCCATGAGTCTCTTGGGTAACCTTGCTTCTCCCATGCGTGTAACATGACCCCACCATCTAAGCCTGTTCGCCCTGACTGCTACATCTATAGAGTTCATTCCCAGTTTTTCTTTGATTTCCTCATTGTGGACACCCTCCTGCCATTGTTCCCATCTACTAGTACCTGCAATCATCCTAGCTACTTTCATATCCGTAACCTCAACCTTGTTGATAAGGTAACCTGAATCCACCCAGCTTTCGCTCCCATACAACAAAGTTGGTCGAAAGATTGAACGGTGCACAGATAACTTACTCTTGGTACTGACTTCCTTCTTGCAGAAGAGAGTAGATCGTAGCTGAGCGCTCACTGCATTAGCTTTGCTACACCTCGCTTCCAGTTCTTTCACTATGTTGCCATCCTGTGAGAATATGCATCCTAAGTACTTGAAAGTACTTGAAACCGTCCGTCTGTTCTAACTTTGTTCCTCCTATTTGGCACTCAATCCGTTTATATTTCTTTCCCACTGACATTACTTTCGTTTTGGAGATGCTAATCTTCATACCATAGTCCTTACATTTCTGATCTAGCTCTGGAATATTACTTTGCAAACTTTCAATCGAATCTGCCATCACAACTAAGTCATCCGCATATGCAAGACTGCTTATTTTGTGTTCACATATCTTAATCTCACCCAGCCAGTCTATTGTTTTCAACATATGATCCATAAATAATATGAACAACAGTGGAGACAGGTTGCAGCCTTGTCTTAGCCCTGAAACTACTCTGAACCATGAACTCAATTTATCGTCAACTCTAACTGCTGCCTGACTATCCATGTAAAGACCTGTAACTGCTTGCAAAAGGTTGCCTCCTATTCCGTAATCTTGTAGAACAGACAATAACTTCCTCCTAGGAACCTGGTCATATGCCTTTTCTAGATCTATAAAGCATAGATAGAATTCCCTGTTCCACTCATAACACTTCTCCATTATTTGCCGTAAGCTAAAGATCTGGTCCTGACAACCTCTAAGAGGCCTAAACCCACACTGATTTTCATTCAATTGGTCCTCAACTAATACTTGCACTTTCCTTTCAACAATACCTGAGAAGATTTTACCCACAACGCTGATTAAAGAGATACCTCTGTAGTTGTTGCAATCTTTTCTGTTTCCATGTTTAAAGTTTGGTGTGATTACTGCTTTTGTCCAGTCTGATGGTACCTGTCCCAACTCCCAGGCCATTTCAATTATCCTGTGTAGCCATTTAAGACCTGAGATTCCACTGTATTTGATGAGTTCCGACTTAACTTCATCCCCCCCCAGCCGCTTTATTGCACTGCAATCTATTGACCATTTTTTCCACTTCCTCAAATGTGATCCTATTTCCATCATCATTCCTATCCCATTCTACCTCGAAATCTGAAACATTACTGATCGCATTTTCACCTACATTGAGCAACTCTTCAAAATATTCCCTCCATCTGCCCAAGGCATCCACAGGATTAACCAGCAGTTTTCCTGACCTGTCCAAAATACTTGTCATTTCCTTCTTACCTCCCTTTCGAAGACTGCTAATTACACTCCAAAATGGTTTTCCAGCAGCTTGACCCATAGTCTCCAACCTGTTTCCAAAGTCTTCCCACGATTTCTTCTTGAATGCTGCAATTATCTGTTTGGCTTTGTTTCTTTCTTCAACATAACTTTCTCTGTCTACCTGGGCTCTGGTACGTAGCCATTTTTGATACGCCTTCTTTTTCCTTTTACAGGCTGCCTTGACTGTATCATTCCACCAAACTGTTTGCTTCATCCTACTTTTACACACCACTGTTCCAAGACATTCTTTAGCCACTGCTAGTACTGTGTCCCTGTACCTTGTCCATTCCTTTTCCAATGACTGTAATTGACTACATTCAACTAACTGGTACCTTTCTGAGATCGCTGTTATGTACTTGTGCCTGATTTCCTTATCCTGAAGTTTCTCCACTCTTATCATCATGCATATGGACCTGACCTCCTGCACTTTCGGCCTCACAATCCCAATTTCACTGCAGATTAAATAATGATCAGTGTCATCAAAGAATCCCCTGAATACACGTGTGTCCCTCACAGCCTTCCTGAACTCCTGATCTGTTATTATATGGTCAATGACAGATCTGGTTCCCCTGCCTTCCCAAGTATACCGGTGAATGTTCTTATGTTTAAAAAAGGAGTTTGTGATTACTAAGCCCATACTGGCACAGAAATCCAAGAGTTGTTTCCCGTTCCTGTTGGCCTCCATATCCTCTCCAAATTTACCCATAACCTTTTCATATCCTTCTGTTCGATTTCCAATCCTGGCGTTAAAATCACCCATGAGCAGAACACTGTCCTTGTCCTTTACTCTAACAACTACATCACTGAGTGCCTCATAAAAACTATCCATCTTATCTTGATCTGTCCCTTCACAATGCGAATATACTGACACAATCCTAATTTTCTTGCTAGACACTGTCAAATCTATCCACATCAGTCGTTCGTTTACATACCTTATTGCAACTACGTTGGGTTCCATTTCTTTCCTGATGTAAAGCCCTACACCCCATTGTGCTATTCCTGTTTTGACTCCTGACAGGTAGACCTTGTGTTCTCCACTTCCTCTTCTTTCTCACCCCTTACCCGAATGTCACTAACAGCTAAAACGTCCAGCCCCAACTTACTTGCAGCCTCTGCCAGCTCTACCTTCTTCTCGGAGTAGCCCCCATTGATATTAATAGCTCCCCATCTCATTACCATTTGTTTGCCAAATCGTATCTTAGGAGTCCCTGGTTTGTCAGTTAGAGGTGAGACTCCGTCACCTCCAAAGGTCCGAGGCATTTTGCTCTGATTGTTGCCAGCATCATATTTAAAGTGCCAGGGAAGCAGGTTGCTAGCCTTACTTGCCCCGAGTCCCATTGGGTTTTACCCCTAACGGCTGAGGGACTAACCGGTGGATTTGGTAGTCTTTGCCGTATGAGCACAAAAGTGACCACGACTCAGAATATGTCCAAGATGCCCAACCTTATTCCAAAGTAACTGGTATCCCGACTGTCGGGACCACTTACTTGGCCACTCATACGTTGCCCGTGGTTCATGAACTAGGACATGACTACAGGAACCCACACCATGAACCACGAAACTCTGAAACAAAAAATCATTCATCCTCGAGAACAATTATTCTGTCACCAATAGTCACTCCTTAGTCCACAAAGTAAAAAGATTTAGTACGCAGCCCAGATACCAAGTTGTTTTCACTAGAAATCAAACATCTTTATACAAACGTTTCCGTACAAGAAACGCTTAGGATCGTAGAAAAAATTCACGTCATTTCAATAAAGAACTTTCAGACGAACAAATCACTGCCTTTATGAATCTAATGAAAGTCGTTACCAAATACAAAAAAATGGCTCTGAGCACTATGGGACTCAACTGCTGAGGTTATTAGTCCCCTAGAACTTAGAACTAGTTAAACCTAACTAACCTAAGGACATCACAAACATCCATGCCCGAGGTAGGATTCGAACCTGCGATCGTAGTGGTCCTGCGGTTCCAGACTGCAGCGCCTTCAACCGCACGGCCACTTCGGCCGGCTTTACCAAACACAACTTGAGCCATAGTGCGCCTTTTCTGGCACACCATCTCTTTGGCAGTACTATCGATTACCCGGCTGTACTTCGATCTTTGCCCCTTTTGTGATCTGGCGGCGGGTATTAGGAGTAGAGGAGTTGGTCGTCGGACTCGCTACGAGGCGCTAGGACGTGCCTGAGGGGACGACGGAGCAAACACGCGGGCTCGGTCAGCGATGGCGCGGCCGGTCTGAAGACTGTCGGGAGTTTGTGGCGGACCTGTCTGATGTCATCTGCGAGCGCTGCTCGTCACATTGCTTTGGTACCCGTTTTCTCGAACAGACCAATTCCTCGAGACCATCTCGAACAACGCCCTCCATCGTACGTGTAAGTGGTTTAGGTGCCTTCGTTTTGTGGAACCATTTGCGTTGTAGCGACTGTCATTTGTGGGTTGGTTTGTTGGTGTAGTGTATGTGTTGTTGAAGTAAGAGGAGCCGGCAAGAGGAGTGACCGGAAGGAGACCAGCAGCCAACACTTCCTTCAGGAAATCAGCGTCCCAGAAAGATGTAGTCACTGTAAACTATTGAAGATATTAGGTCATAGTCTAGTTGTAATCTGCTGCGTACCAAACTTAAACAATTCAGTTACATTGCAGACCTATGCAAGGGAATTAAGGTGCACAAAACCTAGTCTGTGCTGAAATGCATTTGAATAACGTATTATTATCTTGAAATTTCTCCATTTCATCTTCTACACATTGTCGGTCTTTATCATGTGTGGAAATATTGTTGGGAAACTATGAGGGTGTAATGGTCTGATACATTTTCAGCATTGGATTTGTGTACATTTCTTAGTTTAAATGGTTTACAGCATTGAAATTGCTGCAAAAGCTGTCACTTTTATTAATAGCACTTATTGATTTTTTAATTTATATTATTGATCTCTTAAATTATATTAATTGATGTTTGTTTGGTGTTTGCCGTGTTTTCTGCGGTCTGTTTGTGTTTCAGTTTTCTGCGAGTTGGGGTGCGTGGGAGCGGCGCCACGTTCTGCTTACGTGCGCAAAAGCTGTGACGTGTCGTCTAATGGGAAGTGACTCCCGATTGGGCCCCGGCGTTTAGGTGTTGTTTTCGACGGCTGGTCTCCTGCTTCCGGCATTTAAAGTTAAGTCACCTTTTGCCCAGGTCAGCCTGGAGCCACTGCCCGTTTGATAAACTCGCATATAATTAAAACAAAAAATTTCTTGTCAATGAATTATATTAACTGTGATGTGCTTCTGATGTAATTTACTGTTCGTTAAGTGATTGTAATTTGCTGCTTGCTTAAGAAGGAAGCTGTCGTATTTTGATGTTACCTAAATGGTGGCCACATGTTGGTTGTATGTTAGCTATTGGATTAATATGGTAATTTATTTGCAGCACTGTCGCACTAGGGCTTGTCTAATTAACTCGACTCGTTACAGCTTACGTTGTCGACTTGTCGCCATACACAGCCAAGGCTTGCATGTGTGAACAGCATCAACGGCTATTATTCCCGATCAGTACAGTTCATAATTGTCAGGGATAATGTGCTAAGGCATACTCTCACTCACAAAGTTCGTAGCACTCTATAACGTGATCGTTGATTCCTCTCCTGTACGCGAATTCAGCCAACATCTCGTTACTGAAGTTACATTGTTCTTATTTATATTTAATTTCATATTTGTTTCTTGTAGTTCGTTAGGATATCTCGCCGTAAACACTTTGTGATACCAAAACATTTGTTTTATTTGATAGTTGAATTAGCCTTTATTATCAGGGCTCTTTGCCAGATACGGGTGAGTAGCTATTAATTTATCATAAATTGAATTATGTTGAAGGAGCAACTCTTAAATTGGCCACAATATTGCAGCTGTTACATTTTCAGCGAAATTCCTGGACACGCCTTTACACGAGGGGAGTTAAACACGTAATACGACACATTCTTTGCTAGGTTGGTTTTATTCAGGATTCCAGTACACCATTTTATTCCCCACTCTTTTAGCTTCAAAGTCCAATTTTTCAACATAGTCTCCGTTCAATGCGACGGTCTTGTGCCTTTATGCACACATGGTACCATTGTAATCATGGAAGTCGGAGCCAACGTCTTATTACATCAATAACTTCCCCATCATCATCACACTGCTTCCAACGGAGTGGGTTGTTGATTGGGCCAACCAGATGGAAGTGGGAAGGTGTGAGATCCTGCCTGTAATGTGGATCAGGAAGAACCGTTCAATGAAGTTTTCTGAGTTTTTCTCAGATGGACAGGCTTGCGTTGTCATGGAGAAGGAGAAGTTCATTCGCTTTGTTGTGGCGACAAACTTGCTGAATTCGTTTCTTCAATTCCCTGAGGGTAATACAATAGACTTCAGAGTTTGTTCAGAATGGCTGGAAGAACTATGGGATTAACATCTGAAGGCATCAGTCCCCTAAACTTAGATTTACTTATACCTAACTAGCCTAAGGACATTGCATGGGGGCTTAATTAAATAAAATGCAAATAATTTTAATTTCAGTAGCTGTCTGTTGGCCCCGAGTAGTATTAGTACGCAATCTGACTGCATAGAATAACAACAAAGAATGAAAGGAAATTTCCGTTAACACAATTAATTAATTAAGTCTCCAGCAACTATAAAAGCTACGAAACAACAACTACGAAACAGCAAAGCACAAGTGTAGCTGTTCTGTGTGTGGAAGTGTGATTTAACGTACACATCTGGCACGGTTCTTCCTCAATAAGACAAGATATTTTAAACACCATTCACACTGAAGTAATTAAAAAAAACCAGAAATACTATAATTGCACATAGAAACCAGAATTGCACTCTAATACATGAACACAAGCCAGATGCTTTGTTGACTGAACCTGTGACCAAGAGACGTTGTTAGTTAGGAAATTTGAAATAAAAATATTTTGTTTTATTACCTCATATATATTGACGAAAAATACACTCTGATCATTACAATATCACCAATCGAACAGCATCGGCTGTCTAGCCCATCAGAACAACTGCACACGACTTGCTCACAACTAGTAGTGCTATCGACATCCTCTCAACAAGCACTGACCACGGCTACCTCGGAACTACTACAGCTCACGGCAACTTCTCAACTACTACTGCCAGTGGAGGCGGCAGAATAAAACTCTTTGGCGCCATCTCTGGCACTGTGACTCAGTGTAGCCACCTTTCATATGCCCCTCCTCCACGGCTAGAATTTGATGATATTATTGCCAGCATTGGTGGTGAAAATAGCACCAAATTCGTCCAAAAAAAAATACAGACAAAAATAAAAGATAATACTAATAAGTAAATATCACATAAGTAAATAAATTTTGGCTTTGCACTGATCCTTCAATAACTTAATATATAAAATACTGTAAGGAATACAAATGCTTGCATACATATGATTTTACCTAATAGTTTACACAAGTATCATTCAATCAATGGCACCAGCAATGACAAATAGGTGTAGGTAAGAGTCTCATAACATTTCATAAACAGTAAATACACAAAAAAATCAGTTTATACAAATATTCACATAAAATATTTTCAATAGTTCAATAAACAAGTAGCACTCCTCAGAGTAATTGACAGTTCCAACATTAGCACCCAGCAATGGTCAACAGGTGCAAATAGCAGTCTCATAACATTTCATCAGCAGTATTTAAACAGCTCCAACAGTGGCACCCAGCAATAGCGAGCAGGCGCAGACACCAACAAGTGACATTATCTCAGTAGCAGCAGTTCCATCAGTGGCACCCAGCAATGTTGAGCAGGTGCAGACACCAACAAGTGACATTATCTCAGTAGAAGCAGTTCCATCAGTGGCACCCAGTAGTGTTGACAGGTGCAGACACAACAAGTGACATCATCTCAGTAGAAGCAGTTCCAACAGTGGCACCCAGCAATGTTGAACAGATGCAGACAGCAAAAAGTGACATCAGTAGTAGCAGTTCCATCAGTGGCACCCAGCAATGTTGAACAGGTGCAGACACCAACAAGTGACATCATTTCAGTAGAAGCAGTTCCATCAGTGGCCCCAGCAATGTTGAACAGTGCAGGTAACAGTCCATAATATTCACTATCACTAATTAGACAGTTCATCAGATTTCATCAGCAGAAATTAAACATTTCCAAGTGGCACCCATCAATGTTGAACAAGTGCAGGTAACAGTCCATAATATTCACTATCACTAGTTGAACAGTTCATCACAGTTCATCAGCAGTAATTAAACATTTCCAAGTGGCACCCATCAATGTTGAACAAGTGCAGGTAATAGTCCATAATATTCACTATCACTAATTAGACAGTTCATCAGAGTTCATCAGCAGAAATTAAACATTTACAAGTGGCACCCATCAATGATAAACAGATGCAAGTGTGAACAACAGTTTGAATGCACACACAATTGCTTTTACAAAATTATTATCAATGCTCTTACACTAAACATACAAATTATAATAAACACACAAATGATATCAGATAATTGTCATATCAAATATTACAAATACACAAATATCAGTAAACCTATAATATTTATGAGTGCCAGTGCAAGCCGCAACAAACAAGTAAAATAATATTTAGGAGATAGGTTGGTACCAATTATTTGGGATTAGGAAAGGAAAACACACAAAACACGCTCACTCATCTTTCATCCACATTTAAGTACTACTGTGTAATTGAATAGTGTTAAGTGTGTAAATGCAATTCTGTCAAAATTTCATGTTCAACACGTGTATCAAGTAGTAGTGGCAACAGTGTATAGCAGTCAATAATAGTTAGTCAACATCATTGTCATGATGTCAAGACCAATGTTTACCAAGCCATATCAAAATGTACGGTTGCTGAACAACTGTCAGTGTGCCAAGATATGCAATTACTTCATCTCTCAAAAAAAAAGTATATACTGCTTATTGATTTAACAAAGTGTGTGTGTAGACAATCTTCCTTCCACTTGAGTGTTCTAGTCTGCCATCTTCATCCTCCTTGTTCCATATAAACCGACAACAACAAAAAAAAAGCTCCTCACTTACTTTACCTCTTATCCACCAAAACTCCAATAATCATCAGCATCACATAATCTTAATACTTCAATAATACCTCTTATGTCGATACATATAAACCTTATCATCAATATCATTTACCTTACCTCTTGTCCACCAAAACTCCAATAATCATCAACAACACACAATCTCAATACCTCAATAATACCTCTTCAATACATCGATAAATATAAACCTTACCGCCAATATCATTTCACTTCCATAACAACTCTTTCCTCTAGTCAGTCTCCTCGAACAAGTACAGCTAAAATCCCAGTGCAAACTTCAATTTATCATCCCATGCAATCCAAAGACACAATGACCACACAAAACCTCTGTGGAATCCATCTGACCCAAATCTTCTACTCATTATGAATTATAAAATACATTTTGGTTACCTTGTCCATCATTAAATAAAAGAAATGCATACATGACCTCTAACAGCCTTTAGTTTGAATAACTTTCAGTAAGTAAATACGAGTACGGAGTGTTAATGATCGTAATATTTTACAGTGTGTACACCACTTCAAGAATCATGGCAAAACAGAAGCAAACATGTGGAGTATTTCTTGTGTCAAGTGTCACTTGCTATTTCAATTGCTCACAAAGAATGCAGTGCAATAACTGTCAATGGTCTAAACCTAGTGTTGGTATTTCATGTCGTTAGCTTCCTTTCTATTGGCATAAATTTATACAGCTTCCATAAAACCTCCAGCTTATGTGACTTCAATGAAGTATCTTGTACCAATGTCGTTCGTAGAATTACAGCAGTTAATTTTCTTATCTTAAAATATAAAGCACCGAGCGTAAGCAAAACATGCAATAGTGATTAAATATACCAGTAGAGAATAGAATGTTAACAAGTGGATGTAGCACAATCCCTATAACGAGGCTCTGCCAAGCGAACAATCTATAATTAATACCATAGTCTGACCTAAACTCCATGTTCGTACACCGCATATCAGCATTTCTATATACCAAATTAAAGAGTAGTTATGACAATAAACAGAAATGTGTAAATATGCAATCCATACGCAAAGCAGCAATTATGTATCTTACATAATAACCAGGTCATTAGCATCATATTAGCATAAGCAAATAAATGTTCATATGTAATCTTAATAAGTAAACATGAAGGCGCAAGCAGATAAATCACAAAGTATAACTTACATACATAACCACAATCAGCACAATTAATCAGGTGACAATTATAATTTAAACAAATAAGCACAGCAGGCACATAATAAAAAAAATGTGACATCAGTGAAAAAGCATAGCAGCCAAGCGATGCATAATATACACAAGTAACAACCATGTTCATTAATAAAACATTGTCGAAATCAGCAAATGTACGCAAGCACGTCGCTTCACAAGTAAATTCATAGAACATAAAATTTAGCACAAAGTATAAATCACGTAATCGCGAGCAGCAAATTACGTCTAAAGTACGTACCTAAGTGGAAATATGTTACCTGAAAAATAAACTCAATTAATAGTTACCTTTTTAGTTTATTACTTTCTTCTTCGAAATTACATTCTTCCTGAAATTTTCTCGATAGCAAGTCCTCTTAACGTCGGACACACACAGAATTTAACTGAAGCTCTTAAATATTTTATACAACCGTATCCTGAAAAATACTGAACGTTAATAACATAATTTATCAAGTCACTATAGCTTTATACTGAATTTATTCAGAGAAATTGGACTGTGTACTTGTTTACGGGAGTCAGTGCATTCGCACTAAGCGCTCGATAAGCTATAGGTACGCGTGACGTAGGAAGTAATTGTTTGCGGTCAACGACTGTCTTGTGCGGCGCGCAGACTTCACTGTTGCTTTGAGTATGTGCCGCCGCCAGAACACGGCGCGGTATCCTTGTATTCTCCGCGTGTTTGCGTATAACTGTTAGTTTCTCGAAAGTATGTCATTCCACAAAAATTTTAACGTTCGATATATGATGTATTCCCTTAGAGCGCCGAGATTTAAGAGTTTCTACTTCGAAAGTGTTATCATGAATAATTTTGCGAACTCTAGGTGGACCGTAATAAAGAAGAAAAAATTTGCGACACAAGCCTTTTCCTTTGTGAGACAAACGGTGAGACTTAATTAACGCCTTTTGACCAACTGACAAGGTTTTTAAACGACCAGGACGTTTAGCTGACTTCTATCTTCTAGCAGCCGCAGATGCAATATTTTGTAGAGCCAGGTTGACAACTTCAGAATGCCGCAGTTTCCGTGAAGGCGGAAAAGGAACGATTTCAGAAATGCGATTTGTCGGTGCTTTATTTTTTAATATCAATAAAGGCGGTAAAGAAGTTGAATCATTAGGGAGTTCATTCAGAATGTTTTGAAAAATATGAAGATACTGATCCCACGTTCTGTGATTCTGATGACAATAAAGTCGACACAATTTATTGATTTCCTTCATCCATCTTTCTGAAGTGTTAGATTGAGGGTGAAAAAGTGAAATGAAAATTCGTTTAATCTTACGACGCCGTAGAGTATGAAGCCAAATTTTAGAGCGAAACTGTGTTCCATTGTCTGATATAACTTTATCAACATGTCCCACTTTTTTAAGAAAATGTTTGATGATGGCATTAGATACTGAACGAGCTGTTGCTTTGCGTAAAGGTGTAAAACACACATATTTGGATGTCAATTCCACTGCTACCAAAATATACACAAAACCATTAGTAGAACGAACCACTCGACTGAACAAATCGACTGCAACCATCTCCTTTAATTTCGCTGGAACGATAGGAAACAACGGTGCTCTGTGAGAAATAGTTGGCGGCTTAGCCTTTTGGCATAATTTGCATTTGGCAAGAACAGATCGAATACGTTTTTCCATATTACTGAAGTAGCAATTTTGTCGTAATTCATGAAAGCATTTTCTGGGACCAAAGTGTGCATAACTGAAATGTGTATACCAAATCAATTTATTAGCCCACTCATCAGGAATGCAAACTAACCAAACAGAGTTGTCGACCGATTTTCGTTTAAAAAGAATATCATTGCGAACTAAATAATACTGTCTGATCGCTAGGCTTTCCTTCCTCCTCCACTTCTCCTTAATGTCCTTCCAGATTGGATCCTTGTTTTGCTCCTTAGCGATGTCCTGGAGCGAAGACGAAATAAAATTTTCTAACGCAGCACCTTGAATATACATCAAACAATATTTGTTTTCTTTGCAGTCCTCCTCGGCACTTTATTTCAAACCCATAGGTGCACGTGATAAAGCATCAGCAACAATATTTGAAGAACCCTGTATGTAAACAATACTAAAATCAAATTCCTGTAGATACAGCGCCCATCGTGACAATCTTCCATGAGTTAATTTTGTTGACATAAGAAATTCCAGAGCTCGATGATCGGTGTAAACCTTAGTATGTCTCCCATACAAAAATGTCCGAAATTTTGTGAAAGCCCAAACAACAGCCAAGGCTTCATGTTCCGTAATCGAATAATTCTTTTCTGATTTAGAGAGAACACGACTTCCAAATGCAATAGTTTTCTGTACTACAACGCCGTTTTATTCTATCTCTTGAAATAAGTGTGCACCTAGGCCCTTGTATGATGAGTCCGTCACCAAACAAAAATCTTTGGATAAATCCGGATGTGAAAGAAGTGGAGCAGCAACTAAAGCATCACGAAGTTGTTGAAATTCTGATTGAGCTTCCTCATCCCAACACCAATTAGAATTCTTTCCGGATAGTTCACATAAACGAGGTGTGGCCAAATTGTCCAATCTAACAAAGCGTCTAAGAAAATTACGGACACCAAGGAAACTACGAACATCACGTTTTGTAGTAGGAACAGCATAATTATGAATAACGTCTAGTTTCTCTGGATCAGGAAGAATACCTTCTGTAGAAATAATATGACCAAGAAATTTCACCTGAGAACGACCAAATTCAGATTTTTCCAAGTTCACTGTAATGCCAACTCTTGCAAAAATACGTAATAATGAATCCAAAATTTTGTTGTTCTCACTCCAAGAACGTTTAGCAATAAGAATATCGTCAACATATGAAGTAATATTGTCACAAAGATAAACAGGTAAAATTTCGTTTAAACTACGAATGAATGCTGCTGAAGATACAGTAAGTCCAAACGGTAATGTCCGAAATTGATAACAGTTACCAAAGGCTAAAAAGACAGTGTATTTTCTGCAATCAGGGTGAAGTTCTATTTGCCAAAAACTTGCGCGTATATCAATCGTGGATAAAACTTTAATTCCATGGAAATGTTGAAGAAGTTCATCTAGATTTTGTGGACGGTCAGTTTCAGGAATGATGATATTATTTATCTGTCTGGAGTCCAGAACCAAAGGAATTGACCCATCCTTTTCAAGAACGACGTGTAGTGGGCTCGTATAAGGACTGACTGCTGGCTCAATAATGCCTTGATCTAACATGTATTGAAGTTCACTCTTAACCTTGTCTCTGTAAGCCAAAGGAACAGCGTACGTTTTCCCCCGAAATGGTGTGTGTTCTTTTACTTTAAATAAATATTGTAAGCCTCGTATAGTTCCTGTGTGATGACTAAATACTGTAGCATGTGAAGTCAAAATTTGGTGCAGTTCTTCTCATGCGACGTCATCTGGCACATCAGCTTTCTTAACATTTTCATTAATTAATTCTTCGCTATTAATTATATCATACATCGCGTCTCTGTATCTATTGTCGTTGTCATGAATGAACACATTTTCGTCCTAATGCTCAGCGAAAACATCAGAAGTAAGAAACCTTAAACATTTTGTGTCTGATTCAGATTTCGTTAAACACTCGAAAAACTTCAAACATTTCGGCATTCCGGCAACAGTCAAGTTCACACTTCCTTCCTTAAAGTTTAAAATTGCCTTATGTGTGTTAAGAAACTCCATACCTAATATAATTTGTGTACTGAGTAATGGAACAATAATAAAATTAGCAGAAAATTCATATCCTTGACAAATGAAATTTAAGTTGGTCTGTTGTTTGACTTCCACACTTTTTCCAGATATAGCTCCTTGAATTGTAGTTTTAGAAACAGGTAACACAGGACAAGCAATAGTTCTTACACATATACGAAAAACTGATTCACTAATAACATTCAATGGGCTCCCAGAATCTAAAACTGCAGTGAACTTATTCTTATCCACACATACTTCAATAACAGGATGTAAAAACGCGTCTACATTATTTTCCTTTTCGTCTAGCAAAATGTCTCTCATGTCTTCCAGGCGTACGTAGTGTAAAGTCGTAGCGTCATTACTTTCTGAACCGTCTATATTGCTGCCAGAAGCCGAAGCTAGAAGTCATTTCGCGGATCAGTTTCTACGATTTGCACTTGTCTCTCGGAATTTATGTCACGCGGAGGATGCCAATTAGGTCCCTCCTGTCTGTTAGATGTAAATTCTTGGTTGTGTCTGTTATTAAAATTTCTATTTTCCTGTCTATCTGCATGACTGCTTCTTGTGTAATTTCGACTGTCACTTCTGAAATTATTGTTATATCTACTACCCTGGTTATTTTTGTAGTAAGAATTTCTATTGTTGTGTGAATAATTTCTGTCTTGATGATACCGATTACTGTTTCCGTATGATTGATCATTCCGGTAGGAATTTCCGTTATTATAATTGTCTGTGTAATTTCTGTTAGAACGTCTGTTATTGTCATAAGGCTGGTATCTATTGTCCTGTCTGTTTCGTTTGTCATTCTCAAAATTACCCATATAACGTCCGTTCCGATCATTATCCCTTCTCTCTGAAAATCTATTGTGATTACCGTTACTGAAAAAATTGCAAGAAGTCCCGTCGTCATTGTCATACTCAAGTTCTTGTAGCAAAGTCTTAAAAGTCTCAATGTCGTCTTTACATCTTCCGGCTAAAGCAATTTGTCTTATCGATTGTGGCAGCTTAGTTGATTAAATGCGAATTAATTGTCGGGCTATAGGGGTTGGAAAGGAACTGATTCTTTCGAATCATGTCTTCAAAGTATTCTGCTGGCGTGCGGAACTCAGACTGTTTAAAATTACGCTGCATAATAAGACTGTGTTTGACTCTGTCTTGCGTGTTTTCGTACCAATATGCCGATAGAAATGCATGATAAAAATCATTTAAATTATTACAATCTCTAATAAGTCCGCACATCCGCGTCGCCGGTTCGTTTTCTAAATATCTACACACAAATTACAGTTTGTGACTTAGTGGCCAATTTGGTGGAAGTGCGTACATAATTGATCTATCCATGAACATGGATGTATGTCATTCTTAGAATTGCGAAAGATCTTAAATTTCCGAACAGTTAAAAAGTGTTTATAGTCAAAGTTTTCGCCTCATGGCGACAAAGACCTACCGCGTCTGTCCCAGTCCGAATGTCGATTATTGTCAAGTTCGCGCGCCTGGCGGTCTCTTGTTGCATCTCGTAAATGAAATAAATTTTCTTCAAAGCCCTCTGCTATCTGTGATTCTAAATACCTTCTACTGTCCTTTCCTACGATTTCGCTTTCAATTTGTTTGACTTGCTTACGTAACGCCTCAAATTCCCTTTTAACGCGTTCATTAAATTTTCCCTGATTTTCCACATGTTTATTTATGTTCTGGTACTCTTCTGCTTCTGCAAATTGCAATGGAGCTGTATCATTTGAATCTCTGTCTCCATTTAAACTAAGACTTGTCAATTTATCTGAAATCTCCTCAACTCTTTCCGATAAGTCACCTATCTGTTGTTTCTGTTTATTTACGTCTTCCGTAAGTGTCGCTACTCGGGTTTCGGTATTGACACATTTAGTAGCTAACTGTTTATACTGTTTCGTTAGGTTATCTATTCTGTCAATTGGTGTTGATTCCTCGATTCCTTCAAATATTTCTTCCTTATCGTGTGCACGTTGTAAATGTAACTCTGAAAATTTTTGTACTATCACGCGATCTCTTTCTTCTATCCTGCTCCTTTGGTCTAATTTCTATTGAAACTAATCTATTATTGTGAGCATTCAAAATTGGTTGTACTTCTTCTCTAATTTCTTTCTTTAATTCATCTTTCATGTTTTTAAAACATGTCCCTATTCGTGAGTCTAACCGTGTTTCCATTTCCATTGTTCCCATATCAGTTTCTAACCGTGTTGCCAATGATCCCATCTCTCTTTTTAATTCAGATCTTAACTGTGTTTCCATTGTTTCCATACCAGTTTTAATTGTTCCTATCTGTGAGTCTAACCGTGTTGCCAATGTTCCCATCTGTGATCCCAAATTTAATATAGCACACATCAACTGCTCCATATTAACTGGTTCAAAATTCTTTTCGCCCCTAATGTTTCCCGTAAAACTAACTTCCTTCGTCATAGCTGTAACGCTATCTGTGTTCGATACTATTTCAGAATCTCCTATCGTTAATCTCATATTCTGAAAATTTTCCGATTGTGAAAAATTTTGAACTGGTTCCGGACTATTTTCCCGGTTTATTAAATTGTTTTCTACTTCATTATTCATCATACTGTTCTCCTGTGTTGGCGAGTTCGCCGTGTTAACAATTTCGTCATTCTGACTATCCATCATTTTTGCCTTTTTCATCGATCTCGTAATCATTTACAAAACATACAAAACTCGTCACTGTACGAAAATTACACACAATATAACACTTTATCACCAACAATAACATTCACACGAAATGCTTCCCGACAAACACGCCTAACAAACAATTAAAACCTTCACAATTGCACAAAATTGTCAAACCCGTGTACGACCCATCAAAAATTAAATTCCACAAAAATGCCATCAGAAGAATGACAAGACAACTACAAATGTTCAATTACAAAATCTATACACGCAATATAGACTACAATTACTAAATTACAGATTACTTCAACAATATTACTGTCTGCTACTTTTACTATCAAAAGAATTCCAGGGGACGATCCGAAGCAGCGGTCGCCACGTGCATAGGGGCTTAATTAAATAAAATGCAAATAATTTTAATTTTAGTAGCTGTCTGTCTGGTTACGCAGTCTCGTAACCGGTTGGCCTTGAGTAGTATTAGTACGCAATCTGACTGCATAGAATAACAACAAAGAATGAAAGGAAATTTCCGTTAACACAATTAATTAAG
This sequence comes from Schistocerca serialis cubense, assembly GCF_023864345.2. NCBI lineage: Eukaryota > Metazoa > Arthropoda > Insecta > Orthoptera > Acrididae > Schistocerca > Schistocerca serialis. The sequence continues at coordinate 510,898,761 of NC_064645.1, forward strand.
TCCCCAGCAACTATAAAAGCTACGAATCCACAACTACGAAACAACAAAGCACAAGTGTAACTGTTCTGTGTGTGGAAGTGTGATTCAACGTACACATCTGGCACGGTTCTTCCTCAATACGACAAGATATTTTAAACACCATTTACACTGAAGTAATTAAAAAAAAAGCAGAAATACTATAATTGAACATAAAAACCAGAATTGCACTCTAATACATGAACACAAGCCAGATGCTTTGTTGACTGAACCTGTGACCAAAAGACATTGTTAGTTAGGAAATTTGAAATAAAAATATTTTGTTTTATTACCTCATATATATTGACGAAAAACACACTCTGATCATTACAACATCACCAATCGAACAGCATCGGCTGTCTAGCCCATCAGAACAACTGCACACGACATGCTCACAACTAGTAGTGCTATCGACATCCTCTCAACAAGCACTGACCACAGCTACCTCAGAACTACTACAGCTCACGGCAACTTCTCAACTACTACTGCCAGTGGAGGCGGCGGAATGAAACTCTTTTGGCGCCATCTCTGGCACTGTGACTCAGTGTATCCACCTTTCAACATCACACACATCCATGCGCGAGACAGGATTCGAACCGGCGACCAGAGCAACAGCGCGGTTCCGGACTGAAGAGTCTCGAACCGCTCGGCCACAGCGGCCGGCACTTCAGAGTTGACCGTTGCGTCATGATAGAGGACAACAGACAGAATGACCCCGAGGCCATGACTTTACCATGTTAGGGTTGTAAGGTGTCAGGCAAATCCAACACCTTCCATGAAAACCCTGACATGATAAGCAAATCCAGTAGTATGTCACATAGCTCCGAATAAATCGTGACATTAAATTAACCAAAGTAATACGAGTAACGAGTGAGCAAATGGAATACCACAGACCAACACAAGAACGCCTAAATGTATGTCATATCTTCCCACCGTGAGACAGACGCAGTTCCGAGTGGAGAAACGAGAACAGAAGCCGAGAGCAGAACCGTGTTAAGGCCCTACGATGAGGGACGGACACCCACGTCGCCAGCTAATCGCTAGGACCACCCCCCCCCCCCCCCCGCCCATGTTAAAAGCTAGAGCCCTCCAGAAGAACAGTATAGATCTTACGATAACACAAAAAGGGCCACCCCAACCACAAATTTTAGCGTGAGACTATTTCGCGTCTCTGTTACGTCAGGACCACCCCCCAGCCCATGTTAAAAGATAGAGCCCTCCAGAAGAACAGTATAAATGGTTCAAATGGCTCTGAGTACTATGGGACTTAACTACTGTGGTCATCAGTCCCCTAGAACTTAGAACTACTTAAACCTAACTAACCTAAGGACATCACACACATCCGTGCCCGAGGCAGGATTCGAACCTGCGACCGTAGCAGTCACGCGGTTCCAGACTGTAGCGCCTATAACTGCACGGCCACTCCGGCCGGCAGAACAGTATAGATCTTACGATAACACTAAAAGGACCACACCAGCTGCAAGTTTTAGCGTGAAACTTTTTCGCGTCTCTGTTACGTTGCAAACTTTAAAAACATTGCCCCACCATGAAAAGTATAACGTTTCTCATTGGATAGACAGAATTTTTGTAGGCGGAGCTTAAGGTTAACATTGAGACCCTGATTGGTCAGATGAAAACACAGCCAGATAGTTTTTTTAAACCAACTTCGGTAAATTGTAGTAAGGAGAAGTTAGGAGAGAGTTGCTTCCGAGACGGCGAGGTGAGCAGAGCTGCGCTAACCGCCGCCCCCTGACGAACACCGACAAGGTAATGAACGCACGCGATGCCGCATAACAGCGCATAAAGCTTCACTCAGAACTGCAGAAGTCTCATCTGTTACACCCCCTTTTTGCGTAATACTAGTGTCGATCGTCAATTAAAGCTCATGGTGTTCACATTTGCCACTTGAAGTAAAAATCTGAAACACGATGATTTTTCTGTTATATAGTTTTTGAGAAGCCACATCAGCCACTGTAATTTACGACAAGTTAGATAAGTAATTAAAGATAATTGAGGGTCACTGTAGACCATTTTGATAGTTTTCTCTCTTGTGAAAATTTAAACCTAGATTATAGATGTGATATGGCATAGGCCATCCTTCGATCCATTGTAGAACTTGGAAACCCACTCAGGGAATATTCGTTCACATTTTTGTTGAGCGCAGTTGATTTTTATCATCCTGTATTAAAACATTTCCTTTTATCAATAGTGCAACTTATAAACAATGTTTTGTGAGTAGAATAAAATTTCCAATGGTAAACTTAACTGCTTTTCGACGTTATTTTACCAGCTAACTAAAAATAGGAAAGCCTTGAACCGCTTCCACTAAATTTAGTTAGTATTAAGATTTTTTTACAGGGAGTGCAGTTGAGCTGACGCTGAAATCATTAAGTATTTGGTTATATCATCGCTAGTCTCACTGAACTCTTCTGAACTCTGCATCTCACGTGTGGTCTAGAGTCTCCTTACCAGCAACAGGTCTCAGGTTCAAACTAGTCAATTCCCTAAAACACACGCTCAGAGCGTCGTTGCGCGAAAGTGGTAGGGAGACACGATATAAAACAAACAGACACCACGCAGAATGTTAGAGGGTGCGGATGTGAAATTTTTCTCCGGAAGATAGTGTGGCGCCAGTCCGTGGATTGTCGTTTTGTTTCCGGTTCAAAATAAGGAACCCACGTTTCATAACCTGTATCGATGTTTGTCAAAAACATGCGACGATTAGCCTCATAACGCGCAAGCAGTTCCGCACATATGGTCTCTTGTTCCTCTTTACTGTCTTCTAGTTGATGGCGGGGAACCCAACTGTTGGCCGAATGGGTAGCACTACCAGCAGAGACGTCCAGATGAGCAGCGAGGTGTTAGATTGTGATCCATCGATCACCTCGAAAGAGAGTGTCCGCACGTTTCAACGTTGCAGGAGTCACAGCTGTGTAGAGCGGGCCGGCTCGGGGGAGATTGGAAAGGTTTGCGCGATCTTGTTGCGTTGATGACAGACGCCTCGCCCAATGAGTCACCGTGCTTTTGTTCACTGTCAGTTCCGTGTATACATTCTACGAGCACCTATAAATATCTGCGACGCTCTGGTTTTCCGCCGAAGGAAAGTCAACGGCAGCAGCTGCTGGAACACACCTATGCTACAGACGATATTTTGGTGGCTACGTATAGCACCACCACCTATCGAAACTTCATGAAACTAAGGGACTAAAGTGGGAAATGTCCAGTTGTGGAACGAAGTCTTGATGGTGATCAGTCGATCACTTCGAATGAGTGTGTCCAGACGTTCCAACACTGCAGGAGTCATACCTATGGGCGGCCGGCCAGCACGCGGGAGATCGGACGGGTTTGCGCGACCTCGTTGCGATGGTGACAGACGCCTCGCCCGACGACTCACCGTATATTTGTTCACTGTCAGGAAACCGTAGATATTCCGCAAGCGCCTACGAATATCTGCGATGCTCTGGTTTTCCGCAAAAAGTAACTCAATGACAGCTCTCTGGTAGGAATGCACCTCCGTTAAAGACGCCGTTTTGGAAGGATACATATAGCATCACCTCCTGTAGGAAATTCACGAAACTTTAGTGGCTGGAGAGGGGATATTCCACGATTTCCCACAGCAAAATCCGTGTTTTTTCAACGGTAACTGGCCGTGGAAAAATGTTTTGCATTAGTTTTGAATGCCCCTCGTATATGAAAAAAAGCTCATAGTAATTAGACATAACACTATACGCTAGAGATAAATCAATTTTCGAAACTATCTTGTATTATGTACCGCAGGTGGTGCTGATAATGGGCAACTGCGCCCAGTACTAATCAGGCAGTAAATAAATAACACTCACTACTGGGCGCTTTTACCCCTAAATACACTGTGCAAACAAATTTTGCAATTTTATCGAATGCCCCTCGTACAAAGGCCACGTACGCTTATAAATTACAACAAGGTTAATAAATTGGCCCTGTCTAACGAGAACATAAAAGACTACTAGACAACGGGCTGTCTCTAAGGACGTCGCCCGTCTGCGGCTGGGACACTTGCCGAGCCGCTTAGGGCGCTGTGATCTTCGCCGCTGATACTCGCAGCCGAGCGCCTGCCTTCGCCTGTTGGCTGAGCGGCAGGGATCTGGGCGCTGAGCGGACGACTTTTGCGGGGGGAGCACCAGGGGCGGAACACGGCGCCTCATTACGGTCTGCAGGCCGCCGCATTGACAAACTTGGGCGCGGCTGATGAAAGACATCAGGGAGCGCTGCTCGCTTAGCTGCCGCCGCTACTCCACCCTCAGCCCGCTCCGCCAGCCAGCGGCTGTCGCCAGCATCTGGAGGGGGGCGGATAGCGAGTGGCTTTCAGCAGACGCCTCCGTCACCCACCTCAGCCTGCGTTGGAAAATACAACTACACTCGTCGTCAGGGGCCCACATCAACCAGAGTACGAGTAAACATCACGACTTTTAGCTTTCTCTCACAGTGGCATTTTTTTGCACATCTCACCGCCTTCATGAAATAATTTTACAGCTAACGAGAGGGTGCTTTTCTTTTGCTTCCATCCATCCTTGCAACATTACATATCGTCGAAGTCGTCGTCGGCTGATACTCGTATCCGAGTTTTCATTTCTCTTCTGAGATTTCCTTTGTCACGGTTCAGGCGTGGAAGTGTCGTTGATAGCTTAGCAATCCAATCCTAGCGTGGAACAGGCGGCCACAGACATTACAGCTGATGGTGGAGGGCGTGGCTGGGCCTGGAGGCGTTTACGTCTCCGGCGTTTGTCATTCTCCATTCTTCGACGTTCCAGCTCAAAGCTTTGAAGAGCATTTCAGGTACCTGAGTGCCAGTGACTTCGAGCTTCAGCTATTGTGGACCAGTTACTCGGATCGGTGTTCAAGTTTTTCATATCCTTATAACCTTTGGCAGGGGCACCTCATGGCCTTTTACCTGTGCTCACTTCGCTGTACAGCATTTGGCATGGAAGTCTGTCATTTTTCATCCGCTGGACATGTCCGACCCATCTGAGTTGATGCTTTCATGGTATACATTTTTGCTTTCTCAAGAACAGCCGTGTTGGATATGAAGTCATCCCATTTCGGGTTCATGATATATCTTAGCTTCTGTTGGTTGAAGCGTTCTAGTTTCTTCAGGTCACAGCAATATAACGTCCAGGTTTCGCAACCATATAGCAGGGTGGAAATGACTACAGCTTTGTACACCATCAGTTTGGTGTACAGTGTTAGGACTTTATTCAGGAAGACATGCTTTGTAAGACGTTCAAATGCTACATGGGCAGCACGTAATCTATTCTCCACATCTTTTCCAGATGAGCAGTTAGACGACAGTATGCTTCCTAGGTAGAAAAAAGAGAAAAGGGGAACCATTGAAGATAACAATCGATAACTTTTCCACGTTATTTAACAGATAAGATACAAAAAAACCAGAGACATAATTTTTAAGTTACTCTATTTTGGATATTTTTACATGTTGGCCCATAGATTTGTGCTTATTCAAATCACTACCATGATAATGCTTCAGTAGGTGTATTATGTTACAACGAAATAGGTCACAAAGTTTCATGTAAATATCGCAAGTAGTTTTTGACATACAATGACGGAACAAGAAACCGCAACACCAAGGAGTTGTGCGCTGTGAACGATAACTAGTTGGTAGTTTTTACATCTTCATGAGGACGCCTATTCAAATTTCGCACCAGTTGCGTAAGAGTGGCGCTAGTAGCTCCAATTTGAGAATGTAAATCTGGTTTGTTTTAAACACATGTTGTGGCGGTCGTGAGCGTTAGTTAACTTTGAGGCTGGGCGTAAAATGTCGTGTGACTACGGCCTCCCGTCGGGTAGACTGTTCTCCAGGTGCAAGTCTTTCGATTTGACGCCACTTTGGCGACTTGCGCGTCGATGGGGGGATGAAATGATGATGATTAGGACAACACAAAACCCAGTCCCTGAACGGAGAAAATCTCCGACCCAGCCGGGAATCGAACCCGGGCCCTTAGGATTTACATTCTGTCTCACTGACCACTCAGCTACTGGGGGCGGACAGGCTAGACGTGATGAGTTGTTAGTTAACAATTCCGTTAACTCGACAAAGATACCATTATCAAAACGTCACTGAGTTCGAACGAGGTCGTGTAATCTGGCTACGAGGAGATGGATGTCGCTTCCGCGATACTGCGGAAAGGCCTGGCAGGAATGTAGCCACTGTGCATGATTGTTGGCAGCTGTAGTCACAAGAATGTACGGTCGCAAGAGTAAAGAGCTCCGCACTGACATGTGGCATTATCCAGAGGACAAACCATCGTGTTTGGCTTATGTCTCTGGTGAATCGTACTGCATGCGCAGGAGCAATTTGACCAGCAGTTGGTACCACAGTGACACAACGAACTGTTACAAACCGGATACTTCAAGGACAGCACTCAGCCAGACACCCTGTAGCGTGCATTCTGCTGACACCAAACCACCACCATTTGCAACTTCAGTGGTGTAAAGCGAGAGCTCATTGGAGAGCAGGGTGGGGTTTGTTGTGTTTTCCGATGAAAGTTCGTTCTGCCTTGTTGCTACTGATGGCGCTGCGTTGGTTAGAAATACGCCAGATGATGGATTGCCACCGACTTGTCTCCGAGCTAAACACACTACACATAGGCCTGAGCCGGCCGGTGTGGCCGAGCGGTTCTAGGCGCTTCATTGTGGAACCGCGCGACCGCTATGGTTGCAGGTTCGAATCCTGCCTCGGGCATGGATGTGTGTGATGTCCTTAGGTTGGTTAGCCTTAAGTAGTTCTAAGTCCTAGGGGACTGATGACCTCAGATGTTAAGTCCCATAGTGCTCAGAGCCATTTGAACCATCCTTAGACAACGACTTAAGTGTCATCCACAACTAGCATTAACCGTCCCTGTATTCGCCGACAAAGTACAAAAGACATGTAAATCTATCCCACAAACTAACATCCAGCACCTATACAACGAAATGCATGCACGTTTGCATGCAACATTCTAGTGATTACACCGCTTGTTAACGTTCCAGCGTTTCACGTTTGCAAAGCTTATCTCGCACTTACGTTAACATGTGTTTTTTGCAGTGTTAATGACTTAAATATATTAGATAGACAAACGTATTCCCCAAATTTCATTGCTCTAAATTGATTATTTTTTGGTGTCGCAAGTTTGTCCGTCAGTCTATGTATACAAAAAGCATAAAGTAGTCATTTTAAGAAAATCACGATTGAAGTTTAAAGTGATAAGAACGAACTCACATTTTTAAATTAATGTTCAAGAACACGCAATAGCACAGTCAGCCTCATGATCTTTGCAAACTTTCGTCTCTGAAAACACCTTCCCTCTGGATGATCTTCCATCTTTGGTGGTCAACACAGCTGCACCCGCTGACTTGGCATGGCTCAGCTTCTCTTTTAATTTCAACCGATTTAAAGAATGACAGCCGTGGTTGAAGTTGACATGAATTAGAACTATTATTCTTCTCATATTTCCATCATTAAATATTAATACACCATCACTGACTCCCTATTTCAGTGTACTAAATCCTACAAACACATTTTTTGCCACTCGTGTCCAGATGTTGTTGAAAGACCCATTGGATTTCTGAGGAGATTTGGGTGAGCTAGGTCCGTAGAAATTGGACTGGTGGCTTTCAAACCAGCTTCAGGAATAGAGTTCTTGTGTTAAAAACCCACTCCTGAAACTTCAGCCCCACGGAATTTACACCGTGATTCAGGTCCAGGTGATAACACTAGAAGTATCGGTTTCCTGTCAGTTGAGAGTTTTAGGATGTCTGACGCCAAAATTGCTTTCTTTGTACTATCTAAATCACTTCTATTATTTATGATAGCCGTTGCATAACACTGCTGAAGCTGATCTGTTGTTTCATCAGTCAGTCCGCTCCTCAGGGGCTTACCACCTAATAATACTGTGGTGCGAATAGTTTAATTTTTCTGTGGCACGGGCCTATCCTCTTTCGCAAATATCCAACGAGTATTTTTTGTCGACTGTTGAAATCACAGTCTTCTAATGTTCAAGATATCCACCTATACACAGATGTATATCCGGAATTACGTAGTTTCAGAGATTTCCAAGTAATATAATAAAATTAAAAATAAAATACTTTTAGCCATGACACGAATGTAATTTATATACCATTTCGATCAGGAAAGAGTGAAGAATATTGTTCGCCTTTTCTCGAAAATTTATATTTGTTGTCTGTAAACTCTTCTTAATACGACGAAAAGAGAAATACACTGCTCGCCACGCATACTGCAACCCTCTGATGATGGAATGCAGCATGGTAGCCTATCCCAAAACTGTCACGTAGGTTCTTTTATCATTATTAGTTTTTACATGTCTGAGTGGAAAAGAAAAAAAACATAGGTAGCCAATCCACATTCGTACCTCACAGTATACAAGATTGTCACAAGGTACACTGTATCAAAAATAACACTGTAAACCTTGATACAATGACGAAGGGCTAGTTTACGAACATTTATGTAGAGACAGAAATTTACGCTCAGCAAAAGACAATTAATGAACAACGCATATTGAGAAGCCCTAATTTTTTCAACATCTGCCACCCAGTTATTGAAACTTGCTTTCCCGTAAGTTCGCAGTTATAACTAGCTGTTTGTAAACATACTTTTGTAAGCAATCGACGGCTCGTCCAAGTTATGCGACAGCCCTCAACAGTTCCCGGTGCTTCTAATTTTACTCGTTGGAGGTCGTATCTTTACGTTCGACTTGGACACCTCACCCATTGCAATTATTTTACACTTTTATTAATTCCATTTACTTACGTTCCGCTTTCATTTTAAAAGACAGTTATAATTCTTAAATACGAAAGAATATAACTCCTTTAAGGTAAATCATGCGAACAGTTTCTGGATTGTACATTTTTATAATTACGACATGCCCGTTTTCTCATGATGTCATTTTGCGCAAAACTTTTTAAAATAAACTCGGGCATGACAAGCATGCAATGTAATTTTTAAATGGTTCAAATAACTCAATTTAGGCTAAACCATGTTAACAGTTGTAAAGTATCGGATTGTACACTTTTTATGATTACGACACCTCCACTCTCTTCATGACGTCATTGGGCACAAAACTTTTTTAAATCTGCTTGACTTTTCTTGTTTTTATCATTTGACGTTGCTACTCTGCAGCTTAACATAAGTTGTGTAATATTTCTGCACTTGTACTGTCCATGTATAAGCATCGTCTCTCAACTCCTATTATAAGAAACAATAATGTCCACAGAAAACAATGAGATCCTTCCGTACTGACATTTGGCAGTTTCAGATACACCTGTAATGGCCTAACATAGGGACCGAAATCGGTCGTGTAAACTTAATAAAGTTCTAAAAACAAGCAAGTGGAGTGGTGTTTCATCTAATTTGTAATACTATGTGTCCATCCCCATGGCCAATGTATCTATTTTTAACATTATATCACAACTACAGACCACGTTGAATGCTGCCAGTGACTGCCCAGCTAATTACTTCTTTTCTCCCATTCTTTTTGTTAAGGTGAGGGTCCTGTGATTTTCCGTAGACTTGGTGAGATCTTTCTAGATGGCTTGGTCAACATATAAATCTACTTAAAACTAGTAGAGGTAATAATTTGTCCAGGGATGTCCTTCAGAGCAAGAAGACAATGCAGAATTCTTGCAATAGGCACTCTCACTGGCTCACAATAATTATTTCAGTGGAGCGTGTGATTTCCCAATTGCGTCTATGTGTAAGCCGTTTGATAGGCCGGGGTTAGAAGTTTATCACGGAGTAGGAGAGGTTTTCTGCCTTCCTCTCGACACCAGGGCATCGTTGGTTAATCGCCAAAAAATCTGTGAAAGAAGGTGTTTGTTCAAGTTATTTACAAAATTACAACTGGTCAGTACTCGCAAAAAAAAAATGGCTCTGAGCACTATGGGACTCAACTGCTGAGATCATTAGTCCCCTAGAACTTAGAACTAGTTAAACCTAACTAACCTAAGGACATCACAAACATCCATGCCCGAGGCAGGATTCGAACCTGCGACCGTAGCGGTCTTGCGGTTCCAGACTGCAGTGCCTTTAACCGCACGGCCACTTAGGCCGGCCAGTACTTGCAAGTTCTGTTGCAATTTGGCCCGCGCGATCCTACTCTGGCGGAAACAGCCGTTTCAGAAAATTAAGTGAGACAACAATTACTGGCAGACGTTTGACGAGACAAGAGCTGCTTGCAGGCGACTGGTGAGACGAGACTTACTTTCATAAAGAAGGATGCCTCCGGTTTAGTACTGAGTAGAGAGGATGAGACGGACTCAGAACTGGTAGCCAGTGACGCCGCCACCTTCCATATTCATGCTAAGAATGGTAAAAAGGTGCCGGCGATGCAATCGCCTAATTGAGGGTGGCTGAAGGCTTGTAAACTTTCGAACGAAGTTCGAATTATATTAATATCTTCAGCTGCTGACGGTCGTTGATATATATCAACGGGGAGAGGTGATAATGTGTGCCCCGACAGGGACTCGAACCCGGGATCTCCTGCTTACATGGCAGACTCTCCATCCATCGTACCCACCGAGAGCACAGAAGACAATGCGACTGCAGGGACTTTCTCGCGCACGCCTTCCGCGACACCCACATTCTCACCGTGTATATCCACACACTACATTCGTAGTGTCCCACCCCAACACACTCATTACTCGTGGAAGACATTCTTACCAAGTCCCGTAAGAGTTCGGGGAATATGTGTGCATCCGCATGGCCGGTATTGCCAGAACTATATACTTATATGGATATAGTGCTGTTCTTTCGAACATTGCACTCATTGACTGTATCTGTGATTTAGTTTCATGACTATGGTTTTATTGCATTCACACTCCGGTGCCAAGTTCAGATTTCATAATTCAAATCTATTGATCATTTCAGTGTTCACATATGTATTTCAGTGGGTACTTCGTATGTCTGATGCTTTATTGTAATAAATCAAATTGTTACAGCAACCACCAATTTCCTTTCTTAACATAGATCAACACTATTGTTAAAATGTCCATGTGTGGTGTGATACCCTAATTTTAATGATTAATTGTGCCACACCAAATAGTTTTCCTTCAATAAGAAATTCCCACTGTGGGACATTGATATTTCTTCAATTTCTGTGGTCTTATAGAGAGCTTCCCCTCTCCGTAGCTTACCAGGGATAAAACATACAGCATCTTAGCGGTATGATAAACAACTCAATGAGCACCTCACAAAACGTGAAATTGACATAAAACGCCAATTAAAGTAAAAGTCGACTACAAAATCGATTAAATATTTGATAAAGACACACAAATACGCGTTCTAAGAAAAGAAAAGAAAGGAAAAGAGAGGGAAGGAGAGGGGAGGGTTGGGGAGGGGTAGAGAGGGGATGGGAAGGAGAGGAGAGGGGTGAGAAGGGGAGGAGAGGGGAGGGAAGGAGAGCAGAGGGGAGAGGAGGGGTGGGGAGATTAGGGGGGGAGGGGAGGGGAGGGGAGGGGAGGGGAGGGGAGAGAAAACGACACACCGAGAAAGAATTCTCCGAATGAGACGGAAATCGGTAGTTATGTGTACATGTACAAACCAATTATTACAGTTTCAGAAAAATGGGATAATTTATTCAAGACAAAGAGATTCACAAACTGAACAAGTTAATAATGCGTTGGTCCACTTCTGCCAGTTATGGAAGCAGTTATTCGGCTTGGAACTGATTAACAGAGTTTATGGATGTCCGCCAGGGGATATCGTACCAATGCTGTCCGCACGTTAGGTCGTCAAAATCCCGAGCTGCTTGAAGGGTCCTGCCCATAATGCTCAAAATGTTCTCAATTGGGGAGAAACCCGGTGACCTAGTTAGCCAAGGTAGGGCTTGGCAATGAAAGACAAGCAATAGAAACTCTCGCCGTGTGCGGGCGGACATTATCTTGCGGAAATGTAAGCCCAGGTTTACTTGTCATGTAGGGCAACAAAACGGAGCTTAGAATATCGTAGAGTTACCGCTGTGCAGTGCGGAAGACAGCCAAAGAAGTCGTGTTATGAAAACAAATGGCATCCCATACCATCATTTCTGGTTGTCGGGCCGCACGGCAGGAGACATTCAGGCTGCAATCCTATCGCTGTCCAGGACCTCTCCAGACACATCTTCGGCCTGTGATGCCTTTGACTGGAGTATAAATGTCTTCAGTGATGAGTCTCGCTTCGAATTGACCAGCGAAGACGTCTGGACACGCCCCAGACAGCAGTTGGACACCAGCCTGACTGTCGCCCTTTATACGGCCACCACTGATGGTCGGGAGTTCAATTTAATTTCACTACAGGGCCCGTTTGGTTATTATTCGTAGCACCCCTACAGCACAGAAATATGTCGACGATATTCTGTGGCTCGTTTTGTTGCCCTTTGTGGCAAGCCATCTTGAGCTTACATTTCGGTAAGATAATGTCCGGCCACACATGACGAGAGTTTCTACTTACTGCCTTCATCATTGTCTAACCCTATCTTGGTTAGCAAGGTCACCGGATCTCTCCCCAATTGAAGCGTTTGTAGCATTATGGGCAGAGACCTCCAACCATCTTGGGATTTTGATAATTTAACGAACCAATTGGTCAGAATTTGGCAGGATTTCCCTTAGGAGGACATCCAATAACTCTGTCAATCGGTTGCAAGCCGAATAACTTCCTGCATAAGGGACAGAGGTGGACCAACGCGTTATTGACACGCTCAATTTGTGAAGCTTTTACTTTTCAATAAATCATTCAGTTTTTTTTTTTTTTTTTTTTTTGAAATTGCAATAATCTGTTTGTTTGTGTACATCAGTCTAACGATTTTCATCTGTTTCGAATAACTGCGTCGAAGTGTGTCCTTACCTTTTTTCCTTAGAGTGTATTATCAGTGAAACTACATGATTGAACAAGGTGAAATAAGTGGAAAAAGTGCATACATAGAAGATAGGTGTTCTTGGACCGGGACACAATGCTGCGACAATGAAACACAAAATGAAGAAGTAAAACTCGTAATTAAGGCGCACTTGTGGTCTGTAGGAGCCGGCACGGTAGCACAGCGGGTGGGCTCAGAGAGTTAGCTGCTCTCTGCAATAAAAAAAATTGAGTGAATGGATATCGATGAACCTGAAAGGGTCTCGTGGGACGTCCGTGCCGAACAATAAGTGCAACGTACAAATTCAGGTAAAAAAAGTAGCGTCTTTGATCAATAATCAAACAGTTCTAGGTCCCGGGTTCGAACCAAGCAACCGCTTAAATTTTGAATTAAAATCATGAGCATTGGAGGCCGAAGACTTCCGGCATAAGAAGTCACCCTCGTTCTGCCGACAGCCTTGTCAAATAGGGCAGATGAGCGGACAGAGATTCAGCGCAATCTCTTTCATTTCGGGTGGGGAACTGCCTCTAAAGGCAGAATAATCACCAGTGAACAACGGTATGAGGATGCTGAGGACAATGGAAAGCACTGCATTAAAAAGACATAATGTCTATCCACAGTACATGTGGCCTGTAAATGAAAAAGTTTCATGATGATCTCTTCATTTGAATCTCCGGCAACACTGCCAAGGAGGAGATGGCCCTGAAAGAAAGACTAATTAAGCAGCGAAATGATAACGTTATACGAGTCGGGGGGTAGAATGTCAGGAGTTTTAACGTGGGAGGGAAGCTAGAAAATCTGAAAAAGGAAATGCAAAGTCTCAGGCTAGAGATAGTGGGGTTCACAGAAGTGAAATGGAAGAAGAAGACAAGGACTTCTGACAAGACAAGATGGGGTCGTACTAACAGCAGCAGAAAATGGTATAATGGGAGTGAGATTCGCTATGAATGGGAAGGCAGGGCAGAGAATGTGGTACTGCGAACAGATCAGTGATCTGATTGCTGTTATCAGCAAACCAACATCGACAATGATAGTTCTGGTATACATGCCGAATTCGCAAGCTTACAATAAAGAGATAAAGTATATGAAGATATTGATCGAATAAGTGAGTACGTAAATACAGATGAAAATCATCATGGGGGACTGGAAAGCGGTTGTAGAGGAAGGAATAGAAGAAAGGGTTACGATAGAATATGGGTTTGTACTAGAAATGAGATAGGAGAAGGACTAATTTAGTTCTGTTATAAGTTTTAGGTTGTAATATAAAATACTCTGTTCAAGAAACACAAGAGGAGTAGGTATACCTGGAAGAGACCCGTTAGATTACAATTGAAAACATAGAATTCACAACATCTGCTGCTGACAAGAAGAAGAATACTCTGAAGAACACTGCTGCTACTGCACTTGTCGACGGCCCCTGTGTATTTGTTGGATGTAGAATTAATTTTAGCATAGACATTAATGATTCCTTTACTCATGGTAATGGTTGGCTTACTGTAGCTATTGTACGAGGTGGTACTGGAGTTCCTAACGTTCCTGGCCTTGAAAGTTTTGTAGACAGAGACATTATTGCCTACCGTACCTATCATATTGGAGAATTAGCAAATAAAGACTTTGGTAAATCTGTGTATATGTCACCTTGTGCATTGTCTGTGTATACTCGTAATAAGAGAAAAGTATCTGTAAACGAGTCTGTATTCGTTTGGATTAAAGGTAAAGGAGTATGTGAATATGTAAAATTTGTTGGAGACTGTACTTTGTATTTTCATAAATAAAGTGATCTGTAGCGTAGCTGAGAACCGGACAAGGGTCTGTCATGGCCAGACAGAGATTGTGAAATTAGATGCTGGATTGAAAGGTATATTCAGGAGCAGATACAGACTCAGATCACAATTTAGTAGTGATGGAGAGTAGGCTAAAGCTAAGAGAGTCGTCGGGAAGAATCAGTGCTCAAAGAAGTACGATACGCAAGTATTACGGAAAGAAGAGATAACTTGAAGTTCTCTGAGGCTATAGATACTGCGGTAATGAATAGCGCAGTAGGCAGTTCGCTCGAAGAGGAAAGGACATCTCGGAAAAGGGAAATCTCAGAAATTGGAAAGAAACACATAGGTACAAAGAAGGTAACGGTGAAGAAACCATGGGTGACTGAAGAAATACTTCAGTTGATCGATGAAGAAGGAAGTAGAAAAACGTTCACAGAAATTCAGGAGTGCGTATGTACAAAACGCTGATGAATGATATAAACAGGAAGTGCAGGGAAGCTAAGACGAAATAGCTGCATGAAAATGTGAAAAAATCGAAAAATAAATGATTGTCGGAAGGTCTGAGTCAGTATATATAAAAGTCAAAACTACTTTCTGTGAAATTAATAGCAAGGGTGGTAACATTAACAGTACAATGGAAATTCTATTGTTAAATTCAGAGGTGAGAGCGGATAGCTGAAAATAGTACATCGAACACCTCTGTCAGGGGGAAGATTTGTTCGATGTAGAGAAATAGAAATAGGAGTCGATAATTATAGAATCGATAAGAGATCCGTTACCAGAATCAGAATTTAAAAGAGCTTTGGAAGATTTAATAGATAACATTCCATCAGAATTTCTAAAATCATTGTAAATTTGTAGCCCAGCGAGAAGTCCCAAGAGACGAGAAAAGGGCAGGTGACTCCTGTGTACAAGAAGGACGAAAGAACGGATCCACAAAATTACAAGCCAATATCCATAAAATGGGTTTGTTGCAGAATCCTTAAATATATTCACAGTTCGAACATAATGAATTTTATTGTGACCGAGAAGCTTTTGTCCACGAATCAGCATGCTTTTCGAAAGCATCGCTCGTGCGAAATTCCGCTTGCTCTTTTCTCACATGGTATACTGCGAATTATCAGTGAAGGGCAACAGGCAGAGAACATATTGCTAGATTACCGAAAAGCGTTTGAAAAAATGGTTCAAATGGGTCCGAGCACTATGGGACTTAACTTCTGAGGTCATCAGTCCCCTAGAACTTAGAACTACTTAAACCTAACTAACCTAAGGACATCACACACATCCATGCCCGAGGCAGGATTCGAACCTGCGACCGTAGCGGTCGCGTGGTTCCAGACTGTAGCGCCTAGAACCGCTCGGACACTCCGGCCGGCAAAGCGTTTGACACGATGCCCCATTGCAGGCTGTTAAAGAAGATACTAGCATATGGAATAATTTCACAGATATGACTTCTTAAATTATGGAACACTGTGTGCTCTCCTCGATGGCGAGTGTTCATCAGAGACAAGAGTATAGTCAGGATCTCACCATGGAAGTGTGATAGGATTGCTGTTATTTTCTATATACACAAACGGTCTCACGGGCAAGGTGGGAAGCTGTCTGCAGATTTTGGTGATGATGCTGTAGTGTACGGGAAGCTGTCGAAGTTGAGTGACTGTAGGATGACAGAAGATGACTTAGACAAGAATTTCGAGTTGTTGTGATGAATGGCAGCTACCTCTAAATGTAGAAAAACTTATTTTAATTCTGATGATTGGGAAAAACAAACACTTAATATTCGGATACAGCATTAGTAGTGTCCTGCTTGATACATTAAAGTTTTGTTCCACAGTGAGACTCGATGATCAGTTCTCTCATACAAAGATGTTTGCAGTTGGTTACGAAGGTGTGCACATCCTTGTTCGAAGTACATTAACGGCCACATATGTCTTTCTTAATGGATGCACTTCTGCAGCGTAGTGCAAACAACGTTGCCAACACGCGGCCCGTCCACACGCCTGGGTGGTTACAATCATGGTTCCGTAGTCAAACGCAAACATCTTTCTATGAAGGCAGTCAGCGTCTTCCCTCACAGTGGAATATATGGATTAACAGTTATGGAGTTTACTTTTGAAATAATAAACAGTTTACTTCATTTCATCCATCTTCACCGTTTTCATTTGTCTGCCCAATATAATGTCGTCGTTAGCCTCAATGGTTACGTAAAAGAAAAAAATAACGGCTGTAGTCGCCGCAGTGTCTTTGCATCGTACTTTTCAACAACACAATATGGTATGAAGACACAAAATAATAATATTTTTGTAACCGATAATCAAATGTTAAGAAAGCACGTAAGATCAAAACTACAATATCTTGTATTTGTTAGGTATAATTTTGATATGTCGCATATTTTCAGCAATATGCATTTGAGAGACTGGACAGTAGCAGTACTTCATTTAATAAGAGATTTTTATTTAACATTTTGATCTATCTGGAATAAGTCTTATTTGATGCTATTTTGTCTAAAACTGACATGGCGATACCGTGGCTGTGTACAATTAATGTAGGTTAATTCTTACAAAGAAGAAAACGGCAACCAGCCACTATTAAATAGCAGTATTAATAGTGGCTGGTTGATGTTTTCTTCTTTGTAAGAATTAACCTATATTAAGTCTTCAGAATGAGACTTTCACTCTGCAGCGGAGTGTGCGCTGATATGAAACTTCCTGGCAGATTAAAATTGTGTGCCCGACCGAGACCCGAACTCGGGACCTTTGCCTTTCGCGGGCAAGTTTGGAAGGTAGGAGACGAGATACTGGCAGAAGTAAAGCTGTGAGGACCGTGCGTGAGTTGTGCTTCGGTAGCTCAGGTGGTAGAGCACTTGCTCGCGAAAGGTAAAGGTTCCGAGTTCGAGTCTCGGTCGGACACACAGTTTTAATCTGCCAGGAAGTTTTACATTAAATCTTATTTGACCCTGATGTTTCTTGCTTAGTGCTTCTACCTGTATGGTCGTATTATTCGCAAGTCTTTTCCCTCCTAGCAGAGTGGCTCTGCTATTCTGGATTTGAATTATGTTAGATCATTTTGTTTATCATGTGGTATTTTCTTCTCTGCAGTGGTACAAGAGATATTAAATCTCCATTTGCATTTCGTGGAGAATAAAAGGTCGGCGATCCATTGACAATAAAATAAAAGCTTCAGAGTATTAGCAGTTCGTTATATTTTCCATATGCATTAAAACTGTTGTGGTTGGATGTTCATACGAATTATTAGAAGCATAATAAATCAAAGAATACATATATCCGTAAATAATGAGTGCCATTGGTCACTGATGTATTCTGGTGTAACAGATCAACTGAAACACCAGCTTTCACCTTGCTTGATTTCATCTCTCGCATGTGCCGATAAAGGTACAAAAATACCTAATGAAGCGCATTTTACACAAACAGCGTTCTACAACTAACTGTCACTTGCAACTAATTTATTGCATCAACGTGTGATATACGTCACGTCCAAGATACTATAGAGCAAACAATTTTCAGAAGTAAACTCCTTTGTTACTAACTTTAATTGTTCAAAAAATGGCTACAACTTCTCTAGTGTGTCGAACAAAGGAGCGAACAGCTTGGTCGATGCAGTCGCACGTGAAAGGCTGTGGTCACTTCGTGAAGAACTTGCACCTACCGTGAATTTGCACTCAAAAGCTGTTAACCTTCAATGTCTTAACTTCGCTTTGAAATGATGCGGATTTGCGGAGCACGGAGGTGAGGAGTTAATATGGGGTTAATGTATAATTAACGCAATTCTTTTTGACAAATTGTAACTAGTGGAGACTGTGGCTTCACAAGTGCACAACTGTACAAAGTAGTCAGGGGTAGCGACATCTATAAATTGTAGGAGCGATGGGGAAATGGTGGACTCTTACGGAGGAATCAAAATTAGAACGTCAAAAACTTGGGTGCTTATTTATTAGACTGCATTTTTATTGAAGTATATAAATTTCATTGAAGTAATTTCAGTGAAGCATGTAAATTTGGGAACAATTTTGTTTGGACGCTCTCTTGTACTAAGTGAATCAAGTGAAAATACAGTTTTGACTGGCAGTACCCACAGATGGAAGTAGTAATGGTCACAGAAATCTTTTATGGGGTTGGGTTTAAGCAATAAATGTTACATTGTCACAAACAATGGAAGAACACAAATATAGCTTTATAATGAAGGAAACCAACTGTTGTGTACATAGTTCCGCGTAGTCAGCGCGTACAAAATTTTCCCACTAGAGCGCGCCCCGCTAAGCACAACAGCGCAGGCGCACCGCTCGTCCGTCTCCGCACTACGAGATGGCGCTGCCTTAGAGACGGACCAAATTCTGCCTCCGCCGATACGCGTATTAATGTGTAACGCAGCCAATGAGATTGCTGCTAACGTAGAACCTTTTCTCCTCGCGGATCACACTCGCGCAGTGATACCTGAATGCGCGAGGTATTAAATGAGTGTACAGACCTCCGATTAGTCAGTCTGCATTTGTCTGCACCAGTCTGTACTAGTCTGCATTAGTCTGTACCAGTCTATAGTCAAGTTTCAGTCTGCACCTAAGAAGATTACCATATTCCTGTACATAGCCACGAAGACAAATGAATAGACACTTTGTCAAGTATCAGAGAGATGTGAGAATAAGATTAACGTACCAAGACCAAAGGAACTTCAGATTGTCAATTGTAAACAGCATCCAGAATCAAGTTACATAATGTCTATGCTTTTTATTATTTTAATGAATGTGTGTGAAAAGTAATCACGTTTTGTTTAAATCTGGTCACCGTCAATCTGCTACTCTAAGTGTGCAAGTGGCATTTCTATCGTCTGACCTAACGGCAGAAGATAAACACGCCACGATAAGACCACGAGACATCTTGCTGACACTCGCCTACATCGTTAGAGCGACAAGTCAAATAATCTGATGGTGTGTGTACCAAAGGTCTTGCAGTACGCACACCGCACCAACTCTCAAATCAAGTGGAATGCAGCACAACCATATTTAAACTCCATATTATGGGGTGTAAGAAATATGAAATTCAAAAAAATAATAGCATGGCGAAATTTGAATACGTGAATGCTTCCTACGTAGTTCGCAATCTTCTACACAAAAATCACTCTTATAGTAGTCTGGTCCATCCCACCCTGAACAACCAGAATGTACCATAGACCACAGATTGTACACCTATACCATATTTCGCTATTCTTTCCATAGTCTGCACAAACTAGCACTTTTCCCTGCCAATTTCAAAGTCGTTGTTAAAATTATCATCGCACAGGTCTCAATGCCCTCCAGACATCACATGCAGGAGCTAGATTCCTTCTCGGTCCTATAATTTTCTTCGGAAGGAATGGTTTCCCCTTCTGTAAAGTCTTAGATATCTCTTTCTTTATCTTTATCGCCTTATTTGCCCGTTCTTCTTCAGAATTCTTTTCATGAGGGACTCAGGATTACTGACTGCTGCCATTTATGTCCTTGTCTGCTCTTCAGGGCGTTGCTAGTACGGGGAATTGGTGATATTTTTGCAAATGACTTTTTTTTTGCTGCCGGCCGTTGTGGCCGAGCGTTTCTAGGCGCTTCAGTCCGGAACCGCGCTGCTGCTACCGTCGCAGCTTCGAATCCTGCCTCGGGCATGGGTGTGTGTGATGTCCTTAGGTTAGTTAGGCTTAAGTAATTCTAAGTCTAGGGGACTGATGACCTCAGATGTTAAGTCCCATAGTTTTCAGAGCCATTTCTTTTGTTGAAAGATATTGCATCCTGATTTTCATTTACGTTACTGGATCTTCCAGCCAGAAGAACATAGAATATGTATATTCTGCCTTACTGAAGCTTCCAATCCGGCTCACGCTGATTAGTTCTGGCTTCCTTACAGAAATATTGGGACTGCTCTTCAGCAAACGCTCAAAATCTGTCTCTTCCAGGTATATGCCCGACGGGGTAAATTGTTACCTAGTTTGTTCCTTTTCGCAAATTCATATGCTTGAATCGCACTCCATTACAGACGCCATTTTGAAGACTACGTAGAGCGCCGCCATCGATTCGAGCTTCATTAAATTATTTGATCTGAAGTGGGAGCGTTCCACAGCGTTCCGCAACAAATTCCAAATTTTTTCAACCAAATGTGTCCGAGGAAAAAAAGTGCTGCATTACTTGTGCAATGCCCCTTGTAAAAGCAAATAATGGAAATCCGTTTAGTTTGATTTTTCATCGACATATAATAAAATCATTTTTTACATATTTAATTATGTTCAGTTGGATCAAAACATGGACCAAGGTATCGACTGATTACATCTCCAGTGCAAGAGGGGCTCACATTGCCAGGATTTCAGTTCACGCAGTATGCACGTCCTTCAGTAGCGTGGGCTGCCTATTTGCCATGTACCCATCTATACACTTTCTAACGAAACTGCCAAAATAATGTTCTGAAACCCATTCCTTGAATTTGTATGGGATTAAATAAAGGCGGCATGGAATGAAAGGATAAGCTGCATGAGCACGAAAAACTAAATTTGAAATAAATGCAAACCATAATTGAAACATGGGAAGCCAATGTAAAAGTGCACAGCTTCGATAGTCTGGAGTATATTCGATTCCTTGTTGCACAATCTCGCTTAGTGCACGATACTTCGATTCTCCTCGGATTTCTGCTCCAGGCTTCGATGCGAATCTTCAGGTGTCATGTGTTCAGTGAGGAAGATTAATGTAACGACACACTGCAAGTATGAACTGGTCACAAGCATTAACATCCCATTGCACGCAACAGGTTACGGACATCGCTCCATTCGCCTAATCCCTGCCTTGTGGAGGAAAGAGTTCATGAAGTTATGTAACTAAGCAGTGTCACAACACTATGGTAAACCTGCATTTTCATCTAGTTTGCTAGATCTCGTCGTTTTATGGTCTTACTGTCAGGTTTATTGTAAATTTAGCATGCATTAATGGCTTCGTTACATTGTCGCGCCATTGGTATTTGGATACACTGGTGAATACATTTTCAGCTATAAGACAAGTGAATTTATTACAATGGGATTAAATAACTTTAATAACCTGCGTTGTAGGTGATAAGAATAAATATACACACGTATTTTTTTCTTTTACAACAGTGGGGTTGTATTACGAAAAAGAAGTTACCTGGTACACCAACAGGAAAGTGACTGCTATCGACCACTAGGGTACATCTTCATCAATCCAAGAGCTGCCACTAGATGGGTCTGCCATCGCCATCAAAGAATAACTTATGTCACATAGCAAGCTTGTTAGACGGAGTACGAACGTTTCTGCTCTGAAATGAGTAGATGCCAAAGACCGCAGTTGTTATATCCGTTGTAATTACACCCGTTGCTTACTGTTCTTCTTTCGCTATTATATTTCGTCTTGAGTCATATATATTGTTCCTTTGCAAAGTTTCTTTGAACAAGGAAATCTGTATAAGACATTTGTCAAAATTTTATGATTTATTATTTGTTGTACCGCCCCATTAATTACTTAAGTAATTGTAATTTGGTTGGGAAGTTAAATGGTTAAGGCATTTTGTGCTATCGATAGTATTTGTACGTAAATAAAAGAGGTACATGATACCTAGTTTGTGTTAATAGGTTTTTATTCTTGGCTGAATAAAATAAACAAATTATAACAATATTAAAATTCTTCTCACTGAAAATAACTAAGACATTAATTATATTTATTATATCATAAGTGATGCAAAGTACTGGAATTGAGTGTGGACCAAATGCTACTAAATGAGTGTGTAATCAGTCAGCACGGCCGAAGTATCAGCGAAACATTTCATAGCTATGCTAGCGAAACATTCATACTACGATTTTAACACCTCATTAAGATGTCTGTGAGTATACAGAGTTTTCAGTCAGTACTGTGACTGACTTAGGGTGTGCAGTACAATTTATTTATGGATATAGGATTCATTAAAGATTTTTACCAGTACGTAATTTAGTGAAATTAAAATATTTTAAGAAGGCGATTGCGAGATTTAGATTTGCCAACCAACCTTCAGAAGTTACGAATACCTATTTGCAAAGAGTATTGGAAAATATTATTTTTAAAAAAGTTTTATTCTTACCTGAACTTAATTTTAAACTAATGGTCGATGAGCTGAATTTCCACAAAGAATGATACTATTTTAAAGCTAACTTGAAACGGAAGCATATGATTGATACCATCATTGTTATTGCCAATGTCTTATTCATTTCCCACTGATGCTCCTCGTTATTATTTAATTTCACAATATAGCAGTGAGTGCTGGAGAAGTACTTCAAGCTGAGGTGCATTTCTGTAACACAGAATCTGATTTTGTCCATTAGTTGAAGAGTTATGCTGTTTTCGACGTAGAAGAAGCACCACATCTTGCCACATATTTCACAAGTCATTTGTTACAGCATTATAAAGTGTTAGGCACATCCACTCGGGGGAGATTTGTCATGCTGGTCGACTTTGGTGTTGTTGTTGTTGTGGCCTTCAGTCCTGAGACTGGTTTGATGCAGCTCTCCATGCTACTCTATCCTGTGCAAGCTTCTTCATCTCCCAGTACTTACTGCAATCTACATCCTTCTGAATCTGTTTAGTGTATTCATCTGTTGGTCCCCCCCTACGATTTTTACCCTTCACGCTGCCCTCCAATGCTACATTGGTGATCCCTTGATGCCTCAGAACATGTCCTACCAACCGATCCCTTCTTCTTGTCAAGTTGTGCCACAAACTCCTCTTCTCCGCAACTGTATTCAATATCTCCTCATTAGTTACGAGATCTGCCCATCTAATCTTCAACATTCTTCTGTAGCACTACATTTCGAAAGTTTCTATTCTCTTCTTGTCCAAACTATTTATCGTCCATGTTTCACTTCCATACATGGCTACACTCCATACAAATACTTTCAGAAACGACTTCCTTACACTTAAATCTGTACTAGATGTTAACAAATTTATCTTCTTCAGAAAACCTTTCCTTGCCATTGCCATTCTACAATTTATATCCTTTCTATTTCGACCATCATAATTTATTTTGCTCCCCAAATAGCAAAACTCCTTTACCACTTTAAGTGTCTCATTTCCTAATCTAATCCCCTCAGCATCACCCGACTTAATTCGACTACATTCCATTATCCTCGTTTTGCTTTTGTTGATGTTCATCTTATATCCTCCTTTCAAGACACTGTCCATTCCGTTCAACTGCTCTTCCAAGTCCTTTGCTGTCTCTGACAGAACTACAATGTCATCAGCGAACCTCAAAGTTTGTATTCCTTCTCCATGAATTTTAATTCCTACTCCGAATTTTTCTTTTGTTTCCTTTACTGCTTGCTCAATATACAGATTGAATAACATCGGGGAGAGGCTACAACCCTGTCTCACTCCCTTCCCAACCACTGCTTCTCTTTCGTGCCCCTCGACTCTTATAACTGCCATCTCGTTTCTGTACAAATTGTAAATAACCTTTCGCTCCCTGTATTTTACCCCTGCAACCTTTAGAATTTGAAAGAGAGTATTCCAGTCAACATTGTCATGCTTTCTCTAAGTCTACAAATGCTAGAAACGTAGGTTTGCCTTTCCTTAATCTATTTTCTAAGATAAGTCGTAGGGTCAGTATTGCCTCACGTGTTCCAACACTTCTACGGAATCCAAACTGATCTTGCCCGAGGTCGGCTTCGACCAGTTTTTCCATTCGTCTGTAAAGAATCCGTGTTAGTATTTTCCAGCTGTGACTTATTAACCTGATCGTTTGGTAATTTTCACATCTGTCAACACATGCTTTCTTTGGGATTGTAATTATTATATTCTTCTTGAAGTCTGATGGTATTTCGTCTGTCTCATACATCTTGCTCACCAGATGGTAGATTTTTGTCAGGACTGGCTCTCCCAAGGCCGTCACTAGTTCTAATGGAATGTTGTCTACTCCCGGGGCCTTGTTTCGACTCAGGTCTATCAGTGCTCTGTCAAACTCTTCACGCACTATCGTATCCCCCATTTCATATTCATCTACATCCTCTACCATTTCCATTTAATCTACAGTTCATAACCAATAGATTGTGGTCAGAGTCCACATCTGCCCCTGGAAATGTCTTACAATTTAAAACCTGGTTCCTAAATCTCTGTCTTACCATTATATAATCTATCTGATACATTCTAGTATCTCCAGGATTCTTCCATGTATACAACCTTCTTTTATGATTCCTGTACCAAGTGTTAGCTATGATTAAGTTATGCTTTGTGCAAAATTCTAACAGACGGCTTCCTTTTTCATTTCTCGCCCCCAATCCATATTCACCTCTTATGTTTCCTTCTCTCCCTTTTCCTACTCTCGAATTCCAGTCACCCGTGACTATTAAATTTTCGTCTCCCTTCACTACCTGAATAATTTCTTTTATCTCATCATACATTTCATCAATTTCTTCATCAAATGCAGAGCTAGTTGGCATATAAACTTGTGCTACTGTAGTAGGCATGGGCTTCGTATCTAACTTGGCCACAATAATGCGTTCACTATGCTGTTTGTAGTAGCTTACCCGCACTCCTATTTTTTTATTCATTATTAAACCTACTCCTGCATTACCCCAACTCATTTTGTATTTATAACCCTGTATTCACCTGACCGAAAGTCTTGTTCCTCCTGCAACCAAACTTCATTAATTCCCACTATATCTAACTTTAACCATTCCATTTCCCTTTTTAAATTTTCTAACCTACCTGCCAGATTAAGGGATCTGACATTCCACGCTCCGATCCGTAGAACGTCAGTTTTCTTTCTCCTGATAACGACGTCCTGTTGAGTAGTCCCCGCCCGGAGATCCGAATGGGGGACTATTTTACCTTCGGAATAATTTATCCAAGAGGACGTCATCTTCATTTAACCATACAGTAAAGCTGCATGCCCTCGGGAAGATTTACGGCTGTAGTTTCCCCTTGCTTTCAGCCGTTCGCAGTACCAGCACAGCAAGGCCGTTTTGGTTAGTGTTACATGGCCAGATCAGTCAATCATCCAGACTGTTGCCCCTCCAACTACTGAAAAGGCTGCTGCCCCTCTTCAGGGACCACACGTTTGTCTGGCCTCTCAACAGATACCTCCCCGTTGTGGTTGCACCTATTGTACGGCCATCTGTATCGCTGAGGCACGCAAGCCTCCCCACCAACGGCGAGGTCCATGGGGGTGTTACTAACTAGTGTTACTAACAGAAAAACGTTATTGTCTTACATTTCTTTAAAGTGATAACTAAGTTGACACTGGAACAATGCTGTGTACGTTTTCTTTCCGATTATCATGTATAGTGAATTCACAAAGTCAGAACGGGAGAGCTTGTGCGCGTATGAGGCTCACACCTAACGGTGTAGCGGCACAGTACGAGATGGGATAGACTGAAACCTCGCTGTGAACGCTACGTACTTTTGTGTCATCGTCTTGGACACATTGTCTACATACTGTTTGTACTGCTGGACAGTAGATGCTGTCCAGACACGGCACTGTCACCAGATTACTCTCCACAGCGATGAGAGACGTCATCCTCATATGGTACCACCCCAGTACGTAACTGAATGGTCTTTCAGCTGAATCCATAGGAGTGCTTGCCTGAGACGGTCATTGGCACATGAATATGTCTTCTATGACAATCTTCAGGCACAATGCTCTCGTCAGAAAAGAGAATCCTCTCCTCAGATTCCATTCCAGGTGATCTCTTGCCCAAATTGTCGGCGTACCTCTTTGGTTGAGAATGTTTGTGCAGTCGTTGATAAAGGATTCCTAGAGACAAAATCGATACTGTGGAGATGTTTGTCTACTGAAGGGCAGAGACAATTCTGGTTACCTCAGAAATGCAACCCGCAGTTCTTGTCAGTTTCCAATGTTAATCAAGAGCGATAATAGGTACTGGTCCTAATCTAATGTTACTGACCGCGGGAAAACACTTCGAAGCAGATTTTCAATGTCTTGAGTATCGCGACAACGGCTAAATGTTGGCATGGCGTTGCAACTGTGAACACTAAATTCGGTGGGCAGCTTCCTGCGCCAGCATATCTTACTGTCGTAAAGTCGGATTTCGAGCACTATCCAAGCTTGAAACGATCCTCAGAGACATGGTGACAGACTGAAAACAAGAAACGTTCTCCCGTCGATAGGTGGATGCCAGAGGTGTACGAATATTCCTCCCAGCCTTCCTGCCCATCTCCGCCGCAACCATTAAAGAAGTTCAACCTGCCGCAACGAGACACAAGAGTACATGTATACTGAAGCACAGTGGCTAAAACACATCAGTTAGGTTTCCTTCAAGCTCGACAAGCTTCGAGGGACTCGTTCAGGCTGCTTCACCCGACAACAGATTGCGCTGTCGATCCATCGTGACTAGAATGGTATTTATTTTTGTAGGTACATTCACTATAGCTCATTTATCATAACGGTGGGAGCAGCAAAATGAACAAATCTAATTTAAAGGAGACTGAGGAGAAGAAGTGGGAAACATATACCAGTAACGAAACGGAGGCCAAGTCTAAATCGGTAGGTGTCTCGCAAAGCAAACTGTGTAAAATTTACTGAACACTGGTTCCGGAACTTCCCGTTTGTTATATGTTTGTGAATGAGACCAGCAGTTTCTTCTGTCCATAAATAATTTAAACAAGGACAGACTTCGTGGATGACAGGTGTGTGAAAATTTGTACTAAGGGCTTGCCATTTAGCGTTGTCTAGGCATTCTGAGCCTAGGGCAATCATTGATTGAAACAGGAAAAAACACGGCTCAGTGGATATTCAAAATGACATCCTAGTGATGTGTAAAAGAGTGTGAAGGAAGCTTAATATGAAAGGAAAGTTTCTTCTTTCAGATATGTACTTTTAAGATTAACACGATATGAAAATCGAACTTTGTGTTCACTACAATGCATTTGGGAATTTCGAATGAACTACTCTGGCCACTTGCAAGGAATTGTGCGATCCTGCAATATACATCCTGGAAAAATTGACGTTGGTATAACTTGGGATATTTTTAGCTGAAACACGCTAAGGTTACAGATGCTAGCCTTCCAAAACCTATATTAGCTGCCGTTGCAGTGTAGTAGTCTGCTCTGTGTCGGCTCGTATCGATTGCCTGCAGATCGAACCTCTAGTCAGTTCTTCCCTACGGTCACTGGGCGAAGCTCTTGCGCCGCATCATCCGGTTTGAAATGTTTGCGAGGCTGGCGAGTGCGGAATGAACGGTCACCGAGGAACTGGAGGAAAGAAGTCGATTGGAGGAATCGTGTATTGACACAGGCTCGTAGTCGGCGTCTTGACCAATTCGCTCTGGGGAACTAATGCAACGGGAACGAGTTTGATTATGATTAGCTGACCTCGGTGCGCTGCAAGGGCTGCAGTCAAGCAGTGTTGCGTGGTCTACTTTGCGGCCTTATTGGGCTATGTTGTTACTGCTCTACCCTTTGTGATTATGTCCTGAGTTATGAACTTGTGCTTTTCTGGAAGTATGGATCGGGCGTTGGTGTGGTCAGTGTCGCTTATCCACTGTGTCCAAAATTATAGTAACAAAAGCAAATTTTGCAAGGTTGCCTTTATATTGCCACAAAACAATATGAACAGGTGATAGTAAAACAGGTACAATGTAATTACTCTTAATACAAAACGAAAACAACTGCACAATGCTTAACGGTAGACAAAAATGTTCTTCACTTTTTCCAACTTATCGGAATTGTACATACACTCCGACAACTGGTTAATTTGCTCAGTATGGGGTGTGGCCGCCTCTGGCAGCAGTACAGGCCTGGCAACGACGGTGCAAGCTGTGGATGATGTCATAAGTTACATATTGAGGCATTAACGTCCATTCTTTTTGCAGAGCTGTTCGCAGTCTTGGAGAGTGGTTGGTGGACGCTTACGTCATGCAAGCAGACTCCCTAGCGCATCCCAGTCATGCTCTGTGGGATTCAAATCGGGAAAGCGAGCAGGCTACGCCATGCGTGCAGTATCTTCCGTTTACCAGAAAACATCAACCACCCGTGTTCTGTGAGATCGTGCATTATCGTCCATCAATACCGCGTCTGGGCCGATGGCACCTCGCAATAACCGCTGATGAGGTCCCAAGATCTCGTCACGATACCCGACAGCAGTTAAACTTTGCCGATTGAACTGTACAGTTTAAAGAAGAAGGGTTCTTGTGGATTTCAGGAAGAGGGGTACGTGTGGTAAATATAACCCCCGCTTACTTCATTAGCGATCCGTCTCTTGATTGGTCTCTTTCTGCAATGTTTGGGTTCCACGTTCCCTCTAGAAGCGAATCCATCGAGAATCACTCTTCAGACTAAATCGAGACTCATCTGAGTAGTTCTACATCTACATCTACATTTATACTCCGCAAGCCACCCAACGGTGTGTGGCGGAGGGCACTTTACGTGCCACTGTCATTACCTCCCCTTCCTGTTCCAGTCGCGTATGGTTCGCGGGAAGAACGACTGTCTGAAAGCCTCCGTGCGCGCTCTAATCTCTCTAATTTTACATTCGTGATCTCCTCGGGAGGTATAAGTAGGGGGAAGCAATATATTCGATACCTCATCCAGAAACGCACCCTCTCGAAACCTGCCGAGCAAGCTACACCGCGATGCAGAGCGCCTATCTTGCAGAGTCTGCCACTTGAGTTTATTAAACATCTCCGTAACGCTATCACGGTTACCAAATAACCCTGTGACGAAACGCACCGCTCTTCTTTGGATCTTCTCTATCTCCTCCGTCAAACCGATCTGGTACGGATCCCACACTGATGAGCAATACTCAACTATAGGTCGAACGAGTGTTTTGTAAGCCACCTCCTTTGTTGATGGACTACATTTTCTGAGCACTCTCCCAATCAATCTCAACACGGTACCCGCCTTACCAACAATTAATTTTATATGATCATTCCACTTCAAATCGTTCCGCACGCATACTCCCAGATATTTTACAGAAGTAACTGCTACCAGTGTTTGTTCCGCTATCATATAATCATACAATAAAGGATCCTTCTTTCTATGTATTCGTAATACATTACATTTGTCTATGTTAAGGGACAGTTGCCACTCCCTGCACCAAGTGCCTATCCGCTGCAGATCTTCCTGCATTTCGCTACAATTTTCTAATGCTGCAACTTCTCTGTATACTACAGCATCATCCGCGAAAAGACACATGGAACTTCCGACACTATCTACTAGGTCATTAATATATATTGTGAAAAGCAATGGTCCCATAACACTCCCCTGTGGCACGCCAGAGGTTACTTAACGTCTGTAGACGTCTCTCCATTGATAACAACATACTGTGTTCTGTTTGCTAAAAACTCTTCAATCCAGCCACACAGCTGGTCTGATATTCCGTAGGCTCTTACTTTGTTTATCAGGCGACAGTGCGGAACTGTATCGAACGCCTTCCGGAAGTCAAGAAAAATAGCATCTACCTGGGAGCCTGTATCTAATATTTTCTGGGTCTCATGAACAAATAAAGCGAGTTGGGTCTCACACGATCGCATGTTGATTCCTACATAGTAGATTCTGGGTTTCCAAAAACGACATGATACTCGAGCAAAAAACATGTTCTAAAATTCTACAACAGATCGACGTCAGAGATATAGGTCTATAGTTTTGCGCATCTGCTCGACGACCCTTCTTGAAGACTGGGACTACCTGTGCTCTTTTCCAATCATTTGGAACCCTCCGTTCCTCTAGAGACATGCGGTACACGGCTGTTAGAAGGGGGGCAAATTCTTTCGCGTACTCTGTGTAGAATCGAATTGGTATCCCGTCAGGTCCAGTGGACTTTCCTCTATTGAGTGATTCCAGTTGCTTTTCTATTCCTTGGACACTTATTTCGATGTCAGCCATTTTTTCGTTTGTGCGAGGATTTAGAGAAGGAACTGCAGTGCGGTCTTCCTCTGTGAAACAGCTTTGGAAAAAGGTGTTTAGTATTTCAGCTTTACGCGTGTCATCCTCTGTTTCAATGCCATCTTCATCCCGTAGTGTCTGGATATGCTGTTTCGAGCCACTTACTGATTGTGGCACAACTTGACTAGAAGAAGGGATCGGTTGGTAGGACATGTTCTGAGGCATCAAGGGACCACCAATTTAGTATTGGAGGGCAGCGTGGAGGGTAAAAATCGTAGAGGGAGACCAAAAGATGAATACACTAAGTTGTTTCAGAAGGATGTAGGCTGTAGTACGTACAGGGAGATGAAGCATCTTGCACAGGATAAAGTAGCATGGAGAGCTGCATCAAACCAGTCTCAGGACTGAATACCACAACAACAACAACTGAGTAATCAACATTGGCTCCATGTTCGACCGCCCAGTTGGCATGGCATGTTGATGACTCCACTCTAGACGTTCCCTTCCGTAAAGACGTGTCAGAGCTAGACTTATAGCATGTCTCCGACAAAGGCCACTCTCCCGAAGCATTCTACACACCGTTTGTCTCGATACAACACGTCCATCGGATGTAGCGAGCTCATATGTCACTTGACGTGCAGTACTAAGGCGTAATGTCGTCCCCATACAGCCAAATTAAGATCCTCTCTTCAGAAGGCACACGAGGCCGGCCCTGGTCTTCGGGATACAGTTTCCATCTCTATAAACTAACGCCACATCGGAGAAACAACAATACGATACACATTAAGCCTCGCGCCAAATCAGTTTGCGACTGTCCTGCTTCTTTTCTTTATGTGGCTCTCCACAGCAGAGAGCCTGGTATGCATCTTCTCTGTGCCGTATTGTACCATCTGTGACAGTGTCACAGCGATTGTGGGTGTAGGTCTAGCCTGCAAACACTAACTCGTTTCATAGGTGTCCTGACGTTATTGTTGCCACGGTTATCCGTGGATCGGAATGCCACCTTCCGTGCAGAACATGACCGTAAGGACATCTCGTGGACAATTAGTATTATCATCTTGATGACAGTATTATTATATCCTGTATTAGACACAAGAGGGGGAAACAGCGGTTTGTTGCTTTAATTTTGGACACCAGTGTAGAAACTGCTGGATGGTTCAAATGGCTCTATGCAGTACGGGACTTATCATCTGAGGTCATCAGTCCCCTAGACTTACAACTACTTAAGCCTAACTAATCTAAGGACATCACACACATCCATGCCCGAGACAGGATTAGAACCTGCGACCGTAGCAGCAGCGCGGTTCCGGATTGAAGCGCCTAGAACGCTCGGCCATAACGGAAGGGCTCAAACTGTTTCAGTCTGCCCCTTTCGGTGTTTGCTGAGCGCCGCATGTTGCTTTCCTGAAAAGTAATTTAGTTTTGTTCCCCGGGTTTCACGATTGTGGTGACAGTTCTTCACTGTTTGGTTTTAAGATACCTCCGGTAACGGAGCTATTTTCATCGTGGTGAAGTTTCTCCCATGTTTTGTCACTGTTTTGTTTTAATATACCTCCGGTAACAGAGTTATTTTCTCCGTAGGAACTTTCTCCCTTAATCGAGTTTCTTCTCGCCAGATGATGCCTAACATCGTTACATTACTTTTCATGATATTTAGATATTTTCCTGGCCACATCTATTATTATACCGGGTGCTCTGCCGGAGAGCTGCGAAATTTTCTGTTGTGGCACCCTTGGATCTTCTAAGGCGGGATATCTTACTTGGTCCTTGAAGCCTGATTGGATCTGAGGCCGTCTTGTACTGGTATCTGACTATTATATTATTAACAGAACCAGGATTTCAACCCAGAAGGGTTGCTTATATTAATATACTTTTTCTTGGATCTCACCAGTGCTAAAATTGTACTGTTCTTGAAATTCTTAGTTTAGTACGCCAATCCTCGAGTTTTGTCTAATATTGTACCCTATTCTCGATTGCTTGTTAAGGAAGCTATTTGCTGGAAGCATTGAAACATCCCCTTTGGAAAATTATGAATTACTGTCCTGGTAAATCTCTTACGTTACTTGATTTTCAAACAGCTGATCGAAACTGAACGTACTTTTTACTTATTCTGATCAACAGTAAACTGACACACAGTGTATTTTTTTAGGGCAACTCGGTCTGACTTTCAATAATCCCTACAAAAGAATGGCCCTGACTAACAATAACCTATACCTTTCATGAATCACTTACCTCACAAAAATCTTCGTTTCTCTAACTACTGCAATACAGTGTGCGCCAATACTGCTAGCTAAATAAAAGATTCTAACTACTGAAGGCACTAACTACTGATAGGCATAGTTATCAAATGAAAGATTTTGATGGAGAACAAACAATGTATTTACCTTAACAGTGTTCAAAATCCACCACTGCTGGCGGCTCACCTCCAACTGCAAACGCTACGCGCTGTTCACATCCAACTGCTCAACTCTACAATAGCAAATATTCCAACAATGCAAATCAGGCACAGACTGCACACAGCACAGTTAGTGATTTTCATACAGAGCGCTACGTGGCGTTACCAACATAAAAACCTAAACAACCTACTTACATAGAAATCATTATTGGGCACTGCCCAAAACAATTTGTAAAATTTTTTGTGCGGAGCATGGGGGCTATGTAGGTAGGCTGTTTAGGTTTTTATGGTGATAACGCCAAGTAGCGCTCTGTATGAAAATCACTGACTGTGCTGTGTGCAGTCTGTGCCTGATTTGCGTTGTTGGAATATTTCCTATTGTAGTACCGGGCAGTTGGAAGTGAACAGCACGTAGCATTTCACAGTTGGAGGTGAGCCGCCAGCAGTGGTGGATGTGGGGAGAGAGATGGCAGAGTTTTGAGAGCGGACAATCTGGACGTGTGTCCGTCAGAAAAGGAAATTTGTAAGACCGGATGTCATGAACTGATATTATGATTTTTGAACACTATTAAGGTAAATACATTGTTTGTTCTCCATCAAAATCTTTCATTTGCTAACTATGCCTATCAGTAGTTAGTGCCTTCAGTAGTTAGAGTCTTTTATTTAGCTGGCAGTATTGGCGCAGCCTGTATTGCAGTAGTTTGAGTAAAGAAGGTATTTGTGAGGTAAGTGATTCATGAAAGGTATAGGTTATTGTTAGTCAGGACCATTCTTTTGTAGAGATTACTGGAAGTCCAATTACGTTGCACTAAAAAAAAAAAAATGTGTGGCAGTTTACTGTTGATCGGAATAAGTAAAGAGAGAAATGTCTGAGTACGTTCAGTTTTTTGCTCACCTGTTTGAAAATCAAATAACGTAAGACAGTAATTCATAATTTTCCAAAGGGGATGTTTCAGTGTGTTATCATACTAACTGACTTTTTGGTCTCTAGGCATCTTCTTTGACGCTTATTTTACGAGTGCCCTGCTGTTGCCTGATGGGTCAGCTACTTGTTCTGCAGTCTATCCATGCACTCTATCTAATCAAAAAATCAAAGATTTGGGAACTACCTCATTTTCCATTATAATTATCCGGGCTGTTATGCCGTGGTCGGTTGATGAATTCTGTGGTGATTCCCAACGTTTCGCCTCCGACTGCGGGAGACATCTTCAAGGGGGTCCGTAGCCTGATGGAAGGTCCAACACACACACTGGCTCGCTACTGACTGAGTCAGCGTGTGTGTTGGACCTTCCATGAAGTTACGGACCCCCTTGGAGATGTCTCCCGCAGTCGGAGGCGAAACGTTGGGAATCACCACAGAATTCATCAACCGACCACGGCATAACAGCCCGGATAATTATAATGGACATGATATTTCCGGCCGTGAAAGTTTACATTTTAGTACTGCCTCCATTGTACTTACGCTGCACCCCGCCTGACCCCTCTTCTTTTTTCCAGTCACAGCAGGGTATATCCGAAAGAGTAGATGCCACGCATTCATATAATTGATTTATCTCGATGGGCGACGAATCAGCAACCTTCAGTGTGGATACACTATCACGTTCGACTTCTTGCATGAATTTAAAACTAGCGAGTATGGAAGACATGGACGGGGATCGCGGATAGGTGGTTCTGGGTGGGAATGTGCGTTGGCTAGGGAGTGTACCGAGATTGTCCGTGTTTTCACGATAAGCACTGTGTCCGGATAGTACAGTGTTTAACGCAACCACCTAGTAAATAGGACATCTGGGGTTCGAGTCCCAGTTCGACACACATTTTGACTCGTCACCGGCGATTCCGCACAAAGTCCCGATGAGGCTGTTATTACAGTTCATTTTATTTCCTTTCCTTTCTCACCTCTCCATCTACAATTTACATAATACTTTGTGGTGTACTTTGGTGAGATGAGTGTATGTTCCCTATTAATCTCCAATGTCGTACTATGCACTTCATTTATCCACTCCGAAATGACTGGAAGCTGTTTTGAAGGCCAATCGTTTTCCTACACTTCGTTAGACATGGTAATGTGTTACGCTTTTGGTGTTTGCATATTTTTGCCCAGCCCGTGAATGCAACAAATATACTTGTCAGTAAGCTGATTTCTCCATAGAGTGTTTCACAATTCATGTTATGAGATCGTAGAGGGGCTTATTGATAACGTTCTACATGGGAACCCTGTCCAGAAAACGGTTTGTTTCCATGATAGAAGGAAAACAAGATGTACAGATTTCACACCGATTTACTGTGATATAACAATAGCTGTTCGATATGACGATCACCAGATTCGGTGCATACAATGTACATGCAAGGTAAGTTTACATAAACTGTGTCCAGCATTGGTGGTTTATGGTTAATGAATTCTGCTGCAGCCGTGATCGATGCAACCAGATCTTTCTCCAATTCGTAAAGAAGACTCTTCATGTTAAACCTCGAGATCTTGATGGCCAAGCATGTGGTCCACCTCGACCGATCTATCTACCTCTGTAGACTACATTGAAATTGCTTTGGTCGTGAACTGCAACATGTATTAACATGCTATCCTCGGCTGGACATCATTAAAAAAAGGCGTTTCTGGTTGCGACGGAATCTTCTCACTAATCACCAACTTTCTCCTCCGAATGCGAAAATATTTTGTTGACAACGACCTACATAGGGAGCAACGATCACCACGATGAAATAAGGGAAATCAGAGCTCGTACGGAAAGATATAGGTGTTCATTCTCTCCGCGCGCTATACGAGATTGGATTAATCGAGAGTTTTGAAGGTGGTTCGATGAGCCCTCTGCCAGGCACTTAAATGTTATTTGTAGAGTATCCATGTAGATGTAGATGTAGATGTACTTCGAAGTTTTTTTCGCGTTATGCGATTACGCTCAGCTCGTTTACAAAGTATTTTTAGATGTGTAGACCAGTTTACAGGATTAGTTCAGTTATTATTTGGGGAATGTCCTCGCAATTTCGAGTGATTTTGTCGGCTAGGGCACCTATCAGGATGAACGTATACACACCCGATCGAAATAAGTTGGCTGGGGTCAGGGGGGGGGGGGAAGGGCGCGAAAGTGTCGAGATGAATGTGGTGGAGTCTGGAGGCAGCTGTAGGACACCCGGCCCGAGTGGCCGATCGGTTCTAGGCACTACAATCTGGAACCGCGCTGCTGCTACGGTCGCAAGTTCGAATCCTGCCTCGGGCATGGATGTGTGTGATGTCCTTAGGTTAGTTAGGTTTAAGTAGTTCTAAGTTCTAGAGGACTGATGACCTCAGAAGTTAAGTCCCATAGTGCTCAGAGCCATTTGACTTTTGAGCTGTAGGACAAACCAGCAGCAGGATAACACTCATAAGTAAATAAAGTAGATAATTAAAAGATACAACTTTACATCCTTTCTCCCCAGCAGCTCAGCACAGAGTGAGTAATTTCCCTGCCAATCACAAGTGGGGGGTAGGAAGTGGTTTGTGGGAGCGGGGGGGGGGGAGGGGGGGGGAGGGAATGAAGGGAAAGTGGGGGAGGGGGATGGAGTGGAGGTGGTGATGTCACCAGTGCGACATTGCCACATCTACCCCCAGGGAGAGGAGATGGGTGCCACAATCTTGAATAAATTTCGCCCCACTTCTGGGCAAGTATCTGTGATTGTCATGTGACTGGATCACACATCCTTTCTCCCCACCTAATTGTGGAAATTAATGCTGAATGACCAATGGCACATCTTCCAAAATCTTTGCCAGCACTTGCAGGAATATCAAGTACCTGACACCCACTTGTGATTGGCAGGGAAATTACTCACTCTGTGCTGAGCTGCTGGGGAGAAAGGATGTAAGGTTGTGTCTTTTAATTATCTACTTTATTTACTCATGAGTGTTATCCTGCTGCTGGTTTGTCCTACAGCTCAAAAATCCAATGGCTCTGAGCACTATGGGACTTAACTTCTGAGGTCATCAGTCCTCTAGAACTTAGAACTACTTAAACCTAACTAACCTAAGGACATCACACACATCCATGCCCGAGGCAGGATTCGAACCTGCGACCGTAGCAGCAGCACGGTTCCAGATTGTAGTGCCTAGAACCGATCGTCCACTCCGGCCGGGTGTCCTACAGCTGCCTCCAGACTCCACCACATTCATCTCGACACTTTCGCGCCATCCCCCCCCCCCTGCCCCTAGCCAACTTATTTCGATCGGGTGTGTATACGTTCATCCTGATAGGTGCCCTAGCCGACAAAATCACTCGAAATTGCGAGGACATTCCCCAAATAATAACTGAACTAATCCTGTAAACTGGTCTACATGTCTAAAAATACTTTGTAAACGGGCTGAGCGTAATCACATAGCGCGAAAAAAACTTCGAAGTACATCTACATCTACATCTACATGGATATTCTACAAATAACATTTAAGTGCCTGGCAGAGGGCTCATCGAACCACCTTCAAAACTCTCGATTATTCCAATCTCGTATAGCACGCGGAGAGAATGAACACCTATATCTTTCCGTACGAGCTCTGATTTCCCTTATTTTATCGTGGTGATCGTTGCTCCCTATGTAGGTCGTTGTCAACAAAATATTTTCACATTCAGAGGAGAAAATTGGTGATTAGTGAGAAGATTCCGTCGCAACCAGAAACGCCTTTTTTTAATGATGTCCAGCCCTAATCCTGCATCATTTCTGTGACACTCTCTCCCATATTCCGCGATAATACCGAACGTGCTGCCTTTCTTTGAACTTTTTCGATGTACTCCGTCAGTCCTATCTGCTAAGGATCCCACATCGCGCAGCAGTATTCTAAAAGAGGACGGACAAGCGTAGTGTAGGCAGTCTCCTTAGTAGGTCTGTTACTTTTTCTAAGTGTCATGCCAATGAAACACAGTCTTTGGTTAGCCTTCCCCACAACATTTTCTGTGTGTTCCTT
Source organism: Schistocerca serialis cubense (assembly GCF_023864345.2). Taxonomy (NCBI): domain Eukaryota; kingdom Metazoa; phylum Arthropoda; class Insecta; order Orthoptera; family Acrididae; genus Schistocerca; species Schistocerca serialis. The sequence continues at coordinate 510,936,598 of NC_064645.1, forward strand.
CCAATTTAAGTTGTTCGTAATCGTAATACCTAGGTATTTAGTTGAATTTACAGCTTTTAGATTAGACTGATTATTCGTGTAACCGAAGTTTAACGAGTTCCTTTTAGCACTCATGTGGATGACCTCACACTTTTCCTTATTTAGGGTCAACTGCCACTTTTCATCCCATTCAGATATCTTTTCCAAATGGCTTTGCAGTTTCTGTTGATCTTCTGATGACTTTATTAGTCGATAAACGACGGCGTCATCTGCAAGCAACCGAAGACGGCTGCTCAGATTGTCTTCCAAATCGTTTATGTAGGTAAGGAATAGCAAAGGGCCTATAACACTACCTTGGAAAGCCAGAAATCACTTTCTTTTTACTCTATGACTTCCCATCAGGTACTACGAACTGTGACCTCTCTGACAGGAAATCACAAATGCAGTCACATAACTGAGACGATATTCCATAATCACGCAATTTCACTACGAGCCGCTTGTGTGGTACAGTGTCAAAAGCCTTCGGGAAATCCAAAAATATGGAATAGATCTGAAATCCCTTGTCAATAGCACGCAACACATCATGTCAATAAAGAACTAGTTGTGTTTCACAGGAACGATGTTTTCTAAACCCATGTTGACTGTGTGTCAATAGACCGTTTTCTTCTAGGTAATTCGTAATGATTGAACACCATATATGTCCAAAATCCTGCTGTATATCGACGTTAACGACATGGGCCTGTAATTTAGTAGATTACTCCTACTACCTTTCTTGATTATTGGTGTGACCTGTGCAACTTTCCAGTCTTTGGGTACGGATCTTTCGTCTAGCGAACGGTTGTGTATGATTGTTAAGTATGGAGCTAATGCATCAGCATACTCCGAAAGGATCCTAATTGGTATGCAGTCTGGGCCAGAAGACTTGCTTTTCTGAAGTGATTTAAGTTTCTTCACTACTCCGAGGATATTTACTTCTACGTTACTCATGTTAGCAGCTGTTCTCGATTCGAATTCTGGAATATTTACTTTGTCTTCTTTTGTGAAGGCGTTCAGGAAGGCTCTGTTTAATAAGCCTGCTTTGACAGCACTGTCTTCGATAGTATCTCCATTGCTATCGCGCAGAGAAGGCATTGATTGTTTCTTGCTACTAACATACTTCGCATAGGACCAGAATCTCTTTGGATTTTATAGCTGCAATCGCGGTTGATGAGTCCGTCCCTGGTAGGAATTTCGATAATCTCTGTAATGAAGCTGCTCTAGTATTTAGAAGTCTGTGCCATGACACTGGTATGTTGATAGTCCATTTCGTGATTTTCGGACAACCAGTGCCCTGCGACCGCCAACTTGTTGGGGTACATAAGTCGAGTGTGCCTCTAATTTTCTCGGCAACGGTCTTCGATGGTGCGCACTGTCCCAAAGAATTATGACAAATAATTAAGCAGGAATGTAAATCTTTTCCTTTTAAAATAAATCAAAATAATACAAAGATCAACTCTTAAGCTCATTGACTACACCCGTTAAAAAATAATATGTTAAAAAAATAATATAGAATACACGTTTTATGATTTCGTGCTGGTCATGCGCTGTAGTGTCACGTGCTGTCCTTAAGGATCACATGTGGCACGGGAAAGATTATAAAAAACCTTAACAAGGCGCAACCAACTTACAAAAATTGCATATGGGATTATACATCGATATGGATGCGGCTCGCAAATCTTAAAACGGGCGAGGGAGTACATGCGGTACTACCGAACACTTCGACTATACCGATAAGAGACAAATCAACAACTGCTGCAAGGCAACCTTATCAAGGCAGTAACAAAATATTTGGGACTTAAAACTCTTGGGAGGGCCACAGCAAACCACAGAATCACGTCCCAAGCTAAATTATGAAAACACTCTCGGCGATTTCGCCACGACAAGTAGGACAGTAAAATACCATAAGAAGTGAACTGCATTTAACACGATTCATAAGCGGCCGACTGAAACGCTCCCCAGTCAATCTCTCCATTACTACAAACACGTAACAGTACGTCCGATGTTCACCCGTAGACACTGCCAGAATGTCAAATTACTCGTTATAACTGTAGATAACAGAAACTTCCTGGCAGATTAAAACTGTGTGCCCGACCGAGACTCGAACTCGGGACCTTTGCCTTTCGCGGGCAGGTGCTGTACCATCTGAGCTACCGAAGCACGACTCACGCCCGGTACTCACAGCTTTACTTCTACCAGTATCTCGTCTCCTACCTTCCAAACTTAACAGAAGCTCTCCTGCGAACCTTGCAGAACTAGCACTCCTGAAAGAAAGGATATAGCGGAGACATGGCTTAGCCACAGCCTGGGGGAAGTTTCCAGAATGAGATTTTCACTCTGCAGCGGAGTGTGCGCTGATATTAAACTTCCTGGCAGATTAAAACTGTGTGCCCGACCGAGACTCGAACTCGGGACCTTTGCCTTTCGCGGGCAGGTGCTCTACCATCTGAGCTACCGAAGCACGACTCACGCCCGGTACTCACAGCTTTACTTCTGCCAGTATCTCGTCTCCTACCTTCCAAACTTTACAGAAGCTCTCCTGCGAACCTTGCAGAACTAGCACTCCTGAAAGAAAGGATATAGCGGAGACATGGCTTAGCCACAGCCTGGGGGATGTTTCCAGAATGAGATTTTCACTCTGCAGCGGAGTGTGCGCTGATATGAAGAGCTTCTGTAAAGTTTGGAAGGTAGGAGACGAGATACTGGCAGAAGTAAAGCTTTGAGTACCGGGCGTGAGTCGTGCTTCGGTAGCTCAGATGGTAGAGCACCTGCCCGCGAAAGGCAAAGGTCCCGAGTTCGAGTCTCGGTCAGGCACACAGTTTTAACCTGCCAGGAAGTTTCATATCAGCGCACACTCCACTGCAGAGTGAAAATCTCATTCCGTAGATAACAGAGTTTAACACGCTGGAGGCCGACTTAGGTTTCATATCACAAGCAATGATTCGGTCCTTCACCTGGATCCACCTTCGATCCAAAACAGTCATTTACTTGAAGACAGCTAAAAATAGATGACAACGCCGATATCAGTACTCTCCTTCCAAGCAGCGTTGTAACTGGAGACTGCAGTACCGAAGCAAAGCTTACACCATTCACAAGTCTGATATACCCGCCACCAACATGCACTTTTTAGAATTCTTATCTTCACCTTGTATCCTAAACTTGCCATAATTCTTCGTCAGAATACAAGGACAGAACCAAGAAATCACTTCGCAGTCCTTGAATGACCACACGATGACCGTCATCGGGATAACACAAGCCCTCCACACTAGGGTCTTCGAGCCCACGGTGTTCCGTCCCCAACCGATCTCTTCCGTGGGACCCACCGACCAAGCGGCCCTGCTCTCCGACACCGAGATCGCTACTCATGCACAGTCCAGAGCTCGTAGTGAAATTGCGTGCTTATGTAATATCGTCTCAGTTATGTGACTGGATTTGTGATTTCCTGTCAGAGAGGTCACAGCTCGTAGAACCTGATGGGAAGTCATCGAGTAAAAAGAAAGTGATTTCTGACTTTCCAAGGTATTGTTATAGGCCCTTTGCTGTTCCTTACCTATATAAACGATTTGGAAGACAATCTGAGCAGCCGTCTTCGGTTGCTTGCAGATGACGCCGTCGTTTATCGACTAATACAGTCATCAGAAGATCAACAGAAACTGCAAAGCCATTTGGAAAAGATATCTGAATGGGGTGAAAAGTGGCCGTCTTCTTCCTCGTTCTGTCGCCTTGTGGCGCGCCGGAAGCCAACTCGCCAAAGATAGGCGGCGACCAGTCCGATCCCCTGGAACGTCTCATACCAGACGAGTGTAACCCAAAATTCTTGTGTGGTAGAGTAATTATCCTTGTGATGGAATAATCGAAGTGACGTTACCATATATTTATAGGGTATACCAGGCTCCTCCCAGTGAATTCCGTGGTAGAAACGTGTTAATCATTCTGCTCTCCTATGGGTTTTAGCACACTTCACATACGTGAAAGACCCCGATGATGCAACGTTTGGTGAGAATGCTTGTATTACAAGTAAACTGGCATCTTCTGCGTACGCTATGAATGCAGCTTCTTTAATTATGAACTGCTCACTGTCATCATTACAGAAAATCTGAGCAATTGCGATGATGTTTATACCTTCAGATATCATTTTTGAATGCTCTATGCATGGCGCATCATATGTTCATTCCTACAGTTCGTTGCACGGCACCAGTGAGTGAGCAGTAGTTAATCACACAGTCGTGTAGAACTAGAGCACACGCTGCAGTGTACTCTGGGAAATTTGCCAAAGATTCAGATTCAAATCGTACGTCTATAGCTCCAGATTTAATTATCTCGTTCTGTTTTGAGCATCTATTACGAAGTTTGACACCAACTCCTTGAATGTTTGTGGACTTGGCAGGCATCCTCCCTTCTCATAGTAAGAAGCACTGTCTTCGTTGATAATACAAGGACGCTAGAAAGCTGGTGGCTGCTGCGAATCCCGGCTGGTTAGCGGTAATCACCGCTTCTGGCCCCGACAGATTTCAGCAAATTGAAGGTCGTCGTCATTGCTTCCTCCTTCGACAGGTCCTGGTTGGTTGAAGGTCACCGTTGCTTCTGGGTCTCTGTACGTACGAGGTTAGTTATGATTCCTCTTTAGATGTAGTCGTACAATGATTTCCTCACTATGAAAGTCTACAAGTTGTTTACCCTGGTCCACAACATGCAGCTCTAGATAGTCCAATGTCTGAGCTGTTACTAGATGGTACATACTGTTGGTAGGGATCTTAACGATCTTACACCATATTCCAACTTATTAGGAGAATCCTTAAACTGTATGATCAATCAATTGTTAAGATAATAGTTAGCTGCAGTGTTACATTCTACATGGACTGTACTGACAGGAAATATATCCACTGACTGGTCAGACATGTAAAATTTATTACGAACCTTTTTCAAAACCTCTCCTTTCGTGAAAACAACTAGCTATCCTACTGAAACTTTCTGGTTAAAGTCCGTCGATGCACTCGCTATCTTTATTTCAGATTTAAGTGTTTTGATTTTAATTATTTTTATTTATACGTCAGGTGCTGTAGGACTAAATTGAGTAGCAAATCTGCAAGGTCACGGAACGTGACAGTACATGGAATTACAATGTAAAAGTAATGACAGATAAAAATTAAATGTTTATGAACCCAAAAAAGTCAAGCCATAAGTTTAAGTACACGCAATCAACAATACAACAAGAATCAGCCTAATTTTTCAAGGAACTACTCGACGGAATAGCAGGAGTAACCCTTGAGGAAACTCTTCAGTTTCGATTTGAAAGCGCATGGATTACTGCTAAGATTTTTGAATTCTTGTTGCAGCTTATTGAAAATGGATGCACCAGTATACTGCACATCTTTCTGCACAAGAGTTACGGAAGTCCGATACAAATGGAGGTTTGATTTCTGCAAGGCACTAACTGAGTGAAAACTACTTATTCTTGGGAATAAGCTGACATTGTTAACAAGAAATGACAGTAAATAATATACATATTGAGAAGCCATTGTCAAAATACCCAGACTAGTGAAAAGGGGTCGACAAGAGGTTCGTGAACCTACACCACTTACTGTCTGAACCGCTCATTTTCGAGGCAAAACTATTCTTTTAGAATGGGGAAAGACACCACCAAAATAAAATACCATACGACATAAGTGAATGAAAATAAGCAAAGTAGACTAACTTTCACGTCGAACAATCACTTACTTCAGATACCTTTCGAATAGTAAAAATGGCAGTATTAAGTCTTTGATCAAGGTCCTGAATGTGGGCTTTCCACAACAGTTTACTATCTACCTGAACACCAGGAAATTTGAACTGTTCAGTTTCACAAGCAATATGCCAATTATGTGAAATTAAAATCTCAGGGGACTTTAAATTGTCTGTTAGAAATTGAAAAACTGAGTCTTACTGTGATTTAGCGTTAGCTTATTTTCTACAAGTCATGAACTTGTCATGAACTGCAATATTTGAAACTGAGCCAGTGTTGCACACAACATCCTTTACCGCCAAACTAGTGCCTTCAGCAAACAGAAATATTTTAGAGTTACCCATAATACTAGAGGGCATATCATTTATATAAATAAGGAACAGGAGTAGCCCCAACACTGATCCCTGGGGCACACCCCATTTTACTGTACTCACTCAGATCCCACATCACAACCATTCTCAACACTGCGAATAATGACCTATTGCTGTCTGTTGCTAAAGTAAGAGATGAACCAATTATGAGCTACCCCCCGTATTCTGTAATGGTCTGACTCCTGGAGTGCTGGCTGATGTGGCCGAGTGGTTCTAGGCACTTCAGTCTGAAACCGCGCGACCGCTACGGTCACAGGTTCGAATCCTGCCTCGGGCATGGACGTGTGTGATGTTCTTAGGGTAGTTAGGTTTAAGTAGTTCTAAGTTCTAGGGGACTGATGACCTCAGATGTTAAGTCCCATAGTGCTAAGAGCCATTTTTTTTTTACTCCTGGAACAATATATTGACACTAATACAATCAAACGCCTTAATTAAATAAAAAAAATACGCCTAGAGTTCGGAACCTTTTCTTTAACCCGTCCAGTACCTCACATTTTCAATTGTTAAACGACTTCTAAAGCCGAACTGTACATTTGATAGCAAATTGTGTGATATAAAATGAACAATTATCCTTACATACGCAGCCTTATCAATAACTTAAGCCGCGCGGGGTAGCCGTGCGGTCTGGGTGCCTTGCCACGGTTCACGCGGCTGTCCCCGTCGGCGGTTCAAGTCCTCCCTCGGGCATAGGTGTGTGTGTTTTCCTTAGTCTAAGTTAGTTTAAGTTACATTAAGTAGTGTGTAAGTCTAAGGACCGAGGACCTCAGCAGTTTCGTCCCATGAGAATTACCACAAATTTCCTGATTTCCAATAACTTTAGCAAACACTGATGGCATAGAAATAGGTCTAAAATTGTCTACATTATCCCCTTCTCCCTTTTTATATAGCGGCTTTACTACTTAGCACTTAAACCGTTCAGCACACTGTCCATTCCCAAAGGAAAATTACAAATATGGCTAAATACAAGGCTAACATGTGCAGCCCAGTACCTTAATATTCTGCTAGGCACTCCATCATATCCATGAGAGTCCTTAGTCTTCAGTGATTTAATTACTGACTCAACCTCCCCCTTGCTTGTATCACAGAGGAGTATCTCAGACATTAATTTTGGAAAGGCAATTGCCAGGAGAGTGTATGATTCACTGTAGAGACTAAAGTTTTATTTAATTCACCAACAATGCTCAGAAAATGGTTGTTGAGTACTGTACGTATATCTGATTTATCAGTAACAGAAGTATTTTAACTACGAACAGGCTTTATATTGTCAACTTGTGCTGCTGACCAGACTCTTCCTTCACAACTGACAATATGATTTTAATTTTATCGTGTGAATTAGCTATTGTGTTTGGTTACCACATACTCTTTGCCTTCCTAATAACATTTTCAAGGACCTTACAGTACTGTTTGTAACGGGCTACTGTAGCTTGATTGTGACTACTTCTTACATTCTGATATAGTTCACACTTTGTTCTAAATGATATCCTTATCCCGTTAGTCAGCCACTCAGGCTGTATTTTACTACTAGTACCCCGTTTAGAACGTTCTAATGTAAAGCAACTCTCAAAGAGCATGATAAATGTGCTAAGGAAAGAATTATATTTGTATATAATATATAATGTCGTGTGACTAGGGCCTCACGTCGGGTAGACCGTTTGCCTGGTGCAAGTCTTTCGATTTGACGCCGCTTCTGCGACTTGCGCGTCGATGAGGATGAAATGATGATGATCAGGACAACACAACACCCAGTCCCTGAGCGGAGAATATCTCCGATCCAGTCGGATCTACATCTACGTGATTACTCTTCTATTCACAATAAAATGCCTGGCAGAGGGTTCAATGAACCACCTTCACGTTGTCTCTCTACCGTTCCACTCTCGAACGGCACGCGGGAAAAACGAGCACTTAAACTTTTCTGTGCGAGCCCTGATTTCTCTTATTTTATCGTGAAGATCATTTCTCCCTATGTAGGTGGGTGCCAACAGAATGTTTTCGCAATCGGAGGAGAAAACTGGTGATGGAAATTTCATGAGAAGATCCCGTCGCAACGAAAAACGCCTTTGTTTTAATGATTGCCACTCCAATACACGTATCATGTCTGTGGCACTATCTCCTCTGTTTCGCGATAATACAAAATGAGCTGCCCTTCGCTGTACTTTTTCGATGTCATCTGTCAGTCCACCTGATGCGGATCCCACACCGCACAGCATTTCTCTAGAATAGGGCGGACAAGCGTGGTGTAAGCAGTCTCTTTAGTAGACCTGTTGCAAATTCTAAGTGTTCTGCCAATGAATCGCAGTCACTGGTTTGCTCTACACACAATATTATCTATGTGATCGTTCCAATTTAGGTTATTTGTAATTGTGATCCCTAAGCATTTAGTTGAATTTACAGCCTTCAGATTTGTGTGACTTATCGCGTAATCGAAATTTAGCGGATTTCTTTTAGTACTCATGTAAATAACTTCACACTTTTCCTTATTCAGGGTCAATTGCCACTTTTCGTACCTTACAGAAATCTTATCTAAATCTTTTTGCAAGTCGTTTTGATCGTCTGATGACTTTACAAGACGGTAAATGACAGCATCACCTGCAAACAATCCAAGACGTCTACTCAGATTTTCTCCTATGTCGTCAATATAGATCAGGAACCAAGGAGGGCCTATAACACTTCCCTGGGGAACGCCTGATATTACTTCCGTTTTACTCGATGTCTTTCCGTCTGTTACTACGAACTGTGACCTTTTTGACAGGAAATCACGAATCCAGTCGCACAACTGAGGCGATTGTCCGTAGGCATGCAGTTTGATTAGAAGACGCTTGTGAGGAACGGTGTCGAAAGCCTTCTGAAAATCTAAAAATATGGAATAAATTTAAAATCCCCTGTCGGTAGCAATTATTACTTCATGAGTATAAAAGGCTAGTTGTGTTTCACAAGAACGACGTTTTCTGAAAGCGTGCTGACTATGTGTCAATAAATCGTTTTCTTCGAGGTACTTCATATTGTTCGAATACAGTATATGTTCCAAAACCCTACTGCAAATCGACGTTAGTGATACAGGCCTGTAATTCAGCAGATTATGGTGTGACTTCAGCAGTTTTACAGTCTTTAGGTACGGATCTTCCTGTGAGCGAGTGGTTGTTTATAATTGCTGAATATGGAGCTATCTTATCAGCATACTCTGAGAGGAAACAGACTGGTATACAAGCTGGACCGGAGGCCTTGCCTTTATTAAGTGATTTAAGCTGCTTCGTTACTCCGAGGAAATATACTTCTATGTTTCTCATCTTGGCAGTTGTTCTTGATAGGAGTTCAGGAATATTTAATTCGTCTTCTTCGGTGAAGGCGTTTCGGAAAACCGTGTTTAATAACTCAGATGTAGTGGCACTGTCATCAGTGACTTCGCCGTTGTTATCGTGCAGTGAAGATACTGATTGCGTCTTGCCACCGGTGCGCTTTATGTATCACCAGAATCTCTTTGGGTTTCCTGCCAGATTTCGAGACAGAATTTCGTTGTGGAAATTAATAAAAGCATATCGCATTGAAGTACGCGCCATATTTCGAACTTCTGTAAAACTTTGCCAATCTTGGGGATTTTGCGTTCTTTTAAATTTTGCGTGCTTTGTTCGTTGCTTCTGCGACAAAGATCTGACCCGTTTTGTGTACCATAGGGGATCAGTACCATCACTTATTGATTTATGTGGTATATAACTCTCAATTGCTGTCGATACTATCTCTTTGAAAACATTCCACAACTTTTCTTCACTTATATGATAAGATCGGAGGGAGTGAGGACTGTCTCTTGAAAAGGCATTAAGAGCATTTTTATCAGCTTTTTTTAAATAGATATACTTTACTTTTCTTTTTGACTGTTATAGGTGTTACGGTATTCTGCCTAGCAGCAACTGCCTGGTGGTCGGTAATCCCTAGTTGGAAGAAACATAGTCTGCATCAGATCATATGAATTTATGAGATCTACGAAGATCCTTCCTCTTGCACCATCATATACAAAATTAATATTGAAGTCATCAAATGTAATTGACTTCTGGTACTTCCTATAAAGTGAATCAAGAACCTTCTCTAGCTTGAGCAGAAATGCTCTGAAGTCAGAGTTAGGGGACCTGTAAACAACAAATTCAACTGCCCCTGCACAATATTCAAATATCTTTTCAGTGCAGTGTCGTGATATGTCTATGGACTGAAATAGAATATTGCTTTTTACATGCATGGCCACTCCCCCACTCCTCAAGAAACTCCTTTAAAAACAGCCAGCTAATCTGTATCCCCGTAAAGGAAGCCTATGCACTGTCAAATTATTTAAGTGGTGCTTCGATATCGCAATAATTTCAGAATCAATAACTATAAGCAGTTCGCTAACTTTATCTCTAATAACTCTAATGTTTTGATGAAACATGCTAAATCCTTCTCTTCATGGAAACATGACGTCCTCTGGAGCTGACCCCTTAGTTAGAGGGACTTCCTTTAAGCAGGTATACCTATCAGCTGACTTCAATCTAAAAACGGTGCAGCTCTAACACCAACTATTACAGGAATTTTTCCATGAGTGATCCCACCACCACCCCCTACACTGTCACCTATAATCTTTGCCAGCCTTCCCTTTCTATACCTATTGAGGTACTGCACTTATCACAACACTTTTCCAGATCGTTTTAAAACGTCGTTTAAATCGCCAGTATCGAATGCACCAGGTTCTGCTTCCCCAATTTCTTCTATACCATTAATTTCCGGATGAAGTTTATTGTTAGCCTCTGTGATATTTGGAATGCTGTTGTATTTTCCAGTCCAATCTGTCCAATACTCCATTCTCCACTGCTTAATTCAATTTTTGGAATTAGTTCGCACATAATACTGACGATCGTTCTTTTAAAGTCAAAGTATACGACCTCAACTGACGGGTGGACGTTTACTGCACCTCATTATATACATGCTTCTTCGTAATCGTTAGTAGGAATACAGTGCGCATATGCCTACATCAGCATGCATTGAAGCCTTGTTAGCGATGAAAGTTGTCTTCTGTCGGTGAAATATCACTGTAACTCTTCTTGTAGCTTTAAGTCTCCAAATGAATCGAAATAGTAGACATTATTTGTATTTTTCTTAACATACGCCACCCATTGGTTTCCTGGTCCCCCAGCAACTTCAATTTCACAGTCCCACATTCTCTGGATTTCCACGTAGTCTTCTGTAATGCACCCCTCATAAACACACCACGGGACCTCGGAAAGCTGAGTTTTTGCCTAACAAACGTGAGCAGGCCTATATTTGTAAGCGGCCTATCCGGTATTTATGAAGAAACCTAGTCTTTTGTTGATGGCAGCTGCTTTCATGATGGGGTTGCATCTTCGTGCTTCCTCTAGCTGTTCCTGGGTGTTTTTTGCGTTTTGGTGATTGTTCTGGCAATATCTGCAGCATCACCAGCCAGAGAACCAATCACTGAGGGGCCCACGATGGCAGGTATGAGGAAGGAGATAATTCCTAAAAATCAAATAAAAATTGTCTCTATACTGTTTACAGATTTTTTTATTTGTTGGCAGCCCTTTCCTCAGACCATCTTCAGGCTTTTCACCGACCTAACCCTTCCTGATGTCGTGGGTATCACTGCAATGTGCGGTGGTTTGATTGGCCCATTAAGATCCAGTGCGCTTTTGTTTACATACATCGCTGTTAGGGTACAGTTTTTTAAACACCGTTGCCTTGGTTTCTTCTTCTTCATCGTTGTCTTCTTCTTCTTCCTCTTCCTCTTCCTCTTCTTCTTCTTCTTCTTCTTCTTCTTCAGTGCACGGCTTGTGGCGTTCATAACTTGGTTGAAATTCACACCAAAGAACAACTTAATTTTACCGCCCATCGTTTCATCAAATAAAAATGCTGCAATGGTCTGCCCTTTACCAATATCTTGTCTTGCACCTATTGCTTTGGCCTTATCTGATAAAATTCGGTCTGCAGCGTGACGTCTTAGGAGATGTCTGCGTTTTGCATATGCTATATTGTGTTTCAATACTTCTCGTGAAACAGCTTAATCCCCATAGCACCACAGCTCAAACGTTTTCGAAGCTTTGTACCAGGTCTAGTTATACCCCAGAATGTGCAGGTCAAATAGAGGTTTGTTGAGAAAACCACGACCTCTCTTATCATGCATGTTATTCTACTTTGCTGGTTGTGCTCTGTGCACCCAGTTATACGGCAAATCGTCAGTTTTGTGTTTCAGGAAAACCAAGCCCTGTAACTTGTGCTGTTTTCACTCGACGTCTTACGACACACACTATGACAAACGTGTAGGGTTCTGAGCTCTTCTGCATTTGCTTGGTGTAAAGGATCCTGAAATTTCAGTGCCACAGCAATCCTCTAAGACGTAAATTCTGTGATGTTTCTCTGCAGTTCGGAAACTAAATATCTCACTCTAGCAATTTGGGAGGTATGACTTCTCAGATGCTGTCTTGTGTTTTCAGATACGCACCTACAGTAAAATTCTGTTTACATGAATCCAGCATTTTTACGTGACAGGAAAAAAGATATGTATGTATAGCTATGAATGAGGCTTGAACTTCAGCATATATCAAGCAGTGGACATGTAAGTCAGGCACTCCACCCAAGAGACTGGGTGCACATAGACAGAGAATTCGTCTATTTACAAAAGGAAAGTTTCGGACTCTCGAACGTGGAGTTAATGACCTAGAGACGTGTTCCCTACAGCTCCTAAGAAAAATCAGTGCATTAAATTCTAGGATTACCCAACTTAAAAAGAAAGTAAATGACTTCGCTGTAAAGCTTGATAGAACTGAAAATAATGTGCACGACTTTACTTCTCCATTGCTTGATGTATACCTCTAAGTGGCGTCTAGACCTAGCATCATTCAGTTTTCTTGTTTTGTCAGTAATGAAAAACCAATACTGTGCGTGATTCCAGCAATCTCCACAATTTTCGCCAATTATTTGAATGACATGTTGGTCTCTACATGTGCTTGGTAAATTTGCTTTACATCCAAATTGCTTTATTTGAATAATGAGATTTGTGTTATCCCTACCAACTGTTTTGGGATTCTGGAATATGACTCAAATAAACTGTATTAATACCCATATTATGTCCGAAACAAAAACAACACAGAATTTTGTTCTGGTTTTCCGTGGCAACATCATCAAATATGATCATGGTGTTTGGCTTTACTTTTTCTGATGGGAGAATTTCACTTCTTTGACTGAATATTGTGTATGTTACACAATCAACACCTTGTAGTATCTTTTTCAGCAGTCTGTACTTTGAACAGTGTTTTTGGAAACATTCATACATGCTCAAATCAGACTCCATCCAGGTGTGTTAGCAATGACTTGAGAACATTTGTCTTTCCACAGGTGGGTGGACCTATAATTGTCACACGTTTATTATGGGGGAGGAGTGTCCCATTCTTCTTCTATTTCTTCTGGTCTTCTTCTGCACCGTTACAGGACTAGTCACTCACAACAAATTCCTTGTGTTGTGGATGCTACACCCACCCCACCATGATACTGACGGTGTGCAATGGACTTTTATAGGAAATAAATGTCCTCAAATAAGCTACAGGGTGTATGTACACCAGGTCATATTGTCTGTCATTCAGTTTAATAATGACTGAAGACGCTGACGCGGTTCACACAGCTTGCTGCTGTTGCAGTATTCTAGACATCGCATTGAAAATACTGATAGCTGTAACATTATAATTCAGGTGGTAGCGTTCTGGTTTCCCGAGCACGGGATTTCAGGTTCGATTCACGGCGGGGTCAGGGATTTTCATCTGCCCCGAGATGCCTGGTGTTGTTGTGTCGTCTTTATCAACATCATTCATCCCCATTACGGTCGGAGGAAGGCAGCGGCAAACCACCTTCATACCTCCTAGAACCTTGCCTAGTACGGCGGTGTGGGTCTCCCGAATCGTTCCCCTACGCTCTGTCAAGTAGAATGGGAATATATATAAGGTGTATCATAAATAATGGTGTAAACACACACAGTTGAAAGTAAACGATACTAGAAGCTAAAATGTGTCAGTAAACATAGGGTCGAAAACGCATACCTTAAAAGCTACGAGCATTTTTTCATCTTCGATACTGTGAAAAAAATCTCTTCTACTGCAAATCCTTTATTTCCATATTTTGTGAAGTGGTAGTATGGACCAAAATAAGAAAAAAGTCCAGCAAACATGTGCTTTAAAAAGCATACCTTAAAAGGTACGAGAATTTGACCATTAGAAGAGTTGTGTTTCAAAGTAGCAAAGATGAACAAGTGCTCATATCTCTTAAGGGGTGCATTTTAGAGCAGCTTCTTGGAGTATCACAGTTTGTTCTGTCGGTTCTGAATTTCCCACGTTCTTGCAACTTTTATTCTACTCTGGGAAATGTGGGATGAAATGAAGTCATACGATGTGGAAAGTACTAGTGGTATGGACGTTGAGATTCTCTTCTACCGCCGCGAGCTTCGCCGTAATTTAACAGCACGTCATTTACACATCACCAGGAAGCATGAAAACAAAAGACAGATGGGAACAGAGGACATCACGTGACATCGCGTCATCGTACCATTCATGAATGTCGGTAGCCTACCATTACAGAAAAACTGCGTAAGAAACATCTATATCGCAATTGATTAGCTCATGTTTTCCTTCTAACATGGAAACGAACCGTTTCCGGACTCGAGTTCCTATGTAGAACGTGATCCAACAAATCCCTTGTATAAATTGTAGAAGTGTGTAACGTGAATTGTGAAATTTCCGGTATAGTTGTAAACTTTCACGGCCGGAATTGTCGTAGTTAATAAAGTGTTCAGGACTATTATGCCGCGGTCTAATGGATTTCACGTCAAAAACCCAACGTTTCGTCTCCATCTGGGAAGAACATTTTCAAGGGAGGTCGTAGCTTCTTTGAATGTAAGATTCACATCCTGGCTCGCTATTGACTACAGCAAGATTCCGCTTCTGCGCACTGGCGTGACGTCACATGTTTTTAATACACTAGCGCAATGGACCGTTATCGACTTCGTCGTCTGCTGTTGCTATCAACCCATGGTAGAAGACTGGTACACATCTTCTTGAGCACCGGAATCCAGATGTCATTCAATATCATGCCCTCCGCCTTCCTACTGAAATTCCTGGGGTGTTTTAGAATCTATATAGCCTCTCTGTATAGTGTTTCATGGTATCAGCTTGTAACTGCTAGTACTTCAGTCCTATCAAAATGAAAGTTTTGTGGCCTCCTGGCTAGAAAACACGTTGCGCAACAGCTGCTCTGTCGGTCTCTCCTGTTCTGCAATTGCCATTGGCTCTTCTAGTCTTTTCTTGAGCGTTCTTTTTGTATTACCCATGCAGACCTCACCTCAGCTACCCGGAATCCTATAAATTCCTGCTTTTTCCACCTCTTCGTGAGCATCCTTGACCGAGTTTTGGTGATCTTGTATCTTCCTGCCGGGCTTTCAGATTACCGCGATGTTCGGCTTTTTCAAAATTTTTCCTGTCCATTCAGTAACGTCCTTAATGAAACGGAGGATAACTTTCGATTTCACCGGCGCTTGAGCATCGATATGATTTCTACGCTGTTGTCTTAACGCCGTTTTCACCTCAGCGATGGAATAACCATTCTTGAGCAATGACTTGTTGAGATGTTTTAATTCTGTGTCAAGCTGCTCTTATTCGCAGATTTTTCTTGCTCTTTTCGCCAACGGTTTTATGATGCCGCTTTTGTTGTTGGATTGTAAGGTGAAATTCATTCGACCACGGCATAATGGCCAGGAACATTTTATTAATTTTGTCAAACCGTATGGTTCTTTCAGTTATTACTGTTTCCTTTTTTAAACAATGTTATTACCTTTGTTTGTAGCCATGCCTGTGGGATAGCTCCACTTCTCCCTTCTTAAAATAATAATAGTGTCTGCTATAGTAATTTGAGGTAGATCGTTTTTATTATTCCGCCATCTACGTGGTTAAAGTGTCGTTTTGTCACAATGGAAACCGCCTGGCGCTCCGTGACGGGTTCGCAGCTCTGGACAGTTGGTCGCCGACCGTCGCACAAAAAGGGAGGACCAGTCGTGTCCCCACACTGCGCTATACGTGACCGGCCGGCCGGCTGGCTCCTGCTCGGTAGCGCCGCTTATTGTTGTTTATCGGCGAGCTGCGAGCTGCGGGGGCGGCTTAGTTCCCGCTGGGGGCGGCGGGGGCGGAATTTATGAGCGGCACGTCGCACAGCGCCGGCCCGGCCGCAACTGCGCCGCAACTTGCGCCCCCGGGGGCGGCCGGAGGAGGATTTTTGCTTCCGCGGAAGTGTTAGCAGGGGCGCGCGATTCCCAGCACGCGTGCGGCTGTCTGCTATCGGGCGGGGCGTGGCCGCGACTACGATGGCCAGAAAGCGAGCAGTCTGGAGGAACAGCGGAAGGGTGAAGGCCCCGCCGTTTAAAATTATTTCAGCTGAAGTATCCGCATGCCCGTATGTAAAGCGTAACTGACCACTAGATGTCACAACAAATGGAGACTCCTCTATAAAACAGTCCTTAGAACAACAGCAACAGCAGACTGTCAGCAGAGATCAGTCACATCGGAAGTGGGTTAGTCATTGGATGTCTCCTAAGTAACAAGTCCATTGCAGTTATTTAAATAATTTAAAAGCTGTCCACATCGACTGTTAATATTGTGAAAAGATAACCGGAAGGAACAACCAATAATGTGGCGTTTTATTTGTGTCGGCTCGACGGTGATGGTTGCCCCGGCCTGGTTGACGTGGAACAGCGTCCGTCGATCGCGACAATTCCGATCTGTAACTGTTAAAAACAAACTCCTCGCTTGGTTGATTACCTTCAGATGCTGTCTCCCTTAGACTCATATCAGCGTGTCGATGGAGCAGTACGCCGGAATGTGTAAGCAGCCCTTGTTTAAAATTGAAGCACTGGTGTTCGAAGTCTGCCGGTCTTCTTTACTTCGAATCCACAGCGACTGCACCACTAGTTACCGCAACAATTCTACATCTACATTTATACATTTATACTCCGCAAGCCACCCAAAGGTGTGTGGCGGAGGGCATTTTACGTGCCACTGTCATTACCTCCCTTTCCTGTTCCAGTCGCGTATTTGAAGCAATTAATCAAATATTCTTCGCGTGTTCCCGACAGGCTGATACACTTAGGCGAACTTGATAACTGTAGTTCTTATGCCCGGTTTGCGAATGAGTGTTCAAACGCAGATAATAGGATATCTTCAATTATAAAGTCCATCACTCAAGCCGATGCCACATCATAGATTTGCGAGGATGTTGATTTATTAATTGATATAGCGTCGTCAAGGCGTCGTTACGGTGTTAATTCAACAACTAATACGACGTAATTCCATAGATAAAATACTCTTTTGACATCGTACAGAAGGCGTCGTATTTCGGTGTAAACTTGGTGTTCACTGTTCATAAAATCACTAAATAACCTTTAACTTCTGAGTTCTCTCAAGAAATAGTTAATTTCACAATTACACAGTAAATTTCCATTAAATGACATAGCCCACACGAAGCATTAAGGTATTGGAGTTTATCGAACTTCGTAATTATTTAAATCAGCACTGAAAACCACCGATCTGTCGTGC
The DNA here is from genome assembly GCF_023864345.2 of Schistocerca serialis cubense. NCBI lineage: Eukaryota > Metazoa > Arthropoda > Insecta > Orthoptera > Acrididae > Schistocerca > Schistocerca serialis. Next base: position 510,954,303 of record NC_064645.1, read on the forward strand.
AGGGTCTTGAATCTATTTCCATCAGCGATTCTGATACTGACTACAGCTTCCGACAACACGGCGTAACTGTAAGTTCTTCATAATCGCGTGTATCTGTTTCTTAGTAATGGTTAATAATGGTTTATGTCGGTGGTTGGTATATTGCTGTGTCCTTCGATGTTCGTGACAATCACAGATCATGAAGGCTAAGTCCCAGCGTTAATCAGGTGTCACACGATTTACTTTTATTTCACATATAATAACTGCTCCGTTGTCTGGCTAAACCGTAAATGTTATTTTACTTCAGTTAGAAATTCTGACTAGTACGCCAAGTCGATACTGGAAAACTTTTAAAACTTCAGATCGGTATGAAACAATCCAGTAGCGTTCAATAGGCTTCTACTATTGTGAGGTCTTCAAGAGAAACTGAATTAACATCTCCATTGCAGTGTTACATTGTAGTCGCAGGGAACTTACAGCTCGAGGCGGCGACAACTCTCTTCTTGGATAAATGTTATCTCTGATCTATTTATGGTCTGGGCTTTAACCTTCGTAAATAATATATTTTGAATTATTTATCGAAAGTTTCAGGCTTCGTATCATGTGATAGTCTTTCATTTAGTCCTTTCTTTATAATAAACATAGTATTCATGCTTAATTCTACATAATTCGAGCCAAGAGAGATACAGGCTGACTTCGTTGCCGAATGATGCGGGCGTAAGCCGTAAATGCATGGATCTTTGGAGGTTTCCTCTATCAGACTTCACAAAATTCCTTTGTACTGTTACTCAAAAGTTTTAAACGCGTTTCGATAGTTAATAAGTAAACCATTTGCCGAAAAAAGTACGCCAAGTCACTAGTAATTTCAGCTAACACTCATGTGATATATGTTAGCATAGCTGACCTTTGAAATGTAATGTTTCTTTTTAAGCTCTTAATTACGTAAAAGTAATAGGTATATTATGAGAATATTGACCGAAACTGTTTTTTTTTATGTTATAAGCATACATAATAACGACAATACAAACCATATTTCTATCAAAGGAAAATAGTCTATTATGAATTCACTTTCCACCTGGACGCATTGTGGTGATTCTTCAGTAGCAGTCACTAAATCCGAACCTAAAACCGCTCAATATGTTTAAAATAACAAACTCTAGGTGTAAATAAACCACAATGAACCGAACGAGAGGGCCATACCGAAATCCAAAAGCTCTCGGTACAGTTGTCGAAAAATCGGCAAGAGGACCGATCGGTAACAGGTCTCCAAAGCATCAAAGCTTACTGAATAGGAACTTCAGATAAAGAACCGAAAATGACGTCACTACCGAGGTTTACTTAGTGCACCGAACGCTATGAACAATACAGAAGGACATAGGCGGCGCTAATGGCGGCGCCTCTGATCTTAACTGCGCCCTCTCGCCTCTCGCCCATAGCGAGAAAGCTGCCAGCTGACCTCGTCGTCACCTGCTGAGCGGGCTGGGACCTCCACTACGTCGTGATTATCACTCCATAAAGCGTTCCGCTGCGGCCACACTTGCGTTTTTGAAGCTGGATGCTCAGCACCAAAAGAAGCCACAGTTGTAGGCATGCTGGAGGGGGCCAGTGGGACCATACACAGCGTTTTCTTCTGCCAGCGTCACACGGGAAGTCGCATCCTGAAGGCCAGGTGCTGGTCGGATAGGCCGAGACCCATTTCCCAGCGCCAGTTTACGCTGCTCCCTTTGCATTCCCAAGTAGTATGTGCAACACATGTAGTATAATGCATGTGGCGATGTGCTAAATTACAGTTCTTTCGATGTGTGTGACAGAAAAAATGGAGCATGACACCGAACGTATTATTTTTTAAGTTCAAGCTCGACCTTTTTTATACGACATTCAAAACGCGTATTATAAAAATAGACAAAAAAGAAAAGGGGGTAGGGTAGATGTGACATCTAGTGTTGTTAGTGAAGGTTGGGACGAGATGGAAAAAGAAGAGAAAGAGGCCTTGGGTAAGCGTAATAAAAACATTCAGTCACGGTAGTATACATACATCAAAAGAAGTTTTGCATCGCCTGGGTTCCGAGACTTCCGGAACCTATACAGAAAATTGGAATAGGGTCATCATAAACATCATTTCTGCTCTTTTTATTGCTCATGAAAACCACACATTGTATGTTGTACCACCATACAGCGAGACTTTCAGTGGTGGTGGTCTAGATGGCTATACACATCGGTACCTCTAATACCCAGTAGCACGCCCTCTTGTAGTGATGCATGCCTGTATTCGTCATGGCATACTATCCAAAAGTTCATCAAGGCACTGTTGGTCCAGCCAGATTGTCCCACTCCTCAACGGTGGTTGGTGGGTCAGGTCGTCCATAAACAGCCCTTTTGAATCCATCCCAGGCATGTTCGATAGGGTTCATGTCTAGAGGACACGCTGGCCACTCTAGTCGAGCGATGTCGTTGTCCTGAAGGAAGTCATTCACAAGATGTGCACGATGGGGGCGAGGATTGTCGTCCATGAAGACGAATGCCTCGCCAATGTGCTGTCGATGTGGTCGCACTTTCTGAGGATGGCATTCACGTATAGTACAACCATTATGGCGCTTTCTATGACTATCAGCGGCCTACGTCGGCCCCACATAATGCCACGCCACCCCAAAACAGCAAGGAACCTCCACCTCGCTGCACTCGCTCGACAGTGTGTCTAAGGCATTCAACCTGACCGGGTTGTCTCCAAACACGTCTCCAACGATTGTCTGGTTGAAGGCACAAGGGGCACTAATCGGTGAAGAGAACATGATGCCAATCTGTGCGGTCTATTGGGCATGTTCTTGGGCCCATCTGTAAAGCGCTGCATGGTGTCGTGGTTGCAAAGATGAACCTGACCATGGACGTCGGGAGTGAATTTGCGCTTCATGCAGTCTGTTGTGCATATTTTGAGTCGTAACACGACGTCCTGTCGCTGCACGAAAAGCATAATTCAACATGGTGGCGTGGCTGTCAGGGTTCCTCCGAGCCATAATCCGTAGGTAGCGGTTATCCACTGCAATAGTAGCCCTTGGGCAGCCTGAGCGAGAGATGTCATCGACAGTTCATGTCTCTCTGTATCTCCTCCACGTCCGAACAACATCGCTTTGTTTCACTCTGAGACGCCTGAGCACTTCCTTCGTTGAGAGCCCTTCCTGGCACAAAGTAACGGCCAGTATTGACCAAAAAATTCAAACGCCTCTGAGGACTATGGGATTTAACATCTGAGGTCATCAGTCCCCTAGAACTTAGAACTACTCAAACCTATCTAACCTAAGGACATTACACACATCCATGCCGTAGCGCCTAGAACCGCTTGGCCACACCGCCCGACCAGCCAGTATTGACCGTCTCGGCATGTTTGAAGTACAGACAACATTACCGTGTACCTCCTTCCTGCTGCAATGACTTGAAGTGATCGGCTGTCGGACGCCGTTCGTCTAATAGGTGCTTATTATGCGTAGTTGTTTACATATTTGGGGTGGTTTAGTTACAGTCAAAGGGACGTGGCTAAAATGGCTAACTAACCTAAGGACATCACACACATCCATGCCCGAGGCAGGATTCGAACCTGCGACCGTAGCGGTCGCGCGGTTCCAGACTGTAGCGCCTAGAACCGCTCGGCCACCCCGGCCGGCTCAAAGGGACGGTGTCTGTGACACAATGTCCACAGTCAACGTATATCTTCAGGAGTTCTGGGAACTGGAGTGATGCAAAACTTTTTTTGATGCGTAAGAGGACCAACAATACGTGAATCTTAATATTTAAATTTTATGAAGTGTATTTGGTAAATTACATTTCTTACATTAAGCACGTTATATCACAATACATGTGCTTCATTGACTTATAGAATATTAGATCTGTCTTGTTATGAGAGCAGTCTTCTTTTATTCATCAATGTTTGCACATCGGTTTTGTCAGGGTGCAGAACCTGCGGTAGAACAGAACTATTCAGCGAACTGATCTCTTGCATGTGTTCGTGTCACGGTCCTTCTTGTCCCCTGTGCGGGAATGGTGTCCAAAGGACCCGATAACGTGTCCTCAAAGTTGAATCCATCGTTTTCCCTCATAAAGTTTTACAGTACAGAAATAGCCTTAGCATCGATATCAATCAAGTCGATACTAACATCAACCTGACGGTGAAATATATGCCATTTATTGGCTAAACTACCAAATGCACATTACACGTACCGCCTGGCATTCAATCAACAGCAGTTAAAAATTCTTTTAATGTTGGTCACGTCTTTTCTAGGGTATTGACTTATTTTCACATAGAGCAAAGGCTTCATCTGCCCCAATTACATGTGGCCGTTATAGTCGTTTGGTAAGAGGGCTGGTTGTGGTGTCGGTAAGTTGTTTCAAAAGGGTACTTTGCCAAAATTAGTACTTTTTGATATATCTGAATCTCCTCTGTTGGTTGGTAGGTTGGTTGGTTGATTTGGGGGAGGGGACCAAATAGCGAAGTCATTGGTCCCATCGTATTGGGGAAGGATGGGGAAGGAAATCGACCGTGCCCTTTCGGAGGAACCATCCCAGCATTTGCCTGAAGCGATTTTGGGGGAATCACGGAAAACCTAAACCGGAGTAGCTGGACGTGGGTATGAACCGCAGTCCTCCCGAATGCGAGACTAGTGTGCACCACCTCGCACGCCCCAACATCACATATCTCAAGCTGTAATTTGTGTTAGTTACCGCCATTAAAATTTTTGAAACATATATATTGTATTTAAAGTATTGACTACTCGATCTCTATGGCTTAATCACTCTAATATGCTTGCCGTCAGTACATTCCACGCAATGTGGGAAATTAGCATTTGTTTCAAAGTGTAAACCAGTATTCAACCAGTCTTCAACAGTTAACTGTTTCGTATATCGGTACTGCATTGTTTCCCAGTTTGCTGAGCATGACTCTCCAATAATCTTTGAAGTTGCTGATACGTCCAAGTAGAAACAAGAAGTGTAACAAGTAATGGAATTGCCATTTGCGAGATATCTTCAACGTAACATTTATAATTGCATAAAAGTAGGGCAAATATGTATATTAAGTGTCTTTTTGAGGGAAGGATGTGCAAAAAACGTGGAAAAATATAAAGGATAGCTACTACAAAACTTTGAAAAATGAGGGTGGCAAGTGTGGAAAGCCATCAAAATCGAGAAAACATTTATCATATTCAACTATCATTTCTCCAATCTCCATGTGTAGAAGAGACAGAGAGTACTTCATATTTATACTGTTACTGCAATTTTAGGTTCCTATTCATAAGCAAAAAGTTCATAGATTTGTGATAATGGCATTCATTGAACAATTTTAATTTGTGTTGGAAATCAAATGAGGAGCAAGAGTAGCCTTTCTTGTAAAAATATATTGTACAGCCTTTATAATTTGAAACTAAAATTATTGTCAGAAAGAATAAGTTATAGCATCGTTATATGTGCATAATTCAATAAGAATAGTTATTAAATAACTAATATAAAAGCAGTAGTTAGTTTGCCTAGTTGCTAAGATCTAAAAATCATGATAACGTTTTTGCCTAAATATATCCATCGATGGTAGTTGTCTTGGAAATAGTGGTCATAGTAACAAGGTGGCGGTTGCATGGGTGTAGCATAGGGAGGTTGGCGTGGGTTTGGGTGTTCAACACTGCCTCCCTCTATCCAGGAATGTCAAAAAAAAAAAAAAAAAAAAAAAGGAAAAGAAGGCGAAGCGATTTTATAATCAACTTCCTAGTTCATTCTACGTGAATAATAGGACAGTATCTTACTGCCATTTTTTATTCCATTACAAGTCTACTTCATTACGAAGTCCGTCTGTTGAAACCCCCACCTCTCCCCCCAAATCAAATCCTGGCTACAATTATGGTTGCCATGGTACCAAGGTGGGCTACATATAGGGCTACATATTTTACATATGTATGTGCTGAGTATATGTGGTAAAATATGTATCTCTTAAAACAAATCGTAAAATTTTACTTTTGATAATTACAATTTTCCCTTTCTTCGACAGGATCTCTGGGATTATGGCAGTCGATCTAACAGAATGTAGACAAGATGCCGACAACAACACTGCACAAAAAGAAATACATCTACATCTACATCTACATGATTACTATGCAATTCACATTTAAGTGCTTGGCAGAGGGTTCATCGAACCACAATCGTACTAACTCTCTACCATTCCACTTCCGAACAGCGCGCGGGAAAAACGAACACCTAAACCTTTCTGTTCGAGCTCTGATTTCTCTTATTTTATTTTGATGATCATTCCTACCTATGTAGGTCGGGCTCAACAAAATATTTTCGCATTCGGAAGAGAAAGTTGGTGACTGAAATTTCGTAAATAGATCTCGCCGCGACGAAAAACGTCTTTGCTTTATTGAGTTCCATCCCAACTCGCGTATCATATCTGCCACACTCCTTCCCCTATTACGTGATAATACAAAACGAGCTGCCCTTTCTTGCACCCTTTCGATGTCCTCCGTCAATCCCACCTGGTAACGATCCCACACCGCGCAGCAATATTCTAACAGAGGACGATCGAGTGTAGTGTAAGCCGTCTCTTTAGTGGACTTGTTGCATCTTCTAAGTGTCCTGCCAATGAAACGCAACCTTTGGCTCGCCATCCCCACAATATTATCTATGTGGTCTTTCCAACTGAAGTTGTTCGTAATTTTAACACCCAGGTACTTAGTTGAATTGAGCGCCTTGAGAATTGTACTATTTATCGAGTAATCGAATTCCAACGAATTTCTTTTGGAACTCATGTGGTTCACCTCACACTTTTCGTTATTTTGCGTCAACTGCCACCTGCTACGCCATACAGCAATCTTTTCTAAATCGCTTTGCAACTGATACTGGACTTCGGATGACCTTACTAGACGGTAAATTACAGCATCATCTGCGAACAATCTAAGAGAACTGCTCAGATTGTCACCCTGGTCATTTATATAGATCAGGAACAGCAGAGGTCCCAGGACGCTTACCTGGGGAACACCTGATATCACTTCAGTTTTACTCGATGATTTGCCGTCTATTACTACGAACTGCGACCTTCCTGACAGGAAATCACGAATCCAGTCGCACAACTGAGACGATACCCCATAGGCCCGCAGCTTGACACCGACACGTGTAGTACAACATACAGCCTCTCCCGCTGTTCGCAAAGCGCAAAAGCAGAAATAAATTCCGCTTCCGAAGAAATGGAAACAGGATGAGCTCGAAAAAAATTTTTTGGGCGTTCTGCAAACAAATTTGCAACGACCGCAATCAGAGGCCTCTAGAACTGTTGAGCGCATGAAATGTTCTTGCTTTCGCAAATGCACCTTATTAAGAACTTTTCTCAGCTGAAGATGGATTTTCAGTTAAAATATGTGCAATTGGTTCAGTCCTACAGACATGCACAACCGTCCAGAATTACATCTGTATGACACCGACTATCATCTCATCCCACAAGCAGGACAGCTGTAATGAACTCTGAGAAAGAATGAGAAGAATCAGTCCTGTCCCTTTTCCATTGTAAAGAAATAATAATATTGATAATACAACTTGAGTTACCTCATAGTAATTGATAGTTTTTCTTCAGCCCTTACGCAACAACGTAGTCGAGTGTTTCTTCCACTACTAATGATTAGTTCGCAGAGTTTCGTACGACTTAATAGACATCCCGTAATATTCAAAAAAATTTCAGGGTTTTCTGGAAGTTTGATGTGCAGTAGACCGAATTATTCTCTTTCTGATCTGTCCTCAATTATTGGATGAATCCAAAAAAATCTTTGTCTGCGTCGTCTCCGTCAAACCAATAACAACGCAGCACATATTGTTGCTGCAGATCGTTTGCTTAATACATCCATTTCTATATTTCTATGCTGCGATGTCACCCACACAGGTCTGAAACGCTGCTGAGCCAGACATGGCCACAATCACGTTTTCGGACGCTAGGACGCGTTGTGTTGAATGAAGCTACTATACAAGGGGCCGAGCGTGGGCACTACCAGACGACTTTTGAAGCTCCTTCGTTTGACAATGAGCATCCAGCTTCAAAAAACTAATGTGTGGCCGTAGCCTTACACAAAATAAGATGACTGTTTTATGAATGCGTGGTGTCTGATCTTTAGGACATGTCCGAAAGAACAGACACCATTTATTCATACAACAGATTCGTCTCGACGGGCAATGATTCCTCAACTGCGGAAATCACAAAGTAGCATGGAGGACATAGGCGGGGACTGCGAACTGATGGGGCTAGGTGGGAAAGTGGGTCGAGAAACACTGTGTCCAGATGGCGTAATGGTCAACGCAGCTGTCTCGTAAATAAGATACCCCGGGTTCGTAACCCGGTCCAGCACACATTTTCACTTGTCGCTGCTGATTCCACATAAAGTTGCGATACACCTGATGTCAACGTTTCGTCCTTTACCTTTGTCCCCCCTCCACACTTGGTTTACATAACGTGACTTTTAATACACCGATCAAAAGATCGTATATTATTAACTTAGTGAAGCTAGAAGGGCTTAGCGGAGGAGGTAAGCCCCACAGCGACTGGGATGTGTTACTACAGTACTGGCCATTAAAATTGCTACACCACGAAGATGACGTGCTACAGACTCGAAATTGAACCGACAGGAAGAAGATTCTGTGATATGCAAATGATTAGCTTTTCAGAGCATTCACACATGGTTGGCGCTGGTGGCGACGCCTACAACGTGCTGACACGAGGGAAGTTTCCAACCGATTTCTCATATGCAAACAGCAGTTGACCGGCGTTGCCTGGTGTAACGTTGTTGTGATACCTCGTGTAAGGAGGAGAAATGCGTACCGTCACGTTTCCGACTTCAATAAAGGTCGAATTGTAGCCTATCGCGATTGCGGTTTATCGAATCGTGATACTGCTGCTCCCGTTGGTCGAGATCCAATAACTGTTAGCAGAATATGGAATTGGTGGGTTTAGGAGGGTAATACGGAACGCCGTACTGGATCCCAACTGCCTCGTATCACTAGCAGTCGAGATGACAGGCATCTTATCCGCATGGCTGTAACGGATCGAGCAGCCACATCTCGATTCCTGAGTCATCAGATGGGGACGTTCGCAAGACAACAACCATCCGCACGGACAGTTCGACGACATTTGCGGCAGTATGGACTATCAGCTCGGAGACCATGGCTGCGGTTACCCTTGACGCTGCATCACAGGCGGGAGCGCCTGCGATGGTGTACTCAACGACGAACCTGGGTGTACGAATGGCAAAACGTCATTTTTTCGGCTGAATCCAGGTTCTGTTTACAGCATCATGATAGTCGCATGCGTGTTTGGCGTCATTGCGGTGAACGCACATTGGGAGCATGTATTCGTCATCGCCATACTGGCGTATCACCCGGCGTGATGGTATGGGGTGCCATTGGTTACACGTCTCGGTCACCTCTTGTTCGCATTGACGGCACTTTGAACAGTGGACGTTACATTTCAGATGTGTTACGACCCGTGGCTCTGCCGTTCATTCGATCCCTGCGAAACCCTACATTTCAGCAGGATAATGTACGACCGCACGTTGCAGGTCCTGTATGGGACTTTCTGGATACAGAAAATGTTCGACTGCTGCCCTGGCCAGCACATTCTCCAGATCTGTCACCAATTGACACCGTCTGGTCAATGGTGGCCGAGCAACTGGCTCGTCACAATACGCCAGTCACTACTCTTGATGAACTGTGGTATCGTGTTGAAGCGTCATGGGCAGCTGTACCTGTACACGCCATCCAATGACTCAACGCCCAGGCGTATCAAGGCCGTTATTATGGCCAGAGGTGAATGTTCTGGGTACTGATTTCTCAGAATCTATGCACCAAAATTGCGTGGAAACGTAATCTCATGTCAGTTCTAGTATAATATATTTGTCCAATGAATACCCGTTTATCATCTGCATTTCTTCTTGGTGTAGCAATTTTAATGGCCAGTAGTGTAGAACGAGCTGCCGTGGAAGGCGTAGTCTCACACTAAAACCTCCAGATGTCAGACAGTCAGATCGTGTACATCGTTACAGTATCAACAAAAACACCGATATAGCTTGTGCTAAGTGCTGTTGTACAGGAGAAAATGCACAACTGCTGAGTAATAAGTACCACATGACCTGCGGAGCATAGGAAAAGCACAACTATGAGAATCCGTCTCATAGAGCTCCCGTGGGAAGTTGGTAGAGCTTTAGCTCGTCGTATGAAGGGTCACTGTTTCGAGCCAATGTGTTGCCAGGTTTTGATCTATATGAAACAGTTATATGAGATAACACATTCCTCTCATGTAACATGACTGATCAGAGTTCATAGGTGAACGGCGGTGCTGTCAGCTGTCAGTAAATTACTCTACTATTCTTGTTTTTATTCTTATTGTTGTTGTTGTTAATACTTCGCAAGTTTGATACAATTATTTCTTTATACTTCTGTTGTGCTTATTGTGCGAAACTGTATATATATTCTATAAGTTTGCAACTTTCAAATAAACGAAAGGTAAGCAGACTACCAATGGAATATTGTTATAAACTCCGACTAGTCCTTTTACATGTCAAGACGATATTGTCCCATACAACAGTTTCGCAAGTACTACAGTATAAAAACTGATAAAAACACGGCTCGATCTCGGGACGCCTTGTACGAGAAACTAACGCTCTAGCATCTTCCCAAAGGGAGCTCTGCGTGACAGATGTTCACAGTTATACTTTTCCTGTGCTCTGTAGGTCATTTGTTACCTATTACGTACTGTTTACGCCCGTTCTCCTGGGCGAGAGCACGCAGCCCAAACTATATCGGAGTTTGGTTTATGCTCTGTCGATGTACACCGTTTGATGCTGATCTGACCGACATCTGCAGGTTTGAGCGTCAGCTGCAGCAACGTTATGCAGTCTCGGAACAAAAAATCTACTCATTATTTTGTAGTTCTCCATATCTGTAGGTAATGTGGCTCAATGGGCACCGCTGATCTTCATATTTCGGCAATCATGAGCCAAATACAACTATATATGAATGAGTTGTATGAACAAATAGTAGAAAGCAGTACCAGCATTAACCCATGACTGCTTTAAATTTCATCTTCATCATAGTAGAGCAAATTATAGACTTTAAGTGAAACTACACTCCTGGAAATGGAAAAAAGAACACATTGACACCGGTGTGTCAGACCCACCATACTTGCTCCGGACACTGCGAGAGGGCTGTACAAGCAATGATCACACGCACGGCACAGCGGACACACCAGGAACCGCGGTGTTGGCCGTCGAATGGTGCTAGCTGCGCAGCATTTGTGCACCGCCGCCGTCAGTGTCAGCCAGTTTACCGTGGCATACGGAGCTCCATCGCAGTCTTTAACACTGGTAGCATGCCGCGACAGCGTGGACGTGAACCGTATGTGCAGTTGACGGACTTTGAGCGAGGGCGTATAGTGGGCATGCGGGAGGCCGGGTGGACGTACCGCCGAATTGCTCAACACGTGGGGCGTGAGTTCTCCACAGTACATCGATGTTGTCGCCAGTGGTCGGCGGAAGGTGCACGTGCCCGTCGACCTGGGACCGGACCGCAGCGACGCACGAATGCACGCCAAGACCGTAGGATCCTACGCAGTGCCGTAGGGGACCGCACCGCCACTTCCCAGCAAATTAGGGACACTGTTGCTCCTGGGGTATCGGCGAGGACCATTCGCAACCGTCTCCATGAAGCTGGGCTACGGTCCCGCACACCGTTAGGCCGTCTTCCGCTCACGCCCCAACATCGTGCAGCCCGCCTCCAGTGGTGTCGCGACAGGCGTGAATGGAGGGACGAATGGAGACGTGTCGTCTTCAGCGATGAGAGTCGCTTCCGCCTTGGTGCCAATGATGGTCGTATGCGTGTTTGGCGCCGTGCAGGTGAGCGCCACAATCAGGACTGCATACGACCGAGGCACACAGGGCCAACACCCGGCATCATGGTGTGGGGAGCGATCTCCTACACTAACCGTACACCACTGGTGATCGTCGAGGGGACACTGAATAGTGCACGGTACATCCAAACCGTCATCGAACCCATCGTTGTACCATTCCTAGACCGGCAAGGGAACTTGCTGTTCCAACAGGACAATGCACGTCCGCATGTATCCCGTGCCACCCAACGTGCTCTAGAAGGTGTAAGTCAACTATCCTGGCCAGCAAGATTTCCGGATCTGTCCCCCATTGAGCATGTTTGGGACTGGATGAAGCGTCGTCTCACGCGGTCTGCACGTCCAGCACGAACGCTGGTCCAACTGAGGCGCCAGGTGGAAATGGCATGGCAAGCCGTTCCACAGGACTACATCCAGCATCTCTACGATCGTCTCCATGGAAGAATAGCAGCCTGCATTGCTGCGAAAGGTGGATATACACTGTACTAGTGCCGACATTGTGCATGCTCTGTTGCCTATGTCTATGTGCCTGTGGTTCTGTCAGTGTGATCATGTGATGTATCTGACCCCAGGAATGTGTCAATAAAGTTTCCCCTTCCTGGGACAGTGAGGTCACGGTGTTCCTATTTCAATTTCCAGGAGTGTATATTAGTACACACACAAGAAGAAATAATAAACATGTCAGTTTAAATGGGGATTTCTGCAAGTAATGTAACACTTTTTTTCTGAAAGCTTATTGGTTCGAGTGCATTACATATTTCCTCACTCTTTTGGCTATAAAACACTATTTGTCAATATAGTCCCTTACTAGGACGGCCCGTATGCTCATTTGGTACTACATTACAGGTCGACGTCGTAGCCAACGATTTGCTTGATCAGTAACCTCCCCATAACGAATGAATTGCTTCCTGCAGAGTGCATTCTTCATTGGGCCAAAAAGATCGTGTGAGATCTGGGCTGCAGGGTGGATGTGGAAGAACAGTCCAAGAAGTTTTGTGAGCTTCTCTCGGGTGCGAAGACTTGTTTGAGACCTCGCGTTGTCATGGAGGAGAAGTTTCTGTGGATTTTTGTGGCGACGAACGCTGAAGTCGTTTCTTCAGTTTTCTGAGGTAGCACAATAAACTTCAGGGTTGATCGATGCACGATGAAATACGACATCAAATAGAATAAACCCTCAAAAGTCCCAGAAAACCGCCGCCATGGCTTTACCTGCCGAGGGTACGCTTTGAACTTTTCCTTCGGCAGAGAGGTGGTGCGGCACCACCTTAAGGATTTCCATTTTGTTTCGTGTTCGAATTGATGAACCCATGTTTTACCGCCTGTGACGATAATCGACAAAAAATTGTCACAATCAGCCTCTTAACGTTCAATCAATTCCTCACAGATGGTCCTTAGCTGTTATTCATGGTCTTTTGTTAGGCGGCGAGGGACCCAGCGGCACACACTCGAGTACGCTAACTGGGGGACGAGTATGTCAGCAATACCAACAGAGACATCGAGTTGAGCAGCGATGACTGTGATACATCGATCATCACGAGTGAGAGTGTCCGCACGTCCCATCGTAGCAGAAGTCACAGGTATGTGCGGCTGACCGACACACCGGATATCGGACAGGTTTGCGCGACCTTGTTACTGTGATTGCAGACACTTCGCCCGACGATTGACTGTGCTGTTGTTCACTGCCAGGTCTCCATAGATACTCAGCAAGTGCTTACGAATATCTGTGATGCTCTGGTTTTCATAAAAAAGAAATTCAGTGACAACTCTCTGCTTGGAACGCATTTCCTTTACAGACGCCATTTTGAAGGCTTCTTATAGCACCCCCACCAGCCGGAACTTCATGAAACTATAGTGGCAGGAGTGGGGATATTCCACGGTGTCCCGCAACAAATTACGTCCTTTTTCAACAGAAATTGAGCGAGAAGAAAATGTTGCATTATTTATTGAGCGACTCTCGTAAATGATTAAACTGTTCGAGGGAAACGCCTCGGATAAGCAGGTTCCGACGGTCCTCGTATCGAACCGCTCTGGATAATACGTTAGCTGGTAAGAACAGTCTCAGCCTGAGGGTGGCTGGAATTTATAATATCCCATGTGATCGTGGACGCAATTGTATACCTTAGACCATTCGTACCGTTGCCGACCGCTATGCAGAACACCAACGGCGTATTAAAAATAGAGAAATAGAAAAATCGGCAACTGCGGAGCACAGCCTCACTAACGAACATAAAATACTGTCTGATGAAATAAAAATTTTGTCCCATGCCTCCACATACTAGGATTCTGTTATTAAGGAGGCTGCTGAAATAAGAATGAGCGAGAAGAACTTTAACTGTGATAGTGGAAACTATCTGAGCGGTGCATGGAAACGAGCGCTTGATGCGGAGAAGCAGCACAGACATTCCTTGCAAAGTTTACTTTCTCACGGAAGCGGTGGCGCCACCAGCGCAGACATTGACATCGTTTGCGACAGCAATACTTAATCGCCGACCAATCGCAAGTCTCCCTCGTTCTATATAAGGCAAAAACTAGACATGATTGTGTTAATGGGATTTCCGCGATCGTTCTTTAAATAAAAATACGTCATTTCAGTCTTTGATCGGTATTTTTTATTTTCAATGACCGGTTTCAGGCTAGCTGCCCATCTTCAGATCTGTTAGACAAAGTTAAAAATATAATTAACCAGAGAGATACATTTACTGATGAAAATATCGTAGTTTACAAAAAGAAGAAATTTTGGAGTGTATTAAATGCCAACATATCATATATTGCAGTTACCAAGTAACTTGTCAGTACAGAACTATCGATTCACTGTCATAACTAAAGTAAATTTTAATCTGATAAAAGCTTATATCGCAGTTACTGTTTCCAATCAGGTTTCGCCAAAACTGCGATATAAGCTTTAAACAGATTATAATTTACTTTAGTTATGACAGTGAACCGATAGTTCTGTACTGACAAGTTACTCGGTAACTGCAATATATGTTCTGTTGGCATTCAATACATTCCAAAATTTCTTCTTTTTGTGAACTACGATATTTTCATCAGTAAGTGTATCTCTCTGGTTAATTATATTTTTAACTTTGTCTAACAGATCTGAAGATGGGCAGCTAGCCTGAAACCGGTCATTGAGAATAAAAAAATTGCGATCAAAGACTGAAATGCCATGTTTTTATCTACACTCCTGGAAATTGAAATAAGAACACCGTGAATTCATTGTCCCAGGAAGGGGAAACTTTATTGACACATTCCTGGGGTCAGATACATCACATGATCACACTGACAGAACCACAGGCACATAGACACAGGCAACAGAGCATGCACAATGTCGGCATTAGTACAGTGTATATCCACCTTTCGCAGCAATGCAGGCTGCTATTCTCCCATGGAGACGATCGTAGAGATGCTGGATGTAGTCCTGTGGAACGGCTTGCCATGCCATTTCCACCTGGCGCCTCAGTTGGACCAGCGTTCGTGCTGGACGTGCAGACAGCGTGAGACGACGCTTCATCCAGTCCCAAACATGCTCAATGGGGGACAGATCCGGAGATCTTGCTGACCAGGGTAGTTGACTTACACCTTCTAGAGCACGTTGGGTGGCACGGGATACATGCGGACGTGCATTGTCCTGTTGGAACAGCAAGTTCCCTTGCCGGTCTAGGAATGGTAGAACGATGGGTTCGATGACGGTTTGGATGTACCGTGCACTATTCTGTGTCCCCTCGACGATCACCAGTGGTGTATGGCCAGTGTAGGAGATCGCTCCCCACACCATGATGCCGGGTGTTGGCCCTGTGTGCCTCGGTCGTATGCAGTCCTGATTGTGGCGCTCACCTGCACGGCGCCAAACACGCATACGACCATCACTGGCACCAAGGCAGAAGCGACTCTCATCGCTGAAGACGACACGTCTCCATTCGTCCCTCCATTCACGCCTGTCGCGACACCACTGGAGGCGGGCTGCACGATGTTGGGGCGTGAGCGGAAGACGGCCTAACGGTGTGCGGGACCGTAGCCCAGCTTCATGAAGACGGTTGCGAATGGTCCTCGCCGATACCCCAGGAGCAACAGTGTCCCTAATTTGCTGGGAAGTGGCGGTGCGGTCCCCTACGGCACTGCATAGGATCCTACGGTCTTGGCGTGCATCCGTGCGTCGCTGCGGTCCGGTCCCAGGTCGACGGGCACGTGCACCTTCCGCCGACCACTGGCGACAACATCGATGTACTGTGGAGACCTCACGCCCCACGTGTTGAGCAATTCGGTGGTACGTCCACCCGGCCTCCCGCATGCCCACTATACGCCCTCGCTCAAAGTCCGTCAACTGCACATACGGTTCACGTCCACGCTGTCGCGGCATGCTACCAGTGTTAAAGACTGCGATGGAGCTCCGTATGCCACGGCAAACTGGCTGACACTGACGGCGGCGGTGCACAAATGCTGCGCAGCTAGCGCCATTCGACGGCCAACACCGCGGTTCCTGGTGTGTCCGCTGTGCCGTGCGTGTGATCATTGCTTGTACAGCCCTCTCGCAATGTCCGGAGCAAGTATGGTGGGTCTGACGCACCGGTGTCAATGTGTTCTTTTTTCCATTTCCAGGAGTGTACATAAGGCCACCACAGCAGCAGTGAAGAGTCGCTTGCTCCTGATGATGACGATGGAGGGTATTGTCGAAAGCTCGAGATTTTATCTCGAAGTGACGCGACAAGAAAACTCTAGAATGTTTTACATACCAGTGGCGTTGTGAAAGATTTCATTGTCATACTTTAAACATTATGTTATGGAATACAAATCTTAAAGCTTTTGTATAATCTATTTATCTGATACAAGATTAAAAATTGTAGGTGATTCATTAGTGAAGAACATCTGAATCCATCAGTTTTTAATGGCTGGTTTTCATCTAGAATTCTGTTACTTCATTTCTGCGTGATTTCAACTACTAAACTTTACTTTCTATTAGATCAGAATGATTGTATGACAGATATTTCAGCCGGCCGCGGTGGTCTAGCGGTTCTAGGCGCTCAGTCCGGAACCACGCGACTGCTACGGTCGCAGGTTCGAATCCTGCCTCGGGCATGGATGTGTGTGATGTCCTTAGGTTAGTTAGGTTTAAGTAGTTCTAAGTTCTAGGGGACTGATGACCACAGATGTTAAGTCTCATAGTTCTCAGAGCCATTTGAACCATTTTTGAACAGATATTTCAGCTTGAGCTGTCCCCACCGTACTGAATGTTCAAATAACTTACGTGAACCCAACTGGGTAACATCCTCGAGAAGAAGCTGCATTCTCGTGAGCTATTTTCATGTCAGATTTATTTTCTTTTTTACGTGCAGCGAAGAGATAGTAATACGGTATAAATTAGCTTTGTTATATTGTAATTTTGGATGGAGGAACGTTATTATGTGACCCATTTCAACCGCTTGCAATGTCTTACTATCTGCCCACAGACCTTGTTATGTTCTAATTTGTGGGCGTTGTTTTCTTTCGTGGTTATTGGTACAATAACAGTAGACAGCATTGCTGTTTGCCTATTTTTTGCAGTTAAGAACTGACACATTTGATTTTACATTTCATTTTTGATGTAAGTGTAAATCTTGGCGTTGTAAAAGTTTATATTTATGTTAGACATTTACATTAGTGTTGGCTTCTCATTCTTTTCTGCAGCATCTGACTGGCAACACTGAGTCACATGAAATGTTGTAGCTATGTTCAGAATTTCAATTCTTTCCATGTGAGGATCATCATATACAGGGTGTATCATAATTAATGACGTAAACGCACACAGTTGAAAGTACACGATGCTAGAAGCATAAAAGTCTCAGTAAACATAGGGTCGAAAATGCATACCTTAAGAGCTGCAAGCAATTTTTTTCCTTCGATACTGTCAAGTAAATCTCTTTTGCTGCAAGCTCTTTGCTTTCCATATTTTGGGAAGTGGTAATATGGACAAAAACAAGAAAAAATGTCAATAAACATATGCTCTAAAATGCATACCTTAAAAGTCATGAGCACTTGTTCATTAGAAGAGTTGTGTTCCAAAGTACCAAAGATGAACAAGTTCTCATAGCTCTTCAGTTATGCATTTTAGAGCACATGTTTACTGCACATTTTTTTCTTGTTTTGGTCCATATTATCACTTCCCGAAATATGTAAAGCAAAGAGCTTGCAGTAGGAGAGATGTACTCCACAGTATCGAAGATGAAAAATTGCTCGTAGCTCTTAAGGAATGCATTTTCGACCCTATGTTTACTGAGACGCTTTTGTTTCTAGTATCATGTACTTTCAACTGTATTGTAAACCCTGTTTCGAAGTTGTTTGACGTAACACTACGCAACTAAATATCTCGACTCATCGCACGACATAAATATTCTAGGTGAAAAAGTGATGTTAGTATAGTAAAGGGGATGCGTTTGCGCTACAAATGGCCGGCTTCTAAACACACCTCCTGCATAGATGGAGTCAGCCTTGTGTTTTCAAGTGGAACCCCTCATTTTTATTGCATATTCGGATTCCACGCAAGAAAAAGAAAGGTGCGGTTTTCTCAGTCCATTGGTTTCTTTCGTTGCAGATGGCACTGTAATCGACAAATATTAAGTGTGCCTCTTTAGAAGGCAGACGTTTACACTTAAATGGTAAATAAAATGAAGAATCAAATGCGTCGGTTCTTTTTAGCAAAAACAGGCACACTTGATATTTATCGACTACAGCACCATCTACCACGAATAGAAAACTGTGGATTGAGTGAACCGTACGTGTATCTGGCGTAGAATCTTACTATGGGGAAGGGAAGTTCCCATGTGAAAATACCAAGTAGGTCCTGTCGAGCGACTGCTACGGTCGCAAGTTCGAATCCTGCCTCGGGCATGGATGTGTGTGCTGTCCTTAGGTTAGTTAGGTTTAAGTAGTTCTAAGTTCTAGGCGACTGATGACCTCAGAAGTTAAGTCGCACAGTGCTCAGAGACATTTGAACATTTGTCCTGTCGACGCAAGAGGGGTGGTTAGGAGGTGGCCATTTGTAGCACAGATAGGTATCCCGTTTACTAATGCTAATTTTTCTCTTAGAACATTTTTTCTTACAGTGCTTCGTTTTCGAGATATTTAGTTTTGTCTAGTTAAAACGAACGCACTGCATATTGCACACTGTTCAGCCCGTGATAGCACGAGGTGACACAGACACTTCAACATTTATTAAATGCTTAAAACATGAGCATCTTTATTTACACTGATTATTATATACAAAGAGGAACAAGATAAATACATAACTTTCTTCTTCTATCCCACTCTGACAGGTCGATACTACTGTGGACCACTGATTGTCAATACAATATTCAAGTACTTGCCGAATTAGTATTAGTAGCGTCATGCTAGATCATTCATTCTCTCTGCGACATTTCCGAGATCTGGGAAGAATCCCAGTGCATAGCCACTTAAAAAGATGCATGAAGGATTGTATTTGGTTGCAGTGTCGAAGCGATGACAGTGTACCCTGTTCGCGAACATGGTCTGTGACACTAAAACGCAGTCCTTGCTATGAATTTTTTCGCTTACTTAACACATGAAACTGTTTGTATACGATGTATTGTCTAGTATAAACATGTACTGTAAATACTATGTTTAAATTATGTAATATTTAACACTGGCAAGTCAAGGCATATTTAATTAACGTTGAAGTCAGAGAGATTGTTTTGTCGTGCCGGTGGGCGCGGGAGCGCGCCAGCGGGTAGTAACTTGTAGCAGAGACGCCGTGCCAGGAGTAAGACGTACAGTCGAGTGCTGCTAGTCCTAGCTGCGTTACATCTAACGGCTAGTGTGTGGAACTAAGTACGACGGGAAAGTAATGGTCGGCATATCTGGAAGCATGGCCAGGCAATTTATTATGGATTAATGGGCATAGTGCTGAAGAAACGAGGACTTAAATGTGAAGCGCACTGTGGGCCCAAGTCGCAACAGTAAAGGCCCGCTGCCACATTGTGTCGCTGCCGTGGACTTCCGTCGATCCACCGACAACGAGGGAAGTAAGATCAACGTAATTTTCGTAGGATAAATTTGTAGAAGGCTTGCAGTGACTGTGCTTTTTTCTGAAGTTGAACAATTAATAACAAGCACTTTATAATCGAAGTGTTGCAGTTACATTCCACCCGACAATAACACCAAGTAGGTTCCTTCCGATTCTTACCATACTGGACCAAGTGTGTCACGCCATTATCAAGAGAAAATATGTTAGTTATCAAATTATTTGCATAGACGGTGAAGAGTAAATTTCAGACTGGTTATCGTAGTTAATTGTTGCACTCAATAAGCTTACGCCAACCGTAGTAACTTAATAATAGACTGAAGTAATAAAGTTGATTATTAAGGTTTATTTCAATGCATATTCAGCTGAAGTTAGTTCAAGGATATTTCATGAAACTATAAAGCTTATTCCACCTGACAATTCCCGATTAATGAATAATAATTCAGTCAAAACATAGTTAATCAATTATTGGCAATGTATTTCATTATCAGTAGATTAAACTGTGCAAAGTACCTAATTTTAAAGACAGAATGATAGTCCATAATTCAAAATCTCGATACATAATTATCCGTGTTGTCAGCGTTGCACTGAGCTGACAAATTATGAACAAAATAATTATCAAAATACTTATTGAGAGTTAACCATTAATGCTTAAGTGTAGTTAAATTGTTATGACATTGTCTTATATGACTACTGAGCCTGACACAGCACTTACGTAAAAATTCCCGTTCCACCTGCTGCGCTACAAACAGGTAAACTTTATTTTTGAAACAATTATTCACGTACTTAACAGTACTGTCGCTCATCAGTTGAGCTGGCGACCGATTTTTTAATTGCTTTTACAACTTAATCATTTCTTTCGGCAAAATTTCCACTGGCAAAACTTATTTCCAAAGTATTTCCATTATTTCATTTACCGACCGTTATTGAATGAAATTACTCATTCAATAACGATCAAGTTATAACGTCTCCTGTTTCCCGCGGAATAATCATGATTTAATTCGGATTCGGATGCCTTATCCCGACACGGGTCAAAATTCATAATCACGGTCATCTTTTTTTTTTGTTTTTTGGTCATCAGTCTACTGACTGGTTTGATGCGGCCCGCCACGAATTCCTTTCCTGTGCTAACCTCTTCATCTCAGAGTAGCACTTGCAACCTACGTCCTCAATTATTTGCTTGACGTATTCCAATTTCTGTCTTCCTGTACAGTTTTTGCCCTCTACAGCTCCCTCTAGTACCATGGAAGACATTCCCTCATGTCTTAGCAGAAGTCCTATCATCCTGTCCTTTCTCCTTATCAGTGTTTTCCACATATTCCTTTCCTCTCCGATTCTGCGTAGAATCTCCTCATTTCTTACCTTATCAGACCACCTAATTTTCAACATTCGTCTATAGCACCACATCTCAAATGCTTCGACTCTCTTCTGTTCCGGTTTTCCCACAGTCCATGTTTAACTACCATACAATGCTGTACTCCAGACGTACATCCTCAGAAATTTCTTCCTCAAATTAAGGCCGGTATTTGATATTAGTAGACTTCTCTTGGCCAGGAATGCCTATTTTGCCATAGCGAGTCTGCTTTTGATGTCCTCCTTGCTCCGTCCGTCATTGGTTATTTTACTGCCTACGTAGCAGAATTCCTTAACTTCATTGACTTCGTGACCATCAATCCTGATGTTAAGTTTCTCGCTGTTCTCATTTCTACTACTTCTCATTACCTTCGTCTTTCTCCGATTTTCTCTCAAACCATACTGTGTACTCATTAGACTGTTCATTCCGTTCAGCAGATCATTTAATTCTTCATCACTTTCACTCAGGATAGCAATGTCATCAGCGAATCGTATCATTGATATCCTTTCGCCTTGTATTTTTATTCCACTCCTGAACCTTTCTTTTATTTCCATCATTGCTTCCTCGATGTACAGATTGAAGAGTAGGGGCGAAAGGCCCTTCTTAATACGAGCACTTCGTTCTTGATCGTCCACTCTTATTATTCCCTCTTGGTTGTTGTACATATTGTATATGACCCGTCTCTCCCTATAGCTTACCCCTACTTTTTTCAGAATCTCGAACAGCTTGCACCATTTTATATTGTCGAACGCTTTTTCCAGGTCGACAAATCCTATGAAAGTGTCTCGATTTTTCTTTAGCCTTGATTCCATTATTAGCCGTAGCGTCAGAATTGCCTCTCTCGTCCCTTTACTTTTCCTAAAGCCAAACTGATCGTCATCTAGAGCATTCTCAATTTTCTTTTCCATTCTTCTGTACATTATTCTTGTAAGCAGCTTCGATGCTTGAGCTGTTAAGCTGATTGTGCGATAATTCTCGCACTTGTCAGCTCTTGCCGTCTTCGGAATTGTGTGGATGATGCTTTTCCGAAGGTCAGATGGTATATCGCCAGACTCATATATTCTACACACCAATGTGAATAGGCGTTTTGTTGCTACTTCCCCCAATTATTTTAGAAATTCTGATGGAATAATATCTATCCCTTCTGCCTTATTTGACCGTAAGTCCTTCAAAGCTCTTTTAAATTCCGATTCTAATACTGGATCCCCTATCTCTTCTAAATCGACTCCTGTTTCTTCTTCTATCACATCAGACATATCTTCACCCTCATAGAGGCTTTCAATGTATTCTTTCCACCTATGTGCTCTCTCCTCTGCATGTAACAGTGGAATTCCCGTTGCACTCTTAATGTTACCACCGTTGCTTCTAATGTTACCAAAGGTTGTTTTGACTTTCCTGTATGCTGAGTCTGTCCTTCCGACAATCATATCTTTTTCGATGTCTTCACATTTTTCCTGCAGCCATTTCGTCTTAGCTTCCCTGCACTTCCTATTTATTTCATTCCTCAGCGACTTGTATTTCTGTATTCCTGATTTTCCCGGAACATGTTTGTACTTCCTCCTTTCATCAATCAACTGAAGTATTTCTTCTGTTACCCATGGTTTCTCCGCAGTTACCTTATTTGTACCTATGTTTTCCTTCCCAACTTCTGTGATGGCCCTTTTTAGAGATGTCCATTCCTCTTCAACTGTACTGCCTACTGCGCTATTCCTTATTGCTGTATCTATAGCGTTAGAGAACTTCAAACGTATCTCGTCATTCCTTAGTACTTCCGTATCCCACTTCTTTGCGTATTGATTCTTCCTTCAGCCTACTCTTCATCACTACTATATTGTGATCCGAGTCTATATCTGCTCCTGGGTACGCCTTTCAATCCAGTATCTGATTTCGGAATCTCTGTCTGACCATGATGTAATCTAATTGAAATCTTCCCGTATCTCCCGGCCTTTTCCAAGTATACCTCCTCCTCTTGTGATTCTTGAACAGGGTATTCGCTCTTACTAGCTGAAACTTGTTACAGAACTCAATTAGTCTTTCTCCTCTTTCATTTCTTGTCCCAAGGCCATATTCTCCTGTAACCTTTTCTTCTACTCCTTCCCTCCTGCATTCCAGTCGCCCACGACTATTAGATCTTCGTCCTCCTTTACATACTGCATTACCCTTTCTATATCCTCATACACTTTCTCTATCTGTTCGTCTTCAGCTTGCGACGTCGGCATGTATACCTGAACTATCGTTGTCGGTGTTGGTTTGCTGTCGATTCTGACAACCCGGTCACTGAACTGTTCACAGCAACGTACCCTCTGCCCTATCTTCCTATTCATAACGAATCCTACACCTGTTATACCATTTTCTACTGCTGTTCATATTAACCGATACTCATCTGACCAGAAATCCTTGTCTTCCTTCCACTTCACTTCACTGACCCCTACTATATCTAGATTGAGCCTTTGCATTTCCCTTTTCAAATTTTCTAGTTTCCCTACCACGTTCAAGCTTCTGACATTCCACGCCCCGACTCGTAGAACGTTATCCTTTCGTTGATTATTCAATCTTTTTCCCATGGTAACCTCCCCCTTGGCAGTCCCCTCCCGGAGATCCGAATGGGGGACTATTCCGGAATCTTTTGCCAATGGAGAGATCATCATGACACTTCTTCAATTACAGGCCACATGTCCTGTGGATACACGTTACGTGTCTTTAATGCAGTGGTTTCCATTGCCTTCTGCATCCTCATGTCGTTGATCATTGCTGATTCTTCCGCCTTTAGGGGCAATTTCCCACCCCTAGGATAAGAGAGTGCCCTGAACCTCTATCCGCTCCTCCGCCCTCTTTGACAAGGCCGTTGGCAGAATGAGGCTGACTTCTTACGCCGGAAGTCTTCGGCCGCCAATGCTGATTATTTGTCAAAATTTAGGCAGTGGTGGGGATCTAACCCGGGACCGAAGACGTTTTGATTGTGAATCATAGACGCTACGCCTAGACCACGGTCATTGTCAACTTGTAATTTCGCAAATCCCGGGAAGCATTGGGGGGGGGGGGGGTGTTAAAGGCCCCCCCTATCGGAGGACAATAAGCTCTGCGCAGTGGTCCGCGGCGGCACGCTGGGGACTATTTTAAATCTCGTCTTCCGAGGTAATCTGTGCAGCGCACGTCACGCCTTGTGCGGCCGACCAAGACAGCATTCCTCCCCTCCCCCCACCCTCCCCAAGAAAAAGGCGAAACAAAACATGCCCATGGGCTCGGGCAACGACGTGAGGTGCTGCTGAAGGAGTTGGGTGTGGCGTAATGGCAGTTGGTGTCAACCAATTTGCATCCCAAGATTAGCCTTACGATTAGTCTTACAATTATCCTTATGAAAATGCTGAAGGTAGGACCTCCATCCAGCGGCACAAGTGGGTGTTGCATTGGCGTTGCTGCAGACGTCGAAGATTGAACGGTTGACACGGGCTTTATGTCCGTGACTGACCCTCAGAATGGTTGCGTAGGTGGGCAGGAGTTGAACTCCATGGCAGAGTCGTCCATTGAGCCATGTGGCACCGGGAAGGCCTGCTCGGGGGCAGCAGTCTAGGTTGCAGGCGGGGCTGCTGAAACACGATAATCTTCGGCAGGATCACTATAATCGCGTTTTTCTGTCATGGATGGGTGCCTGTTTGGCAGCAAATTTTGTACGCGGTTTGGGCTGTCATCTGAGTGACGGTGTCGGATTCGAAGTTGTGAAGGTTGTTACAGACATGATAGAAACTTTTTCCTTTATGTGGAACTTCTTTGCGATGGTGGAGCGTGAAGCAGGGTATCGAGGGTGAAATACATGCTGCAGAGAGCTGTGGCGATAACGATGTAACAATTCTGCTAACAAAACGTCGTGAAAGACACTAGTACGTGTACATGACTGAGTTAGACTGAATATGTGTCATTATAAATATGACTACTAATAATACACTGATGATAGCTGCACTGTCAGTTGATATCTAGATCTGCCATGCATTACGATCGATGCCGACCTACTTTCGGTCCTGGATTACTTCAAGAACGTGGGGCACTATCATTCCTATGGAATCGAAAACGACGAAGAAGTGTTGTGTGTCTACTTTCACAGCATCAGGAGTGCGGAAGAACATCGGGACCACGTGCTACAAACATTGGGAACAGTCCCAACAGTGAACACAAGAGAAAGACACCAGTTCCCGGGTCACGCAAAGACCCACGCAAGACAGAAAATTTCCGCCCTGTACTGGGAGGCGTGATTATCAAACGGCGATCAGTCATTGGGTAGCTTTGGAAACCAAGTCCATCAATGACAACAACTAGATGAGAAAATATTTGAGAAATCTGTGATCTATGGAGAGTGATGGAAAGTGGAGAGACGACGAGACAAAGCGAAAGCAAGGCGACACTGAGGCTTTTCTGGTCATCGTCTGCATGGCCTGCCTATTTTCGACCCGTTCCTTACTCCCATCCTAATGCTCATCGTAACGTTGTGATTCTTTCCCTAATCCTTGTTAAATAGATGAATCCTTACGCTCCAGTGCTTCGGAATGAAGCACTCGACTGGGTACTGCAATTCCTTGTTTAACATCCGCTCTCGAGACCGTGATGTCGGTGCTTCGGCTATGGCAACACATGGCGAGCATGTAATCCATTCCATGTAATCCATTCCCACACCTTTATAGAGCCAACAACTGCTTGAACAGTGCCTTGTTGACAACTTGAGTCCGTGGCTTGATGAGGTCTGCGCCACACTCGAAAACTACCATCTGTTCTTACAACTGAAATATGGACTGTTCTGTCCGCACCACGGTTTTCCATCCTCTTGTGTCTAGCCGATATGGTCGCGACCCCAGGAGAGATGCTGCGAGCGACGTTGTCCTGTTAGCAAAGCCACTGGCTGTTGTCGTCTGTTGCTGTAGCCCACTAACGCCAAATTTCACCGCACTGTCCCAATGATACGTTCGTCCTACATTATCTACCTCTACATCTACATACATACTCCGCAATCCACCATACGGTGCATGGCGGAGGGTAGCTCGTACCACAACTAGCATCTTCTCTCCCTGTTCCACTCCCAAACAGAACGAGGGAAAAATGACTGCCTATATGCCTCTGTACGAGCCCTAATCTCCCTTATCTTATCTTTGTGGTCTTTCCGCGAAATATAAGTTGGCGGCAGTAAAACTGTACTGCAATCAGTCTCAAATGCTGGTTCTCTAAATTTCCTCAGTAGCGAATCACGAAAAGAACGCCTCGTTTTCTCCACAGCCTCCCACCCGAGTTCCTGAAGCATTTCCGTAACACTCGCGTGATGACCAAACCTACCAGTAACAAATCTAGCAGCCCACCTGTGAAATGCTTCTATGTCCTCCCTCAATCCGATCTGATAGGGATCCCAAATGCTCGAGCAGTACTCAAGAATAGGTCGTATTAGTGTTTTATAAGCGGTCTCCTTTACATCCAACATTGATGCGTTTACTTCACGCATCGTTGCTTGTCTGATAGCACTGACCAACTCTACGCGAACGCTGCTGCTCCCGGCCGGCCGGAATAGCGAGCGGTTCTAGGTGCTACAGTCTGGAACCGCGCGACCGCTACGACCGCAGGTTCGAATCCTGCCTCGGGCATGGATGTGTGTGATGTCCTTAGGTTAGTTACGTTTAAGTAGTTCTAAGTCCTAGGGGATGTTGAGTCCCATAGTGCTCAGAGCCATTAGGATCATTTTGCTGGTCCCGGTCGTTAAGTGAAGGCCATCGGCCTCTGCAAATGTGATATTCTTGGCACACTCTTAACGCTGTGTATCACGAAATACTGAATTTCCTAGCGATTTCCGAAATGTAATGTCCCATTCGTCTAGCTCCAAAGTCTGTCAATTACAGACGTGCGGCCATAATCACGTAATAAAACTTTTCACATGAATCAGCTGGCTGCAAATGAGAGCTTTACCAAGGCACTGACTTTTTATATCATGTGTACGTGACACTGCCGCCCTCTGTATATGTTCTTATCGCTATTCCATGACCTTCGTCAGCTCATTGTAATGTAGAATAAATGGATATATCAACTCCAATAATGATAAAAACAGAGAAGATACAGATTATAAGATTACACAGGGTGGTCCATTGATCGTGACCGGACCAAATATGTCACGAAATAAGCGTCAAACGAAAAAACTACAAAGAACGAAACTTGTCCAGCTTGAAGGGGCAAACCAGACGGCGCTATGGTTGGCCCGCTAGATGGCGCTGCCATAGGTCAAACGGATATCAGCTGCGTTTTTTAAAAATAGGAACCCCCATTTTTATTACATAATCGTGTAGTACGTAAAGAAATATGAATGTTATAGTTGGACCACTTTTTTCGCTTTGTGATAGATGGCGCTGTAATAGTCACAAACATATGGCTCACAGTTTTAGACGAACAGCTGGTAACAGGTAGGTTTTTTAAGTTAAAGTACAGAACGTAGGTACGTTTGAACATTTTATTTCGGTTGTTCAAATGTGATACATGTACCTTTGTGAACATATCAGGCCGGCCGTAGTGGCCTTGCGGTTCTAGGCGCTACAGTCTGGAACCGAGCTACCGGTATGGTCGCAGGTTCGAATCCTGCCTCGGGCATGGATGTGTGTGATGTCCTTAGGTTACTTAGGTTAATTAGTTCTAACTTCTAGGCGACTGATGACCTCAGAAGTTAAGTCGCATAGTGCTCAGAGCCCACTGAACATATAGTTTCTGAGGACTCTTGCTGTTACAGTGTGATTACCTGTAAATACCACATTAATGCAATAAATGTTCAAAATGATGTCCGTCAACCTCAATGCATTTGGCAATAAGTGTAACGACATTTCTCTCAACAGCTAGTAGTTCGCCTTCCGTAATGTTCGCACATGCATTGACAATGCGCTGACGCATGTTGTCAGGTGTTGTCGGTGGATCACAATAGGAAATATACTACAACTTTCCCCACAGAAAGAAATCCGGGGACGTCAGATCCGGTGAACGTGCGGGCCATGGTGTGGTGCTTCGACGACCAATCCACCTGTCATGAAATATGCTAATCAATACCGCTTCAAACGCACGCGAGCTATGTGCCGGACATCCATTGTGTTGGAAGTACATTGCCATTCTGTTATGTAGTGAAACATCTTGTAGTAACATCGGTAGAACATTACGTAGGAAATCAGCATACATTGCTCCATTAGGTTGCCATCGATAAAATGGGGGCCAATTATCCTTCCTCCCATAATGCCGCACCATACATTAACCCGCCAAGGTCGCTGATGTTCCACTTATCGCAGCCGTAGTGAATTTTCCGTTGCCCAGTAGTGCATATTATGCCGGTTTACGTTACCAATGTTGGTGAGTGACTCCTCGTCGCTAAATAGAACGCGTGCAAAAAATCTGTCATCGTCCCGTAATTTCTCTTGTGCACAGTGGCAGAACTGTACGCGACATTCAAAGACATCGCCATGCAATTCCTAGTGCACAGAAACATGGTACGCGTGTAATCGGTGTTGATGTAGCATTCTCAACAACGACGTTTTTGAGATTCCCGAATCTCGCGCAATTTGTCTGCTATTGATGTGCGGATTAGCCGGGACAGCAGCTAAAACACCTACTTGGGCATCATCGTTTGTTGCAGGTCGTGGTTGATGTTTCACATGTGGCTGAACACTTCCTGTTTCCTTAAATAACGTAACTGTCCGGCGAACGGTCCGGTCACTTGGATGATGTCGTCCAGGATACCGAGCAGCATACACAGCACACGCCCGTTGGGCATTTTCACCACAATAGCCATACATCAACACGATATCGACCTTTTCTGCAATTGGTAAACGGTACATTTTAACAGGGGTAATGTATCACCAAGCAAATACCGTCCGCACTGGCGGAATGTTGCTTGATACCACGTACTTAAACGTTTGCGACTATTACAGCGCCATCTATCACTAAGCAAAAAAAGTGGTCCAACTAAAACATTCATATTACCTTACGTACTACACGAATATGTAATAAAAAAATGGGGGTTTCTGTCTTAAAAAACGCAGTTGATATGTGTTTGACCTATGACAGCGCCACTAGCGGGACAACCATAGCACCATCTGGTTTCCCCCTTGAAGCTAGACGAGTTTTGTTCTTTGTAGTTTTTCGTTTGATGCTTATTTCGTGAGATATTTGGCCTGGTCACTATCAATGGACCACCCTGTATGCGTGGAGTCCGAAGATTTCCAGCTGAAGTACTGCTCAGAAACGCTCGTTTTCGCCAATGTAAACAAATGGTCGTCGAGAACCGGATACTTCCACCCTCACTGTGAATGTATGAGAAAGGCGCGAACGAGACAAACGAACCGAGAGTAGGCGATAACCCGTGGCGGCGCGGCATCTGTCACTTCCGCTACATAAAGGCGGGCCGGATCGCTCGCGCGGGCTGGGATGGGCGGTCCGGCGCTGGCTGGTGCGGCGCTGCGACCGGTGTTGATGGAGACCGCGAGCCCTGGCCCGGCCTGCCTAATTTATGGGCGGGCGTGCTTTATTAGCTGCCGCCGTAATTAATATTCAGGGCGGCGCGGCGCCGGGCGCCGCATTAAGGCACGGTGCAGACGCCGCCCCGCACTTGTCGCCACCCACTGCCAACACAGCGCGCGCGGCAGCTGTCGGGGCTGCCAACGTTACAGAACGCGACGCGCCAGAGATCGACGGGCTCCCCGAAACTGTTTGCCGGCACGTCCCGCACGGCTCGATACGAGGGCCGTCGGAACCTGCTTATCCGAGGCTTTTCCCTGGAACGGTTTAGCCATTTACGAGGGGCATTCAATAAATAATGGAACACTTTTTTTCTCTCGGTCAGTTTCTGTCGAAAAAATGCGAATTTGTTGTGCAACATTGTGGAATATTCCCACTTCAACCTCTGTAGTTTCACGAAGTTCCGATTGGTGGCGGCGCTCTATGTAGCCTTCAAAATGGCGTGTGTAACAGAAGTGTGTTCCAAGCAGGGAGCTGTCATTGAGTTTCTTTTGGCGGAAAGTCAAAACACGGCAGATATTCATAGGCACTTCCAGAATGCGTATGAAGACCTACGTCAATAAAAACATGGTGAATCGTTGAACAGCCATGACACGTGTAATTTTGAAACGTGTGTGCACTCTCATTTGAGATGAGGGACGGGTCACAATCAAACACCTCGTTCCACTGCTGGACATCTCTTTTGGTACTGCTGACACATTCGTACACCAGTTAGGGTACTCGATGGTGTGTGTCCGCAGGGTTCATCGCCTCCTAGCAGAAGACCGTAAAGAGCAATGAGTATGGCGCAATGAAGGTTGCACTCCACAAGAAGCAGTCCTTGGATGATGGGGAAGACATTGGTTCTGTCGTCGACCAGTAGAGTGGTACCAAACGGGTATATAGGCCCTTCCATTAAGATGGCGTAAGGCTATCGCATTGAACAGATTTTAATCTGCCAGGAAGTTTCATATCAGCGCACACTCCGCTGTCGAGTGAAAATCTCATTCTGGAAATATCCCCCAGGCTGTGGCTAAACCATGTCTCCGCAATATCCTTTCTTTCAGGAGTGCTAGTTCTGTAGGGTTCGCAGGAGAGCTTCTATAAAGTTTGAAAGGTAGGAGACGAGATACTGGCAGAAGTAAAGCTGTGAGGACGGGGCGTGAGTCGTGCTTGGGTAGCTCAGTTGGTAGAGCACTTGTTCGCGAAAGGCAAAGGTCCCGAGTTCGGGTCTCGGTCCGACACACAGTTTTAATCTTCCAGGAAGTTTCAGAGATTATACAGGTTTGAGACATAAAAAAAATGTTTCAAATTTATTAAGTGATTTTTATAGTGTTTTCAACGCTGATTTCAGGAAAAATAGAGAAAAAATTCAATAAAGTACAGTTATTTCACAAACTACTTGTCTAATTTGTCTTTTTTCGATATTTCAGCACTCTAGTGAGTTTGAATTTCGGTTTTTAGGATCTACTTAAACTGTTATTTAGCCGTTTTTATACTACATATACGTAAAGTAAAGCGCAATTAGGTGAAACCAGCAGTATTTTCATGTCAGTGCCTGTCTGTCGCGCTGCCCCTTTCCCCGCCATCACTAAGCAGTGAGCTTCTGCTATTGTCCTTCAGTTCACAGTACCTCTTCACTCTATGCTGTTCGCGTGTTGTTGTTACTAGTGCTTTAAAGTAGTGACTGTTTTCTTGTGTTGTGAATTTGTTTTATGGATAATGGACAATGGCTACCAGAGGATGTATAAACTCTGCTACATTTGTGGTAACTATACCGTTAAATAGCAATAAAGAAACATTTCCGATTTTGTTGAAGAAGTATATTTCGTCCATTTTGGTATAAAGTTAGGCGCTCAAGTTAAGCCTTGGGCCCCCACAAAAAGTTTGTTCAGTGTGTGTTGAAGAACTGAGGCAATGGTTTCAACGTAAAAAGCAGTGCTTACGTTTTGGAATACCAATGGTTTGGAGGGAGCCCGAAAAATCATAGTGATGGCTGGTAGTTTTGTTCTTGCAACGTATGAGTTTTCAATCTGAAAAACAAAAAGGATATTTCTTACCCTAACATTCAATCAGCCATTCGCCCTATTCCTCACCGACCTGAAACACCAATACCCTCTCCTCCTTATCCTTTGGATGTTACAGATGATCACGAGCCATTGGCTCAGCAAGGTGATAGTGAAGAAGACAGAGATTGCTACGATCCTTGTACCACCGATCGCATTCCATTCTCACAATCTGAACTGAACGATTTAGTTAGAGACCTAGGCGTTTCTGAACAATCTGCAGAGGTTTTAGGATCTAGATTGAAAGATAAACATATGTCGGCTCCAGGTTTCTTGGTATCGATCACGGGAAAAGGAGTTTGTATCTTTCTTCTCTCAAGAAGGTGACCTGCTGTTTTGCAGTGATGTTCCTGGACTTATTTTGCGTTTCAAAATAGAATATGCTCCTGATGAGTGGAGACTTTTTATTGATTCTTCAAAAAGAAGCCATAAAGCAGTACTTCTACACAGTGGCAATAAGTATACTTCTATACCAGTTGGACCCTCTGTGCACTTAAATGAATGTTACGAAAACCCTGAACTGGTTTTAAGCAAACTCTGTTATTCAGACCACAGACACTATGTGGTGATTTTAAAGTTATTTCAGTGCTGTTGGTCAACAAAGTGGCTATACAAAGTTCCCTCGCTTTCGCTGTTAATGGGACAGTAGAGACAGAAAACAACACTACATGAAAGAAGCTTGACCCTTGAGAAAAACCTTACAGGTAGGGGTTAAAAATGTTTAGAGGAAAAGCCTTGTGGATCCCAAAAAGGTGTTACTTCCACCACTTCACATTACGTGGGGGTTGATGAAACAATTTAAGGCATTGCCGAAAGAAGGGGAGTGTTTCAAATATCTTTGTGGACAGTTTCGTGGTTAATCCGAGGCAAAGCTAAAGGAAGGAATCTTTGTAGGACCAGACATTAGAAAACTGATGACAGATCCAACTTTGTGGACAAAATGGAAACAGAAGAAAAGGTAGCATGGACATAAATTAGTTGTTACCTCTTTCTTAGGAAACAAAAGAGATCCAGACTACAAGACAATCGTCGCAGACATACTCGACAACTTTAAGAAGCTTGTGTGTAACATGAGCATTAAAGTTCATTTTCTCCACTCACATCTTAACTACTTCCCTGCAAACCTTCGTGATGTAACTGAAGAGCAAGGCGAAAGATTCTACCAAGACATCAAAGAAATGGAAAGAAGATATCAAGTAAGGTGGAACGTCAACATGATAGCTGGATTATAAAAAGACATGATCCTCAACGAGTCTACAGCCGGAATAGCAACAAAAGAAGCTTCGACAGAAAGCGAAAGCGTTATTACAAGGACTTATGAGCTTAAAGAGAAATGGAAGTGTACTGGAAATGTAGTTTAGAGCATGATTTATCAATAAAACAAAATTTTATATTATTGGAAAAAATGTGGCAAATTGCTTAAATATGGTTATTATACCCAAAAAACTCCCTTTTTTGTGAGAAAATCTGACGTGCTAGAGAAAAAGGGATTGAATTTTTGAAATCTGCGCTGAAACTTACATGAAAATCAGTTATCAAATTTCAAACAACTTTCAAAAAATTTTTTTGCAGACCTGTGTTGTTTATGTTGTAAAATAGGATTTTGTAAAGAAATCCTCCCAGAAAAAAATATCTTGCATTGCAATAACCAGCGATTACATGAGATCAATTTACATTTCACGCCACGACTGAAAGAAAAAGAAAAAGGTAATAGAATGTTGGGTAAAGTGGCTTCAGTTTCTGATGTGCAGGTGTTTAACAAGAAGATTTTAACATAAAAATCGCAATATACTACCATGCCTAAGCCGCTGACATTCAAAACAGCTTCCAGTCGTCTCGGAATGTATGGTTTTCTTCCCACAGGAGTGTAGCATATTGAGGTAACATTCTTCCCGCAAAATTGTGCCAAGATCAGGAAACGAAGAAGAAGATGGATAGCGATCGCTCATTATTCGCTCAAAAATAGACCACAAAGGCTCAATAATAGTGGTGGTCAGGGGAGATGCGACATGTGAACAGGGACCGTGCCTTCTTGGAACACAGCGTCATGTTGCGGAACAAACTTCATATCACGGTATGTTCCTGATCAGCCAAAATCATCAACAATCCTTCGCAGTGATGCGAACTTGCTGAGTAACGGTGGGGCCCAAGGAACATCACGATATGGCTGCCCAAATCATCACCGAACCCCCGCCAAGTTTCACTTTTGGGACGTAAAGTCGGAAAAAGTGTGAAACAAGACTTAGCCCCTCCACAGTTCAGGTTTTATGGCGTCCGCACCATATTTTCTTTTCTGAGGTATTTGCATCACTGTTGGTGATTTTGAAATCCCATGGGGCACCCTTCCCGTTGCTTTGGCGCTGAGAGAATTTGCGAGTGCGACGGTCAGTTCTGCGGTGACTTTTGCATCTATCGACCTCTCCTATTTTCGTCACAACCACTTTCAATGGCCGTCTGTCACCATCACACAACACACACTTTCGCAAGCGTTGTGACATAACGGACGATGTCTTTCCATTTTCCCCCTTGCGGTACAAATCTTCGATTCGGTGACTTTTGAAACACCAAACACGTCGGCTGCCATGGTTAGGGAAGCGCCTATCACAAGAGCACCGAACTGACTTACCTCCGGCATAACGCACTCTCGAGTACACACACATTGTGAGACTTTAGTTTGTCCTGGCACATACAATGTACAGACAACTCACGAGAACGTAGCCGGATGACGTCCTCGACAACTTGAAAATGGAAGGGATGTGCTCCCGTCGAAATATCGGTGGTTGTCGACGACGTCACCCTGATACATTCACGTAAGATATCTGAACACGCAGAATACTGTTCTATCAACGACTGACAGTTGCAACGTACTGAGGCATTGCACGAGTGCCGTTGATGGGCAAATACAATGGCACACCTTGCATGTATGGTTACCATCTACATTTATGTTGAAGCATCCGTTGCTAGCATTGGTTCCACATTACCGTTGACCCCTTGTAACAATCGCAAATGTCTCCAGTTATCAACGACAATAGCAATGGTTAAACGAGTGCTCTGAAAAATTTTTCTTAAATTCAGTGTATTTGGCAGTATCTCTAAGTGCGTCTCGGTTTAATAGTTTTCTTTTTAGTTGGTGAATTCAGGTTTTGAGTTTGATTCGGCAAATTTCCTATCCACACGTGTATGTTGAGTATAGGCGAAGGAGGGGTGATTTCGATGCCCCTACAGTACAACACCGACAACAGACGGCTGAGCTGCGGTTGCAAAAGATTCTGTTCCCTTTCAGACATCTCCAGGAACTATGTTGGACTCCCACTCCCATTCGTTAGCGGTTGTTAGGAAAAAAATCTGCAATACACGCTGAAGAGGAGACTACGGATGTATCACAACCGGATCAGTCCAGCTTTCCCAGCACGAGAAAAATGCGCCAAAGTGAGGCTAGTCTGAATTTAAGAAATCCAAAAACCATCACTGCAGTAGCTGACCAGGTACCATCTGCCACTATTGTTTCAAATGTACCTGGCCCCCGTGCAAACGCAGTTTCTGCCTCTGACATTTGTCAGCAAAATATGGGAAACATACTTCCTGTAGAGTCTCTAACGACTCAGAAGCTTTGTAATTTCTACAGACGAACAGATAATGGCCCGAATGTAATTACTATGGAAATTTTGGATAAATACATAGACCGCTTGCATCCTATACTGAGCGAGGTGGCGCAGTGGTTAGCACACTGGACTCGTATCCTAATTTAGGTTTTCCGTGATTTCCCTAAATCGCTTCAGGAAAATGCCGGGATGGTTCCTTTGAAAGGGCACGGCCGACTTCCTTCCCCATCCATCCATAATACGATGGAAGCGACGACCTCGCTGTTTGGTCCCCTCCCCCGAATCATTCAACCAACCAACCATCCTATGGCTCTATAGAAAATTTTGCATCTTTCTCAACATGAGCTGAAGAATGCTATAATTAGCATACATCAATCAGCCAGAACATTATGACCACCGATCTGCTACCCATATAAATCCGTCCAGGCGATAGACTCGTCACCTGGTGAGGTGTAAGACACACGCACGGGGCGTCAGTAAACGTGCGTGCTCTCCGTGTGCAGAATGGGGAAGGCTCGCGATTTATCTGAGTTTGACCTTGGGCAGAGTGTGATGGCCCGAGGCTATGCACGAGCATTTCGGAAACTGCATGACTTGTCTCGCGTTCGAGGAGTGCTGTGGTTTCTTCAGCATATGGTGGAATCAAGGTGAAACCACGTCCAGAGGTCGTGATGTTCGGCGGCCACCCCTATTACAGGTGCGACGTTGTGGGCTGGGTGGACTAGTAAAACAGAATAGGCAGCGCACTCTTACGGAACTAACATCAGACTTTAATGCTGGGCAGAGTACAAGTGTGTCTGAACAAACAGTGCACCGAACACTCTTAACGATGGGCCTCCGCAGTCGACGAGCCATGCACGTGCCAATGTTATGACCACGACATGGTAACTACGCTGAAATGGGCGCGTCATTATCGGCACTGGACGCTTGCGCAATGTTAAGCGTTGCATGGTCTCATGAATCCTGAAACCCTCTTTATCATGCTAACGGTAGGTCGCGAATCTGTCGTCTTTCCCGAGAACAGCTCCCTGACACCTTTACTGCGGGATGGAGACAAGCTGGCGACAGCTCCGATATGCTTTGGGGAACATTTATTTTGGCATTCACTGTCCAGTGGAGCTCGTGGAAGGCACCATGACGGCCAAGAAGTATCATACAATGGTTTCATACCCTTCATCGTGATCAAGATTCACAAGGGCAGTGGCATATTTCGACCCATTAATGCGCTATGTTACGAACCCAGGACTGTGATGGAGTGGTTCCAGGAGCACAGTTGGGAGTTCCAGTTGATATGCTGGACCCCCAACACGCCAAATCTGAACCCGATCGAACGCAACTGGGCTGGAATTGAACGTGGTGTCAGGGCTCATTTCCCCTCCTCCCCGGAATTTACGGGTATTAGGTGTCTTGTGTGTGCAGATGTGGTGCCTACTCCTTCCAGCGACCTACCAAGGCCTCATTGCTTCCATGCCACGACGAATCACCGCCGTTATCTGTGCCAAACGGTGGACATACCGGCTATTAGGTAGGTAATTATAGTGTTATGGCTGATCAGTATACCTTCTGTGGGAAAATCAAATTGAAGGTTGAATTAAAAACTCTAGATAAGGCCAGTTGCTTGGTAAACAGTGAATTATTAAAATCTAAAAATGTAGAAGCTTGCATTCCTTATTTCTTTGTCCACAAACATGGACCAATAAGCAAAGTTGCCACAATTCTTGAAGTAGCATAGACTTTGGAAGTCGTCCATGAGGGCGCAAAGTTTGTATAATGTGATGAAGGAAGAAACAGGAGTCAATTTAGAAGAGATAGGGGATCCAGCATTAGAATCAGAATTTAAGAGAGCTTTGGAGGACTTAAGATCAAGTAAGACAGGAGGGATGGATAACATTCCATCAGAATTCCTAAAATCATGGGGGGAAGGGGCAACAAAACGACTATTCACGTTGGTGTGTAGAATGTATGAGTCTAGTGACATACCATCTGACTCTCGGAAAAATATCACCCACACAATTCCGAAGACTGCAAGAACTGACAAGTGCGAGAGCTACCGCACAATCGGCTTAACAGCTCACGCATCCACGTTGCTTACAGGTCTAGTATATAGAAGAATAGAAAAGAAAATTTAGAGTGTGTTAGATGACAAACAGTTTGGCTTTGGGAAAGGTACAGGCACCAGAGAGGCAATTTTGACGTTGCGGTTGATGATGGAAACAAGACTAAAGAAAAATGAAGACACGGTCATAGGATTTGTCGACCTGGAAAAAAGAGTTCGAGCCGCGAGGAATTAGCCGAGCGGTCGAGGGCGCTGCAGTCATGGACTGTGCGGCTGCTCCCAGCCGAGGTTCGAGTCCTCCTTCGGGCATGGGTGTGTGTGTTTATCCTTAGGATGATTTAGGTTAAGTAGCGTGTAAGTTTAGGGACTGGTGACCTTAGCAATTAAGTCCCACTAAAAAAAAGAGTTCGACATTGTAAAATGATGCAAGATATTCGATATTCTGAGAAATCTATGGGTAAGCTAAAAGGAGAGACGTGTAATATACAATATGTACAAGAGCCAAGAGGGAATAATGAGAGTGGACGACCAAGAAAGAAGTGCTCGGATTAAAAAGGGTGGCAGTCAGGGATGTAATCTTTCGCCCCTAATGTTCAATTTGTTCGTCGAAGAAGCAATGATGGAAATGAAAGGAAAGTTCAGGAGTGGAATTAAAATTTAAGATGATGGCTGACGACATTGCTATCCTGAGTGCAAGTCAAGAAGAATTACACGATCTACTGAATGCAATGAACAGTTAAGTGAGCACAGAACATGGGTTGAGATTAAATCGAAGAAAGACGAAAGTAATGAGAAGTAGCAGAAATGAGAAAAACTTCAAACTTAACATCAGGGTTGATGGTCACGAAAAGCACTGCCAAAAAGGGCATTACTGGCAAAGAGAAGTCTGTCGGTATCAAACATAGGGCTTTATTTGAGGAAGATATTTCTGACAATGTGCGTTTGGAGCACAGCACTGTATGGATGTGAAAC
Organism: Schistocerca serialis cubense; assembly: GCF_023864345.2. Lineage (NCBI taxonomy): Eukaryota > Metazoa > Arthropoda > Insecta > Orthoptera > Acrididae > Schistocerca > Schistocerca serialis. Next base: position 510,992,744 of record NC_064645.1, read on the forward strand.
ATGGATTGTTGGAAAACCAGAACAGAAGAGAATCGCAGCATTTGAAATTTAGCGCTACATACGAATGCTCAGAGTTCGGTGGACTGATAAGGTAAGGAATGACGAGATTCTGCGCAGAATTGGAGAGGAAAGGAATATGTGGGAAACACTGACAAGTAGGGACAAGATGATAGGACGTCTGTTAAGGCATCAGGGAATAACTTCTATGCTACTAAAGGGACCTGTTGAGGACAAAAACTGTAAAGGAAGACAGAGATTGTAGTACATCCAGCACATAATTGAGGACGTAGGTTACAAGTACTAGTCTGAGAAGAAGAGGTTGGCACAGGAGAGGAATTCGTGGCGGGCCGCATCAAACCAGTCAGAAGACTGATGACTTAACAAAAAGAAAGAAAAAAGGCGTTATACAGCTTATAAGTAATATGTAATGGACGGTAAACGACAAATTGTGAAACTGTAGACCTTCGACTCTCAAACTTTACCAGGCCCTGTGTCTGCCCATGGAACAATATGTCCTATAGAGCCCTATGTGGCAGCTTTCAGGCAGTGCTTTAAATGCCTCCGATGCAGGCACATCAGCAAACAACGTCCGTCTCAGGTGAGATGCAATAAATGTAGTGGGCCTCATTATTCAGAATTCTGCGCCTCACCTGTTGCTATTATTGCTCCCTGTGGTGGTGAACACTCATCCAAAGATCGATCCTTTCCTGAATATCATAGACAGCGCAAAGCTGTGGAACTAATTACATTTAATAACACAGACCTTATGGATGCGCTGAACTTGACTCGCACGCCAACCTTCGCTTCCGTCACAGGGTTGACAATAAGTCTTCTATCCCTGGTTGATAATTTTTTTTCAAATAAACAACAGTGTGACATATCACCAAGAAAAGAACATTTCCTGCCACTGCCCTTGGCAAGCTTACATCGTTATCAGCGTGCAAATGGAATTGGTGCTAAACGGGTGGACGAGCCTCTTCAGTCAAACATTGGTCATCGACCTTACCGCCGACAAGCCATAGTAAGCAAACGCTAATGTATATGAGTGGTCTCAGTACCGAAACCTGCTATACGTCAGGCAACATGCAATCATTCCTGTATGTCAGAATCCCTATGTGCCTGGTTCCCACAGAGTAACAACTTCCCGAGTAATAACGTAATAAATGTTATAGTCATTATAATTCAAAATGAGCGACTAAACACTGCTATAAACGATAACGGTGTCAGGATTCTCGTAACAGGTATCTTTCATTGTAAATCTTTAACATAGTGCAACTCTTCAGCAACTGTGAATTATTCAGAAATTAAGAAAATTCAGCCTTCAGTTGCAAGGTAAAATTTTATTAGTTTACCTAGGTTTCGATGCCAGTAATGGTATCTTCTTCAGAACAAAAATTAAATTTGGTCGTCAATTTAATTTTTGTTCTGAAGAATATACCATTATTGGGATCCAAACCTAGGTAAACTAATAAAACTTTACCTTGCAACTGAAGGCTTATTTTATTAATTTCTGAATCTTCGATTGTCCCCCAGTCTAAATTATGGACCTTATAAAAGTACTGCAGCTGAGAACGCAAGATCATTTAACTTCAACAGAGAAACCTTGCGGACCTGATATAGCCCAGTTATGCGAAACATGGTTCAAGTCTAAGCAGACTGTTCGCTTTAAAAATTATTTCGTGATAATGGAGGACCGTCTCCGTGGGAAAGCTGGCGTCGCTGTATTAGTAAAAAGTGCGCTGACGTATAAAAAATTCCCGCTCAATGCAAGAAACAATGAAACAGAATTACTTGCTGTTCAATTACAAGTTGCTCACAAAACATTTACAGTAATCTGTGAGTATAAATCTCCCAACTATAGAATTCTGTCAGATGAAGTGATACTCCTAATAAGCCCGCTCCGGCCTCCATTTATGACCTTGAATTCTCATCATGTTGCAGGGGAAGAAGACAGGTCTGAATGACAGAGGAATGGCAGGGCTTCGATGGATGTTATCGAAGACATTAACCTAGCGACAGTGAACGATGGAGCTGCCACTAAGGTGTCTGCTCCCTTCCACAGATGTTCTGCAATAGATATAACGCTTTGCACCGCTAGATTTTCTGAATTTTGACACCTTACGCTGCCTCGGTGGGATCAGATCATCTCCCAACCGAATTCTTCATTAGCATAAACTTCGACACTAAACAAATATTTTATGCCAATAGTAAGTGGAAAAGTATAGGGAGACAGTTCGAAGAAACCTCGAAACTATAGATTGAACCTTACGGGAAAAAGAAGCTTACCAAATTTTAATGAATGCTGCGGATATCAGCATTCCCCAGAAAAAAGCATTTACTGTTATAAAGCTCCATCCCCCTCAGCCGTGGAATCCCGAATGCTCTAGAGCAGAGGTCTCCCAACATTTTAGCCTAATGGCCACACTGGCTCTTACACTAAGTCCCAAGGGCCAAGACGTAACTACAGTGTGTCTAAGTTTTCGTGAGACCTGATACCCTAGAACTTCTCGGAACTCCTCGGCGGTAACTAGAATTTTTCGTGACGATTTGCACTGCTGCCAGTGTTTCTGAGCTGACACTAAGCCGCAGTAGTCATTTTGCAATGAATTGCTTATTGTTTCACCTTGAACCGCCGCTTTCATTTCGTTTCATATACAAGAAAGTAGTATACTTCGTGTAGGGCCCCCACGAGCACGCAGAAGTGCCGCAACACGACGTGGCATGGATTCTGGATTCTACTAATGTCTGAAGTAGTGCTGGGGGGAACTGACACCATGAATCCTGCGGGGCTGTCCATAGATCCGCAAGAGTACGTAGGGGTAGAGAGCTCGTCTGAAGATCACGTTGCAAGGGATCCCAGATGTGCTCAATAATGTCCATGTCTTTGGAGTTTGGTGGCCATCGGCCCGCTCCCTGCGCCACAGATACATCAGTCACCGTCTGGTCCTGAAGCGAAAATTTTGCTCGTAATTCAACACTGCAGCACGTTGATAAAATGAGCTACAGACTGTCCAACTTTTCTTGAGCCATGCCAGCCGTTACCTAAGGGAACGAAAGGTTTAACGCTATTGCGGCCATGTGACGAGGAATGTTGTGGTAGGGACATTTACCACAGTGCTGGTACCAAATGCAGCTGGCGGTATGTTCTGACCGCTTGACGTCCGGAAGTAACAAGGTTCGTGGATTCTCGTTACAACGACCTTCACAAGTGGTATTTATTTGTAGCAATGTACAATGAAACGCCAGATATGTAAACAGACTCGATACGGAGCTGCGATCGGCAACACCTATATAAGACAACAACCGTCTGGCGCATTTGTTAGATCGGTTACTGCTGTTACAATGGCAGGTTATCAGGATTTAAGTGCGTTTGAGCGTGGTGTTATAGTCGGCTCACTAGCTATGGAACGCAGCATCTCCGACGTAGCAATACAATGGGTTCTCCCGTACGACGAAACATCAAATCTCCGACATCGTTGTGGCCAAAAACTGATCCTCCAAGAACGGGACCAAACGACGACTGAAGGCAATCGTTCAAAGTGACAGAAGTGCAACCTTCCGTAAACTGCAGCAGATTTCAGTGCTGGGCCATCTACAAGTCTCAGCGCGCGAGCCATTCAGCGAAACATCATGAATATGGGCTTTCGGATCCGAAGGCCCACTCTTCTACCCTTGACGACTTCATGACACAAAACTTTACCCTCGCCTGGGCCCGTCATCACCAACATTGGTCTCTTGATGGCTGGAAATATGTTGCCTGCTCGGACGAGTCTCGTTTCAAATTGTATCGAGCGGATGGACGTGTACGGGTATGGAAGCAATCTCAGGAATCCATGGACCTGAAAGTCAGTAGGGGACTGCTCAAGCTGGTGGAGGCTCTATAACTGTGTGGCGCATGTGCAGTCGGACTGATGTGGGACCCTTGATACGTCTAGATACGACTCTGACAGATGACGCGTAAGTAAGCATTCTTTCTAATCATCTGCATCCATTCATGTCCAATGATCATTCCGACGGACTTGGGCAATTCCAGCAGAACAATGCAACACAACACACGTCCAGAATTGCTATAGAATGGATCCAGGAACACTCTTCTGAGTTTGAACACTTCTGTTGACCACCGAAGTCCCCAGATATGAACATTATTGAGTATATCTGGGATGTCTTGCAACGTGCTGTTCAGAAGAGATCTCCACCCCCTCGTTCTCTTACGGATTCATGGACAGCACCGTAGGATTCGTGGTGTCAGTTCCCTCCAGCACCACTTCAGATATTAGTCGAGTCCATTCCACGTCCTGTTGCGGCACTTCTGCGTAATCACGAGGGCGCTACTCGATATTAGGCAGGTGTGCCAGTTTCTTTGTCTCTTCAGTGTATAATAAAGTATTGTAATTGTGCCTTTATAGTACAGTACATATTATTTTGGAAGAAAATTGTCTAAACATGTTTATTTACACCTGTACCTCAAAATTAGTCCAAAAAGAGACATAGCAAATCTGTAGCGTGCATAGCAACAACCTTGTGGGAATTTCTAAATAATTCGTGTTAGCTAACGACGACAAATCAATAATGGAAAAAAATGGTTCAAATGGCTCTGAGCACTATGGGACTTAACATCTGAGGTCATCAGTCCCCTAGAACTTACAACTACTTAAACCTAATTATCCTAAGGACATCACACATATCCATGCCCGAAGCAGGATTCAAATCTGGGACCGTAGCTGTCGAGCGGTTCCGAACTGAAGCGCCTAGAACCGCTCCGCCACAGCGGCCGGCTCGAAAATGGAATTCATATTCAAACACTGCTAGGTAAACGGTTACCATGCACCGGTAAGGAAGAGATCTTGCAATATCTTTGCAGTGAAATTGCAACATCGTCACGGAAGCCCGCATAGTGGAAGGGCTTTAATCGATCTCTACAGCTGACTGAATACGCCACTGACGGAGCCTCTACTTTGCAGAGTGATAGTTTATAGGAGAACGCGTGACTTATATAGCGCTCATTTATAGTGATCAAAGTGACCTACTCAGGCCAGAAGGTGGTTTTTGAAATGGTTGTATAAGACTGGGAAGAATAACACTAAGCACTCTTCATGCGAAGCGTCGGTGTCATACACTTTCTTCTACACATTGTGCGAATCGCTAACTATTTGAAGTGCTCGATTAACACGGTTTGGACCGGATACTATGCATGTCTGACCCGTTACTGCGGGCCACATTGTTGGTGTTGGCTCGTGGACCGTAGATTGAACACCCATGTTCTAGAGAAGTTCCAATGCGTCGACTTACTCTGAAAACCTATCGCCAGGATGGATGCTATTTTGGGTATCTACTTGGTAGTGAGAACAGTAAATGCTCGTGTATACAAATTCTTGGAAAAAAAGAGGAAAACTGATTCAAAAACGGTTCAAATGGCTCTGAGCACTATGGGGCTTAACATCCGAGGTCATCAGTCCCCTAGAACTTTGAACTGCTTAAACCTAACTAACCTAAGGACATCACACTCAGCCATGCCGGAGGTAGGATTCGAACCTGCGACCGTAGCACTCGCGCGGTTCCGGACTGAAGCGCCTAGAACCGCTCGGCCACTGTGGCCGGCTTCTCAATCAGTATCCTCTGTTTTGGTTTCTAAGGACATTCGCTTGGATAAAGTGATAGTCACTTTTCTTAAGAGTATAAGATAAAATCTCGAGCACTCACATTTTCATTTATCTGTATCAGTTATTATTAAATTTTAGTAGTGTGAACTGATTCATAAATATGACTAGTTTACTTCACTTTCTATTTGTTGAACATTATCGTGGTAACACTTGAGCTTTCAGTTGTGTAAATAGCCGTTTTCCTATTTTCTACATGCAGTTACGTAATCTATATAAGCATGTGTTATCGACTGCTAAATAGAGTGCAAACTCTGGAGGCATAAATAAAACAAAACAAAATAATACCCTATAACAATCCATATTTTCTTCTTGGTCTGAAGATATAAATATCTGTAAAGTGATCTAGTTTTTGAACGAGTAGCAAGATATTTAACGAAAAAGGAGTAAGCTTTACTGATAACAAATTACCAATATATTGTAGTACCTCTTCCATTACCAACCGTTTTTTATTAATCATTATGTACCAGGTCTTAAGGTAGACCGCTGACAATCCAGTTTAGAAAATTAGGACTAATTCGTAGGGCAGCAGTACATAATCAGTTTTTAATTGCAATATTGCATGCCTGTGCAGTGGCTGTGTAGAACTATACTCGTGTGGCCTGTTCCCACGCTATGCATGCGTCAATTGACGTAATGCATAATGCGGTACGAGTGTGTAGCCGCTTCAATGAACCAATTTTAATGACACGGCAATATTTCACCCATGTGGGAAAGGTAAGGATGAAAGAAGTTTGCGAATGATATGTCACTGCAAGAAAAATAGAAAGTTGCATGATACACAGAAAGAAATGCTACAGTATAGTACAGAAGATAACTAAAAGAAACACGCAATAAAAAGTACAGAAATTACACCTTTATTCGAAGACAATAATTACATCGAAGTCAGCAGGAGTTCCCTGGGACAACGTTCGTAATAGAATGTTTGATCACCACGGACGGAAGTTCTTTCTATGTATGGTGCAATTTTTCCGCCTTTCTTGGCAGTGACACCTCATTCGCAAACTACTTTCGTCCTTAAGTTTTCCACAACGGTGAATTATTGCCACACAAGTCCGTCCCCTGGTAGCTGAGTGGTCAGCGCCTCGGAATGTCGTAACTAACGGCCCGGGTTCCATTACCGGCTGGATCGGAGATCTTCTCCGCTCAGGGACTGCGTGTTGTGTTGTCCTTATCATCATCATTTCATCCCCATCGACACGTAAGTTGCGAAGTGACGTCAACTCTAAAGATTTGCACCAGGCGAAAAGTCTACCCGACGAGAGGCCCTAGCCATAAGACATTTCCATTTCCTTTGCCATATATCACCGTCGTGTCATTAAAATTGGCTCATTGAAGCGGACAGAAGTACAATCACAAGTTGACATGTGCAACTTCCTCCGATACTGGTCCCAAGATTAGTAAAGTTGTGGGGCGTACCATTCATCCACCAGCACGGTTGACAATGGATGAATGGTCGTTGGTCCATGTGGACGTGCTGTAATACGCCTCCTAACGCATCACAAACGTGATAGATGGGATTTACGTCGAGAGGGGGGGGGGGGGGGGGGGGAAAGAAGCAAGTCTATGCATGGAGTATCCTTTCATCCAAAAACTCCTTTACATGCGCAGTTCGATGCTGTCGTACGTCCTCAGCCATAAGACTGGAGTCAGTACAGAATACACCTCTGAACAGACGCACATAGGGGAGGATTACAGCGTCGCAATAACGGTCACAGGTGGGTGAACTATGTTCAAATATTTGGATGTGAGAACGCCAATGCAACATCGTACATCTCTATACCAAAACACATGGACCGCCAAAACGATCACGTTCGACAATGTTCTCGGATGCATTACGTACCCTCACATGGTGAGAGGTGTGAACACATAATGCAGCCAGGAACGTAGTACAGCACGTCCGAACACACCAATGACCATCCAGCAGTTCAAATACGCTGACAGAGGAATGGAAAGCGCTACCACAAAAACCCTTTATCAACCTTGAACACGTTGCGGAGCGTGCACTGCTCTGTCTGGTGATCACACACTCCATTAAGGACAATGTTCCGCCTTTTGCAATGTCCGGGGGACCATAATACACTAATGGAAATGGAAAAAAGAACACATTGACACCGGTGTGTCAGACCCACCATACTTGCTCCGGACACTGCGAGAGGGCTGTACAAAAAATGATCACACGCACGGCACAGCGGACACACCAGGAACCGCGGTGTTGGCCGTCGAATGGCGCTAGCTGCGCAGCATTTGTGCACCGCCGCCGTCAGTGTCAGCCAGTTTGCCGTGGCATACGGAGCTCCATCGCAGTCTTTAACACTGGTAGCATGCCGCGACAGCGTGGACGTGAACCGTATGTGCAGTTGACGGACTTTGAGCGAGGGCGTATAGTGGGCATGCGGGAGGCCGGGTGGACGTACCGCCGAATTGCTCAACACGTGGGGCGTGAGGTCTCCACAGTACATCGATGTTGTCGCCAGTGGTCGGCGGAAGGTGCACGTGCCCGTCGACCTGGAACCGGACCGCAGCGACGCACGGATGCACGCCAAGACCGTAGGATCCTACGCAGTGCCATAGGGGACCGCACCGCCACTTCCCAGCAAATTAGGGACACTGTTGCTCCTGGGGTATCGGCGAGGACCATTCGCAACCGTCTCCATGAAGCTGGGCTACGGTCCCGCACACCGTTAGGCCGTCTTCCGCTCACGCCCCAACATCGTGCAGCCCGCCTCCAGTGGTGTCGCGACAGGCGTGAATGGAGAGACGAATGGAGACGTGTCGTCTTCAGCGATGAGAGTCGCTTCTGCCTTGGTGCCAATGATGGTCGTATGCGTGTTTGGCGCCGTGCAGGTGAGCGCCACAATCAGGACTGCATACGACCGAGGCACACAGGGCCAACACCCGGCATCATGGTGTGGGGAGCGATCTCCTACACTGGCCGTACACCACTGGTGATCGTCGAGGGGACACTGAATAGTGCACGGTACATCCAAACCGTCATCGAACCCATCGTTCTACCATTCCTAGACCGGCAAGGGAACTTGCTGTTCCAACAGGACAATGCACGTCCGCATGTATCCCGTGCCACCCAACGTGCTCTAGAAGGTGTAAGTCAACTACCCTGGCCAGCAAGATCTCCGGATCTGTCCCCCATTGAGCATGTTTGGGACTGGATGAAGCGTCGTCTCACGCGGTCTGCACGTCCAGCACGAACGCTGGTCCAACTGAGGCGCCAGGTGGAAATGGCATGGCAAGCCGTTCCACAGGACTACATCCAGCATCTCTACGATCGTCTCCATGGGAGAATAGCAGCCTGCATTGCTGCGAAAGGTGGATATACACTGTACTATTGCCGACATTTTGCATGCTCTGTTGCCTGTGTCTATGTGCCTGTGGTTCTGTCAGTGTGATCATGTGATGTATCTGACCCCAGGAATGTGTCAATAAAGTTTCCTCTTCCTGGGACAATGAATTCACGGTGTTCTTATTTCAATTTCCAGGAGTGTAAATTCTGGTGATTTCAGTATAACAGTTGTCCCTGACTTAAAGTATCATTTCTGTTCTTCTCACTGCTCATTTCTTTCGTTTACCTTCTGTACTGAACTGTAGCAGCTCTTTGTATGTATGGTCCACTCTTTATAGAGCTATGTTACTTACCAGAGACACATCATGCGAAAGCTTCTTGAGCCGTCGCCGCTGGCGCTAGGATGTTCTACTTGCATCGCTGATATCGATATTCGGCTGTCTTACTATCTTTGACTGCTCCCCCCGGTGGTTTTCCGGGTGAACGTCTGACGGGAGAGGCTCCGGTCGGCGTTCAACGAGCCAACTTGTGTTGAAAACGATCCGGCGTCCCTAACCGTGGTGCATGGGCCTCGCCGTCCCGGATGTACGGTGCCGATCCTTGGGCTCTTTGACGTGCAAACTTGTGGTCGGTTCGTCGTCTCACGCTGAACAGCTTCCCAGCTTGTAATTGCAAGCTCCAAGTTGCGTATGACCTTATTCTGTGTTTAACTAAGAAGACTGTAACACGGGTAGCTGCTGGAGATGGTTCTGAACTTGGTTCTACAGTGGATATTTTAAGGAGGCTGATGTTCCTCATTTAGTTTCTCATCATCTGTGCAGTGAGTGTTTTAAGTGATTTTCATACAATTTTTAAATTATTTTAGGACATATTGACCGCTTGGGAACTGGTTGCCGTTTTGTAAGCGCCCAGATGCCGTAGAGTTAATGGTTTAATCATTTGTCACGGCAGCATTTGGTGTGTTTATTTAATGTTGAAAGTGCCTTAAGGCAACTGGAAGTGATTTCTAAGTTCCCCGTTAATTTACTGGGAGACGGGTAATGTTAGGGTATTGCTCCGTATGAATTTGGGGGCATGCTTATTATATATTCCAAAGTGGCTATGATTTAACCTTGTTTTCATTGCAATCAATTTGTGCTGCAGGTCATTTGTTAAGTCTGCTCGACTCCTGGCGTCGCTGCGGTTATGGGTTCTTGTCAGGACCGCTCATTGTAAGGCGGGTCAGACAATATATAAATACACTACTGGCCATTAACATTGGTAAACCAAGAAGAAATGCAGATAAACGGGTATTCATTGGACAAATATATTATACTACAACTGACATGTGATTACATTTTCACGCAATTTTGGTGCATAGATTCTGAGAAATCAGTACCCAGAACATTCACCTCTGGCCGTATTAACGACCTTGATACGCCTGGGCATTGAGTCAAAAAGAGCACGGATGGCTTATACAGGTACAGCTGACCATGCAGCTTCAACACGATACCACAGTTCATCAAGAGTAGTGAATGGCGTATTGTGACGAACCAGTTGCTATGCCACCATTGACCAGACGTTTTCAATTGGTGAGAGATCTGGAGAATAGGCTGGCCAGGACAGCAGTCGAACATTTTCTGTATCCAGAAAGGCCCGCACAGGACCTGCAACATGCGGCCGTGCATTATCCTGCTGAAATGTAGGGTTTCGCAGGGATCGAATGAAGGGTAGAGCCACGGGGCGTAACACATGTAAAATGTAACGTCCACTGTTCAAAGTGCCGTCAGTGCAAACAAGAGGTAACGGAGACGTGTAACCAATGGCACCCCATACCATCACGCCAGGTGATATGCCAGTACGGCGATGACGAATACACGCTTCCAATGTGCGTTCACCGCGACGTCGCCAAACACAGATGCGACCATCATGATGCTATAAACAGATCTGGATTCATCCGAAAAAATGACGTTTTGACATTCGGGCACCTAGGTTCGTCGTTGAGTGAACCATCGCAGGCGCTCCTGTCTATGACGCAGCGTCAAGGATAACCGCAGTCATAGTCTCCGAGCTGATAGTCCATGCTGCTGCAAACGTCATCGAACTGTTCGTGCAGATGGTTGTTGTCTTGCATACGTCCACATCTGTTGACTCAGGGATCGAGACGTGGCTGCTCGATCCGTTACAGCCATACGGATGAGATGCCTGTCATCTCGACTGCTAGTAATACGAGGCCGTTGGGATCCAGCACGGCGTTCCGTGTTACCCTCCTGAACCCTTCGATTCCATATTCTGCTAACAGTCGTTGGATCTCGACCAATGCGAGCAGCAATGTCGTGACACGATAAACCGCAATCGCGATAGGCTACAATCCGACCTTTATCAAAGTCAGAAACGTGATGGTACGCATTTCTCGTCCTTACATGAGGCATCTCAACAACGTTTCACCAGGCAACGCCGGTCAACTGCTGTTTGTGTATGAGAAATCGGTTGGAAACTTTCCTTATGTCATCACGTTGTAGGTGTCGCCACCGGCGCCAACCGTGTGTGAATGCTCTGAAAAGCTAATCATTTGCATATCACAGAATCTTCTTCCTGTCGGTTAAATTTCGCGTCTGTGCACGTCATCTTCGTGGTGTAGCAATTTTAATGGCCAGTAGTGTATAAACCGCCTGCTAGTGAGCCTGTGCACAAGCCGTGGGGAGTGAACGCTCGTATTGCCTGCCTGCTGTAGCAATATTGCTTCCAAACACTGCTGTGGGCCTTAACGCTGTTCTCTAAAGTGAGGCCACTTTGTTAATATCAGTGTTTCTGAAAGTTATTTTACTAGTTGAGTTATTACTAGCCATTCTTAGTTAACACTTATGTTAATCATTTCTGTATCTTTAATGAATGTGCAACATGTTATTTTTCCTGTGTGCCAGTTTTGCGACCTTGGTTGGCCCACTTTGCATTTTTAGTATAAGCATGTTTCACTGTGGACCTTTATGTGGGCAGTTAAGTTTTATTAAGGTTTAAGATTTTTTTTTTTTTTTTTTTTTTTTTTTTAATGAAGTTGTGGTATTATGTGGCTGTGTGACTTTGGGATGGAAGTGTATAGTGTTACTAGTCTTTTGAGATATGGTTAAACAAGTACGATTGTTTATGATTGATTATCCACCGTGCCTACTACCTATGATTTTGGTTGCTGCAGCAAAATATGATTCTCATTCGTGTTCATCTAATTGAATTAAAGTGAAGATTTTCATATTGGATCAGTAAGAGGGTAAATGTCCGTAATGAAGTTTATAATAATGTCTGTTTTGAGTCAAATTAAAATTGTAGGCCGGCCGGTGTGGCCGTGCGGTTAAAGGCGCTTCAGTCTGGAACCGCGTGACCACTACGGTCGCAGGTTCGAATCCTGCCTCGGGCATGGATGTGTGTGATGTCCTTAGGTTAGTTAGGTTTAATTAGTTCTAAGTTCTAGGCGACTGATGACCTCGGAAGTTAAGTCGCATAGTGCTCAGAGCCATTTGAACCATTTAAAATTGTAGAGCAGTCACAAGCTTGTCCATCACCAGTGATCCAAGGCTTCTTATTTCCTTTAAATAACTGTGGTGAGATTCTAATTTATGATATTCTGAAGAATTGAATAGTACCACGGTTCACTACTTTCATCCTTAAGTTTTGCACATCAGTGTAGCTTACTAATTAAATTTCAAGTCAGTATCTTTGATAGTATCTGAAGTATTTAAAATTACCTAAAACCTAAAATATCTCCTAGTAAATAATAAGATGCAGTCTATGTATTATTGGGACGTGCGTGTAGGGAATGGGAAATGAAGTGTGCGGAGAGAATGGGAAGTACACCTGAAGAATGATTCTTGAGTTTGTGAGCGATTAAGAATGTCGGGAAGCACGTGTATAAGATTTCACAGCAGCAGGAGGTTTACATGCGCTAAGTGTTAGGCACAACGCAAAAACCAGCTGGTATTTATAGACGCAGAATAATATGTTTAAGCGTCTGGTTAATTAAATTTTTTTGGAATTTTTGAAAACATATTTTGGCTTTAGACGTAAATTTGATTTAAGACATATACTCGTCACATAGGGCAGTTACATAGTTATATGAAAACAGATACAATACTCGTTGGACCTAGTCGGATCAGGAATTCAGAAGAGATCCCGTTCCACGCTCTGCAGCTGCTGCACGGGCTAGCGTATCTAGGAGTTGTAAACTCGTCAGTAGACAATAACGTTGTGTATTAGCGGCTATGACAATCCTGGCTCTGACAATTTTGGTAACGGGATAAAAAATTACATTTGGTAAGGCACAATGTGATTACGTACAGTATAAAGTTGTTATGTGTAATCGTTTCTAAAAGTTTATTTTGATGAGTTAGATGTGCACTTCTTACTAAATCTAGTAATACCACTTGGCATGTTACACAGACGTCGTTTAGATCATAAAAAACTATTGAATACCGTGCAAAATTCAGCCTATTAGTAAGATGACTTTCATGATTCCTTAACAGAAGGTCTTGAGTCCGAAACTTTCTAGTAGACCAAACCTGTTTGCTGGACCGGGGTCGAATCCGCGATCAATTCGTTTCGTGGGCAAGTGCTCAACAAAATCAGCTATGCAAGCTCTGACCGAAGTGAAACTGCGAGGG